>NC_059102.1:213405647-214772321 GCF_020740685.1 Jaculus jaculus | reverse complement strand
CAAGAGCAATTGGTTCCTCACCATGGCTGTGTACCACTATTGCACTTGTGTGGGCATCACATCAGGTTATTTGTTGCTAATTAGGTTAAACAATGTGTTGCTTGGACAGATCTTAGTCATTTACCCCAGTCGCCTATGAAGCACCTTCTGGCACTAGACACGCTGACTGTCTGAGGACTGACTCTCTCCTGGCTTCCAGCCATGTCCTTCCATTTTATGCATCAGCTGAGTATGGAGTCTTCAGCAATAGGGTCTTACCACTGGCCTTTGGTGGGTCATCAAGTACTCTGACAGAAGTCTGTCATTGTTTGGGAAACCTTGTAGGTTTCTCTGATCAAAAGCTCATTGTGGATGGTAGGCCCAAGCTGGAAGTGGGGGTTACAGGTCAGTGTCCACTAAGAAATTGAGGAAAAAGATAACTAATATACAAGAGTTAGAGAGGAGAGAGATAGAGGGGAGAGGGGGAGAGGGAGGGAGGGAAGGTGTAGGAGATTTAGGTCAGTCTTGATCCTTTTAACTGAGACTTCATACCAAAAAATAACCTTAAAAAACCCATAATGGCACAAAATAAATATTCACCCTGCAAAAGATGGCATTGGGCATAGTAAAGAAACATTCAAACAAGACAAAATTTAAAGCCACCAGGGCAAACATGAAACTCTGTAGTTTCAAGTCCCACAACTCTAACCAGTGACAATTCTTCAAGTCCGATAATTGTAACCGGAAGAAGTCTCTGGCAATCCAATTCCGCCCCTCCAGCTAGGCTACTCACAGTCCTGGGAAACTTCATCAGGGCCACCAGCTCCTTGGCAGCCATCTCATGGTCCTGGCATCTCCACTGGGTCTCCACTGCAAGCCACGCTTCGTTCTCATGGCCCCATGGGGTCTGTATGCAGGCAACCAGCTAACCCGCTTCGCACTGCCCATGGCCATTTCCAAAACACAAGACTGTGTTGCAAACTCAATGACCCTCTTTCCAGCATTTCTTATACACCACATTACCAGGTAGGTGCCAATTTCTTAATCCAGGTGGATTAAAGCAGACTTTGAAGAACAGGACTCCTTGAGCCCTCAAGCCCCTTCAAAAGAGTTGACATTCTTTCTGTTGCCCCAGCGCAGGTCAGCTAGCCCAGTCTCAAAGGTTGTAATCTCTCAGTTGCAGCTGAATGGGCAACAGTTCACCCAAATATTTTTCTTTCTGTACCATATCCCTCTGTTCACACCAGTTCATTTCTACGCAAAGCCCAACTTCTCAGGACACGGGCACAACAGCAAGCTTTTCACACAAACTGCTAGCCCAGTCCGAGCAAAACTCTTTCTCACCATCATAAGCCAAACCTCACAGTCCATAGTACTTACTGCATTCAGGTCTTGTATCTCTGACCAGATTAATCCATCAAGCTGTACTTACAGCATTGCAAGGCATCTCTTAGGCCAAGGTTTCAACTCCTTCCACATTCCTCTTGAAAATCAGCTCCAAAAGGCCAAAACCACATACTCAGGTGTCTGGCAGCAATCCCACTTCTCGGTACCCACTTTACTTTTGCAGTCCAGTTCTCATTGCTGGTAGAAATCACCCAACCAAGAGCAGCTTCTGGGAAAAAGAGGTTTATTTTGGCTTACAGGCTCAAGGAGAAGTTCCATGATGGCATGGGAAAATGATGGCATGAGCAGCAGATGGACATCACCCAATGGCCAACATAAGGTGGGATACAACAACAGGAGGGTGTGCCAAACACTGGCATGGGGAAACTTGCCATAAAGCCCATAAGCTCGCCCCCATCAATACATTCGCCCCAGGAGGCATAATTCCCAAATATCCATCAGCTGGGAACCTAGCATTCACAAACCTAAGTTTATGGAGGACACCTGAATCAAACCACCACACCATTTTTATAATGTATTAAATTTATAGATTTGCATATATTGAACCATCTCTGCATCTCTGGAATGAAGCCTACTTGGTCAGGGTGAATGATCTTTTTGATATACTCTTGTATTCTGTTTGCCAATATTTTGTTGAGAATTTTTGCAACTATGTTCATGAGGGAGATTGGTCTGTAATTTTCTTTTTCTCTTCTATCTTTGCCTGGTTTTGGTATCAGGGTGATGCTGGCCTCATAGAAGGAGTTTGGTAGAATTCCTTCTTTTTCTATTTCTGGGAAAAGCTTAAGAAGCAATGGTGTTAGCTCTTCCTTGAAGGTCTGGTAAAATTCAGCACTGTATCCATCTGGGCCTGGGCTTTTTTTAGTTGGGAGATTATTGATAACTGTTCGGATCTCCATGTTTGTTATAGGTCTATTTAAGTGATTAATCTCATTTGATTTAATTTAGGTACGTCATATAAATCAAGGAAATCATCCATTTCTTTCAGATTTTCATACTTTGTGGAGTATATGCTTTTACAGTATGTCCCTATGATTTTTTGAATTTCTCTGGAATCTGTTGTGATGTTACCTTTTTCATCTCTGATTTTATTAATTTATGTCTCTTCTCTCTTTCTTTTGGTTAGATTTGCTAAGAGTTTATCAATCTTGTTTATGTTTTCAAAGAATCAACTCTTTGTTTCATTAGTTCTTTGGATATTTTTTTTGTTTCTATTTCATTAATTTCTGCCCTAGTCTTTATTATTTCTTCCCATTTGCCTTGTTCTTCTTTTACCAAGGCTTTAAGGTGAAGCATTAGGTCGTTTACTTGCATCCTGTCTAATTTCTTAATATAGGCACTTAAGGCTATAAACTTACCTCTTAGAACTGCCTTCATTGTATCCAGAGATTTTGGTATGTTGTGTTCTCATTATCATTTTACTCTACAAATTTTTTGATTTCCTTCTTGATTTCTTCATTAACCCATTCATCATTTAGTAGTGTATTGTTTAGTTTCTATGATTTTGTGTATGCTCTATAGCCTTCCTTGCTACTGGTTTGTCGTTTAATTCCATTGTGTTCAGATAGAATGCAAGGAATTATTACAATTTTCCTGAATTTGTTAAGATTTGCTTTGTGTCCTAATATATGGTCTATTTTAGAGAATGTTTCATGTGCTGCTGAAAAGAATGTATATTCTGCAGCCTTTGGATGAAATGTCCTGTATATATCTGTTAGGTCCATTCCTTCTATGACCTCATTTAGTCCCAATGCCTCTCTGTTTATTTTTTCCTGGGATGACCTGTCAATTGATGACAGTGGGGTGTTAAAGTCACCCATCACCACTGTGTTTGGTGTTATCTGTGGCATTAGTTCTAGTAGTGTTTGTTTGATGAATTTGGGAGCCCCAATGTTAGGTGCATATATGTTTAGGATTGTAATGTTCTCCTGTTGGAGTGTGCCCTTCATCAATATAAAGTGATCTTCCTTCTCTTTCTTGACTAACGTTGTACTGAAGTCCACCTTGTCAGATATTTGTATAGCAACCCATTTGCTTGAAACACCGTTTTCTAACCTTTCACCCTAAGACAATTTCCATCCTTTGTAGAAAGGTGAGTTTCTTGGAGACAACAAATTATAGGATCCTGCTTTTTAACCCTGTCTACAAACCTATGTCTTTTGGTTCGGGCATTGATTTTAAGAGATATTATTGAATGGTGAATATTTATGTTTGCCATTTTTTATTTTTATTTTATTTTATTTTTTTGGTGGTTCCAGTTCTACCTTTGTTTCCTTGTGTTAACTAGTATTTGAGCATTGCTTGTTTTTTTCCAGGTTCCTTCTATGTGTGCTTTTACTTTTCTTCTGCATGGAGCATCCTATCAATATTTTCTGTAGAGCTGGTTTTGTCTTCAAATACTCCTTTAATATGCTTTTGTCATGGAATGTCCTTATTTCTCGGTCTATTTGAATGGATAGCTTTGCAGGATAAAGTAACCTTGGTTGACAGTTGTTATCTTTCAGAACTTGGAATACATCACTCCAAGCCCTTCTGGCTTTTAAAGTTTGTGTTGAATAATCTGCTGTGATCCTGATGGGCTTGTCTTGGTAGGTAACTTGATTTTTATCTCTAACTGCTTTCAATATTTTTCCTTGGTTTGTGTGTTTGGTAGAATGACTATAATATGATAATGAGTTTCTTCCCAGGTTCTTCCCAGGTTCTTTGTCTAGCTGGGGTTCGAAAGGGTTCCTGTATCAGCATTGGCACCTCTTTCCCAATTTGGGGGAAGTTTTCTTCTATGATTTTGTGGAAGACACCTACTGTGCCTTTGGAGTGGAATTCTTCTTCTTCTACTATGCCCTTACTTCTTATATTTGATCTTTTCATAGTGTCCCACATATCTTGAAATTCCCACTCATGCTTTTCCATAAGTTTGTCTTTCTCTTTGTTGGACTGTGTTAGATCAGCCACCTGGTCTTCTAGCTTAGATACTCTGTCCTCTCCTTCATCAATTCTAATGGTAAGATTTTCTACAGTGTTTTTTATTTAATTAACTGTGTTCCTCATTGCTAGTAATTCTGACTGGTCTTTCTTTATTATTTCTATTTCCTTATTTATGTCTTGTATTGCCTTCTTTATTTCATTACATTGGTGCCCTGCATGTTCTTTGATTTCCTCTTTGATTCCTTTGATTTCTTCTTTGATTCCTTTGATTTATTCTTTGACTTCTTTGAACATGTTTGCAATCATTCTTTTGAAATCTTTCTCAGGCAGTTCCTCTAACTCATTCTCACTGGAGGTCATTTCTGATGCATTAATACTTTTTGGTGGATTTATATTGTCTTGCTCTTTAGTGTTTCTTGTGTTATACTGTATATATTTTTTCATCTTGGATTATGTAAATGCTTGGATTTTCTAGCTAGCTGGGTATTCTTAGCTGTATGAATTGATTTGTTGTTATATATCTAGGTGTGGCTCTTAAGACTCTCAGTGCATCTACAAAGGTGTTCCAGGGGTTGAGTTTCCATTCTATGGTAGTATTCAAGTAGGCTGAGTGGAATAAAATATAGGTAGATTCTAAAATTTAACTAAATACTGTACACATTCTATCAAAAACATCACTGAGTATTTATGCAAGAGTAGTTATTATAACAACCAGATCCTCTATCAACAAAGAGGTTAAGATTTCTGGTTTGTTGAGGGATCCAAGTCAGCTTGTGACCAAATAAGAACCTTCCGTGGTGCAATCCCAGTTACCTTTTAGGATGATTTTTGTCTCAGTCCAGTTGCTGACTGGCTCGTTCATTTGCTGTTCTGAAATCTGGAACTGGGTACTGGCTTTTCCTGAGGGGCAAACCAAGCCTGGCAACTTTGGCCCTGCAGATTAGCACCCCACTGCTGGGACTGCCACTGCTGTTCCTGAAGCTGCTGCTGCTGGATCTGTCACCACTGCTGCTAAAGCTGCTGCTGCTGGGTCTTTTGCCTCTGTTGGGTCCACTGCTGCTGCTGCCACTGCTGATGCTGCTTTAGCTGCCACTGCTCTATCCTCTACTCTTGCTGTTGGATCTGTGACTGCTGCCTCTGAAACTGCTGCTGCTGGATCTGCCACTGCTGGACTGCTGCTGTTGGTGCCGGAGTCTCGGATGTTGCTGCCAGACTCTGCTCCTTCTTGGGTCCCGCTGTTGGCTCAAGTTGGTGTGGCCTGGTTCCAGGTCCGCTGCTCTGTTCGCTGGAGCTGGGCACATGTGTTTTGGGAGGGGAGGGAGCCACAGCTGTTCTAGTTCTCTTGATAGTGTGTTCTTCTACCTTGTGATCTGCTCCTCCATTGCTGACTGCCACTCTCCCTTCACGTTTCTGGTGTTGCGGAGAGATCCGGTGTGAGTGGAAGCTCCCCTCATCTGGCTTTTCCTGTGGCTGGAGCGAAGCCTGGTGGCTTTCTGGTGCGCCTGCTGCCACCGTGGTTGGTGGACCTGCTGGGGCTGCTTTTGCCGGTCTGTGTGGGCTCTCGATCTCTTCTACTTCTCCACTTCCATTTCAATTTCCTATACACCTCACTTTTAATAAAAGTGTGTATTTTGCTAAGTTTTTTTTTTTTTTTTTTTTTGGTCTTTTTTCCCTTAGGCTGCTTTGGCATGGTACCTGAGCCGCCATTTTAACTGGAAGTCCCAGGCCCAAATTCTTAAACTGGGTTGCATCACCATGTGAATACAAATATGGGTGTGCTGAAAAATTTGGTAAGAGTAAAAGAAAAAAGTTGGCCACATGTGATTAAAAATCAAACACATATTGGATTTGAGATGTTTTCGGCAATGCTTGCTAGACTTCCCTGCAGCCTTGCTCTGAATGCACAACATGGGTACTGCACCATGTATGCCCTTCTGTCACACAATGTGAGTCAATGCTGCCTCAAATTCCTTAGCTCAGACTCAAGACTCTTGTACATTATGAACTATAGTGCCTTTTCTAGACATACAACATTTTCTGCTCTCTTAGAACCATAATGGCTTAATTCCAGAAATGAAGGCTTCACATTTTTCTACTTTAATTCCTCAATTCAGATTCAAGACTATTGTACATTATGAACTGTAGTGTCTTTTCTACACATATAATTTTTCCTGCTCTTTTAGAATCATAATCATTTAATTCCAGAAACAAAGACTTCACATTTTCCTACTTTCATTCCTCAATACAAACCAAATTAGTTTACCTTGGTATTGCACTGTGTTAGAATGTTTGATTTTTTAAAACTGCTCTTTGACTTGTCACTTGAGTTTCACAAAATAGTTATTAAGTGTGCCTGCTAGTGCAATAATGGCATGATGGTTATGGAGGTAACAAACAACTTTCTTATTGGATTTGAGGCCAGCTCAACAGAAGGGTATTCATGCATGGTACTGTAAACTTGTTCAAAAGCTCATGGTGGGAAGGTTATAGGCTACAGTGGCAAAGTTGCTACTCTTATTTTGCTAAATTGGCACATTGTGTCCATCAAATTGCCTCTAAACATTTATGTTTATGCCCATAGATTAGCACTATGATCACCTTTGGTCAATGACCCTTCTTTTTGAAGATGGTGGTAGTTTCAGCATATATTCACAACTGGTCAAAATGCTGAGGATAAAGTGATTATCAAGTGCTCAGCCCTTTGTAATTCTTAGCATAGGCAGGCCTTGAATTTGTGATCATCCTGCCTGAATCTGTCAAGTAGCTTGGATTGCAGGTCTCTACAAAACCCAGCTAGAATGAAATTTCAAATGTTGTATTTATATAGTAGGGACTCAGAGGATATTTTTTTTCCTCTTTTTTTGTTCATTTTTATTTATTTACTTGAGAGTGACAGAGAGAGAGAGAATGGGTGCACCAGGGCTTCCAGCCACTGTAAACGAACTCTAGATGCATGCACCCCTTTGTGCATCTGGCTAACCTGGGTCCTGGGGAATCGAGCCTTGAACCAGGGTCCTTAGGCTTCATAGGTAAGCACTTAACTGCTAAGCCATCTCTCCAGTCCTCAGAGGGTAATTTGCTAAACTACCCCTACCCTACCCCCCCAGTCTTCATTTCAGGCTTGTGGGTAACTAAAAGCAACATAAAGCTTAACATCTCTACTCTTATTTTGTATCTCTCTCCTTTCTTTTCTGTCCAAATTTTTGTTCAGCTATGCACCTGAGCACCTTAAATCACTTAAAAAGTGGCTGTATCTAAAAACTGGTAACAGACTTCCAGTTAAGATGGCAGCTTAGGAACCACACCATAGCAGCCTAGGGGGCAAAATCAAAAAAAAAAAAAAAAAAAGCCAGCAAAATATACACTTTTACTAAAAGGTGAGGTCATAGGAATTGAAACAGCAGTGGAGAAGTAGGAGCTATACAGAGCCCACATAGGCTGGCAGAAGCAACTCCAGCAGTGGGGGCACCAGGTCCGCATGACTGCAGCCACCAAGCTCAGCTTGAGCCTCAGGAAAAGCCAGGTGAGGGGATTTTCCACTCACACTGGAGCTCTCTGCAACCTCAGGAAATGTGAAGGGAGAACTGCAGTGAACAACAGAGGAGTGGATCACAAGGTAGAAGAACACGTGGACCAGTGAGAGAACCAGAGCCAGCAGCAGCACCCTCCCCGCCCCCACAGGCAGTGCCCAGCTCCAGTGAACAGAGCAGCAATCCAGCAACCTGGCCAGCCTAGTAGAACTCACAGTGCACCAAAAAGGGACCCAAGCAAGAGCACAGCATAAGTGAGAACAAAATCATCCCCAAAGGTAACTGGGAATGCACCAGGTCAGTTCCCGCCTAATAAACCTGGTATATAGGCCTGAACCAGAACTGCTAATTGCAGTTTCCATATTAGGATAAATTATGTGTTAAATCTGATGGATGGTCATATTTGCCATTCTTAAATAAGCTATATTTTGGACTTGTTATTTGTTGCTTCTTGATTTATAGTAGCTTTGTTTACTCTTCTGTTATACATTAGGGAAGGGTCTCACCTAGTCACAAGCTGACTTGGAACCCTCAACAGACCAGAAATCTTAACCTCCTTGTTTTCTTCATTAAGAGTGTGGATGGTGTACCACACCCTGAGGGACAGAGGATCTGGTTATCATAATATCTACTCTTGGAAAAATACTTTGTGCTGTTTTTCATTGAAAGTGTACTTTGTTTAGTTAGATTTTAGAAACTATCTGTATTTTGTTCTACTCAGCCTACTTGAATACTTGCATAGCAGGCAAACCCAGCACCTAGGGTCATTTTTGTAAAAACTGGTAACATATGTTTGACTAGCCAAAATTCACCTATCCTCTCCCCACTCGCTTCAAGGCTGAAGGCACAATGATAAAGATAAGGAAGGTATTTTACACTTACAAAATCCTGTTTCAGATGCCTATAGTAACACAGGAAAGTCTCCAGTCACTGCCCTAAAGCCCTGGATGTCAGAACCATGAGCGGAGCAGTTCGAGCCCTCCCTTCTATGACTGCTTCCAACCCTGAGTGGGAGCCATTGCCTCAAGAAAGGAACTGAAGTTATTCTCTAAGCAGGAACAGTCATCTCATAAGAACCAAATTTGCCTTCATAAATGATAACAGTGACAATGAATTCTCCAATGCCACCTTGATAAACTAGAATTGATGTTATAATTTTCTGATCATATTTAGATAGATTGATGAATTATGCATTCTTCATGCTGCCCCCACCAGCCAATTCTGTTCTTTCCATGTATAAGTTGGGTACTTATCTTCTGTGTATACTGCATACTCTGGGTGTTCATCTATGCACCCCCAAAATGGAGCTGACACTTGGTTCCCTCCATGTTCCCAGTATGGCTGTGTTGATTAAGTTTGTTTACTGCTTGTCTGTCATTATTTTATTGGATTTCTGTGACAAGTGGCTGGACCTAATTGGTTGTGAGTCTGTAGAATCAAGCTTATTACATTGGACTCCAGTGACATTTTTGAAACAATATATTAATTTACTTATTTGAGAAAGAGAGAAACAGAGAGAGAGAGAGAGAGAGAGAGAGAGAGAGAGAGAGAGAGAGAAAAGCAGTGAGAAAAAAGGGGGAGAAAGAGAATTAAAATGGGTGCACCAGGGCCTCTAGCTACTGCCAACTCCATATGTACACACCACCTTCAGCATCTGGCTTTACGTGGACACTGGGGAATAGAACCTGGGTCTTTCGGCTTTGTAGGCAAGAGCCTTAATGACTAAGCCATCTATATAGCCCTCTAGTGACAATTTTGAAAGAGTTTTCTCTATTTTATCTTTTTTTAAATTATTTATTTATTTGAGAGGGAGAGAGAAAGATGCAGATAGAGAGAATGGGTGCACCTGGGACTCCAGCCCCTGCAAACTCCAGATGCATATGCCACTATGCACATCTGGCTTGCGGGTACTGGGGAATTGAACCTGGGTCCTTAGGCTTTGCAGGCAAGTGCCTTAACTTCTAAGCAATCTCTGCAACCTTTCAGGGACATTTTTGTTTTTATTTATTTATTTATTTGTTTAAAATAAGCACTGGATAGCACTTAACAGTATCATCAGAATGAGTTAATGTTCTCCCGTGGATCTTCATGTCACACTCTTGTTTGTTTTCTATGCACACAGATCTTGGTATGGTGAACATTTTCAATAAATATTTCTGAGAAAATGACATTCCTATGATAGTTTGATGAGTTGGGGCAGTAAATAGATTCTATCATGTGAATTCTTTTTGATTACATGCAGAAGTGCCTAAGGTTGTTTCCCCTCAAGCTTACTAATAAAACTACTTTCAATATTTTTCTTGTGTTGTGTTTAGCAGAAATTTGCAATAATTGTGAAGCGCCAATTCAGTTAATTGAATTTTCTTGAATTACTAAAAGTACTGGATTAAAATTAAATAAACCTGACCACTGATTGTACATGATGTCAGTGACAGCAAGATAAAGCTTCCTGTTAACTTTTAAAATTCTATGACCTGTCTTTTATTCCTACTCTAGAGAACAGGTTTGCCATGGAAAGTTTCCAGAGGGATGACAATCACATAAATATACATTTGCAATAGAAAATGAATGAATTGGACTGGAGATATGGGTCAGTGGGTTCTTACTGTTAAAGCATGAATATTTAAGTTTGGCCCCCAATACACAAAAGGTGGACATGCCCAAGTATGCCTATAACCTCAGTGCAGAGGGTAGGGGTGAAGATAGGAGAATTACTTAAGTTAATGGAAAAACAAGGAGCTCCAGGTTCAGTGAGAGACCTGTCTCAGGAAAACAAGGTGGAAGAGCAGTAGAGGAGGACACTGATATCCTCTTCTGGCCCCTACTGCTACCATCTATGGATTGGATCTGTTTTTTCCACTGATTAAAGAATTAAAAGGCAGAAACAGAAGAGTCAAGAAAAAGAAAAGTTTATTCAAAGTGAACCAGAGAGGCAATAAAACAAATGAATTCTGAGAGGTGGAGATCCAGAGCTGGAGTCTGCCTCAGTGGGAGCTGGACTTTTACTGAGGGCAGCCTTCTCACTCTTGTGTCTTGATTAAACAAAGATGAAGGAGTGAGGTGTTGATTGGTCCATGATGTGTCTCTTGTAGTGCATGTCTCACACATGTCTGTGCAAGCCCACCAAATGAGTCCTTGGTTGGAAAATTCATCCACATGCCCTTTGTTCTTAGGAGAGAATCAGAAACTAAGCATCTTGGCCTTTTGGCATACCATATTGAGACACCACTGAATGGCTTTTTTTACCTCAGGCTACTCTTTCCTATTTATTGTCCTAGCAGAGGGAGCTGCCTGGCTCCTGTGATTCCTCACTACTGCATGTATGTGGGGCCTGGGTACACACACAACATACACCATCCAGAACACATAACATATACACATTCATCAAAAAAGAGAAAACAAATGAGCAGTCTTGAGTAAGGAAAACAATAGATTTTGATGATGGTCGTAAGATGTCTCCCAACATGATATGGGTCCCTCAAAGGAAGGATACTATATAGCACCAGAATATGCCATTCCAAATATACCCCTGGCCAAAGGATTATTTGCATCTGAAGCTATGAGAAATAGCAGATGTAGAGACAGCTCCATGCCTCTTCCTACCTTCCTAAAACTCAAGTATAATTTCTTCCTTTTATAACAAAAATTTATAAAAGAAATTTCCACTTGCAAAGATGTCTCTGTACCAGGAAGAGAGCTACTTCCTTCTCCTAGCAAAAACTCTTATCACCTGACTCTTTCTGCCTATCACAACAGCCCTTATTACCACACTTCTTCCTCTGTCTCTAACCCACTTCCCCTGCCAGCATATCCCCCTGCCCTTTTTCTGTATTTAGTAAATGATGATATCTAAGCTCCATCATCTGGTCTCTGGCCTTCCTGATTCCCCATTCCTCTGTGAACCTTTCCTATGTAAATACTCCATTTTCTTTAGTTATTTGTCCCTTATCTTCTTGATTCTATAGTCCTGTAAGTGAGTCTTGAATGATAGAGGGAAGGTTTGTTTTTTTTTTTTTTTCCTGTGTAAGAAATATTATCCTTTACAGGGCTGGAGAAATGGCTTAGCGGTTAAGCGCTTGCCTGTGAAGCCTAAGGACCCCAGTTCAAGGCTTGATTCCCTAGGACCCATATAGGCCAGATGCACAAGGGGGCACATGCATCTGGAATTTGTTTGCAGTGGCTGGAGGCCCTGGCATGCCCATTATCTCTCTCTCTCTGCCTCTTTCTCTGTCTGTCATTCTCGAATAAATAAAATAAAACAAAACAAAATTAAAAAATATTATCCTTTACAAGTTTAAATTTTTCAAACTTAATACTGAAGGAAAATATTATTTAAGCAGACCAGAGATTACATGATTAACTCAGTGATGTGCTGACCAGATAGAATTATTCTTGATGTCTGAATATAGTATTGAAAATTTCCTTCTAGTTAGAGCACATTTTTATTTAATGTCAATGACAACTGTATTAAAATAGCAAATTGAGCAGGGAAGTAGGTCACATTTCTAGAGGCTGAAACAATAGGGTCCAAGTTTGATGCCAGGTGTGGCTGTATAGAAGGTTTAAAGCCAGCTGGTCTACATAGCAAAGACCTTGCTTCACAAAACAAACAAAATCAAGCATGCAAACAAAAACAAAAAAAGAAAGACTTTCATGGCTACTTTATTAGACACCAGACCCGCCATAGGCACCTGTACACTCTAATCATCAGATCATCTTTTCTGGCATCATCTTTGGTAAGGAAGAGGGTGCACCACCTGTCAGAAGAGAGGGATCATCACCTTCTTGCTACTTTCTGTGGCTGTGAGTCTCCCTTGAAGCTTTTAATTCTCTTCTGGCTCTAATTGATCATATTTTCTGTGAGATTTCTCATGTCGGCCAGCTATAAGCATTCTCACTTCCCACTGCACAAGGGAAAAGCTGGGTTAATGTTCCACATAATTCATATTCATATTCCTATAGTTACACACAGTGTTTCTACTAATAGCAGTATCATTTTTCTGTCTTTTACTCAAATCTGATTATCAAAGACAACCTTATATTTAAATGTCAAATACTTCATTACTGTCTAAACTTTGAGTTCAGAAATTAAGTTTTTCTCATTTTCTTTGCAAAGGTTCAAGGAATGGAATCCCCAAATATGCCATTTTTACATAAGATTTATTTTGAACTAAAAGCAACTGAAAATAAACAGATATAAGAACTCTGTACACTCTTTCTTACCAGAAGGACATCTTGATTTCTGAAGATAACTCCAGATTTTATTAGCCTAGGAAGCATAATAGAGGAATCTTCATAACAATCTTTACTAAGTCACCTTATCTTCCAATAATTTCTCCTGTGTATTTACCTTCTCATAATTTGCTGCCCTAAAAGCTCAAAATCTCTTAACTTTCCCTACTCACATCTCTACAAAATCATTGCTCTTTGGTTAAGATAACACACCCACCAACATGCTAATTATACCTTTGAGTCATTCATCAGTGAGGAAGCATTCGTATTTATGTCATATATTCATGAACCAATTTCTTTTTGGTCTTTTCTCATTAACTTTTTTGTTTTTTGTCAGTTAGATCCCAGTAAATGAAATTAAAGATCAATGAAAGGGAGAAGAATTTTCTCCTCCACATCTTTATACCAGAGCACAGAGAATGTATGGCATACAAAATATACTCATTTCATCACAATTCATGCTAGCTGAATTAACAGAGAATGTTTTTCAGAAGTATCATACTCACAGGAAAATTTTGATTAATTTTATACATCCAAGTGATATGGAAATTTGGGGTGTCTTTGAAAGAGATAGAGCCATTTTCTCTCTTGGTTGGGCTTTAACCCAGGACTTAGGGTGCCAGATGTTCATGGTCACAGAAAAGTTCCACTAAGTGAATGACTTCCAGGTTCTTGTCTTATGAATTTAAGGAATGTGTCCAAAGATCACAGAAGGTGATGTTTAGAAAGACTTTATTATAGAGCTTCAGGGAAGGAAAGAAGTTCCTATTGAGCAGGAGTGGTCCTGAGCAGGTTATCCACCTGGTGAGTCTGATGGGGGCTTTATAGGAAAAGGAACTCCTTTACGAAGGGAGAATACAACCAGACCCTTCTGACATTTCTGGCATACAACAAAGTGGAGGCTATGGGAACTCTTTTTAAGATACTAGAGATAAGGAGAAATGGATTACCCCTTGCAGGTTCAAGGACATTTCCCATATTTAGGAAGGAGGGGGGAAATGTTCATTTTGGGGCTCTGTTATTATGTTAGCCAGGGTTCTCTAGAAGAACAGAACTGATAGAATGAATTGTATTAAAAAACAATATATTGGATTAGTTTATAGCATGATGCCTCAACAGTCCCAATCCAGAGAAAAGGGAATCAATTACTTTTTGAAATATCTCTTCCTTGTATCTTTAAGTCACTAATAGCCACAAAACCCTAGAGCATGTGCAGTTCCTACACAAAGATTGTTATATGGCTTTCCACCTAGAATAGTAGCTCAGGGCATCCTGAGGAGACATCTCTGCCAGGGAGACTTGCTGGGTATCAATGTACCCCACCCCACCTATGATCTGGGCTATTCCCCATGGGGGTCTCAGTCAAAGCTAGTCTGCTCTCTAAGTCCTTTAACCTACTCGATCAAATTTACCTGTCTATAAAAGAAATAGTAGGATATTTAAGAAAATAGACATTTTATGCTCTAAAGTAACCATTAATAAACAATGAAATGCTTCAAATGGTTAGGAATCAAAGCATTATATTACCCACCTATACTGACTGCATTATAATTCAGAACAAACTTCAAGTAATTATTTCCTGGCCTTATATAAAACATAAAATATAGAATTAAGATAAATAAAAACTTCTAGAAAAATTTATTGAATACAAACTAACTCAAAGTTAATATTATGAGAACCAGAAATGAACATTTTTCTGCATATTGTAGGTCAAACTAATTATAAGCAACAGCCAAGCTAAAGCAGAGTAAATGGAGCCAAGACTCATAACAGCTCAGAAAAAGACAAAACTACCTATTAAGAATTTATATCAGGCCGGGCATGGTGGCACACACCTTTAATCCCATCCCAGCACTCGGGAGGCAGAGGTAGGAGGATCACCATGAGTTCGAAGCCACCCTCAGACTCCATAGTGAATTCCAGGTCAGTCTTGGCTAGAGTGAGACCCTACTTCAAAAAACAAAACAAAACAAAAAGAACAAAAAGAATTTGTATCAGGACTTCCAGTTAAGATGGCAGCATAGGAACCATGCCAAAGCAGTCTAGGGGAGACAAATCCAAAGAAAACCCAACAAAATACACACTTTTACTAAAAAGTGAGGTATATTAAAAATTAAAATGGCAGCAGAGAAGTAGGAGAGATCCAGAGCCCAAACAGTAAGGCCGAAGCAGCTCTGGTACCAGTGGCTCTGGCTCCAGAAGCTGAAGTGGTGGTGAAAGCAGTGGTTCAAGCTCCAGCAGCAATAGCAGTGGCTCAGGCACCAGCTCCAGAAGCGGCTCATCCAGCATCAGCAGATCCAGCAGCAGCAGCTTCAGCAGCAGCAGCGGTTTCAGCAGGAATGGTGCCGGTCTGCAGCGCCACAGTTGCCAGGCTCGGTTTGCCCCACAGGAAAAGCCAGTGCCCAGCTCCAGAAAACAGAAGAGTGGCCCAGCAACCCAGCCAGCCTACTTGACTGAGACCAAAATCATCCAAAAAGGTAACTGGGATTGCACCAGAGAAGGGTTTCACTTGGTCACAAGCTGACTTGGAACTCTCAACAGATTAAAAATCTTAACCACTTTGTTGATAGAAGATCTGGTTCTTATAATACCTACTCTTGCATAAATACTCAGTGCTGTTTTTGACTGAAAGTGTACAATGTTTAGTTAAATTTTAGAATCTACCTGTATTATGTTCCACTCAGCCTACTTGAATATTCCCATAGCAGGCAAACTCAATCCCTAGGAATACTTTTGTAGATACTCTGAGAGTGTTAAGAGCCAAACCTAACATCTGAATCTCCTACCCTGAAGATATATAAAATCAGATCAATAGATATAGCTAAGAATACCCAGCTAACTAGAAAATCCAAGCATTAACTTAATCCAAGATGCAAAAATATATACATTATAACACAAGAAACACTAAAAAGCAAGACAATATAAATCCACCTAAAAGTATTAATGCATCAGAAATGACCTCCAGTGAGAACGAGTTAGAGGAAATGCCTGAGAAAGATTTCAAAAGAATGATTGTAAATATGTTCAAGAAGTCAGAGAACAAATCAAAGGAGTCAAAGAGGAACTCAAAGAGGAAATCAAAGGAATCAAAGAAGACACAGGACACCAATTTCATGAAATAAAGAAGGCAGTACAAGACATAAATAAGGAAATAGAAATAATAAAGAAAAACCAGTCAGAATTACTAGCAATGAAGAACACAGTTAATGAAATAAAAAACTCTGTAGAAAATCTCACCAGTAGAATGGATGAAGGAGAGGACAGAATATCTAAGATAGATGACCAGGTGGTAGATCTAATATAGTCCAACAAAGAGAAAGACAAACTAATAGAAAAGTATGAATGGGGATTTCGAGATATTTGTGACACTATAAAAAGATCAAACATAAGAATTCAGGGCATAGTAGAAGGAGAAGAATTTCACTCAAAAGCATAGTAGGTGTCCCCCAAAAAATCATAGAAGAAAACACCCCCCAAACTGGGAAAGAGATACCAATGCAGATACAGGAAGCCTTTAGAACACCAGCTAGACAAAACCTGGAAAAAACCTCTCCTCGCCATATTATAATAAAACTACCAAACACACAATCCAAAGAACAAACATTGAAAGCAGTTAGAGAGAAAAATCAAGTTACCTACAAAGGCAAGACTACCAGCATTACAGCAGGTTACTCAACACAAATTTTAAAATCCAGAAGGGCTTGGAGTGATGTATTCAAAATTCTCAAAGATAACAACTGCCAACCAAGGTTACTTTATCCTGCAAAGATATCCATTCAAATAGATGGAGAAATAAGGATATTCCATGACAAAAGCAGTCAAAAAGAGTATTAGAGGACAAAACCAGCTCTACCGAAAATTCTTGAAAGAATCCTCCATGCCGAAGAAAAGGAAGAGCACACATATAAGGAACTGAGAAAAAAAAACAAACAATACTCAAATACTAGTTAACACAAGAGAACAAAGGTAGAACCAGAACCACAAAAAAAAAAAGGCAAACATAAATACACACCTTTTAATAATATCTCTTAATAACAATGGCCTCAATGCCCCAACCAAAAGACATAGGTTTGCAGACTGGGTTGAAAAGCAGGATCCTACAATTTGTTGTCTCCAAGAAACTCACCTTTCTACAAAGGATGGACATTATCTTAGGGTGAAAGGATGGAAAAAGATGTTTGAAGCTAAAGGGCCTAGAAAACAAGCAGGGGTTGTTATCCTAATATCTGACAAGATAGACTTCAGTCCAATATTAGTCAAGAAAGATAAGGAAGGTCACTTTATATTGATTAGGGGCACACACGAACAGGAGGACATTACAATCCTAAACATATGCAACTAACATGGTGGCTCCCAAATTCATGAAACACTATTAGAACTTAGGTCACAGATAGCACTAAACACAGTGGTAGTGGGTGACTTCAACACCCCACTCTCATCAATTTGACAAGTCATCCTGGCAAAAAAATAACAAACAAAGCGCATCTGGACTAAATGAGGTCATAGAAGGAATGGACCTAACAGATATATACAGGACATTTCACCCAAATGCTGCAGAATATACATTCCTTTCAGCAGCACATGAAACATTCTCTAAAATAGACCATATATTATGACACAAAGCAAATCTTAACAAATACAGGAAAATTGAAATAATTCCTTGCATTCTATCTGACCACAATGGAATCAAACTACAAATCAATAGCAAGAAAGGCTAAAGAGCATACACAAAATCATGGAAACTAAACAATACACTACTAAATGATGAATGGGTCAATAAAGAAATCAAGAAGGAATTCAAAAAATTTATAGAGTTAAATGATAATGAGAACACAACAACCAAAATCTCTGGGACACAATGAAGGCAGTTCTAATAGGCAAATTTGTAGCTTTATGTGCCTACATTAAGAAATTAGAAAGGTCGCAAGTAAACAACCTAATGCTTCACCTTAAATCCTTGGTAAAAGAAGAACAAGGCAAACCAAAAATCAATAGACGAGAAGAAATAATAAAGATTATGGTAAAAAATAATGAAATAGAAAGAAAAAAAATCCAAACAATCAATGAAACAAAGAATTGGTTCTTTGAAATGATAAACTAGATTGATAAACCCTTAGCAAATCTGACCAAAAGAAAGACAGAAGAGACACTAATTAATAAAATTAGAGATGAAAAAGTTAACATCACAACACATGCCAGAGAAATTGAAAAAATTATCCGGACACACTATAAAAACATACTCCACAAAATATGAAATCTGAAAGAAATGGATGATTTGATTGATTTATATGACCTACCTAAATTAAATCAGGATGAGATTAATTACTTACATAGACCTATAAAAAGCATGGAGAACTGAACAGTTATCAAAAATCTCCCAACTAATAAAAGCCCAGACCCATATGGATTCACTGCTGAATTTTACCAGACCTTCAAGGAAGAGCTAACACCATTGTTTCTTAAGCTTTTCCAGGAAATAGAAAAAGAAGGAATTCTACCAAATTCCTTCTATGAAGCCAGCATCACCCTGATACCAAAACCAGGCAAAGATAGAACAAAAAAAGAAAATTACAGATCAATCTCCCTCATGAACATAGATGCAAAAATTGTCAACAAAATATTGGCAAACAGAATACAAGAATATATCAGAAAGATCATTCTCCCTGACCAAGTAGGCTTTATCCCAGAGATGCATGGTTGGTTCAATATACACAAATCGGTAAATGTAATACATTACATAAATGTATTGGAGGAGAAAAATAACATGACCATCTCATTATATACAGAAAAAGCATTTGACAAAATCCAACATCCCTTCATGATAAAAGTCCTACAGAGACTGAGAATAGAAGGAACATATCTCAATATAATAAAGGTTATTTATGACAAGCCTACAGCCAACATATTACTAAATGGGGAAAAATGGCAGCTTCTCCACTAAAATTATGAAAAGGACAAGGGTGTCCACTGTCCCCACTTATATTTTATATAGTACTGGAAGTCTTAGCCATAGCAATAAGGCAAGAGACACACATAAAAGGGATACAAATTGGAATGGAAGAGATCAAGTTATCATTATATGCTGATGACGTTATTCTATATATAAAGGACCCTAAAGACTATACTAGCAAACTGTTAGAGCTGATAAAAACCTACAGCCATGTAGCAGGATACAAAATAAATACACAGAAATCAGTAGTCTTCATATATGCTAACAACAAACACAAGAGGATGAAATCAGAGAATCACTCCCATTCAAAATTGCATCAATCAATCAATCAATCAATCAATCAATCAATAAATAAATAAAGTACCTTGGAATAAACCTAACCAAGGAAGTAAAGAATCTCTACAATGAAAACTTTAAAAGACTCAAGCGAGAAATTGCAGAAGACACTAGGAAGTGGAAAAACATCCCTTGTTCCTGGATTGGAAGAATCAATATTATGAAAATGGCAATGTTACCAAAATCAATCTACACATTTAATGCAATCCCCATCAAAATTCCAAAGGCCTTCTTCATGGAAATAGAAAAAACAATACAAAAATTTATTTGGAATCACAAAAAATCTTGAATATCTAAAATAATACTGAGCAACAAAAATAAGGCTGGTGGTATCACCATACCTGATTTTAACCTATACTTCACAGCCATAGTAACAAAAACAGCTTGGTACTCACACAAAAGCAGACATGTAGATCAATGGAACAGAATATTAGACCCAGATGTAAGTCCCAGTAGATATAGCCACCTGATATTTTATTTAAAAAAAAAATGCCAGAAATACTCATTGGAGAAAAGACACCCTCTTCAGCAAATGGTTCTGGGAAAACTGGATATGTATCTGTAGAAGGATGAAAATAGATTCTTCTCTCTCGCCATGCACAAGAATTAAGTCCAAATGGATTAAAGCCCTTAACATCAGACCTGAAACACTGAAACCTTTATAGGAAAAATAGGGGAAACCCTTCAACATACTGCTCTTGGCAAAGACTTGGTGAATACAACCCCAATTGCTCAGGCAATAAAACCACAGATTAACCACAGGGACCTCGTGAAATTACAAAGATTTTGCACTGCAAAGGACACTGAATAAAGCAATGAGGCAACCTACAGAATGGGGAAAAAATCTTTGCCAGGTATATAGCTGATAGAGGATTAATATCTAGGTTATACAAAGAAATCAAAAAGTTAAATAATAAGAAATCAAACATAAAATCAGGCATAAAATGGCCTGGATATCCATGACTTTATAGTGCCTGACACTACCTACACAAGACCATCATAAGAGGAGGAAAAGATCATGACATCAAAATAAAAGAGAGACTGAGATGGAAAGGGGATATGATGGAGAATGGAATTTCAAAAGGGAAAGTGGGGGGGGGGGCATTATCACGGGACATTTTTTATAATTATGGAACATGTTAATAGAAATTGAGAAAAAAAGAACTTCTATCAAAAAATTAAAGCACCTATATCTAATCAAAGCCTTAGATTTAATAATATTAAGTTTATTTTAGGTTGAGTTTAAAGACAAGCTCTCACTGCCTTATTCATTCTGAATGTACACTCCTGTGCTCAAGTTTTCCTCCTGCCTCATTCTGCTGAGTAGATGAGACCATAGGCACTTGTCACCATGCCTGGATCAGTTTTACCACAAGTGGGTAAGGGGATAAGTCAGACATTTAGATTGATAAAAGTAGCTGTCTCAGAAGAAATGGACTGGGTAGTTTAAAGAGTGTATGCACCAGAATTGGCGACATATGTTTGTAACATCAGAAGACAGGAGGGCTGAGGAAGCAGGATCACCACAACCGAAGTGGCTAGGCTGGTCTACATAGGAAGTTCTAAGCCAACCAGGGTTATATAGAAAAATCATTGTTGCGAAAGAAAAAAAAGGCAAGGTGTGGTAGCTCACACTTTTAAGCCAAGAACTTGGGTGGCAGAGGTAGGAGGACCACCGTGAGTTCAAGACCTCCCTGAGACTAGAGTGAATTCCAGGTTAGCTTGGGCTAGCTTGGGACCCTACCTCAAGAAAATAAACAAACAAAAAGGTCAGAAGAAGAAAGCTGGAAATATAACATGGGGTGGGAGTAGAGCCTATCATACACAAGGCTCTGGTTGAATGTCCAACAGCACACATGTATGCATGCCCAAAAGAATATATTTAAGACAGTTCCGGGGGGAGGAGTTAAGGGGAGGAGACAAAAAGAAAGAAAAAATTTGGAAAGATCAGGACTCAAGGCAAGATGAGCGTGGTGTCTGTATAAAAGTTTGGAATGTTCTGCTTGATAATGTTATAGCTCTAATAAGCTGCAAGGGAGGACAGGGGAGGGAAACACAGGGTGGAGTGGGAGAACTTACTTAAAGGAAGTGTGATTGCTGCCCTGTTTCTCATTTCTTCTCACCTCATATTTTGGGGTGTTTCAGTCTGTCAAGATCTTCTTATTTCTAGTTTTCCATAATATAAGTATTTTAATTTATTTTTAGTTTTTATTTTTATTAAAGTAGGGTCTCACTCTAGTCCAGACTGACCTGGAATTCAATATGTACTCTCAGGGTGGTCTTGAACTCATGGTAATCCTCCTAACTCTGCCTCCCAAGTACTGGGAATAAAGGTATGTGCCACCATGCCCAGCCTTAGAGATTATTTTTGAAAGATTTACTTTCATTTATATATTAGAGATAGAGAAAAAGATAGAAAGTGACAATAGGCATGCAAGGGCCTCTAGACATATGCAACACCATGTGCATCTGGCTTATGTGGGATCTGGAGAATAGAACCTGGGTCCTTAGGCTTCACAGGCAAGCAATTTAACTGCTAAGCCATCTCTCCAGCACAATAGTGGCTTTATTGTTTGCATGAATCAGGATTCTCTGAGGGAATACTACCAACAGAGAGAACACATATTATAAAGGGACTTATTAGATTGGTTTAAACATTATGCTGACATTATTAATTTTAGGTACGGTAATAATATTGTGTTAATATTAAAGAAAGAACTTGGTCCTCCAGCCAAGATGGCGACTGCCTAGCTGCACTCCAGATACCAGGGAAAGAAAGGCAAGAAATTAAGGGCAATCAGGGTCTTTTTGCCAGTGGGAGGGCACAGTGTGGGGAAAAAAAAGGAAAGCACACATCCTCGCACCCCATGCCCCATGTGCAGCTGTGCTCCAATCGAGTGCCCGCCAGCCCATCGCACACCCACAAGCCTGGTGCACTGACATGGTGACCTCCGCCTATGTGCTCTGATCATGCGAGTTGGCCAGCCACACTGTGCTCAGTTCGCACGCCCACGGGGGACACCTCTGCTGTGATTAGGCGACTGCCAGATCGCCTGATGCTGTGCTCCAATGGCTTGCGCGCCAGCCAGCCTCTGCTGTGTCCTAATCCCATGCCCGCATCAGCTGCCTCTACACTACAATTGCAAGTGCAGTGGGCCCAGTCCCACAGCAAGGGCCACACAAGCCCACACTGAGTCACTAGCGCCAGCTCAGGTGCCATCCCTTACCCATCGGTCGCCACCAATCCCCCACTCCCCTGAGGCGGGATAGTGCAGACTGTTTGCAGGTCACAGTGTTACCAGCCAGAGTTTGGGCAGCTTCAGGGCTTGCTACCTCAGTCCCCTTTGAAACTCGAAGGCAGGCAGCTTTGGTGCATTACTGGGTGAGAATTCAGGCAACTTTGGCACCCCTGTCAGGCTATAGATAGGCGGCTTTGGCAAGAGACAGCAAAAACACAGGCTGCTTGCAATGCCACAGGCTGCCTTGGATTTTCATTAAGTTAGATCCCAGGCTGGTCCACCCACCTACCTGCCCATACACTGACATGGGTAGACCACAGAGCAAAAGAAATAACATGAAAAATAAAATGAAAGAAAATCCACAGAGATCACCCAGTCCAACAAGGATTACATCTAACCAAAACATAGAAGAGTGTTTAGGATCAGAACATCAAGTGGAAGCTATGAACATTATCAGTAATAGACAAATCATCCAAACAGAAGCTCAACAGGGAAGCAAGAGAGCTCAACAAAACCACAGAGCACGTAGACCTAAGAGACATCTACAGAATTTCCATCCCAAATCCACAGAGTACACATTCTTCTCAGGGGCCCATGGAACATTGTCTAAAATAGACCATATACTAGGTCACAAAGACTGCCTCCACATATTTAGGAAAACCGACATAATTCCCTGCATGATATCAGATCATAATGCTATATTCCTAGAAATCAACCACAAAGAAAACCAACAAGAACCCCAACAGCAACTGGAAACTGAACAGCACACTCTTAAACAAGAAATGGATAGTGGATGAAATAAAAAATGAAATTGCAAATTTCCTGGAATTGAATGACAATGAGAACACATGATACCAAAACCTATGGGACACAATGAAGGCAGTCTTCAGGGGAAAATTCATAGCACTCAATGCCTTCATAAAAAAGACAGAAAGATCCCAATTCAATAGCCTAACCATCCACCTAAAGGCACTGGAAAAACAAGAAAAGTCCAACCCAAAGAGCTCCAGAAGGAAAGAAATAATTAAAATCGGACCACAAATTAATAAATTGGAAACCAAGGACAATTAAGGCAATTGACAAAACAAAGAGCTGGTTCTTTGAAAAAATAAACAAGATTGACAAACCTCTGGCCAATTTGATCAAGCAAACAAAGGAGAGACTCCAAATTAACAAAATTCAAAATGAAAAAGGAGAGATCACAACAGACATAAGTGAAATCGGCAGAATCATCAGCACTTATTTCAAAAACCTCTACTCCAAAAAACTGGAAAATGTGGAGGAGATTGATAAATTCCTGGATGCATATCATCTACCAAAGCTAAACTCAGAGCAGATTAATCACCTCAATGAACCCATCACACTCACGGAGATTGAAAAAGTAATAAAATACCTCCCAAAAAAGAAGAGTCCAAGACCAGCCAAATTTTATCAAACCTTTATGGAAGAACTCAAGCCAATCTTTCTAAAACTGTGCAACACAATTGAAGACCAGGGAAAGCTACCCAATTCCTTCTATGAAGCTAGTATCACCCTAATCCCAAAACCAGGCAGAGATGCCACAAGAAAAGAAAACTACCGGCCTATTTCCCTAATGAACATAGATGCAAAGATTCTGAACAAAATACTCGCAAACCAAATCCAACAACACATCAAAAGCATTATCCACCTTGACCAAGAGGGATTTATCCCAGGAACACAAGGGTGGTTCAACATACGAAAATCTGTCAATGTAATACACCACATAAACAAGCTTAAACATAAAAACCATAAAATTTTGATAGATGCAGAAAAGGCCTTTGACAAGATGCAACATCACTTCATGATCAAAACATTGGAGAGAATTGGCATGGCTGGTTCACATCTTAACATAATAAAGGCAATATACAAAGCTCCAAAGGCCCAAATAATACTTAATGGAGAGAGACTGGAGGAATTCCCATTAACATCAGGAACAAGACAGGGATGTCCTCTCTCACCTCTGCTTTTCAATATAGTTCTGGAAGTCCTAGCCCAAGCAATAACACAGGAGAAGGAAATAAAAGGGATACAATTTGGAAAGGAAGAAGTTAAGTTAGCTCTATTCGCTGATGACATGATTGTATATGTAAGAGACCCGAGACACTCCATACAAAAACTCCTGAGGGTGATTAACTCCTATAGCAAAGCAGCAGGATACAAAATCAATGCACAAAACTCGGTAGCATTTCTGTATGCAAATGACAAAGACACAGAAAAAGAAATAAAGGACATAGTCCCATTTTCAATAGCAACAAAAAAATTAAAAACCTTGGAATAACGTTAACCAAGGAAGTAGAAGATCTATACAATGAAAATATAAAAACTCCCAAAAAAGAAATTGAGGAGGACTTGAAAAGATGGAAAGACCTCCCATGCTCCTGGATAGGCAGAATTAACATTGTGAAGATGACAATCCTACCAAAGGCAATATATAGATTTAATGCAATTCCAATTAAAATCCCTACAGTGTTCTTCACAGAGATAGAAAAAATGGTCTCAAATTTCATATGGAAAGGCAGAAGGCCTTGCATATCCAAACATATGCTCAGCAAAAGAAATACATCTGGTGGCATCACCATACCTGCTCTAAAGCTATACTACAAAGCCATAGTAATAAAAACAACACGGTACTGGCATAAAAACAGGAGTATAGACCAATGGAATAGACTTGAGGACCCGGATTTGGGTCAAGCAACTATAGCTACTTGATATTCGACAATGGCCCAGACAATATAGGCTGGAAAAAGGATGGCATCTTCAACAAATGGTGCTGGACAAACTGGATAACCACATGCAGGAAACTAAAACTTGATCCACACATTTCACCATGCACTACACTCAAATCCAAATGGATCACCTCAACACAACACCAGAAACTCAAATACTACTGGAAGAAAATTTAGGAAGTACTTTCCATGATATAATAATGGAAAAAGACTTCCTGAATAAAACCCCAGTGGCTCAAGTTCTTAAACAGTCACTCAACAATTGGGATCATATGAAGCTGAAGAGTTTCTTTACAAACAAGCATATAATAAGCAAAGCCAATAGAATACCCACAGAATGGGAGAAAATATTTGCAGGTTATCCAACTGATAGAGGCCTTATCTCTACAATTTACAAAGATCCCAAAAGTCATAAACAATAAGAAGACAAATACCCCATTCACAAAATGGGGCACAGAGTTGAACAGGCAATTCACAGAGGAAGATATACAAATTGAAAAGACACACTTAAGAAAATGTTCATCATCACTAATCATCAGAGAAATGCAAATTAAAACAACTATGAGATTCCACCTTACCCCAATAAGGATAGCCAACATCAAAAAGACAAATAAAAATAAATGCTGGCAAGGATGTGGAGAAGCAGGGACACTCATTCACTGTTGCTGGGAATGCAGGATGGTACAACCACATTGGAAAGCAATATGGAGACTCCTGAAAAAGCTGACTATAGAGATACCAACAGACCCAGTTATACCCTTACTGGGCATGTACCCTAAAACCTTCAAACCAAAGGCCAGAGAGATTTGCTCAACCATGTTTGTAGCGGCTCAATTCGTAATAGCTAAAGGCTGGAATCAACCCAGATGTCCATCATTAGAAGAAGGGATAACAAAGATGTGGTATATCTACACAATGGAATTCTGTACAGCAGTAAGAAAAAATGACATAAAGAAATTTGAGGAAAAATGGTTGAACCTGGAACAGATCATTCTCAGCGAACTCTACCCAATCACAGAAAAAAAATCGACACATAGTCTCACTCATCTACAACACCTAACCTGAATCTACCCAAGATACCTTACATACCCAGCAAGCACCTCATGAACTAGACAATAGGATGGATAGGAGGGTGGGGAGGGCATCGAAGGGTGGAAAACAGTAATCTGGACCCAAACGGCAATGGTACCATAAATTTCTACTGCCTAAAAGACAGACCAAATAGCAGAACCTTCACTAGACCCTTACAGGAAACACCTGAACCACAAGACAGTGGAGAGGGTAGGATCAAGACTAACCTAAATATTCTACATCTTCCCTCCCTCCCTCTCCTCCTCTCCCCTCTATCTCTCTCCTCTCTAACTCTTGTATATTAGTTATGTTTTTCCTCAATTTCTTAGTGGACACTGACCTGTAACCCCCACTTCCAGCTTGGGCCTACCATCCACAATGAGCTTTTGATCAGAGAAACCTACAAAGTTTCCCAAAACAATGACAGACTTCTGTCAGAGTACTTGATGACCCACCAAAGGCCAGTGGTAAGACCCTATTGCTGAAGACTCCATACGCAGCTGACACATAAAATGGAATGGCATGGCCTGAAGCCAGGAGAGAGTCAGTCCCCAGACAGTCAGCATGTCTAATGCCAGAAGGTGCTACATGGGCCACTGGGGGAAATGACCAATATCTGTCCAAGCAACTCATTGTCTAACCTAATTAGCAACAAATAACCTGATGTGATGCCTACACAAGTGCAATAGTGGCACACAGCCATGGTGAGGAACCAACTGCTCTTGATTTGGCTAACTGATCCCCTCAGTGGTACTAGATCCATAGCTGTAGCTGGGAAACAGGTTAGAATCATACCCAAACACAAGCCCACTCTGCAATATCAAGCTACCATCAATCATGGGGTACAAGAGGGCTTACACCTATCAAACTCTCTATCAAAAAAGTAAGTGTTGTCTCAATTTTCTGGGTGCTAACGTACTCTCCATTGGAGAATCTGCTTCTCTTTTTCAGATAGATGCAGATCCTAAGGAGAGAGCTGCCCCAACATACCTCAAAAGGGGCCCAAGTGAAACTAAGGACAACTGGCAAAACAAGCAAGGGTGATGTTTTCCTGTGAACCAGATACCAGCACAAAGGGGAAGGAGACCAATGCAGAGAAAAATCAACTCCTACCAAATCAGAGAGCCAGAGCCTCAGAGGACCCCAACAGCTCAGCACTGAAGCAGACCAAAAATGAACCCAACATGGCTCAGGGAAATTTTGTGGAAGAGGGGGCAGAAAGAATGTCAGAGTCACATGTTGGGTCATGATATGCAGAGACATTTATCATACCAATAACTGTGGGCTAACTCCACAATGCACGACCCATTTACATCAACAAGGATGGTCCAATGGGAGGAGGTAGATAATAGATGAGCCTAAACAATGGTACCAAACTGCCTGTATTTGCTGAAAAGAAAACTAATAAATTAAATTTAAATATAAAGAAAGAAAGAAAGAAAGAGAGAGAGAGAGAGAGAGAGAAAGAAAGAAAGAAAGAAAGAAAGAAAGAAAGAAAGAAAGAAAGAAAGAACTTGAACTAAAATTTGACAATTATTTTTCTTTATTATAATACTTTAGCTTTTAATGAGTAGCAGTGAAGGTGAGAAAACAATATAAATACAGAAAGGTCTGAGTTCTGGCTGACTCCAAATCCTGTAGTTTAATCATTATCTTTCCCTCAGTATGGGTAATAATTTGAATTCATTGAACTTACCTTATAAGATCCAAAATGGAATAGTTCTACAAATGAACTCTTTGTATCACAAGACCACCATCCCTACTCAGTACTGCCTTGTTCTCTCTCACCCCCCACTTGCAAATTAATAAAATATTTTTTATAAAAGCAAAATTGCCTTTATTCACTTAGAAGCAATTAATGTGGGCTTGGAATATGGTTCAGTAGGTTTTTACCTACTTTACCTGCTTGCTGTGCAAGTGTGAGGGAGCCCAGGGACCAGATCCCAGGAAATGAGAGCTTTGTTAGGCAGGGGAGGAATAATGGCTGGGCAACTTCTTGAGGAATGTGGATAATTCACTTTGCCCTCCTGCTGTAACTCCATTTTGCCCTGACCTAACACCTACCTTTTCAGGGGTCCAATCACCCTAACTGCCTAAAATAACTACCTGACTCCCTTTCAGACCGTTTTCATATTTAGCACGTGGTACATTGAACACTGGGGTGCCACAACAGCTAAAAATATCAAGCTTTTCCTTTTATAGGCAGCCTCTAGAAGCACACATGAAATATGCCAACTTTAGCCACCTCACTATTTTCTAGGCCATCCTTTCTTTTTCTTTACATAAGACTGCATTTGAAATTCTGATTGGAATGAAAGGTTGGGAGTAGAGGCTGGGCTCCTGGCTTTCACCAAGCATTCCAAGTGAGTGCCATAATCAGAGAGTTTTAGGAAATGCTAATCAAGGAAAAACTATAGTTTTAAGTGTGTGTGTGCGTGTGTGTGTGTGAGTGTGTGTGTGTTTACATGCAGACATGTGCACCTGCATGCATGGAGGCTTCAGAGAACATCAGGTGTCCTTCCTCTATGGCCCAAATGTGAAGTCTCACTGAATGTGGAGCTGTGGTTTTACAATTTGTGAACCCCAGCCATTCTCCAGTCTCTGCTCCAGAACTGGGGTTACAGATTTGCATAGTCATGGCCAGCTGTTTATGTGGGATCAGGGGAGTAAAATCCAGGAAGACCCAGGCCCATCTAGGCCCTCAACATGGGACAAGATCTCTGAGCCATCTCCCAAGCTCTCAAAATAAGGATTTCAGAGAAAGTACACACATCAAAGAGAAATATCAGCCATGCTAGAAATCTTTCCCTTGTGTTAAATCACCTATGAGCAGCTGCTTACTATGCCACACAAAGTCATCCATCACATACCTACATACTAAGTGGAGAATAGAGGTTTTCAGCAAAAATACCTTTTGAGTTTCTGCAAATGACTTAGGTAACTGTTATTATACCCCACACATTAGAGGTAGTATCTAGACAAAGGTTACTGGAAATTAATTTGTATGATTGTCAAAAGTTAGTAATTTTTAAAAATTCATCTATGAGACACACACAGAGAGAAAGAGAGAGAGAGAGAGAGAGAGAGAGAGAGAGAGAGAGAGAGAGAGAGAGAGAGAATTAGTATTCCAAGACCCAACATTGTACACTTGTGCCATCTTGTGTGTCTGGCTTAAGTGGGACCTGAGGAACTTAACATGGATCCTTAGGCTTCACAGGCAAGCACCTTAACTGCTAAACCATCTCTTCAGCCCCAAATTCTTAAATTTTAAGTCAACTTAACTGTGAGTTAGTAAAGCTAAACAGTACAACATTTTATTTCTTGGTAACAGCAGAGGAAAGAAATTAATTATAAGAGTTCTACTCTGACAAACTGCTTGATATTTTATTTGATTCTGAGAGCTGACTTTCTGTATTATTATGAAGTTTGAGAGCTTACAGCACCTGTCTAGGCTCTAGGCTGACTTAGAACTCCCAAATCCAGTGGCTTTCAAGTTCTTTTGTCTTATGATTAGCAAAGAATTGAAAGACATAGACATAAAGTATAATAAATTATGAAAGATTTATTTTAAGAGAGATTAGAAATAAGTCAGAATAAAAGCAAAACAGTTTCCAGCTTAAAGAGTTCCCTTCTCCAGCTGAGAGAGTTCCCAAGAAAGTAAAATGCAGGCAGGAAATCCACATGAGGACTTGGATCTGGTCTTTTTATAAGTTGGGCATTCAAATGGGATGAACCTCAATGTGAAGTTTAAATGTATATAAAGGAACCTGATTGGTTTGTGGGCCTGGCCAGAAAGTATACACTCAGAAGGGTCCCACCAAGGATGGAGATGAGCCTGGAAAAAGGTAAGGAGGAAGAATCAGGAAGCTTCTCAGTTGCCACCTTGGAGAGATGGAGTACTCTTCTACTCCTATCAGGACACTGTGCATTAATGTTCTATGTTCTAGGCCTGTGTCTCTAATTACCTTCAAAAGATGACCTTGCTCCTATCAGTATTTTATGAAACAATTCTTTTTCCTTGAACCAGAGAAAAATACACTTCTGTACACATTTCTTATACATTCCATAGAATGGAGTACAACTGTTCATATCAAAGTATTATAATTATTACTTTATCATTCCTTTGTCTCTCTCTAAGGTGGCTTTAATCAGATTTAACAGAGGCTAATTGACTGACAAACATCCACAGAAAGGACTGAAAGACAGAGAGGCAGAGTTGAAAGAAAGTCACCATGTGAGGAATAGTAAAGAGACAGATATAGAAGGGGAGAGAGGGAGAGAGAGAGAGAGAGAGAGAGGGAAAGAAAGAAAGGAAGGAAGGAAAAAGAAATAAAGGAAGGAAGGCAGACAGACAGACAAAGCAAAGGAGAGGAGCTTAAGTGGTATAGGTTTTCTCAAACCTTTTCCCCCCCTTTGCAAGGATCATCTGGAGAGGTGAGTTACATTCAGTTTTAAAACATCCTGTCACTTATATCAGAAAAAGAAATTAACAAAGTTAGTGTCACCAGCAATAGAGACACAGCCCATACCATATGGGCATCTGCCATTTCTGAGACCTCCACTGAGGCAAAATTGGGATTCATGGCTTTATTAAATGAGAAAAGAAAGTGGCTGAAAGAAAAAGAGAGAGAGAAGAAAGAGAGAGAGAAAGAAGGAAGGAAGGAAGGAAGGAAGGAAGGAAGGAAGGAAGGAAAGAGGCAGGGAGAGAGAGGTATACCCTATAGGACAAATGTGGGCTCTCAAGGGAGAATCATGCTTAAGTATCTTTACCGTGTGTGTGTGTATGTGTGTGTGTGTGTGTGTGTGTGTGTGCACGTGCACGTGCTAGCAGGCTCCTATATGTATATCCTTGTGGTTCTCTATGGTACATCTCTAAAGGTTGCTAAGAAGCTACCTTACCTCCCACCCCCTTAACATTAGATACTTTACAAGGCTGAAAGCTTAGCAAACCAAGATGAAAGGTGGTTTTATGAGGGATATTATTTATATCTAGGAGAAGGGAGTGCTGGTAACTTAAGGTTATATATCATTTTCCTAAAAGTAGCACAACCTAATTATTGTCCTTGATATCCTTGATTGAGGTGTCATTGAGGATGTCTCATATGGCACTCAGTGAGCTCAATTGATTTATCATTTTTGACAAGGCATCTTTTAGAAAACACATCTGGGCCATTAGGTCCTTATCAGTAGAGTCTAGAATATACTGCTCTTCTCAGCTAGGAAAGAAGACCAGATCCCAGGAGCAGAACCTCCTCCCTCTTCTAGCTGTGCTCTTCCTTAACATAACTCCCTAACAAGTCTCATTATAACACAGAAGAAAGAGTAGGGCAGAACAATGGCTACTTTCTTCAACAGAAAATGGTAAGGACAAGAAAGCCATGGGTGGAGGCTGACTGGAAAAGTTTGTCTCTGTTCACAGTGAGAAACACCACAATCCTCAGCATAGATCATTGCAATTCTACAAGGATTCTGGAGTCCCACTGTTACTTCTTTGAACTCAGCATCATGTACAGACCACACCTCCAGGGAACTGACATGCACAGAGAGTCACATTTCAGAACCTCCAGCCATGAAGATCAATGGCTCCTTTCATGTGGGGGTGAGAACATGGCCAGCAGGCAGCCCATTCTTTGCAGTCTTTTGTCAGACTGCTTCCCAGAGAGAACAACAAGTCCCCAATTCCTGCCCTGGAGCTGGCTTTTCTGCCCACCTGGTTAAAAAAAAAAAAAAAAAAAAAAAAAAAGGAGCAAGGGTATGGCACTCACTAAGGTAGCCTGGGACCTACATGAAAAGTGCTAAAGGGAAGGCAAGCCCTCCACAGGAATGTGGGAGGTGATTAAGGTGGAAATTCACATACTTTTTACATAAAAAAAGACATCAATTCTTTGGTTTTCTGATTTTTTTTTTTAAACCAACATTGATTCTAACAACAAAATGGTAGACTGCTATGTTAATTTTTGTTGACCACTCATACAATTTTCAAATAAAATAAAGACTAGACTACAGAGATGGCTAAGAAGGCATAAACAACATGCTGCCCTTTGCCAAAAGGGCCAGCATCATCCCTATAGGACCAGGACAGAAGATCTAAATTTTCATCAGTCCCTGTAGTAAAATTAGCTTGAGATGGCCTGACTGAGAATGGGTCCCAAAGTTGACTGAACATGAGCATGGTGTCTGAATAGTGTGTCTCACAGGGTGCCTGGAGTGTCACAGGTATGGTGGTTTGAATAGAATATATGTCCCCAATATATTCAGTCTTTTATTGTTTGTAGTTTACATTGGTAGCCACCTGGCTGGAGGCAATGTCACTGGGTGATCTTAAGATGTGGTGGTGGGTTTCAGATTTCAATGTAAAGATATGCAAAGTGTACCTAGCAGGAGTTCCTGAAGTGTGCTGTGGCTTTTGGCTTTTGGCTTGTACTTTTCTTTCTCTCTGCTTGGGCTGTGAAGGCAGGCCAGCCTCTTCTGCCATTATTGAATTTCCTCTGTATCTGTAAGCTTCAATAAATCCCTTCATCCATAACTGTGCCTGGTCTGGAAGTTCATTTCAGCAAACCTGAAGCTGTCTGCTATAGAACTTGGTACCAAGGAGTGGGCTGAAATGAACCTGACTATGGATATTAATCTTTTGGAACCTTTGTTTTGGAGGAATAGGCATGGACTTGGTGCTTGCAGGTGAAGATGTCTTCTGGAGTGGTAAGCCAAGTTTATGGACTATTCTGATGAGAGTCTGAGAATGCTAAGTGCTGACAGCATTGAACTTCAAGGCTTGGCTTGTGAGCTTTCTAAGGGGAAGGAAAGACTGCAGAGCACTTTGTTGGAACTGGGCTGCTGGCATAAGGGCTTGCTGAGTCCTGCTGCCCAGGCCCAGAGAGTTTGATCAAGGTTAAATTTTTAGTGGACTGATGTGCTTGGCTAGAGATATTGGACTGAGAGATTTAAGATTTTAAGCTGGAAAACCTCAAGCAAGTTAAAGTTACAGACACTGAGACTGGCTTTAGGTTACTGCATCTGCTATTGTCAAACACATTAGCAATCTTAAAGGAAGATGGTCCATTTGCTTTACCATAGAAAGGATGCCTGAGGAAAGACTATCATAGAAATGCAAACACTTTTGGAAAGAGTTGACTGGAGAAGGAACCTGCTTTTCAAGGTTATGATTTATTTTGTCTGTGAATTAAGAATATGGCTGTGTTCTGCACACCTAGTATTGGTTTCAGAAGCATGAAAAGTGTGAGGAGTGGTCATGAATTGCACATGCCTCCAGGAGCTGCCACTGAGATGTGGCATGAGGTAGGCCCTGATGCCTGATAGGCTGAAATAGCCTTGGAAAATGTGAGGAGTGTCTTCAGAACTGGGGTCTTACCTTTAACTTCAGGCAGGTTATCAAATACTTTGACAGCATCCTGTCTTGTTTTGGGGACCTCATAGGTCTCTCCAATCAACAGCTCAATGTGGGTAGCAACCAATTTCTGGTTCTGCAAGTTAAAGGTCAGGCCAAAGGTTTTTTGTTGTTGTTGTTGTTTTGAGGTTAGGCTTCATCCCAACCTATCCAAGGCCCTTCTTTTTGGGTGTGCCCCCTATACCACTGTTGAGGGTAATATCTTTTAGTCTACCTTCAAGAAGAAAGGTTTCTAAGGTACCAGTTCATTTTGAGTTCAGTTTTGTGTTTTTTCTCCCTTATCCTCTCCATTCCCTCCCCACAAACCCTTCCATCCCTGTCATCTAGGTCTCAGATTGTTTGTCCAGTATGCCAGCAACTCAACCTGATCCACGTTAGGAACCACAGATGAGTGAGAACATGGGGTGTTTGTCTTTCTGTGATTGTTTGTGTTTTATGAGTATGATCTGTTGTTCTAAGTCCATCCATTTTCTTACAAATTTTGTTGTAATATTTTTTCTTACTGCTGATTGGAGTTCCACTTTGTTATCCATTCACCCATGATGGGTAAGTAGGTTGATTCCAGTTTTTAGCTATTATGAATTGAGCAGCTAAAATCATGGTTGAGAAAGTATCTTGTAGTGAAGTATGGAGCATTAGGGTAAATGTCCAGTAAGGGAATAACTAGGTCTATAGGTAGTTCTTTATTCATGTTTTTTGGGACTTTCCATATTGATGTTCCTAGTGGTTGTACAAGTTTGCATTCCCACCAATGGTGGATGAGGTTTCTTCTTTCCCCACATCCTTACCAACATTTTCTGTCATTTGATTTTTAAATGACTGCCATCCTCACTAGAATAAATTGGAATCACATCGTTGTTTTAATTTGCAGTTCCCTGATGATTAGGGATGTTAAACATTTTCTTAAATGTGTGTTAGCTATTTGTATTTCTTCCTTTAACAACTCCCAATTCGGTTCTTTATACCAGTTTTTCATTGGGTTGTATTTTGTGAAAGGCCTTCTCTGCATCCTTTGAAATGATCATGTGGTTCTTGTGATTAAGTTTATTTGTATGGTGTATTATGTTTATTCATTTCTGTATGTATAAAAATCCATACATACCTGGGATGACTCCTGCTTGATCAAGGTTGATAATGCTTTTTCTGTGTTGAATTAGGTTTACAGAGATTTTGTTCAGGATCTTTGCATCTAAGTGCATTGGGAATACAGGTCTATAGTTTTCTTTACTGGTTGTATCTCTGTCTGGTTTTGGTATTAGGGTGATGCTTCATAGAAAGAGTTGGGGAGGGTTCCCTCTTCTCCAATTATGTGAAACAGATTGAGAAAAATTGTTTTCAATACTTCAATAAAGGTTTGATAGAATTCAGTTAAGAACACATATGATCCTGGACTTTTTTGTGGGGGCAGGGGGGGGATTCAATTAGTTTTTCAATCATGATGAGTGTGATAGGTTTGTTTAGGAGATTAATCAGCTGGGAGTTTAGTTTTGTTAAGTGGTATGTGTCCAGGAATTCATCCATTTCTTCCAGATTATCCAGTTTTGTGGAGTAGAGGTTTGGAATATGTCTTGATGATTCTTCTAATTTCATTGATGTCTGTTGTGACCTATCCCTTTTCATTTCTGATTCTATTAATTTGAAACTTCTCTCATTTTTGCTTTATCAAGTTGGCCTGGGGCTTATCAATCTTCTTTATCTTCTAAAAGAAACAGCTTTCATTTCATCAAGTTTCTCAGTTGTTTTCTCAGTGTCCTAGTCATTAATTTCTGCTCTGATCTTGATTATTTCTTTCCATCTGGAGCTCTTAGGTTTGGGTTCTTCCTGTTTTTCCAATGCCTTTAAGTGTAAGGTTATGTTATTAATTTGGGATCTCTCCATCTTTGTTATGAAGGCATCTAGTGTGATGCATTTTCCCCCTTAGGACTACATTCATTGTGTCCTATAAGTTTTGGTAAGTTGTGCTTTTATTATTATTCAATTCTAGAAATCTTATATTTTCATTTTTAATGTATTCCTCTATTCATTTATTGTTTAAAAATGTGTTTTTCAGTCTCAAGGTGCTGGTGGAGTTCCTGATGATTCTCTTGTTTATAATTTCTATATTTAAAGCATTGTGATATGATATTATTCCTGAATTTATGAAGCCATGATTTATGGCCTAATATATGGTCTATTTTGGAGAAGTTTCCATGGGGTGCTAAAAAGAATGTGTATTCTGTAGAACTGGGTGGAAACTTCTGTAGATATCTGTTAGGTCTGGTTGATCTATGGTGTTGTTGAGCTCTATTATTTCCCTGTTGTTTTTCTGCTTGGATGATGTGTTTCTTGATGACAGTGAAGTATTGAAGTCCCCACCTATGATGATGATGTTGGTGCTTATTCTTGTTTTTTTTTTTTTCTTTCCCTGTTTTTTTTATTTTTTTTTTAATTTAATTTATTAGTTTTCTTTTCAGCAAATACAGGCAGTTTGGTACCATTGTCTAGGCTCATCAATGATCTACCCCCTCCCATTGGACCCTCCTTGTTGATGTAAATGGGTCGTGCATTGTGGAGTTAGCCCACAGTTATTTGTATGATAAATCTCTCTGCATATCATGACCCAACATGTGACTCTGACATTCTTTCCGCCCCTCTTCTGCAAAATTTCCCCGAGCCATGTTGGGTTCATTTTTGGTCTGCTTCAGTGCGGAGGTGTTGGGGGCCTCTGAGGCTCTGGCTCTCTGATTTGGTATGAATTGATTTTTCTCTGCATTGGTCTCCTTCCCCTTTGTACTGGTATCTGGTTCATCAGGAAGCACCCTTGCTTGTTTTGCCAATTGTCCTTAGTTTCACTTGGGCCCCTTTTGAGGTATGTTGGGGCAGCTCTCTCCTTAGGATCTGCATCTATCTGAAAAAGAGAAGAAGATTCTCCAATGGAGAGTAAGTTAGCACCCAGAAAATTGAGATAACAATTACTTTTTTGATAGAGAGTTTGATAGGTGTAAGCCCTCTTGTAGCCCATGATTGATGGTAGCTTGATATTGGAGAGTGGTCTTATGTTTGGTTATGGTTCTAACTTGTTTCCAAGCTCCAGCTATGGGTCTCATACCAATGAGGGAATCAGTTAGCCAAATCAAGAGCAGTTGGTTCCCCACCATGGTTGTGTGCCACTATTGCACTTGTGTGGGCATCACATCAGGTTATTTGTTGCTAATTAGGTTAGACAATGAGTTGCTTGGACAGATATTGGTCATTTCCCCCAGTCGCCCAAGTAGCACCTTCTGGCACTAGATATGCTGACTGTCTGGGGACTGACTCTGTTTAATAAACTGTGGTGCACCTGTTTGGTGTATACAGATTTATGATTGTGATGTACTCATGTTTGATCATTCCTTTGTTGAGTAAGAAGTAGCCTTCTCTGTCCTTTTTTATTACTTTTGGTTTAAAGTTTATTTAATCAGATATTAATATAGTAACACCTGCTTTTTTCTTATTTGCATTTGCTTGGAATATCATTTGCCATACTTTTACCCTGAGGTGTTTCTGTTTAGTGTTGAAGCTGGTTTCTTGAAGACAGTAGATAGAAGGGTCCATTTTTCAGATCCACCCTATTAATTGTGTCTTTTGATGGCTGAATTAAGACTGTTAATTCTTAAGGTTGTAACTATGAGGTTAGGTTTTATCCCTGCCATGCTGGGGTGCTTTATGGGTTTTGTTGCTTTCTTGTGCTTTGTACTTTTTGGACCCTGCTCTAGTTTTTGTTATTGTTATCTTCTTGTTGACTCTTGAGATTGGGTGTTTGACTCTTCAGTGTGGAGTAGTCTTTGAAGTTTTCTCTGTAGGTTTGGCTCTGTGTTCATATAATCATAGACTTGACTTTTTCATGGAAAGTTTTCCTTTCATCATCTATTATGAGGAATACTTTCACTGAATAGAGTAGTTTGGGTTGAAAGCCATAGTTTTTAGACTTTTCAGTGTTCCATTCCAGGCCCTTCTGGATTTTTGTGTTTCCACTGAGAAATCTGAGGTAATTCTGATGGAATTACCTTTGTATGTAGTGAGTTGTTTCTCTCTTGCTGCTTTTAGCACTTTCCTATTGTTTTCATTGTTAAGAGATTTAACTATGATGTGCCTTGAAGAGTTTTTTGTTTGGTTCTGTCTCTTTGGAGTTCTTTGTGCTTCTTGAATCTGGATGGTCCTCTCTGTGAGATTGGGAAATTTTTCTTCAATAATTTTGTTAAATATTTTCTCTATGGTGCTGGCCTGAATTTCTTCCCCTTCTTGTATACCCATGATCTGCATGTTTAGGGTATCCCACAGTTCCCTTGTATTCTGTTCACTTGAATTTTTGAACTTAGCAAAGTTTTTGGACTCCCAATCAATTTCTTCTGTATTATCTTCCATCTCAGAGATCATGTCTTCTATGTTAGCAACTCTGTTAGTGAGGGTTTCTGGAAATGTTTTTAAAAGCTGTATTTGATTTTTGTTTTCTGTTGTGTTACTTTAAATCATGTCCATCTCTTTTTTGAGATATGATTTCAGTTTGAGGTCTAATTTTCTTGATGCTTCCTGGAATAAATGCATGCCTTTGTTCATGTCTTCAGTAAGTTTAATCTGCTAGTTATTGAGATCCACTATGTGTTGACTCACCTTCAATTCCTTTATATCTCTTTTGAGGCTTCTCTGGATTTCTTCCATTAAGTTCAGCCTAGTGACTAAAGCTGAGTGCTCTATGAGATGATTCTGCTCAGTTTCATTTATTCAAATGTTGGTTTTAGTGATCTTTTGCTTCCAGGTCAATAATTATTTTGATTAGGGTGACATAACATTGTGTTTTTATTTTGGAATTCAATTTATGTTGTTTCCTCTGTGATTTCATTGGTGGCTTCCACTGTGGCACTATACATCCTTCATGGAGATCCCTCAGTTTTCTAATTTCATTGGTTTTGTTTTTTTTTCTTTTTTGCATTGTGTTCTGCACATCTCAGGGAAAAGTCTTATTTTATTGAGTAGTAAGCAAATATTTCTCCTTGTAGGATTTTCAGTGGTTGTTCTCTTTTAAATATGAACAATATTGGTGTAGGATGGGGTTATAACAGCAGATACTCAGATTGTAGAGAATTCAAGTTCATCAAAGGTACCTATAGAACTGGCAGGTGCTGAACTAGGACCTCTGGCATATCTACTGCACTATCATTCACCCTTCAGCACAAGGGAACCAGAAGCCTGGAAATTGGGGATGCAAGGGCAAGAGGCCAGTTCCCTTAGTGGTTTATGCACCCAACTAGCTCATGGGAATAGTGATTTGAGGATCCAGAGTCCAATAAACCAGGAAGCCAGAGCAATAGGCCTGAATCAGCAGCATACTCACAGGATTAAGGCAGCTCCAAGCCAACAGCAGGGGTACTGGATCCAGGGAACTGGAAGGAAGTGGGGTCTCGGGTCTTTAAACTCTGTTCGTATACCCTTCAGGGCAGGGAATCTGGGACTTGGGGATCCATGGGCAGCTCAATCAAGAAGGCAGAGCAAGATGCCTTCCTCAGAAGCATACTCATAGGATCCTTGCTGCTCCAAGCCAGCAGCAGGAGTACCAGGACCAGAGATCTAGGAGGTGGGGAAGGAACTGGCAGCTCTGGCCTACTCACTCCACACTGGAGCAGGGTATGTAGGAGTGCCAGATATTTTTAATTGCATATTTCAAACCTATTTAACAAAATCCATAGACTAAGTAAATATTTTTATGACAATCAGGGTCAAAAATTCCGAAATTATTCCATAAAGGATTTAGAGTTTTTTCTGGGTGTGGTGGAGCCTGTCTGTAATCTCAGCCCTTGGGAAGCTGAGGAAGGAGGAACATTAATTTCAAGCTTGTCTAGGTGCTATTATGTGAGTCTAAGAACACAATGAGATAGAGCACACCTCAGCAATTCAAGAAAGAGCACAATGAGACAGTGTACACCTTAACACATTCCACAAAGAACACAATGAGAAAGAGTACACCTCAGCACATTCCAGAAAGAAAACAAGGAGATAGAGCACACCACAGCACATTTCAGATAGAACACAATGAGACAGAGCACACCTCAGCACAATCAAGAGAGAACACAACAAGGCAGTGCACAGCTTAGCACATGCCAGATGGAACACAATGAGACAGAGCACAACTCAACAATTCGAGAAAGAACACAAGACAGAGCACACCTCAGCACATTCCAGAAAAAGCACAATGAGACAGTGCACTCCTCAGCACTTCCAGATAGGACAAAACAAGACCGTGAACATCTCAGCACATTCCAGAAAAAAAAAACACATGATACAGTATACAACTCAACAATTCTAGAAAGAAAACAAGGAGACAGAGAAGACCTCATCATATTCCAGATAGAACACAATGAGACAGTGCACACCTCAGCAATTCCAGAAAGAATACAATGAGACATTGCACAGCTCAGCACATTCCAGATAAAACACAACAAGACAGTGCAAACCTCAGCACATACCAGAAAGAACACAATGATACTGTGCACACCTCAGCCCATTCCAGAAGGAATACAATGAAACATTGCACACCTCAGCACAATCAAGATAGAACACAAGAAGACAGTGCACATCTCAGCACATTCCAGAAAGAAAACAAGGAGACAGAGCACATCTCAGCACATTTCAGATAGAACACAATGAGGCAGAGAACACCTCACCAATTCCAGAAAGACCACAGTGAGACAGTGCACACCTCAGCAATTCCAGAAAGAACCCAATGAGACAGTGCACAACTGAGCACATTCCACATAGAACACAATGAGACAGAGCACACCTAAACACATTCTAGAAAAAATACAAGACAGAGCACACCTCAGCACATTCCAGAAGGAACACAATGAAAAAGTGCACACCTCAGTATATTCCAGATAGAACAAAACAAGACGGTGAACTCCTCAGTGCATTCAAGATAGAACACCATGAGTCAGTGTACACCTCACCACATTCTTGAAAGAACACAGTGAGATAGTACCCACCTCAGCAATTCCAGAAAGAACACAACGAGACATAGCACAGCTCATCACACTCCAGAGAGTACACAATGAGGCAGTGCATACCTCAGCAATTCCACAAAGATCATAACAAGACAGTGCAGACCTCAGCACATTCCAGATGTAATATAACAGGACAGTGCATACTTCAGCAATTCCAGAAAGAACACAGTAGACAGAGCACACCTCAGCAATTCCAGAAAGAACACAAGGAGACAGTGTACACCTCACCACATTCCATAAAGGAAACAACGAGACAGAGCACACCTCAGCACATTCCAGAAAGAACACAAGGAGACAGTGCACTCCTCAGCACATTCCAGAAAATACTCTGTGAGACAGAGGACATGTCAGCACATTTTAGACACAACACACATGAATCAAAACTCATCACAGCATATCCACACACAACAGAATGAGGCACAGCACACATCAGTACATCACAGACACAACATAGGTGATACAGAACACACCTTAGCTCATTCCAGACACAATACATATGAGATAGGGAACACAACAGTGCCTCCCCAACACAGTACACATGACACAGACCACAACAACACATTCCTTACCCAACACAAGGGAGACTGAGCTCACCTCAGCACATTCCATACACAAGGCACATGGCACAGCACCACAAACATATCCCAGACGCAAGACATATAAGACAACAGGTCAGCACATTCTAGACAGAACACTCATGACACAGAGCACACCTCCACATTCCAGACACAACAGTCATGAGACAGAGCACACCTCAATCCATTCTTGACACATGACCAATGAGATATAGCGCACCACAACATATTCCCAACAAACACACATGCCAGCAAGCACAACTCAGCACATTCAGGACATAGCACACATGACATGGAGCATATCACAACACACTCCAAAGCAACAGATATGAAACAGAGCACACCTAAGCACATCCCAGACAGAAAACACTGAGATAGAGCACACCACAGCACATTCCATATACAACACACATGAGACAGAGGACAGGTCAGCATATGTCAGACAAAAAAGATATGAGACAGAGCACAACTAAGTGCATTTCAGACACAACACAAAGAGATAAAAGACACCTCGGCACAGTCCAAATGAAGCACACAATGCAATCAGACATAGTACACATCCAAACATAACAGACATAGCACAATAAAACAGAGTATATCTCAGCACATTCATACACAGCAAACATGAAACAGCACATTCTACACACAGCACATATGAGACAGAGCACAGCTCAGCACATCCCAGACACAGCACAATAAGATAGGGAACACCTCAACACATTCCAGACACAATACACATGAGACAGCACACATGTCAGCACAGTTCAGACACAACACACATGGCACAGAGCACACCTCAGCACATCCCTGACACAACACACATTGGACTGAGCACACCTCAACACATTCCAGACACAATACACATGAGACAGCAGCACACTTTAACACAATCCAGACCTCTCAACTCCCAGATAACACAATCCAAAAGTCACTGAGCTAACCAAGATATCTGAGAAATAATTCAGAGTTATACTTCTAAAAACAGGTTGTGATTATAGAGTATTTAAATAAACAGATGAACATTCTAAGGAAATTAATTAAGACATAAAGTAAATGAAATTGTTGCTTGGCAGAGATTCAATGTGCACACCTTTAATCCTAGCACTCAAGAGACAGAGGTAGGAGGATCACCATGAGTTCGAGGACACTCTAAGACTACAGACTGAATTACAGGTCAGCCTGTACTAGAGTGAGACCCTACCTCAAAAAAACAATATATAGACTTCCGGTCAAGATGGCGACCGCCTAGCTGCACTACAAACAACAAGAGGAAAAAAAGGCAAGTATTTAAGGGAAATTAGGAACTTTTTGAAGAGGGAGGGCACAGATTGGGGTAAAAGAGGGAAGCACACACCCCCGTGACCCATGCCCCGGCACCCCGCCCCCCGCGACTTGCTTCATCAGGCGCAGCCCAGCGGCCCGGCGCCCCGTGAGCCCCAAGCCCCATGCGCCCCGGTGGCCCCGCTCGCCCCACAACCCCCGCACCCCACCAGCCTGCTGCACTCAAGCTGAGACCTCCTACCTCGTCCTTGTTCTCTGATCCTGCAAGTAGACCAGCCATGTGGTGCTCGGTTCGCAGGCCTGTGGGGGCCACCCCTGCCGTGAATAGGTGGCTGCCAGATCCCCTGCTTCTGTGCTCACATCACTTCCCACCAGTCAGCTTCTGCTGTGTCCTGATTCCATACCCACATCATCTGCCTCTGCACTACAATTGCATGTGCAGCAGGCCCACTCCCACAGCAAGAGCCACATAAGTCCACACTGAGTCACTAGTGCCAGCGCAGGTGCCATCCCCTACCTGTACATCACCACCCATGCCCCACTCCCCTGAGGCGTAAGAGCACAGACTGTTTACAGACCCCGACCCCAGTGTACCCAGCCAGAATCTAGGCACCTTCAGGGCTTGCTACCTCAGTCCCCTTTCAAGCTCAAAGGCAGGCAGCTTAGGTGCATTACTGGGTGAGAATTCAGGCAACTTTGGTGCTCCTGTTAGGCAATAGGTAGGCGGGTTTGGCAAGAGTGAGCAAAAACCCAGACTGCTTACAACTACCCCAGGCTGCCTTGGATTCGCATTAAGCTGGATCCAAGGCTGCTCCACCCACCTACCTGCACATACACTGACATGGGTAGACCACAGCGCAAAAGAAATAACACGAAAAATAAAATGGAAGAAAATCCAGACAGATCACCCAGTCCAACAAGGATCACAACTAACTAAAACATAGAAGAGTGTTTAGGATCAGAACATCAAGTGGAAGCAATGAACAATGCAACCCTGACCAAACTACTGCTAGAACTGACAGGAAAGCTACAAAGGATCGATAATCGTGTGGATGCTACCATCACTAAGCTAGAGCAATATGATAAGACACTGGAAGGAATTCAAAGAGAGCTAAGAGAGTTGAGCGAGAGTGAAAAAAAAAAGAGGACCTTAAAAATCAGCTGGCCACACTAAATGAAAACATAAAGAAATGCAAGGATGATCTCCAAGAATCATCAGGAAAATCAGAAAATGAAACAAAGAGGGAGCTGGACAGAGCGATGGAAGTGATACATAGAAAAGTAGTAGAAAAGGCAAACTTAATTGAACAAGTCCAAAACTCACTAGAGGCTCTCAAGAATAGAGTCAGCAAAGTGGAAGATAGAAATTCTGATCTGGAAGACAGGATGGAAGAAACAGTTCAAGAGTCCAAAAATTTCAGTAAGTTCAAAAGTTCCTGTGAACAGAACATGAGAGAATTGTGGGATACACTTAAACGTCCTAATATCAGAAACATTGGAATACCAGAAGGAGAAGAATTTCAGACCAAAGGCATGGAGAACTTATTTAACACAATAATTGAAGAAAACTTCCCCCGTCTCTTAAAAGAAAAGCCCATCAAGATTCAAGAAGCAAACAGAACTCCTAACTGACTAGACCAAAGGAGAAACTCCCCAAGGCATATTATCATTAAGACTCTAAACATTGACACCAAGGAAAAAATCCTAAAAGCAGCTAGGGAAAAACAGCACACCACTTTCAAAGGAAACCCCATCAGAATTACTTCAGACTTCTCAATGGAAACCCTGAAAGCTATAAGGGCCTGGAATGAAACTCTCCAAACTCTAAGAAACTATGGCTTCCAAACCAAACTACTCTACCCGGCAAAAGTCTCCCTTATAATAGATGGTGAAAGGAAAACTTTCCATGACAAAACTCAGCTTTACAATTATATGAACACAAAACCAAACCTACAGAAAGTACTCCAGGAAATTCTCCACAGAGAAGAAACAAATAACCAAACACAAATGCCTACAAGAAGCAGATCACAGCAACCAAACCAAGAGTAGATAGAAAAAAAAAAAATTAAATTCCATGGAAATGCCAACACACCTCTACCACCACAACATGACAGGGATCAAATCAAATCTCACAGTCATCACCCTACACATTAATGGCCTTAATTCACCCATCAAGAGACAAAAGCTAACAGGGTGGATCAAAAAATTAGACCCCTCAATCTGCTGCCTTCAAGAAATCCACTTTACCACAAAAGACAGAAACCTCCTCAGGATGAAAGGGTGGAAAACAATATTCCAGGCAAATGGGAATAAGAAAGAAGCATGTGTAGCTATATTAATATCAGATAAAGTTGACTTCAAACCAAAAACAATCAAAAAAGACAAAGAAGGCTACTTCCTACTTGTAAATGGAACAATCCATCAAGAGGATATTACAATCATAAATCTGTATGCACCAAACACAGGGGCACCGTAGTTCATAAAACAAAACCTACTTGACAATAAAACAGAAATAACCACCAACACCATCATAGCTGGAGACTTTAACACACCATTATCAGTAATAGACAGATCATCCAAACAGAAGCTCAACAGGGAAGTAAGAGAGCTCAACAAAACCATAGAGCACTTAGACCTAAGAGACATCTACAGAACTTTCCATCCCAAATCCACAGAGTACACATTCTTCTCAGCAGCCCATGGAACATTCTCTAAAATAGAACATATACTGAGTCACAAAGATAGCCTCCACATATTTAGGAAAATCGACATAATTCCCTCCATGATATCAGATCATAATGCTATATTCCTAGAAAACAAAAACAAAAAAAACAACAAGAGCCCCAACGGCAACTGGAAACTGAATAGCACACTCTTAAACAATAAATAGATAGTGGATGAAATAAAAAATGAAATTGCAAAATTCCTGGAATTGAGTGAAAATGAGAACGCAGCATACCAAAACTTGTGGGACACAATGAAGGCAGTCCTCAGGGGAAAATTCATAGCACTCAATGCCTTCATAAAAAAGACAGAAAGATCCCAAATCAATAGCCTAACCATCCACCTAAAGGCATTGGAAAAACAAGAAAAATCCAACCCAAAGAGCTCCAGAAGGAAAGAAATAATTAAAATCAGAGCAGAAATTAATAAATTGGAAACCAAGGAAACAATTAAGGCAATTGACAAAACAAAGAGCTGGTTCTTTGAAAAAATAAACAAGATTGACAAACCTCTGGCCAATTTGATCAAGCAAACAAAGGAGAGACTCCAAATTAACAAAATTCAAAATGAAAAAGGAGAGATCACAACACACATCAGTGAAATCGGCAGAATCATCAGGACTTATTTCAAAAACCTCTACTCCACAAAACTGGAAAATGTGGAGGAGATGGATAAATTCCTGGATGCATATCATCTACCAAAGCTAAACTCAGAGCAGATCAACCACCTCAATGAACCCATCACGCTCATGGAGATTGAAAAAGTAATAAAAAACCTCCCAAAAAAGAAGAGTCCAGGACCAGATGGATTCCCAGCCGAATTTTATCAAACCTTCATGGAAGAACTCAAACCAATCTTCCTAAAACTGTGCCACACAATTGAAGGACCGGGAAAACTACCCAACTCCTTCTATGAAGCTAGTATCACCCTAATCCCAAAACCAGGCAGAGATGCCACAAGAAAAGAAAACTATCGGCCTATTTCCGTAATGAACATAGACGCAAAGATCCTCACCAAAATTCTCGCAAACCGAATCCAACAACACCTCAAAAGCATTATCCACCTTGACCAAGTGGGATTTATCCCAGGAACACAAGGGTGGTTCAACATATGAAAATCTGTCAATGTAATACACCACATAAACAAGGTTAAACATAAAAATCACATGATCATTTCTATAGATGCAGAAAAGGCCTTTGACAAGATACAACATCACTTCATGATCAAAACATTGGAGAGAATCGGCATGGCTAGTTCACATCTTAATATAATAAAGGTAATATACAAAGCTCCAAAGGCCCAAATAATACTTAATGGAGAGAGCCTGGAGGAATTCCCATTGAGATCAGGAACAAGACAGGGATGTCCTCTCTCACCTCTGCTTTTCAATATAGTTCTGGAAGTCCTAGCCCAAGCAATAAGGCAGGAGAAGGACATAAAAGGGATACAATTTGGAAAGGAAGAAGTTAAGTTAGCTCTATTCGCTGATGACATGATTGTATATGTAAGAGACCCGAGAGACTCCATCCCAAAACTCCCGAAGGTGATTAACTCATATAGCAAAGTAGCAAGATACAAAATCAATGCACAAAAATCAGAAGCATTTCTGTATGCAAATGACAAAGACACAGAAAAAGAAATAAAGGACATAGTCCCATTTTCAATAGCAACAAAAAAAAAAATAAAATACCTTGGAATGACGATAACCAAGGAAGTAAAAGATCTATACAACGAAAATATAAAAACTCTCAAAAAGAAATTCAGGAGGACTTGAAACGATGGAAAGACCTCCCATGCTCCTGGATAGGCAGAATTAACATTGTGAAGATGACAATCCTACCAAAGGCAATATATAGATTTAACGCAATTCCAATTAAAATCCCTACAGTGTTCTTCACAGAAATAAAAAAATGATCTCAAATTTCATATGGAAAGGCAGAAGGCCTCGCATATGCAAACATATCCTCAGCAAAAGAAATACCTGTGGTGGCATCACCATACCCAATATAAAGTTATACTACAAAGCCATATTAATAAAAACAGCATGGTACTGGCATAAAAACAGGAGTATATACCAATGGAATAGACTTGAGGACCCGGATTTTGGGCCAAGCAACTATAGCTACTTGATATTGGACAAAGGACCAAACAATATAGACTGGAAAAAAGAAAGCATCTTCAACAAATGGTGCTGGACAAACTGGATAACCACATGCAGGAAACTAAAACTTGATCCACACATTTCACCATGCACAACACTCAAATCCAAATGGATCAAAGACCTCAACATAAGACCAGAAACTCGAAAATTACTGGAAGAAAAGTTAGGAAGTACTTTCCATGATATAATAATGGAAAAAGACTTCCTGAATAAAACCCCAGTGGCTCAAGTTCTTAAACAGTCACTCAACAATTGGGATCATATGAAGCTGAAGAGTTTCTTTACAGACAAGCATATAATAAGCAAAGCCAATAGAATACCCACAGAATGGGAGAAAATATTTGCAGGTTATCCAACTGATAGAGGCCTTATCTCTAGAATTTACAAAGAACTCAAAAGTCTAAACAATAAGAAGACAAATACCCCACTCACAAAATGGGGCACAGAGTTAAACAGGCAATTCACAGAGGAAGAGATACAAATGGCAAACACACACCTAAGAAAATGTTTATCATCCCTAATCATCAGAGAAATGCAAATTAAAACATCTATGAGATTCCACCTTACCCCAATAAGGATAGCCAACATCAAAATGTCAAATGAAAATAAATGCTGGTGAGGATGTGGAGAAACAGGGACACTCATTCACTGTTAGTGGGAATGCAGGATGGTACAACCACTTTGGAAAGCAATATGGAGACTCCTGAAAAAGCTGACTATAGAAATACCAACAGACCCAGTTATACCATTACTGGGCATGTACCCTAAAACCTTCAAACCAAAGGCCAGAGAGATTTGCTCAACCATGTTTGTAGCAGCTCAATTCGTAATAGCTAAAAGCTGGAATCAACCCAGATGTCCAACATTAGAAGAATGGATAACAAAGACGTGGTATATCTACACCATGGAATTCTATACAGCAGTTAGAAAAAACGACATAAAGAAATTTGAGGGAAAATGGTTGAACCTGGAACAGATCATTCTCAGCGAACTTACCCAATCACAGAAAAAAAATCGACACATAGTCTCACTCATCTACAACACCTAACCTGAATCTGCCCAAGATGCCTTACATACCCAGCAAGCACCTCATGGACTAGACAATAAGATGGATGGGAGGCTGGAGAGGGAACCTAAGGGTGGAAAACAGTAATCCGGACCCAAACGGCAATGGTACCATAAAATTCTCCTTCCTAAAAGACAGACCGAATGGCTGAACCTTCACTAGACCCATACAGGAAACACCTGAACCACAACACACTGGAGAGGGTAGGATCAAGACTGACCTAAATCTCCTACATCTTTCCTCCCTCCCTCTCCCCCTCTCCCCTCTATCTCTTTCCTCTCTAACTCTTGTATATTAGTTATCTTTCTCCTCAATTTAATAGTGGACACTGACCTATAATCCCACTTCCAGCTTGGGCCTACCATCCACAATGAGCTTTTGATCAGAGAAACCTACAAGGTTTCCCAAACAATGACAGACTTCTGTCAGAGTACTTGATGACCCACCAAAGGCCAGTGGTAAGACCCTATTGCTGAAGACTCCATACGCAGCTGACGCGTAAAATGGAATGACATGGCCGGAAGCCAGGAGAGAGTCAGTCCCCAGACAGTCAGCGTGTCTAGTGCCAGAAGGCGCTACATAGGCGACTGGGGGAAATGACCAAGATCTGTCCAAGCAACACATTGTTTAACCTAATTAAAAACAAATAACCGGATGTGATGCCCACACAAGTGCAATAGTGGTACACAGCCATGGTGAGGAATCAATTGCTCTTGATTTAGCTAACTGATCCACTCAGTGGTACTAGACCCTTAGCTGGAGCTGGGAAACATGTCAGAACCATACCCAAACCCAAGCCCACTCTACAATATCAAGCTACCATCAATCACGGGGTATAAGAGGGCCTACACCTATAATACTGTCTATCAAAAAAGTAAGTGTTATCTCAATTTTTCAGGTGCTAACTTACTCTCCATTGGAGAATCTGCTTCTCTTTTCCAGATAGATGCAGATCCTAAGAAGAGAGCTGCCCCAACATACCTCAAAAGGGGCCCAACTGAAACTAAGGACAACTGGCGAAATAAACAAGGGTGTTGTTTTCCTGTGAACCAGATACCAGCACAAAGGGGAAGGAGATCGACGCAGAGAAAAATCACCTCCTACCAAAGCAGAGAGCCAGAGCCTCAGAGGCCCCCAACACCTCAGCACTGAAGCAGACCAAAAATGAACCCAACATGGCTCAGGGAAATTTTGTGGAAGAGGGGGCGGAAAGAATGTCAGAGTTACATGTTGGGTCATGATTTGCAGAGACATTTATCATACCAATAACTGTGGGCTAACTCCACAATGCACGACCCATTTTCATTAACAAGGAGGTTCTAATGGGAGGGGGTAGATCACAGATGAGTCTAAATAATGGTACCAAACTGTCTGTATTTACTGAAAAGTAACTAATAAATTAAATTTTAAAAAATCAATATATATATATGGAAAATATTCAATAAAATTGAAACAGTAAATGAGAGTATAAACATAAATTCTGAAAATAAAAAAAAAAACAGCCAATTAGTGGTTAAAATGCACTATCCATATACAAGACTATGCAGAAGAACAAATTTCAGGGATGGAGGGTAAAATTGAGTTAGATTATATATACAATCTCCAATATATCAAAGAATTACAGGATATATATACACAGGAGAACAATCATAAAAATTCATGGGTTTAGAAGACAAAATCAGAAAGATTAAATTATTTAATGAAATTAAAGAAGAAAAATTCCAAAACTTAAAGAAAAAAATCCACATCCAAACACAAAGGCATAATAACATCAAATAGACATGGCCATAAAAAATATCTCTCCATGACATATTCTAGCCAAGAAACTGATGGAAAAACACCAACTCTAACACAGGAATGATTCAGAATAACTTTCCATCTTTCAGTAGCAACTTTTAAAATCAGGAAAGCATGAAATTATATATTTTAAGTCGTAAAAGTAAATATTTGTCAACTGTTGCCATTAATTTCTACTTGGTTGGACAAACACCCAACCTGAAGCAGCATATGCGAAGAAAGGGTATTTTTCAGACTTAAAAGTCCAGGGGAGGTACCATGAGTAATATAAGAGGTTGGCTTCCATAGATGCACAACAGACAGATACTACCAAACAGCCAACAAGCATGAACAGCAAGAGCACAAACAGACTTTCCAAGAGTGCAGCTTGACTAATGATCCATCCCCAGTGACATATCAATATCCCAATAGGGATTTGGCCACTGGACACTAAAGTTTCAAGCTCTGTCTTCATCAAAATTCTGTGAGGCTGTGTTCAACCTCAAATCACCATACCAACAAATGTCACTATACTCAGCAAAGTTATATATCAAAATTGATTGGGAAATATAAATTAAATCAAATCATGATGACCAAACACTGTATAAAATTCTTAATGGAATATCATATGTGGAGGAAGAAAAAGACAGTCTCATCCATAAAGACTGGAAAAGAATAAAAGGACATGAAAGAATACATTTAGGAGAGGAATAGATAAACAAAGGTGATCTAAGAAGGAATCAAACATGCCAAACACAGCAAACCAGCAATCTCTGAGTACTCACAGCAGAGAGAAAAAGAAATGCCAATAAACTAGCTAAATAGAAGAGCATCTAACAAAACTATAGGAAGTAGTAAATCCTTCTTAATAGCAACCTCACAAGTAAATGGGCACACTGGCCAATAAGATGATATCAACTAAATAACTTTATTTAAAACAAAATTCAGGGGGTGGGAGAGAGGGCTTACCTGTAAAGCCAAATGACCCAGGTTCAATTACTCAGTACCCATGTAAACCATATGCACAAGGTGGTGCATGCATCTGGAGTTTCTTTACAGCAGCTGGAGGCCCTGGTTTGCCTTTTCTGTCTATATATGCCTCTTTCTCTCTGTCTCTCTCAAACAAATAAATAAAAATTTTTCTCCAAGAAATACATCCAACTAACAAAACCAAGTGTCAGAAGGCAGATATCAATGTACCAAGCAAATAAAAACTGTAACCAACAGGCATAGCAATTCCTATAGCTGATAAAGTAGACTTTAAGCCAAAACTATTCAAGAGAATTAAAAGGCCCACTACATGTTAATAAAGAGAGCAATTCATCAAGAAGCTAAGATGAGGCTGAAGGGATGGTTCAGTTGTTAAGGCACTTGCCTGCAAAGCCTGATAACCTGGGTTTGATTCCCCAGTATCCACATAAGCCACATGCACAAAGTAATACATGTATCTGGTGCTTTTTGCAGTGGCTAGAGGCTCTGGTGTGCTTCTTCTCTTCTCTTCTTTTCTCTTCTCTTCTTTGTCTTTATCTCTCTGCTTGCAAATAAAAAATAAAATATTTAAAATTAAAATAGATTATATGATGAAAATAACTTACGAACTAAATAGTGAGTCTCCCAATTTCATAAAACAACCATAAAATGTTGCAGAGGTCCTGACACAACAATAGTGGGAGACTTCACTACTCTACACTCATAATATGTAGGTCATCTGATAAGTTAAAAAATTGTCATTAGTCAATGAAATTTGACAGATATTTATAGAATATTCCATCCAACAGATGGAGAGTGCACATTCTTCTCAGGGGCACATGGAAATTTCTAATAAAACCATAGTGAAAGAAAAGTATAAAAAACCAGAGAAACATCAGAAACTATACAAATATTTTCAGACTGAATGAACAGCAGATCATTGATTTAATCAGAAAGGAAAATATAAATGTCTAGAAATAAATGAAAATAATAGTACAATGTGACATACTTTCTTGACTATAGCTAAAGCAGTCCTAAAAGGATATTTTGTAGCTATCAATACATTAAAAATGGAATGATTTCAAATACATAACCTCATAATTCTCCTAAGGTTCTAGAAAAATGAAGCAAATCCAAATCCAATTGATAATAATAATGAAGATTATGAAAAATTAATGAAAGAAAAACTAAGCAAAAGACCTACAGAATCAATTGAATCAAAGAGAGCTCATTCTTGGAAAAGATGTACAAAACTGAAAAATCATTAGCCAAGGTAACAAAAACAAAGTGAGGACTTCCGGCCAAGATGACGACCACCTAGCTGCCCTGCAAATACCGGGGAAAGAAAGGTAAAAAAATTAAGAGTTATCAGGGTCTTCTTGCCAGTGGGAGGGCACAGAGTGGGGAAAAACAGGGAATCGAGGATCCCCTCTTGGTTGGGTAGTCTACCCACCCATACAGCCGCTGCACCCTGCACCCGAAGCTGCTGTGCTCTGATCACACACCCACCAGCCTGCTGCGCTGTGCTCTGATCACACACCCACGGGGCCCTCCACTGCTGTGCTCTGTTTGCATACCCATGGGGATCTCCACACCTGCAGGGACCTCTGTTGTTGTGCTCTGATCATGGGTGCCAGCCTGCTGCACTGTGCTCAGTTCACACACCCACGGTGAGCACCATGGCTGGGTTCAGGCAGCCGCCAGACCCCCAGCAGCTGTGCTCCAATTGTGTACCCTCTGGCCAGCCTCCACTGTGCCCCGATCCTGTGCATGCAGCAGCTGCCTCTGCACTACAAATGCATGTGTAGCAGGCCCAGTCCCACAGCAAGGGACACACAAGCCCACACTGAGTCACTAGCACCAGCTCAGGTGCCATCCCCTACCTGTCCATCGCCGCCCATCCCCCACTCCCCTGAGGCGGGAGAATTCAGACAGTTTGCAGGTCCCAGTGTTCCCAGCCAGAGTTTGGGCAGCTTCAGGGCTTGCTACCTCAGTCCCCTTCCAAGCTCAAAGGCAGGCAGCTTTGGTGCATTACTGGGTGAGAATTCAGGCAACTTTGGCACCCCTGTGAAGCAGTAGATAGGCAGCTTTGGCAAGAGAGAGCAAAAACCCAGGCTGCTTGGCAACTGCCCCAGGCTTCCTTGGAGTCTCATTGAGCTAGAGCCCAGGCTGGTCCACCCACCTACCTGCCCATACACTGTCATGGGTAGACCACAGAGCAAAAGAAATAACATGAAAAAATAAAATGCAAGAAAATCCAGATAGATCACCCAGTCCAACAAGGATTACATCTAAACAAAACATAGAAGAGTTTATAGGATCAGAACATCAAGTGAAAGCTATGAGTAATGCGACCCTGACCAACTTACAGCTAGGACTTGCAGGAAAGCAACAAAGGACCAATAATTGTGTGGGTGTTACCATCACTAAGCTAGAGCAATATGATAAGACACTGGAAGGAATTCAAAGAGAGCTAAGAGAGTTGAGGGAGAGTGAAAAAAAAGAGGACCTTAAAAATCACCTGGCCATCCCAAATGAAAACATGAAGAAATTCAAGGATGAATTCCAAGAATCATCAAGAAAATCAGAAAATGAGGTGAAAAGGGAGCTGGACAGAGTGATGAAAGTGATACGTAGGAAAGTAGTCGAAAATGCAAACTTAATTGAACAAGTCCAAAACTCACTAGAGGCTCTCAAGAATAGAGTCAGCAAAGTAGAGGATAGAAACTCTGATCTGGAAGACAGGATGGAAAAAACAGTTCGAGAGTCCAAAAATTTCAGTAAGTTCAAAAGTTCCTGTGAACATAACATGAGAGAACTGTGGGATACACTTAAATGTCCTAATATCAGAATCATTGGAATACCAGAAGGAGAAGAATTTCAGACCAAAGGCATGGAGAACTTATTTAACAAAATAATTGAAGAAAACTTACCCAGTCTCTTTAAAGAAAGGCCCATCAAGATACAAGAAGCAAACAGAACTCCAAACAGACTAGACCAAAGGAGAAACTCTCCAAGACTTATTATCATTAAGACTCTAAACATTGACACCAAAGAGAAAATCCTAAAAGCAGCAAGGGAAAAACAGCACACCACTTTCAAAGGAAACCCCATCAGAATTACTTCAGACTTCTCAATGGAAACCCTGAAAGCTATAAGGGCCTGGAATGAAACTCTCCAAACTCTAAGAAACTATGGCTTCCAAACCAAACTACTCTACCCAGCAAAAGTCTCCCTTATAAGAGATGGTGAAAGGAAAACTTTCCATGACAAAACTCAGCTTTACAATTATATGAACACAAAACCAAACCTACAGAAAGTATTCCAGGAAATTCTCCACAGGGAAGAAACAAATAACCAAACACAAATGCCTACAGAAAGCAAATCAACAGCCAAACAGAGAGTAGACAGAAAAAATTTCAAATTCCATGAAAACACCAACACATATCTACCACCACAACATGGAAGGGGTCAAATCAAATCTCACAGTCATTACCCTAAATATTAATGGCCTTAATTCACCCATCAAGAGACACAAGCTAACAGGGTGGATCAAAAAATTAGACCCCTAGGGCTGGGGAGATGGCTTAGCGGTTAAACGCTTGCCTGTGAAGCCTAAGGACCCCGGTTCGAGGCTCCGTTCCCCAGGTCCCATGTTAGCCAGATGCACAAGGGGGCGCACGCGTCTGGAGTTCGTTTGCAGGGGTTGGAAGCCCTGGCGCGCCCATTCTCTCTCTCTCCCTCTATCTGTCTTTCTCTCTGTGTCTATCTCTCTCAAATAAATAAATTAATTAATTAAAAAAAATTAGACCCCTCAATATGCTTCCTTCTAGAAACCCACCATACCACTAAAGACAGAAATCTCCTTAGGGTGAAAGTGTGGAAAACAATATTCCAAGCAAAGGAGAATAAGAAACAAGCATGTGTAGCTATATTAATATCGGATAAAATTGACTTCAAACCAAAAATAATCAAAAAAGACAAAGAAGGCTACTTCCTACTTATCAAGGTAACAATCCATCAAGAGGATATTACAATTATAAATCTGTATGCATCAAACACAGGCGCACCACAGTTCATAAAACAAAACCTACTTGACAATAAAACAGAAATAACCACCAACACCATCATAGCTGGGGACTTCAACACACCCTTATCAGTAATAGACAGATCATCCAAACAGAAACTCAAAGGGAACTTAGAGAGCTCAGCAGAACCATAGAACACTTAGACCTAACGGACATCTACAGAACTTTCCATCCCAAATCCACAGACTACACATTTTTCACAGCAGCCCATGGAACATCCTCTAAAATAGACCATATAATGGGTCACAAAGACTGCCTCCACATATTTAGGAAAATTAACATAATTCCCTGCATGATATCAGACCACAATGCTATATGGCTATACATCAACAACAAAAGACCCACCAAGAATCCCAACGGCACTTAGAAACTGAACAGCACACTCTTAAACAATAAATGGATAGTGGATGAAATAAAAAATAAAATTGCAAAATTCCTGGAATTGAATGACAATGAGAACACATCATACCAAAATTTATGGGACACAATAAAGGCAGTCATCAGGGGAAAATCCATAGCACTCAATGCCTTCATAACAAAGAGAGAAAGATCCCAAATCAATAGCCTATCCATCCACCTAAAGGCACTGGAAAAACAAGAAAAATCCAACCCAAAGAGCTCCAGAAGGAAAGAAATAATTAAAATCAGAGTGGAAATTAATGAATTGGAAACCAAGGAAACAATTAAAGCAATTGACAAAACAAAGAGCTGGTTCTTTGAAAAAATAAACAAGATTGACAAACCTCTGGCCAATTTGATCAAGCAAACAAAGGAGAGACTCCAAATTAACAAAATTCAAAATGAAAAAGGAGAGATCACAACAGACATAAGTGAAATTGGGAGAATCATCAGGACTTATTTCAAAAACCTCTACTCCACAAAACTGGAAAATGTGGAGGAGATGGATAAATTCCTGGATGCATATCATCTACCAAAGCTAAACTCAGAGCAGATTAATCACCTCAATGAACCTATCACACTCATGGAGATTGAAAAAGTAATTAAAAACCTCACCAAAAAGAAGAGTCCAGGAGCAGATGGATTCCCAGCCAAATTTTATCAAACATTAATGGAAGAACTCAAACCAATCTTCCTAAAACTGTGCCACACAATTGAAGAACAGGGAAAGCTACGCAACTCCTTCTATGAAGCTAGTATCACCATAATGCCAAAACCAGGCCAAGATGTCACAAGAAAAGAAAACTACCAGCTTATTTCCTTAATGAACATAGATGCAAAGATCCTGAACAAAATACTCGCAAACGGAATCCAACAACACATCAAAAGCCTTAGCCACCTTGACCAAGTGAGATTTATCCCCGGAACAAAAGGGTGGTTGAACATATGAAAATCAGTCAATGTAATACACCACATAAACAAGCTTAAACATAAAAACCAGATGATCATTTCGATAGATGCAGAAAAGGCCTTTGACAAGATACAACATCACTTCATGATCCGAACATTGGAGAGAAACGGCATATCCGGTTCACTTCTTTAGTATTTATTTATTTATTTATTTATTTATTTATTTATTTATTTGAGAGCAACAGACACAGAGAGAAAGACAGATAGAGGGAGAGAGAGAGAATGGGCGCGCCAGAGCTTCCAGCCACTGCAAACGAACTCCAGATGTGTGCACCCCCTTGTGCATCTGGCTAATGTGGGACCTGGGGAACTGAGCCATAGGTCCATAGGCTTCACGGGTGAGCGCTTAACCGCTAAGCCATTTCTCCAGCCCTCCGGTTCACTTCTTAACATAATAAAGGTAATATACAAAGCTCCAAAGGCCCAAATAATACTTAATGGAGAAAGACTGGAGGAATTCCCATTAACATCAGGAACAAGACAGGGATGTCCTCTCTCACCTCTGCTTTTCAATATAGTGCTGGAAGACCTAGCTCAAGCAATAAGACAGGAGAAGGAAATAAAAGGGATACAATTTGGAAAGGAAGAAGTTAAGTTAGCTCTATTCACTGATGACATGATTGTATATGTAAGAGACCTGAGAGACTACATCCCAAAACTCCTGAAGGTGAATAACTCCTATAGCAAAGTAGCAGGATACAAAATCAATGCACAAAAAACGGTAGCATAGCTGTATGCAAATGACAAAGATACAGAAAAAGAAATAAGGGACATAGTCCCATTTTCAATAGCAACAAAAAAATCAAAATACCTTAGAATATCATTAACCAAGGAAGTAAAAGATCTATGCAACAAAAATATAAAAACTCTCAAAAAAGAAATTCAGGAGGACTTGAGAAGATGTAAAGACCTCCCATGCTCCTGAATAGGCAGAATTAACATTGTGAAGATGACAATCCTACCAAAGGCAATATATAGATTTAACTCAATTCCAATTAAAATCCCTACAGTGTTCTTCACAGAGATAGAGAAAATGGTCTCAAATTTCATATGAAAAAGCAGAAGGCCTTGCGTATCCAAACATATCCTCAGCAAAAGAAATACCTCTGGTGGCATCACCATACCTGATCTAAAGCTATACTACAAAGCCATAGTAATAAAAACAGCAGGGTACTGGCATAAAGACAGGAGTAAAGACCAATGGAATAGACTTGAGGACCCAGATTCTGGGTCAAGCAACTATAACTGCTTGATATTTGTCTAAAGCCTGAACAATATAGGCTGGAAAAAAAGATAGCATCTTCAACAAATAGTGCTGGACATACTGGATAACCACATGCAGGAAACTGAAAATTGATCCACACATTTTACATTCACTACACTCAAATCCAAATGGATCAAAAACCACAACATAAGACCAGAAACTCGAAACCTACTGGAAGAAAATTCAGGAAGTACTTTCCATGTTATAGGAATGGAAAAAGTCTTCCTGAACAAAACCCCAGTGGCTCCCGATCTTAAAAAGTCACTCAACCAATGGGATTATATGAAGCTGAAGATTTTCTTCACAGACAAGCATATAATAAGCAAAGCCAATCGATCAAACACAGAATGGGAGAAAATATTTGAGGATTATCCAACGGAGAGGTCTAATCTGTAGAATCTACAAAGAAATCAAAATTCTAAATAATAAGAAGACAAACACCCCACTCATAAAATGGGGCAAAGAGAAGAACAGGCAATTCACAGAGGAAGAAATACAAATGGCAAACACACACTTAAGAAAATGTTCATCATCCCTAACCATCAGAGAAATGCAAATTAAAACAACTATAAGATTCCACTTTACCCCAATAAGGATAGCAAACATCAAAAAATCAAATGAAAATAAATGCGGGCAAGGATGTGGAGAAGCAGGAACACTCATTCGCTGTTGGTGGGAATGTAGGATGGTACAACCACTTAGGGAAGCAATATGGAGACTCCTGAAAAAGCTGACTATAGAGATACCAACAGACCCAGTTATACCCTTACTGGGCATCTACCCTAAAACCTTCAAACCCCAGGCCAGAGAGATTTGTGCAACCATGTTTGTAGCAGCTCAATTCGTAATAGGTATAAGCTGGAATCAACCCAGATGTCCATCACTTGAAGAATGGATAACTAAGATGAGGTATATCTACACAATTGAATTCTATACAGCAGTAAGAAAAAATGACACAAAGAAATTTGAGGAAAAATGGTTGAACCTGGAACACATCATTCTCAGTGAATTTACCCAATCACAGGAAAAAAATCGACACATAGTCTCACTCATATACACCTAACCTGAATCTACCCAAGATACCTTACATACCCACCAAGCACCTCATGGACTAGACACTAAATGAACGGGGATGGAGGGGAGGGCATCGAAGGAGTGGGAAACACTAATCTGGACCCAAACTGCAATGGTACCATAAAATTCTGCTTCCTAAAAGGCAGACCAAATGGCTGAACCTTCACTAGACCCTTACAGGAAACACTTGAACCACAAGACACTGGAGAGGGTAGGATCAAGACTAACCTAAATCTTCTAAATCTTCCCTCCCTCCCTCTCCCCTTCTCCCCTCTCTATCTCTCCTCTCTAACTCTTGTATATTAGTTATGTTTTTCCTCATTTTCTTAGTGGGCACTGACCTGTAACCCCCACTTCCAGAATGGGGCTATCATCCACAATGAGCTTTTGATCAGAGAAACCTACAAGGTTTCCTAAAACCATGACAGACTTTTGTCAGAGTACTTCATGACCCACCAAAGGTCAGTGGTAAGATCCTATTGCTAAAGACTCCATACACAGCTGACACGTAAAATCGAACGGCATGGCTCGAAGCCAGGAGACAGTCAGTCCCCAGACAGTCAACATGACTAGTGCCAGAAGGTGCTACATGGGAGACTGGGGGAAATGAACAATATCTGTCCAAGCAACTCATGGTCTAACCTACTTAGCAACAAATAACCTGGTGTAATGCCCACACAAGTGCAATACTGGCACACAACCATGGTGGGGAACCAACTGCTCTTGATTTGGCTAACTGATCCCCTCAGTGGTACAAGACCCATAACTCGAGCTGGGAAACAAGTCAAAACCATATCCACACATAAGCCCACTCTCCAATATCAAGCTACCATTAACCATGGGGTACAAGAGGGCATACACCTATAAAACTCTCTATTAAAAAAGTAAGTGTTATCTCAATTTTACAGGTGCTAACATACTCTCTGTTGGAGAATCTGCTTCTGTTTTTCAGATAGATGCAGATCCTAAAGAGAGAGCTGCCCCAACATACCTCAAAAAGGGCCCAACTGAAACTAAAGAAATTGGCGATACAAGCAAGGGTTCTGCTTTCCTGATGAACCAGATACCAGCACAATGAGGAAGGAGACCAACACAGAGAAAAGTCAATGCCTACCAAATCAGACAGCCAGAGCCTCATAGGTCCCCAACACCTCCGCACTGAAGCAGACCAAAAATGAACTCAACATGGCTCAGGGAAATTTTGTGGAAGAGGGGGCAGAAAGAATGTCTGAGTCACATGTTGGGCCATGATATGCAGAGATATTTATCACACCAATGACTGTGGACTAACTCCACAATGCACGACCCATTTACATCAACAAGGAGGGTCCATTGGGAGAGGGTAGATCATGGATGAACCTAAACATTGGTACCAAACTGCCTGTATTTGCTGAAAAGAAAACTAATAAATTAAATTAAAAAAAAAAAAGTGATGGCGACTGCCTAGCTGCACTACAGACAAGAAGGAAAACAAAGGCAAGTATTCAAGGGAAATTAGAAATTTTTTGCAAGAGGGAGGGCACAGATTAGGGTAAAAGAGGGAACCACACACCCCCGCGACCCACGCCCCGCCACCCCACCTGCCGCGACCCGACGCAACACCTAACCTGAATCTGCCCAAGATGCCTTACATACCCAGCAAGCACCTCATGGACTAGACAATAAGATGGATGGGAGGGCGGGGAGGGAATAAAAGGGTGGAAAACAGTAATCCGGACCCAAACGGCAATGGTACCATAAAATTCTACTTCCTAAAAGACAGACCAAATGGCTGAACCTTCACTAGACCCTTACAGGAAACACCTGAACTACAAGACACTGGAGAGGGAAGGATCAAAACTGACCTAAATCTTCTACATCTTCCCTCCCTCACTCTCCCCCTCTCCCCTCTATCTCTATCCTCTCTAACTCTTGTATATTAGTTATCTTTTTCCTCAATTTCTTAGTGGACACTGACCTGTAACCCCCACTTCCAGCTTGGGCCTACCATCCACAATGAGCTTTTGATCAGAGAAACCTACAAGGTTTCCCAAACAATGACAGACTTCTGTCAGAGTACTTGATGACCCACCAAAGGCCAGTGGTAAGACCCTATTGCTGAAGACTCCATACGCAGCTGACGCGTAAAATGGAATGACATGGCCGAAGCCAGGAGAGAGTCAGTCCCCAGACAGTCAGTGTATCCAGTGCCAGAAGGCGCTACATAGGCGACTGGGGGAAATGACCAAGATCCGTCCAAGCAACACATTGTTTAACCTAATTAACAACAAATAACCAGATGTGATGCCCACACAAGTGCAATAGTGGTACACAGCCATGGTGAGGAATCAATTGCTCTTGATTTGGCTAACTGATCCACTCAGTGGTACTAGACCCATACCTGGAGCTGGGAAACAAGTCAGAACCATACCCAAACACAAGCCCACTCTACAATATCAAGCTACCATCAATCACGGGGTATAAGAGGGCCTAAACCTACCATACTGTCTATCAAAAAAGTAAGTCTTATCTCAATTTTCCGGGTGCTAACTTACTCTCCATTGGAGAATCTGCTTCTCTTTTCCAGATAGATGCAGATCCAAAGAAGAGAGCTGCCCCAACATACCTCAAAAGGGGCCCAACTGAAACTAAGGACAACTGGCGAAATAAACAAGGGTGATGTTTTCCTGTGAACCAGATACCAGCACAAAGGGGAAGGAGATCAATGCAGAGAAAAATCACCTCCTACCAAAGCAGAGAGCCAGAGCCTCAGAGGCCCCCAACACCTCAGCACTGAAGCAGACCAAAAATGAACCCAACATGGCTCAGGGAAATTTTGCGGAAGAGGGGGCGGAAAGAATGTCAGAGTCATATGTTGAGTCATGATTTGCAGACATTTATCATACCAATAACTGGGGGCTAACTCCACAATGCACAACCCATTTTCATTAACAAGGAGGGTCTAATGGGAAGGGATAGATCACAGATGAGCCTAAATAATGGTACCAAACTGCCTGTACTTACTGAAAAGAAAACTAATAAATTAAATTTAAAAAAAAAAAGTGAGAGACAACTAATCAAATTAGACATGAAAGAGGAGTTGTTACAACAGACACCAGGAAAATTCCAAAGAATATTCAGGTATACTCTGGAAACTATATTCCAAAAACCTGTAATACATAGAAGAAAGGATAAATTTCCAACTCATATATACTAGCAGAAATAAATCCAGAAAATATAAACAATTTAAACAGACCTATAACAAACACTGATATTGAAGCTGTAATTACATTTTTCACTAAGAAAGCCCAAGATCATGCAGATTCACTACAAAATTCTGCCGAACTTTTAAGGAAGATCTGACAAAAATATTTCTCAAACTGTTCCACAAAATGGAAATGGTTCATTTTTTAAAACAATTATTACCCTGATATCAAACCTGGAGAGAGATGGAAGGGAAGTGGAGAGGAGAGGAGAGAAGAGAAGTGCAGGGGACAGAAGAGGAAAAAGAGAGAGAAAAAAGGAGGGAGGGAGGACACTGAATTAAAGGTAATCCATGATCTGTCTGACTTTCCCTCTGTAAATACAAAACACAGCTCTCATCTCCAAGGAGAATGAAATAATTTATTCTGAGTTGAGTACAGTGACTATGACAAGGGTCTATGGATTCATATTACTTCAACTAACATGTTCAAACATGGAAGTGGTTACATGAACTTTTATAGTCAAAAAAAAAATAAAGCTATGACAGTTTTCAAATAAAATTGTGATAACATTAGGTATCAAGTTACAACAAAGTGGAATCTGCTTTAGATGGTATCTGATGCTGTTCTTAACTTTTGTGTTGGTAGAAGCTAGTGGTCTGTGAAGCTAATAACATCCCAAAGATTTTACCTGATGGTTGAAAAGATGTAAGGTCACACACTGAGATAAACAACGGATGATTATTATGAGGATTAAGGCAGCCAAAGAGAATTTGGATGTGGTCCATATCTGGTATTTTATATATATATTTTAATTTTTATTAGCATTTTCTATGATTATAAAAAAAATCCCGTGTTAATTCCCTCCCTCCCCCCCACACTTTCTCCTTTGAAATTCCATTCTCCATCATATTACCTCCCCATCACAATCATTGTACTTACATATATACAATACCAACCTATTAAGTACCCTCCTCCCTTCCTTTCTCTTCCCTTTATGTCTCCTTTTTAACTTACTGGCCTCTGCTACTAAGTATTTTCCTTCTCACACAGAAGCCCAGTCATCTGTAGCTAGGATCGACATATGAGGGAGAACATGTGGTGCTTGGCTTTCTGGGTCTGGGTTACCTCACTTAGTATAATTCTTTCCAGGTCCATCCATTTATCTGTAAGTTTCATAACTTCATTTTTCTTTACTGCTGAGTAGAACTCCATTGTGTAAATGTGCCACATCTTCACTATCCACTCATCTGTTGAGGGACATCTAGGCTGGTTCCATTTCCAAGCTATTATAAATTGAACAGCAATAAACATGATTGAGCATGTAATTCTAAGGAGATGAGATGATTCCTTCAGATATATGCCTAGGAGTGCTATAGCTGGGTCATATAGTATCTTTAGCTGTTTTAGGAACCTCCACACTGATTTCCACAATGGCTGGACCAGATTGCATTCCCACCAGCAGTGTAGAAGGGTTCCTCTTTTTCCACATCCCCGCCAACATTTATGATCATTTGTTTTCATGATGGTGGCCAATCTGACAGGAGTGAGATAGAATCTCAATGTAGTTTTAATCTGCGGTATTTTATATTTTTGTTAAGAACTTTAATATATGAACCTATACTCATTTCATTGTGTTCTGTCCTTTTATCCTTTTTTGTTCCCTGTCCCCCACCCTTTCCCTATACCCCGAAGGCCTCGTCTTTCAAGGTAGTCCTTCATCTGTTTTGCAGTCTTATTCCTTTTGAGCTCCTCTGTCCTCCATCTTAACATGTTGATGGGCTCAAAATCATGCTGGTCTTGTGAGGGTATAGTTAACACTTGCAGGGTCATGAACACACAAGTCATTATGTACGGAGGATGCCATTCCAATGTATGCCTACACCCTCTTTGGCTCTTACATTCTCTCTGCTCTATCTTCTGAGAGATGTTTCCTGAGCCTTGGAGGGCATGGTAGAAATCTCTTTAAGTGTTATGCTGTCAACAACCTCTTATATTCTACTCTGATGAGTTCTGAGTCCCCTCAGTGTCAACCACCTACTCTACAGAGATCTTTCTCTGATTAGCAATAAGAACAGCACTCATATTCTTTCTGTGACTACCTCTGCAAGGTTCCCTGATCCCAGGAGGGCATAATAGAGGTAACTCATTCAATGCTAAACCCTGGGCTTTCTCTTCTTGTCATTTTGATGGGTTTTGGGTCTCTTTGCTGCCACCTGTCAAAAGAAGATTCTCTAAACAAAAGATTTTATTTTCATAGAAAAGTACATTTCTTCTTCATGCATTTCATCCTTTTGTATTTTGTGTGGAGTTGAGTTTGGAGTGTACCAAAGTTAGTTTGCAGGTTCTTGCATCACAGCATAAGGAATTGAACTGAAGGCATATAGTAAGGTGATAGAATAGGCAGCATTTATAGAGAGAAAAGGGGGACTTCTGATCAAGATGGCAGTATAGGAATCACACCAAAGCAGCCTAGGAGAGAAAAAGCAAAAAAAAAAAACCAGCAAAATATACTCTTCTACTAAAAAGTGAGGTGTGTAAGAAATTCCCAAAGGCAGCAGAGAATTAGGAGAGATCCAGAGCATCTAGAGCCCACATAGGCAGGCAGAAGCAGCTCCCGCAGCAGTGGCACCAGGCCCATGGCAGCACCAGGTCCATGGGGCCACAGCAGCAGGGCTCTGCTTGAGCCCAGGAAAAGTCGGATGAGGGGATTTTCCACTCACACCAGAGCTCCTCGCAATCTCAAGAAACATGAAGATAGGACCGCAGCTAAGAAGGTAGGAGCAGATCACAAAGTAGAGGATCATGAATACCAGTGGGAGAACTAGAGCCACAATCCACAGCCTCCCCTCCCTCACCAGAAACACAAGTGCCAGCAAGCACCAGAAACCTGGGGAAGGGAGCTCACAGCATCCAGCACCAGTGACCAGAGCAGCCATCCAGGGACTGACCCAGCCTACTTGAACCCAGAGTGCACTAAAGAGGGACCTGTGCAGGAACACAGCATAACTGAGACCAAAATCATCTAAAAGGTAACTGTGGTTATACCCGGGAAGGGTCTCATTTAGTCACAAACTGATTTGGAACCCTCAACAGACCAGAAATCTTAACCTTCTTGCTGACAGGATTAAGTGTGTGGCACCTCACTCCTAAGGGACATTGATATTGTTAAAGGATATGGTTGTCATGATATCTACTCTTGCATAAATATTCTGTGATGTTTTTCATAGAAAGTGTACATTGTTTAGTGAAATTTTAGAATCTGCCTATATTTTATTCCACTCAGCCTACCTGAATACTCTTATAACAGACAAACCTAACACCTACTGTCACTTTTGTAGATATTCTTAGAGTCCTGAGAGCCACACCTAGCACCTTAAGCTCCTACCCTGAAGATACGTAACATCATATTGATTGATACATCTAATAATACTGCAGCTAACTAGAAAGTCCAAGCATTAACTCTCCTGGGTATATCATAACTAAACTACCAAACATACAAACCAAAGAAAAAATATTAAAAGCAGTTAGAGGGAAAAATCAAGTTACCTACAAAGGCAAGCCTATCAGGATTACGTCAGGTTACTCAACACAAACTTTAAAAGCCAGAAGGGCTTGGAGGATGTATTTCAAGTCCTGAAAGATAACAACTGGCAACCAAGGTTACTTTATCCTGCAAAACTATCCATTCAAATAGACAGAGAAATAAGGACATTCCATAACAAAAGCAGGCTAAAGGAGTATTTGAAGACAAAACCAGCTCTACAGAAAATACTAGAAAGAATCCTCCATGCTAAAGAGAAAGAAAAGCACACATATAAGGAAACTGTAAAAATAAACAAACCATACTCAAATACTAGTTAATACAAAGGTAAAACCAGAAGAACTACAAAAAAATGGCAAAAATGAATACACACCTTTCAATAATATCTCTTCATATCAATGACTTCAATGCCCCAACCAACAGACATAGGTTTGCAGACTGGGTTAAACAGCAGGATCCTTCAATTTGTTGCCGCCAAGAAACTCACCTTTCTACAAAGGATAGACATGATCTTAGGGTGAAAGATGGGAAAATGGCGCTTCAAGCAAATGGGCCTAGAAAACAAGCAGGGGTTGCTAACCTAATAACTCACAAGGTAGACTTCAATACAACATTAGTTAGGAAAATAAGGAAGGTCACTTTATATTGATTAAAGGGACATGCCAACAGGAGGACATTACAATTCTAAAAATATATGTACCTAACATGGGAGCTCCTAACTTCATCAAACAAATGCTATTGGAACTAAGGTCACAGATAACACCAAACACAGTGGTAGTGGGTGACTTCAACACCCCGCTCTCATCAATTGACAGGTCATCCTGGCAAAAAATAAACTGGATTAAATGAGGTCATAGAACAAATGGACCTAACAGATATATACAGGATATTTCATCCAAATGCTGCAGAATATACATTCTTTTCAGCAGCACATGCAACATTCTCTAAAATAGACCATATATTAGGACACAAAGCAAATCTTAACAAATACAGGAAAATTTAAATAATTCCTTATCTGGACACAATGGAATCAAACTACAAATCAACAGCAAAAAAGTTATAGAGCATACACAAAATCATGGAAACTAAACAATACACTACTAAATGATGAATGGGTCAATGAAGATATCAAGAGGAAAATAAAAAATTTATAGAGTCAAATGATAAAGAGAATACAACATACCAAAACATTTGGGACACAATAAAGGCAGTCTTAAGAAGGAAAGTTAAAGCTTTAAGTGCCTATATTAAGAAATTAGAAAGGTCACAAGTAAACAAACTAATGCTTCACCTTAAAGCCTTGGAAAAAGAAGAACAAGGCAAACCAAAAATCAGTAGACAGGAAGAAATAGTAAAGATTAAGGCAGAAATTAATGAGATAGGAACCAAAAAAATCCAAAATAATAAATTAAACAAAAAGTTGGTTCTTTGAAAGAATAAGCAAGATTGATAAACCCTTAACAAGTATGGAGGTCCAAGCAGTTATCAAAAGTCCCCCAACTAAAAAAAGTCCAGGCCCAGATGGATTCACTGCTGGATTTTACCAGTTGTTCAGGGAAGAACTAATATCATTACTTCTTAAATTTTTCCATAAAATAGAAAAATAAGGAATCCTGCCAAAATCCTTTTTTAGTCTCACCCTGATACAAAAACCAGGCACAGATAGAGCATAAAAAGAAAATTACAGAACAATCTCCCTCATGAACATAGATGCAAAAATTCTCAACAAAATATTGGCAAACAGAATACAAGAATATATCAGAAACATCATTCACCCCGACCAAGTAGGCTTTATCCCAGAGATGCTGGGATGGTTCAACATATGCAAATCGATAAATGTAATACACTATGTAAATGGACTGAAAGACAAAAACCACATGATCATCTCATTAAATACAGAGAAAGCACTTGACATAATCCAACATCCCTTCATGATAAAAATCCTACAGAGACTGGGAATAGAAGGAACATATCCCAACAAAATAAAGGCTATTTATGACCATCCTACAACCAACATATTACGAAATGGGGAAAAACTGGAAGCTTTTCCACTAAAATCAGGAACAAGACAAGAGTGTACACTGTGCCCACTTTTATTTAATAAAATACTGGAAATCTTAGCCATAGCAATAAGGCAAGAGACACACATAAAAGGGATACAAATTGGAAAGAAAGAGCTCAAGTTATAGTATTTGCAGATGACATTATTCTATACAAAAAGGACCCTAAAGACTCTATCAGCAAACTGTTAGAGCAGAAAAACACCTATAGCCATGTAGCAGGATACAAAATAAAGACACAGAAATAAGTAGCCTTCCTATATGATAACAACAAACACACAGAGTTTGAAATCAGAGAATCACTCCCATTCACAATTGCATCAAAATAAATAAAGTACCTTGGAATAAACCTAACCAAGGATCTCTACAATGAAAACTTTAAAACACTGAAGTGAGAAATTGCAGTAGACACTAGGAAATGGAAAAACATCCCTTTTTCTTGGATCATAAGAATCAATATTGTGCAAATGGCAATCTTACCAAAAGCAATCTACACATTTAATGCAATCCCCATCAAAATTCCAATGGCAGTCTTCACAGAAATAGAAAAAAAATCGAAAAATTCATTTGGAAACACAAAAATTCTCAAGTATCTAAAACAATACTGAGCAACAAAAATAAGGCTGGTGGTATCACCATACCTGATTTTAACCTATACTACAGAGCCATAATAATGAAAACAGTATGGTAGTGGCACAAAAGCAGACACGTAGATCAATGGAACAAAGTAGTGTACCCAGATGTAAGTCTGGGTAGCTATAGCCACCTGATATTCGATAAAAATGTCAAAAATACTCTTTGGAGAAAAGACAGCCTCTTCAGCAAATGGTGCTGGGAAAACTGGATATGTATCTGCAGAAGGATGAAAATAAATTCTTCTCTCTCTCCATGTACAAGAATTAAGTCCAAATGGATTAAAGATCTTAACAACACTCCTGAAACTCTGGAACTGTTAGAGGAAAAAGTAGGGGAAACCCTTCAATATATTGGTCTTGGCAAAGACTTTCTGAATATATACTCAATTGCTCAGGCAATAAAACCACAGACTAACTGCTAGGACCCCATGAAGTTACAAAGAGTTTGTACAGCAATGGACACTGGGAATAGAGCAAAAAGGCAACCTACAGAATAGGAAAAAATCTTCGCCAGCTATATATATGATAGTGGATTAATATCTAGGATATACAAAGAACTCAAAAATTAAATAACAAATCAAACAAGCCAATTTTAAAAAGGGCTATGGAACTAATCATAGAGTTCTCAAAAGAAGAAATACAGATGGCATGTAAGCATCTAAAAAAATGATCTACATCCCTAGTCATCAGGTAAATGCAGATTATAAATATCTTGAGATTCCATGTCACTCCTCTCAGATTGGCTACCATCATGAAAACAAATGACCATAAATGCTGGTGAGGATGCGGAAAAAGAGGAACCCCTCTACACTGTTGGCAGGAAGGCAATCTGGTCTGGCAATTGTGGGAATCAGTGTGTAGGTTCCTAAGACAGCTAATAATAGATATACCATATGACCCACCTATAGCACTTCTAGGCATATATCCTAAGGACTCTCATCTCATTACCTTAGAGATACTTACTCAACCATGTTTATTGCCACTCAATTCAAAATAGCTGGGAAATGAAACCAGCCTAAATGTCCCTCAAGTGATGAGTGGATAAAAAAGACATAGCATATTTATACAATGGACATCTACTCAGCAGTAAAGAAAAATGAAGTTATGAATTTTGCAGGAAAATGGATGGATCTGAAAAGTATTATACTAAGGCCCAGAAAACCAAATGTTGCATGTTCTCTCTCATAAGTCAATCCTAGCTACAGATGACTGGACTTCTATGTGAGTAGGAATAAAACTCAGTAACAAAGTCCATCCAGTAAGCTAGAAAAGAAATACACAGGGAACAGAAAGAAAGGGAGGGCAGTACTTAATAGGATGGTAATGTAAATATGTAAGTAGAAGAAGAGTTTAATGGGGGTGAAAAGGCTCAAATGAGGTCAGGGGTAGAGATTGTTTAAAAGAAAGGTGGAGAGAGGGCTAATCAAAATCTAAGATAATATAAATAAATCATATGGAAAACTACTTTTTTGTACAATGGAATACTCAGGAGCCATAGATTGTTGCTAGAAAATTTTCTGTGCCAGGGATGGGATACCTTCCAGTGAGTTGTTGGCCATGGAAGTCCCTGATGCCCCAAAATATTACAAGCCATTGTCAAGGCTCTTGGTTTCCCACCAGGAATAGATGGTAAGACCCTATTGCTGAAGACTCCACATACTTGGGCTGCAAGGCCCCTGAGAAATCCTGCTGGAACTGAGCTGAAACCTCCTCCATATAGACCAGCTGACAGAAAGCTGGGAGAAGCCATTCAGCATGCAGTTCAATGGGAGATCACCAGTGAAGATACTCAACAATAGACACTGCAAGCCTTAAATTTTGCCAGCCAGGCCAAATGAGCCAACAGGTGCAATAGCAGCACATCTGTCATGGTGGAAACCAACTACCCTCTAATTGGACTGGAGGCCTGCTCCATGGGAGGGAATACATCCCTGATATTGAAAACTGAAAACAGGGGTAGTCATGAGCACTAGGGGTGTAACATGTGTTGGTGTCTGGCTAAATGTATATACTATGCTTATCAAGCTGCCCAGTAAGCACTTCTCTTAATGTTCATACCCATATATTAATGTTACTCTCACTTTTGGTAGAGAACCTTCTCTTTTCAGATGGCAATGACCTTGGGATGACTCAGAAGGCATCATAGTGCTGGAAAGAAATGACAGTAGTGCTCAGCACTGCAATATCTCTTTCACACCTCCTAAAGCTATGGGTCTATTGCAGAAGAGGTGGTAGAAAGAATGTAAGAGAGAAAGGAAGGGTAGGACTCCTTACAACATGCTCCCCCAAGACACAAAATGGCCTGGATATCCATGACCTCACAGTGTCTGACACTACCTACACAGGACCATCATAATAGGAGGAAAAGATTGTGACATCAAAATAAAAGAGAGATTGATTAAGACGGGGGGGGGATATAATGGAGAATGAAGTTTCAAAGGGGAAAGTGGGTGGGGGGAGGGAGGGAATTATAACAGGATATTGTTTACAATCATTGAAGTTGTTAATAAAAGGAGAGAGAGAGAAAGGGACTGGAGAGATGTCTCAGCAATTACAGAACATGCCTGCAAAGCCTAACCAACTTGGTTTAATTCCCCAGCACCCATATAAAACCAGATGCACAAAGTGATACATGCATCTGGAGATCATTTGCAGTGGCTGGAGGCCCTGGGCACCTGTTATCTCTGTTTGTATTCTCTCTCATTCTGCTTATAAACAAATAAATAAATAAACAAACAAACATTGAGAAAGAGAGAGGCAGATGTTCCTAGAATGGGAGTAGGCTATGGAGCTGAGAAAATTCATGCACTCAAAAGCACCAGAACATGAATCTCATGACCCTTTACAGATCATTTACACAGCATTTGTGTACTATGGGCTTCCTGTATATGCAGCCAGCATTGAGAAGGTTTCCAGTCTCCCAATTGCCAATACCTCCCTCATATGCTGATCTTGATGTCTCTCCCTGGAACTCCATATCTTCCTGCCACACCCTTACCTACTCACTATCTGTTACCAGTTGTTGTTGTTTTTTTTTTTTCCAGAAAGCCAAATTCCTATTTCTTTCTGTGACCCAGAATGCTATCAACCATTTGAACATTTTGAATCTGTTTGAGTGGCTTCCACGTATATGCACACTAACAAATTTGTTTCTCTTGTCAATCCATTTATTGCTTATTTATTTCAAGAGATTCAGTGATCAACACTCAGAGAACAATTAGAAAGTCCATGCAACCACTAAATGCATTTCTGTTTACTCTGTTGTGTTTCATCATGGTACAGAGTCAGACAGAGAGGACACCAGAGATAGAGTAGAGAATCAGAAAAGTTATTCATGTCAACATGGGCTCAGAGGAATAACTTCTAAAACCTATTTCCTGAACTCTGATGGTGCACTGGTTTTACAGATAGTATGGTAGGCATCTCTTGAATTCTTTACACTATTGGTGGGTCACAAGTTTCTAAGGTTATATGATTTGGGGGCACAAAGAGAAAATTCCTTAGCAATCAGTGATAAGAAAGTACAAATGTAGACCAGAAAGCAATTTGCTCAGGGCTGTTTGTACCTATGGTAGCACTAACTAGATAACATACAAGCAGGGTGCATCTGCATAGACAGGGATGAGACTCAGGGTCACTCTGTCTCCCTGGAAAAGCTTGTACAGTAGAAACTGTATTTTAGAGAATTATCTGCATCTGGTTTCTTTGTTAAATTTCTTCTTCCATAATGGGTGAGGACAAAGGACCAGGTAGGCCTGAGAGCATCTTGTGTTATAAAGGAACATGAGCTATTGGGAGCTGGAAGACAGAGCAGAGCTGAGTCCCAAACGACTCAGCATGCCTAGTATGCTACTTGAGCCAGGAGAAGCACATAAGCATAAACAGGCCTGGGTTGCCAGCAAGAGGCTGGCCATGACCAACCACATCAGCCCGTCCCAAACTATACTGTATTCTATGGCAAACATTGCTTTCTGTCTGTGCCTAGGTCTCCCCAGTCTCCTTATGTCCATCTGGGCTACCGGCTGCTTCTTGTCATCCTCCTCCTTCTGTGTGACACTGTCATGCCCTTAGAGAGATGGCAGAGCCTAGCACACATTGTAAGAGGAGGCCCATGTCAAGGTCCAGTGGAAGTGGCTGCTGTCATATAGAGTTAGGGTCAGAGGTTGAACCAGAGCCTATGGCTAGGAATGGTGGCTTCAGAGCTATTATCAACTAGATCAGCTCAGGTGTAGTGACATGTCTTTTGACATTATTCTGAAAAGTCCCTGCTGGTAATCCTAATAATTTAGGGGTCTCTAAGTCTTCTCCCTCTTGTGCTAGATCTGGCTTCCTTTGTCACTGGCAATGGGAAGCCTGCCTTGTGCGAAATCCAGTGAATAAAGGCATCATCCTATCTATCAGCTCTTGTTTGAAGAAGCTGGCTTGCTTCCTGATTTTACCTGTAAAACATGATAGCTCCTCTCAGAGAAACATCAAAGTAAAACATTTATCTGTAACATTAAACTGGAACTGAACTAGTTATTATGTTTAACTTTCAGGTGGCTGTGGGAACCAGATGTAAAATCAGCCATCTGCCATTCAACTTCAAGGAACTGATTCAGCCAATTAGTTCTAAACTCCACCGGGTTTCCTCTTTGTTCTTGTTTATCCAACTTATATTCTATGGAACTCCAGGAAACAAATTTTTACTCTATTCCAGACAGTATTTTTTAAGTATTCTACAATGGTTAGCTGACTTAATCCTTACAATAACACTTACTGCAGAGTTCTTTTGTTGCAATCATTTCAACATGAAGAAACACAATTCATAACTCTCCCAAGAGCTTGGATCTGAACACAGAATACAGGTTCTTAGTGATTCTGTTCCTAATGACAAGAAACCTCAACTTCAGCAGTATAGATATTCTGGACAGACAGTTCTCTGTTCTGAACTTTATGGTATCTCTCTGTCCTAGGTCAATGAAACACAAACCAAAAAATCTTCAGACAATGTGAAATGTCTGTTGGAAGTTTTCCTCTATTCCATAATTGAAAATTGAGTGACTTCAAAAAGGAAATGACAGGAAAAAGACATGAGATTGCTACAATTAACTTTACTATACCTTCTTACCTTTCTAGAGAGACCTGTTAGGAAGTATCTGAGCATAAATTTAGTATTTTACCTTGTCTCTAATTGCTATTTTCTAAACTCTCTTCTTACCTGGACAACTAAAGGAATACTTTTCACCTAAAATACTTGACTAGCAGGCAAAATGTTCCCACTGTTGGCTATTTTGGGGTAACCAACCAGTTTTTTTTTAATTATATTTGAGACCTGCTCTGTAAGAGGAAACCCATGCTTGGTAATGTGAAGCAGGTCAGAAACCTGGGGTCAGCTAGGACCTACGTTCTGAGGGGACACATGATTGTTGCTTTGCTAAATGATTGTGTTATCAACCTGCCCTCTAAATATTTAGAATTATGCCCGCATATTAGTGTTGCTCTCAGACTTGTCAGAAAAAGCTTTTCTTACAATGGGTGTCAACTAATCCAGAGATTCATAACTTGTCAAAATGCTAACAATAAGTTACTATTGAATGGTCAACCCTGTACTAAGCAACATCTATATGAACTCCTTCAAGGCTCAGGGAATATTGTGGAAAAGGGGGTGTAAAGAATGTAAGAGCTGGAGGGTGAGAAGAAGTGAGAACTTTCATCTGAATAGGACATGACCATTGCATTCATAAATTCACAGCAGCTGTGGTTACCTGCACAAGACTTACACAAGATACAGCCAGCTAGCATTCTGTCATGGTTAGGGGAGGAGCTGGTAAGACCTCACCTCTCTTGAGGATTAAATAATTACAACCAAAAATAAAACCAAAGGTAAACATTAAAATGTCAGGTACAGAATTGAAGACATAATAATGATTTGTGTTTGAAGTGACAGAAAAAGTTTATAAAGGCCAGGAAGTAAATTCTGATAAAATTCACACACAATAAAATTTGCTCTGTAAATCAATTGAAGGTATACAGTTTAGTGTTTGAATGTATCTGCCATAATCTGTGTCCATCACAACTAATTCTAGAACACCTTTATGGCTCTCACAATCTGCTTTAAAGGCAATTTTAATCTTTTGAAATTATATCCCAGTGGCTAAAAAAATATAGTAATATAAATTATTTTTTTTTAAATTTTGTACATGAGAGTAAATCATGAATTCAGGTTAAACTTCATTCTGGTTATTATGGTGTTCACAAAACAAATGTACCAGCTAGTACTTTGTTTTTATTAAAAAGACAGTCCCTTTTATCAATCATGCATGCCTTCTGTGAGCAAAATTTTTAGTACAAATATTATCCTTTTAGTAATTATAACATACTAGGATGAGAGATTTTCACCTCCTTTTTTGCTATAGATTTTAAATTTCTAACTTGGTTGAGTAAATTGATTGACCAAATTTAAAGGGGTCTTTTGTGTAGTCAGTTTCTGTAAAAGATGTTTAATAAACACACTCATAAAGTGGATTCCTAGCAATGTTTTAGTATTTATAAAATATTTGAATGTTTCCAGTTAGAAGAGGAAAACACATACTTTGATTTATTACAGCTTGTGCAGAGCTTCATGAAAGATGTATGGAAGTCTCTTCTTCCAGGGTTTGGGTAGCTGGAGGGATGGGCTTTTTTCTGATATCATCTGGGACGAGGATTACATTCACGGTGTGTCCTTATGTTCATATACACTGCTATTCACAGTTACCTGATGGTAATAACATTCCTAGCACTAGAACCTTGGGATATGTGTATGCTAGGTCTATGTTAATATGGTTAAGTTCTCATTTTTATCACACTGCAAGGATTTTTTGTTTTGCTTTATTTTTTTCTATACAAAATACATAGAATAAATTAGAAAAAGCTGTGTAATGGTTAAACTTCCTATTTATAACTTATTTTGTGAAATGCATTTTATAGTTGCTTAAAGAGATTTTAAAAGTCATTGCACTTTGGTCAGAAAAACAACAATCTAAAAAAGAAGTATTTTAATGCTGATACTTATGCAGCTCTGCTTTCATACACTTCCAGCATGACTCTGCAATCTCTGAACTAATCTCTTTGTCTACAGTGATATTTCCAATAAACTTTGTTGCACTGAAAGTAAATGAAGGAGTAAGGTAAATACTGGTGAGACAATGGTCTCATCCTCAGATAACCATCAGGTCTCTCCTTGTTGCCTAGGCTTGCACATTTCTCCTGAAATCTTCCTTGACTTCCTTGGTACCCTGTATTCTTCATGTTGCTAATAAAATTGCAATTTTAATAGTAATAATTCCTTGTTCTATATCTGTCATCTCACTGAATCATAAACTCCAAGAAAGGATATGGAATGTTTTACTTGCTTTAATGCCATAGCATCTAGTTTACACTAGTTATAAATATTTCATATTTCTTGATATACTTATTAATTTATAGTTTTAAACACAACACAGTTCCTATATTTATATTTTAAAGTCAATTTAAATATATTCAATTATATAAAAGGTCAAAGAATATCTCTGAAAATATTTTTAAATGCTCTATTAACTAAGAGCAAACATGAAGAAGCTTTCAAACAATAAAATTTTCTTTCTGCAAGTCAGATCACAGACTTTTGTATGTTTTTACTGAAAAGTGAAGATGCTATTGACATGTTTATTACAATAGTGTTTAAATAAGAAAATTTTTCTTGTTTCACATTCTTATTACCTTTGGCATTTACTTTTATCTCACCAAGGTTAGCACATGTGGTTCTTCCCATTTCTGAAAAGGCAACACTCTGACAATCAAACTTCCTATAAAAGACTGCTGAAATTCATGGCAGTTCATTCGAGTTTCTTTGCAAACTTAGCCATTCCTGGTAACATACCCAACATTCTTTTATGATCTTAGAGTTTCTGTTAACATTGGAGTACAAAATGCTTCTGAAGTGGTGAAAGTGCATGCATCTCCAAGATATTGGGATGAAATTCCAAGCAGAATATGTTTCAAAAGTGTCTGAAGATTTGCTGGTTTTGTGGACTATTACATAGTTACATGTTGACTTCTTGGATTTTCACCTTTGAAGGGAAATGGAGCTTTAAGAAGATTATTTATTGTGCTTCATTACCTCCCTTGTAGCAGTTTATTTAAAAATTAAGGGATGAGGAGTCACAGGACCAGGGATACAATTCATTGGGAACTTTAACTTGAGCTATCTCTATACAATGTCAAGAGCAGTGATTGCCTTCCTTCATAAGAATTGCTTAGTGTTAACTCAGTTGATGTATGACAAAACACTTTGAAACTATAAAACGTACATTAAAATATACCGTTTGGGGCTGGAGAGATGGCTTAGCAGTTAAGGCACTTGCCTATGAAGCCTAAAGACCCAGGTTCAGTCCCTCAGTACTCACATAAGCCAGATACAAAAGTTGTTGCATGCATCTGGAGTTTGTTTTCAGTGGCTATAAGCCCTGATGCATTCATTCTCTCTCCCTCCCTCCCTTTCTGTCTCTCTTGCTCTTTCTCTCTCTCTTAAATAAATAAAAAGTCAAAAAAATTTTAAGTATAATTTTTAAACTTTTAAATCATGATGAGCTAAAGGATTATATTTTTACCTGCTAGGAGATATTATATCAAATATTTCTATTCATAAAAATAATATTTAAGGGCTAGAGAGATGGCTTAGCGGTTTAGTCATTTGCCTGCAAAGCCAAAGGACCTCAGTTCTATTCCTCAGGACCCTCAGAAGCCAGATACACAAGGTGGTGCATGCATCTAGAGCTCATTTGCAGTGGCTGAAGGCCCCGGTACACTCATTTTGTCTCCCTTTCTCCCATCCAAGATTGGGCACATTCAGGGTGTTATAGCTGTAAAATCTCTCTCTCTCTCTCTCTCTCTCTCTCTCTCTCTCTCTCTTTCTCCCTCTTTGTCTGTCACTCTCTCAAATAAATAAAATTTTAAAAAATTAATGGCAATGGAGATGGCTAAGTGGCTTACTCCACGAGACTTCCAGCTATAATTCAAATGTTTAGCACATATGTAAAGCCAGATACACATATCTGCAATCCCAATGTGCTTATGACAACACAAGATAGAACCAAGAGAATCTCAAAGCTTATGAGGTCAGTTACACTTGCTATCCCAAGTAGCAAAATAACATGAGAGACCCTACTCAAAGTACAATGTGAAAATAGAACCACCATCCCAAGTTGTACTCTGACCTCCTTACATGTGTTGAGGTATGTGTGTGCACACACATATATAAAAGAATAAAATTTCACAAAGTTAAAAGAATATTTATTTTAAAGATTTTTTTACATAAACTTATATTGATATCATCTTCCAAAAAATAGATCATTTCTTAGTTAGCCATTCCTTGCCTAATACTTCCAAAGGCCAAGAATTTCAAACTCATGAGTGTGTGTGATATTAGGGTATTAGTGAATGTGAGCATACATGTGACACATCACGTATTTGGAGGTCAGAGGACAACCTTGAATGTCAGTCCTTGCCTTCTACCTTGTTTAAGGCAAGTCTCTTTGTTCATTGCTTTCATCAGGCTGTCTGATTCATGAGCTTTCTGGTATTCCTCTGTCTCTTTCTTTCATCTGCAGTAGGGTAGGTGTGCGGGAATTCCATATGTGTGCTACTGCATCTGGCTTTATGTTGGTTCTGTGGATCTGAACTCAGGCCTTTATACTTGTATAACAAGCACTTTATCCACTGACATGTCTCCCTAGTCTGGAAACTCTCTTGTTGAAAAATGTAGACATTTGACTAAAAGAAGAGCTTCATACATCAAATTCTCCCTAAATTAATAATGCTTATCCCATTTAAACTATGCTGACTTCAGTCTCTGTTGTAAAATCTGCTCTTTTTCAGAAGGTAGCAAGTTCAGCCAAGCCACAGCTAAAACCACAGAGGAAATGGGGAGACAAGCAAGAGTGCTCCTTCTATGCTGAAACTGATAATTAGCACCAGGCTGAAGGAGACAGACCCTGAGGACACTCAACACCTACCAAAGCAGAGATCCAGAGGATCCCAAGAGCTCATTAAAACCTTCACCCATCACAATTCAGGGAATTTTGTGAAAGAGAGGGTGGAAAAACTGTAAGAGCCACAGGTTGAGACATCATGCCCAAAGCCATTCCCTACCCCCCAAAATAATTGACTGTTGCTCCCATAATTCATAACCAGAACCCCATAGAGAATACACGCAACCCCATTGAGGAGGGTCCCCAGATGGAATGGGGGCAAGGATGAGGGAAAAGAGGGTACCAAGACATAATGTATCCATACAAAATATGTTAATAATAATTTTTTAAAGTTTTTAAAAAAATGTAGGTAGCCATACAGCTTTGCCACAAATCAGTGTCTCTATTTTACCTTAAAGTCCAGACAGAATATTTTTGGTAATAATTATAGAAAAAGTGTCAAATATACATAAAATACCCTAGACGATGGTTAGGTTTAAGAATTATCAAAAAAACAGCAAAAAAATTAAAAAAAGAGAGAGAGAGAATCAGGCAGAGATGGGCTGTATGGTCCTGCCTGTGTGTCCCACCTTCATTCCCCTTTGGGTCCTAGAAGCTTTCAGAGGCTTCACAGCTTTCTCTGTCCAAGGGAATATGAATGAAAGGGGCCAGAACTGGAAATAAAGATGGTGAGTGAAACAATGAGAATGTGTAGATTCTTCCAGAGGTGATGATAATCCCAGGATCTGAACCTGAGTTAGGAAGCAAGCAAGACATACTGAACATAGAACTGTGACCTTTCATAGAAAAGTGGGTTATAACGGCACTGTGATGTTTAATCTCTGGTTGCCATCTTAGCAGGTTTTCTAAACACCATGGAAACAAATCTCTTGTTATGTCTATTAGAGATTTTCTAGACGATATTAAATGAGGAAACAGTACCCATCCTTCTATGGGCAATACTACTCCATGGGCTGGTCCCTGGCCTGAATACAAAGGAGGAAGCTAGCTGAGCATCAGCATTTGTGGCTTTCTCTCCCTCCTACCTGATGATCTGAGAGTATGATTCTCACTACCTGCTTCTGCCATGCTTTTCCCACTGTGATGGATTTCCCCTAAAATTTGTGTGCCGAAAACAAACCTTTTTCTTCCTTGAGCTTCTTCTTGTCAGGTATTTTTGTTCCAGCAACAAGAAAGTAATGAATTTTTTAGACAATTTCTTTAGTGGCACAAACAGTAATAGAATATTAAGTATAAATAAACATTCATTATTAGATGGAACACAGTGTCAGTCTGAATAGTATTATTCTATAAATGTTTCATTTGAAGAGCTAAAACAAGGGCACAAAATTTAAATAATTAAGTAAAATAACATAAGCAGAATTAGTCCGCCCCACAATATGGATTATACCCAATTCATGTGAGTGTTTATCATTTCAATAGTCATCAAGCCCTCTTAAGGCCTATTATCCCACTATGTTCACTTTACAAAGGCAAAAGATTTATATGATATGATCAGAAACCATGGTATCACCATGATCATTTAAATGGCATTCAGATACTTATTCTTTGCTTTCCTTCCTTCCATGCCTCTTGCACTCTCTCCTTCCTTCCTTCCTTCCTTCCTTCCTTCCTTCCTTCCTTCCTTCCTTTCTTTCTTTCTTCCCTCCTTTCTTTCAATCATTCTTTCTTTCTTTCACAGGATCTCACTATGTACTTAGGCTGGCCTCAAACTCTTAATAATTCCTCTTCTGCCTCCCTAAATTATGGGGTTATAGATATGTGCCATCATACCCAGCTATCACATGATTATTTTTTCTTTCTTTATTTATTAGAGACAGGGAGAGGGAGAGAGAAAGTAAGAATGGGCACACCAGGGCCTCTAGCCACTGCAAATTGACTCCAGATGCATGTGCCACCATGTGCATCTGGCTTTCATGGGACCTGGAGAATCAAATTTGGGTGCTTAGGCCTCACAGGCATGCACTTTAACCACTAAGCAATCTCTGCAGGCCTCCCATGCTTATTCTTGAATATGACTCTGTTCTTGCCTTTAGCATCTCATAATCTGTTAGCAACAACCAAATTTTTTTAAACCTAATAGTTGAACATATTTATTGGCATACAGTATGATGTCTTTTATATGCATACAGTTAGTATGATAAAAACATGGCAATTGGGCTAGAGAGATGGCTTAGCAGTTAAGGCAAACTCTTGCAAAGCCAAAGGACCCAGGTTCAACTCCCCAGGACCCATGTAAACCAGATGCACAATGGGGCACATATGTCTGGAGTTTGTTTGCAGTGGTTGGAGGGCCTGACATGCTCATTCTCTATCTGCCTCTTTCTCTCCCTTCTCTCTCTCTCTCAAATAAATAAATAAAAGAATAAAAATATTTTAAAATATGGCAATATATATATATATATATATATATATATATATATATATATATGCCATTTCTTTGTGCTGCAAACACTCATAATATTTTTTTTTCTAGCTAGCTTGAAGCATAAGGAAAATGATTACAAGCATCACTGCATTGTGCTATAGAACAACTGGATTTGTCTACCCAAAACTTTCCTCTCTCTCTCTCCCTGTGTTTTTCTCTTCCCAAATTCTGGTGACAAATATATTACTCCTTACTTTTATGAGACCAACATAATCAGCTTTCACACATTGGTGAGAACATGCAGTAATTGTCTTCTGTGCCTGGCTTATTTCACTTAACCTAATGTTCTCCAGACACATCCATGTAAGAGACAAAAGGATTTTAAATAAAGAACAGTTTGTAGAGATCTGAACTAGATGCGGTGGATTACTGAAGAACAAATAATGATTTGGATGGGAAATGGAGCAAAGGGTAGAAGAAGACTTGCTATTGAAAATTCCCCTCAGCCTCTCACCTAGCCACTTTCATCCCCCAAAACCTATGCATAAGTAACAAAACATTAAGATTTTGCTTCAAGTCTTCAGACATCAGTTTCCAATGTGAGTGAGTAATCCATATGACAATGATAAAAACAAAACTTGAAAAGTTTACCTTAAAATGTACTTACTCTTAAACGTTGAACCCAATTTTAAGAGAAAAACATAGCTGTTTTCTTGTTAATCGATGTTAATTTTGGAATACTAAAGAGCGGGAAACAAATGGATAAATTACTATGAGTTGAATTTCACTACTGCATGCATTTCTGTGTGAGCAGATCCTCCTCTTTAATTCCTGCTTTGTCTGATGACACTTTAGCCACTGCCCTCCCGCCAACATACAACTTCTAACTTATAGTAAATGCTACTGTCATGGCAGCAGCATTAGCTGAAGACCAGGGTCGTGACCACAGATAGCAACAGTGCAACAGACTCAAAGGTAGATATTCTAATTGCTCTTGTCCAAAAATATTACTTTCTTAATACCTGCATTGCTTGTTGCTATATTACATATGATAATAGATGTCTAACAATAATCCTTGAAAATTTTCATCTTTTCAAGGATGACAATGGTAGTTAACACTGAAATCCTGCAACAGAGTAAGGTGAAATATTGATGCTTGATGTTGTGAATGAGTGCTGCTGTTGGATTGGATTTGGATTCAATTCACATGGTAAAGCTCTGACCCAGGATATTTCACAATGTAGCTTATTTGTAGAAATAAACTTGATGGAGCCATGTCTAACTATTCTAGTTTTTCTTTCCTATTGTCTGCATATATTATGCTCTCTCTCTTAAGTGAATCAGTAAATATGCCAAAAGAAAAACAAAACTATGATACTATAATTAAGAGATTATAAGTCTAGCTACTGATATTATGCTATTTATTCTAATAATTTTGGTTCTTACCATCCTCCAAATTTTTGTTTTTGTTTTTGCTTTGAGAGCTAGGTTTTCATTATCATAGTTACCTTCTCATTACCTGGACAAAACACTTAGCCAGAAGCAATTTATAAAAGGAAAATATTTCTTTCCACTTAAAGTTTCAAGGAGAAGTTACATTGTGGTGAGAAAACACAGCAGAAGCAGACAGCTTGGTATCACATTTCCATAGTAGTAAGGAGGAATGAGAGTGAGCTATGGACACTCAGTGGGGATAAGCTAATAAACCTCAATGCTCACCCCCAGTGACACACCTCCTTCAGCAAGGCTTCACCTCCCAAAGGCTCCTTGAGCTGTGGGTTAAGTATGTGACTTAATCACATGTGTTGGTGATTATGGGGACATTTTATACTCAAACACAACTATGGAGCCAGGCTAGCAGAGTTGCTATCAATCTCATGGTCACCCTGCCTCAACCTTGTAAGTGCTGGGATTACAGCAGAGCCCAGCTTGTCCCAAACTCTCTAGATGCCATTATGTTTAGTTCTCATAAGAAGCTTTGGAGAATGGTAGGTTTTGTTTATGTTTCATTGTTTTACAGGTATCTGTAATGCACATTTTACAGATGGTATTTTTCCTTAAAATCTGAATAGTAATAAATGAAATACTAGTTGTATATGTAACTGGCAGGCCATTTTAGAGCCTCCCTGTTGACTAGCAGTCATGATGTTGGAAAGAGCAATGCAGCCTGTTGGGGGAGAAATATTATCAATGGCCTTAACTAGAAGTGGATACTGCAAGCTTCACACACACACACTCTCCTCTCTCTCTCTTTTCCTCCTCTCTTTCTCAAATAACTAACCAACTAGCTAAATAAATAATACTTTTAAAGTCAAATAAGACTTTACTACCTCACATGCCACTATTTGTCCGAGAATTAGTGTCTGCATAATTTGAAATTCATAGTAGCACTTATAGAGTTCCCATTGACATGTGCTCATCTCTTTTAGGACACTTGTGGAGATCAGGTATAGGATCAAGACTTAAACCAAGCTCTTTGGAATCCTATCTTTTCCTGGCCTTCCTGTCCTAGTGCTGTGACAGTCAGGTGGTGAATTTTTGTTGAGCCCAGCAGAAGTTATATCTATATTTAGGTTCCTTATATTTCAAATCCAGGTGGTTATTTCTATACATGTGTTCTAGTTAAGATGACTTTTTCAAATATTAGGATAAGGAAAGACAAGTTTCTACAGGTTATGAATTCAGGCCAGTAGGATCTAGTTATTCTTTCAAAAAGTAGTTTATGATGACAGCATGTCTAATAGATCCTAAATGTTTAATGAATTCAGAAGCCATGGCTCATTCCTATCTCTTCCACTAACTCTAGTAGATTAACAAGACACTTTGTCTTTAATGATCTCATTTTCATGGTCTGCAAAATGGTGTGATACATGACCTGAACATAGGCTGTCTTTCTCTCACATAATTATAAGAAGTGAAGGATTCCATTCCATGCACTATGATGACCAGGAAATGATGTGTTCTGGGGATAAAATAAATGCATTTGCTAAATAGAGTAACAAATACTTGGAATAGAATAGTTTCTTTGGTACTTCTATCAAGATGGCACTCAAAGCTGCTGAATTAAATACTGTTCCTCTCCATGGAGGACATGAATATATGAATACATACGAATTATCAGTAAATTTTAGCCTGGTGAAAAAAGATACCAAAACTAGAACAATAGGTCTATGCTCAGGTGTGTAGCTTAAGTAATTATCCAATAGGCCTCTATTAGTTTTTTTAATTGTTTTATTTTTGTTGTTGTTGTTGTTGTTGTTTTTCAAGGTAGGGTGTCCCTCTAGCTCAGGCTGACCTGGAATTCACTATGTAGTCTCAAGGTGGCCACGAACTCACAGCAATCCTTCTACCTCTGCCTCCCAAGGGCTGAGATAAAAGGTGTGTGCCACCTTGACCAACTTTTGTTTTTAAACTTTTTATTGATAACATCCATGCATATGTATAATGTATCCTGATCATAAGCCCCTCCCACATCTTACTCTGTCCTCCCTCCTCTACCCATTCTCCCCTGAACCCCTTCTTCTTTTCAGATAGTCTCTCTCTCTATTTTGATGTCATCATTTGTTTGGCCCTCATATATGTAGGTAGTGTTAACAATTCTGAGGTCATGAATGCAACTTCCACTTAGTGTCTGAAAGTATTCCAAAGCTGTTCTTCCCTCCCTTTGGTTTTAACATTCTTTCAGCAACCTCTTCCACAAAGGTCCATGAGCCTAGAAGGGTATGATAGATATGTCTGTTAGTTAGTGCTGAACACTCCACTGTTACTTCTCAGCATTATGAAGAGTTTTGAGTCTCCCCTGTAGTCAGTGCCATCTGAAAATAATAGCTTCTCTAAAGAAAAGTGAGAGTTCCATAAATACATTAACATAAACATAAATATTTAGGGGGCAATTTGGTGGGCATACTGTATCTATTAGCCAAACAACAGTAGTAGTTTCCCCCTTAAGGCCTATGACCTTCTCAGCTATAGGCTTTTGATTAGGTTTTCAGAACTTGTCATGAATTTCCTCCCATTGAGCAGGCCTCCAATACTATCAGAAAGCAGTTGTTTTCCCCCATAATAGACATGCCACTATTACACTAGTTGTCACATTTTCCAGGCTATGTAGTAGTATAGCTTGTAGATCCCATTGCTGGTTAAGACTAATCACTTTTCTCCCCCAGCAGGCTGCACAGAACTTTCCGGCACCGTGATGGTTAGCCAATAGTGGGGAGGTATTCAGTTCAGTTCTTGCAGCCTAAGCATGTGGTATCTTCCAAAATAGGTTGATACCATCTAGTGCTGGTAGACAGCAAAGAGCCTTAGCAATAACCTGTATTATTGGCAGGGGGAGGGCACACCAGGGACTTACCTGACCAACACTTCACTAGAATGTATCCCACCCCTGGAACTCAAAAATTTTTGTAACAATATATACACTCTGGGTATAGCATTATCTACCCGGTGGGGGTAGATAATGCCTAACCTCTTTTTTAAACGTATGTATACATTTTACTTAATAAAGAAGGAGGTTTTGTGTGAATGACTTATAAAAATTTTAAAACATAGTTTATTTATTTATTTATTGGAAAGAGAGAAAGAAGCACAGAGAGAAAAAGAGAGATAGAGAGAGAGAACGAGCACGCCAGGGCCTTCAGCCACTGCAAACAAACTTCAGATGTGTGCGCCCCCTTGTGCATCTGATTTACATGGGTCCTGGAGAATCGAACTGGGATCCTTTGGCTTTGTAGGCAAATGCCTTAACTTCTAAGCCATTTCTCCAGCCCATATCATCTTTATTTTGTTGTTGTTGTTGTTTTGAGGTAGGGTTTCAATCTAGCTCAGGCTGTCCTGGAATTCACTGTGTAGTCTCAGGCTGGCCTCGAACTCACAGTGATCCTTCTACCTCTGCCTCCTGAGTGTTGGGACTAAAGGCGTGTGCCGCCACACCCGTCAACATCTTTAATTTTGATTAACCTTTCTCCCACTATCCTCCTTTTCTTCACCACCTCCCCTGATCCCAGACCATTCCACTCCCAGTATTCTGCCCCTGTACTTAACTATCTACAATGCCTTCCTTAAGCAACTATTAATCCAACAATTAAAAAACAAATTCAACACCTTAAAAAACCAAGAAACTCCATCTATCATGTATATGTATATATTAAAAACGTATACATATAACCTTTATCAAAAATATATATGCAACTAAAAAATGCACTGAAGTTCATCTGTGCCAATAAATAAGGGAGATATATGAATAAAGAGAAGAAAAAAAACCATGCAAGTGTGTTATAACATAGCTATTTGTTAGAAATGTAAAATTAACTTTTTAAAAGAATAAGCTTGTTAGGGTTTTGATCAAATGTATACACAGATTGCAAGAAAATAATAATGAGTGTAAAACAATGACAGGACTTAGGTTAAGATATTACATTGAACTTTTTGGATTTATCTAAATATTGTTTATGTAAACATATATTCTGTAGCAAATTTTCCACAGAGATAATTAATATATTAGTTTTCTAGGCAGAAACTTCAATAGTTATACCCAAGGATGCAAGCCAATTCTTTGAAATTATCCTCAGCCTCACATCCTAAGCTTGAGCTTTCCAGTCTTTGTTAGGATGGTGCTTCATGGCCACTACCAGCTCCTTTGTGCACAGTATCAAAGGTTCGCAGAAATTTGTGGAAAATCCTCATAGAAGTGAAAGTACTGCTAATGTTATTTTCCTGAACAATTTTTCCACTTCATTTTAATAAACTAGACACTTTTTCATTAAGTGCTATAAAAGAGTTCTGTTGGGAATTAGAGCACCAAGTTGTAACAAGAAGAAACAGGTCTAGTGTCTGATGTTTAAAAACAGTAGTATTCAATTGGCTGTTAAATGGTCATGACAATCATAGACCTATAGTACGAACACTGACAAGTGTCCTCATACCATTTCTGAGAAATATTTTATCATTATTACCACAGCATAGAATCAAAATAGTTTCTGACTCTTTCAGTCTATAAAAGCTGATCATATCTCCAAATATTATTAATGTTATAAATGAAATAAAAGGCAGCTAACACACATAACATGAATGTACAGACATACAACCTAAATACTTAGGTTAAACTTTGTAACAGGAAAATATATTATTTCTGGCTTAGTGGTTAAGAACTTGCCTGTGAAGTCTAAGGACCCTGGTTCAAGGATTGATTCTCCAGTACCCACGTTCGCAGATGTACAAGGGGGCGTACATGTCTGGAGTTCATTTGCAGTGGCTGGAGGTCCTGGTGTGCCCATTCTCTCTCTCTTTCTCTCTCTCTTTCTCTGCCTTTCTCTCTATGTTTGTCACTCTCAAATAAATAAATAATGAACAAAAAATTAATTTGAAATGTTTCTGTCTCTGAAATTGAAAGCACATATAGAGTTAAATCTTGTGAGTCTAAAATATTAGCACTACAAATTCATGTGTGATAGCTATTAAAGCAAGGTGATCATACAACTGGACCCATGATCTTCAAGACAAGAATAACTGGACCCTACAAGGACATTCCTGACATTTCAGAAATTGGTGGCCAGAGTACTTTTTGGTACTCGATAGTGTGTTACTTTACATTCTGTCCCACTGTTATTGTTACATGATATGCACATTAACACTTTGGATAATATCTGTCCTTTATGACCTTTTCTCACATTTGAAACTTTAGTTTACATTCTATCTTTTGTCCATGAAAAGACTTTTGGTAAAGTAAGAACTCATTTATCAGCAAAATAAATATTTAACACAACAAAAGTCATTTTTGTTTATTCTTTATATTTCACAGTCATGGATTTCCAAAGCACTGTGATTAATAGCAAAACTGGCACCACCACTGCAGAGAACAGAACAAGTGAACTGTGATGTTTCTGCAAATGGAGGTGCTCAAGCATAAGGTGGAAGAAAGCAAAAGTAAGGGTAAACAAGCTTACAGAATCTTTTTTTTTTTTTTTTTGAAATAATGAGATGTTTAAAGAAGATTCTGCAGCTAATTCTGGTGGTGAATGTTTGAAATTCCAGCTACTACAGAGGCTGAGGCAGGAGGATCACAAGGTTAATGTCTGCCTGATCTACAAAGTAAGTTCAAAGCTAGCTTTGACAATTTGTCAAGACCCTGTCTCAAAAGTGAAAAGGAAAAATGTAAGAGCTTGTTAAGTATCTCAGTGGGAGTATGCTTGTTTAGCATATGTGAAGCCTTGGGTTCAATCAATTATACAGATAAAGATGATGTTCAGGAATATTTCGGTCCTTTAAACTGACTTAAAATGTACCTATTACATTCTAATGTGCTAGCTTATTCATACTGAAATATTTTGTGGTGCATCAGAGGTAGTCAAAGATGGTCAAAATTATCATTGATTTTATAATATTCAGGTTGAATGTTTCTTATTCAATAATTATGAATTTAATGTCTAAGATGGTTTATTTTGTCAAAATATTTCTCAGAATATATAAAATAAAATCTATAGCTTTGGGGGAGCAATGTTACTGCTTATACGTATATTTTTTGTTTTGCTCTATAGCCCAGGCTGACTTGTAATTCACTATAAAGACTCAGACTGAGCTGGGCGTGGTGGCGCACGCCTTTAATCCCAAGCACTTGGGAGGCAGAGGTAGGAGGATCGCCATGAGTTTGAGGCCACCCTGAGACTACAGAGTTAATTCCAGGTCAGCCTGGACCAGAGTGAGACCCTACCTCGAAAAACCAAAAAAAAAAAAAAGACTCAGACTGGCCTTGGACTCAGCGATCCTCCTACCTCACCCTCTCTAGTGCTGGGATTAAAGGTATGTGCCACCACAGCTGGATTTACTTATTAGTTTTAAACAATTATGGTAATATTTTATGTGACAGTGGAGCCTGTCTTTTGGTTGCCATAAACCTGGTGGGTGAAATTGTGGTGCTCATTATGTAAGATAGGCATTATGCACAGAATTTGGTATAGTAGCTTAAATATTTTTTCTGCCACTTAAGTTTGATTTGAATAAGAAGTCCAACTCTTGGACAAAGGCAAAACTTGCACATATATACCCCAACAACAACTACCTCCACCATAATTTGTTCCTTCCTAATGTACTTGGTAAAAATAATAATCAGGAGTCTATTACTAAGTTTTTAATTTTAACTTTTATATTTTCATCTCAGTGCATGTCTGTATATAGCATGTGTTATATGTGTACATGGGTTATATGCACACACACCATATGCCTACACAAGGAGGTCACAAGAGGGTGTTGGGTATCCTCCTCTTTTTCTCTTATTTCTCTGAGTCAGAGTATCTCACTGAACCTGGAAGTCACCATTTTCATTTTCAGTTAGATGTGCTGACCAGTGAGCCCCAGAGATCCTCCTGCCTTTGCTCCTCTCTCAGTGCTAGTGTTAAGGAATGCATGGTCCTTCCTGGATTTTCACATGGTTGCTAGAGATATAACTCAAGTGCTCATGCTTGTACAGCAAGTGTTCATACCCACCGAAGCCTCCTTGCCAGCCCCATCTTTTCATGTAATTCCAAACCTTGCTAAGTAAATTCTGATCAGATGTACAAACATCAGAAAATTTATCTAAATATAACCTTTGTCTTATATAGATAGTCACAAGCCACCAATTTATTCATGTGTGTGACAGTTTTGTTATAGACATTTAAAATATCAGAAAACATGGGTGTAATTTATAGCAAAGCACTCCAGGTAACAAACCTCAGAGTAATTCTAAACGAACATTGGAGTCAACCACAGACAACATATATCAAAATGCAGTCCTTCCATACTTATTTTTTTCCTAATTCTCCTAGGCTTAGAGTTATATTGTGGTAACTAAATGTTTAAATGAATTACTGAAGAGAATTGTTTTGAGTTATCTACAAAGTATCTACCTAGCTTAAAACTATTCTCCTGTCAAATGCACTGGTCTGTCTACAGCATACTGATCATAGTATCTAAACATCTATGGCTCCTCTTTTCCTAATTTTTAACTAAGTTGGGTAGCTAATATAATCAATCAATGAAGATTGATTCAGAATTGCCAGTCAATGATATAAAATAACAATAAGACAAATATATAACAAAGATGAATAAAGCACTGAATTTATGTACTGCTTTAAAATAAAATAATTAACATCTCAGTAAATTCTGCTGTATCCACAGATTTCCGTTTACATATGCAATATATTATAGAGTGGTAAATACCTATGACTGTGAAAGGAGCTACCCAGTATACTAATACGCCAGCACGAAGGTACGCACAGGTGGCTGTGGCTGGTGTCATAGAACCATTCTTAGGATTATTTTTAGGTCTTCACTCCATGAACTTTTCATTTTACTTTTCCCCTTTGTTCTCTTTACTCACTTATAAGTAAATAATGCGATATATAAAATCTTCCTATTAGAAGTCTTTTTCTATAAAATAAGGATAGAAAGAAATCTCTTAGTATCTGCTGGGAACTAGTTTCAGCACCTCCACCCCATCCCTGTCTCGAGCATATGACTATTTGCAGATGTTCAGCTCCTTTATGTAAAATGGGGCAGTATTTGCTTATAACCTACCCACACCCACACACATATAGCACTTTAAATTATCATTCGATGACTTATAGTATCTACTATACTGTAAATATTGTATACATAGGTGTAATGTTGCATTGTTTTAGAAATAAGGACAAGAAAGTTCTGTACATGTTCAGTACAGATGAATTTATTTTTCATTTCAACTCATGGGTCAAAAGAGTCAACTGTGCTGCTTCTGAACCACTCATTACAACAAGAGTTTTCATATGATTTCTTCTCTTCAATTATTTCTACATCCTAGTGCAACCTCCTCTACTGAGACATACATATCTCCCTTGATGAGTAGAACTAGAGACTTTCCCACAAATCAGATAGTACATAAACACTGAAATTAGAGGCAACACTTAAGATTTTCAAGTTTCTCAGCTACTCTGTTTTCTAGACATCAACAGAAAACAGATATGAAAAGGAGTAAGAGCTACAGCAGAATGAATCTTGTCAGCAATGTTTTGTTTTGTTTTTAAACAGAGTCCACCTTTATTATATTATTATTGGTTATTAATGGAGAGGGTTTGCACTTAATCCTATCTACTACACCATTAGAGCTATCCACAAAAAAGATCTTGACTGTACACAAGGAGACAATGATTCTTCGGTATTCCTTTCTGAAATTTTGATTCAGTAGTCCATATATAATTGCATTGAGGCAACTGTTGAAATATGCCATGTAGTAACTAGCCACAAACAGCCACTCTGGTATCCTGGGGACCATATTGGCAGGGTCTGATGCCACAATGAGACCGATGAAGTTGAGAGGGGCCCAGCAAATGGCAAAAAGTACAAACACCACAAACATGGTGACAAAATTCCTGAAGTCCTGTGGTTTAAGTTTGGGTTTGTTGTCTGGTTTCACCCTTCGTCTCACCTGCAGAACCAGGATCCATATCCTCAGGTAGCAAAAGATGACTATGATCATGGGGATTATAAAATGGAAAACCACCACTGCGATCGTGTATGCTGAACTGACAGACTGTGCAAATGTACAGGAGTAGACCCTTGGGTCGTACTGGAGTGTTCCAGTTTGCAGGTTGGGCATAATCGCTACAAGTGTCAACATCCATATCAGGAACACATAGCAGAGGGAATTCTTGTTACTGTACAGTTTGTCATACTTGAGACTGTGGCAGATGTAGCAGTAGCGGTTAATAGCAATCCCAGTGATATTGAATATTGAGCCAATGACACTCAATCCCATAAGAAATCCACTAACTTGACAGTGTAGATATCCCAGATTCCATCCATTGCTGAATATAGATGTCAGCACCAAGGGGTATGGATAAACAGCCACCACCAAGTCTGCAACTGCGAGGCTCACCACAAATATATTTCCTAAAAGACACAAATTTACAAAATTCAAGATAATATCTACCACATAAATTATATTTCTTAACTAGATATCAAAGTGCTATTTCACAATTGTATGACCTGACTCCACAAATATGGTAATATGATAAATGAAGTGAAAACCTTAGTTGGCAAGTAAGCCCCCATGTTTCCCTTACCAAATCAAGTCCACTTCATAAATTTCTGTATCTTCAGAATTAGGAATATTCTATATCCCAAAGTATTGCTTTTCAAACTAATTTCTGTTGTGTTAAACTATCCTGAGCTTTAAATGAGCATTAAATGTCTAAGTTAGCTTCCTGCTGCTGGGATAAAACACCTAACCAAAAGCTGCTTATGGAATGAAAAGTTTATTTCTGGCTTACAGTGCCACGGATTGAATACAAATGTATGTTCCCCCAAAGACTAGGGTATTTTTGATTAAGATTAAACTTTCTGGGGATGGAGAGATGGCTTAGCAGTTAAGGCACTTGCCAGCAAAACCATAGGACTCAGGTTTGATCCCCTAGTACCCATAAAAAGCAAGGTACACAAAGTAGTGCATGCATCTGTAGTTCGTTTGCAGTGGCTGAAGGTTCTGGCATGCCCATTTTCTCTTTCTATCTGCTTCTTTCTCTCTCTCAAATAAATGAATAAATAAATAAAGTATAATTTTTTAAAAGAAAAACTTACTACTTAAATGTCCAGCAGGCAGAACCCTACTAGAGGTGTCACGGAGTGGATCTTGAGCCCAGCCCTACTAGGTGTGTGCAAAGTTGGCTTGAGCTCTGGCTGTCAGTGCTTGCCACTGCTGGGAATGTTTCTCTCTGATGTGGATGCCACCTCTCCTGTGATGGTGCTTCCCCTGGAACCTGAAAGCCTAAAATTAACAACTTGCTGCCATAAACTGCTTCTGGGGTGATGTTTGTCCCAGCACTGTGCAGGTAACTACAACAGGAAGGTTTCATCATGGCACAGAAAGCATGGCAAGAGCAGAAAGCTGACTTGCATCTTGTCATATCAACTGGAAGGAAACAGCAAGAGTGAGCTACCTCATATTGGCAAGGGATGAGCTGGATTAAAAAATCCCCACCTCTGTGACACACCTCTTCCAGAAAGGCTCCACCAGCTGGAGATAAGTATGAGGCTTAGTCACAAACACAAGAGGCTATCAGGGACATTTTACACTCAAGGTACCACATTATACTTTCATGACATCTTTTGTTTGGGATCCTGTATCTTAACTGAGAAAGTTCAAATCAAGGTCTTTCTCAAGCTACCCATAACTCCCTTAAATTCCAGACTATCTACTTTCAGGAGTTCTTCAAAAGTACTCATGTGGGCCTCTAGGTTCTGGTGTTAAAAATCAATGTTCCACATGTAAGAGTGAATTAAAAGAAAAGGGACTAGTCATCAGCTTATTAGAACATTGGCTTTATACCTTACTAGCTATATAACTGAGGCAAGTTATTTCAACTTACCAAGCTTCTTTTTATTCTTATATAAGACAGGGTTGTAGTGAGCATTAAGTGAGGCAAATCAAATCCTGTGTGCTGTTTCCAGAGCTACTTGAAAAGTTGTTCATATTATAGAGCTCCCTCCCTTCAATGTAGAAGGAAAGGCAGATATTCTCTTAAATTTTATGAAGAACATAAGATGCTTTGCTACATTTCAAGATTGCACTCCCTGAGAGTATGCCATCTTCATATTCTGGATAAGGGTAATTTTCTATACTAATATTAGAACTGAACACATTTTTAATGGATAGGAAAATATCTAGTCAAATTGTATGAGATGTTCTACCAGTATGCTCTTTTATTTGTGGCACATTTCCCTTCGTTTCTTAGTACTCCTTTTGATTCAAATGGATCCTTACTATAACATTTAAAGTACTTCTCATTCTTCCAAGACCACCATAAATGGAAATGCCCAAAGCTTTTGCCTATGTGCTCAACTGGAGAAATACCTTGCTCTTTTGCAGTCTTCTTAATTATTTTGTTTGTGCTACCTTCAATTTGATTAAATTATAAAACATTTTATTCAATAAGGATTAGCAGATTAAATGAAAGGGTGGTAGGGAAATAGTAATGAATAGACAAAAGAAGTCAGAAAGACAAAATTACAACAGAATCAGAACATTACTAGTGGAAAAGGAAATGATAAGAGCTGCTAGATAGGGAGGGAGGCACATGCCAGGGGCAGCAGCAATAGATTCTGCCTTCTACCAAGGCAAAAAGTCACATGGCTCTTTGGAAATTGGTTTTCCTTACATTCTCAACTGTACTCCCACAGTACATCTTCCTCACATACCTATCTCAATCAGTACTCACAGTGACTTTGCTCAGGCTTGGCAATACAAATCAAATTGTTACCTCCAAACATCTGAAACAAAATCAGCTTTGAACTTGAGCTCCTATTTCAGTCATTTACTCCTTCAAGAAAGTTATAGCAAAAAAAATAAAGTAAAATAGTACTCATGACATTAAGAAAAAGCATTCAAGAACATCAGATACATCAATAAAAAGCAAATTATCTTTTTTGTCCAAACCAAAGGTACAAAAACAAATTAATTTTTCCCTACCAACAACTTTTAATTACTAATGAAATATTTAAATTCTTAACTTGGTCAGTTGTGCTAAATTTTAACTTGAAATATTTAATACTTGAAAACTATATATTTTATATTCACTTATACATTAAAGTGCCTTTGAAACAATACATTTTTACCCAGAACATCATGATGGCTAATTGGCTTAGTATAGTTCTTTTTCAAAGAGCTTAAGATTAAAATTCAAGTGACATCATAGGCCTTTTATTTTGTAGTTTTGACTCTGTGCTTCATTTATGTTATAGCCATTATGCTTCATTCCTGTGCAACTAATTACATTATATAAATCATTAGCTTAATTTTCTCTTAACTAATCTCTTTCCAGAGATGTTAAGAGAAGGAAAAAAAAACCTTAAGCCACAGATGGTGTGCAGACACGCTGATCAGGTAGTGTTATCAGATGGAAGTGTTCTCACAGCTGTGTGTTGTATATATGCATGTTGTGTAGGTGGAGAAGACAGAAAAATGTTTTTCATTTATGAAGTCTACCAAATCAATCATTGAATCATAGATTATAGAATGTATATAGTGTTGTGTCGTCTATTCTTTTGAAAATATTTTGTTTTTACTTATTTGACAGAGAAAGAGAGAGAGAGAGGAAAAAGAGAGAATGGATGGACGCACCAGGGCCAGCAGCCACTGCAGAGGAACTACAGAACTCCAGATGCATGCGCCCCCTTGTGTATCTGGATAATGTGGGTCCTGGGGAATCAAACCTGGGTCCTTTGGCTTTGCAGGCAAATGCCTTAACCACTAAGCCATTTCTACAGCCCATTCTATTCTATTCTTAGATCTGTGCTATTCTACATAGATTGGCCATCTATCCATTTTTACAGATGTCAAAGTCTCTATGCACCAAAAATAAGACTGTATTCTGAAATGTAAAATAATATCTGTAAATAGCTAAGAATTTCTTTCTATTTAATTTAGCTCCTGCTGTTACTATGAAGGAAGTGTCATGGGGATACTTTGTTCTGACTTGAATACAAGTATACTTTGGGCATGGATGTACCTTTTCTGATGGTATTTCTCATACCATTTACCTAAGAATTCATTTAACATTAGTGGGGCCATGCTATTTGAATTCACTGGACTTACCATGTTTCCCATCTTAGAATAGCTAGTAGGTGGTCTTGAAGGATCAGTTTCAGTACCATCTGGGTGAGTCTGTGGAACCATATCCCAGGATGTGACATGTACTCTACTTGACTGATTAATATCAAGTTTCATCCATCCCATAGCCAAGATTCATTGGCCAGCAAATCAGGAGTAGATATAATCGCTTTTCCTCTCACCTTACACTAGTGATGCCCCCAGCACATTGGGTCTACCTGTCAGCTGCCCTTTGAAACTGCACACTCCTTTGGTCCAACATCTTACTTCCAAGGAGGGAATGACCACATGGCATGTGCCTACAGTATCATTAAACTGGAATTTGGAATTAGAATCTGTCTACTTTGGGTTCCTCATTATAGTAAATAATCAAAAAAAAAAAAAAGGAGACAGAATTATGGTCTTAATTGGGCTGATTTATCTTGGTTATAGAGAGGAAGGCAGGTGGTTGTTATAATGAGACCCTGGAAGAGGATGCCCTGATTTAGGCAAAAAATCCCTAGAGTATTTCAGCATTCCCCACATACTATGACGAAAGCCATTAGAAAACTAAAGCAACACAACACTGATGGGAAGTCAATGCCCCAGAATTCACCTAAATAGGAAGAGTCACACCGAGTGGAGGGAAGATGAAGTAAGGAATGAAAAAGTACTTATAAGCATCCATTATGATTGTGTGATCAACTGCAGACATGAAGACTAAAATAATTATAAATATTTCTCCTTAACCATGGTTAAGTTGCAAACACATTAACCATTTTTCTCTTTTCCTCTGCTAATGTCCTGCCACGTGAAATGTGTTAGAAATCAATCCTTCCTTGCAGTAATTATATAGTAGGATATCAAATGGGGAAATAATAAATAATAAAAATACCATGGTAATAATAAATAATAAAAATTGTGAAAAGATGATAAAGAGACTATTGTCTTTTGGGGAAGAGGTTAATGTATTCATGATTTTATAAGGACTAGTTAGTTGCATTGTGTCAGGTGGAGGCAGATTTGTGAGGTTTCCCTTACTTGCATGTTATGTGTGGTTAAAAGAATTATATAGTGTCTCGGTGTGAAGATGTAAATGGTGTTGGTTCTGTGTTGTGTCAATTGAACAAAATTAAAACCATGTTGTGCAGAGTTCCCTCCTTGTACAGTCATGGTGAGCTTGAATTCACAAATTTTGTATAAGATACAAAGATGAAACCAAGGCATGAGCTGCACACTCTATGCTTAGAAGTGTAAAGCCGGGCCTGGGCACAGAAGCATCCCCACCCAGAACCAGCGAAAACCTCGGCTAGATGACACTACACAAATTCCTCATCCTGTTCACATTCGTATGGCTTATTAGTCATTTTCATTGTATTATTTTATTTTTAAATTTTTGTTCATTTTTATTTATTTATTTGAGAGCGACAGAGAGAGAGAAAGAGTCAGGTAGAGAGAGGGGGGGGGAGGGAGAGAATGGGCATGCCAGGGCCTCCAATGCAACCGAATGTCAGATGCATGCACCCCCTTGTGCATCTGGCTAACGTGGGTCCTGGGGAATCAAGCTTCGAACCAGGGTGCTTAGGTTTCACAGGCAAGTGCTTAACCACTAAGCCATTTCTCCAGCCCAGCATTGTATTATTTTAAAATGCCATACTCTCTAAGCTGTGCACTGACTTACTTACACCTGGATGAAGACTTCTATACCATTTTGAGTAACATTGAGAAATTTGCGACCCTCTGACACTATGCAGTGATGGGCCTTGAGTTTAAGGTTCTCATCAATCATGTTTCTATACCTTTAGCCATCCTGTTCTTAATTTGGTGATAAATGAACCTGTACAATGATACAACCTGAAGAGAGCGCATTTTCTTCTGTGTGCTCTCTTCAAAATGCTGGCTGTAGAAGCCATCCATAGACACGCCTGGTCTGCAGGCTGCTTCTGTTTGCCTGCCTTGTTTCACAGGCCTTTGTTGCAGATGCTGCTGATTCCTGTCTGAAGTCTGCTTATCCCCAGTGTTTGTGAGGACGTTTCTAATGAGGTCACAGCTGAGTCTTTCTCCAAAGAGTACCTGCCCTCAATGACCATTGACTGATACTAGAATATAAAAGGCCAGTCTTCTTGCCTCAAGTAACAGTAATATTGTGGATGGCTTGATGAGGCCACAATTTTTGTATATGTTGTATGCACTAGTATGTGGCCCTCCATACACCTGCAAATGATGGCTGGTGAGGAATGCTAGGTGTTGTGCACTCTGTTCTTGTTTGAGCTTGGGCCTCTTTCTGTTTCCAGAGCTTGCCAGATTGTTTGATTTGTTTTCTTTTTCTGTTAATTTTTATTTATTTATTTGATAGTGACAGACACAGAGAGAAAGAAGGAGAGAGAGAGAATGGGTATACCAGGGCCTTCAGCCACTGCAAACGAACTCCAGACACGTGCACCCCCTTGTGCATCTGGCTAACATGGGCCCTGGGGAATTGAGCCTCAAACCAGGATCCTTAGGCTTCACAAGCAAGCGCTTAACCACTGAGCCATCTCTCCAAGGAGTTTGTTTTGTTTTTAACAAACTCCTGAGATCCTCAGGTCTCTGCTTCCCTAATAGACTGGAGTTACAGATGCTGTTTAATATGAATTCTGAAGATTTCAACTCAGGCGCATGACCTCTCAGGTCCCCATGTTTGCACAGCAAAAATGCTTAACCACTAAGCTATTTCTCCAGCTCCTAAAGATGCTTTGTAATTGTCTGAACTTCAGCATCAAAATGGTAAGGGCCCATTTTAGACATTCTTGGAAACATGTTTTTGTTTTGATTTTACAGAGAAGATTCATAGGATCAGATTTCAGAAGTCTGGTACAATGAATAATCCATTCTCACCCTACCTTATATAACAAGACTCTGTGCTATGGCAATGGAAAGCTGAGATGCTGAAGGCAGAGAAGGAATATCTTGCGGCTGTGCAAAAGAACTTTATTCCTTCTATTGGGACATCAAAGCCCAGTGGCAACATTTGACATCCTTGAAGTTATTACAAAGACTGCTTGAGTTTTGTCTTTATAGATTATTAGAGGCAGCATGAAGTATAATTTTAGAAACAAAAGCTTACATATGGGTTCAGATCTTGGCTATGTGACTTGAGAAACTGATCTTGGGAAGGACAGAGCTTCTTGCAGTCCTGATCTCTTACCATGAAATAAATCAAGATCATCACAATAATGATGAATGTTTGGTGAAGTCTAAGTCATGTATTTGGCTCTGGATGCATATTTTGTCCCTAGTTCTGCTCCCTTGTGATGGAAAACACATGTTCTGCCTTACAGAGTGTCCCTCCTCTGGGAGATACAGAAAGCCATGACTGAGAAGCTTCTCCCATTACCCCTGTAATAAGAAGCATCTCTGCTATTTTTTCAGGTTAGACAGGTTTTATTATATAGCTTTAAAAAAGGAAAAGAAAACAGAGCTCCTATAAACAAGAAGGTCTTCAGAGATGGGAAAATCCCACAACTAAGCTTTCTTATATCCTCCTGTCTCCACTGCCAACTGGCTTCTTCCTTCCTTATAACATGCAGGGAAAACTGTCCACAGCAATGGCTCTGTTTCTATCTACTCCATTTGTATCCCCCTTTTCCCTATTATCTGGACATTACCCATATCCTACCCTGAACATAGAACACACAATTCTTGTACACTGCCTACATTCTCTACTGCACATGACACACTACTTGGCATACACTGCCTGACTCTAAAACTTTCTTCCTCTTGCCTCCTTGGCCCCATTTGTCTTCCTAGTCTCTGCTTCACTCTGTCCCCACTCCCCCATCTTCCTCTGCTGCTACAGAGGAACAGAGTATCTTCACAGCTGTATTAATATATTATGCACACCACAAAACAGCACATGCATCTGGAGTTCGTTTGCAGTGACTGGAGGCCCTGGTATGCCCATTCTCTCTATATAGCTCAGATAAATCTCTTCTCTCTCTCTCTCTCTCAAATAAATAAAAAAAGATTAAATATCTAAACTGTATGAAATAAATGATATAATCATTTTCTACAAAATCAAATATATATATAGATAGATAGATAGATAGATAGATAGATAGATAGATAGATAATGCATACCACAGAACAGAATAAGAAGAGTTCAAGCAGTTTAATATCAGATGATACATAGTACTGTCTCATTATATATATATATATATATATATATATGGTTGAATAGGTTTTCCTCCTAAACCTATTTCAATATATCCATTTCTCCACTCATGATTTCATGATATAGTAAAGTAGACAGCTGTGAGGGAAACTTAGATTTTTAAGTACTTGTGAAACTTGTGTGGGTGGGTACATATCCAGTATGTAACAAAGGCTCACACATGCATACCTATATATAGTTATAAGAATTACAAGTAGAAAGTTTCTTTGTTGTTTTTCTTTTTTAAATAAAGTCTTATGTAGCTGGATAGCCTCAAACTTGCTGTTGAAGATGACCTTGAACTGTAGACCCTCCTGCCTCAACCTCGTGAGTGTTGGGATTGTAGACCTGCACAACCACACCTGGTTTATTTGGTACTGGGAATTGAACTCAGGGCTCCATACATGATAGGCAAGCACTGAACTGAGCTACATTCCTAGCTCCATGGTAGAAAAAAACTTATAGTACATGAACTCAGATTGATCAGCTAAGGGAATGGTGTCTAGGCAGTAGAACATGGCTGGCAAGAAACAAAAAGCTGGTTATGGTTTCTGAAACAATCCCCAAGTATGTCCCTTTTCCTTGTATTCTAACTTATTGTCTCTGATTAGAAATGCTCCATATTTTTTTAAATTTTTTCTCAATTTTTATTAACATTTTCCATGATTATAAAAAATCCCATGGTAATACCCTCCCTCTCCCCCACAACTTTCCCCTTTGAAATTCCATTTTCCATCATATCCCCTCCCCATCTCAATAGAATGCTCCATATTTTATTTAAAGCATATGTACCTTAATCCAGTGAGGATGGCAATAATTTTAAAAAAATCAACCAACGGGCTGGAGAGATAGTTTAGCAGTTAAGGTGTTTGTCTGCAAAGCCAAAGGATCCCAGTTCAATTCTCCAGGACACATGTAAGCCAGATGCACCTGGGCGTGCATGCATCTGGAGTTCATTTGCAGTGTCTAGAGGCCCTGGCATGACCATTCTCTCTCACACACACACATACTCTCTCTCTCTCTCTCTCTCTCTCTTTTTCTGTCTCTCAAATAAGTAAATTATATACATATACATATACATGTACATGTATATGTATATGTATATGTATATATATACCAACCAACTAATATTGGCAAGGATGTAGGGAAAGAGGACTCATCATTCATTACTGGTGAGAGTGCAAATGTGTAAAATCACTATGGAAATCAATATGGAGACTCCTGGGAAAGATGAAAATAGAGCTATCAGCTGACCCAGCCATTCCTCTACTGGACATCTATCCTAAAGCCTCCACTCTTCACTGCAGAGATATTTGCTCAACCATGTTTACTGCTGCTCAATTCACAATAGCTAAGAACTGGAATCAACCCAGGTACCCATCACTTGACAAATGGATGATGAAGATGTGGTACATATAGAGAATGGAATTCTACTCAGCAGTAATAAATGGTGTAATGAAATTGTAGGAAAATGAATGGTCTTGGAACAAATCATAGTAAGCAAATTCACACAAGTCCAGAGAGATAAATGATGTATGTTCCCCCTCATCATCGGTCTGCTACCCGGAAGAGCTTGTGTTGCAGGCATACCTGACAGACAACTAAAGGGACAGATAATAGGGATGGAGGTATTTGGTGGAAGAAGAAAGGAAGACTGAGGAGAGATACATGAAAAAGTAAATCCAAAGGAATTGGTACCATAAAAACTCTCTTCCTAAAAAGCAGACTAAAACATATAACCCTCATTTGGAGTATGTGGGGAACATCTGATAAGAAGGGCCCTAGAGAAGGAGGGATGACGCCTAACCCTAAAACATTTGTCTCTGGCCTATAACTCCCAGTACCAGAAATCAGTTACAACCCACATTGAGCGGTTGATGGGAGAGAACTATGAGACCCCAAAACAAGACAGGCTTTGGTTAAAGCACTTGATTACCCACCTGAGGTAAAAGGTAAGATCCTATTGTTGAAGACACACATGCTGCCAACACAGAATATGAAGACATTGGGCTTAATCTGGATAGTTAGCCTGTAAAGTGCTGAAAAGCTCTACATAAGCTGCTGGTAGAAAATAGCCAACAATATTGTATACTAGCAGGGGATACTGTTATATGAATATATATATTTCCTAGTTATAGGAAATTAATTTGCCAGCTTTATTATGTTTTTCAATTACAAACTGTCCATTTGTGACATTTGTTTAAGTCATAAAAAAACCAATGGCGGGGGCTGGAGAAATGGTTTAGTGGTTAAGCGCTTGCCTGTGAAGCCTAAGGACCCCGGTTCAAGGCTCAATTCCCCAGGACCCATGTTAGCCGGATGCACAAGGGGGCGCACACATCTGGAGTTCATTTGTAGTGGCTGGAGGCCCTGGCGCGCCCATTCTCTGTCTCTATCTGCCTCTTTCTCTGTCTGTCGCTCTCAAATAAATAAATAAATAAAAATGAACAATAAATTTTAAAAAAATCAATGGCGGGCTGAAGAAGATGGCTTAGCAGTTAAGGTGCTCACCTGCAAAGCCCATGGACTTCAGTTCGATTCCCCAGGACCCATATAAGCCAGATGCACAAGAGGATGCATGCATCTGGAGTTTGTTTTAAGTGGCTGGAGGCCCTGGTGTGCCCATTCTTTCTCTCTCTCTCTCTCTCTCTCTCTCAATCTCTCTCTCTCTCTCTCTGCCTCTCTCTCTCTCTCAAATAGATAAATAAATAAATAATATATTTTTAAAAATCAAATGGCAGCCAAAAGAAGGAAGGAAACAATGAAAGGAGTGAAACAAGATTTTCATAATATTCATTTTTAAATTTTTCAGAATTTGACTATTAATGTGCTTACAGACTGTGAATTACCTGGAATTATTAAATATTGTATTCTACATTAAAAATAACTGGCAAGATGAGCAAGTGTGCTGCTTCTAAGGTGAGCCTGAATCAGACACTGAGAATACCCAAAACTCACGGAAGCAGGAATCCAGAAGCTGCTGGGAAGTTAGCACTAAAGTAGACTTAAAGCACACCCAGCAAGGCCTAGGGACATTTGAGGAAAAGAAGGCAGGAAGAATGTAAGAGCCATAGGCTGGTTACCAAGAGACACAGCCCTCCTCACAATGACTGATTGCTGCTTTCACAACTAATAAGCCACAACTACATAATGAATACTCATAGTCTCTCTGAAGAGGGCCCTCAGTGGAGTGAGGGCAGGGAGGAGAGAAATAGTGGTACCAACATATAATGTGTCCATAAAAAGTTTCTACTCAAAAAGAAAAAAAAGAGAGAAAGAAAAAAGAAAGGATCAGGTACACAGTAACCCAGTGTTACTAACACATTTTGATTCTTTTAGGGTAATAAGATAAATTTTATGGTAACATGTCATCTTATAGTACAGCTTATGAAAATATGTTACTAAATAAATGTTTTAAATGTTTCAATTGTTTTCAAAGCAAAAAAATCAATTAAAGATGAAAAATGACAAATGTGATGTTTGTAAAGTGATTGCTCAGGAAAAACTAAACTCAAAATTTTTTCCCAATTTTTATCAAATAAATAAACATGCCAACAAATAAAATATAATGACTCAATTAAATCTGCTATGTGACTTTGATCTACCTCAGTGTGCAACTTATAGAGGTGAATGTGTTTAATCTATCTCTGTTTGATATGATAGAAAAATAATTATAATTGATAAAATAAATTCAAATATATCATATAACTTATATGATCATAATTAATGTAAATATATTATGTCAATAAATCCATGTATTATACTGAAATAAACTACAATTCAATATTTTAAAATAAATATATTAAGCTGTTAAAATTCCATACCAAATATTATAAATAACTTATTGTACATGCTGGAATGTTATGTGTACTTAGTACTGAAGTTTACCAATCCTTTTAACTTATGCAACACGAGTAGTGTCCCAAATTGATACATGTTGAAACTAAAAATGTAAAGCAGCTTGCCCAATGTCGCATATAGGATGGCAGGACCAGCGTCTTATCCCACGACATCTGACTTCAGTGGCTACAGTGTTTATAGGACATAGATCTAAGATGTGAGCCTATTATAGGACTCATTTTCCACATATAAGAAATTCTTCATTTCTAAAATAGCAAATAAAATCCAATCTTGACACACATGTGCACACACATGCATACACACTCACATAACATAAAAGTGCAAAAATTTCAAACTCAAGTAGAGGGCACAATAAATGATGAATAATTGGAATAAGTAATAGAAGGCAAAAATGCAATTAAAACTAAGTGCCACACAAACTCTTAAAGGTAAACATGACAGTGTAAACTAAAACCAAATTACATGGAACAGTTTTCCATGCCACAGAACTGTTTCAAACCCCTTATTCTAAGCCTGGGACCCAGGAGGTGCCCACAGGTGCATAAATAAAGACAAAGAGGTGAATACCTGAAAGATGATCATACATTATCCCTTTTAGGATCAACAAGGGTTTTGTCATCCTAGATGTAAAGAAAATCTTAGATGAGGAAAAACTAATTTTTTTCAAATTTTTATTAACAACTTCCATGATTATAAAAAATATTCCATGGTAACACCCTAGCTCCCCCCACTCTCCCCTTTGAAACTCCATTCTCCATCATATCCCCTCCCCATCTCAATCAGTCTCTCTTTTATTTTGATGTCATGATGTTAGGGCCTGCCATTGAATAGCTACATGAGTAGATCAATACAAATTTGAGTAAACAGGCTAGCATTTAATTCACCCATCTCTAACAGTTGTCTTTCAGTCTGCATCACTTTCCCCAAAAAGACATGGGGTCACTGTACGAGGATCACATTGCTGTGTGTCATCTGTATTGGTGACTGATACTTTTGAAGCCTCTCCTTAATTCTATTTTCACATATGGCTAATTTTTCATATTTCCATAGTTAGCATCTATGGTACCCATCACCTTGGAGTAACAGCTTTTAAAACTTCTCACAACTACCCTATGCTCCAGCAACCTTACCAACTGACATTCAGACTCCTCCTGAAAGGTTTCCTGTGATAGTAACATGTTTCTATTTTTCTACCTTCATATGCTTTGTTTCATTTTTATGTGTTTAAATGTGTTTTAGTTTCTACATGAAAAATAAAAACTGTACATAACAGTAGAGCAACATACACACATACACATACACACATAGTGTAATGTGTAAACTGAACCAGATAAAATGTATCTATCTTCCCAAAGATTTATAATTTCTCTTTTTGTATAAATTTTCAAAACCTTTTTGGAGAAGGTTTTTGAGATATACAGTACACAGTCTATCTACAGTTATTTCATGTGCACTAGCACCCTTTGAACTTATTTTTATCTAACTGTAACTTAGTGCCATTGCTTTACCTGTCCCCATCCATCTTATATGTCTTCCTGGTTTACTTCACTTAATGTAATAATCTCCAATTCAATGATCATCTTACTTTTATTTGAAAGTAAAAAGAAGAAAACCTTTAAAATACCTGGACAGAAATAAATCTTTTTGAAAGTAGGTGCCATGATTTCTACAAGTTTAGCACATTGTCACTGATAAATCATCAAGGAGTTACTGAACAACCATATTCTATCCTGCATTATTGGAATGCAATGATTATTCATTCAAATGACTATTCAACTCAATCAGCATAAACACTGCTCAGTATCAAAGCAGGTAAGCAGCTTTTAAACCCTAGGCTTAACAAATGAAATTACCTGCAGTAACCTGAATAATATTCAATAATATTCCTCTGAGGCCAGCTCTTACAGTGTGACAGCTAGAGCTACGCAGCTCTCTGGAAGAGAGCTTAAGTACCTTACCCCCTCAAAAAAATATACAAGCTTCATTCTCATCTGCAGCACTATTAAATTTATTGAAAGTTTCTGAGATATTATACCTATGGTGGAATGTCAACATGCTAGTTTAACCTGTTTGAGAGGTAAGAAATTTAGGGAGTGATTAAGGGACCACCTTTATGAAGAAAAGTAGATGGACTGATGATAGCATGCAGCTTTCTGCACAGCACAAATCTATCTTTAAGAAATATCCACTGGGGTTGGGGTGATGGCTCAGTCAGGAAAGTGTTTGCCTTATAAGCATCAGGACCTGAGTCAATATCCATAAAATAATGGGCATAGTGGTGCATGTGTATAATCTCAGTGCTGGGCTGATGTAAAGAGGAGAATCTCTGGGGTTCACTGGTCAGATAGTTTAGTGTAATTACTGAGCTCCATGCCAATGAGAGTTCCTATCTCAAACAGATGGATGTTGTCCCTGGAGATCACACTGGGGATTTTCCTCCATGCTTCATATGCACATGCACACACAAACATGCACACACACCCACACACACAGAGAAATAAAGATATATTCTCTAAATATATATTTGATAGCCTAGAAACCCTAAAAGACCTGTGAAATTTTTTGGAAAAATATATAAACCTATATGGGGTAAATGAGATTAGAACCTGCACAAAATCTATCAGATTAGAAATTATATAAAGCATGGACCTTGTCAGCTAGAAATCATTGTTCACATTTTCACAGTAGAAGCAATGCTATAATTGTTTCAGCTACATTTGTCTAAGGAGGCTACTATAACTTCTCCAGATGACTCATTTAGAATTAAGGCATAACACAAATAATAAAATAATTACTCTCTAAATCTCAAGTCTGTCTACTATGGGGAGATAATTGTTATTACAAAAGGGATAGCTGAGCATCAGAAAGTTTTAATTCACATAATGTTACAAATGAGCATTAGATTCTGTTATGATTTGAATTTGAACTATTTCCCACAGGCTCATGTTTTGAAAGCTTGATGTCCAACTAATGGTACTATTTTGGGAAGTTCTAGAAACTTTTGAAGATGAGGACAAGCTAGAGGAAAAAGTGCTTACAGTATGTTATTCCTGGCCACCTCCTGTCTCTGTTTCTTGCTCAGCCATTAAGTGAACAACTCTCCTCTAATACATGCTCCCACTGCCATAATGCTCTGCTCAAGCACATGGGACAGAAAATCATAGAAGGTAGTCTCTGAAACCATGAACCAAAACAAATATTTCCTCCCTTAAGCTGTTTCCATCAGACATTTTGTCACAGTGATGAGAAAATTGACTAGTACAGATTCTAGACCTTCAGTGTCTGGCTGAGTTCTCTTTCTACCAGTTCACACTTTTTATTTGTTTTCAAAAATACTAAAAGTAAATGAGCATTTAGTTATTTAATTTTAATTTGTTTTCAAAAGTACTAGAAACAAATGAACATTAAAGGAATAAAAGGAACCTAAACAGAACTAATCTCTGAATGCATAAGAGTAATATAATATCATTATTTGTATAGTACTATATAATTCCAAAATGATAGGTAAGTAAATGGATAACGGATGGGCTATATGACCACATGAGTAAGTAGACTGTGATACAAATTGTATCTTCCTAGGTTAACCTGTGGGATAACACCATTAACTCTATTCAACAGTTGAATAAACTGAGGTCCAGAGTTACTGAGTACCAAACATAAAGGCATGCAGTGATGATGTAACTTGGTTCTTCTGACCTTAATTCTTATGTTCCTTGCATTATGTCACACGGTGTTGATTTTGGTATAAGCTAATAAGTACTGATTACATATCTCCTTATGATGAATTTGTGCTTCTAGTTGTCTTATTTGATTTAAAAAAGTTGTTCTTTGAAGAAATAATACAAACTATTGAAGTGTGTCTTGAGAACTTCACATTGCACTAAGTATACAGTTACAAAGCATTATATTTACATGAGAAAAGGTTATTTTTATGCTTTCTAAATGACCAAAATTAGACCAAATCCTCTGTATAAAATATATGCCAGGAAGTACAACTGAACCAGTTTCATACTTTAATTTCCTCAAGCTTAAAAATGTTTCAAACACAAATCCATATGTAAATGAAAAAAACTGTCGGGTTACATGTAATCATTGGGATGGGCTTGCTTTGTGGGCAAAGCACTCTTTGTTTTTTAAGTAGATACATTAACCCAATAATGACCAGTTCACAAAATCAATTGTAGACTAGAACAATAAGAATGAGGTGAAAGTATTATCACAAAAAGTTTAGATTTGTGATGCCTTAAAACACTTTATTGGCCTGTTGAGAAATACTAACATTTCTTCCAATGTCTAAATCCCAGAAACTATGCTTCAATATTTTAATTACCTTATAAGCAATCTCCACCATATCATTTAAGGAACTAATACAAAGGGAAAAATTGGCTTTTATGAAGAAAATTTCTGAAAGAATAAAGTATTACTTAGGGATGGAGAGATGGCTTAGCAGTTAAGGTACTTGCCTGCAAAGCCAAAGGACCCAAGTTTGATTCCCCAGTACCCATGTAAGCCAGCTGCACAAGGTGATGCATGCATTTGGAGTTTGTTTGCAGTGGATACAGGCCCTGGGGTGCCCATTCTCCCCCCCCTCCCCCCCCTCTCTCTCTCTCTTCCTTTTTTGATCTCTGTCTCCCTCTCAAATAATTAAAATAAAATATTTTTAAAGTATTATCTGGGATGGAGAGATATGTCTTAGAAGTTAAGGCACTTGCTGGAAAAGTCAAAGGACCCAGAAATGATTCCCTAGTACCCACATAACATTCTCTCTGTCTCTCTCAAATAAATAAATAAATAAATAAATAAATAAATAAATAAATAAATAAATAAAATATTTTTAAAGTATTATCTAACATACATGCTTAAAATTATTTTGATATTTGTAAAATTGTCTCAGGCATGTATATCTTATTTTGTTTTCTGGTTTAGTTTTCAGTGATCCTACAAAGCACTGGTCTCTAAATCACTAGAAAACCATGAGATGAGCCACTTTTATGATGTGAGTGTAGACTATCCTGAGTCAGTTGCTAGAGAGCATTTGGTCCTTTAACCCACTCATGCTCCTAACATGGTGAAGGGCTTACCCACAGTCTTCCTTGGAGCACCTTCTGACAGCAATGTGCTCACTGTCATGAAGGAGTCAGCCCTGCTGCTGTCTTCATGAGCACTGTCACAAGCTGAGTAGCCACAAGCATATAGGCTGCCCTGCCTCCACACATCATGTCTGGGTCACTACAGTTCTAATATCTCACTTCTACCCAACCAAAGACAAGAAACTGAGTCACACAGACATGACACCAGAGACAGAATGGAGAATCTGAAAAGTTATTCGTGGACTTAAGGAATAACTTCCAAAACCTGAGTACTGACTTCTGATAGCTCAGAGGTTTTATAGAATTTATGGCAGGCAGTCTGACATCACCTGGAACTCTTTATACTACTGGTGGGTTACAAGTTTCTATGAATACATGATTTGGGGGCACAAATAGAAAATTCCTTAGCAATAACTCCATGATAAGAAAGTACAAATTTAGAACAGAAAGCTGTTTGTTTAGGAGTATTTGTACCTATAGCTGCACTAACAAGACAACATAATCAGGGTGCAGCTGCATAGATAGGGAGGAGACTCAGGGTCATGCTGTCTCCCTGGTAAAGGCTTACACAATAGAAACTTGTGTTTAAAGTACCAACTGGGTCTAGTGTCTTTGTTAAAGTTTTGTTAGCATAACTACAGTTCTTTGTTTCTTTTGTTTTGTTTTGTTTGTTGAGGTAGGGTCTCACTCTACCTCAGGTTGGCCTGGAATTCACTATGTAGTCTTAGAGTGGCCTCAAACTCACAGCAATCCTCCTACCTCTGCCTCCTGAGTGCTGGGTTGAAAGGCATGCACCACCACACCTGGTTATAACTGCAGTTCTAATCTCTCACTTCCACACAACCAAAGGCAGGAAAATTAGCTCTATCAGGAGAATCACTCTTTTGTACACACATCACTCACTGGCTCATAAATTGATTTCCCAGATCATTATATTACACTTATGAGAACCAACATATGTCCCAAATAGCATCCCCACCAAAGCAAGCTTGGAATATGCTGGGTGTTTGGTTATTTCCTAGCCTGTTAAGTGGGAAAAGAGCATGGGGAGTTTTAAACTCATAAATTTCCTTGGAAAGTAAAGCAGAGAAAGCAGGTGCCATTAAGAGATTGTTTTCCCAATAGAGAAAGAGAGATATGAGAGGTTACCCAGCTAGGTTAGAACAAGTTAACACTCTTTACCAAGGGCAAACTTTCCTCGATGAAAGATGCTTGCTCTTGCAAATGTATATGATAGTGTATCCACAATCCTGCACATCGGTAGTTAATTATAAATTCCAACTGTGTAATGAGTTTAGTAGTATTGAGAGTCAAAAGACATTAGAAATGGAAAGAACCATAGAGGTTTTCCACTACTGAGCCAATATGCTGAAATGACACAGCCTAGAGGAGAGGAGTTATCTAGAATCAGGACAGAAGGTCCTGGGGCACAGAATCTGGGTCTATGCTCTCTACACGCTCCATATGCTCTTCTCTGTCTGATATGATTGTCCCAGATGTAGGAATATGTGACGGATGGCAAGCTGCATATGGAGAAAGAAGCTATCTCTTGGTATCCTACCCTACACAGTGGTACATTGGTAGACACCAAGTATTTGTTCTAGAATCCCTGTGGTATCCAAATTCATAGGTGCAGAAGTCCCTTATATCAAATGGCATTGCATGTGCATAAAACTGTGCATATCCTCCCATATACTTGAAATCATCTATAGATTATTTATTATACATAACACAATGTATATGTGAAGCCAGCCACCAGCTCCTGTGCCAGATACTCCTAGGAGGTGGGAGGATCTTTTGAGCCTAACAATCTAAGACCTGAATCAAGAATATTAAAAAAAAGTAAATGCTGTACACATAGTTCATAATGTGCAGTTTATGAAAGAGTCACAAAAGTTTATGCTTGCCTGAATCTTCTCATCCTCAGTTGAGTTTGTGCGTGTGGAATCTGGGGATATATAGGGCTGACTCCACCTGCTTTTACCCCATCTCTGACATAAGACCCATACTCCATCACCTGTATTTCCTCTGAGTCCTTTTCTTGATATTCCTCAGGCAGTAATGGAGGCACTCCCTTGTTCCTCACCCTGTCCCATTCCCACAAAGGGGATTGGAACTCAGAGCAAAGCAGATGGCTTCCATGGGCTCACTAGTCCTGGGTGGTGCCACAACAATGTATTCTTTCAGCCAGTGTAAGACCCATAGTACCATATAAAATATTATCTTAAGAAATTCGATGATAACTTCTCAGCCTTCTAGCTAAGATCAAATATAGGAATTCACAAATGAATCTATAGCAGATTTAAGCTCAGAACTGTCTCTTTTTGATGATATGTAACAGACACAGTTTGTAAGCAGGAAAACAACTGTGATGTCTACTGAGGTAGAATCCAATTGCTGCGATTAAAGGATAAGAGAGGTGAAGAGGTAAGAAACAGATGAGAGAGAAGGGAAGGAAAAGAGAAGAGAAAGACAGGGAATGGAAGAAGAGTAGAGGGAGAAGCCAGAATAGGGTTCATAGAATGGCAAGAGTTCCATCAGGATTATTTCACTGAAACCAAGACAAACTGACAGTGTAAATGGAACAAGGTTACAGAAAATGTGTTGGATTTGGCCATCATTGACTGAGAAATGGGTACAGACAAAGACAACACTGGCTGCAATTTGCTAATAACTGGTAAAACACTGAGACCAGGTTGGTATTTTCAGTAGGGTTTAGGGTTGGTATATGTTCTACTCAAATCCACTTCTTTACATACAATGTACATATGGAAAATGTGCAAATACTGTCTATAGTTCAATGATTTTTAGTAAGCTAAAAATATTAAAATAAAATAAACCCCAAATACACACCTAACATTGTTTGCTTTATTTTTTCCAGAGTATTTTCCTATGCATCATTTCACCAGGCCATTGCAACGCTAAAAGAGTCAGTGTTCTTTCTATGTGACAAATTTGAAAAATGAGGTTTAGCATGGCTGTTTTCTTCAATCAGAAGGCAGGTAACAGGGATACAACCCTAGTACTCTGGTGGTGGAATCTCCCACTATGTCATAAATTCACTCAGAAGAACTGATGTGCTAGCATTATTCTAGGTATCAACGTGTTGGTAGGACTAGAGCAAACACTTAAGACCCGAGTGGTTGCTTGGAGACAGTGCCTGCTGTATTGGTCAACATCTCAGCCATGCACGTGGTTAAATATTGTGAGTTCTTCCCAGATGTTAAGTTCCAACACATTCCCTTGAGGGGAGGAAGGGGCATAAATTACACAGCAATTATATCAGATTTCCAAACAACAACAAAACTGTCTCAAAGCTTAGATGATGCCTTAACACTTATCTGATTTTTCTCATAGTCTTCCCCCATTGTTTCATCCTTAGAGCCAGCAAAAGAAATTGAACTGAAATTAAAGGATTGAATAATCATTAATGCTTTAACAAATATCCCCAAGCATATTCGAATCAACATTCTCTACCCCTTCCTAAGTGGCCATCTATTCTAGAAAGCCTCAAAAGATGTGAACTTGATAGAATAAAAGTCCCACTTCTAAAAATAGAAACTTTGAGAACTTGCAGACAAGCTCACTGAGGTTCTGCAGGAATGTTGTATGTTTTAGATTTCCCTCCCTCCCTCCCTCTCTCCCTCTCTCCCTCCCTCCCTTCTTCTCCCCCCCCGCCCCCCCCCCCCCCCGCCGCTCTCTCTCTCTCTGAAAACTGCTTAATAAATAAAGGAGAAAGCACTTCATAGGACCTCCGAAGCAGAATGGTTCCAATAATGTGAGCACGTTTAGATGAAAGTTCCTGTGGGATTCGAACTTCTCACATGCTCCAGCTGCTAATGGCAACACTTAGTCTGTGAGAGTAACATAAATACTTGGGCCCTCCTCTGTAGAGGGGTAACTGCAACATCCCACTGGTTCATTGTGTTAGTGCTCAGAATTGGTGCCCAGTTTCTGGTGCCCAGAAAGGTACTCTTCTTACGAAGAGGGGATGTATGTCCTCTACTTTTCATAATTTAAAAGAACATACTATTTAAGTTATTTGCATGTTTGTGTGTGAATGCATATGTGTGTGCCATACTGTGCATGTGGAAGTCGGAAGACAACTTTCAGGTCTGTCCACGTCTTTCCACCACATCTGAGGCAGTTTCTCTCTCTGGGTTGTCACTCTGCTGTTCATTGGTGCTCTATGAGCCTCATGGGCATTCTCCTGTCTCTGCTTCCTAGCTCTCTGGGATTAGAGAAATTGGCCATAACTTCTTGCTTTTACAGAGGATTAAACTTGGGTATTCAAGCGTAAGTAACTAGCGAGCCATCTCACCAGCCCATCCACCACCCCATCCCCAGCTCACTTTCACTTTGCTTTTATTTTTGCAATGGTGGAGACCAAACCCAGGGTTATTCATACTAGACTAACACGCTATTACTGAGCTCTAAATGCACGAGTTCTAGTTTAAGCCAATCTTCTAAGAAGAGAAGTTTTCAATTTCCTGTCAAATTGACCTCATATTATTAGGTGCTTATTAACTAATTCTTACACTGTGTGCTACTTGAAGCATCACAAAAGCAAACCATGGGGGGCTTTTTTTTTTTCCCAACTCTTGGATTTTGGGCAGCCATCACTTACAGCCAATATTTAAGCGGATGGATCTTTCCCTACCATTGCCTCAAAAGTTTGTCTCCAAGTAAGGACTCCAAGTGGTGTGAATGTCTAGTGGCTGGTGGAAGAGAACAACCGGTCCACATTGCAGCCTGGAGACAGACATACAAGTGAAAGTCCAGCACGAAATGAGTTCTGCCCTTTCATTATATGTAAAGGGATTACTCACTCCAGTGTAGCTTTAAAATGCGAACTTGGGGCTGGAGAGATGGCTTAGCGGTTAAGTGCTTGCCTGTGAAGCCTGAGGACCCCGGTTCGAGGCTCGGTTCCCCAGGTCCCACGTTAGCCAGATGCACAAGGGGGCGCACTCGTCTGGAGTTCGTTTGCAGAGGCTGGAAGCCCTGGCGCGCCTATTCTCTCTCCCTCTATCTGTCTTTCTCTCTGTGTCCGTCACTCTCAAATAAATTAAAAAAAAAAAAAAGAAATGCAAACTTGTTTACTCGCAGCACTAAAAGTGCTTTCCAAGGCATGTTTTGGAGCATGGGTTTTTTTCTGTCTTCCAGTTGAATGCTATTACCTGAAAACTGCGCCTGACAACAAGACTAAAACAGTTGCTCTGTCGTTTTGCCAGCTTGTGTATTTTCTCATATTTTAGCAAAGTTGGGAAAACTGACTTTTATGTAAAACCGAGCAACGGATGAGTTCGTTGTTTTGATTTGAAAGGCGTCTTGAGGAAAGTTCTCAAGTGGGACTCCGTCTAGTGAACTGCAAAAAGGGAAAGCTACGTAAAGGGAGGCAGGCGGCTCTGCTTGGGGACGGAAGACTTCGGGTTGTTCTGTGAAAGCACGTTTTAGATGGGTAGGCTAAAGAAAAGGTGACACGCTGGCCTCATTCGCTGTACGCAAAAATGGTCCAAAGTCTCCAGTTCTTAAGAAAGAGGACTTTTTAACTTGTTCGGAGTGGAGGGCGCCCGCTTTGCAAAGGCGTCCTGACAGGGTGAAGTCCCGGTCGCCCCTACCTGCGTTCCTGAGCTTCTTGTTGCGGTACACAGACAGGATGACCAGCAGGTTGCCCACGATGTCCACCACGATGGTGAAGATGAGGATGCAGGCGAGCGTGGAGGCCAGCCACGAGGGGCGCGGGCGCGCGCCGACCCCGCCGCCCGGCGCCGGCTGCGAGACGTTGAGCAGCGCGCTGCTGCCATTGCCCGGCATGGTCCGGGCTCCCGGCCGCGCGCGCACGGCACGCCGCCCCGCTCGCCCCGCCGTTTTATGTCTCCGCGCAGCCCTCCCGAGCCGCTCCTCATCGCCACCGCTCCCTCGCCGCCGTTCCACCCGCTCCAGCCCTCCCCGCGCCGGGCCGCGCGCCCGCACGCTCGCGACTCCCGCGGTAGCCCCGGGGACCTGGCTCGGCTTCCCCGGCCTTCCTGGGCTCCCTGCCCCGGCCAGCCGCATGAGCTCACAGCGCCACCATGCGGGCATCCGCGGAGAAGCCAGTGGCCAGCAAATTCCCAAGCCTTGCAGAAAAGCGTGCAAGCACGCTTCTTCGCTAGAAATGGGCACTTCATCAGACACAGCCGCACTGCCTGGACTTGAGTCCCAACTCGGACAGAAGCCAATTAATTAGCCACAATGTGCCCCAAATTTCTTATCTTCGGAGTGGGAATGAAATATCGTCTTAACTCATCAACTTTACAATTAGTAAGAAGTTTAAAAGAAATCAAGAAATCTTTTCAGTATTGTATCATTTGTCAGCTAGATGTTCCTGATAATGAAATGAGTTCATAAAAGAGAAATGTAAAAATCAGCATTCGTACAGGACAGGTGTGTGTGTGTGTGTGTGTGTGTGTGTGTGTGTGTGCTCTTTTGAAAAATACCAGCAAAGATGGGATGGGGCAATCACATAATTAGATAAAGGAACTGGTGTATAGCAGCAATCAATGTAGAAGGGCTAGGAAATGGATTGCCCCCAACGTTGAAGTGAAACGGATCCTCAGAATGGTTTGAGGATCATGAAAGGAAGCAAATAAACGGAAGGACATGCTATGTTCCCACATTGAACGCCTGAAATGTACATGCTCCATACACTTTATATCAGCACAATAAAAGAGCCAAATGCCTCCAAGATTCCCTTGAAAGAGTAAAGAGACATGAGAAGGAAAGGGATTTTAATAAGATGAATACCAGCAAAGTGTGACTTTCTGATATGGAAATGTACATAAAAATTAAAGAGTGTGGGTATGGTGGATCCTGTCTATAACCAGAACTCAGAAGGCTGAGGCAGGAGGACTGATGTAAGCTTGGGACCAACCCAGGTTAGTAGTGAGTTCTAGGCCAACCTGGGCTACAGTGCAAAACAATGTCAAAAAAATAAGCAGAACTGTTAAGTTCATCAACAACTATCAAAAACGGGTTTGAGAGCATTAACGAATTTCAAATCAGTGAAGAAAGGAACAGATTATGAAACAGAGGCACCTTTAAAAATAAAAATGTCAGAAACTGGGGCTAGAGAGATTTCTCAATAGTTAGTGTAAGGATCCTGAGAGTTCAATTTCCCCATCACCCATGTAAATAGCTGGGCATAACCACACATGTGTATGACCCCAGTCCAGTGGGGAGCAGAAATCACAAATAAATCCCAAAAATCTTTAAATATTCTTTCTTTAGTTAAACAAATTTTGATAACAATAAAGTGTTACTCCAGCTGTCAATTTTGAAAACATTAAAATGGTAATACAAGTTAATTTGTATATGTGGGGCGGGGGAGGGCATTGCTTACACACCGTATGAAAGTCTTAAAGCAGAGCTGTGGAGATTGATCAGTGGTGAAAGGCTCAGGGGAATCCAGGCTCCCAAAGAGCTGCAACCCAAAACTAGAGCCCTGTGTCGAGGGTGAGAGGAAAGGGAAACATCCCAATGCTGTCCTCTAATTCACACGTGAATTATTTATTAACAGAGAAAGAGAGAGGGAGAGAGAGTGGGAGAGAGTGAAAAAAGGGGGGGGGGGGGAGAATGGGCACACCAGGTGACTGTTATGGGAGAAACAAACTGCTTTCTGATTGGATTTGAGGCTCAGTCTACAGGAGGAAATTCATGCCTGATACTGTGAACCTGGTCAAAGCCTGTGACTGGGAAAATCATAGGTCCTAGTGGGGATTTTTGTTGTTTTACTACATAGTCATGTTGTGTCTGTCAAAATGCTTTCTAAATATTTATCTTATGCACATAGATTAGTGCTACTCTTAGCTTGGGTCAAAGAAGGTTTTTGTTTGTTTCTTTTTGTAATGGGTGGATAATTCAGAGAACATAGCTAGTCAAAGTACTAAGTACTCAGCCATAAATTAACCATCTATGTCACCCTAACAAAGTCTCAAGGAACACCATGAAAAAAGGGATGGGAGGAACAAAAAAGCTGGAGGATAGGGGAGGTATTCTATGGAACACTGTTTCCAGATATTCCATGACTGTTGCACTCTTGAAGTAGTAGCAGCTGTGTTGAATTGCATAACAAAGCCCATCAACTTTCTATCTTGGATAAGGGAGAGGCTCATGAGCCACTACTCCACCTTGAGGAGCTGTTGGCAGTTAATGGTTGTTGGGAAAGACATTTTCTTCAGTGGTATAGCCACTGGTAAGTGCCTATAGTCCCATAAGTAACCCTCCACTCATGCTCATACAAGCAACCCTAATTTACCTCAGTGGGTCATTGAAAGAAGAAGATATCACAGAGAAGAGGGGCCTGGTGGGAAGAAGTGGTTCAGTGGGAGTTGGGAGAGGAATGAAAGAATATAGTGAGAGTAAATGTGATAAAAATATTATATGTATGTATAAATTTGTAAAATTTAAGTTAATTTTAAAATAAATGATCAGCTCTTCTGGACTAGAGTCAGTGATTGGACCAGTGGTCCACAGTAGTCATTTAAGAAACTGACTTGCAGCAGGTTTCATAAAGCTACTTGGGAAAGTAAACGTTTAATAATACTGACCTACTGGGATGCACACTTGAAGACTGACATGAGGGTGAGTGAGAAAACATTAACTGAAGATCTACTTTATTCCTAAGAAGCTGGAGGTGGATGTTATGGTGTAAATGGAAATGTCCCCAGGAGGCTCATGTATTTGAATATTGGATGTCCAACTAGCACTGCTATTTAGGGAGGGTATGGAACCTTGGGGTGTAGGAAGCATGAATGACAGAGGTTAGTCACGTGGAAAGGGTTTTGAGGGTGTTTCTTAAATAATTACCTTTACTATTATGCAATTTACAGTATGAACATATTGCATATTAGTCATATTACCATCAATTATACTCTTATATCTCCTGTCTCCCATCCCCATTGGTCCCCAGTGGAGTTTTTCGTATTCATTGTGGGGTCATGAATGCACCAGTCTCAATGAAGGGGACACAATGTTTTGGGATACTCAATTTCACCCTGTGGCTTTTACAATCTTTCTGCTCCTTCTTCCACAATGTTCCCCAAGCCTTGGTGGGCATATTATAAGTGTCCTGTAGTTTTGGACTCTTTGCGTCCTCTGAATTTCTGCTTTAATGAGTTTTGAGTCTCCTCAATATCTACCATCATCTCCCAGGGGGAGGTTCTCAGGCTAGCAGTGAGAGTAGTACTTGAGTTGAAATCACCACTTCCTCTGTAGTGTCTCTTGGGCCCTGGCAGATGTGATAGAGATGGCTTGTCTTGTGCTAGGCAGTCAGCTATCTTTTTTTTTTTTTTTTTTTTTGTCATATAGATGCATCTTGGTTCTCCCAGATAGTTGCTGCTAAATATTAAAAAAAAAGAACAAATAGATTCTTTTTAATTTATTTATTTGGGAGTGACAGAGAGAGATTGAGAGAGAGAGAGAGAGGGAGGGAGGGAGGCAGATATATATAGAGAGAATGGGCACGCCAGGGCCTCCAGCCACTGCAAATGAACTCCAGACCCATGCACCCCCTTGTGCATCTGGCTAACATGGGTCCTGGGGAATCAAGCCTCAAACCAGGGTCCTTAGGCTTCACAGGCAAGTGCTTAACCACTAAGCCATCTCTCCAGCCCAAGAACAAATAGATTCTTTAACCAAGAGTGAGAGTAACATGGATCAAAGAGGGTAAACATAGTGCTTTCAAAGAATTTTTGATGGGCATATACGCTCTTCTTAGCCAAAGAACAGTGGGAGCTTCTCTCTACAGTCTATAACTTTCCTATTCATAGGATTCTGACTTGGTTCTCAATGCCAGGTATTGATTTCCTCCCACTGAGCAGACCTCATATCCAAGTAGAGAAAAGTTGATTACCTCCATAATCTGTGTGCTACTATTGCACAGGTGTGTACATCTTGTCTGGCTGGTTGATTTTGTAGCTTGCATGACCCCAAGTCTGTTCACACTATTGGTGGCCATTATCCCCCAGCAGCTCACAAAGCACTTTTAGCACTGTGATGGCCAGCCATCAGGGAGCTGGCTTCCCTTTCATTTCCATGGTGATCTCTATACTGTGTTTGTAGCCTGTGTTGTCTTCAGCATTACAATCTTCCCATTTAGCTCTGGTGTGTAACCAAGCCTGCATTGCTTTGGGAACTTCATGGGCCTCCCAGATCAACAGTTCTCTATGGGGGCATGGGGTGATCCAGTTCTGGATGGATTTACCAGACCTAGCCTATGGTTTTACAGTTTTCTTCAACCCATTATAGGATACTTATGTCTTATTTATTAAGAATTATATCTTTTCATTGGCTAACCAGGAGGAAGGAAGGTTTCTATGATACTGATTCATGCTATCATTAGTGTTGCTAAATTCCCCCACACAACTTCCTTTACCCTCATCTCCTCTCATGGCCCTTCCAGCCCCTGTATTCCATCCCTCCATTTGTTTGTCAAGTATCTCCTCCTCTCAACTCCCCTCCCCATTTCCACTCCTCACTTTATTCTGGTCCCCTGTCAGTTTGCTTCCAGCCTGAGCACTCTGCCTCCTTTCTTCCATTGCAGTGTGACCAGCACACAGAAAGAACAGGTCTCTTAGAGAATGCTGGTGTTGGCTTTCCATGAGTCCACATTGAGGCACTGACCTACTTTCTTTCACTGAGGAGTAGTGGGCTCAATATCACACAGGAAAAAAGTGGCAGGGGACAATTCCAAAGTCAGCCTGTAACCAAAATAATGGCAGCCTCTTCCTGCCACTAAAGCCCAGAAGCATGGAAATTTAAGCATGTTCAAAACAGTCCCTGCCAACAACCAGAGAATAAGCTGAATTTTGGTCCATGAAATAAATTGAACTTGTGGGCTGCACAGCTACTTCAATACACATGTGGTCTACAGTCCAGTTCAGTTGAATTCAGCTCAGTTCAGTTCATCAAGCGAGGCAGGACTCTGCCACAGCAGAGGGGCCTTGGGGACGACTTGTGAGTTCTGCCACCAAACTACCAGGGTTAGACACCTGACTTTATCATTTTCCAGTTTTGTCATCATGAACAAATGGTTCAGTATCCCACATATGAGATGGGGTGATGGTAACAACAGGCACTGTGCTCATAATCATTATGTAGTTTAGAGAAACTTTTTTTTTTTTTATTGTTGTTACTCAGGTTAAGAACAAACCCGGCCTTTTTACTAACTGTAAGCCTTAACTCCAGGTATATGTTTGATTCAAAATCACCATACAGAAATTAAACGCAGGAGCATCAGCTTTCAGTGGCCCATATATTTTAAAGTTTTGTGAAATTGCTCATTATAAGTTGAAATTTAGGGGGCTGGGGAGATGGATCAGTGGGTAAAGTGCTCACCTCATAAACCTCAGGATCTAGTCTTGAATTCTCAACACCCACACAAAAGATAGCTGTCAGTGTTCTCATCTGAAATCCCAGTGATGGGGGAGAGGGGCAGGGGTTGGAGACAGGAGGATTCCTATGGCTTGCTGACTTTGCTGACTAGCTAGTCTTGCCAAATTTGTGAGCTCCAGATTCAGTGAGAGACCCCATGCCAAAACTAAGGTGGAGAGTAACTAAGGAAGATATTCAACGCTGGTCTCCATGTGTGCAAAAGTGTGTACACACACATACACCCTACACATGTATATACAAAACAGTGTAAATTTGGCATTTCTATGAATTTATTGTTATTGAAAAAAATTACTATCCAAATAGACTTTTTGCTCTAGGTGGTTTTTGCTTGAGGATAACATTAGCTAATGAGAGGAATTTATGTCTTTAGTAAGATATCCATGTTAACTTAGAGCATCGGTTTAAATAGGACTTTCATTGGGGCATCAGGCAATAACACAACAGAAAATAACAGTCTCTTCCATAGATGGTGCTGATAAATGAAATTTTCAGATGCAAAAGAATGAAACCATGCATCTTCATTTTTTAAAAAAAAGGCATGCATATGTGTCTGGTGTGGTATGCATATTATATGTGTGCATATTCATATATATGGGCACATGTGTATGTCCAAGTGCTCATGCACAAGTGTGTGAGGGCGCAGATGTTGATATTGTGTGTGCTCCTCACTCTCCATCTTATTATTTTTTCATCCAGGGTCTGTTGCTGAACCTAGAGTTCACTGATTCAAATAAATTAGCAAGCCAGGAAGCCCTGACTGATCTGCCTGACTCTGCCTCCCCAGCATTGAAATGGCAAGAATGTACCACCATGCCCAACATTTTGCTTGCGTGATGGGGGTCCAAACTTGGGTTCTTGTGCTTGCCCAGCAAGTGCTTTCTCTGTTCATCTCCCAGCATTGGAAACTATCATTTTCTATGCAGTATACAGAAACCAAAATGAGTGAAAAAAAATTTAAGTGTATGACAGGAAGTCATAAAACTTCTATGATACAACATAAGGGAGAAGTCCCTGGCAGTAGCATGATAAGGCATTTCTGAATATCTTATTAAAAGCAAAAGCAACAAGTGAAATTACACTTACACAGGTCTCCCTCATACTGAAAAGACTCCTCACAGCCAAGTAACAAGGATAAAAACAACAATCTATAAACAAAAAGGATTGGGATTTGTGGGGATGGCGCCACAGATAAGAGCTCTTGCTGCAAAAAGCATGCAGGCCAGAGAGAGCCTGATTCATCCTGAGTTCTATTCCCCAGAACACACATAAACAGCTGGGTATGGCTGCACATGCTGGCAACCCCAGTCCTTAGAAGAGCAGAGACCAGAGAAACACTGGGGCTCAGACAAAAAAGAATGAAAAACAGCAGTTCAGGCTTACTGAGGGACTCTCTCAAGGAAACACAAAGATGAGTGATAGAGGAAGACTCACTTTCTCTGGCCTTCACATGTGTGTACATGGAGTGGGATGTGCACATACATGTCAAAAAAAAAAAAAAAAAAAACAGGATTGGAAGAAAATGTGGTTTTTTTAAAAAAATTATTTTACTTATTTAATTATTTGAAGCAGAGAGAAAGAGGGAGAGGGAGAGAGAGAGATAATGGGTGCATCAGGGCCTCTAGCCACTGCAAGAGAACTCCAGACACACCACCTTGTGCATCTGGCTTAAATGGGTACTGGGGAATTAAACTTGGGTCCTTAGGTTTCAAAGGCATGTTTTAACCACTGAGCAATATATATCCAGCCTGAGAAAATGTTTTTAAACCATGCTTAACTGATCACTATCCCAAGCAAACAACAATAGACTCTCACTGAAATTAGCAATGATAAAAATAAAATAAAAGGCAACGGATCTATTTTTCCAAAGATATATAATAATGCCAACAAGTAAATGTGGAAAGTGAGTGTCCTAATATTCAGGGAATGAACCACAGCACTCGCCTCACCCCTGCTAGGATTGTTAGGATGAGTGTCAGGAATGGGAGACAGAGAGCTGGTCAGGATGTGGAGAAAGGGAGGCTGACTAGGAATGGTTGAAATGTTGACTGGTGCCACGCTCCTCCCCAGTGGGTAGGTAGAGCTGAGGAGGGACCAGGCCCGCTGGTTCCTCCCAAGGGGTTGAGGAAGAAGGGATGAACATTGGTGACTCAGAACCTCTCCTAGTCACCAGAGAAAAACCACACTGAGTCGTGAGTCTTGTCAAAGCAGGAACTGGCTTTATTGTTATAAGCAGTTGCCTATATAATGTTGAGAATGAAGGCAGGGATTCTAGCATGGGGGAAAGGTAAGGGCCAATAGTAAACTATGACTGTTAAAATGGTAATTCCAACTTCTGCCCAGAATAGCAGGCCAGAAGCCATTACGCATCTTGCTGAGTCCTAGCTGGCCAGAGGCAGATCACCAAACTTTAGTTAGGCTCAGGAAGTTCCACTAGGCCTCTTGCCCAGGCCTCTCAAGGCCCAACATCTCCCCCTTTTGTTTTTGTAAGAGCATTAGTCACCATGGCCCCTGTCTTAGGTTGTCCCCCTCTGGGGATCTTACCTGTCACTGGGTACCATGTGTTTAGCTCGCTGAGAACCCACTCCATGGCCTGTCTCAGTCAGTCTGAGATCTTACCCATCATTGGTCACATGGAGGGCAGAGGAGGTGTCAGGGGGTCATCTGAGGAACTTAATTCCTGAGTTGCCAGCCTGTGATAACATATCTCAACCTGATGGATTTTTATTGCCTCTAGCTGCTGGTGAATGAATTATGTAATTTTGTTAATTATTCAAGGCCTGACAATGAGGAGAAGGAGAAGGAGAAGGAAGGACTTAAGTAGAGGGAGAAGGTAGGGTAGAAAGAGAATGGGTGCAACAGGGCCTCCAGAAACTGCAAATGAATTCCAGAAGCATGTGCCCCTTGTACATCTGGCTAACATGGGTCCTGGGGAATCAAACATGGGTCCTTTGGCTTTGCAGGCAAATGACAACAGCTAAGCCAGCCCTCCATCCCATTAATCTTAAGTGAAAACATGTACTGTAAATGCAGTTATGTTTCTTCCTGAAAACAGCCATATTGTTACTTTGCATCTTTTTTTTTTTTTTACATTACATCCCCTTTATCCTGGACACTGGACAACAACTTCCTCTGTGTATGCAGAGGCTGTGAAATAGTATCTTCACTCTTTTCAAAAAGAAATTCATCTTTCTCGTACTTGCTTTTCTTTTCTTTTCACAATTTTTATTAACATTTTCCATGATTATAAAAAATATCCCATGGTAATACCCTCTGTCTCCCCCTGCACTTTCCCCTTTGAAATTCCATTCTCCATCATATCCCGTCCCCATCTCAATCATTGTACTTACATACATACAATACCAACCTTTTAAGTACCCTCCTCCCATCCTTCCTCTTCCCTTTATATCTCCTTTTTAACTTACTGGCCTCTGATACTAAGTATTTTCATTCTCACACAGAAGCCCAATCATCTGTAGCTAGGATCCACATATGAGAGAGAACATGTGGCACTTGGCTTTCTGGGCCTGGGTTACCTCACTTAGTATAATCCTTTCTAGATTTTTCTGCAAATTTCATAACTTCATTTTTCTTTACCGCTGAGTAGAACTCCATTGTATAAATGTGCCACATCTTCATTATCCACTCATCAATTGAGGGACATCTAGGCTGGTTCCATTTCCCAGCTATTATAAATTGAGCAGCAATAAACATGGTTGAGCACGTACTTCTAAGGAAATAAGATGAATGTATATTCTGCAGCCTTTGGATGAAGTGTCCTGTATATTTCTGTTAGGTCCATTCCTTCTATGACCTCATTTAGTCCAGATGCCTCTCTGTTTATTTTTTCCTGCGATGACCTGTCAATTGATGAGAGTGGGGTGTTAAAGTCACCCACTACCACTGTGTTTGGTGTTATCTGTGACCTTAGTTCTAATAGTGTTTGTTTGATGAATTTGGGAACCCCCATGTTAGGTGCATATATGTTTAGGATTGTAATGTCCTCCTGTTCCTGGAGCCTCTTAATCTTATTCTGGACAAATCCCAATTTACTGGCATAAATACAGCATTTTTCCTTTAAAAACAAGCATGTGCCTCCCTTTCTGGCCATTAGTAGTTCTAGTCCTCTCCTGTTTTGTAGGACTAACTCAGCCAGGGAATATAACTGTTGTTGGAGATAGGTCTCCCTCTGATATAATCAAAAGAGTGCATAGGTAAGGCCTCATTCCAGGAATGATATCTACATCTGGGATTAAGGTGGCTGGGGCACAAAGGCCCATCCAACTGGTGGGCAGAAAGTAATTGGCCATCCTGTCTCCACAAACATAAGCCATTCCAGAAAGGCAGGCAGTGTTGAGCAGTGGGCTCAGTTGTGTTAAAAGCACGGAAGGAAGGATGAATGTATCCCACATCTATACTGGAATTATTAGGGGAAGGCAGGGCCCAAATGCAAGTTCCAGAGGAAACACTGGGAAAAGCTGGATGGGGATGGAGAAGGTGGCTGAGCAAATTTTTAAGGTTGTATAGGCAACTGTACTAAAAGCAGCCTGGGAGGCCCAGATAAGAGGCAAAGCCAACTCCAGGCCCCAGTCAATGGGTCCCTCCATCTTACCCAGATAGAACTGTAGGTAATGGATGAGGACCAATGTTTTGGAAAGGGGGATAATTATTTATTTTCCTTAGAAAAATTTAAAATATTTAGGTTAGGGCTGGAGAGATGGCTTAGTGGTTAAGTGCTTGCCTGTGAAGCCTAAGAACCCTGGCTCGAGGCTCGGTTCCCCAGGTCCCACGTTAGCCAGATGCACAAGGGGGCACACGTGTCTGGAGTTTGTTTGCAGAGGCTGGAAGCCCTGGCGTGCCCATTCTCTCTCTCTCCCTCTATCTGTCTTTCTCTCTGTGTCTGTCGCTCTCAAATAAATAAATAAATAAATAAATAAATAAATAAATAAATAAATAAATAAATAAAATTTTTTTAAAAAATATTTGGGGTAAATAATGCCTTTTTTTGGTTGGTCATGTGGTGGTAAGGATTCCCCTTTAGTTTTTGCAATTGAGACTTGAGAGTCTGATTACCCTATCTTTAAAATTTTAGTTGTATTGGGCTGGAGAGGTGGCTTAGCAGTTAAGTGCTTGCCTGTGAAGCCTAAGGACTCAGGTTCGAGGCTCGATTCCCCAGGACTCTTGTTAGCCAGATGCACAAGGGGCCGCACCTGTCTAGAGTTTGTTTGCAGTGGCTGGAGGCCCTGGAATGCCCATTCTTTTTCTTTCTCTCTCTCTCTCTCTCTCTCTCTGCCTCTTTCTCTCTGTCTCTCTCAAATAAATAAATAAAAATAAACAAAAAATTAAAAAAATTTAGTTGTACTATTGTAGTATAAGCCTTATATATGAAGTGTAGAAAGTAGATATATCCCATATTTTAAATATCTAATACTTATAAATATCTCACATTTTAAATATTTAACATTTATTAACACAGGCAGAACCTATCACCAGTCTTGAAAACAGTACCAATTCTCATTTAACCTAGAAATTTTTAGCACCTGTTTGAAAACATCTCTGATTAGTTTATATACCTGTGTTGGTACAAATTTCCCAGAGAATATTGGAAACAGAACCACAGAGTTTAATAATTTTTTTAATCCAAACAGGTAGCTAAATTTTAATGTAACCCTTGATAAATCTTTTTGAAAGAAAAAACATTTTTGACAACCCATGATTTTGGCTTAAGTTTGATAATTACTGATTTTATGTACCACAGAAACTTTTATTAACATAAAACAATTTTATGTTTTACCCATAATTTAAATTTAATAAAGCTTAAGGAAGCTATCCTAACATATCCCAGGAAGATGAAAGTTATCATTATTGAAACGAAATCACTTAAACCTAAGTGATTAAACCTAGTTATGACCATTCAATAGAATTAGCATAAATAAGACAGAAGCTATTTTTAAAGTTACAATGTGTCTAGGTATGAGTACTTCACCTTTGGAAAATAACCACTTCTATGTGAGGTTTATCTTAAGAATAGTTAAAACCTTGATGAAAAGAGGAACCTAATTTACTTTACTGAGAGAATCTTAAAGCCAGTTTTATAACCCTTAAATCATAACAAATTAGCATCAGTGACTTGTTAATGAGTGGGGTCTTATCAAAAGACTCAGTTTCTCCATTGATTAAAACTATGGCATCAGGTAAACATTAGATTTAATTCTATTAAATGTTTGAATAAAGGGGCCCTTCCCCTGATACATTAGGTAAGTCTGATGCTTACCTTATGTAAAGAGTTTGTAACCTGGTCAAATACCTTGACTCAGTTTACCTATTTAACATTTTGTCTAGTGAGAAACTATCCAACAGATGTGACTTTAGGTGTTTAAAAAAGAACTAAAGAGAAGCACAGTTATATGCTCTACTCCTTCTTCTTTGTTAGAGACAATTGGCCATTTTGTCTCTAGTCAGAGTCTGGGGGACACATGGATTAAACTTGTATGGGATTTGAGATAAAGGGGCTTTTATCCATTTTTTTTAGAGTCCAGCTTTCCATGAATTTAAGTAGCATATGTTGGAAATCAAGAGCAAAATGAAATTATAGAGCAGAGAGATAAGCATCTTGACATTTTTTATCCTATTCTGAAGTTGTTCATTTTTACATAGCAATTTTATCCATTTGTAAAACACAAGGTGATAGACTCTTGTCTATGTTTAACCTGGTTAAACCTCCAATTACATTTGTACCTATGACTTTGTGACCCACCTAGCATAGGCATCACCTGTGTCTAATGTAAGATGAATTTAGATTAAGACTATCTCCCTATATAAAACTTTTAGAGTATGCTTAAGAGTCTGTAAACAGTTGAAAAATCTCTAACTTTAGGCATGACATTTAGGTTTAGCCTGAAAATTCTTTCCTACATATGTACATCAGTCCATTATAAATTTAACCTTGATTAAACTCTCTGGGCCTGGGCAGCAGGATGCAGCCAGCCCTTATGCTAGTAGCCAAGTTCCAACAAAGTCCTCTGTAGTCTTTTCTTTTCCTTAGAAAGCTCATAAGCCAAGTCTTGAAGTTCAATGCTGTTTGCACTGAGCATTTTTAGCCTCTCATTAGAGTAGTCCATAAAATTTGGCTTACCACTCCAGAAGACACCTTCAGTTGCAAATACCAAGTCCATGCCTATTCCTTCAAAACAAAGGTTCTAAAAGGTCAACATCCACATGGTCAGGTTCATCTCAGTCCACTTCTTGGTACCAAGTTCTGTATCAGACCGCTTCAGCTTTGCTGAGATAAACTTCCAGACCAGGTACAGTTATGGGGGAAGGGATATTTATTGAAGCCTAGAGATCTAGGGGAAGTTCTATAATGGCAGAAAAAGTTGGCCTGCTTTCACAGGCTCAAGCAGAAAAGGAGAAAGAGAGAAGCACAAGCCTAAAGGTCAAAAGTCACACAGTGTGTCCACTAGGGACATATGATCCATTCAGAAATACAAAAGCTGCAGATGCTGCTTGCTGGAGAACAAAAAGTGAAAGGAAAGAGAAAAAGAACAAAGAGATGTTGACAAGCAAGTACAGATTATAGAAGCAAAGTTTAGCGCATTAAATATGAAGACTGCCTCATAACTTATGAGGGTACACTCACCCACACATGTATACCGATTGACCTCCTCAATGAGAATGCCTCTCATGGGGCACTAGTCTGCCGGGTTCCAGGAGCCCCATGTTAGGTGCCAGAGGCCAGGCTCCTCGCTGGTGGATAGGTAGTGGTGCTGAGGAGGGACCAGGCCCGCTGGTTCCTCCCATGGGATTGTGGAAGAAGGGATGAACATTGGATGACTCAGAACCTCTCCTAGTCACCAGAGAAAAACCACACTGAGTCGTGAGTCTTGTCAAAGCAGGAACCAGCTTTATTGTTACAAGCAGTTGCCTATAAAAGATAATGTTGAGAATGAAGGCAGGGATTTTAGGATGGGGGGAAAGGTAAGGGCCAAAGCAAACTGTGACTATTGAAATGATAATTCCACCTCCTGCACAGAAGTAGCAAGCAAGAAGCCATTAAGTGTCTTGCTGAGTCCTAGCTGGCCAGTGGCAGATCACCAAACTTTAGCTAGGCTTAGGAAGTTCCATTAGGCCTCATGTCCAGGCCTCTCAAGGCCCAACAGACTGGTACAGTCACTGGGGAAAATTTGGGGGAGGCATTAAAAATGGTGCTGCACTCTGGAAAGTGGAATGCGTTTGTTTTGGTGGGAAGTTTTAAAAGTTGGGGGGGGGGGGCGCTGGAGAGATGGCTTAGCAGTTAAGCACTTGCCTGTGAAGCCTAAGGACCCCGGTTGGAGGCTCAGTTCCCCAGGTCCCACATTAGCCAGATGCACAAGTGGGTGCACGCATCTGGAGTTCGTTTGCAGAGGCTGGAGGCCCTGGCACGCCCATTCTCTCTCTCTCCTTCTATCTGTCTTTCTCTCTGTGTCTGATGCTCGCAAATAAATAAATAAATAATTTAAAAAAATATTTTAAAAAAAGTGGGGGGGTTGCAGAGGTAGACCTATCAGGTACCCAAACAATCCTTCAGAATACACAGCAATGATAATGAAGGCATCACTAGGTACAGTGCTGTACTATCCCATGATCATTGCCACACATTCACAGTAAGCAGTCAAGACCTGGAAATAACCCTACGTCCACTAATTGATGAATAGATAAAAAGGAGAGAGAGCAATGAGAAAGAATTATCCAGCAGACCCTGAGACTTCCTCACAGCCAAGAAAGCTCCCAGGCCAATCAGCAGGTGGTATCTGTCTGGCCCATCCCACCACACTGAAGGTCTCCTTTAGGTTTTGCATTAACATCAGACCTGCTGTACACAGGACTTGGTGCTCGTGAATGACTGCCTTTCACAGCAGTCTCAAAGTTCACAGCAGAAGAAATAGAATAGGGATAAATCCTACACAGCCAGCTGGAAATGGTTTTGTAAAGCATGGTTCACAACTATGAATTCTTACTAAACATCATATTGAAAGTTGCTGGTAGCTGCTACTTGGGACATACAATTATTTTTCAGAATAAATAGTGGCATTTTTATTGCTATAAAATTGAAGTCATGTATTTAAGATACTATGAAAACTCCAAGAATCAGTGACAAAATGAAAAGTGACTCCTCTGTCCTTTCCTGTTCATATCGCATATATGGTGAGGAGATTTTTATGAATTAAGGGTAAATAGTCAAATACTTGATGGTTGATACAACACAACATGAGTAGTTATTTCTGGCTAAAGGATTTTCTGACTAGAAGAAAGTTTTTTGTGTATGTTTGGGTGGTGTGTGTGCACACATGTGCACAGGACAAAGGTTGATATCACTTGCCTTCTTCCATTACTCTCTGTATTTTTTCTAGGGCACAGTCGCTGTTAAACCCAGAACTTGCTGCTTCGACTCATCCAGCTCCCAAGCTTGTTCCACAGGGCCCCTCTTCTCATCTACCTACTCAGTACTGAGATTACAGTCAGGCCTCCATGCCTACCCCACACTCATGTGGATGCTGAGCAATTGTGAGGCAAGTTCTTTACATACTGAGCCATCTCCCCAGTCACCAAATATATTTTCTTTTTTAAAAAAATATTTTTCATTTATTTGAGGTGGGGGAGAAAGAGAGAAGTCAGTACCCTAGTGTCTTTTGGCACTGTTAATGAACTCTAGGTACACTTTGTGTATCTGGCTTTACATAGGTACTATAGAATCGAACCTGGGCCAGCAGGCTTTGCAAGCAAGTGCCTTTAACTGCTGAGCCATCTCCCCAGCCTGCCCTCACATGCATTTTCTTAGCTTGAGGATGAGTCTGATAATTCAAGAATACTTGTAAAATGTAAGTCATTGAATCTTCCATGATTCATAAGGTTAAAAATATAACAGGATCTTGGTTCCTAGATGGTAGCTGGCTAGATAGAATCTGACATGCACATTCAGTCCGATTTTTAAATGTAGTGTTTATTCTGAAGTTAGCAGACATTTCATTGAAAAGTTAGCTATCCTAGCTTTTATCATTTAGCGCTTTTTTTGTTTGTTTATTTTTATTTATTTATTTGAGAGGGACAGACAGAGAAAGAGAGAGAGAGAAAGAATGGGCGCACCAGGGCTTCCAGCCACTGCAAATGAACTTCAGATGCGGGTGATCCCCTTGTGCATCTGGCTAAAGTGGGTCCTAAGGAATCAAGCCTCAAACGGGGGTCTTTAGGCTTCACAGGCAAGGGCTTAACCACTAAGCTATCTCTCCAGCCCACATTTAGGGCTTTTTTAATATTTCAAACTTCATTCGTATCAATTTTAGCTTATAGTATAGACTCCAGAATTGAGTTATCAGATCTAATAATTATGTCCATGAATTGATGTCATACACCATGTAGTTGTTTCGTGTTTATTTGCTTCCTTTTTATTTTTTTGTTTTTTGGGATAGGGTTTCACTCTAGCCCAGGTTGACCTGGAGTTCACTATGTTGTCTCAGGGTGGCCTTGAACTCATAGTGGCCCACTTACCTCTGCCTCCCAAGTATGAGGACTAAAGGTGTGTACCACCATGCCTGGTTATTTGTTTCTTTTGATACAGGGCCTCACTATGTCATCCTGTCTGGCCTGGACCCACTATGTTGACCAGGCTGGCCTTGAACTTGCTATGACTCCTATTGCTTGTGCCTTCTAAATGCTAGGATTACAGAAATATGACACCATTCTTGGCCACCAAATAGTTTTAACAGTAATTTGCAGAATCTAATACTTGACATATGAAGGCTCATATGGATTTGTAATTAGCTCTTGGCCAGCTGAGTTTTGGATGGTGATCTCTCTGGAGGCAGGGGTTCTCACTGGTTCATTCTGGACATGAAAATGTAGTAGGTTTCCCAGAAATACTTGCTGATTATTTATGAGTAAATCCCTTTCTAGGATCAAATTTTTCCTTAGGACATTTCAGTGCCTTTCCTATTGCAGGGGCTCAGTGAATTGGGGTGAGCTTTCAATAGATGTAAGAGTCAGGCACCTGAAGGGTGACATTGGTCATGTGAGACATCCCAGATAGCATCATCAATTGGATGGCTGAACTGCAGCATCCCAGATGATCAAAGGTGAAAAAGTTGCTGAATCCAAAAGAAAACCACTGATGAATAAGGTTTGGTTTTATAGAAAACCAATGCTCAAAGATCTTGCTCTGTATAAAGTTAAGCCTCAATTAATCAGAAATTTATGAATAACTATTTCCAAGACTTTCAAATTAAAATTTTCCTCCAGTCAACATTTAGCACAAGAATCTGGTCTGGTTTTGGAATCCTTACATAGTGCCCTGTGTCTTCAGATAAAGTATGCCATACTCTTGTTTTTTAGCTTTTAAAATTGAATTTTAGTTTTAAAGACATTTTATTAAATAACCAGATATTTTATGGTGACAAAAAAGGAAATTTTACCATTTGCCACAGTATTGATGAATTTGGAGAACATTATGCTAAATTAAATAAGCCAGACACAGATTGAAAAATGCTGTCTGGTCTCATTTATATGTGGGATCTAACCAAACAAAAAATTCAAATACTCTGAAACCAAAGATGGAGAAAGAAGAGAAGGGAAGGGAAATAAAAGGAAGAAAAGAGAAGACAAAAGAAGAGGTGGGGATATGAGGGTAAAGAAGAGATGGAATTCAAAGGGATGATGAGACCTAGCAATCTATTGTGCAATATAGAGAATAGGTAACAAATTCTATTGGACATAAGGCACTTGCTAACAATAGATTTAAGTGTTTTCTGTTCAGTTTATCATCCTCCACTGTACCAGCTGAGCTAACGAAGGGTGTGTTTAAATATCTTCTGTTTATTTTTGTTGTCATGTTTTTATCTTATGACAGGATCTTGCTGAATTAACACAGACTGGTCTTGAACTCACAACCTTCTTGACTTCCAAATGGTGGGATTACAGGCATATTCCACATGCAGGTACTTTGACCACATACACACATGCACTCACAGTACACACAGACAACATACATATGCACACCTAAGCTCTTTGAGATGACAGGACAGACATGTGAATTGGCTTGTAATTCAGTTTCACTTTGTATACCAAAACATCATGTATGGCTGGAGACATGGCTTAGTGTGTAAAAGCACCTGCTAGACAAGCCAGACAGCTATAGGAACAGAACAAACAAAAAAAGAGACCCTGTGTCTCAAATGAGGTAGAAAATGAGGACCACAACATACATTCCATGGTGTGTGTGTATTCATACATACATACATACATACACACACACATTCATATATACTCATGTATACTTTTAATATTTTAAACAAAAGAAGCCTCCTTGATATACACCAATCACAAAATGCCAATCACAAATTCATCTTTTAAACATGTTTGTTTGCAGCCCTGACTTGTAGGTGGGTTTCCATTTGGGGTGCAACAAATGAGGGTAACTGTGCATTTTGGTCTTTGGCAGGGGTGTGTGCGGGGGTGTGGTTGACATATCCTTGGGGAGATAATTTCTTCCTTTTCCTGCATTCTCCCTGCATCCTCAAACTATTGGGTAGGTCCCATAAACATGAGAAAAGTTGGAGTACTGATTAGGTATTTTGAGAATTTCATTTTACCTTTGAGACAATTGGATAATGGCTGTAATTTAGAAAAACTTAGCTCATATTTATCACCTCTTCTGCATAGTGTATTATTAGCTCTTTAAAAGATATATCTGGTCTGATGACATTTTAATTCAAATATGTCACACATTTTATTCCTCTTTGTGCATCATTTGAAAATGCAGCCTCTTACTCATCCACACTGTAACAGTACAGTGACAAGTGTATTAATTACCTCAGTGTTTGCATGGACTAAGATTTTCTTAGAAAATAAAAAAATACTTGCCAATCTTTTTAGTGGCTCATTCTGTTGGCACTAGAGACATTAAACTGCTAGTAAGAAAATTAAATTGTGAAAAACCCCTCTCCTCTCAGCTGATACACTAATTGAAATTGAACCTAACGCTTCTGAAAAAGAGCAATCAGAGAGACTGCAGTCCATGGGGATCTTCAGAAAGTTCCCAACCAAACTCAGTAGCCTGAATTCAGCTGAGTTTATCTCCACTTTCAGTCAGTGAAAGTGGAAACTGCAGTAAACAGGGAGCCATCAGCTCAAACCAGGTGGGATGCAGGGACTGCATAGTGTGCCAGAGGTCTGGGATATACCAAACCTTGAAAAGTGAATCACAGATAAAGTTCATTTTACAATTTTCCTCTTTATTTTTTCTTAAAGATAAATTCATAGCAAGAGAAAGCCCTTCCAGAGTTCTCTAGCGCTACTTTCTTATAGAGGTGTTGCTTTGGATAGCTGGGGTGGCCTCGCTCATTCTATACAAAGATTTGGAAAAATGCATTTCACATGTGCACCACAGCAGAAAACCTCAGGAATGTCAGTCACAGCATTGCACCCATCCAGATCCTGTATTTACAGTAATAGAGTTCTAGACTTTTGTGCTATATGCAATACTCTGAAGACAAGTAATCCATATGTATAGAAATCTGTCCTGAAGAGGAACAAAACTCAATCTATGAATTTCTGTGCAAAGCTGAAAACATCTTAAACATAGCAAAATGGGTAAATGACTAAGTTTTGGTAAGTCCATATTAAGAATTGTCCACATTGCTTCAATTGAGCAAGTCAAGATGCAAGGCTGGGGCCAGGACACCTACTGGGTAAACCAAACTCAGATAGCACACTCTGAAAAATCAGAATATATATACAAAATGATGTTTCTTTTTGGATAATAGGATAATTGTCTATCAAAATGGTTTACTTTTCTTTCTAAATTTTATCATTTATTTTGAGAGAGAGACAGAGAGAGAGAGAGAGAGAGAGAGAGGGTGTATCAAGCCTTTTAGCCACTACAAATGAACTCCAAACATGTGTGTCCGCTTGTGCGTATGTGCAACATTGCTCACTTGTGCCACTGTACATCTGGCTATGTGAGACCTGGAGATTCAAACATAAGTTCTTAGACTTCTGTGGTGGTTTGATTCAGGTGTCCCCCATAAACTTAGGTGTTGTGAATGCTAGGTTCCCAACTGATGGAGATTTGGAAATTAATGCCTCCTGGAGGGAGTATATTGTTGGGGGCGGGCTTATGGGTGTTATAGCCAGTTTCCCCTTGCCAGTGTTTGGCATATCCTCCTGTTGCTGTGGTCCACCTTATGTTGGCCAGGGGGTGATGTCCACCCTTTGCTCATGCCATCGTTTTCCCCTGTTATCATGGTGCCCTCGAGCCTGTAAGCCAAAATAAACCTTTTTCCCAGAAGCTGCTCTTGGTTGGGTGATTTCTACCAGCAATGCAAACTGGACTGCACCAACTTCCCAGGCAAGTGCCTTAACTGCTAAGCCATCTCTCCTGGCCAAAATGGTTTACTTTTCTTAACCAAAAATAAAAAGTGTGATCATTTGTAGAAAGACAACTTTTAAATACTGGATTAATTGTATTCCTGAAGTCTTAAGAAAATATGCCTGTGGTTATCATTTCTAATCATTAGACCTAAAATTTCTGTTTGGAAGTAAAAGTATTATTTAAAAAAATATAGGAACATATAATTACAAAGGAATTTCTCCTTATGCAGACAAATGGCAAAAAGTGACAATTTCCCATTTCATTCTTGCCACTATGTGAACAGAAATAAACTCAGCACCACTAATGTCATCCAAAAGAAAAAGAAAACATTTGAGGCCAAGATCGCTCAGTGGGTAAAGTGCTTGCCATTCAAGCAAGAAGATCTGAGTTTGAATCCTCAGTACTTGTGTAAAAAAGAGTGGTGACACACGCTTGTAATCACAGTACTGGAGAGGTAGGGGCAGGCAGATCCCAAGGCTTATTGACTAGCTAGTCTAATCAGGGTACTCAAGTATAGTTAGAGGCCCTGTCTCAAAGACAATTAGTGGGATTAAAGGGGACACTTGAACTTAACCTCTGGCCTCTTCATGCATACACATCCATGTGCATGTACCTGTGTGTGTGCGCGTGTGCATGCACCCCCCCACCCCCCCCCACACACACACCATACACATACCAAAAAAAAAGAGGACTCTGGTCTTTATCCAGGTCCTACTATTCCAGTCAGCTCTGTATGCCACGGATATGTGAAGGGCAACAATGGAGGGAAGCTGGTAATTCCCCTTTATAGAGTTCATTTTCTCCCACTTTATTAAAGTGTGTAACTTGATGATTTGATATATTAGATTGTGGAAGGATAATTACAAATTTAGTCATAGACTGCATTTCCTCTCACATGGATACCTTTCTCAGGTAATACCTTATATAACGGATTGGGCCTTTTTTCAAATTAGAGGTTGGATGTGAAATGGAATCTCATACATGGCTCTGAAGAGGAAAATTTCCATGCTGTGAGAGGCCCAATAAACTAGGATCAGAATAAGGAAGCTTTCAAGAATTATTAGCAGAAAAAATGGGGCAACTCTGCCATGGCCAGGAACTGAGTTCTGCCATTTTTCACGTGAGTTTGGATGACCCTGAGCTTTCAACATACCTTCATCTGACCTGGGACCCAACTTGTATCAACTTTATGGCAATTTAATATGAATGGAAAAGTTATATCAATATTCAAACACTGGAAATCAATGGTTAAGAGAATATTACAGGGACTGGGAAGATGGATCAGTTGACAGAGAGTCTGTCATGCAATCACGAAAACCTAAGCTTAGATCCCAACACCCATGTAAAAGCCAGGTGCAGAGGCACATGCTGCCTATAATCTCAACAGTGGAAGGTGGAGACAGACTCCTGGGCTTACTGACTGGCTAGTCTAACTGAATCCGTAAGTTCCACTGTCAGTAAGAAACACTGTCTCAGAAAATAAAGTATACCTGGGCATGGTGGTACACACCATTAATCCTAGCACTCTGGAGACAGAGGTACAAGGATCACTGTGAGTTCGAGGCCAGGATGAGACTACATAGTGAATTCCAGGTCAGCCTGAGCTACAGTGAAACCCTACCTCAGGAAAAAAAGAAGTGTAAAGTGATAGAGGGAGATATACAATGTTGGCATGCATATATACACACACACACACGTCCACAAGCATACAAAAAGATGCACACCACACACACACAAAAGCATATTACAGACTTTCAGTTTACTAATGTGTTTTTCTATCTCCTTTCTAAAGCAACTCAATTTTCCCTGCAGCTTGTTGGCTCTAAAACACAGCATACCGTAAGATGGACAGCAGTCCAAGAGGTGGGAAATCACATCCTAGAAGAGAATGGGGTGAATAGCAGAGGTCTGCTTAGCATTCACAGTATCAGACCCCAGTCTCAAGTCTACACTGGGAAGAACTGGAGCCAACCTACAAGAGGAGTCAAAGGTTCCAAGGGCTAAGAGATCCTAAATCCTCACTGACCTAGCTGGCCAATTTCTGAGGCAAAGCAACTATTTCTCAGGCTGTTAACGGAAGGCCCTTCTTCTACAGAAGCACACTCCTCAACAAAAAGACTTCTAGAAAGTGACAGGTGGAACCGGTTGTCCACTATGGCACAGGGAGGGCTGGGAGTAAAGGAACTCTACCTGGAGCTTTCAACTGGTGTAACGACCTCATGTAATCCAAAGGAGAAGGCAGGGTTACCAAAAGAAAAGATCTACTGAGCTCAAAGTTAATCAAAAGGGGCATTAAAATTAAGTAGGCAGAATTTGATGTACATAACACCCTTTTTAGCCAAAGACTAGTGAGAGCTTGACAAGAGCGTAAGAGAGCATAACCTTTGTCTCCATAGAATTCTGACCTGGTTCCCAATTCCAGATATGGGTTCCCTTACACCAAACAGATCTCTGAGCCAATCAGAAAAGCTGTGTGCCACTAATGTACATGTACATCCTGTCAAGCTGTTTGCTTCTGAGTGGCTTAGACCTCTGGTTGTTCACACCATTGTTGGCCACTTTCCCCCAGTAACTCATGCAGTGATCGTCCATACTGCTTGGTTCCACCCCCTCTTCTGCAAAATTCCCTGAGCTATGGTGGGTATTTTAAGTCTACTTCTGTGATGAACTCTTAGGGAGCTTCTGGAACTCTGCTTTGGTAAGTGTTGAGTATCCTCAGGGTCTGTCTACTCCCTGGCACTGATTGTCAGGTTAACCATGGAAGCAACACTCATGCTGTCTCCCCAGTTCCTCTGTGGTTTCAGCTGTGGCTAGGCTGAAGTGCAAGGCATAGCTAATCTACTGGGGTCTCACTACCTTCTGAAAAAGAACAGCTTCTCCAATGGAGAACAAAGTCAGCATAGTTTAAGTGAGATAAGCATTATTAATTTAGGGATAATTTGATGAAAGCAAGAACGATTGTAAGAGCCATGCCCAGAGGCATCCCTTCCCCCCAAAAATATGAATCTGTAACCCCACTGAGGAGGGTCCCCAGCAGAATGAGGGCAGGGAGAAAACAGGGTACCAATACATGATGTATCCATACAAAATATGTTGTTAATAAATAATAAATTAAGTAGGTGAGAGAGAGATTAGTTTGAAAATACTATAGAAAAGAGTTATTATGGAACCAAGTACTATGGACGATCAAGGGGCTGGAGATAGTTCAAAGGCACACAGGAGGCTCTGGGACTGATTCCACTGTCAAGTAAGAAAAGACAAGTAACAATCAGAACATGATCAAACTTTTCAGTACAAAGTATTATACCAGAAATATAAGTTTTAGCAGAATGGATGGAACACAAAAGTAGAATGGCTCTTCCATGAAGACAAAAAAACCAAGATGGACAAGAGGAATTTAATTCAAGAAAGGATCAACTTAGAACTCAGTCTCGTAGAAAGAGAACTTAAAAAACAGAAGGAAAGTATCCAATAAATAACCAATGATACTCCCCAAAAGTGGGTACCATCAAAAGCCAACACATAAGGGACCACCCACACCAAGTCACATCATCAAATCTCACATGGTGGAGAAAGAATGTCCCAGTGTAAACTTACCAAAAGATCCATGAGAATACTAGGTTGGTTAATTGGAAGCTAGAAGGTAGAATGGCAAAAACGTGAACAATGCTTCAGCCTGGAGAGATGGTATAGTGGTTAAGGTACTTGCCTACAAAACCTAATGACCCAGGTTCAATTCCCCAGTACCCATGTGAGCCAGATGCACAAAGCGATGTATACATCTGGTGTTGATTTGCAGTAGCTAGATGCCTGGATATGCCCATTCTATATATCTTCCACTTTCTCTCTCAAATAAATAAATATGTTAAAAAAAGAATTTTCAGAAATTTGATGGAACACAAAGTTACTTCTCACATATTCTTTCTCAGAAAAGAACTATTATGTGCTCCATCAAAGCCAAAGAGAAATACATGAAATTTAGAGTGAGAAATATTCAAGATGAATACAAAGAGATATTTCAGGAGAAATCCCTCCAAATAGATACTGCACAGATCAATCTTGCAGACTGGGCTGCCAGCTGGAAGCACTCTGTGAGGCCAATGACTGAGAAGAAACACAGAACTGATAACATCTGTAATAATTTTGATGATGCATAAGAGGCATTTTACAGGAGGCCACACTTGTCTTTTTATTTATTTTTTCTACTTTCTATTCACACTCCAATCTCAGTCTTTATAGTAGTTATTCTCTTTGACCTGAGTGTTCACATCTCAGAAAGACATCAACAATTTTAGGATCTTATTCACATTTCCACTTGCTGGTAAGGCCTTCTCAAAATGTCAACCTTTTCTCTTCTTCCCCACCACACATCCTTTTCCAAATTTCTCTCCTTAGCATTCATCACTATATACACTATTACATATTTAATGACTACCAATTGCCCCCACCAAAGCCCCAAGAAGACAGAGAACTTCTGTGTGCTCTAACAGACTAATACAGAGTAGGTGGCCAACAAATATTTGAATGAATGAATTAGCCACAAGTTAAAAAGTAAAATAAAAATTAAGGAACTGCTTAAGAAAATGAAGGAAATAAATAGCATATTTAGCTCAGTAGGGAACATTCACATAATAATGAGTGCAAAATCGTGAGAGCATTCTTCACGGATTAGTCTAAAAATTATATTTTAGCCAGTTAAGATGACAGGAATCATAGAGGTAAGGTTATCTGGCCTTCCTGCAACCCTATGCAGTTAAGAGACAATTTCTAAATGTAGTGAGTGACTCAAGAAGGAATAATATATACTTTTGAAAATATGAAAGGAAGAATCATGAAAACAACTTGAGGAACTTGAGGAGTTGCATGTGGTTTAGGTAATACTTAAGAGTAGCAGAATGGCCAGGCGTGGTGGCGCACGCCTTTAATCCCAGCACTTGGGAGGCAGAGGTAGGAGGATCGCTGTGAGTTCAAGGCCACCCTGAGACTCCATAGTGAATTTCAGGTCAGTCTGGGCCAGAGTGAGACCCTACCTCGAAAAAAAAAAACAAAAAAAACAACAAAATAAAACAAAAAAAAAAAAGAGTAGCAGAATGCATGGGGCAGTTTCTTTTGTTACACATGTCAGCTTTGTGATAGTTCAAACTGTGTGAATGTATGTGTAGCAGTTGACAAAAATAATGAAAGGGAAAACAATGTCTTCTCAAAGTTCTGAAAGAGCTAGATTCTTGGTAGTTCATAGCACATCATACTTCATATCTGCTTGTTGAATGGATAGATTTTGACTACATAAAAATACATGTGAAATAGCTCAAGACTGCATATTAAATCATGCACAAGCATGAGTTTTGACAAGATAGAATTGCTTTACCGAATACTTGATGTGCATTCATTGACAAAAATTTAAAAAAAAATACTTTCAAATTATGGCCAATGAGAACTAATCAATTAAAACAATGTTTAAAGGAAAATTCTCTTGAATATTGTATCTATAAACATGGTGCTGTGCATCTATAATACTGTCACTAAGGAGACAAAGATAAACTGCCTTTATGGGCCTCCCCAAAAGTTATGCTTTAACGACCATATACTGCCACCTAGTGGCTACACCCCTAAGTATAGTCTGGCTTTTGCAATAGGAAAGCAACATGTATGCAACCCACAAAAGTGAATACATACATATAATTCCTTTCATCTCAATTCATCAACATACAGAAATACAGAAAAAGAACAGGCAGTAAGGCTAATGCATTTTATTAATAATTTATTGTCAGTAAGAAAGGCTGGCTAATGGTAGTTTTCAGTAAAAACCTTTACAAGACCATTGCATCACAGATATACAGACACTATAAAAACTGTGTCACGGTAAATTTGGTTCTGGTTCTACACAGGTATGCAGAAGGTTCCTTTACACTTTCCAATACTGAAAAATGTTTATAATCTAAAATACAGCAACCCATTTAAGACACGTACATGATCATATCTTCCTCACTCTATATATACAACTAGAAATAAATGACAAGACTGAAATGTGGTGATGAAATGTCATATTTCCGTGGAAAGGGACTGAGAATGAAACCCTGGTTATATTAAAAAATCAGGGTGCTAAGTGATGACACTAGCACCACCAAGATTCAGCAGAAAACAACTGCACAAACATATCCTGAAAATCTACTTTAAACTATAAAAATCAAATCTGTACACAAAATTTACAAAAAAGAGAAAAATTAAAATAATCAAATCTATATAAATACATGAGTCATGCTAACAAGATGGCACGCCAAATGTTTGTCTCATTACCTTAACACAGACACACGTAAATACGAAAAGATGCTCAGAAATGGCACAGCCAATGGAAACAACATCCAGTGACAGTGGGCTGGGACACTGGGAATGGCTAACATGTCAAGAGGAGTGAGGTTCAGAGTGCAGCCATGCCCACAGAGCTCGACGAGGAGCAGCACATGGGTTGGGATGCTGGGAATGGCTAACACGTCAAGAGGAGTGAGCTTCAGTGCAGCTGTGCCCACTGAGCTCACCAAGCACAGTGTGGGGAGGATTATGGGTGTCATCTCTAGGTCCCTTAAAGTCCAGGCACTTTGGCGGGGAGTCTGATCATCAGACTTCCGTGTGTTGTTGAGAATCCAGTGGAGGAATTGCCACCTCTTCAAAGTGGCCATCGTCTCCACTCTCATAGTCACTCATCATGATCTCAGACTCCGCTTCACAGCACGCTGATACATCGGAGCAGGATGCTGTGGAGGCGTACACGGACATGGGCATGTTTTCTATGGCAGGGGCTTCGAAGTTTCTTTGATACCCTGGAGGGTAGGGGGTGTAGGGGTCTCTACAAGAACTATTCTCACCAATGCCTTTGTGTTGAGGTTCAGACATATCGACGGGATAGAAATTGGGTAGATACTGATTCAAGCTGAACCTCTGCCGACTTCTGGATGAAGACCCCAGGCTACCTGCAGTAGGCATATCTCTCGGTGAGTGTATGCATTCGAACTGCTCACTGAGCTCTGCAGGCAACGGTGGCAGCTCATCAGGTGCAGGGAAGTCTTCTGGTGGTGGAGGAAAATCACTTTCAATGTCATATCCCCCAGGATAATAGTCAGTGTCAATGGCATTTGGATCTGCTGAGTAGAGGGGCGTGTGCTCATCAGTAACTTCGTAATTGGGGAACTCTTGTATATCTGGTAGAGGAACACTTGGCATCCAATCTGATGTATCCCAGTGGTACCCTTGGTAGGAAAAGAAAACAAGAGATTTTCAATGTGTTTCCTCCTAGTTTTTTGCTTTGGGACAAGAGATCATTGTATCAAAGACACAAAAATGCAAGCACATATGTACAATCATTCAAAGCTCATTCCTTTGAAAATTACTTGCATCTCCAAGATATAGTCCCACTCCAACTCCATGTAGAAGATCTCTAAAGCCCAAGATATATTTCTAAAATGTGAACTTGCAGTTTTAGGATGTCTCTAACACCCCACAAAACAGGTACAGGTTTGAAAATGCATGCTGTGTGCTACAGGCAAATCTAATCACCCCTTAACTTGTCCTCCACTAACTGCTAGACCCTTGAACTATGTAAAGAAAAGTATTCGTCCCTTCTCAGGAAACTAGCCAGGAAGTTTTGTTCTTTCATAAAGGATTGGTTTCTATTGAGCACAATGTCAAATATCTGTTGGACCCTTACTACTTGAAATTAAAAATTAAGACAGATTTAAAAATAATGTTTAGCATGGTGAAACAGTAAATAACTTTCCTTTATGATAAAGGCAGTGAAGGTAATAATAACAGCTAGCCTAAATAAAACAATCAAATATCTTATTAACACAGGTTGCATATCAAAGTCATGCTATCAAACCAAGCAAAACAAATGTTGAAAAATATGACATAGGACAGACAAGCAATCATGTTACATTCATTGAAAAGGAGCGAAATCATTCTGGATTGTGTGAAAACAGCTTTTTGTTTCCCTTTTAAATCTAAAAAGGCAATTCCTAGAGTAAAGGCAGTTTCTTTCTTTCTTCTTAGAATTTCATGAACAGGTAGGCAATCTGTGCTCACCATGCAGTGCAAACAAGCATGGCCCAGTGACTGCTGCAACACCCGTGACTCAGTGAAGCAAGTCAGCACTGGTCCAACCTTTGTCAGTCTTTTCAGTGATTATCAATGCACAACTGGCATGCATAAGTCACCTCTTGATTTGCTGAGGTCAGGAGCAGCCAAATATTCTTTTGGTAGCAGAGTAGGAAAAAAAAAAAGAAAAGAAAATAGCGATAATTAAATCAGACACTAACACAGCAATGCAGACAAGTGCACAGTACAGTGTGACATGTTTGTAAAGGCCTAGTCAGCCATACCATGTCTGTACTACACTGTGTCTAAAATTTACAGATGACTGAGAAATTCATGTTGCACAAACACAATGGGATATGGAAACAAAAAAAGGACAAATGATGTAGACTAGAGATTTGCTGAGAAACCTGAAACCAGAACTTTTTTAAGGTTACGTTAAATCTACAGGCACGAAAACATTATTGTTAACTGAGGTAATAATCTAGAGACACCTAGAGCTGTACAATATAACTGTACTTTACAGTATATAACTCTAAAAGCACCTTAGTTCAGAGACATTCATCAACTTGGACCTTTACAGATAACCAAGGTATGACAATCTCCAAGAATTTTATTCACTTTTCCTATGCTCTTATGTTTGTATTGTGAACTCCCCAACAAGGCTCTTTAATTAGTGCCTCTGCCTCCTCAAACCTGTAATTTCCACTGGGTCATTCAGATCCCATTTATACAAACAAATCACATGACACTCAACCTGGCCAATCCTCAAGTTCTCTGTTGAAATACAAGGGAGATCCCCTTACATTACCATGATATTAAACAAGACATCATAGGTCCAGCATGAATGGTTGGGGTCCATTAAGACTGTAGCACTAGTAATTGTGGAAGAAATATGGATACCTTTATAAACAAGGATAATTATTTCTGTGTGTAATGTCCTTGAAGGCCCACATAATAAACTGATTTTTAAAAGAAATAAAATTTTTAGCCTCATGCGGTTTCTCCTCTAGTTTAAAACTATGAAAAGGGCTAGAGAGATATCTTGGCAGTTAAGATACTTGCCTGAGGAGCCTAAGGTCCCAGATTTGACTCCCCAGAACCCACGTGAGCCAGATACACAAGGTGACACATGCATCTGGAGTTCATTTGCAGGGGCTAAGGCCCTGGTGTGCCAATTCTCTCTCTTACTCTCTCTCTCTCTCTCTCTCATAAATAAAAAAAAAAGTGAAGTAAATAAAAATCTGAACAGGTAGTTGATTTAGACCTGTTGTAGGAATTTGAATAAAAAACTGTAAAGGCTGTAATGTTTCCATAAAATTAATTTAACAAATATTTAGGAAAAGTAGCTATAGTAAAATTTAAAAGCCTACTATATTATAATATAGTCTCTTAAAATGAGGATTGACAACTTTTATTCCTGACCAGACATTTGATAGCCTTTCAACTTAATCTAGATTTCAGACTGAAATTAATTTAATTTAAAAAATTTGGCTTCTTAGGTAAGCAAAAAATAAAGGAACTGTTTTAAGTTCCAATTCTTTTGAGCATATCAATATTTCAACTGTCAGAATATCATCACATTAAGGCTAAAATCCCTTAGACAAAACACAGGTAACTTTCTGCTTCACAAAATGGTATAGGGTTAAAGCACATCAATATTTAAACTATAGGAATATCATCACATTAAGACTAAAACTCCATAGATAAAACACACATAACTTTCTGCTTCACGCAAATAAAAGCATGTTACTTCTTAGGAAAACAAACCTACTTCCCACAACCATAACTGTTAACACATATGGCCCCACAACCATAATTTGTTACTGTGGATGTCTGTCTGCCCGTTTCCTCTTCCTACCACACACACCCACTAGGGAACCTCCCCTCTTCCCACCTACATGGTGATTGCAAGCCAATTACATTGTGTTCCTGATGGTCTACACAGGTAGTTCTCCAGCTGTGATCCCTAGGTTGGGAACATAAGAATCAACTGGGAACTTATTAAAATACAAATCGTCAGGCCCAATACTGACCCACATAATGTGCTGGGAACAACTGTCTTGGTTGGAAATGACTAGGTTCAATATGTTTCACATATTATGACTCCAATTTTAATGCACTAGAGGGGGATGGTTTAATTTGTAGTTGGGTGAGGGAAATGGTTAATGTTTCTAAATGAACCTGAGTAAATAAAAGCTTCATGTTAAAGGATTTTCATGAAGTCTTATTTGGAAATATAAATTCTACCACCTTTATCTTTGTTACTCAGGGAAGAACCAAAATCAAGAGTCAGTTTTAGGTGATTATAAAACCTCTGTGGTATTCAACCTTACTTGTATTTGCATGAAGAAGGATTTTTTTCTTTATAAAATTTTACACAGTTAAAATTACTTCTGAACTTCTCAGCATTATACCACATAAAGATAAGTTCTAAGATCTTACACATTACTTCTAATGTTCACAAAAATCATTATGATTTTTAAAAAGTAACAAACAGACGAACATAGAAATGCCTTTGTGATGCACCTGGATGAGGAATACACACAATTTCAAAAATGAAAGCCACTACACTTTCCCGAATCTCAACTACTTTAAAGCATTACTACAGGCAGAATCACAGTGTTATAGTGACAGTCACTTAAAATGCACGCACAAAACACAGGCATTTATGACTATACCTTTTTTATTCACCGTGTCAATGACAGTATTGACAAGGTGTATTACAGTCACTATGGAAGCTTGTAAAAAGGTACAAAAGGAGTCAATTAGGAAAATCTTTAGTTAGAAAAAAGAAGCACATAAAATTTCTTAGCTACATGCAATTTCATTCCTAATTAAAAAATGTGAAATGAATGCTTTACCACTACACAATTATGAACAAACCCTGCATTCTTTTTGTTTTAAGGTATAGAGTATGTATTTTTTTCTTTTTTCTTTTCTTTATGAAAAGCTCAGGCTGACCTGGAATTCACTATGTAGTCTCAGGGTGGACTCAAACTCACAGCAATCGTACTACCCCTGCCTCCCAAGTGTTGGGATTAAAGGTGTGTGCCACCATACTTGGTGGCCATAGACTTTTCTAATTAAGGCTTACATTATTAATCAAATTAATAAAATAGCCATGTTTTTACTGAAAGGAAAAAAAAAATCAGTGATGCACTTTTCTACATTTATAATTATGGATCATGTCAGAGCAAAGGCAATGTTTATTTCAACATCCCAAGGACAAAGGATGTCATTAAAGGAACTTGTGTATTACCTCAGAAGAAACGAATTTAAGGTGATATACATGTGATATAAATACTGAATGGTTTTGTCCCATTCACTTTACCTGTATGTTTTGTTTTCCTGCAAATGGACTAACCTGGTAAGCTGACATGTCAGTGGTGATAGTTTATTTTCTAGATTCTTTTTGCATGTGGGTGTTAAGATTATTTTACAGGACAAATTCCTACATAAATGTATGTATATGTATATAATATGGCTATGCCAAACCTATAATGTAATGACTATTTAACACTCATAGCAAAAGGGACCTTTCTGGGGTCTAAGGACCTTATGAAGAGGAGACACAAATGTTCCTGAATTAGCTGGGAAAGGTCTTTAAAAGGGAAGACTTTGCACAGGGGTGATGTCAGTGGTTAAAGGCACTTGCTATTAAAATCTGCTGGCCTGGGTTTGATTCCCCACTACCCAGGTAAAGCCAGATGCACAATGTGGCACCCTCATCTGGAATTTGTTTTCAGTGGCAAGATATTCTGCTGCATGCCCATTCTCTCTAAGTCTTGGACCCCTGAAGGAAGGAAAGCAGGCAGGCAGGCAAGAAGGGAGGAAGGGAAGGGGGAGGGAGAGAAGGGGAGAGGAAAGAAGGGAGAGAAGAAGGGAAGATAGCCTGCTGTAGCTAGAGCTTAGACTACAGGTCCTGAAAGGTAACAGACATAGTGCTGCTGTCTTCAAAAATGAGCCAGGAGCCAAGAATGTGAGAAATGAAAACGTCTTTTCATAGAGCTTGCAGGGCAGAGTGCTGTTCTCTGGACACCCCAACTTCAGCCCAGTGAGGCGTCAAGCTATATAAGTACTGTGTGTGCTCTCTGAACCTGCCATGTTTGTGATTCACTACTACAATGGGCTTAGAAAGCTATTAATGAAATGGAGGTGTAGTCTCTCTTATCACAGACTTTAATGTTACAACTGATCAAAGTGTGGGGTAATGACTTAAGTACAAAGCAATCCTGTACATGTCTTTTCCTCACATTGTATTATCTGGCAACTAATTTCAAAATTAATTTGACCATAACTTTCTGAAAGAATTTAAGTGTTTGAAAAGCATAAGAATGAAGTTTCAATGAACTAGAAAAACAATGACAATATAAAGTTCTGAAATGAATTTATAGAAGAGAAGTTAGGGGCTAAGGTTAAAATTAATCATATCATTTTGTTAGCTAGACAAGCAATGACATGTGCATACACTGTGCCCACAGATCAATGCAGATTACTTTACTGTCATGTATAGCATGCTTCATATCTCAAATGAACAGAACATGCTTACAGACATCTTTAATTGTGAAAAGGGCATGAAAAGTCTCATGAACAGGGTGGGTGTATGAATTAAACAGATGCAGTGCACTATGATTATGCAGATTATAAACATTACTTTAGTCAGGTAATTATTAACAAATTACCTCTTTTTACTAATAAAATATTTCTAATATGAAAACACATTGCATTTTTACACATACAAGTAAAATTAAGCATACATATTATTCTGACATTAAAATTTTTTCTAGTAAAAAGAAATCACTTCATTATGTTACTGACAATTTTCTCCAATTGTATGTAGTAATAAGCTAGTTAACAACACAGTCCACTCCAGGGAAATGAGATCAATAGAAATAGGGTCACAGATTCCACTGCCAAACTTTCTTCATTAGAAATATAAGCAAACTTACTAGCCATCTCTTAAACTGTGCTCTCAGTCAGAACGCTCTGATCCAAATGGGAGCTGGGGCAGCAGTGGGGTTAAGGAAGAAACAAATAATACCTTGTAATATCAAAGGTGTGACTGATATCAAACATTCCAGATTACTACATATCTTCTAGGAGGGTGCAAAGATATGTGTATGTGTGCATCAAACAGTCAGAAAAGTTGTTAGAGGGAACTTTAAGGGGGGGGAAGGAACTATAAAGACTATATAAGAATTACTGTTATGTGAAAAATATACCATTAGTCAAGGGCTAAACATAGTTAAATATGTTTGCTTGCCCATGACTGACCCAATGCCACAGTTAAAATGGCCCTTCATGAAGATGAAATGTTGTTGTTTCTGCAGGCTGAGGACAACACCAACACCCTTGTGCATGCTAGGCATATGTCCTACCACCAAACAAACTAATTTTAAGTGTTTGCCCCAGCAAATGTTCATGCAAGTATTTATGCTGCAATGGTTACTAGCAGTCCAAGGCAATCATGGGACACATTCAGACTTGGGAGACCTGGCCCACCTATCGCATGACAGCATACAGGCAGGTACAGCATGCCAGCAGCGAACACTCACCATTGTCATCGCAGGACTCAGACTGGAAGGAGCTGAGGGACTGAACCTCAGACAGGCTCTCCCGGGCACTGTACGGCTGGGAGGGCTTTTCCTCCAGGGCCTTCTTGGAAAGACAAGGATCGAGATCCACCACTTTAGCTAAAAGCAAGAGATGGCAGAGAGCATGAACTCCTTGTGGACCGGCATACCTACTTTCCATGGCTATGCTCTACCAAGCAACCACCTGAGCTTTCTCCTGTAGCAAACGTCTTAAAAGAAATATTGTGAAAAGAACAAAATGGCCAACAAATATTCTTAGATATTCACAGAACACATTTTCTATATAAGTAGGCCTATAAAGAAGAGCAAATAGGAATAATAAAATTTTTATCTTAAAATGGCATACATAACTTTTTCTCTAAAGCATCAAATGTATGCTATGCCACTAATATGAACTCTGTGATTTCCTCTGGCCATATTTTAAAAATAATTCTAGCATAATAATACCTCCTCAATTATTTCTTAATAAGCTCCCAAAAGCATAGATAACTGACTTTACCAAGGCAAATATAAAATAATTGATCTATCCCTCTACCTACCTACCTACCTACCTATCATTCTATTTATCTATCAACTATCAATCATCTAATCATGAAGCCTGAGCTGGCTTTGCACACTCTATTTTGCTCATGATTTTCTTGGATCCTTTCCACCTCTCATATTCTAGGATTACAGACATATTTCACTACACTAGGTTTATGTAGTGCTGGGAATCAAACCTGGAGCTTGGTGCCTGCCAGATGAGTACTTTAACTACTAAACTCCATCCTAGCCCCTCACTGTGGACTACAATGCCATTTTAGTAAGATGCAAGAGGTTGCTCTTACCATCATAGTCAAAGTCCCAGTTAGGCTTCTGTATGGAGTCACTGTCAGAAGGAGAGTTGGAAGGAGGCGGGGGAGGTAAGTTGGGGGCTACGCTGCAGACTGCCACAGCTTTCCGGTGTCCGTGCACAGACTCAGGGTTAAAGGTACTGAATTCTGGATGCTCTGGTATAGTAGATCCTTCAAAGGAATTTCGATCAAGGTTGTTTCTAGAGTCACTTGGAATGCTCGGAGTGTAGGAAATGGGGCGCACAGGCACCTGGGGTGGCACGTCTGAGTAAATGTTCTTGTTCAGCTTTGAATCAAAGTAAGGTCTTTGCAAGAAAGCTGCACTGGGTGCCAAGTGTTTGTCTTCAGGCTCAGCCTGATGTTTCTTCTTTTGACTAACCATCTTGCGGCAGAGGACAAATACCACCACCAGTAGAAATATTCCTGCTATGAAAACGATAATTCCTATTCCTTCAGCCAGTCCAATATTCCATGGAGTGGACACATACTGGTTGGGAGCAGCATCTTCACAGTGCCTTCCTCTGTACTCGTGGCTGCAGTTACAGTGATAGGAGCCATGTGTGTTCTCACAAAGGGCCCCATTACGACAGGGGTTTCCAGCACATTCATCAATGTCACTCTGACACCTGCCAAAAGTGTCAGAGTTAGGAGAGACCTTTGCAGACCTACAATCCTTTAGACAAATTCCTCCTTAACAAGATCTGCCAAAATAAAATCAAGCAGGAAACAACCAGAACATATACTAATAATAGTAAAGAAAGAAAAAGGTTTGGGGGAAGAATTAATCATTCGATCTTATGCTCCAAATGCACATTTGGAAGAAAGCCATGTTACGCCAGTATCAAAACTTCACTGTTTCTAGGATTCAACAGATTACCGAACTCAGTTCCACAGGATGAACATGTTTGTTTCTACATTTGAGAGCCAAGGTACTGTTCTGAAATTTGGAAGGTACATGCAGATAACTGTTAGGGTAGAAACTCTTCTTTTGGGTTAGATGAAAGTTATAAGGCAATATTCCTCTTTGGGAAAATTACAGCTCTAGAAAACATGTGAATAGACAGAAAATTCATGTTTTCCATTTTAAAATGTTGTTATCTCTTGAAAAACCTTCCCAGGCCTGTCATCCTAAAAGAAAATGCCCCAAGAGTCACAAGTAAATCCGTACTTCCTTTCTAAACAGCAGCATATGGCACCCCATGCACACCTACCTTACACTTATCAAACTTTTCTTCCTCCTTCAAAAAAAGTATCTATATAGAAACCATCATGATTATTCACAATAAAAGCTGTTGTTACTGGTAAATTTTGGTTACTGATTATAATCAGGAAAGGCAACTAATGAACTAAGGCCAAGTAACCAATGGCAAAATTCAAGATACCACCACAAGAGCAAAACCATAGAAAAACTGTAAGCAGGTATAGCAGTAACCAATAAGTTCATAAAGTTTCAATGGCTGCTAATGAACATGACTCTACAAAAAAGAGAAGATATAAATCTTAAAAGAAAGTATTTACCTTTCTCCTCTAAAGCCTGAATCGCACTGACACACTGCACCATCCAAACTGTCAAAACATGTTCCACCATTTTTACAAGGCTCATCTTTACAGTATGGACTTAGCTGGCATCTAAAGAATAAAATATATACATATATATATATATATATATATATATATATACACACACACACACACACACATATATATACACACACACACTACGTAGATACACATAATATAGAAACCTCTTGAGTCTACTGCAAATAATACAGCAAAACAAAAACCCATGAAAAGTGAGAAAATGCTATAATTCATTGTGAAATTTTTACAAAGTCAACTTACCTCTGTCCAGTATATAGTCCTCTACACTGGCAAACAAAGTCTCCATTGTCTACCATGCATGTGCCCCCATAGAGACAGGGGTTGGAGGAACATGGGTTGACAGTCACCTCACAGTAGGTCCCTATGTATAAAGCGCTGCACTTGCAGTAATAACCTACATTAGGAAGGAAGAAAACCATTGTTATTCAGTGATTCAGAAGGTATCTTATTTGCTTCTACCTTTATGAGTAAGTTAAGATAGTTTCCTAAGATCTAGAAATACTACTGATACTACCACCATTCTCTCTGAGGGAAGAATGGCCCATTCAGGCAAGCTTTCTACTGCTGGGAGAGGTGCAATATCCCTTACTGGATGCTGGGGTCAGAAAGACTTAGATTTTACAGCTTTTATATGTGAGAAATATCTGCATAGTAGACTCTGCTAGCTGAGCATCTCTAACCTGGAAATCTGAAATTGTAAATGCTCTTAAATCTGTACATTTAATATGATATTAGCACTCAAAAAGTTCTAACTTTTAAAGCATTCTGGAATTTCTGATTAGGTATGTTTACCCTGCATACCCTAAACAAAAAGAACAGAAGAAAATATATGGTGACTAGCTTTAATCAGTTGATATAAGATTGCTGGGTTAGATGTATAGAGAAGGACAAAAACTCCCTGTGAATGATCATGAACACACCACCCATCAAAGTACTTGCCACCCTCAAGCATATAAGGATTAGACATAGTTATTAACATGAAAAGCACTTGGACACTACCATTCAAATGCTAAAAGGGAGAGTATCTAATAGGTCTAGATGAGTAGAGAATGGTAGTTTCTCTATTTTGTGGAAGACCATTTAAACCACCTGCTCTGGGGAGGTAGCAGGGTGGTCCTTCTTTGTCTCCCTTGGAGCTCTGGGTTTTCTCTGTCAGAGGAAAGCTGCAGTTAGGGCTAAGTGCTTCTAGGTGGGGGTGGTACTTGGGAACCAGTGTGCAGATACCCTGTTCCTTTCTTCCTGCTGTGGTGACCAATATGACACACAATGAGGATGAGCCACCTGGCTGCCCTGACATGAACAGTTAATCTGATATGGATAATTAATATGAGCACCAGGGAAAGCTGTAGTTGGGTTAGGACTGTGACATTTTCAGAGTCCTGCTGTGGCAATAGTCTGGCTTACTCTATTATAAGTTTCAATGGACATACAAACTTTCTACCTACTACTTAGTAGAAACTTACTTTCTGAAATCCCATTTAATTAACATAATGTGCTTATCTTTGCTCAATTAGTTATGACAAGCTTTAGTACTCAGAAGTAGCCCCTACAGAAGTCCAGGATACAGAAGCTCCTGAAGACCTCACTATGCAACAGCCTGAAGACAGATGTGGTGACACTTTCAGGAGGGGGTCATGGTACTCCAGAGACTCATCTGCTACTTCCATTTCCAGCAAGATTGAGCCCTCAGTAATGAGCCCTCAGATAAAAGAAAACTGAATTCTACTAATTCTATCTTCCACCTCATTGACATCTATGGGATTGGAAGAACAGTGTGCAGCTAGCTGGGCTTATTGGGACGGGCCGAGACAATCAAGTACCCAGGAAGTAGAAAGAGAGGCTCTCTTGAGCTGAGTTGCTGGGAAGGGCCCTGAGCCTGGCTCTGCTCCCCTCCATCATCCACTACTCCATGCTTAATGCACTATCCAAGCCAATTGCCAGTTCTGACAGTGATATCTAGGGGATGACTTCTTAAACACACACAAGTAACCTCTGAAAGGGTCACACAATAAAGCCTACCTCCAGTAGGTGAGGGATTGCAAATGCCTCCGTTCTGACAAGGGTTACTGGAGCAATCTTCAGTGGCTGTTAATAGACACCCAGGAGATACATCCACAGACTCCTCGATGCGGGCGTAGGCTCTTGGTTTGGTATTTAAAGGCAGTTCCTGCCCATTCAAATAAATGGAGTCCATACAGCCCCTAAAACCACTGCCAATCTGGGAGCTGCGTCTTGCCCCTTGCTGGCGAATGTGGCCACCAAAAAACACAAAATGATCCAGGTTGAGGGTTTTCAGAGTCCCTGGGGCTGTGCCCGATGCAGTGTGGACTTGGTCGAGAACCAGTTTAGCATAATTTCCATTCACTTCAAGAGTCACTGCATGCCACTGCCCATCATTGACTTGAATGCTTTGAACAGAGACAATACCAGGACCACTTCCACAGTCAAATTTGTACTGCAGTCTCCCATTCTGAATCTAAGATAAAAACAATTACTGCTCATATCAATAACTTTAATTACAGTCTGTGTAAAAATATATGGGAGAGGTGGGTTTGGAAAATGCAGGTAGAAAAAATAAGATTTTGCATTTAAGTACATATTCATTCATTCACGGTACAAAGAATAAAAATGGGCCTTTTAGCTCAATGTCAAATGCACATTCTGAAACCATTCTAAAATGACTAATAATTAGCTGTTAACTGAATAACACACATACCCCATACTTAAGAAACACACATATCACATAAGCATACACAAAACATCTGGCAATGCCAATAGTCAAATGCAATATTTTTTTAAAAGGTAGGCATGACACAATCTTTCAAACTATGTGGGTTATCTCAATAAGCTCACTGTAACATTAAATGTTATCTCAAGTACCTGAATATTAATTGTCACACATGTCTTAGGTATGTTTAAAAAACAAAAAGTAAAAACAAAAAACAAACAACAACAACAACAAAAAACAGGAGAAAGCAGTGTGTGGTGGTATAGTGGTGCATGCCTATAATCCTAGCACTCAGGAGGCAGAGGTAGGAGAATAACTGAGTTTGATGCCACCCTGAGACTACATAATGAATTCCAGGTCAGCCTGAGATACAGGGGGACCCTATCTCAACACTCCAACCAAAAAGCAAAGCAAACAAAACAAAACAAAACAAAACAAACAAACAAACAAAACAAAAACAGGAGAAAAGCAATGTGTTGCTACAGAGCAAAAGCTCTTTCATTCCACAAAGTATCAAAGTGACAGAGTAATGAAATTTTTTGAGGCATGGAATCCACCTATCTTGCTTAACTACATTTTTAAGAGAAGAGGACACTCAGAATATAAAATGGGGTGCGGTCAGTGTGTGAGCAGGCACAGTAGTCTGGAGTGAGTAGGGTGGACACATTTCTGGGCTCCTCCTGCCTCCCAGGTCTGAGTTCCTTGCGTAGGCAGTGTGTGGGTAGGCATGGCAGACTGGAGTGAGTAGTTTAGATGCATTTCTGGACTCCTCCTAACCTCCCCCCCCCCCATTCGGGGTTGCCTGTACTGGTCTGTGCCCTGGAGGGCACACAACAAAGTAGGCCAGATCCCTGTTCCTTTGCTCCTCCTAGTCCTCTGGTCATGGTAGGTCACATTGTGCCTTGATCTGGGAGGCCTGGCATCTGTGGGAGCTGTGGAATTAGGCCTTTTGCTCTGGTATCCAACCTGGCCACTAGGTAACAACATCCCTGTTCAACTGAGTCAGAGGGTGACTAGGCCAAAAAACAAAATTGTTCCCTTCTATATAAAATAAAAGAGTCTTCCTAAAATGGGTAGACAACAAAGCAAAAAATCCAAAGTCAGAAAACTGACACATCTCCACCAAGGATGCCTACCTACTACAGAAGCCTCCAATAAAATAATACAGAAATCAACAAAAATTCAGTCCCCAAATGAAAACATAACAACCAATGAGACCCTGATTAAAAAAACTAAAAGTCACTGAACTTGAAGAAACTATCAAAGAACCAACAATTGTTATCAAGGAAATTGAACAAAATCATCTCCTAGAGCATCCAGCCTTTGACAGTAGACTTAACTTGAAGAAAATGTTAGAACCTCCCAAAGTGATATGAATAAATCAAAAGTAAGTCAAGAAATGGAAGACCTCAGCAACTGGTTGATTAAGCTTAATGAAGACTTCATTAAATATAAGAATGAACTACAGGAAACATCAAGAAAATCAGACCTCGAATTGAAATCATACCAGGAAAAAGAGCTGGAAACTATACAAAATAACATAATAGAAAACACAAATCAAATAGAAACTATAAAAACCTCTCTAGAATCACTCACCAACACAGCTACTCATGTGGAAGACAGAACCTCTGACCTGGAAGATAAGACAGAAGATATTGATCGGGAGGCCAACAACATTGCCAAGTTCAAAAAATCAAGTGGACAGAATACAAAGGAACTGTGGGACACCCTCAAATGACCAAGCATCTGGATATGCCAGAAGGAGAGGAAATCCAGACCAGAGGCATAGAAAACATACTCAACAAAATTATTGAAGAAAATTTTCCGAATCTTGCAAAAGAGAGGTCCATCCAGATACAACAAGTCCACAGAACACCAAACAGACAGGACCAAAGAAGGAACTCTCCAAGACATATCATAGTTAAACCTACGAATGTAAACAAAGAGAGTGTAAAAAGCAGCAAGAAAGAAACATTTCACAGCAATACAAAGGCAATCTCATTAGATTTCTCAATGGAAATCCTGAAAGCCAGAAGGGTCTGGAATGTAACACTTCAAAGTCTGAAAAACTAACCCTTCCAACCCAAGCTACTTTACCCAACAGAAGTATCCCTCATAATAGATGGTGAAAGAAAAACTTTCCATGAAAAGACTCAACTCTGTGATTATATGAACACAAAGTCAAACCTACTGAGAATATTTGAGGAATGCTCCACACAGAACTTGAGGGCATACTCCACACAGACAGTCAAACAACCAATCTCAACAGCCAACAAGAAGATCACAATAACCAAAATAAACCAGGCTCAAAGCAGTAACACATAACCAAACCTCATAAAACACCTCATCATGGTGGGGATTAATTCAAACATCACAGTAATAACCTTAAATAATAATCGTCTTAACTCACCCATCAAAAGACGCAGGTTATCAGGACGGATCAAAAGACTGGACCCTTCTATCTGCTTTCTTCAAGAACCCACATCACCACTAAACACAGGTACCTCCTCAGGGTGAAAGGTTGGAAAAAGATAGTCCAAGAAAATGGAAATAAAAAACAAGTGGGTGTTGCTTTATTAGTATCTGATAAAAAAGACTTCAAAAGTAATCAAAAAGGACAAAGAAGGCCACTCCTTACCATCAAGGGAATAATCCAACATAAGCACATCAGAATTATAAATATCTATGCACCAAATACAGGAGCATCACAGTTTATTAAACAAAATGCACTCAACAATAAAACAGAAATAAACACCAACACCATCATAGTCAGAGACTTCAAAACTCCACTATCATCAATAGGCAGATTATCCAAGCAGAAAATCAACAGGGAAATAATAGAGTTCAACAACATCATAGATCAACTAAACCTAATGGATTATCTACAGAACTTTCCAGCCCAACTCTACAGAATATACATTCTTTACAGTAGACCATGGAACCTTCTCCAAAATTAAACATATATTAGGCCATAAAGCATGGCTTCATAAATTCAGGAAATTTGAAGTAATTTCCTACATCATGTCAGATCACAATGTTTGGAAGCTAGAAATTAACAAGAGACACATCAACAACTCCACCAATTCCTGGGGACTAAGCAACATGCTTTTAAACAATGAATGGGTTGTGGAAGAAATAAAAAAAAAAAAAGAAAAAGAAAAAGAAACTGCAAAACTCCTATGATTGAATAATAATAAAAACACAATCTACCAAAACTCAATGAAGACAGTCATGGGGGAAAATTTATAGCCCTAAATGCCTTACAGAGAGATCACAAATCAATAACTAACGGTGCTGGAAAAACAAGAAGATCCAACCCAATGAGCTCCAGATGGAAAGAAATAATTAAGATTACAGCAGAAATTATGAATTGGAAACTGAGAAATTAAAAAAAAAAACTGATGAAATGAAGACCAGGTCTTTGAAAAAATAAACAAGATTGAGAAACCCCTGGCTAAACTGATCAAGGAAAAAAAAAAAAAAGAGAAGTCACAAGTTAACAAAATGAGAAATGAAAAAGGAGAGATCACTACAGACAGAAGAATCATTATAGCATACTTCCAAAACCTCTACTCCACAAAATTAAATAATCTGGAATGGATTAATTACTAGATTCACACCACCTATTAAAACTAAACTCAGGGTGAAGGACTCAGGAACCTGAGGAATGCCATGACAGGTTTCAGAGTCACCAGCAGGCCTAAGTTTCTGTTTCCCAGAAAGGTTTAAATAAGAATTTAACAGTTACTGAAAAAAGATCACAAATTGTTTATGCCGTACATTTCTATAGTCATAAGACAAGTTGCTTAAGTTCCTCAAGCACACACAGCCAATCACAATAAAGGTTACCTAATCTGCTTGAAATTCCCCTAGCCCCTGCCCACCAGCTCTGCCCCCCAGCATCCTAAGCCTATCAGAAAAATACAAGTACAGTTACTACTTAAATCTACCAATCATGTAATCATTCCCCTACTTCTTTGTTCAAATCCCTATAAAAAACCTGCCCCCCTGCTGCTCAGGGCTCTTGTACGGATCCACTGTGTGGGTGAAGTCAAGAGTCCGAGCTTAAGCCTGAAATAAAGCTCCTTGCCTTTGCATACGTGTTTGGCTCTTCTTGGTGGTCACTGGGGGCTCCGAGTACTGGGCATAACAACAGCAGATTAATCTTGTAAACAAACCTAAATCACATCCATGGAGATTGAAAAGGTAATCAAAAACTTCAACAAAAAGAAAAGTCCAGGACCAGAGGGCTTCTCAGCTGAATTCTATCAAACCCTCATAGAAAAACCAAAACCAATTGTTCTCAAACTATTCTGCATAATCGGGTCCAGGGAATCCTCCTTGACTCCTTTTATAAAGCTAGGATCACCTTAATACCAATACCAGACACAGATGAAACAGGCCTTTATCACTGATGAATTTAGATGCAAAGATCCTGAATATAACCCTTGCAAACCGAATTCAAAAACACATCAAAAGCATTATTCAATCAGGGCATGGTGGTGCATGCCTTTAATCCAAGCACTTGGGAGGCAGAGGCAGGAGGATCACTGTGAGTTCGAGGCCACCCTGAGACTACACGGTGAATTCCAAGTCGGCCTGGGCTATAGCGAGAACCTACCTCAAAAAAAAACCACACACACACACACACACACACTACTCATTATCCATCTTTATCAAGTAGGCTTAATCCCAGATGCAGGGATGGCTTAACATATAGAAATCAGCCAATGTAATATACCACATAAATAAACTGAACCATAAGAACCACATTATCATCTCAATTGATGCAGAGAAGGCCTTTGACAAAATACAACATCAATTCATGATCAAAATACTGGCAAGAATAGGCATGCAGGATTTGTATCTCAATACAATCAGGGCTATATAAATATAAAGCTCCTAAAGCCCAAATAATACTTAATGGAGAGAAACTCAAGGAGTTTCTCAGGAACTCTCAGGAACAAGAGAGGGGTGCCCATACTCACCAAGGCTCTTCAACATAGTACTAGGAGTAGTAGCCCAAGGAGTAAGACAGGAGAAAGAAATAAAAGAGATTCAAATTGGACAGGAAGAAGTGAAGTTAGCCCTATTTGCAGATGACATGATCCTATATATAAGTGACCCAAAAGTCTCCATCCCAAAACTTCTAAAGGTGATAAATTCTTTCAGCAAAGTGGCAGGATACAAAATTAATGCACAAAAATGAGTAGCTTTTCTATATGCAAAGGACAAATATACAGAGAAAGAAATCAGTGAGTAGGTCCCGTTTTCAGTATCAAACAACAAAATAAATACCTTAGAATAACAATAACAAAGGATATGCAATAACTATATATAATAAAAATATAAACACACTCAAGAAAGAAAGACAGGAGGACTCAAGAAGATAGAAAGACCTCTCATGCTCCTGGATAGGTAGAATTAATATTGTGAAAATGACAATTCTAGCAAAAGGAATATACAGATTTAATGCAATACCAACATCATTCTTCACCAAGAGTGAAAAAATGATCTCAAAATTCATATGGAATGGCAGAAGGTCTTGGATATCCAAACGTATCCTCAGCAAAAGAAACACCTCTGGTGGTATCACCATACCCAATCTAAAGCTAAAATACAAAGCCACAGTGACAAAAACAGCATGGTACTGAGATAAATCAAGTTCAAATGGATTAAAGACCTCAATATAAGACCTGAAACTCTTCACCTGCAGGAAGAAAGAATAGGAAGCACTCTCCATGATATAGGATTGGGAAAAGACTTCCTGAACAAAACAGCAGTAGCCAAGGACATTAAAAAAAGCACTCAACCAATGGTACCTCTTGAAGCTAAAAAGCTATTACACAGACAAACATACCGGAAGCAGAGCCAACAGATTACCCACTGAATGGGAAAAAATCTTTGCCAGCTATGCCACTGATAGAAATGTAATATCAGGAATCTACACAGAACTCAAAAAACTAAATAATATAACAAAATCAAACAACCCACTGCAAAAGTGTGACAAAGAACTAAATAGGGAGTTCTCAGAGGAAGAATTGTAAATAGCTAACACACACTTAAGAAAATGTTCAATATCGCTAACAATTAGGGAAATGTTTTTTCTTTTTTCTTTTCCCTTGATGCTGGCCTGTAATTCCCTGTATCAGGATATGGTCTGCATCCACAATGAGGTGTTGATCAAAGAAACCTACTAGATGTCCCAAAACAAACAAGATAGACTTCTGTCAGAGCACTTGATTATCCAAGAGAGGTTAATGATAAGACGCTACAGCTGAAGACACCAAACACTGTTGGCATGGACCATGGAGAGACCTGGTTAGAATCTATAGGAGAGCCAATCCTCAGATAATCACCCCATTTAGTGCTAGAAGGTGCTATATGAGCTACTGGGGGAAAGTGACCAACATCGGTCCGAACAACTAAAAGTCTAAGTGACTCAGAAGCAACCAACTTGATGTGATGCTCACACAAGTGCCATAGTGGCCCACAACCATGGTGGGTAACCAACTGCTCTTGGACTGGCTAACAGATCTGCTCAGTGGAAAGGAAACCATATCTAGAACTGGGAAACAAGTCACAATCATATCCAGATAATGATTTTGATTTTCATTGTCAAGCTCCCACTAACCTTAGACTGTAAGTGTGTCTAAACACTTTTAATTTTTTCTTAATTAATAATGATTAACCCATTTAACCAGCACTGACTTTGCTCTCCATTGGAGAATCTGCTTCTCTTTTTTCAGATGAGAACTGAACCTGAGAAGATAACCCGGTGTACTCCGCCCTGGCCCCAGATGAAACTACAGAGGAACTGGGGAAATGAGCAAGAGTGGTGCTTTCTTACTTAAGCTGATTATCAGCATATGGATGATGGAGAAAGAAACTGAGGATACTCAACACCTATCAAACCCGAGATCCAGATGCTCCTAAGTGTCTGTCATTGACATAGAATTAAAATGCTCCCAGCATGGCTTAGGGAATTTTGCAGAAAAGGGGGCAGAAAGATTGTTAGAGCCACAAGTTGGGTCACTTTGCACAGAGACATTGCCTCTCCCTCTCCCACAATCCTTATGGGGTTGACCTGCATCCCCAATGAGGAAGGCCTCTTTAGGAAAGGGGCAGAGAGGAGGAAAGAATGGTACCAATATGTGATGTTTACATACAAAATATGTCCATATCTAATAATAAAAATAAATTTAAAAAGAATATAAGATGGACCTTATGTTTAAAGTTTACCCCAATCTGAGGTACAAAAATGTTATGAGCACATACCTCTAAGATACTGTAGTCAGTCCCTCGAGCATACATTACAACTGCATGGGTGGAATAGGTCCGGAGCCTCATTGTCAATTTCATCTCAAGTTTGTTTTCATTTTCCATGAGATGGTACTTCACAAAGCTGTTTCCAGTGAATGTTATGGATGAGGTCCCTGTGAATCATAGCAGAATAATTACATAAGACCAAATTTAAGTGTACTTTTAAAGTATGATTTTATCCCAAAGACACAGAGTTTAGGAAAATGTTTATCTACTTTATTTAATAAACAGCATAGCAAAAAGGCTCTCTACCTGGAAGAGACTAACAGGCTACAGTATCAGAGAAAATAAATTCTAAAATGACAAAACTACATATAAAAATATTCAGTACAAATTATTAGATATAATTTCAGAAAATATTTACAGACCCTCAAGGTGCCTTCTCAAGCAAAACATAAAACAATTTTCATTCCTCAAAGATGAAAATTATATCAAACTCTAGAGAAAATTAAGCTATTCAGAACTGACTAAATAAAAATTAAATTTCAAAATGAAAAAATACATTTAGCAAAATCAAAGATTAATAACAGAGGGGAAATTTCAATAAAAGTATGTTAATATACCTGAATTGATAGTAAGAAACAGACAATCAAGCACTATAAATAGAAATAGGCATGCCATAGGAACAGAAAACATAGGAACAGACTGATGGAAGCATAACTTTCAAAATTAGCCAGAGTGGTAAAATTTAAGATGGAATATGTTTAATTGAAAACTATCCATAATGGAGATTGAGGAATAAGACCTTTGCACATGCCTGGGAAAAACAGGAACTGGTATAAAAGTTTGGGGAGTTAAAATAATGGAATGATTAAAATTTCAAATATATTTAATTTTTTATATGACAGATTCAGGTTTATATTCTACTGAAACAGACATATATAAGGATTTTTAAAATATTTATTTATTTGAGATAGAGAAATGCAGGAGGCACAGAGAGAGAGAATGGGCATGCCAGGCCTCCAGCCACTGAAAACAAACTCCAGATGCATATGCCACCTTGTGCATCTGGCTTTATATGGGCACTGGGCTATCAAACCTGGGTCCTTAGGCTTTGTAGGCAAGCAACTTAACTGCTAAATCATCTGTTCAACCCAAAGACTTTTAATAGAAAAGAAATATAACAATTGGACTCTCTATACATAAAGACAATGGTGACTAAATTTTGGTTCAACTATTTAAAACACTGTCACTTACATGGACTGGTTAAAAGCATGCCCTTAACTATTAACTAACAAGCATGCTATTAATTAGAGGAACAAAGCAAGATGTTGAGACTGCAGGAGATACAAAATAAGAAAGAGGGTGACCAAAACAAAGATCTGAAGTTTGCCTGGGCACTGATGACAGAAGGAGCACTAGACAGCTCAGGAAGGAGCATGACCACTGACATTCTCTATCTATTCTCTGCATTTAACTTATTAAACACCTGTATACCATTTCAAACACTGGAAGTGATTTTTTGAAATGAACTTCTGACTGGCTATCAAACTCACCTGGGCACTGACCAAACCTGCTACCAGGACATACACATGTGTACTTCTCCTCTCTGGGGTCATCAACACACTCAGATCCTGCAGGGCAGGGATGTTCTTCACACCCGTGGTGAACAGATGGGCAAGTACCCTCTTGATATTGTGTTAAAAGAGGAAGAAAAGGGAGTAAACAAAAATTTCAGGAAAGAATCTTTATAGCTATCCAAGTCCAATGTCCATTGTGAATTTTTTGTTTGTTTTTATGATACTGGCGGTTGAACCCAGGGTTTACTACTGAGCTATACCCAGTCTTCTTTTCACTTTTTTCTGAAATAGGGTCCCATTAAATAGTTGCTTACATTGGCCTTGACTCGATCTATAGCCCAGGCTGGTCTTGAGCTTGCAGTCCTCAATTTAGCTTTTTAACTAAATGTTCCTTATCACCACCCATCTCCATATGCACATGCACTCTTACCTCTGCAGAGACACACAGCTGTTCTATGGTGACGGGGAGTTACAAAACTCAGTCTAGCTGTGCTATGTGTTGACATAACATTTTCATCCACAGATACCTTCTCATTACAGAATTTCCAAGGGCAATCCAGTCCTGCACAGAGTTTCTGGAACACATCCAGTATCCTAACACCAATGATATCCTCAATGTCAGCCACAGAAGAATTAATCTTGTGCAGAAGTTGTGTTGAAACCTGAGGACTACCTGAATTCTCCACAAAAAGTAAGACATCCAGATGGGAATGTGGCTCAGAAGGCTGCAAGCTGACAATCTGTACATCATTCCTCCTCACACCCAAGATGTTGCGTAAAGCTCGCTGGAAGTTGCGCCAATAGTCACCGACAAATTCTTCTGGAGTGAGATTGGCAAAACGAATAGTGACCGTGTGATTCAGTATCTCTTGAGTAATCTGTTTGATATGCACCGTGATGTCAGCCACTGTTGTAAATTTCCCATCCGTTACACTGACATTAAGAAGGTACTGGCCTATATCCAGTTTTTTGTGTGCGATCACCTTACCCCCTGTGCTAGACACAGAGAACAAGTTGTCCATGTGGGGATCAAGACTGTACGTTAACGTGTCATACACGTCTTGGTCCGTAGCATGTATCTTCCCAATGACCCCACCTGAGTACTCCTCTCCAAAAGTAGTGATGAAAATCTCTAGAGGCAAAATGGCAGGAGGATGGATGCTCTCCTCAATAACTCTAATATCAATATGTGTCAAAGATGACAGCTGAGGCTTTCCATTATCTGCCACCTACAAGAAACAGAAGTTACTTTTGTCATTATTAACAAGTTCTTAGTAAAAGTGCATTTACTTTGTTCAAGTTCTGCAAATACATCAAGCGCTAGATATCCCTTTCTCTGTGAGAAACTTCATCACAGGCCTTTCTCTAATTCCTATGATAACTGAGTTCTATCATCATCTCTAACAAAGCAACACAGTGGATAAGTGAGCCCCTCAAAGTAGAGTGTAACAAAAACAAAGGCATGGCAAAAACAAATTGTGTATGTTTTTGTTTTTCCACAAAAATATGAACTGTTCAAATATACAAAGATAATAGCCAAGTAGTTCCTCTAACAATCCATAGTCAGTAAGTCATGAAGCAAGACTTGAATACCTTTACATGTAGGAAGTAATGTTCCTTCACTTTCCTCTGTATGACAGCTGCTGTCAGGAGGACTCCTTGCTGGTTCACTTCAAATGCTTTGTCATCGTTTCCACTCACAATTGTGAAGAAGAAGGGTGGACCATTGTGAGAAGAGTCCTTGTCTGTCACCTCCAGCTGTAGCACACTGAAACCCACTGGCTTGTTTTCCTACACAAGATTCAGACAGAACAAAAACGTTTTGACTGCGCTGGAGAGATGTCTCAGTGGTTAAGGAACTTGCCTGCAGAGCCTAACAACCTGAGTTCAACTCACCAGTATCCACATAAAACCAGGTGCACAAAGTAGTGTATGCATCTGGACTTCATTTGCAGCAGCTACAGGCCCTAGCAGGCCATTCTCTCTGTTTTTCTCCTCTTTCTCTGCTTGCAAATAAATAAATAAACTTAAAAAAAAAAACCCTTCATCACAACTCAATCTGGTAAGATACATGAAACTTTTTATAACAAATAACATATAGGAAGCAAAACCTTATTGCTAGACCATGTGACATGAAGAGAATGGCAGAGTGGCAAGGGTGGTATTTGGGGAAGAGGAAGGGTGTGAGAAAAAGTTTGTAGAGTGGTAGGAGTGACAATAGGGATGGACACAAGGGGACAAGATGAAGAAAGAATAGGAGAACTGGAGGTTGTGAAAGAGAGTAGGAAGAAAAGACAAAGGCAAAGGAGGAAGGGTAGGAGAAGTATCAGCTGCAGAATATTTAGATCTGAAAAGTTCTTACTAGTCACAGGACAATGGAAATATCTTACAAGTCAGAGCAGAGAAAGAGGCAAGTTCAAAGCTTAGCTGTATCTTGCAAATGCTTCTCCTATAATACTTACAGGATATTTAATCTTTACCCAGTTCTTTCTAGAACAGTCATTGGAAAAGAGAGATATTTTAAGCCAGTGGCAGAGGCCAGGGAAAGAGCTGACTGCAGGAGGAGCTTCAAGCCCCTCCCTCAGCATTAAGCTTACCTGGACAATGACACTGTAGTTGCCCTTGGAGAAGACTGGAGCATTGTCATTGACATCAGACACATCGATGTTCACCGTGGTTATGTTGACTCTAGGTGGACTGCCGTTATCAGAAGCTTGTACTGTGAGAGTGTAACCTGAAATCTTTTTTGGGAAAAGCAAGAATGCCCATTTGTTATCCCAAGGCAAATCAACCACAGGTAACTGTCATCAGTTCCTGAATTCTGTGTCTGGAGGAGTTCTGAAACTACAGACGACTGTACTGCTTTTTCAACCAAAAAAATTATCCATAATCATCAGATTCTCCAATATCACTCAGAAGCAACTTATTAAATTACTTTATCCTTAAAAATGTACAGCAAATTCTGTTGTTTTGTAATGACATTGAGGGCATCATCTCTCGTTTTTTAAACTTTTAAAATATTTTGTTACTTTTATTTATATGAAAGAGGCAAAGAGACAGAGAGAGAAAGAGAGACAGAGAGAGAGAAAGGGAGAGAGGCAGGCAGATAGAGATGGGCGTGCCAGGGCCTCCAGCTGCTCCAAACAAACTCCAGACATATGTGCCACTTTAGCCATCTGGCTTACAAGGGTCTCAGGGAATCAAATCTGGGTCCTCTGGCTTTGCAGGCAAGCGCCTCAACTGCTAAGCCATCTCTCTAGCCCAAGGGCATCTTCTTTGGATGCCCACATCTTGCTCACAGTGAGAAAGATACATGAACTATCTCTTACCCTTGAGTACTGACTTATTTCCAATACTTCAGGTCATATTGGATCACTGTCCCCCTCAATTTCATACTTAGATTATATTTAGCTCACAATAATCTTTATAGCCTCTTGCAAACGAAATAGTCAACTGAGATAGGAGAGTATTCTTAGGGTGGTTCCCTGGTTAGGTTCCTTTAGAGTGAATGGTGACAGACACTAAAAAGCAGACTAAACCCCAAGTAATACACTAGAGGCCACTGATTTTTTAAGATGACAATAAATTAATGTGGAAAACTTCGTATCACCTCTGCTATCTTACAATGGACATCAGTGTATCAGAGGATCTGAGTTCTTTATCAAAAATATTAAGCTTTGCTAGATTTGGTGGCATACACCTGTAATTCAGCAGGGGCAAAAGGATCTTGAGTTTGAGGCCAGCCTGGGATATAAAGCAAGACCTTACTTTAAAATTAATCTAAAGCCCAAGAGTCCTGCTTCCTAAACTCTCAGAAACATCAGGACAAAAATTAAGTAAGTGAAACTTTAATTAATTGCTGATGAAGTGTTTACATCTTGCCTATCAACTGCCAGAAGAGGCAGGTCATGCCCTTTTTGCAGCTCATGCTACATGAAGCAGATATGAGCACAAGGAATTTTATTGATTAGGTGCTTCGTCAACAGTCTACATCAAATTTGCCACTTACTGATTCCCGGTCTAGAGGCTTGGTTACTTTCACTTCTCCGTGGACAGGGTCGATTGAAAATGGACTTCCTTGATTGCCTTCTATAATTGAGTAGTGAATATGGCTGTTTGAAGGCCCATCAGCATCGTCAGCCACAACCTAGAAAACATCACTCATGAGGAGATAAAAGGGAGGGATTCAAGTATTGAGGATTCGCTAATGTAATGCAGTTAAAAGTCACTAATCACTTTAACAAAAGACTTAATGCTTTCGCAGTGCTGAGCACACAGGACCTGTGGCCTCACACATATTAGGTGAGTGCTCTACCACTGAGCTTGAAGACTCTCATGATATGACTCAGTTTGCTAAAAATTCCTCAAAGATCCAAAAGAAACGAAGCTTAAACAGGAATTACATACCATAATGACAGACTGCTCAAGGACTGCATCTTCACTGACCACTGCTGTGTAGGTGTCTTGGCTGAACTCTGGGGTGTTGTCATTGATATCTGTGACATTGACGTTCACAGTTGCCACATCACTTAATGAAGGTGTGCCTCCATCAGTGGCTTCTACTGTCAGGTAATACTCATGGGAGCTTTCATAATCCAGGTTGTCAATGATAAATATGGCTCCTGTATGGAGAATCAAAATTCCTTTGTGATTACAAACAGTTCATACTTTTAAGCAAACTTAGTTCTCATTTCAAAAGTTGACTTAATACTTCTGTATGTTTTCTAATTTCTAAATTCAATCATTAAAGATTATGAATTTACCCACTTCTAGATGCCTGTTTATTTCCTTTATTTTCTTGACATTCCTTATAACATTTAAATTTCTTTCCCCACCAGTTTCTAATTTTTATTACTGTCAATTTGCAAAAAATTTTAATAACTTAAAAAAATTAAATTTTATGCATTGTAGTCTCCTCCTCTTTTTCACACTTCATATTCCCCTGGTACTGGGGATGAAAGGAATAAATATACAAGGTCATTACTACCATGCTTCTCATTGTTACGAACCTGGGACACTTTACCTCATGACTGAAAAGCTGGAGTGAAAATCTTTAGTTTCCTATTTTAATTGAATCTGCTTGTAGTTTACAATGGAAAGGCCATAAATCTTTTATATTAAGAAGTGTATAGAGCACTATCAATCCTGCTTTAGGCAATAAAAAGAAAACTTGAATTTTACCTTTTAAAGCACCTATCAATAATATGTTACCCAATACTCTCCATGAGTTAAAGTGCTAGACAAATCAAGTTTCCAAGTGAATACAGGCTTTTCCTCTATCATGGGACATTACCTGTCTTAGAATCTATACTGAATTTTCCATGCTCGTTTCCGCTTATTATGGAGTAAGTGATTTCTGCATTTGCTTCAATATCCCGACTGGCCGCATAGACTTGAAGAACTTCTGTGCCAATAAGAATGTCTTCAGACACTGTGGCACCATACTCACGGTACTCAAACACAGGAGGGTTGTCGTTTATATCAAGAACTGATACTACCACAGTGCCAGTAGCTGTTAACCTTCTTGGCAGTCCATGATCCACAGCTTTCAAAGTAAGAGTATAGACTGCCTGTAGTTCTCTATCCAATGGCTTTTCTAATTGAATAATTCCAGAAAATTCATTAATAGAGAACTGTCTATCAGCAGAGTCAACCAGTGAGTAGGAAATCTTTCGGTTCAGTCCTGTCAGAACATGAAATAGCATCAGGTTTATGTTACAAATAACAAAATAAACAAGTCCAACAACATGCGGCACATGAAGTAAAATGCTATGGACAATATTTAAAACTTCTGATATGTATGAACTAAAATAATTTCAGACATGTCTGGCTTTTGAGGATATTGTACATAGGAGACTACATTATTCAATGGGCCTCTTTAAAATGAAATCTATTTTAGTATTATCTTTTCTTTAGTAACTAAGAATTATTTGAAAAGTAATGTTTTTTATATTTTTAATTCTTCAATATTAGTATGTGTCAATAGTCATTTTATTCTTTATTATCAAAATGCTATGACTACATATCATTAGTTTCTCCTAAGAAGGATTTCAAGGATTTGTGAAATGGTAACAACATAGTACTTGTTTCTGTGGGATTGTCATTTATGACACTAATGCATTATTCATAAAGTAACACCTTAAGAAGATGGGGTGTGCTTAGGTTGCCAAAGTGCCTGCCTAGGATGTGAAAGTTTTTAGTTCAATTTCAATACTGGGGAAAAAAGAGAAAAAACAATTTAGTTTACTGAACTCAATGATCAGAATTGTAGCAACACCACAGCACAGCCTTCCATTGGGTGCAATTTGGAGACTTCAAACATATATTACAAATGATGCAGTTAACCTACGACAGCAATGAGCTATGCCACACATATGAGGTAAGGAGGTTAAACAGGCATTGCTGTAGATATATCCCACAACAATGGCCAAGGATACCTGCATCAGCATCTGTGGCCTGCACTCTGGCCAGCAGCGTGCCAGGTTCTGTGTTTTCAAACACAGTGATGGTGTAGGGATCAGCAGTGAACTCGGGGGCATTGTCATTCACATCCTCTAACGTGAGCACAACAGTGGCTTGACAGGATCTCCCGCCTCCGTCCGTGGCCTTAACCAGAAAATTATACACTGCCTGCTCCTCGCGGTCAAGGGGGGCGAAGGTTGTCAGTTCACCTAAGAAAAAATGGAAATGGGCTCACTGGAAACCAGATGTTAACTGTAACTGTCCATCATCCCTTTTAATCCTCCAAGTTTAAAATCTAAATTACTTTCATCTAGAGGAAAATTTTAACATGAGTACATGAACACAACGTTCCAAGTTTGCAAGCCCTGCCAGATGTTAGTTCTGGAGTTATGGAGTTATGGAGGTCTGAAGACAAGGCCTTTTTGTGTTACATACCATGTATATGAAGAAAAACAGCTGAGTTTGCAAATTTAAAAGTCTGAAGATGAGTAAACATCAGGAATCACTTTTAATTTTGAAAAATGCTAACCTAAACTTATGCTCAGAAATTCAATAAATACTCTTTTTAAAAGTTTTATTTATTTATTTGAGAGCAAAAGACAGAGAGAAAGAAGCAAAGTGAGCGAGAGAGAGAGAATGGGTGTGCCAGGGCCTCCAGCCACTGCAGATGAACTCCAGATGCATGTGCCCTCTGTGCATCTGGCTAACGTGGGTCCTGGGGAATTGAGCCTCGAACCGGAGTCCTTAGGCTTCACAGGAAAATGTTTAACCGCTAAGCCATCTCTCCAGCTCTCTATGAGACTTTTAAAAGAAATTGTATAAACTTCTACATTAAAAATTTTTTAGTTCAAGTAAGCTATATAAATCCAAATTATGTATATGACATTGCTTTCCGATATCTAAAAGATGTCAATTCCATAGCATCAGAGTAAAAAAAAATTCAAATTCTGTGATCTAAAGTCACTGACATACATGATTTTATTGGAAATATACAATTAAATTTGTCCATAACTTAGTCATTACCAGTGTCTGGTGTTAGTCTGAATTTTTCTGCACCTGAACCAAATAAAGCATAAGTGATTTCGGCATTGGAACGGATATCTGCGTCGGTAGCAGAGACCTGCATGATCAACTTCCCAGGAAGCACATCTTCAGGAATGGTGTCTGAATATAAAGTCTAGAAGGATAGTAAGCAATATGGTTAGAAGACAAAGAAACAAACCCTTAAAAATAGCAGTGACCAAGGGAACCACCAAAGAGAAATCAGTTTATTTTTAGTCACAGAGAACTGAATATTCAAGGAACTTTAAAATCATTTTTCTTATAAAGCACATGGACAACAAGGAAAAGCCCTGTAGCAGCCACCAGGCTTCATATTCCTGATGACCTGACATTTAATCAACAGAATGCTAAATATGATATGTTGAGTCAGCTTCATAATTAATTCAAATTCTTCTATGATAGTGTTAAGTAGTACTCCAGATTCACCCAAGTTTTAGAGAAGTGCCTGTTACATCCTATCTACTCATTTCCAAGTACAGGAATTTACTGAGTATCACTGTCCATAAAACATGACCAGATGACTGCAATTGGGAGAGAAGTATTCCTTGTGCGACAGAAAAAAAAGAAGGATTCCCCCAGGTGATGGAGTAGACAGGTAAGGTGCAAGCCCTACTAGTCCTCTTCACTTCTGCCTGAACCCTCCCACACAATGGACAGTTGGTGTCAGTTCCCATTACTTAGGAAGGCATGCCATAAATGCAAATGTAAGATAAACACACAAATGTTTGCTGAACTCACTTTCTTAATATGAGCTTAGTTTATATGTGAGTTATATTTTATGACTAAGGAAACAGGATATTCATTGGCTCATTCAAGGGGTCTAGATTCTGAATTTTATTATTCCCAAAGATGGTATTGTTTATATCATTCAGATAATATGAAGGAGGCAGAACACAAACTATATGCATTTAGCTTCTAAAAGTGGAGATACACGTGTAGCAAGTACAAATATAGATTGGAATGGACCTCTTATTCCTCACAGCCCTAATCCCACTAAAGCTGGATTTTAATGGTCCACTTCCCCAAGAGTAGCAGCTGCCTCCTGCAGTGGTAACATGTCTTACCTGAAAATCAGCAACATTCTCCACTGTCCCCACTGCCAGACTTCTTCTCTTAGCCTCATCTCTCTCAACACTCCCTACGTGACCTGTAGTCAGACACCCATCCACTCCAATCATAATCCTGAAACTACCTCTTCTAGAAGTCATAAAACTCATGTGGTCCATTTTACCTCTGAGTTACTTTTTATAGCTGTGTCACACTTTTGCTTACTGCTCTTTCATAAAAATCTTCTTCCTCTGCCCTTCTGGCCAAATACAATGTAACCATGCTCTTTCTTCCATCTCTGCTTCCTTCTCCCTTTGGAAAAATCCATCCCCCACTTTTTAAAAAATATTTTATTTTTATTTATTTGACAGAAGAAGGAGGGAGGGATGGAAGGAGGGAGGGAGGGAATGGGTACATCAGGACTTCCAGCTATTGCAAATGAACTCCGGACGTGTGCACCCCCTTGTGCATCTGGCTAATGTGGGTCCTAGGTCCTTTGGCTTTGCAGGGAAACACCTTAACTGCTAAGCCATCCCTCCAGCCTCATCCCCCCACTTTTTGTTGGTATCCTCCCAAATGAATTCAATAATCAGCCAAGGTTACATATCCTCCTTCAATCTATAAGATTTAACTGAATATCCACTACCTGAAATATATGAAATCAGAAATGGAACTCAATAATTTCCTCTAAAACTAATTCCTACTTTATTTAGCCTTACCTATGTCACTGCCCTGAGTCCTTCTAAACATGGTGTAACATCCCATAATTCCTATGTTCTTCTGGACCTCTGCCCATTCTCTCATCCCCTTACTCACTTTTATCCTTCATCCTCCAGCTAACAGATGCAACAATTTCAAAGTAAACTTTCAGAAACTCCTGGCTCATGTCATCTTTGCCTTTTGAATAAAGGGCTTCAGAGTCTCTTTCCATTTTCTCTAGGATAAAGTACAAAGTCCCAGGAATGACTTTCACTACCCTCTATATTCCATTTACTGCTTTTTCCTACGCCATGCTTTTCCATGTTCTTCCCCTCTTAATTTTTCAGATAGAGCCTAAAAGTGTGCTAGGATGGCCAAAAACAAAATGGTCCTGAAGCTTTTGTAAATTTTGTCCATTCAACTTTGTTCTCCACTACAGAACAGTAAGCAACTATGGGAACACACATGATTTATGATGCAGCATCAAAGGTTATAAACTCACAATGTATGAGCTGAAGCACAGCACAGCCTACCTTTTCACAAACAGGACTGTTGTCATTTGCATCAAGAACTTTCACTTCAACTATAGCTTTTGACGAGAAGGTCCCATCAGTTGCTGTGATTGTCAGAAGGTAACTGTCCCTTTTTTCCCTATCTAGAGGCTTCTTCACAAACACCTTCCATTCACTTTGTATATTTTCGACAGCAAACTGTCCCAAAGCATCCCCTCCTATCAAATTAATAGAGGAAGATGATAGTCAAATTTGTTGAATTAAAGAGAAGTTACAGAAAAAATTAACTGTACATAAAAGGCATGGCATTATAGTTTTAAAAAGTTAACTCATTTAAAATACAATTAAATTTGGTATGTATATATATTATATATATATTTACATATACATATATAAGTAATATATATATTATTTATATATATATAATATAAATAAATTGTTACATATATAATATTATATAGTGCATTTGGTATATGTATTTGCCTTCATTCTTCTCTCCCCCCTTTCCATATCTCAGGTTTGCCTAAAACTCACTATGTAGCCCAGGCTAGCCCCTAATTTGCAGCAATTATCTGCCTCAGCCTCCCAAGAACTGGGATTGCAGGTGTGCCCCACTACATCTAGCATTGTATTAACTTTCGATCTACACAGGAACAATGAGCAGCACAAACATATTTATTTAAACATGGCATGAAAATCAATTATAATTATTAAGCAATAATTCTACCTACAATTATGTTATATTTATAAAACACTAGTTATAAAGCTCAACAGAATAAATCATAAAATCTGACTAAATAAGCAGTTTTGCTCAGATAAAATTTGAACTACAGCATACAGATCTTATTTCTATTTATTTTAGGTAGTAACTAACTTGCTCCAATTTTAAATTTCCATAAAATACATATTTAACATGCTCCTAGTATAATTTAGTTTTACCTGTTATGAAGTATGACACTTGTCTGTTGATCTCCTCAGAATCTGCATCAGTGGTACTTAAGATGGCAATCACACCACCTGGAGGGTCATCCTCACTCACAGTCCCTTTATAAATCTCTGCTGTGAACCGTGGTGGACTGTCATTAACATCAGTGACAGTAACATCCACAATGGCCGTTGAGGACAGCTGAACCTTTTCCCCATGATCTGATGCAACCACTTTTATCAGGTAATTGTCTCTCTCTTCGTGATCAAGTTCCTTGAGAGTTGTAATCCAGCCGGTCTCCATATTAATAGCAAAAGACTCCATGATGTCTGTGCTTTGTGACTGATCTAGACTATACATAACTTGGCCATTGGCTCCTAAATCTAGGTCAGATGCCCTGACCTGGATGACTCTACTTCCCCCTGGCAGATTTTCAACAATAAACGCCTCGTATGGATTGGACTCCAAAATTGGGCTGTTATCATTTGCATCTTTCACCTGGATACTAACATCCACAGAAGCCATCACCTCAGCATCACCATGACAGCACCTGGCCACGATGGAAAACTGATACCACTTTGTTGTCTCATGATCGAGATGCTTCTCTAACTTCAGCCTCCCACTCTGTCTGTCAATCACGAAGAAGTCATCTCTATTACTTTCGGGAGTATTCCCTTTGACTAGGCTGTAGAGAACAGTTCCACTACATTCTATTCTAATGAGATCAATTTCTGTTCCAATAGGCATGTCTTCTGAAACTGTGTAGGTATAAAATGGCTCTGAAAATTCTGGAAGTGGTATTTCTGGTGGAAGTATTTTAACATAGACAGGCACAACAGATTCTTTTGATGGAGAGCCATTATCCACAGCTTTAACAAAGAAGGTAAAGACTTCATTTTCTAAGCCAACTAAGCTTTCCTTTGTGGTGATGATACCAGACAGGTTGCTAATTTCCAAATTCTCCCGAATGCTCCCAGAATCTGCTTCAATGGTGTAGGTGACATCTGCATTGGACCCCTCATCAGCATCACTTGCAAAAACCTTAATGACAGAGGTCCCTTTGACAGCATTGGAACCGATGTTCACTTCATACTTAGCTGCACGGAACTGTGGTGCATTATCATTGTCATCAGTGAGTATGATGTTGATGGTACAAAATGCAACTTTCCCTCCAGCATCCTTAGCCATCAAGCGGACTGCGATTACTTTCTCTGCTGGGGTCTCGCGATCAAGCTTTTCCAAAGTAAAGATCTGTCCTCTGTCATTTGTATAAAATCTGTCTTTAGCAAAGTCATTTACAATGTGGTAGGTAATGCGACCATAAATGCCAGAGTCTCTGTCTGTTGCCTTAACTTCAATCACCAGGGTATGCAAGGGGGCATTTTCAGCTAGTTCTACTTCATACTCATTGTGAAGAAAAACAGGACTATGCAAATTGCCCCCAATTACAGTCACATGAACCTGAGCTGAACTTCGAAAGACTCCATCAGACACAGAGATGTTGAGTCTGTAAAATGGCTTCAAGGTGTGTCGGTGCAGTCTTGAGAGTGTGATAATTCCTGTTTCACTATCAATGGCAAAATGTTTATGATCATTGCCAGACACAATGGAATACTCCAACCTGTCTATGTTGGAACTGTCTGCGTCATAGGCCTTTACACATATGACAAAATGTCCATGAGTGGTGTGTTCACTAATTTTGGCTTCATAAATTTGCTGGTCAAAGACAGGTGGATTATCATTGAGGTCGGTGACATCCACTGTGACGATCACATCACTGCTTAGGGGAGGCAATCCACCATCAATAGCCCTTACAAAAATCTTGTGCTGCTGGAACTGTTCATAATCCAAGGTTCTGAGTAAGGAAATGAGACCAGTGCTACTATCTATGTGGAAATGATCATGACTCTTGCTATGATTTCCAAATATTTGATAGGAAATTCCTCGGTTTGGCTCCGAATCGGGATCTGTTGCTCTCACCTGAATGACAGAAGTTCCAATTACAGATGCCTCAGACAGAGCTGTGGCATAAGAATGCTGAACAAACACAGGGGGGTTATCATTGATGTCCTCCACAATGATGTCAACGAACACTTCTGCATGGGCACCCGTCAAGGAGTCAGTTGCCCGTATGCTCAGTTTATATGCTGGGTGGGACTCAAAATCCAGAGGAGCTATGACATTGATAACTCCAGTATTAAAGTTGATAGTAAACTGGCTAAAAGGGTCCCCATCTGTGATGCTGTAGAACACTTTTAGCCCTTCTGGACTATTGGCTTGGATGTGAACCACTGGGCTGTGCATCTGGATGCTTTCTGGAATCTCTGCACTGTAGAAAGCCTTTTCAAATACAGGCATGGCTTTGTTCACTACAGTGATTGGGACTATAATCTCAGCTGAAAAAGCTGGGTTTCCTCCATCTTTTGCAACCACTGTGACAAGATACTCTTTATTTAATGTGTCAAGTTCAAACTGCTTTTTCAGTGAAATTTCACCAGAGAGTCCAATCTGAAAGTGGTCATGATGTTCCTTAAGGTAGTAGTGTACTTCTCCATTTCTGCCACTATCTCTGTCTATGGCAGTAACATAGCGAATGACCTGGCCTACCTCAGCATCCACCTTAACAACGGCATAATAGGGAAGGTTGACAAACACAGGTGCATTATCATTTTGGTCTTCTATGGTGACTTTCACAACAACATGGGCCACCGCTGAAGGCCTGCGTTCCTGTTTCACCTCGACAACCACATCAAACGAGTCCTGCTGTTCACGATCAAATGGTATCCCCGTGGTGGAGAGCACTCCTGATGTGCAGCTGATTTTAAATCTGTGGTCTGGATTGAGGATGGAATAAAACAAAGGCTCATTGATAGGGTTCCCAACAGTGGTAATGACAGCAAGTGTCTTGGTATCTGTGGAGTTCTCTTTCACAGCTGCAGAATAGAAATCTTGGGTGAACTTGAGCTGACTTTCTCTGCTTTCTTTCACATTAATTTTCACAGAGGTGAAGCTGGCGAACCTGCCATCAGAAGCCCGAACAGTTAACTCATAGCGGCTTCGAAGCTGAGTTGTGTTTTGTATTGTTATAGTACCAGCCTTGTAGTCCATCAAAAACTTCTCGCCAATGTTGCCTTCGATGATGGAGTAAATTAAGTGTGAAAATGCTCTGGAATCAGCATCGGTAGCATTTACTGTAATGACTTTCACCCCTTTGTATGTTGGCAACAAAAGAGATGTCTCATATAATGACTTGGAGAACACAGGAGGACAGTCATTGATGTCAATCACATGTATGGTGACATTAGCTGCACGTTCGGCAAATAAGTATGGCATTCCCATGTCATGCACTTGCACAGTAAAGTGAAAAACACTAGTTTCTTCATAGTCCAAACTCAGTACTGTGTGAATTGCACCTGTGCTGGAATCAATAGCAAAGTATTTGTGCATGGATGGCTCAACTATGTGGTAAACGAGCAGAGCATTGGATTCTTGGTCAGCGTCAGTGGCTCGAATCACTAGTGGGACATTCCAGTCTGTGAGAACAACACTGCCGACAGATGCTGACTCGCTAATGCGTCCTGAGTATTCTGCCTGCAGGAAAACTGGTGTGTTGTCGTTATCATCCTGCAGGTGTACCAGCACAGTTGTATTGGTGGACAGTCCAGCCATGTTGGTTCCCTGCACTGTTAGTGTATACATGGGCAAGGTTTCAAAATCCAATGCTTTCTGGGTGATGATACTTCCAGAATGTGGGTTAATATCAAAAGCATCACCTAAATTTCCATCCTTTATTTCATAGACTACTGATGACTGACTCTGGGCTGTAACCATCCCCACAAAACTGCCAATCCTGACAGTCTCACTGACTTCTACAGAGTAATCTTTTGAAGTGAACTTGGGTGCAGCGTTATCAGCAACTGTGACAATGATATGCACAGAAGTCATTTCACTGAGTGATGGATTGCCTTTATCTGTTGCTTTTACCATTAAATCATATTCCACTTGGTTACTTCGATCTAATTCTCTTGCAGTTTTGATAGAGCCCAAGATAGGATCAATTGCAAAAGAATTTCCAATATTTCCTAGAAGGGTAGAAAAATATATACATTAAAGAAAACACAAGGACCAACAATAGTAGTCAGAGAAACAGAAACAAAGATATTTTTAAATTAAATAGAAATGGGGCTGGAGAGATGGCTTAGCGGTTAAGCGCTTGCCTGTGAAGCCTAAGGACCCCGGTTCGAGGCTCGGTTCCCCAGGTCCCACGTTAGCCAGATGCACAAGGGGGCGCACGCGTCTGGAGTTCGTTTGCAGAGGCTGGAAGCCTTGGCGCGCCCATTCTCTCTCTCTCCCTCTACCTGTCTTTCTCTCTGTGTCTGTCACTCTCAGATAAATAAATAAATGAACAAAAAAATATTAAAAAAAAATTAAATAGAAATGCAGAAGATATCAAAATTTATACAAAACTTCCAATTTGTTTCATTTTTATCCATTTAAACTTCTCAGAATTTTGACCATTGTGGTGGCTTGTATTAATTGTCCACTTGATAGTATCTAGAATCAACTGTGAGGGAGTTCCTTGATTAAGTTAGCCTTTGGGCCTACCTGTGAGACATTATGTTGATTGGGTTAATAGAAGTGGGAGACCCATCTCAGCTGTGGGCAGCACTATTCCATGGACAGGGTACTGGAACTTATAAAAGGGAAAGAGCTAACTAAGCAAGAGTATTCACTTCTCTCTGCTTCCTCTTTGTGGCCTGAGTGGACCCAGTGGCCTCATCTCCTGCTGCCATGCTAGCTATCACGGCCATGATGGATGCCAGCCCTTGAACTGCAAGCTGGAACTGCAAGCTTTAAACTAGCTTTTGTTAGTGGACAATAAAAGTAGTTAACACTACCATTAAAAAAAAAAAATCACTGTGTACCTAAAACCAAAACTTACTAATGGTTGAATTGCAAATGTGTTGCGGAAACATTATTCTCCCACGAAGAAACTCAATTAACACTATGTTAAAATCCATGCAAAGCATCCATTTTATATTATTTTTACAAATTCTCAAGATTTTTATTCATTATGAGTGAAGATTTTAATTGGCTAAGAAAAATTTACACCAAGATTCAAGAAAATCTCTTATTGTAAGTATTTAGGAAAAACAAATTGTAACCCACCTATCTCAAAACAATCCTTTAACCTTTTTAAATCAATTTATTATAGTCAGTGGTTTTCTAACAGGGTAAATTCGCATCCAGAGAGACATGTAGCAGTGACTGGCTATCATAACTTGGAAGGTGAAAGTGCTACTACTGTCTAGGTAGAGGTGTCTGCCTATAGTGTACATAACAGCCCTTCAAGACAAGTTAAATGGTCCAAAAGAACAAGGGTGCTGGGCACAGCTGAGAACCACTGTTTTCTTTGTTGCTGTTTTTTTCAGGCTATACAGAGCTTTAGCATAACTTCGGCTCCATGACACATGATAGAGTTCTGTTATGGCTGAGACCAGAGTGTTCTACAGCCTTTCTGCTATAGACCAAGCCCTGTATGCAGGGCACAAAGGCTAAATCTGTCCATAAAGTTGTTTCATAAACACATATCTACAAATTATCATCCTAGTCATAGTACTTAATTTATTTTTCCCAAATAAACTATTCCACTTACTCTAAAACAAAGTTTGCTTGTCTCTTGACAGTTTTTTGTCATTCTGAGTCCTCTGGGTTTGCCACTTCATAGACCTGACCAGGACCATGTTGTAGTTTTCAAACTCGAGGATTAAGCAGGCACTTCTTTCCCCTCATATTAATAGTAAACACTTCCTCTACAGTGTTCATTTCTTTCCTTTAATACATTTTCCAAAACTCTATGACAATTTTTTTCTGAGGCCAGACCTGGCCTGGTTTGCATTAAGCTGGCCTGATTCTGTATTCAGTCCTCAGGCAGTGCCCCATTCTGCAATAGGGAGCCCAGGCTTCTCCTGGCCCTGAAGCTCTGGACCAAATACTGGCCCAGGAATAGGGTCCAGCTGCCTCTGCCAGGCTACTCAAACACTAATTTCCAGCCTGTCTATATTTAGAGAAGTGTGGTCCTGGATTCTCTCTCATTATATTTTAGGAAGAAATAATAGCATTCTCTTTCTTGTTGTACCTGTCCATTATTTCTACCATCCAAAATTGGCAGTCCTGGCATGGAAGAGCCATTGTCTTCATTACTATTCCTCAAGCTTTGCCGTGTCTGTTCTAGAAAAAGCAACTAACCTGCCAAAGTTTATATTTATTCAACTACACTCAGATCTGCCTTATTGTCTATGGTGAACTCTTATTTTGCCAACAACATTTTAAACTTGCAAGCTCTCAAATGAAGAAACCCATCAACCTTTTTGGTGCTAGGCTGGGCGAGGGGTGAGAGGTGAAACTGAGAGGATAGTGTCAGAACCACTACTTTCCATAGGAAGTATTCCTAGCTTCCAGCCAGGCTAGTATCTCTTTAAAACTCTTCCATCACAGAAGAACATACTCACTTCTCACACAGGGCCTCTGTATTTGCTAGGTTGATTCCCAAAACAGCTATCTCCAGCTAGTTAATCTCTATGTGTTTTTTTTTTTTAATCTATCCAAATAACTGTCCATCTGTTCAACCATTCATTCTTTCAGGCTTTGTCAGAACTCCTGCTTACAAAGCATAACAGTCTTTTTTGATCTTGCCGTTCAGTGTAACTCTTCTTCCCTTTTACATTTCTGCTACTTTTTTTGTCACATGTCCCCCAACCCCATGCCACTTTATGCAAACAGGGTCTCACCATGTAGCTCAGCTCACCATAGACCCCAGACTCACACTTACAATCTTCCTGCCTCGTGCTGCAGTTACAGGAATGTGCCACACACCAGCTCCTGGCCTTTACTTTCTAGTACTTATGACATTGTTTTTGTCAGCCAAGTGAAATTCATGAACATTCTTTATCATCTAGAGCATCCTGACTTTGATAAAGATGGTTCCAAGCTCATCACTTCATTAAAAAGTTTAAACAAGAATCCAGTGAACGAATTTATATATGATTCCCACATATGTATGCAACAAGGAAGAAAGCTTGAGATGTACACTGGGGGAAACATCATCATGTTTTAGGGAAAAGCAATGAGGGCTGCTGACTGGCACAGTACTGCTAATATGAACATTCACAAACACTAAACACAAGAGCTCTGAATTCATAAGACAGGGAGTAGTAGTTTGAATTAGATTCATTCGCTTTAGCTAGAATATGCCAGCCATAAATTGTTCTCTGTATTTAAACCTGGGGATTATCTGACAAACAATATTTGCTCTTAACACCATTCTCTCTCCCACAGGGCACATGAGTAGCATGATGGGGAGCCTGTGTCTTCCCACATTAACCAAAACTTCAGGAAGAAAAGCAATGCTGAAGAATAATTACATTTATTGAGTATCATCTATCTCAGTGTTACTAGAGCAGTAAAGGCTTATAGAGATGTAAGTCCATACAGCCCAGAGTGTGGCACTAGTAATACGTCAAGTGTTTCTGAAAAGGTGTTCTAGGGAAATCTTTCCCTTAAAGACAGCATATCAGAATAAACCTTTTGCTCAACAAACTGCTGCTAGTGAAACATTAGTATCATGGATAGAATTTAAACCAGATTTTTAAAGTTTATTAAACATAATATGACACAATTAGAAACAGCTGATTATTAATAAACCATTGAAGGAAAGATAGTATGAACATTTTATAGTTCATGCTATACCAACATGCATGTGTGTTCTCTCTCTCTCTCTCTCACACACACACACACACACACACACACACATGGCTATCTTTTAATGGTAATGGTTTAATATAAAGCATTTATTTAGCATAGTTTTACATTGCCCAAACTGGAAAGATACCTTAGAAGTACTTCAATACTAGAACAGTACACTGGTACTCATTCTATTCTTTTGAAAGGAAATAAGAGTTCCATTCTTAGGATACCAAGTTACAAATCCCGTCAGTCATTACAAGCATTCCAAGCATGTACATGCCTTCACTCAGACACCAACAACCATTTTAACCACTCGGTTGTTGAAAATTATGTGAAAACTAAGGAAAAGTTTAATATTTTCTTCTACATAAACCCAGTCAGTTTGTCTATGACAAAATTACTTTATTGAAATGCTCAGGCATGCACAAACGGAATGCACTGTTTTTCTAACCACTAAATTTCCAAAGCAGTGGAAAAATACTTTATCTCTATTCAAGGCACTAACTAAACTACCAATGCATTTTAACACCACAATCACAGGCAAGATATAAAATCTTATTTGGGAGGAATGAACTCAGTTTGGTAGTTTTAAGGGAAACAAGTGAAATTTCAAATGTGTAAATAAATAAAAATAGTTTAAGTATATAAAACACACCAGAGAGCATTTTGTCAAAATTATCTCTATTTACTCAAATTTTTGATTCTATGACCTATAGATAATAATCTGTAGCTCTATAGATTCTAATGCCTAGGAGGAACCATGTGTAAATGATGATTTCAATTTTCTAAAATGATTACAAAATAAGAATAATAATGGAGGCTGTTCCCAAAATAGCAATGGAAACTCAATTGCCTTCTTGAGACTTCACTTACTTTTATTATTAGCAAGATTAAGAGTACAATGTGACACCATTTCTCACTTGTAAAAATGCTCTGAAGTAGAATTCTTTCAGAGCACATGCCTGTAGACCAACATTAACCCTACCTACCAAACACAAGCATAGCAGCTCCTAGCATGGCCTCTGGCATGTTAAAGCAGCTTCATTTCTCCATGGGATAAAGATGTCAATGCACAAATGGCACAACAGACAGAACAGAACAGAACAGAACAGAACAGAACAGAACAGAACACATGCTGCCATGACTGCTTGGATGATCCTTGACTTGAGCTCTTTCCTCATCACACTGGACCTGCCCATGCCGGGACCAGCTTGACCTTGCTCCTCACTGCCTTCCACCAACTCCAGCAGGCCCCTTACAATACTTCTCATTAGAGAACCACTCAATGGCCTATAGAGCAATTCTGGGCAGGAGGATACTTTTTGTAAGACAGATGAGTCAGCAGTAGGTTGTGGCATTTCCTACTCTGCCCAAGGGAAGATACTCTGATTACAAGTATCATGTGGAACTAGTAGACCTGCATTTTACTAAATTGCTTCATAGTTAGTTGTTCAGTGGAGGAAAATGACTTTGTGCTTAAAATGATATCAGAAATTCAGAATTGGCCATAAAAGTTTTGCTTTTCTGTGGGATTTATCCATATTGATTTATGTTAATATTGTTGAATCTCCAAAAATTCTTAATACCCATACTTATTAGGTAGGCCACTATCTTCACTCTTTAGTGAAAACACACACACACAATCCCTTTTTGTAACAAGTAAAATGGTAGTTTAAAAAAAATTAAGCATTTTTTGTGGTGATATAAAAAAAAATTTTCAACACTTAGAGCTAAATTTAGAAAAGAAATAATCTTTGGCACATGTAAAGTTAAAATGCTATAGAGTATTTCAAAATTACCTGATTCAATGGAATAAAGCACTTCAGCATTTTTCCCTTTGTCTCTGTCCAGAGCTGTCACCTGCAACACCATGGAGCCAACGGCTGCGGATTCATAGACCCGTCCTTTGTAGGAAGAGGTGGTGAACCCCGGGGCATGATCGTTCATGTCACTGACGTTGATAACAATCCTTGCAAAATTGCGTTTTACAGGAACGTCCTGGTCACGTACCTAGAAGAATCAATACATTATTCACTCTGCTACGATGTTCTCTCTTGTGGATTACAAATCACTTTCAGTCTGAGTCACATGAAACCTTTCAAAAAACATAGGAGGCAGACAAGACACAAATGACAAGGCGCCTACCATGACTGTGAGAATATGCTGGTGAATGGCTTCATGATCCAGCTGGCTGGAAGTACAGAGGGAGCCGGTGGCAGGATCAAGACGAAACTTCCTGAGACTCAGTGGGTCCACACTACTTTGCAGGGTGTAAAGCAGCTTGTTCTTCTCATCCTGATCCACTGCACTGATCTGCAAAATTTCTGTTTCTGGCACCGTGTCTTCAGGAATGACAACCTCATATTTTGATGTAGAAAACTGAGGGCGGTGGTCATTTGTGTCTATTACTTTGATGAATACCTGAAATGAGTAACAAAAGGACTCACAAACTAGCTATAATTATGATTGCTCAGTATCTTAGGAATCAAGAAAAATTACATGTCCATTGGGGGAAAATGCTATTTTACCAAAATTAAATACAAATAAAAGTAAAAGCAAAATTCTAGAATCAAAAATTTTCAAAAATAGCCAGCTTAAGAGCCTGAGGTAGGAGGATCACTGTGAGTTAGAAGCCAGCATGAGACTACATAGTGAATTCCAGGTCAACCTGGGTTAGAGCTAGAGTGACATCCTGCCTCATAAAACAAAAAAACAAACAAACAAAAATCTTTTAAAAGCTACTCATTGGTTCATTACTTACTAAAACTTTTAGAGAGATAATGAAGACCTATCTCAATCTTTAGTGCCAACTTTGGAGAAATACTGCTCACAATTGCCATTTCTTTTTGAAATGCAGGTAAATTTTCATTTGTTCTACCCATGAGATCTTTTCAGATTGCTCATGGAAAGATAACAGGATATACTTAACTGGGATGTACACAATACCTATTTCTTAAATTAGATTTGAGGCAAATGAGAGGAATGGTAATATAACTTAAATTTGTCATTCTAATATCTGGAACTCTAAGCTCCTATTAGGTATTTCTAATATAAGAACAACAATTAAAAGTGATTTGTTAGAGTAGGGGTGTAGCTCAGTGACTGAGCACTTCTTAGCAGGCATATGGCTATGAGTTACATCCCCAGTAATGTCCAAAAAGAAAATACTTTTGGGTTATATTTTGACTTCAAAACTTCCACATTTACAAGTAGTAAATATGTTCATTTCCTTAAGACAAAACAGATTGAAAAGAAAAAAACTTGTTAAAGATGTCAGTACAAAACAAAAGGAAAAGAAGCAGGTGAAAAAAAAAAACCCTTGATTTTAACTATAAATAAATGGAAACAAAAGAATTTACCCTGAGAGAGGATTAATTTTCTGAATGAAAAGATGTAAAACAGAGAAAATCAGCATAATCATAATCATAAAAAGGGCTTATACTTTATAAATAAGAAACCTGAATTTCACTAGCTCCTAAGAAACACAGAGGTTTGCCAGTCCCCACAGCAACATCCAGGTAATTCTGCTAATCATACTGGTGCACCGTTGGGAACAGAGGTCATTTCATAAGGCCATACTAATGTTTTCACAGAATACTATATCAATGGATGGATTTTAACATTGTATTTATGTGAATCCTAAATACATTCACCAAACCACAGAAAGGTTTTATGTGAAAATTGTGTGAACATTTAAAACTACATAGGTTTCACTTCTAAAGGTTCAGATGATCCAGAAAGTATGACTGTAAAGGTCATGTCTGTTAATTAAATAGTGAGGTTTTTATAAATTTAAAACATTTTTACCATCATATGAGGCCTAGGCAAAATTTCCTTGTGATCCCAAGTTCAGTTAGGCACTATTAAAAAGAAACCCCTGAAAGTAAGAATAATCAATCCTGACAAGGTGACTCAGTTGAGCATGTTTATGGCCAACATGGACTGAAGGTATAAAACCAACTGTGATGCTTTCAACAACACCAGGCTAAGTCTTGTTTCTACAAGGTCTCATACACCAACAAGGCTTTGAAAGTCCAAAGTTTACCTGTATGCTTACTGGGCTTGAAGAGAAAGCACTCTGCATGGCTCCCTTACCCCTCATAGAAACTGTGAGGAGGACTAGAACCCTCCCAATCTTGCAGATGAGGCAATGGAAGCAGAGGGAGTTTGAACAAGAGCTGAAGACTGAAACCAGGCTACCAGCCGCAGAGTGCCTGCCCAATGTTCATGCTCGGTACAAACTGAAGGAACGCATGAAAGTCAAGCTGCTTCAGTATAAGGGGAAAAAAACTTAACTGTATTTGATGTTACCTGGAGATCCAAGCTAAATCAAGCAATGTGCCTGAGTTGGAGGGCATCCAGCAGGACAGGAGAGCAGGAGAGGGTCTGCCTGGCAGATTGATGCATCTGCACTGCCACCTTCTGCTTTCCTTCATGAGGTGCACCCTGTGATGTCACCAAACACTCTCCAATCTGGAGAGTGTTGCTACTGCCTTGGATGCACAAAAGCTGCTCTGTTGGTTTCACCTGCTGCCACATCTGCCCTATGGCCCAGAGCCTCAGCTGTATCAGCACAATTCAGTTTCTGCCCCTCTCCCTTCCTCCCTCCCTCCATGCAGGATCTGCTGCTCAATGTTCTCCCAGATTCCTATCTCTGGTCCTCAGTGCCAGAACAGAAACTAAAACCCAATTACAGATTGCTCCCTTTGTCATCACAGGTCAACCAGGCTCTGTAACCACTCAGTCCCAGTCTCACTACTTCTCCCTGCCAGCAATTCATTAGGATAGTATCAAGGTCCTCTGAAAATGACTCGGATTAAGGTCCAGATGTACAAAGCACTGACAAGCAGGAGAACAAGGAGTATTTCCTGGATTTGAGAGGAATTCTCATCAAGGTACATGATTCAATACTAAACTTTCAACTGTACTTACTGAAAATACTATAGTGGAGAAAGAAGCACAGTGTTAATTACTCATGTAAGCAGTCTACTGCAGATGGATACAGGATGAAGGAAGAAGGATGGATGACACATAGGGTCACTTCTGCTGCTCACAAAGTCCTTTGGCTAGCTAGATATCCATTTAGTCAATTGTGAACTGGACGGCACACAATTATAGTCTAAATCTTTCTCTCAGAATTATCATATTAAAATTTACTGTATGAGTGCTCAACCATGTTTATTACTGCTCAATTTATAATAGTTGGGAAATGGAACCAGCCTAAATGTCCCTCAACTGATGAGCGGATAATGAAGATGTGGCACATTTATACAATGGAGTTCTACTCAGCGGTAAAGAAAAATGAAGTTATGAAATTTGCAGAAAAATGGATGGATCTGGAAAGGATTATACTAAGTGAGGTAACCCAGGCCCAGAAAGCCAAGCGCCACATGTTCTCCCTCATATGTGGATCCTAGCTACAGATAACTGGGCTTCTGCGTAAGAAGGAAAATACTTAGTAGCAGAGGCCAGTAAGTTAAAAAGGAGATATAAAGGGAAGAGAAAGGAAGGGAGGGGGGTACTTAATAGGTTGGTATTATATATATGTAAGTACAATGATTGAGATGGGGAGGTAATATGATGGAGAATGGAATTTCAAAGGGGAAAGTGCGGGGGGGGGTGAGGGAGGGTATTACCATGAGATATTTTTTATAATCATGGAAAATGTTAATAAAAATTGTGAAAGGAAAAAAAAACTTACTGTAATTTTTGAAGTTTTTATTTTCATGCTCTAAAGTTTAACTTCAGAATTTATTTTAAAATATTTGGTTTTTCATTTTTATTTATTTGACAAGAAAAATAAAAGAGAGAGGGAGAAGAGAATAGGCATGCCAGGGCTCCAGCCACTGCAAATGGTGTGCCCCCTTGTGCATCCAGCTTACGTGGGTCCTGGGGAATTGAACCTGGTTCCTTTGGCTTTGCAGACAAATGCCTTAACTGCTAAGCCATCCCGCAAGCCCCAGGATTTATTTTTAAAGAGAGAAAAATCAATGTAGTCCGCTCATCACTACAATGATCAGAACTGGAAATTGTGAACAGCTCTAGAGTGTTCATGTGTGACCACAAAATGACCCAAATATGTATTGTCACATACAATGCCAATTTCACATATAGAAAATCAGAAATTTTTTGGAGAAAGAAATAAAATACTTTCCAACTAAACTTTAAATTATCTAGTAATTTAAATGAAATCTATATTCCAAGCTTTGACTATTTCTCTTTTTTTAAATTTTTTGGTTTATTTTTATTTATTTATTTGAAAGCAACAGAGAGAGAGGCAGAGAGAGAGAATGGGCACACCAGGGCTTCCAGCCACTGCAGACGAATTCCAGATGTGTGCGCCCCCTTGTGCCTCTGGCTAATGTGGGTCCTAGGGAACGGAGCCTCGAACCCGGGTCCTGAGGCTTCACAGGCAAGTGCTTAACCGCTAAGCCATCTCTCCAGTCCTGACTGTTTCTCTTTAATAGATTAAATGAGCAGATGACCTCTCTCATTTAATGCTTAATCTCATTTATAATTTCTTTCTTCTTAGGAATTATTTAAATAACAGACAAACTTTCATGATACACCTCCAAAAAGACAGAATTTTGGCCTTTCACCCACATTTCAGCTTTAAAACAACACCTGGCATGTTACAACTGCTCAGTAAGTGTATGAATGAATGAATGAATGAATGAATGAATGAATGAAACTTCTTCTTCCTGCTAATGCCTCACAATGACCAGTTACAAAAACATTCCTTCTGGGTGTAGCATTTAAACTGGAAAGCCCGAAATCTCACCATCTCTTAATCATCAAATAGCCATAATTAAGGAATAGTTAGAACACTTTCCATCTTTGTGAGTCATGTTTACACAGCCCTGTTTAATCAAAACAGGAAAAAAGCAAAACAAACAAACAAACAAAAAAAAAGAAATAGGGACCTAAGAGATAACTTGCTTTAATCAGCTTTTAATAAACTGGCTTATACATTTCATCTGGACAGTCACACACTCTACATGAGCACAGCTTAAAGCTTCAATTTAAGTATAAAATTAAGAAGATTCTGAAGGCAAAACAATACCCGTGTGGTCAGGCTTCAAGTCTACTGTCAAAAATTTTATGACTGCTTAATCACATGCAAAGCCCAAATCAGGATTTGCACACCAATTTCCTTTCTCTTCATGAATTTGTGTTTCATTCTTGCACAGGGGCCACGTTACTCTGTATCATTCGAATTTTAGTGTATATGATGCCAAAGCAAGCACTTAATTGCCTTACTCTAAATAAATTCTTGGGTATATGCAGGTATATTGTATTAGCATACTAGCTTCTGGTTTCAGAACCTTATAGAGCAAAATAAATTGTTCACATGGCCTGTGGACCCTGGGGTCAGGACAGCTTTGATAAGTACAACATGAGTAGTTTGCTTACCTGAGTAAGGATGGTGGTACTTCCATCTGTAGCCTCGACTGTGAGGTTATAGCTGGATTTCTGTTCCGCATCAAGGGGCTTGGCAACAATGATGGTTCCAGTGCTCTTATCTACATCAAAGTGACTGTCATAGTTGCCACCTAATTTAAATTAGGACAAACAAAACAGCTAAAACCAGTCACTTATTTTGTGGGTCCCCAGTGCTTTAATGGCTCTGAAAGCAGACTTCTAGTAGAATGATCCTAGTGATTCCAAGGAGACAGGGCTTGGTGAGTCACAGAACACAACTCTAAAAGCAATGCTTTCAGGACTCTGAGGGGGGTCAAGCATACCAGGACTGGAAAGGAAGCAAGAAAGTACTCAAAAAAAAAAAAAAAGAAAGAAAGAAAGAAAGAAAAAAAGAAAAAAGAAAAGAAAAAATGAGAGAAATCCTGTGCTAACACCACAAGTAAATCACTTTCCTCTAGACTTCTCAGGTTCTCTAAAAATTTATATCAGTATAAAAATACCACCAGCCATACAAAGTTTTTATTGGTAGAAAAAATTTTTGTAGGGCTTTTGGCGGTTAAGCACTTGTCTGTGAAGCCTAAGGACCCCAGTTCAAGGTTCATATTCCCCAGTACCCACGTAAGCCAGATGCACAAGGTGATGCATGCATCTGGAGTTTGTTTGCAGTGGCTGGAGGCCCTGACACACCCATTCTGTCTCTTTCTCTGTGCCTCTTTCTCTTTCTGTCTGTCATTTTCAAATACATAAAAAGATACTTTATTAAAAAAAAAACTGTAGTATTTGAACATATTAGCCAGGTGTGGTGGTGCACACCTTTAATCCCAGCACTCAGGAGCCAGAAGTAGGAGGATAGCTGTGAGTTTGAGGCTAGCCTGAGGCAACATAGTAAATTCCAGGTCAGCCTGGGCTACAGCAAAACTCTACCTTGAAAAACAAAACCAAAAAACAAAGCTGAACATATTGTCCTAATGACCATTAAAAACAATTGCTAACTCTTGGGGGGAAAAGCAATTCTCAAAGCTTAAAAGCAAGTTTCTGTCCTGGTAATACTATCTAAATATATTCCCAATTATACTGTAAATAAAATGCTTTGCAATTTCATTGAACTTGAGAGTCTTAGACCAATATGAAAGAAAATGGAATGAAAACAAAGGCTTAATGTAGTAATGAAGTTCTACTGTTATATCGAACCAAAAAAAAAAAAAAAAACCACTCAGGCTCTAATTATAACCTCAAACTATCGATGTAAGGATGATGAGGTACAAATATTTTGGTAACTAGAATGGGTGACCATGCACATATTATGAAAAGAGCAGTGATGAAAAGGTTGTTGGAAATAAAACTCATGCTTTTATCTTAGATCTCATAATCTGAGGCAAATTATGTGATCTCAGCAGATACCTTCTGCTGTACAGTTCAGGTCACAAGTCATCTGAAAGATGTGAAACACTTCTCTAGCAAGTGTCTCTCCTGGTACAGCCAAGCAAGCAAGTGTAAAAGCAAGCAGAGAGGAAGAACAGTCAGTGAAATCCACTCTGAATGCAGTGCAGCAAAGTCTGACCCTACACAGCAGCCGCCCACTGTCTAGAACTGCGATCAAGTGAAGAGAAAGTAAGCCATCTATCATAATTACAGTTAACAATGAAAATGCCTTTTTCCTTAAAGAAAACTACATCTGAAATATACTTCATAGGTACTTAAAACAACCATTTCACAGAATTGGTGTGTGCGTATGCTCATGCGCCGGCCTGTAGTGTGGTGCACTCGCCTATGGCAGCCAGAGGACAACACTAGTTGCCCACCTCTACCACTCTTCTCTGCCTGTTCTTTCTTGAGCCAGTCTCTTATGGATCCCAGAGCTTGTCCTATTTTGACAAGTCCCGGTGACTTTCTGGTCTCTGCACACCACAGGAATAATGTTACAGATGTGTGTGGCCATCAGCCATTTATGGGGTTCTAGGGAGTAAACTCACTCATGCCTCCTCTGGTCCTCATGCACAGGAAAGGATCTAACTGCTGAACCATCTTTCCAGCCCAACACAATATTTGCTTTTGCTTATAAGGTCCCTTATAAATTATAATTGTGAAGAACGAAGTAAGAAAGATCTGAGACCAGGTATTATAGGAAAAGCCTGTAATTTTAACTACTCAGGAGGCTGAGGCTGAGGCTGAAGGATAACAATTTTAAGCTATCCTGAGTAACTTAACAAAAGCCTGTCTCAATATTAAAGAGTAAATAGTTAGGTGTTGTCAGATGGCAGAAAGCTTACCTAGCATGTGCAGGGCCTTGGGTTCAATCCCCAGTCAAAATATTGCAGCTTGCATAACCCACAACCCCACTGACGAGGGCCCCCTGCAGAATGGGTACAGGGAAGAGCTTGGAGAAGATGGTAACAACACATGATGTAGCCATAAGAGAATTAAATAAATTTGCTATCTTTGTCATCCCCCCAAAACAATATGTAGCTTAAAGGTAATTCTCCACCAACAGGTCTTATCCCCACTTTCACAGCTGAGATATGCACAAAAATCAGAAAACTAGACTCAGATTTCTCCTCACTGTAACCTATACAAGAATAATGAAAGCTAAGAGAATGCTTACCAATGATATCAAACCACAGAGGCGAGCCCAGAGGCTCAACTGCTATTACACCAATCATGTGAGCCACTGGATCACTTTCCATGACTGTGAAACTGAAAAATGATTCTTCAAATGAAATTGGCTCTGAGGATGGTTTGGGTTTGGAAATCCACTCAATATGGAGCCTAGTGGTTGATGACTTCTGAGGACGGCCATTGTCAACTGCCTTGATCTACACAGTATAAACAGAAGGGATTACAATTACAAAGCAATCAAAAGTTATGTGCTATAACTGAGGCAAAAACTTGTTTGATTTTCAACTAAGTCAGCAAAAATTTCATTTCTGTATATGAATATAGTATAATGTTCAGTACTAGACAAAAGAAACAAGCCATTGGAGGGAGAACTGCTACAGGAGCAAAGCCATATTCCCAAACAGTGTAAGGTTGTTGGGTCCTAAACTCTGAAGCCATTTACAGAACAGGAATACAGATACAATCCATAACAGAAAAAGACACAAGACTAGGTTCATTGGCAAAGCATATACAAACTGCAAAGGCTACATTTTCAACTCACCGTAAGAATATCATATTCCCCAGCTGCAGAGAATTTTTTGGATAAAACCACTCCAGTTTTGGGTTCAATGAAAAACTTGCCATGCTCATTTCCCTCCTCGATGCTGTAGGAGATTTCTGCATTGGGACCTTCATCTTTATCTATAGCAATAACGCGATATAGAGGTGCTCGCCTGGGATTTCTCTCCCATTCTGGGTGGTCTCGCTCAGGGAGTCTGATTTTGTAGAACTTTTGAAGAAACTGAGGCTTATTGTCATTTTCATCAAGAATTTTCACAATCACTCTTGTAATGGTAGATTTGGGGGGTGTACCATTGTCTGTCACAGTGACCTGTTTTTTAAAGGTAGTAGATGTTTCTATGGCACATAAAAGAATACACATTTCTACTGCAGAACAACATCTTTACAAACATCTATAGTTCACACAGCACCATGACTCAGGTCACCTCCTCTCATTCTGACACTGGCTGACCAGTGTCAGATAAGGAGGAGAAGTGGCCTTTCCTGGTCCTTCAGACAGGGATGCAGGGAATAGGCAGTGGCCAAGGAACAGTTGCCCTACCTAACTTTTTCCTCGCCACACAGTCTCCCTTCCTTGTACTACTGTTAATGGTACAAAATTTTTAAACTACCAAAAGCTTAACATTTTTAGAAGTAGATAACTGTGTTAAATATATAAAAGCTCCCTTAAGAAATTGAATTTATACTTATAAATTTATATTTGAACATAAATTCTCCATATAATGCATAAAACTGTCTTAAGCTTCTTCAATACAACATGCAAGCATTCTTTTAAAATATATAATATTTAAACATTATGCTAAATATAACAGGTTTTCATCATTTTATTTTGCTTGGCACTTTTCTTATACCAATTAAATGTATAGGAAGGTGGGACAAACACTGAAAACTATGTTAAATAAGGTTTTCAGTAAAGGCAATGCAAAATAGCTTGCATTTTAACTAAGTTGCACAGGTACTCAGATTGAGAACAGAGTTGTTTCGTGAGGACTGCACTGGTGACTTTCTACGTAAGTTTACATCTGCAGCAATATGTACAAGAAAAATGACACCTTAGGAATGGCCCTTTCCCCCTCACCCATACCTCCAGGTCCTTCCAAACCAACTATATAACTATTAAAAACATTAAAGGAGACTGACATTTTCTATGAAACTACTTTCCTTTTGAAACCTGGTCGTTGTAAATCCTACCTATAAAACTATAAATATGTCCTCATGGGAACAGTTGGGCATTTAAGAAAATAGTACTTGCTTTACCTTAAAGTACATGACTTATCTTCCTAAAAGTTTCAGAATAGTAATTATTCTCTGAATTTTAATCTTTCCAAACATTTCGTTTTTGTCGCCACATCACCTTCACATGTAAAGAAAACCAAGAGAAGTATAGCTAAGCACTGTGCTGGGCAGCAGCCATCACCACATGGTTCCCAAGTTTAAACTAACAGCTTTCCCAATGCTCTGATGGCAAAAACCTCTGACTCTTACACAGAGCTAAGCTAATGCCTTATTTGATCCCTAAATGAACGGCCACAAAAGAACTCCATATGTGTTATGTACATAATCTGTAAATACCATAAATTGTTATTGCCTACAATGTCTTACTATTGTCTTCAAAGCTCTATGTATCTTGCACCTGCTTCCACCTTGCCCCAATGTTCAGTGAGAATATTGTAGGGCTCTGGAGTGAGGTTGCAATTGATGAAAAACCTGCTGTTATGGTGAGGGTGAGGGGATGGGAGAGAGGTGCCCATGCTACAACATGGCATTCTCAGTATTTCACCATCTCTTTGTTTTGTCAGTGCCCAAATTTCCCCTTTGTCAATTTCTGTAGTAATTGAATGAAAATCCAAGACCCTGTTCTGTAACATAGGAATTTCATTCAAGGGTACTACATAACCTATGAACTAAAACCTCAGGTGCAGCATATGACAAAATGACTGATTGGAAAACACTAGGGCTTGTGAAGCCACTTTTTCTGAGGGGTACCTACCTGCATCTCTCACATCATATGTACACACACAGATGTACAAACTGCACAGCTATATAAACAAAGTAGTTTACTGACACAGTTAAGAAACGATAAAAGATGAAAGGAATGAAGCAGACAGCATATGAACTTTGAACTATGAACAGCTTTAACACAGAAAAAGAGAATGAGAAAAATATCACCACTTAGAACTCTGTTTTCCATACTGTTAGAATTTACACAAAGTTCTTGGTACCTCACAAAAAAGAAAAGTACATGTCTTTTCTGGGTCTAAGCCCCAATAATAAGCCTAGACTTCAAGTTTGCTGTGTGGTGCTCCCTCTCCAAATGCTGCCTTTTCTTGGCTGCCCCTAGCTGTGGACAATGACACCCAGCACCCTTTTTCTGGCTGCTCCTAGAGTGAAGGCAATGGCACCCAACACTCTCCATAAGACACTCTATCTTCCATCTCCAAATAACTGCAGGGCCCCATTCTGCAAAATTACTTACTGCCAGCCAGAAGCTGAGTAATGGGCAATTAGAAATTTTTGAAGAGGACATGATGAACTGACTTCAATCTACTTCTCCTTTAGAAATTTTTTAAGTATAAAAAGTTTTTCAAAGCCCATGATTTCAAAGTAAAAATTAAAAAATATCAGGAAACCAGCTAACTTTGGTCTAAAAGGTTAAATTTAACCTACAAATATCAACAGACCTATATCTCAAAAGCATAATACCGAGGAAAAGGAAAGCTGTAGAAGGTGTAGAGAAAAAATATCACATACAAATGAGAGTAAAATTCAAACTGCATTGTTTACAAATGTGTTTGCTCAGTGTGTATATGTGCTATAGGCAGTGCTTTGGGGAAGATTATGGAACCTTTAGGAGGCGAAGCCACTGGAGGTGGGCCTTGATATTTTATAGCCCAGGATCACTTCCTTTCCTCCTCTGGTTCCTACTCCTTGCAATGCCTTCCAAGGCATAATGGATAATATGCCTCAAAACTAGGTCCTTAAAACATAGACCCTTCCTTCCTTAAGGTGCATTTTGTCAGGTATTTGTCCACAACAATAAGTAAAGAAACTAATACAGCATGTACACATGATGTACAAAAATTAGAACAAAATTTAAAACAGGGGTCATATATTCTGTGGATGGACTGAGGTGGGGACATAGAGCTATATTCACAATGCTCTACTTTTGTACCAATACCAGTTGATTTTTTTTATTTTTGTACTAATGGCCAGTAAATAAACAATATACTAACAACTAAGAACACTAGGAAATAGAAAAAGAGAATACTCTTAGCATATTTATAATTTTAAAATATTTCTGAATAAAAATTAAAGAAAGCTTACTTCTAAGATGTGTTCATCTTGCTGCTCTCGGTCTAGTTTCCTTGATGTAGTTGTGATGAGACCTGGAAAGGATGAGAGCATATTTCTCATTAAAAAAAAAAAAACAAAAACGTAATTGAAACCAAACTCATAAGTCTTAGCAAATTGCTAATGCCTTCTCAAGAAAAAAATAAGGGAGCTTACTAAAGAAATGTAAGATCCATGCATGATTATTTATATATAATATACTTTTCATTTTCTTATTTTAATAATTCTTAGAAATATTGGGTAAATGACACAGGTATTAAGAAAAAAGAAGAATTCAAATTAGTTACTTTTCTATCTGTTGTTAGTTGCACCAGACATTTTATCAAAATACATATTTTTAAATGGTGAAATAAGTTATTCAGAATTTCATCATGATCTCTAATAGCTCCAGAAATGGTGAAATTAACTTTTATTAGCTATTGAAAGGAACCATTAGAAAAAGTCACTATAATTTACTCTCTTTGATTCATCTACCCTCACAAGTTGAAGAGCTGTTTTTTTTTTTAAAGTAATGTTTCAGCTAATATTGTTTAAACAACCTTCATCTAATCTCCAATAAAAGGAAAAAGATAAATGATCCTCAAATAAATTCTGTATTCATTGGTTTTTGATTATATCAAACTACATTATTACAACTTATCTCCAGAACTTTATTTTAATAACTCTATCAACATATGGTAAAACATAAAGGACCATTAAAATTGTTACAGTGTATTTTGTATCCTCCAAACAGAGTCCCCATAACCTTTGTAACTGGTTTCAATGCCAGTGGTGAAGGGCATATGGGATGGCTGTGCAGAGCAGACCTGGGACCAGGTAAAGTCTAAGCCACAAGACAGTTGCTTCTACTTAGGACTGTCACCACAGAGCTCAAATAATTCATACTTAAGAACTGGGTTTATTCTTCTCATTTTTTCCTCTTCTAACCCTGGCTACTTCCAAAGAACCAATTAAACACTATTCAAAATATTTCTCTAAATTTGAAAATGAAAGATTTGTGTTTTCACTTAATTTTTTTTTCTTAAATAATGACTAAAACTCTATGCCAGCATTAATTTCTCTGTAATTTACTGAAGCGGCATTCTCCTTTCAACAAGAACAACAAAAAGATTAGATACTGGGATTTGTTTTCTCAAACCATATTTAGACACTGGAGAGGGCTCAGGGATCATTCTTCATGCTGTATAACAGCAGGACAGTGGGATTGGCTTTCTGTAGTTCAACAGTTCTGTAGTTAACTCTTTGTTTTCCTATCAATTTTACTACCGCATCTTCAGTAGGTTAAAGCAAGTCAAATATGACAAGAAACCACTTTCATTAGTCCTATCTAACTGTCCTAATGTGCTCATTAGTCACTACCACTGGTATAAACTCCTATCCCAGAATCTACTGCTGAATTCTCTAAGTCATTATATTTCTTCTATCATAAAATAACATCAACCCACAGATCTCTAGCCCAACCACTCTTTGTTTTTGTACTTCAAAGCCCAATAGGGAAGATATTTTCTTAGCTTACTTAAGTTATTACATCTATTACACCATTGAGGGAAAAAGAGTGAGGCCAATTTTTTCATAAAAAATAAAGTTAAAACTAACATTAAAATGATTACGGAAGAAAATTAAAAGTATCTATTATAGTAAGAAACATCTCTAAACCTGGATGTGATATAAATTCATAACTTACAAAGGTAATAAGGGAAACTCCCTTACCACGTTTACAGGCAAGCTATGTCAGGCACTGTGAAGAGCAGGTCTAGGGGCTGTGAGGTTCACACACACCTTGATGCACCAAGGTGCATGGCAGCAGTTATAGGCACTCAAAATAGTCTGGATATATCAGGACCAAAGGCAAGTGTATACAAACTCCTAAGAATGATAATGATCATCCTATATAAACTACCTAAATGAGGTACAGAGGCAAAAAGAGGCAGCACCAATCTTGAACCTTAAAGCTTATGTGCCAAAAGAGAAATTGGCAGCCAGTGTTCTAGAAGCCCTAAATATAGGATCAGGATGGAAGTACCTTCTCCATATACTTCAGAGAAGCCTGGAGGAGAAGGGAGAAAGTAGTGAGATTCTACCAGAAAGGTTTTTTTTTTTTTTTTTTTTACAAGGGAGACCACTCAGTATACTATAACTGAATGGTTGCAACAGGCAACCATAAACAAGTAAATGAAATACTAAAACCAAGCCAATACAGAAGCAGCAAGCCTCACATGACTACAATAATTTCTAAAATTAGATGAAATTTTAAATGTGATTTCTCAATCACATTAACCACAGGTGCCCAAGAGCTGCCTAGGGCTTCTGACCCCATGCCAGAAAAATACAGAAGATGTGGGACACTCCTATCAAGGTAGTATCCCAATCCGGACACAAAAGAGAGTCTACCAATCAGAATCTTGGAAGAAACTGCAAGTTGGTTTATGCCCACTTGACAAATAACCTGCTATAAAAATTAAACCAAGTCACATCTCCTCCATATACCTATTAAAGGAATACCATAAAATTAACGTTTGTAGCTTATATTAATATAGATGGAATATAATCAACATAGCTATAAGAAATGTAATGCACCTAGGACTTTCAGTGAAGTGATAGATGTTCTACTTCCCTCCTCAGAAACTGCAGCAGGGGAGATTCCTCTATGGTGGCTAACAAGAATTCTGTGACTCTGAGCCTGACTCTTTTGGATAATATATAACTACTTTATCTCAGGAGACAGCTGCCTGTACTTAATCTTATTTGACAGAACCCTACATTCATGGATGTAAATCCCTCCCCTCTCTAAACATTGTAGAATTCAGACAAAGGATTGTAAAAGTTATATAAGTCCAGCACAATCTAAGTTCAGGACCTCTGTCAGCTTTTTTTTTTTTTTTTTTTTTTGGCATTAGCCAGGAGGGGTCCACACATGAATAAAGGTTCTCTCCCTCTCTCTGAAGTGGATTTTGCCTGATTATTCTCATTGCCTCATTAATTCCTATAACATACCCACTACATTATCAACCTTATAGGTATTACTTTTTTTTTTTTTTTTTTTTTTTGGTTTTTTGAGGTAGGGTCTCACTCTAGCCCAGGCTGACCTGGAATTCACTATGGAGTCTCAGGGTGGCCTTGAACTCACAGCAATCCTCCTATCTCTGCCTCCCGAGTGCTGGGATTAAAGACGTGCGTCACCACGCCCAGCTTAGTTATTACATTTTGAAGTGGCACTAAATAGTCTAGGAATTTTTTTATGCAGTGCTTTCATTTTAAAGATTTGCACTAGGGCTGGAGAGATGACTTAGCAGTTAAGCACTTGCCTGTGAAGCCTAAGGATGCCGGTTCGAGGCTCGATTCCCCAGGACCCATATTAGCCAGATGCACAAGGGGGCATGCATCTGGGGTTCATTTGCAGTGGCTGGAGGCCCTGGCATGCCCATTCTCTCTCTCTAACTACCTCTTTCTCTCTCTGTCACTCGCAAATAAATAAATAAAAATTAAAAAAAAAGATTTGCACTCATCATGGTGTTTATTGCTAAGTGCCAAAGATGCACATTTAATAGAAACAACACAGAATTCCAATGATCAAGTTCATGTGCCTGAGCTACAATGAAGCTAATTTTTCCAAGGCCACCAGTAACTTATTAACAAGGCCAGGACTGGAACAGAGTTTCTCAGAGGCCCAAATGAGTTTTGCTTCCTTCTTTCTCATCACTCCAAGCTGTGTGATGATGTACTAGATTCTGGTATTTCAACTCTTCTTCAAATCTAAACTGTGACTTCCACGAAGTTTATGGAGAAAACGGCAATGACTAATCATTATTTTAATAAGTCTAAAAAAAGGAAGTTAGAAAATAAGAGAGGATGGGAGCAGAAAATGCATAAGCAAGTGCTTCCTTTAGTAACAGTGTGACCTGCTTTCATTTTCTGCAAACATCTTTAAATTAAAAATATAAATGAAGGACAAGGAGTAAAAATGTTTCTTTCTTGGGTTCATAAAAACACTGCATTCTTTATATCAATCCTACCAGAAATGTGGGCAGGCTGAGGTGCAGGTACAGGACACCAGCAGTTATAAATTAACCCCATACTTGTATGTAAAAGAAACAGAGGAACCAAAGCAACCATTTGGACTAATAAACAAGAACTTGTTTGACAAAAGTTTTAAGATTCATTATTAATGCTTCAATATAAAATTTCACTTTTAAAAATCAGTATGTAACAGACAGCTTAAGGTTGCTGAAACTTCCAGTCCAGCCAGTTATGGGGGAAGGGATTTATTCAAGCCTACAGACCCAGGAGAAGCTCCATAATGGCAGAAAAAGCTGGCTTGCTTTCACAGGACCAAACACAGAGAGAAAAGCCACAGTCAAAAAGCCATACCACATGCAAACTTTAGAACTCTTTGAGGAACTCAGGCACTTTGCATATCTTTAGATTACAATCTCAAATCCACCACACTTTAGGGCTGGACTCTAAGATTCACCTCCTCTAGCCAGTTGACTACAGATCTAAATTACAAACTGTAATAAAACACTGAATACATTGAGGGCCATCTATTCAAACTACTACACAATATCCCAAAGCTTAAAAGTTCAAGAGATAAGATGGTCATTACATGAGCACACAAAATTGCATAGTACAGAACAAGGAGGTGAAGATAATGTGAGATAGCTCACATTAGTTGTCTAGTTTTTTCATTTCCTCGGCTATTTTGTACTTTCCAATCAGAATGCAGAGATAAGTTCCACTTCCAAGAAGTAAGAATGAAAACCAGAACCTGGTGAAGATACTAGGGCACACCAGACTGGAGGATACACACACAGCAGCACCTGATTAAGATATGGGGACAAACCAGACTGGAGGTTGGTAATATTTCCATTTTTACAGGTTCAAAGATTAAATTCCTTATTCAAAATCACATGGCAAAGATTCAAGACGATCTTGCCTAAAGTTCTCATTAAAAGTGAGAAAAGCTAAGGAGGATTTTGTTCTATTAAAAAAAAATGGCTTGAATAACAGAACTGTACATATAAGAAGGCAGCTAAAGAAACAAAAAGTAAGATTTCTGAACATGATCAAGGCCATGTACAAGGAAAACAAGTCTTGGTCATTGGAACAAGAGAAACCTATGAAACAGAGGTCTAAACGTTGAGGTATAAATGATGAAGGCTGAGTCTGTGTACCTTGCCTAGCAAGAAAATTACTTTGACCAATTTTCCCCCAAAACAGTAAAAATGAATATCAATTAATGTTAATTATTAAAACAAATATAGGGCTGGAGAGATGGCTTAGCGGTTAAGCGCTTGCCTGTGAAGCCTAAGGACCCCGGTTCGAGGCTCGGTTCCCCAGGTCCCACGTTAGCCAGATGCACAAGGGGGCGCACGCGTCTGGAGTTCGTTTGCAGAGGCTGGAAGCCCTGGCGCACCCATTCTCTCTCTCTCCATCTGTCTTTCTCTCTGTGTCTGTCGCTCTCAAATAAATAAATAAATAAAAAATTTTTAAAAAAAATTAAAAAAAAATTTTAAAACAAATATAGCAGAATTTAAATACAAATATTTTAAAATCTATGAGATAAGTACCTCAAACTCTGAGCTACTAGAATCAGGACTTCAAAAAAATTTCCATGGCATTATTTAAGCAAAGACTGCTTTGAATTTGTTGGCTTTCAAAGAACTACAGAAGCTACACAAGCATAGGAAAGATAAAGAAAGCAACAGAATTATTGAATTGTAAAAGGACATGTTCAAGTACCATGAGAACCAGACATTGGAGAGAATAACTACAGAATTCCAGGTGACACATGACTGTTGATAAACGTTTTTCCCATGGAACGTTTTAATCCCGATCTCTACCCAGCCAGCTTTGATAAAATGGAAATGGCCATAGGACCAAGCTGCCTTGTGTAACTTGCACAGGGCACAGCTCAAGTCCTCAGAGCTGTACAGTGGACAGAGGACATCCCAGGAAGACAAGGGATAGAAATTCAACCAAGTCAGCCGCAAAGGAAAACCACTCAGATTTGTGAATTATAAAAATCTTTTAGCAATCACCTGGAAAGTTAAGTGTAACACAGCAACCACACAACCAATCTTGTGCCCAAGATAAGGATGATCATGATCCTTCAGAATTGAGCCAGTATAATATCCATGAAACAGAGGCAAGACAAGAACCAATAGTGAGTGAAAAGTCAGAGCCCTTTTGTAGACCAGCAGTAGGTATGACATGGCTTCTTCTCTCCATCTTCATGCTAAAGACCCAGCCTGCCTCATGAGTGGCCAATAGCAAACAATTAACTCTTCTTAGAGCTGTCATTCAGCAATTGTGCCCTGTGGAGATCACAACTATGAGCTCAGACCCTGTGCAGCATGCACGATCTTTATTTAGGTGGTGCCCAAGACCACTCTAGCTAGTCTGCCTAGAGATCCTTGGCAGCTGGGGCCATCTGAGCAGCTATTGTCTGTCACTGCAGTGCTGGTGCCAGCAGGATTAGGCTTGGGGCCAAAAAGGGAATTCTATTCATGGACCTTCAAGGCTGGGCAGCAGCTCAGGATTCATTCCATTCAAACTTTCTGAGACTGACAGAAAACACTACTGAAATGATTCCAAGGACTAGTCTAAATTCATACAAAAAATGGCTTGGCAAGGACTTGTACTCCACTACAAGTGTCTTTAATTCTCTTCTGGTTTTAATTCTATCTTACATGCTGTCTCTTGTTGGAAAAGGTTGGTATTAGAATATATGATCAAAAGCCATGCAGGTGCTGAATTTATGGGAAATTACCTTTAGCTTATTGTCTGGGGTAGGGGGACAGAGAGAATGAGAAGGAGAGGGAGAGGTAGGAAGGTATCCAACCCCATTATGAAGTCAGCATCACATTGACCTAAAAGGCAAAGTATTTAAATGCAACATATTAAGTAAATTCTTAGAATTTTTTCAGCAACATGTAAGAAAACAGAGTTCTCCTAAATGCAACAGATCCTAAAGATTCAATGAAAACAGATATTATAAGGGAAAACATGCCATGGAACAAAATCTAACTTCCTTAGACTTTAGGAATAATATACTTCACTATAAAATAAAAAAAATCTAGTATGACAAACAGGTAAGGAAAACCTATAATATCCTTAAAAATACAAATACGTTAATAAAAACAAGTAGGTAAACTTTTTTCTTTAATTAATTCCTATTGAAACTTGGCTGACCCTTCATTTCCTTCCTCTAAGGCTATCCAATGTTACCGGAAACCCTTAGAAGTTGTTTGCAGCTATAGTTACTTCCTATTGCACTTTGTTAGGTCTCCGGTCCAACCACAGTAAAATGCCGTTTCCTTTATACCTAATTACTCAGTAATACAAGACTAATTACTAAAGTAATACAGAACTCCAACCAGTATGAGTAACCAGCATACTTACTTGCCAATATAACAAGCGGTGATTTTACAATGTTTTAGAGATTACTAAATACATATTTGTATCTCTACTAAGTCTATCTGCGACTTTACAGTGAACAATCACATCATCACATTTCTCATATCCGTCATAAACATTCTATAGGAAATACACTATCATGCATACAAACAAGCAAGTTTAACACAGTCCATTATATATTATTGCTGTCCTCTACAAAGTATGAGAAATTATAATCTGACAATTTGAGCATAAACAACTGGTCCCAAGGAACAGTCCTGAAAAAGACCAAAGAGGAAAGGGTAATAGATGCTAAGCACTCAGAACAAATGGTGTTAGCTAGTGTTCTACCTGAGTTATTTTTAATAACATACATAAGAAAATCACAGCAACAAAAAATTAAAACCCAAAATTTAGGAATAACTTATCCTCTGGTGAGAAAACACTTCTTCCCAGACTAGAAGAGATTTAGTTAGCAGTTTACCATCTACTTCTAAGTGTCTCCCGTGAACATACTAGGTATGGAGTCTTCAGTCTGTAAAGTGAAGATTCCAACTGCTACACTATATAAAGACCTTGAAGAATCTCAAGCGTGAGGCATGTGTGTGTGTACATGCATGCATGTGTGTGCATGTGCACATTCTTGCTTACAGCAATGGGGCAAAATTCATTTTTTAAGTTTCAGAAATAGTGTACTTCAAAGAGCTGCCCACTGCACAAAGAAAGAAAAATCAGTAATTTTACTAGGTCCATACATAGTTCCACGTTAGTTTCCAGGAAACTCCTACTAATCCTGTAAGGACTACAAGCTAAGAACTTTGCATTTTGAGTAGTTGAACAAAATATTTTGTGATACATGAAAACTTCAAAGTCCCATGTTCGTAAAAAAAATGTCATTAGGTATGTTCCTATATGTCCCTGTGGCAGCTACACTATGTCAGAGCTGAATGGTGGTGATAGAGAACAGACAGCGCGCAATGCTGAAAATTCTATGTAGCCCTCAGAAAAAGTTCATATACCACATGGTTAACATAAGTAAGTTTAAATATCCTTTAAAAAAATATTTTACTTATTTATTTGAGAGAATGAGACAGAGAGAGAATATAGGCACACCAGAGGCTCCTGCAACTGCAAGCAAACTCCAAAGGCACGTGTCACTCTGTATATCTAGATTTACATGGGTACTTGGGAAATCGAACCCAGGCTGTCAGGCTTTACATGCAAGCACCTTTAACTGCTGAGCCACCTCTCCAGCCCAAATAATGTGTTTTATGTGTTTTTCAATCTAAAAAGTCCCACAGAAACATTAGCCAAAAAGCAGCTACTATGTGATATAATATGTTTTAGGATACTTAATAACTAGTTCCTGAACCACAATCACACATCAAAGACACTGTGGTCCAAGAAGCAACAGTTAGGAACTTCATGCCTGTGACTTGGACCTCTGGGTGGCCTTTACTTCTCTGAAGTCATATAATTACGTATAAAATGGTGAAAATACAAGTGAAGAAAACAAGAAACTTGTTTTTGGCAGTCTCTACCCATATGACAGGATTCTTGAAAACAGTAGATATACGAAAACTGTTTGTCATATACAAAGTGCACACTGTATATATGATAAAGTTGTCAGTGCCCCTTTGTGGAATGTGAAGGACATGCCAAGAAGGGAGCCCAAACAAAAGCGATTACTGAAAGTTGTTTCATTATTCTCTTACTCCTATCTCTAGTCCAGGAGGGGGTGGGCTCTCCCCAGGAGGAGAGGTTTCAGATACCAGAGCATCTGACAGAGAAAATGAGAAAACAGTTCATATAGCACTAAGGAGGGGACCCAAGGGAATTACCTGGAAGTAAACCTTTTCACTGATAACTTTCTTTTTATTTATTTATTTTTTGTTTATTTTTATTTATTTATTTGACAGCGACAGACAGAGAAAGAGGCAGAGAGAGAGCAAGAGAGAGAATGGGCACGCCAGGGCTTCCAGCCACTGCAAATGAATTCCAGATGCATGTGCCCCCTTGTGCATCTGGCTAACGTGCGTCCTGGGGAATCGAGCCTCGAACTGGGGTCCTTAGGCTTCACAGGCAAGTGCTTAACTGCTAAGCCATCTCTCCAGCCCTCACTGATAACTTTCTATACTTTGAATTCTGTACTATGGGTACCTACTTACTTAAGTAATATAATCTTTAAGGGGTATCACCCCAGACATGTGCATACAGACATCACACACCTAGTTCTCAGTCCTGATAGGCAGATTATGCAGATATAAATGGTATTAAGAGGAATTCAGCTAGAACTCGAGGATGGACATTCACAGCTTAAGAAAGAATGTAATGGTGTAATTGCAGAGAAACAAAAAGTACAGGGCTGAAGAGATGGCTTAGTGGTTAAAGCACTTGCCTGGCCAAGAGACCCAGATTTGATTCCCAGGTACCCATATAAGCCATATGGCACAAGGTGGTGCATATGTCTGGAGTTCATCTGTAGTGGCTGGAGGCCCTGTGTGGCCTATCCATTCATTCATGTTCTCTCTCCCTCTCTTCCTCCCTCTCTCCTTCTCCCCCTCTCTATAAACTGTGGTGTTGCCCAAAACAGGCAATACATACATACATATATATATCTTGAACCAATTTATATACTATAAATTCCAGAAACACATGATAGTAAGACACATGCTGGAGGCCCTGTCATGCCCTACCCATTCTCTCTCACTCACTCACTCACTCACTAGTGTGTATGTATGCATATGTGTGTATATATATGTATGTATGTGTGTGTATGTATGTATGTATATACACACACACACACACACACACACACACACATATATATATACACACACACTGTTATAAAACCACCCCAAAACAGAAAAATAAACAAAGTCAGACATTAGATATTAGATATCAGGCAGCAAAAAAGTGATTCCTGTTTAGTTTACTATCTTGACAGTGTTCAAACTTGTACGTGAAATCTGAAGAAACAGAACTATATGGCTATGAAAAGAGTTTTCTCAGTGTTTAACAACATCCTTATTGCTAACAACTGAAGCACAATAGTGCAAAATGCCACTAACTGGTAAAAGGATAAGCAAATTGTCATCTATCTATAAAAGTGTTATATAGCAACAAAGAGTGATGAAGTGTATCCCTCCATCGTGCATGAATCTCAAGAGTATACATGTTAAGAGCAAACAATTTTGCCAAGAGATAAAGTATAAATACCATATTAGTGCACCTACATGAGATTCTAGGAAGTATACAATGGATACAAGGAACAGAAGGGAGCAGAGGTTACCCAGGGGTGAGTTAATGAGGAATAAGGAGTAAGAAAATAGAAAGACGCATGAGAAACATTGTTGAGTGATGGATGTGTTCACTACTTGATCATGGTGATGGTTTCCCAGGTACTGACAAATGTCAAAATTATTAACCACACATGTGGTGGTTTGAATAGAATAGATGGCCCCCAATATATTCAGTTCCTTATTGTTTGTAGTTTGCATCTGCTGGCTACCTGGCTGGAGGCAATGTCACTGGGTGATCTTAAGGTGTGGAGGTAGGTTTCCAATTTCAATCTAAAGATATGCAAAGTGTGCCTAGCTGGAGTTCCTGAAGTGTGCTGTGGCTTTTGACCTTGAGGCTTGTACTTCTTTCTCTCTGCTTGGGCCTGTTAAGGCAGGCCAGCTTCTTCTGCCATTATGGAACTTCCCCTGGATCTGTAAGCTTCAATAAATCCCTTCCTCCATAATTGTGCCTGGCCTGAAAGTTCATCTCAGTGAACCTGAAGCTCTCTGCTACAACACACTTAAAACGTGTGACATGTAATACATGTTAATATTATTTCAAAAAGACTTAAAAAGTAAAAGGCATTGCTTGCTTTGTAACAAAAACTTTGGAGATGCCAAACACAGTGGGAGTAAGACTGTGGCCTCTCCCAAAGCAAGCACATGAATAAAGTAACCTTCAGATTTATCTGGTGGTTTTAAGTTATGCATCACTCCTTACTAATCAGACTGAGAAGTGTTACCATTAACAGACTTTTCAAGGTGGTCGGTTTCTGGGGAATGAGAAAGGATAATAAATTGTACAGAGTCCACACTCATCTTTGTTTGGGGCTCCCTTCTTGTTGTGACCTTGACATACCATAGAGCTATGATGCTTTTGTTTGTAGGAGCTGGTGATGTCAAGTTTCCTGACAATAAAATATCTATATCTTCTTTCTAGTGCCTTGAGCAAAAACAAAACAAAACAAAACAAAACCAAACAAAAAAAAATGTTAAAAAGACACAAACTGATCCAAAATGACATTGGACATAACCAAAACAAACAAACAAAAAAACCCTGTACACTGGCTTTAAAAGTGTCTATGTCAGAAAAGGAAAACCAATTACATCTTTTGTCTTATACCCTAAAAAAGAAATCCCATTAAAACTCTACTTGCACAAAGTGTAATTAGGTAGAAAGATAGCTTCTAATCGTAATAAAACAAACAAAAACTTTGTAAGATTTTTTTAAAAAGTTCTTTCTAACTTGCCATTTTTAAATCAAAGTTCAGAAAATTACTGTACCCAATACAGATAGGTTATTTTGGGTTGTATGTGTGTTGTGAATGTGTGTATGCACATTATATATGTGAGTGCATGTGTGGGACAATACATGCTTTAAGTGTGCACATGCAGATGGGGTCCAGAGTTCTACATTAAATTATTTCCATCATTTTCTACCTTATATTTTGAGACAGAGTCCGTTTCTGAACCTGGAGCTCACAGATTCAGCTAGCAAGCAAGCCCCAGGGATCCTCCTGTCACCACTTCTTCCCCAGTGCTCAGATTACAGGTGCATGCTGACACAGTTGGCTTTTACATAGGTGCTAGGGAGGGATCCAAATTTAGGTACAACTGTGTGGTAAGCACTTTAATAACTGGGCTCCACCCAGCACAAATTATTTTCTTTTCTTTTTGAGAACATTCTGTCACATATGAAGAAAAGGGATGTTGAGGAGATGCCTTCCACATTTCTAAAATGACTTCAGGTAAAAATTTTGCAAAGTTCTTAATTCGTAAAAGTAACATGAACATTTTCCATAGTCCTTATTCTGATATTTCAGAATAGCATTATTCCCATACATTCACATCACTTTATCTACTGTCTCTAACCACTCCTTTAGGATGTCCCTCAACATAGCAAGCATTTCCTACCTTATCTCCATCAATCTACTTTTACCACCTTCAAAATTAGCCCCAGTAACTTTTCAAAGGGGGTTGACTTTCCTCACTTTCCCCACACCACACCAGTCTGCTCCCTCCACACATGTTCAAATCAACCTGTGCCCTGCTACCTTGTTACAACCCCTTTTCTTTTTCAGACAACACAATTTCAAAGCACCTAAAGGCAGTGTGATCCCGGTGAAAGCTCAGTAAACACTTCATGTGCACACACACTTTGAATGATGATGAGTGTAGATTTTTTTGTAGTCTGCTAGATATGTAAGAAAAAAAAAGAATCACTGGGATCTCAAATCTCTCTTTGTCACTAAGAAGCAAAGAGACCTATTTTAGTTCACTAAATCTGTTTATCCAAAGGAAATAAACAAATTTATTCATCTATTAAAATCTTGGTTACCTCATCTACATTAACAACTGTTACACATCCAGGGAAGGAGACCGAGGGATCCCTGAGGATTCCACACAGATGAGCCTTACCTTCCTCAAAGTGTGAATGAACTATTTGTTCCTGACCCTAAGGCCTACAGTCTGCTTCCCTCAAGATGCCAGAAGGAAAAGCTGACATTGACCCATATGCTACATTTCCAGCCTGGTGCTTTCCTAACTTTGGTGTTAATTATTAAGGGAATGATTTAGGGTCTCCAAGTGGTCACAAGGACTTTCCTTGGCTAGACCCTCTTTCTGCAGCTCAGAGACCTAATGAAGCCCCCATCTCAGCAACCTAAAGGTTTCAGAAAGATGAGCTATCCTCATTCTGGACCCTGGGGATTTGTCTAAATTCTCTGTTATGTTGGAAGAATAGACTCATCTAGAGAAAGAGATCTCCTGAAGCTGTACTTGCAGTGTTTTGTTTTTTTTTTAACAATGTCTATGCTTAGCACAAGGCTACTTTAAAAAAAATTTTTTTTGTTTATTTATTTGAGAGCAACAGACAGAGAGAGAAAGAGGCAGACAGAGAGAGAGACACAAAGAGAAAGAGAGAATGGGCATGTCAGGGCCTCCAGCCTCTGCAAACGAACTCCAGACGCGTTCGCCCCTTGTGCATCTGGCTAACGTGGGTCCTGGGGAATCAAGCCTCGAACTGGGGTCCTTAGGCTTCACAGGCAAGCGTTTAACCGCCAAGCCATCTCTCCAGCCACAAGGCTACTTTCTGATCTTTAGAAATAAGGCCATTTGCAGAATACTCTTCATTATCTATGGTTTACAATATCCAAAACATATTTCTGTGTACCAAGTATAGTTATGCCCCACATCTGCCTTCAAGTCATGAAAACAGAAAACCTCTTTGCATACTGTTAAATTTCCTCATAATGTCTCCCCAGCAGGACTCATGTGCCTCTCACTTCCAAGAGGGAACTATGAATTCCTAAGGGTTATTTATTCTTATACAAGTTTCTGTAGTTATCATTTCTTAAAAGTTGTCACCATGAAGAGATTTATAAGGTATGACAGACAGCTTCAGGTTTGCTGAGATCAACTTCCAGACTAGGCACAGTTATGGAAGAAGGGAGTTATTGAAGCTTGCAGATCCAAGGGAAATTTCATAATGGCAAAGAAGCTGGCCTGCTTTCAGAGGACCAAACACTCAGAGAAAAAGCCACAATCCAAAAGCCCCACCACAAAGCACACTTCAGGAACTCCAGATGGAACTAGGCACTTTGCATACCTTTAGATTGGAAATGTAAAACTCACCACCACACCTTAGGGCTGGACCCTAAGATCCGCCCAGTGACACAGCCTCCAACCAAGTGACTAGAGATCCAAACTACAAGCTAATAAAACACTGGATATATTGGGGGCCATCTATTCAAACTACCACACAAGGGAATGAAAATGCCTTATCAATCAGTCTCTAAGACATCACACCACTGTACTGGTTGCATTGTTTCAGAGATCTAAGCTATGGAAGTTTAAGTTTCTTTCTCCTTTTGTAAAATTATACCCAGACCTACAGCCTTTGTTCAGATAATTAAAAGGACATGTATTGCTCTCGCTTCACAGGGTACTTAATCTAAAGAAAAGAGTGAGGGCATAAGAAAGATGAAACCACTTTTAAGCCTAATTCATCAAATAAATTTAAAAGTTATATACAATTGAATTACCATCTCAAGGCTTGTCTCTTTCCCTCTCTCTCCTTTTTTCCTCCCTCTTAAAGTTCTCTCCCTCCATTTACCCCTCCCTCAAGCTTACGTCCTCCTTTCAGCATAATATGTGGACTCTAAAACCCTCCTCTCAAGTTGTTGTGAACTTTTAAATTCCTTTCTTTTGTATCTGACAATGTATTCTAATGTTTTTTTTTTGTTTTTTTTGCTTTTAGTCTGGAAAGCCCTTTCACTTTAATTCAGGCAAATAAGAAGAACTATTCAATGAAATAGCAGATAGCACACTTCTAACACAAGGCCTTTATAAGCCATTTGTAGAGGAATTTCAAGTTAGCCATTTTCTTGCCCTGATTCCAGCTTTCCTTGACATGAAGGTCTGCTACACTACTGGAAAAACACTTTCAGACCATGTAAATTTTTCTTCTATATAATTTCTTGTAAGACTCAGCCTCAACAATGATCACTCTTCCAAGAATCCAAACTAGGTCAGAATTTTCTCAAAGGGCTAGAGTATAATATCCCCAAATAAAATGTCTTAAACCAAAAAGCATTCAAAATCAATTGACCTTGTACTTAACAACCAAAACACAGTTTTGTATATTGATGAGAGCTTTACAAAACAACCATCTGACCACACTTTTCCAAGATCTTTTACAAGCCAGGCACTACCTCTTAAACATACATTCTTTTTAAAAAGAAGTATTTTATTTATTTGTTTGCAAGGAGAGGGGGAGGGAGGAAGACACCAGGTCCTCTTGCCACTACAAAAGAAATCCAAATGCAAGTGCCACTCTGTGTATTTAGCTTTACTAGGACACTGGGAACAGAACCTGGGACGGAAGTCTTCAGTAGCAAGTGTGTTTAACTACTAAGCCATTTCCTCAGCCTCTTAAACATACTTTCTAAGAGACAAAGTACATGAATGTGTACATCTATCTGTTTATGGGCATTTTCTATGCAGAAATTACACTCAGGCTTCTTCCCACCAAAGATTTATGTTTTAAGTGCAATAAAAGAAGGCAGAGAATAAATGACATAAAGGGATAGAGGATGACAGATTGTGCATCATTAATTTTGATTTTTGTAACTACTTCCCTGACACATCAAATATGTACTATGCAATTAGTGAAGATACAAACTGCACTAGAATAAGGAAAGACCATGCAAACAAAGCCAAGACAAATGTACCTGAAGGTGCTGGTGTGAATGGGAACTGTCCCCATAGCCTCTTGTGTTTTGAATATTTGGTCCTCAATTGGTGGCAATTTGGAAAAATGTATAGCCTTTGGGAGGTGGAGCCTTGCTGGGAGGAGATGTGTCATTTAGGACAGACCTTGGGGTTTATTAGCCCAGCCCGCTGGTTATTCAAGCTAGCTCCCTTGGATTATTCCCTTCTAACTGGAAGGCTCAGGCTTTTTATTTAGGCCTGAGATGTTTTCTCTGCCACAATGCAACTTCCCTTTGAGACTATAAGCTGAAATAAAACCATCCTCCTTCCCATAAACTGCTTCTGGTCAGGTGTTTTGTCCTAGCAACAAAAAGGAAACTCCTGCAATGACTTTTAGTAAATAAATCTTGAGAACTTTCTATTAATTAGATTTACCAGCAAAGATGGAATAAATACATATTTTAAAAGCCAACGATCAATTAGCTAAGTCATTTTACTTTCCTACAAATAAACTTCCTTCTTAATGTCATATGGTAGTTATTTTACTGGATTAGTAAATCAGTTTTCTGCACTCCACCTGTGACATTTTCATTGCACAAAAGAGAACTAAGTGTTTACTATGTAAATGAGAACAACACTGAGTGTATCATATTTTGAAAAATCATACAAAAGAGAACTAAGAGCTATGAAAAAATGTACTGTCAAATGTAAAATAGCAAATTTAGAAGTTACAAGGATTTTGAAAAGGCATGGGTCTTATGAAGCCATCTTCTCTAAGCAGAAAGTCATAGACTTTGCGGTAAAAATTAAAGACAATGGCTAAGGAATCAGTTCAAGAAAATAATAACCAAACCCATTCTGAAAACTGCTTCATCCTAATTGTTGCAAACAGCCACAGCAGTGCTCTATTTAAAGGAAGTGAATTATGAAACAGACTTATCTAGTATTCATAACAAAGAGCAGAATTATAAAAATTCAGATACACTGTAGCAGAATTTGGTCTCAGTTTAAGATACATGGCTCCCTGAACTACTACTGAAATGAAGAATACTTTCTTACCTGGAAGTGAACCTTAAGACAGTGGAAAATCATGAAATAACTTTGTAAAAACAAACTCAAAGGGGTGGGGAGTGAAGAATACACATGGATGAATTTTCATCTAAAACTACAGGTTTATTCTGAATAAATGAAAAGGAAAGTACCAAAACTAAATAAAACTATGCAAGGGATGCTCTCTCTTAGTTTTCCATTCTTGGGAAAGTGCAATTGCAAGCATTTCATATAATGGTATTAACATACCTATTTTAGGATGCATCAAAAAGAATCCTTGTGGATTTCCACTTGTGATTTTGTATGTCAGCTTGTCATTAGAACTGGAATCTGGGTCAAATGCCTCAATCTGGACCACAGATACATCCTTGGGTGAGTTTTCCATGACTTCAGGATAATAAACAGGTTCTGATGTCTGTGGGGCGTTGTCATTGACATCTTCTACCTCTATGTAGATCTCTATGAAGGATGACAGGGGAACAACACCCTGATCAGTGGCATAGACAGTTAGCCAGTAGTGCGAAGTTGATTCACGGTCCAGACGATCTGAAGTCTCTATAACGCCTAACAGAATGAAAAAAACAAAAACAAAAACCATGAAGCAACATGCAAACCATAAGAACAAAACACCACCTTAAGAAAGCATCTCTGAGAGAATGACTAGCATGTAAAAAAAAAATGTCACTTAATGGTTACATGATACTTGTCAAGTCATCTAATATCTTGGCCCCTCACAGTATATTCCTTATGGATTTATTAAATGAACTAAGACATATGTAATGGTTAAAACAGAGCATCTATAAAATATAAAAGTATTTATTGTTACTAATGTCTAGCACAATATGGATCATTTTTTAAAATATATTACCTAAATCTCAAAACAACCCATGAAGTGGGCATTAAGAAATCCTATCATGGCTCAGTACTGTTTTACTGAAGACAAATTTTACGACTGGCTGAGATATGTTGCTGATGAAGGTTAGCAAGGAAGCCAGAAACAAAAGCAGAGCATGGGTGGAGTTTTATGTCCCCTGTCTAGGGGCTTCCTGCTGCCTGTCACAGCTCAGGGAAAGAAGCCAGGAGCAACATTCTCCCAGACATCCTTGTTTGGAGACATACCCTGTATTTAAATTACTAATAAAACAAAATATAAACTTTGACAGTCCAAGTAAGGTATTACTCAGGTCTTTTACACACTAAGAGTCTTTCTATTTGTTTCAACCACCTAAACAAATGGAAAGATAACCAATATGTTATAAAATATAAATTATCCCAGCTATGTTATACACTGTAAAAAGGTATATACCTTCTCAACTACTACCATTTCCCCATTATATACCCCTCATACAAAGCACAATAATTACTCAGTAAGTAAAATATATAAATATCTCTGTTGGAGTTGGCATAGAGAATCCTCAATACAGATGCAAACTATGACACTTCTTTTTGAGTGAGATAGAAAGAGGTGTAGTTATACAATCATAGAAAAGGGAGTTGGAATGTCCATACTATTTTAAGTTCAACCACTGTAACCTATTAAAACTTTAATCTAAGGGGCTAGAGAGATGACTTAGTGGTTAAACGCTTGCCTGTGAAGCCTAAGGACCCTGGTTCAAGGCTTGATTCTCCAGGACCCATGTTAGCCAGATGCACAAGAGGGCACATGCGTCTGGAGTTCATTTGCAATGGCTGGAGGCCCTGGGGTGCCCATTCTCTCTCTCTGTCCCTCTTTCTCTCTGTCTGTGGCTCTCAAATAAATAAATAAATAAATAAACAAAAATTTAAAAAAAACTTTAAAGTAGAAAGTAGAAATACCACCTTCTCTCAGGAAGGCAAGTGTTGCCTGTCATATAATGGTATACTATTCGCCTTCATTCTCAAAGGTATCACTGCCTTTTCCATGAACTGATGATTATGTCCAGTGTTCAGTGCCAGGGTCCAACTCTAGCTACAGGAAAAATGTCAAGTTCATCTATGTTCAGCAATAAAATATTATTTACCCCAACAAAAATCTGCTATTTTATATTTAAAATACCAAAATTACACATATTTACTGTGTGCAGCAATATGAAGCTTTGAAATAGGTATACCTTGTAGATAATTAGTGCAACCATTACCTCACATCCTTATTATCATCTGGTGAGAATACTCAATACCTACTCTCATAGCAATTTTCAAGACACAATAATGCACTGCTGTTAAATATAGTCACCATATACTTGTGTTAAAATCATTAATTAAAATGAGCATTTGCTTTTTTGAGGGTAGCACAGAACAGTAACTTAACTAAAGGTAACATGAACTACCTCAAGATGAATTTTTGTGGGCACTCAGAAGTGCTATCATTATTTATTGTTGTTTCATGTAGACTCTCAGGTAAAACCTAAAACAACTCTAGATAGTGGAGCAAAGCTGCCAAGCCAAAGGAACGGGAGCAAATAATTTCCTAGAGAGGAAGATTTTCTCTTTTTCTCTGACCCAAACATATTTCATAAATACTCAGTCTTCACTAAATCACATCGGCTTAGAACTGGAAAAAGTCATCTTTACTAGTTTCTCTTATTCAACATGGCCACCACCTGATACAGAAGATTCAGAGGACATAGAATGTTCTCCAAGGATTACATAGAAACAAAATGAAGGAGTATATGCTTCTCCTGTGTCCTGCCTGTGTGCTACACTAAAATACCATTAAAGTTATAAGACAAGTGAAGTATTATTAGAAAATTTTAAGCAGATAGACATATGGTAATTTAATCCTCTGATTTTTAGTTCAAATCCTCAAATATTTCATGTTATTATCCATTGTTATTAAGTTGCACGCCTCTAGATGTGATTATAAACATATAAAACAACGATAATTGCATGAACAACTTAATCAGGGCTTACTATATGCCAGGCATAATAATAAGTATTTTACCTACACCATCTTATTTCATCTTTATTTCTGCCCTTCCTAAACAAGCGCTGCTTTTATCACCATTCTATGAAGAAAACCTAGACAGGGAACTTCCCAGGGTCACAGAAAACAGTAAAGCATCAGTGCCAACAAAATTCCCCATCAGCCCTATTGTTAAGTTGGCAAAAGGAGTAAACTGAGTACATGTGATAACTCTGAGAAGATAAGACAAGCCACATAGTCCATATACTTCACATGTTATTATTCAGAGGGGTATCTGCCTTCATTCATATGCAAGAGATTTTCCTACTCTCAAGGTAAAAGGGGAGGTGGGAAGAAATATAAAATGCAAGCATATTTTGAGTTTTACAATGACAGGCAAAACCAGCTACTGACTTTCTCTCATGTTATATTTCTAGTCTAGTCTCCTTAGTGGGGCTCCAGCAGGGTCAGTACAGTCTTTACGATAGCACACACAGTCTTTGCGATAGCACACATTTTGGAGATAACTCACACACAAATCACCTTCAATTCTGACACACTCAAATCCCTATTCCTGCACTTACAACTCTCCTGTCAGTCTTTCCATAGCATAGCCAGCACTTACAGACAGATCACAGATCAGTTTCTTCTGAACATTCAGCAGGAATTTTAACTCCAAAAAGAGAAACAGATTTTCAAGTTTCCATCATGAAGACTTCTAATGTAACACAGGGAAAAGCAAAAACAAAACTAAAGCTTCCGAGCCATCAATGCATGAGTCAAGCAACTGTATCTGTTCTCAAAACTCCAGCCCCATTCTTAGTTCTCATCTGAGTCACCTTTTAACTCTCAGTTGTCAATTTTTGAATTTTTTGTATACTTATATAACCAATCTTCCTGAAAAAAAAAAAAAAGAATACAAGTCATAGGGTTTGGTGTGTTGTATGGGGTGTGGGTGGGTGTGTATGTATGTGTGCATGATGTTTGAGTGTGGGTGTATGCATGCCTCGGCACACGTAGAGGTCAGAGGACAACTTCAGGTGTTGGCATTCTATCTTGTTCTGAGGCAGGGTTAGAGTTGCATTCACCAGGATAGGTGGACTGCACACTTCTGGGGGATTCTCCTATCTCAGCTTCCTTTCTTGCCCTACGCACCCTGAGATTGGAGGCACTGATTGGCACAGAGTTCAGCCTTACATGGGTTCAGGAGACCCAAACTCAGGTACTTTTTACCTAGAGATCTATCTCCGCAGCTAAGAATTATAGCTTTATAGTTATTTTTCTTAAACACATACTCAAAATGAAACTCAGTCTTCTGGGGCACATCTAAACATGCATCTACAGTCTTTCCTAGGGTTTCCCTTCAGTCTTCAAGTATCTCTCCTTTCAGATCTCTTCTTGCTCAGATACCTCTGCTTCTTGTTCCTATTTTTAATTTGTTTTGTGGTGTTTTTTAAATTATTTTTAAGACAGGACCTTGATATGAAATAGAATGTCATACATCTCATCTCATCCTGCCTTTCCATTTCTAATGTTACAGGTGTGCACCACCACACCTGGTTCCTCTGTCACAGCTAAGACAGCAACTGGAAGATAAAGCCAGACTCAGGGAGAAGACACAGCCCAAGCCTTCCCAAGAATTTCCTGCAGTCAGATGTGAAGCTCAAAAACAGTGAGGATGGAAGATAACAGGGAAACCACACCATCCCCATACCAGCCTGAGTGGTACACATACATGTGCCCACAAACACAGCAATCAGATAAACAAGTTTAAGCATACTTATTACATACACTACCAGGTAGCATTGCCAGAAATTAATTCTTTTTCTTTAATGAAGCATTACAGAATAAAAGCGTGGCTAATTTCCTAACCTCAAGAATACAATGAAGACACTTCCAACTGTCATCAAGTTGAACAATCTGAAGCTGGAAATTTGAAATTATTAAGTAAGAATATTTATTATTCTAAGCATACTCTCTAGGATTTCAAAACCACCACCATGTGTCATTATAGAAACTGACTTTAAACATGCATATAGTGGAGTAAGTAAGAAACACAGGAGATAAATATCATCTCAGTTCTAAAAGAGCTTGACCAAAAAAATAAAGAGTTGAAAACACAGCTTACAGAAAAATCTGCTTCTAAAAGGATTCATTCATGTCCAGATACTTAACAGGCACTGATATTGTCTTCCAGTAGCATGATTATTAAAAGTTTACAGGATACAGTTGCAAGTTGCTTAAGTAAATGGTCAAAAGAGGAAATAAATGTTTCCAAGAATAACTCCCTGCCACTGATGGCAGCCACTGCTGCTAATTCAAATGCTGTCTTGAGCAGGCAAGACCAGCTCTGTCATCAAGTGACACAGCTGGGCCAAGAACCTTCCAAAGAAAGAAGTTAAAGACAAAAATATTAAAGTTAGCATCACCACGCAGCCAAAAATAATGGAAGTGACTCAAACCTTCATGCACTCAGAACATCTTCCTTGCTGCAATTTCCCTATTTTATTGGTCAGATCACGGCCTTCCACAGACCTCAATGACAGCACTTCTGACACAAACTCTGTGATACTTCTCATTCCTTCACTACTCCAAAACCATTAATTTTCAAACACTTCTCTCCTTTTAAAAAAATACTGAGAAACTGGGAATGGTTGTGAATGCCTTTAATCCTAGCACTGGGGAGGCTCAAGTAGGAAGATAGTTCTGAGTTCAAGGCCAGCTTGGGCTACAGAGAGACCTTACCTTGAAAAAGAAAACGGGGGAGGGGGAGCTGGAGAGTTGGCTTAGCGGTTAAGGTGTTTGCCTACAAAACCAAAGGATCCCAGTTGGACTCTCCAGGACCCATGTTAAGCCAGATGCACAAGGGGACACAAACATGTGGAGTTCATTTGCAGTGGCTAGAGGCCCTGCCGTGCCCATATTCATCCCCCCTCTTTCTCTCTCCCTCTCTCCCTAACCCCCCCTCTTTCTCTCCCTCTCCCTCTCTCTCTCTTTCTCTCTCAAGTAAATAAATAAAATACATTTAAAAAAATAAAAAAAAATCATAAAAATACATTGAGGCTTAGATGGAGCTCAAAGTAGAGAACTGATCTGGCACACAGGCACAGAGCCCTAAGGATCCTCAACACCCCTCCATCTCCAAAACAACTGTTTCAGTCAAGTTTCTATTATTGTAGCAAATTATCTGGGGCAATCAACTTAAAATGATGAAGAATGTATTTTGGCTCACAGTATTGGAAGCCCATGGTCAACTGTCACCATTGCTTTAAGACTCTTTAAGGGCAGGAAAATATAAGATTGCTTGCCTTGAGGTAGCCAAGGGACAAAGGAGAGGAGTGAGCCAAGGTCCCCAATTTCTTCTTGAAGAGCACAACCCCACAAACCTAACTTCCTCCTCCAAAGAGGCCATGAATGCTGATCAAGCTTTGTGTTCAAGGGCCTGTGGGGGACACATACCCTAGTCACAGCATTCTGGAGCCAGACCGCAAATGCATGAGCAGCTGATTCTAACCTCCCCCCACCCCCTATCTCTCTCTCTCTCACACACACACACACTTCAAAATAGTTCTTAATGATACATACAGGCAATAACAAAGCGAGTGGCTTTTTCACCAAAATACACATCCTTGTTATAAATAGTAAGCTTTTTTGGAAATAAGTATTTCCTCAGATATAAAATATAGTCATTTAAAAAGAACAGAAACAGGCCGGGCGTGGTGGCGCACGCCTTTAATCCCAGCACTCGGGAGGCAGAGGTAGGAGGATTGCCATGAGTTCGAGGCCACCCTGAGACTCCATAGTGAATTCCAGGTCAGCCTGGGCTAGAGTGAGACCCTACCTCAAAAAAAAAACAAAACAAAAAAAAGAACAGAAACATTATCTATACAATATATACATATTAACTGTATTAACATAAATTATCTACAATTATCCTATATTTTCTGGGAACTCCAAAAATCAGATATTAGAGTAAATATTAGTTTACTAAAAGACTGATTCTTCTTTAAAACTGAATTTTAGAAGTAGATTAACTCGCTCCCTATTTGACTGTAAGTTCCTTGAAAACAAAGAAGTTACCTGCCTCACAAGTACTCAGTAAATAAGCATACATTGAAGAAAGATGCTTATCGTTTGTGTAAGGCAAGTATGAGAAGTAGTCATACCCAAGACGATTCTGAAATATGACAAATAAGTGTCATGTGAGATCCTGAATCAGGAAGGTATATTATGTAAAAACAAAGGGAAACGAAATAAATTAGTAAGACTTATTACTATTCTTTAGTTGTAACAAACATACCATACATGTAAGTTTTTAACTGGTGTTTATATATGGGGTGGGGAAAAACTTTGAGAGCTCTACTATGTGCTCACTTTTTCTGTTTAACTTAATCTACTTAGTTTCTTTATGTGGTAACAGAGACCATAATATATAGGCTTCCTTTCTCAAAACCCTGCTCTGATCTCATTCTCTTGAGCACATTCTCTCTATCTAGTAGATTTAGACTGAGAATCCCAAGAAGATCTCCACATCACAATGCCTTGCCAGATCCCATGTGTATGTAAGACACTCTTTTCTGTGGGCTTGGTGTGTAAATACCCTAATCCAAAACTTATATAGCCACTTCTATTTTAATACATAAACACAGTTCATATTTTTAAAAAAGGTATTTTACCTAAAAGATAGTGTTCAAAGAAGTTATAAAACAGAACAAAATTTCTTAAATTTGACTCCCCTTTAAAATAACTATGCTAGGTTTGGGTAGATGGCTTAGTGGTTAAGGCAGTTGCCTGCAAAGCCAAGGGACCTGGATTCTATTCCCCAAGACCCATGTAAGCCAGATGCACTTGTGTCTGGAGTTCGTTTGCAGTGTGGTTGGAGGCCCTAGCACGCCCAATCTCTCTCTCCCCACTTCCTCCCTCCCTTTCTCTCTCTCTCTCTCAAATAAATAAAGGGTTTATAGCTCAATGGTAGAGCATTTGACTGTAAACAAATAAAGATAACTATGCTAACATATCAAACATTATATAATAAGTAAAAAATCCTCAGAGCCTTTTTTGTTTGTTTTCTTGGGTTTTTGTTTTGTTTTGTTTGGTTTTATTTTGAGGTAGAGTCTCACACTAGTACAGGATGACCTGGAATTCACTATGTAGTCTCAGGGTGGCAGTGAACCTCTGCCTCCCAAGTGTTGGGATTAAAGGCATGGGCCACCACGCCCAGCTCTCGGAGCTTTTAAGACAGTGCAGTTATTATGTATAAGTATGCATTTAGTGCTCTTGCCTACTGCACTCGTTGACAATTATGCAGTTAATAGCTAAAAAGGAAAAAGTCTGGTAAAATGAAGTCATATAAGATTCTAAATCAGCTACTTGGTATACTTTATCAGAGGGGACATAGAAGAAATGCTTTCAGCACCACAATAAAAGCTCACACTCTCATCTCAATATGTAAGATGTCACTACTAATTTATTCCAATTAAGAAAATTGTATGTAAATTCTGGAGTGCAATTATTTTGCACAGAAATGATATCAAATTCTTGTACTTTAAAAACAGAATGTTCCATATATACATACACATATAAATCATTAAAACTTACTTTCTTGTCACATGAATAAGGTACATATCATATGCTTTTTATAAGAAACAAAGTCAAGATGGGAGTGTACCATGCTTGTTATCTCAGTATTCAGGAGGCTGATGTCACTTCAAGGACAGCCTAGGCCACAGTGTGAGACCATGTCTCAAAGGGGAGAGGTAATGGGTAATGGACAAAATGAAAGAAAACTAGCAACATATATCCAATCTCTATGGATTGGACTGTATGCTAGGAAGCACCCTAGTCTACCACAGAGCTCTCTCAGCCCTCTTACATGTAAGAATAGTCAATCAATATAATTTCTACCTCTCTAATTTAGTTGAAAATAGGTTACTAGCTACCATGTGGACAAATTTTTCAAAACCAGAAACTTGCCATGGGTGTCATTTGATGAGAAGCTATTTATATGGATCTGAAGAGAAGAGCAAAGTTGTTCAACCAGTAGTAATGATGACAATGATAACTGTAGTTACAAAGCAAGGCACAGCACTCATGTGTGCCAGATGCTAGGACAAGCAGATCTTAGGTATCACCTCCCACCTGCAGTAACTGTAACAGGCAGGTAATGAGATCACCCTATTCCACAGATAGGAAACCAAGACAGTATTAACAAGCTGCCCAGAGCCACAGAGTGCTTGAGTATGGAGATGGGATTCACTCTCAGAGGGTCTGAAGGTATGGATCCAGATACTCATGCACTCTGCAAGTCTCTGGCTATGGGTTTTTTGTTTGTTCGTTTGTTCGTTTTAAAAGCAATTAAGGAAAAAAAACAAAAAGAAAGAAAAAAAAAACAACTAAGGAGAACTTAAGAGGCTGAACTGACATAGCCTGTAAATTTCAGAGAACATCTGGCATCAATAGGATGCATACATGTAGTGGGGAATGGGGAATGGGCAGCTTTGCTGTTTTTGCAACGTTTGGGAATCTGGCAAAGTAGCACACTACAAGAATCTCCAAGCAACGCAAGTTTGGTTAGCTGTGTCCTTGGGCTGTACACTGCACCTTAGATCTCTAGGCTTGCTTTTCCTATACACCTACCTCTTTGGACAAAATGGAAATGAATCTCCACTCAGTGGGAGTACATGTGTGACATGTATGTATCAACAATAACATATGAACATTTTTCAGGTTGGGGGGGTTTGAGGTAGGGTCTCACTCTAGGCCAGGCTGACCTGGAACTCCCTATGTAGTCTCAGGGTGACCTTGAACTCATGATGATCCTCCTACCTCTGCCTCCCTAGTGCTGGGCTTAAAGCCATGAGCCACCACACCCGGCACATTTGAACATTTGAACACATGAAATTACCTAGAGAATTTTGAGTCTAGGATTCCTCTAATTTTGTTGTTAGGTTATATAAATTAATGATTCAAGGGGAAGTTAAAGTTTTGCTCTGTTTTTGATCAGGGCAAATGTTAACAATTTATTATTTTGAATGTCTTGAAACATTTAATTTAAAAAATTTCATCAACTCTTTCAATTGAAATTGCTGCAGTCATTTTAAGATTAGCTTAGCTGAGGAAACTCTTAGCCCTGCACACTTTCTAAGTTATACCAATTAACTTTATAATCTGATTTAAAGAATCATGTTTCAAGTCCAGGGATTTCTTCAGCTCCAGCCACTCCCAGGGTAAGCTCTGTTGAACCCTGCTTTCATGCTTTGTGGACAAATGATCCCAAGTTCTGATTTCAATGTCAGAATCACTAATATTGTTAATGAAGGTTTTCTTGGATAAGCTCTCTTTTTGAAGAGAATCAACCTTGAGTATTAAAAGTTACCATTTGGGGGCTGGAGAGATGGCTTAGCAGTTAAGGTGTTTGCTTACAATGCCAAAGGACCCCAGTTCGATTCCCCATGACCTGTGTAAGCCAGATGCACAAGGGGGCCCATGCATCTGGAGTTCTTTTGCAGTGGCTGGAAAGCCTGCCATGCCCATTCCCTCGTGTGTGTGTGTGCATGCGCGTGGGCATGCGCGCGCGCGCGCGCTCTCTCTCTCTCTCTCTCTCTCTCTCTGTCTCTTAAATAAATTTTTTTTTTAAAGTTACATGTGAATAACTACTGATAAAGCCAACCTCTGGAGTTCAGGAACTCCAGCTGACAGAGCATCTATAGGATGAAGAAGAAAAACCTGCTACAATGTAAAAACCAAAACCATTGTACACCAGTCATTGAGTGAGCCCAGTATTCCTTATGATGGACTTACAGGAAGCAAACCAAAAGGCATTATACTAAGCATGCTGAGTAACCCTGAGAATGTCATGATTGAGCTGTGCGAACAGCTACTAGCCTTCTAGTCTTAAGCAGAAGGCATCAGGTTTAGAGCAAGTTATAAAATTTTTTTTAGCAGATCACAAATGACATTTTTAGGCAAACCCTCTTTGGGGAAGAAATGTCTGAGGTTTTTTTTTAATCCAGTCCTCAACACTGACATACATTAGAATTTTGTTTTGTTTTGTTTTTCGAGAAGATAATTAAACTAAAAAGTTAATTTACTCACTATAACAGCAGGAGTAGGGCAAGGAAAGAAACATATTTAGGACAACACAGTATTTTAACTACTAGATGCATTAAAAATTATGTTCCTTTTCTCCAAGGCCAACAAAGTTTTTCCTGGGATGATGATGAATTACCACCTAAATTTCATGGTGCATCATGGAACCAGTATGATTTTTAAAAATATCACAACATAATTCCATTTTTATTTTCTTTACTATTAATAGTTTTTAATTTTTTTCCAGAAGAAATCTCTATAGCTATGATGTAATTACATAACAATCTTTTAAAACCACTGTTTATAAAGGGCCAACTGACAGTGTTATCAACAGAACTTAAGAAATTTCAGGCATGTAAAAGCCATCCTCAAAAGTTAGGAGTGCCTTACAGATTCTCACAGGCTGAGCAAGGAACAACTGCTGGAGCCTCTGTATTACAAATATGCCACTACATTCCAATATGAAGACAAAGCACCATTCACAGACTAAAATGTCAGTTAAAACTCAATGCCAATCTTCTTAAGCACTCCCTTGCTACAGAAGGAAGGGAATGAGCTTCCTCCAGGTCCCCTCAACGGCTGCCCTTCACTGTGTACACAGCACTCTTTCCAAAGGAGACAGGGGTCTCCAGAATCCTAGAATGCACTCTGGATAAGGGAAGCTTCCCTTTGCCTGACGTCTGTTAAGGCTCCTATAAAACGAATCTTAAATGTAGAAAACTGTATTTCTTAAAACCTAACATGTACCTAAAATTCAGTTATGCAAAAAGTTCGTGTGTTTCACAAGAACTGAACACCAGACAAGTGAATAAAAATCTCATTCACTTTTTGCCTCCTGGTGCCTTGTGGAACTCCAGCCCCAGAGGCATTGGGCCTACATCTTTGATCAAATAAGAGGGATGACTATTTGTTTACTTAATTTTAATTGAATGTTTTATTTACTTGAGAGAGAAATATAAAAGAATGGGCATGCTAAGGCCTCTAGCAAATACAAACGAATTCCAGATGCTTAGGTGGATCCTAGAGAATTGAACCTGGGTCCTTAGGCTCTGCAGGCAAGCACCCTAACTGCTAAGCTGTCTCTCCAGCTCAATTTTAATTTACCTCAAAGCAACTTTCAAATTTTAAAAACTGAAAGTATTTTCAAGAGTGAAAATAAGTAATTTCTGGGCACTATTCACATGCTTTTAATTCTCCATTTGCTGCCAAATCTCAAATCAGTAAAAACTCAGAAACCTAATTTAACAAGTTCACCTTGTCATGAACTGTTTGTCACTGGTTACTTACTATAAACTATGAGTGTCACTTTTTATGCCCCAAAACATTTGCTACCTCAAGCACCCCAAAATAATGGTCTAACTGCCTTGTAAGATTTTATGATATGAACTTAAGAATCTTTGTTAAAGCACAATATCAATTTGTAAATACATGCAATGCCTTCATTTGTTTTCAAACTTGACGTTTTTTTTTTTTTTTTTTTTTGAGGTAGGGAGGGTCTCGCTGTAGCCAAAGCTGACCTGAAATTCACTATGTAGTTTCAAGCTGGCCTTGAACTCTCAGCAATCCTCCTACCTCAGCCTCCCCAGTGAAGGCCATCATGTCCAGCTTGACATTCTTTTATGAAAAAAGGTATTGCATTTTTATATAACTGAGGATTTATAACTTGATAAAATTTTTGAACCACAACAAAACAGTATACTAAATGAGCTCTAAAATTATCAAGTAAGTAATCAAAAATAAACAAGATAAGAAGACCTACGTACATTCACAAATTGAACAACCAAGATTTCTCAGCAGGGACTGTGGTACACACAATTAACTAATTGACAGTATTTTAAGCAAAAATGAACAAATCTCAAAAAGTTCCTCAAAACATTCAGTTAATACAGGTGAAGAAAAACTTAATTCTAATGATATGAAGAGAAATTACAAGAAATAACTAGCAATAACTCTAATGTTAAAACAATTAAAGAACTGGGCTGGAGAGATGGCTAAGCGGTTAAGGCGTTTGCCTGCAAAGTCAAAGGACCAAGATTCAACTCCTCAGGACCCAAGTAAGCCAAATGCACAAAGGGGCACATGCATCTGGAGTTCGTTTGTGGTGGCTAGAGGCCCTGAGTGCCCATTCTGTGTTTCTTTCTCTCTCCTCCTCTCTCTCTCTTAAATAAATAAATAAAAATAAAATATTTAAAAAATATTAAAGAACTGAAATTAAAAAAAACTAAAACTACAGAACAACTTCTAAGTTCTATTATTCTTGCTCTTAATTCTCACAATAGGAAGCTGATTCTAATAAAGTTGTTAACTAACAAAATACCTGCATTTAAGACCTAACATTTTCTTCCTTAATATATTTAACCATTAGAAAAATAAAGAATATGAAAATAAATACCATAAGGCCATTATGCAACCACAGGTACTTGAAATTCACATTATCAGTTACCAAGAGGAACATAACAAAAAGGCACAGCAGTTAACTGCATAAAGATTACTTAAAGTTATGTGGAAAAGATGAAAATAAAAATAAATAAAATTAAAAGCTTCCTGACAAAAGCAATAATTGGTTGAAAGTATAAAACATTAAGAACCTTTCATCATATCTTCTGTAATATTAAGAAGGGCAATTTCATAAAATGAAAGTATCTTACTTACATTTGGGTATTTCCAATTCGAGGGGAGAGAAGATACCACAGTATTCAAAGTACTGTTGGCATTTCTAAAGATCAAGATACCAGTAGCTTGAGAGGTGGCTGTGCAGAGAAATTACTTGGTGCACAACACAAGAACCTGAGTTTGGATTTCCAAACACAAGTAAAATGTGTGTCATTGTGGCACGCATACAGCTGCACTAGAGAGGTGGAGACAGGCCATCCTTGGGACTCACAGGGTAGCCAGTATAACCCAACAGATGAGCTCTAAGTTCAGTGAGAACCTGTCTCAAAGAATAAAATGGAAAGTAATGGAAGGGGACATCTGAAGTCAACCTCTGGTCACTACAGAAGTATACAAATGCACTCTTCCACCCATACATGTACACTCACACTCATGTCAACATGCTGACACAGGTGCACACACACCATACATACATACACACGCAAAAAAGGAAAACTCGTATCAGACATATAGCTTCAAATTTGTGTCAAGGGTATATTTTAAATAAAAGTAACTTTTAAAAATGATAACTCTAACATCCTGGTGGGCTTGCTTTTCTTTTCTATTTAGCCATTTAAGACAGGCGCTGATAAAGTCATGAACCTTTTCCAAATTTAGTGTTTCCATTAGATTCACTGGAACAAACTATTTGCTTAAAATCTAAAGATTTAAAAAGTAAAATAAAAACTAAGAAATCTGAAAATTCAAAGCTGTACAACTTAAATGACAATTTTTTGACTTGGTAAATTTAAACCAAGCATAACTCAAAGACCTAGTAACCTAACCCACTTATTGCTAACTGATGCTGTTAATGAAAGATATTAAGTAAATATTTCCCAAATAATCTCAGTTTTTTGTCATATGTAACCTCAATTAGTATGATCAAATTTGATCATAGACAAAGAAAGAGAAAACTTTGTGCATCTGGCTCTGCGTGGGTGCTGAGGAATCAAACCAGAGCCATTAGGCTCCTAAGCAAGTGCCTCCAACTGCTGAACCATCCCCCAGCCCTAAAAGACTATTTTTAATGAATGCTGGTATGTTCATGGCTTTATAAAATAAATACAAGCAACCATATAAGCAAATTTGTTCAAAAGAAGAGCTGTGCAGAGCTAGTGAGCAATAACTGGCAGGGTAAAAGAAAAATGTCTTGTAAGCCCTTGGTCATATTCCCTTTTCTTACTGTTTTTAGTTGGCATACAAAAAATGTCATTATGACGTGCACATACATAACACACTTTTGCTACATTTGTTCTCTTTCCTCCTCACCCATCCACTGGTCTCCCCCTGCTTCCATGGACTAAGACATCTTCAATAGATCTTACATGCTCTAGTAAGATTTCTCAAGAAATCACACACATATATCTTGACTATCCTGACTAAATTCACATGAGTAACTTCTAACAGTACCCCACAATCGCTTAATATTACATATCTTCGTTTGTGTAATGTTCCTGTCCATACCCGTTATGCTGTCCTCGCTCTTCTGGAGGAAAATGTACCTGGCCCCACACTCCCTAATGTTCATACTAAGGCCCTTCTCCTTCGTTACCACCACTTCCAAACCCAAGACAAGTTCTGAAGCATGGCCTTCAGTTACTAAATAACGGAACCTGAAGCAGCGATACACAAGGGAGCAATAAGAATCCAGACTAGCCCTCTAATTTAGAGGGCAAATGATTGGTTATTGAATTGCAGAGCTTGAATCAAGCTCAAGTCTCTTAAAATCCCAATGCACATGTGATCCAAGTTGCAGCCAGGAGAGAAGGGCATGCTATGCTGACAAATTCCAGGAGGAATAACTGTGCCATTTCTGATTCCTGGGGAAAAAGCAGGGATTGGTGATATAATCACAGAATGGATGTTTTGCCAACAAAATTCTAAGAAACCTTAAAAAGTACCCCTGACCCCTATCTCACCTCAGCATGGTACCACATGACTTGACTCCATCTACCATCACTGCTCAAGAGTATTAATTAATTTATTAAAACTGAGAAAGGAACTGATATCAAGAGAATACAGGCTTTGTGTGTCAGGTCTGCTACTTCTAAATACTAGTCTTCAGTCATGCCCAAAGCACATTGTTTAATTGTCCCAATTCTGTTTATAGTGTCATAAACAATGGCAATTTTGCTCCCTCTGCCTCAATTTTCTCACATACAAAAGGGAATAGATGATGATTAAGTAATTAGTATAGAAAATCACTTAATGCAAAATCAGTTTCAAAGGATTTCTCAAAAGTAGGAGGATCGTCATGAGTTCGAGGCCACCTAGAGACTACATAGTGAATTCCAGGACAGCCTGGATCAGAGTGAGACCCTACCTCAAAAAACAAAAACAAAAACAAAGAAACCAAAGAAGTATAAATGATAATTTAAATATTTTAAACCCTAACATGTATTTGTACTTTTATGTTTAAGACACAGTCTTGCCTGTCATCCACTCTGGCCTTGAACTCAATACTCTCCTGCACTACCCTCCTTAGTGCCAGGATTACAAAAGTTCACCACCATGCTTTGCAATAAATGCCTCCCTAAATAATAAATATTTTATTTTAATTTTTAAATAAATCAATAAAAGTAAGTGTTTCAAACAGAACTATGAGAATCACTTATAGTAAAGGTCTGGTGATGTTCTGAGCTGTCAAGTAAGCTGCAGCACTCACACTTGGCTGCTCTAAACAGAAGCATGTGCAGAGCAGAATAGATACAGAGAAAGTGCTCAGCTGATAATGGCTGATACAAACAAGAGGTGTGCCTAGCATGGAGTGATGTTGGTCAGTGGACTCTGAGTTCTCCCCTCAATGATCTCCCCACTCTCAATATAGTACAGAACTAGTTTTATAGGACATGACAAACACTTCAAATGTGAAATGATAATCAAACTGGAAAAATCAAATTGTAAATTTCTGGGGCAAATAGAGAACATTAGGTTAACTTTCCCTCCAATACTGTTCCACTTATCAAATCAATTTATCAAATTTTTATCAATTTTATCAAATTAAGTCACAACTAATTTGCAAACGTTTATTTTCAGAAATTCTAGTTACGCTAAACAAGTTGGGCTAGGGAGATGGTTTAGTAGCTAATGCATTTATTGACAATCTGAGTTAGAATCCCCAGCACCCAGGTAAAAACAGATGCAGTAGCAAGGGCCTATAATCCCAGCCATCCTGCAGCAAGGGGAGTAGAGACAGGAGAACCCTGGCGTTCACAGCCACCACCAACAGTGGAAAACAGGAGGAAAGCAAGGCCACTAGAAGCTGTCCTCTGACCTCCACACACACATAACCAATCAAAGTACACTGCCAAAGAGGGAAGGGCACTGTAAGATAAAGCAGCATTTTCTTTCTTTTGTAACTTGTCATCTGGAGTGAAAGGTATCTCAGAAGCTTCCAAGGGGCCAGGTGGAAAGTGTGGACAAAAACGATTTGGACTTCAGGGCAGACAGAGGCAGGAACAAGCAGCACCTGCCACTAAGCAGGGAGAGGGTAGAAGATCCTGGTCCTGCTCTGGAAGATGAGCACTCCCTCCCTGGCACTGCTGTGGGGCCACTTCCCCTTCATCTTCTGTTGCAGAGCTTCAAGACTCTACCTAGTGCCATTTCCTGCCAGATGTGTAGACACATGTGCTGTCTGTTATATGGACACACTGTTCATTCTGCTCCCAAAATATTTTCAAATGACCAAGTCTTCAGTCAACTCATTCAATTCCCTGCTCATAGTTCCTTCCTAAAAACATCCTTCCCTGACCATTCAGTCTAACAGGGACCACGTACATGCCCTACAAAAACCATAATCATTCAGTCTAAGGGACCATTCATACCCTACAAAAACCATGACTAGACTGCTGCTGTTTATTTTCTCTGTAGTACATCCAAGCTGAAATTGTGTGTGTGCACATATGTGTTGATCTATGTGCTTATTAGCTGTCTCTTCTCTCCAGTAAACTTCATGAAGCCCACAGCACTATTGATTTGATAACTGACATGCAACAGGTTCTGGCAGGAAGAGGCGGTTAGGCCAGGAAGTGCGAGTTATCTGATAAATGAAAATATGAAGGAACTTTTATCCTCTGAATCCTTGCCTCTGTGAAATCCTCGACTCTTCACTTTCAAAGGCCCCTGGAGGTACCCTCATCCCAAGAGAATGGAAGGGTAAGGAGGGCGAACATGTACCTATTCTCAGGGACCCATGGGTTGGAGGAGCTGCCCTTGCTCAAATGCTGGGTGTTGGTAAACTCCCAAAACCCTCTTCCCCCTCCCAATCTCATTCCCCACAATCCCCACCTAGGGTCTAGACTAAGTCCTTCAACTAGTCCTTGCCTCCAGGGCTAGGATCCATTAAGGATCACCAGCCCTTTACAGCTTGTTCTTCATTCTTCCTTCCTACTCTCTAGCTACTCATCTTTGAAAGATCAGAGATATCCATGAGACACCTAAAATGATTGAATTCATGCAGTGGCACTCACCTCACAGAAAAAAATATTATATCACAAAGTATTAAATAAAAACTTAGAAATCATGTTTCCAGTTGTTTTCGATAATTACAAGAGTAAGACTGTTACTTCAGAGCTTGGGAGGTGGGAAGGGAGTTAAAGGTGCTTGTTTGCAAAGCTTGCCAGCTAGGTCTCAATTCCCCAGTGCCCATGTGAAACCAGATATAAAAAAAGTAGCATATGCATCTGGTTCTTGTTTGCAGTGACAAGAGAACCTGGCATGCATGGGTACACACACACACAAATAAAAATATTTTCTTAAAAAAGATTGCTATGGGCTAGAGAGGTGGCTTAGAGGTTAAGCGCTTGCCTGTGAAGCCTAAGAACCCTGGTTTGAGGCTCGATTCCCCAGGACCTACATTAGCCAGATGCACAAAAGGGCGCACGCATCTGGAGTTTGTTTGCAGTGGCTGGAGGGCCTGGCACACCCATTCTCTCTCACTCTCTTTCTGTCTCTTTGTCTGTCTGTCACTCTCAAATAAATAACATTAAAAAAAAGATTGCTACTTCAGTAATTCCACTGAGACAATACATACATGCAATATATAACTCGTATGTAAATAAATAAACAAGTTAATTACTAGATTAGCTACAAAGATCAGTACATGCTTACCTCCTTAAGGAAATAAGCCAGGATGTATTTATTGCATTAAATAATATATTCTAAGGCCAGGTGTGGTGGTGCATGCCTTTAGTCCCAGCACTCAGGAGGTAGGTGGATCATTGTGAGTTTGAGACCAACCTGAGACTACAGTGAATTCTAGATCAGCCTGGGTTAGAACAGGACCCTACCTCAAAAAAAAAAAAAAAAAACATTCTTAATCTGCAAACAACTCCTTTTTACACAAGAACTTCACCTGCCCACTAAAGTGTGTCTTTGGCATTAATGAGCTGTGTTATCTTATACTGTATGTCTAGAATGAACCTCCTCCCAGCTCTAAGCATATCCAGTCCCAGCTCCAGACTCTATGGCCCAGTACACACTAGTGCTTGCAGGCCTGACACCTTGTTTTAGAGGAAGAAGACTAGCTAGCTGTGGGAGGGACATAAAAAAGGCTTTTGTACATTTCCTTTTGGCTATTATACAAGACTAGCTATAGCTACTATTAACTGTGCTTTCTCCTTATGAAAAACAAACAAAAACCTGCTTGCCTTTCACACCTGAACATTCTAGAGCTCAAAAGTGGAGATTTCACTTGGCCCACATCCAAGGGAATGAAATAACTACCAAACCTCTTTAGGAAACTTTTAACCATCACTGTGTATTTTACAAAGTAATCAACACTCCTCCAACAAGTGAATGGCTAGATGTTAAACCATTAACTTTTAGGTAACATGGGGAGGGTTGGGCACAGACACTTTCAGGCAAATAATATGAACAGCATCATGAAATTAAACCAAAATAAATAAATACATAAATAAATGAATTTAAGCAAAAAGGTGCTCTTTAGATAAGATCACATCAATCCACATGTGATGTGGCTTTGATTTACTATTCTGGGCTCAGTTTTGACTAGCTGGAAAGGTCATCTTCTTGTCACTTTGGTGACTCCTTCTATGATCAAAATCCAGTCATGAGGTCAGGACTTAAGTAGGCAATCCCATTTATACATAAAACACTTCTTAAAGGAGAAGAGCCAGTTGGCACCCTCCTTAATCCTCAGAGCAAGAAAGGTGACCTTTGGAGCCACTGTCTCCAAGCTGCAAGGACAGAGATCCTCTCCACAGCTCATCTCATCTTTCTTTCATTTCAGGAAGGGCACTCCAAGGACATTATATTTCCAATAAACAAAGCATGGAACAAGGTCAAGGGCAAGGAGAAATATATGTCTTCAATTTCCTGAATGGGAAATTATGCAAGGCCCACTTCCATAACTATAATTTCAAATGGTGTCCATGTATGGACCAGCAATCAGACAATATTAAGTGACCAAACTCCTATATTTGTAAGAATGGAAAATATATGAAGGACTACAAGTAGTGGCCTTGCCTCAAAATCTTCATCAAGATTTTCTTAAGGTCACATGTGATATGTTTAGCAAATAGGCGCTGGTTTGGTTTCTCATTCCTTGGATGAGGAGAATTCCTCAACACTGTCTATAAACTCTAGTGAGCTTTTCTTTTGAAAGATTCCTTTCTAGAGTTTCTCAGAGCACTTAATGTGTAAAATCATTTTCAGCCTGTTTAATGCTTTCTGTGTATGGAATTCTTGAACTAAAACGTAACCGATTCCTACAAAGCTGATATACACTTCATCACTGCAAAAAAAAAAATGAAAACATTTTGTCAATTGTCAACACATTTTTTTGTTCCCTTCAACTAAAATAAAAAGGTGGTTCTGAAGTGTCTTTGGTAATAATGAGATGTCTTGTCTTCAACTGTGTGTCTAGACTGAAATTCCTCCCCAGCTGTAAGCAGATCCAGTCCCAGCTCCAGGCTCTGTTAAAACAGAAAATGCTGGAAGATTTTGAAATCTCCCATCTATTTGTCTGGTAAGTAGGATGTTGAGAATAAGGAAGGCTCTTCTCAGCCCAGGTAAGCTAAGTGGCTAAGGCTTTCAAAGTTCATGTCCCAGACCAAGGAATAAAGGAAGGCAGACAAGGAGGTGAGGAGAGGTAGAATAGACCTTATTAAGGAAAATAAAGAAAAAGACACCCAAGAGTGGGGACATTTCTCATGACAGGATGGAGCTGCAGAATCAGGGTAGTAGTAGTTGGAAAAAAACCCAAGGTGTCAAGGCAAACATGGTTAAGATTTCCACCAGCATACAGAGAGAGAAGGAGAGGGGAGGGGAGGGGAGGGAACGGGAGGGGAGGGGAGGGGAGGGGAGAAAGAAGGAGGGGAGGGGAGAAAGAAGGAGGGGAGGGGAGAAGAAAGGAAGGAAGGAAGGAAGGAAGGAAGGAAGGAAGGAAGGAAGGAAGGAAGGAAGGAAGGAAGGAAGGAAGGAGAGAGGGGGAGGGAGGGAGGGAGGGAGGGAGGGAGGGAGGGAGGGAAAGAAAGAAAGAAAGAAAGAAAGAAAGAAAGAAAGAAAGAAAGAAAGAAAGAAAGAAAGAAAGAAAGAAAGGGAGAAAGAAAGAAGAGCAAGAAGGGAGGGAGGAGAAAGAAGAAGGGAGGTAGAGGGAGGAGTAGGAAGAAAGAAGGGAGATAGGGAGGAATAAGGAGGGAGGAGGAAGGGAGAGGGAAGAGGAAGAAAGGAGGAGGGAGAATAGCTACATTTTTTAAGTCAAAGCTTCTCAGTAATGAGAGTCTGCAACTGTCCTGAGGGAGGCTGTGGCTTTAACTCGATTTTCTCTTTAAGGGTTAGCTATTCCTCCTACCTTTTAGAATGTCAGTAGATGAGAAGTGGTCTCTTGACCAGATAAGTGACTGACAGGCTAGCAGGACCAGAGGGACTTTGCTTCTCTGGTCAGGAGGAAGTATCTCTCCCCCTCCTAATATTAGCAGGGAAAGAAGAGGTGGGGTCCTGAGCAGGTAACTGCCAAGTTTAAATGCATACAGTATATGGTGAACCTTGATTGGCTGGTGGCCCAGGAAGGAGAAGAAAGCCAGAAAGAGGCTATGAGGGTATGCGAGAGGAGTCTGTGAAAAATTAAGCAGGAAGAACTAGGAAGCTATCTCTAATCATCATTGGGAATCAGTCTTGCCAGGGCAGGGCAGTATCTATGTTCTTTGAGGCCAGGGTCTCTGTCTAACTACTTGTAAAACAATACAGCTTTGTTCCTCATCTCTATCAATAACATAGCAAAGATTTACCTATACATTTATAAGTAAAGGTCGAATTTAAGCATACAACAAACTAAGCACACAGGCTGTGGGAATCTGCTACACAGAAATCCGATTACTTTAAACTCTCCAATGTTCAAACAAAACAGCTACCAGCATGAATTCATGGACCTCAGATTCCTCCCCGAAGAGGCCTCTGACTCACTGATGCCATTCCTGAGAGCACGAACTCTATAGGAAGTAGCCATTTGAAAATAAAGCCCTGAAGACTATAATCAACCAAGTGACCCATTAAAATAGACAACACTGTCTTAGAAAAAAATATGGGACTTCTTACTTTCAGATGATTAAAGATGTATCCATTCAGGACTATGGCCTTCACTCCACCCCACAGGAAAGGTAGAGTCTGTGCACCTTAATTACTTCTGCATTTTTGTCTCCACCCAAATTTTTTCACACATCTTGTCTTTTATTGGTAAATCAGATTCTAGCATGCAGCTTTTATAAGTTATTAAAATTATTCAAAAACACAACACGAGGCTAAGGAAGCATAAATTATTTTTGAATTTCTAAATATGTGCTCTTTTCTCCAACTCAACACCTCAACTCATCTAAATCTATACAGTACCCATAACATTTGGGCCTATTTCATCCAGCATTCATACAGCATTCTGTCCCAATTTCAAATATCAGTTCACTATTTAATTCTTCAACCCACTGCCTAAATCACCATTAGGTGTTTTCAGCTTCTGTATCTGTCCCCAGTTACTCCTTGAACAGAAAGAACCCTGAGTGTTGTATGTGCTTCAGTCTTTTCTAAGGCCTTGCATGAGTTAAGAACCGCAATGAATTTTTTATTGCATGAAAAAAATTTCAAATCATCCCACTAAGAAGGCAATTTATTTTAATTTTATCACTATATAATAAGGTATTGACAGTGGACTTGGATAGATTAATTCATTTTCAAGAATTACATAGGAAGAACTTATATTTTTGATTTTAAGTCACTGTTTTCATTTGAAAAGCTGATAGCAACTATACTATAAATTCATCTTAAGCATGGCTGTACAGAGTAAGGAGAATCTAGCCCAGAAAAATGAAAGATACAACTCCATGTCATAGTTTCTATCCACACAACCTTCATCTGGCACTTGGGATACACTGACTTTTTTAAGAAGTTAATAAATTAACCCAAAGAAATAAGCTTTAAGACACCACTGGAATAAGAAGCTGAAAAAGTTAAAGCAGAGTACTATCCCGAAGGTCAGTTTATAAAAATCCAATGCTTCAAGCAAACTCTGAAGCACAGCCACAAAGTTTGCAACTGAATGTTGACAGCCTCCTGAGATTTTTCACCTATACAATTGGCTTTCATGATAAGTCCAAATAGTCAGTGGCAGCAAGAATGCAGAGAAACTAGCAAACTGTTGATGAGACCTTGATTTGGGTCAGAAATGTAGCAATTTGTGTTAAAAGCTTTTAATGTTTTTATACCCACTGACCCAGAAGTTTCACTTGCCAACATTTATGTTAGGGGAATGGAGAAATATACTTAAATACACTTATTTGTAAAAAATCACATGATACAAGGTCTAAATTACCTCTATGAGGCACACCAAAATCACATCCTGTAAGAAGTATGTATGCTTTCACTGGTCTTTAATACAGAGTGTTTAAGCATGTTCCTGTATACCTAAGTTAGAGATACTCCAACATGTCTGCAGAACACTGCCCTACTGCTGGTCTACATTTTCCCAGGCTTCCGTGTAACAGCCATCTTTTTTTCATTTTGGAAAATAAAAGTTATTTTTAAAATAAGAATAGGTCTTTGTGAATTCTGACCCAAAGCTATGGTAAGTAGGTCTTTAAGAAAATAATCAACATTATGTAATCATTTTTAAACACCCCTTTCAAGGCCTTTGAAGGAGACTTCTAAACCTAGGGAGATGCCCCAGCAGGAAATAAATTTGCAATTCAACAGATGCACCCACAGAGAGATGGCAAGGTACTGCCCTCAGTAGTTCTGGCAATAATTTCCTTTTATTGTACCATTGCTCCCAAAAGCTTTTCAACCCCAAGACAAGCCAGTAGAAGTTAATAGGTCCTTAATATGTACTCTGCTGCCTGAACTGATTGCCTTCATAAGGTAATGGTGAGACCCCAGGGGCCCTTTCACACTGGCTTTAGCACATCCCCTGCAGGGAGATGGCCCCTAGGCAGCTCTGTTTTCAGCAGGTCAGGCAGTGACCTAATCAATAGGGTTCCAAGCAAGACAATGCCTACATTCACCCAGCCAGAAGAAATGAAGTAGGAGGGAGTTCAAGCTTCATTGAGGAATGCTATTTACCTGTCACAGTGATGGGTCACCCAGCAGGAATTTGGGGGGGGGGGGGGAGAAAGGGAGGGGAAAAAAACTCTACAGCTGCTACTGAGTTCCTGGTCAGCAGCTAGCACAAAATAAACATGTTTACTTAAGCTTCAGTCACAATTTCCATGAGAAACTGCTGAAGCCCAGAGGGAATAGGTGGATTTGTTAAGATACAAAGGGAATAAATCACCATGTGGCATGGATGCTAATTCTTCGTGTTCCCTGAAAGCCAATGACATGCAAAGTATCACACAGTAAGAATGAGTATCATGGAAGTCATCCAGGGTACCTAACCCAAAATTTACACAGAAAGCTCAGTAAGCCTGAAATGAGGCCTCTTAAAATTATGAAATGAATAGGGAACATGGAAGCAACATGAAGACCTTATATACAGAAGTGAGTAATTTCCATTAACACCTCTCATTTCCAAAAAGAAATATAAAACATGTTTTTCAATTAATTGCACAAGTTACTAATGTAGGGAACCACAGGACCTTGTCAGTTTCTTAGGGTTATGCTTCACTTTAGATCTGAGTCTGATCTAAAGGAATTTTATATAACATTACTCAGTGAAGAATTTTTTTTAAGCCATCATACATGGCTATTAAGATTTATCTTTACAGGTTAAGTCAAGTCAGAACTATGCTACCATCCCAAATTATTCCCCAAAGACCCATTTGAGTGGAACAAGTCAATATAATTACAGATGTTTATCCTGAGAAGTCATTTGATTCACTTGAAATTTTACAAAAGCTGCCACTGGACAATTTTTAAGTCTAAAATTAATTGCTAGGTTATTTTTCCACATCCATCAACAGAAAGCAGAGAGTACCCACACTTCACACTGTTGACCATCACAAGAACTGCTTCACTGTACTATGTTAAGGGCCCTGTGCCAAGATCTAACCTATTCACATCTTTGACAAAAGAATTTTCTGCAATACCAGCACAATGGGCATTAACAACTCACTGAATGCCATCAAAACATGTGACACCTACACAGAGCCACACTCAACATGCAAAACTAATACTAACTCTTTCTCCCTTCTCACATGGGGTATGTCGGCCAGTCAAGAAGGATCCTACCACTGGTCATCATCCCAATCCAAGGATGGGTCTTGCTTTTGTGGTAGCCATCTGTTCATATACACAGCGAAGTACAGAAATTCAAGGGACCAGGTAACTTTCTATGAAGCAAGTACCAGACTTACTACTCTATTTGAAGTTCCCATATCTAACACCCCCTCAACAAGATGAAAGAAAAGAACAATATATCTTACTATTTTAGTTTTTCAGATTTTGGTAGTCACTTCCTCTGTTACTCTTTAATTATGCTTTCCCACGCCATCAGTGCTACTGATCAGTGCTGTCTTAGCTCGTAAAACTAACTTGATTTTCAGACAAATGTGTATAAAACCAAGTTCACCCTTTTCATATGGGAGATTGAAAATGCAAAGTGGCTGTTAGAAAATCTCTAATGCATGATTCTATCTATAGTCTATCTGAGAGTGGTCTGCACTGAGGTTCATCTTTAACAACCAACCTATAACCCAAAAAGGGAGCTTGCACTGCTCTGCTCTTAACATGGTTTTCTGGTTATCACCGCATTCAACACCCACTATATACTAAAATGTAAAGTTTTACATCAACATCACTAGATTTCCAATGGTTTGCCAACTACACTTCTTATAGGACATAATTCCACCCTATGAAATCACTTGTTGGGAACAGTATGGTTCATTTTGATATTTAACTACAACTGAACTATTCTCCAGCTAATAAACAATGAAAACACTTTTCTGTAGTCTCTAATAACTGTTTTTACTTGGCTTTTTTTCTCATTTATTTAAAGAGAAATAACACCAACCATGTTTGTTACATAGCTAAAGCACTCTCTTCCTGATGGCCACAAGTTTCCTTTGCCAAGTCAATGTACAAATGTACACAGCCACCCAAACCTGAATGTTCCAGGCACAAACACTATTAGGGACACTAAGTGACCCAGCTTCTGTTTCAAAGTCTGAAAGGTCTGCTTCAAACTCATCACAGAGCAATGTCCTCTTTATCCTGTTCCATCCTAGAGGATAAGCTAAATTGTACCTAATACTAAGTGGTATTAACGTATAGCTTTATTTTTTTTTTTCAAGGTAGGGTCTCATTCTAGCCCAGTCTCAGGGTGGCCTTGAACTCACAGCAATACTTCTACCTCTGCCTCCTGAGTACGCTACCACGCCCAGCTTAAGTTATTTTTAAATATATTTTTTGTTTGTTTATTCTTATTTATTTGAGAGTGACAGACAGGGAGAGAAAGCAGGAGCGCGCGAGAGAGAATGTGCACGCTAGGGCTTCCAGCCACCATAAACGAACTCCAGACGCATGCGCCCCTCATGCATCTGGCTAACGTGGGTCCTGGGGAATCCAGCCTCGAACCAGGGTTCTTAGGCTTCACAGGCAAGCGCTTAACTGCTAAGCTATCTCTCCAGCCCTTAAGTTATTTTTAATACATCCCCATGTAAGCTGAAATTTAAGCAGGAATGCCAGACATATGCATTAGCCTCTAGCTTACATGGGAATGTATTAAAAATAACTTGAGGATGCATTTTAATGCAGACACATATTTTAGTGGGATTAAATAAGCTATGTAAGGTAGAAAGCTTTCAAGACAGCAGTTATTTTCACAGAATATTTCAAAACCTTTAATTTCTCAAACACATCTCAAAAGCAAAAAAAAAAAAAAAAAATCAGATAAAAGTGCCTAGATCAAACTGAAACCTGAGCACAAAACCTTGACTCTCTTCCTACCAACAGGTAGCATCTATTTTTTGCTACTTGGTTTGGAAACTACTTTCTAATCCTACAGAAAGTAGCAGAGGACACAATAATGTCTGCATCCTGAGGCTATCCCCAAAGGATCCTGTGGCTTTTCTTGAGTTTCTATGCTCATCATATGAATGAGGAGGTGAGGGACACGATGCTGGCATTGACAGGTCTCAGTGCCCGCTGCAGACAATGTCCAGCCAACTCCAGAAACAAGGCTGAGGAGCAACTGATCAAAACTGAGCCCAGCTGAGCTTAACAGATCCCAGCCCAAAGTGCTTGGGAGGACTGTACTTAGTGGTGGCTGTTTTAAACCACTAAGCCTTAGAAAGACACGGTTCAACAAAAGGCTTGGTGACAGTCTCTGTGAAAAGAAGCATTTCAACTAACAGCTTTGCACATGAGCCTCAGTTTCACCTCTACAGGATTCCATTTCCCATGATGCCCAGCCGTCCTCAAGCCTTGAGCATGTCTCCTTTGATGTCTATGGACACTGAGAAAACCTTCTATAAAGATCTTCCATCTTTCCTTTCATCATCCTAAGGAGTAACTAGATACTTCTAATGTTGTCACCTATAATACATATGGGTGACAAGTTCGGAATGAGACACCCCAGGCAGCAAAGTGGACCAAGAGTAAGTGACAGTCTTTAAAACAGTGTTTAGTCAGATGTAACCACTAACATGAGGGCTTTTTATTTTTCAGTTTTCATATATATTGATTGCTCTCCTCAAAACACACTGGTTACAGCCAGGCCTGGTGGTATTGGCCTATAATCCAAGCTACTAAAATAGATTGAAGTATAAGGATTGTAAATTCAAGGCCTGCCTGGGCTACAGTGAGCTCAAAGCCAGCCTGGTCAACCTAGAGATATCCTGGAAACCTCAGAGTGAATGGGATGAAACTCAGTGGTACAGCAGGCAATGCCCCAGTTTGAATCCTCAGCACACCAAAAATTGAAATGAGGAAAAAAGCACAAAGATCTGGTCAATGAATTTTCTCCCATTGTTCAAACAGGTTAGATACTAGCTCCTAGCCACCAAGAGATTTACAAAATACAAGTGGCTTTTTAAAAAGATCTGGGCTGGAGAGATTGGGTTTGCAGTTAAGGGGCTGCACTACAAAGCCTACAGACCCATGTTTGACTCCCCAGGTTCCATGTAAGCCAGACTCATAAGATGATACAAGCACAAGGTCATGTGCACAAGGAGATGCACGAGACTGGAGTTCCATTCAGTGACTGAAGGCCCTGGCACAGCAATTCTCTCCCAGGCCCCCATAAAAAATGTTTTCAAACAAGGATATATCTATGCTATGCTGAATTTAATCCAGAATAGAGTTTCAAAAGTGCTCCGTAATCTCTAGAAGTTGTTTCATTTAACTTTTGAGAAACTTATCACCAATTATGTTAAGTAAATATAAAATAGACTCCATTAGTCTGAGAATCTAGTGAGAGCTCAAAGTTTGGCCAAATACCATATAGCGAAAATGAGTATTAATCTCTCATATGGAATACAAAAGTAGTACATTTCAATCCAGAAGACTGATAAATGCTACCATCATTCTACAACCTAAGACAACTGTCAGTCAGCCCACCTGGGAAGCCTGGGAATCTATGATTCCTAATTCTGTTTTGGCACTCAATTGGATAAATGTTTTTAGAAATGGGAAAAAATAAAACAAAAAGAAGGGCTGAGGAGATGGCTCAGTGGTTAAAGGAGCTTCTTCGCAAAGCCTGCCAGCCTGGGTTCAATTTCCCAAACACCATGTACAGCCAGATGCATAAAGTCATGCATGTGTCTGGAGTATGCTTGTAACAGCAAAAGACCCCACTCTAACACCTCTCTCAAATAAATATATAAACATATTTCAAAAAGAAATCAAGAGCTGGAGAGATGGCTTAGCTTAGGGACCCAGGTTCTACTCTCCAGAACCCACATTAGTCAGATGCACATGGTGGCACATGCATCTGGAGTTTGTTTTCAGTAGCAAGAGGCCCTAACTCTCTCATATTCTCTCTTTCATAAATAAATTAATTAATTTTAAAAAAAGAAATTGAGCTGGAGAGATGGCTTAGTGGATAAGGCTCATGCGTGTGAAGTCTAAGGATCCAGGTTCGATTCTGCAAGTACCACGTAAGTCAGATGCATATGGTGGCACATGTATCTGGAGTTTGTTTGCAGTGGCTGGTGGCTCTGGTGCATCCATTCTCTCTCTCTCTCTTCTTTGTCTCTAATAAATAAATGAAAAAAATCTTAAAAAAAATAAATTAGCAACATTGGTGAGCTACTTGCTCTCATCCCCATCCTGGAACATGTGTGGAAGAAGGCTTGTAAGTAGAAGAAAAGCTAACGCACTGAAGCCTACAGAATAAAGTTTTAAGGTCTTTTCCAGTAGCTGTTTACTACTTTATAACAGTCTATTTCAATTTCAAATGTTAACACATTCAACAAGTGCTTACTTAGTACATGACTATGTGCCAAGCACAGCACTAAGCAAGCACAACAGTCTGCCTCACAAAGCTATCACCTAAAATGAAAGGACAAAGCAGATTTCCAAGCAGGGAACAATGCTTAGTGGTAAAAGGCACTTGCTTTCAAGGCTGCTATACCAAGTTCAATTCCCCAGCATCTGGGAGGATCAGGAGGCACCCAGGCCAGTTAGACCTGCAACAGCAAAACACTGCTGAGATACCCTGACTGAAAAAGATGAAAGAGAGGACAGACACCCAAGCTGTTCTCCAATCTCCAGACATGCTCTGTGGCATGCATACAAACACCCATACAAACACATATCATACACAACAAATAAAAAGTCACTTTTAAATTAAATTCAGCCAGGCGTGGTGGTGCACGCCTTTAATCCCAGCACTTGAGAGGCAGAGGTAGGAGGATAACCTTGAGTTGAAGGCCACCCTGAGACTCCACAGTGAATTCCAGGTCAGCCTGGGCTAGAGTGAGACCCTACCTCAAAAAGCCAAAAAAAAGTTCAAATAATTAAAAACACATTTCTCAAATTATTGGCCTTATATCCTAACACTCTGTGGGTGTGATGTTTCAACTTTTCTGACATCAATAACATTCAATGAACTAAAACCCAATACAGACTCTCTGTATTTCTTCTTCTAGCTACTATATGAAGTTATCATAGGATTTAAAAAAAAAAAAAGTTTAACCACGCAGCCCAGGCTGGCCTTAAATTCACAATCCTCCTGCCTCAGCCACCTGAGTGCTGAGACTTACATGCATGCACCACCACAACTGGTATGAAAAACACTTCTTTTAAAGTTGTATTTACATCCTTTATAATTGATTTTCCATTCTCTTGTCTCAACTAAGAAGCTAACTTTGCATTTATATAGCAAACTCATATTCTTTTAATTTTCATTTACATAGGTAAACATCTATGGCTGAGCAACAAATCCAAAGAAGGTGCATGAGACAAATATTTATATGTGTTATCTAAAGGTGAACACCACTGAGTTAGCATTTGTGGGATGCAAACCATGGACCAGGCACTGGGAGAAGAGAAATATGGGATATCTGAAACACCCTAATGTTAACCAAAGTAAAAGGCAAATAAAAATAAAATAAGTCACACAAACAATTGCTTGTATGAAAACAAACTCACATAAATATATTTTGGAAAACCTGTAAAAACAGCAATTGGTTTAGGGAGGGCATGCATGCAGCACCACTGGGTATGTTTGTGAAGGCAGGAGGACAACTTCATGTGTTGGTTTACCTTCCAAACAGTGGGATACAGGATGTCTAGCAACTGCAAATTCCAGACTAGCTGGTTCTCAAGCTTGGGGGAATTCTCCCTGATAGGTCCCCCAGCTTGCCTGAGGGTGTGTGGAGGGATGACAGGCAGGCACATGCACTGCTGAGTACGGCTTTACATGAATTCTGAAGATCCACACTCCAGGCTTGCACAGCAAGTACTTTTAACCACTGAGCTATCTCTCCATCCCAGATTTTGAACTAAGAGTTTATCGGGAAATGATTTTCCCACAAAAATCAGAAACCAAGCTTCCAGAAGTGACATGTGCATGAGTATCTGTAAGGCTCAGATCAGTACATTTGCCACACATATACTGACTTCATTTTAACTTTGTTTGATGCTTCTCTTGTAATGAAAGTGACCTTTAAAATTAAGTGTTATTTATTCAATGTATTGCCTTTTGTCTTATGTAAAGTGCCTATTCACAAATTAACATGGTTTATTAAATCCTACATATTTTAATTTTTGATGTTTAAGTCCACCCAACCAAAACCTGACTGTTGAGAAAACTAGCATAAATTTTCTGATTATTTATCCTAATAAACAAAGGAATGCCAATTGTGACAGAGTTTCCATGGCAAGTTGACAAAACTAAAGACCAAACCCTATTTACTTTTTTGCAACTGTGTACCTTGTCAATTTCAATGAGGGAAACAGGACTATCTTATAAAATAGGCATATAAATAGCTTCAGATTATTTTAGTTAAACAGCCTGGGATGAATCTCTGTTTAATCATTGTAAATATATATGCACTGTTTTCATTATAGGTCTCTCTAGCTAATTTTAAAATAGAAATAAAATCTACTGTATTAAAAGCAAAATAACATTAAATAAAGTGCCATGTGGTATATTTAAGACTAGTTGGAGGCTATAAAGCATTACACAATGCCTGCCATTATCACTGCCATTGCCTTCATTGTCACCATGATCCTCTGGTCTCTTAAATGGAAACTTGTAACACTGGCTACTCTGAAGCCTTAGAAGACAGGAACTCAAGTCTATGCACAGAGCCTCAGCTCTGGTGAACACCAGCTATACCTCTGAAGAGCCTCAAACATTTCACTGACACAAAATACCCTAAAGAACAATGTTTTACCAGTTCAGAAACAGACATTAGGGTAGTGGAAAAGCTGAACCTAACCTTCACAACTACAAGTACTATTTCAGTAGATTGGCTTGTTGACCCAACAACTATGCACTGAGTATTTATTTGGCAGATAGGAGAAAAATGATGAGGGCTGGAATGAGTCCCTTGAGTTCAGGTAGACAAACCAGATAACAGTACCCTAAGTCATATGCCATCTCCCAGAGCAAAGAGAAGTCAAGGTAACATTCTCAAGTGGATCAATTATTAAAGTAAACTATCCAATGATGCATTGGATGTAAGTTACACAAATTCCGTGGGAAGATTTAGAACCTATCAACAATAAGCAAATAATTATAAGAACATTTTTGAAAGTACATAAAAATAACTAGGTCAAGCCAGGAGTGGTGGTGCACACCTTTATTCCCAGCACGTGGAAGGCAGAGGTAGGAGGATCGCTGTTGAGTTTGAGACTACATAGTTAATTCAAGGTCAGCCTGAGCTAGGGTAAGACTCTACCTCAAAAAAACAAAAATAATAATAATTATTATAACAACTAGTTCAAATCCTAGCTTCTAATGTTTAGATCTGTGTGCAAGTTGGACTAAGAGTCAGCAGTACAGGCCAGGCAGCTACCAAGGGGCCATGACAGATACAGGACAGGGGAGGGTTTAAGAGAAGGGGATAGTATATAAGTAAGCATAGAGAAGAAATACTGGAGCTGGAATAATCTAAATGGGATCAGGAGAGGATGATGGAAGAGAGGATGTGGTGGCAGCAGGGTTAATCGAAACTGAAGAGGCTATAACTAAACCACATGGAAACCTACTTCATTGTTAGCTAATTTAAAATATGTAAGTTTAAAAATGAGAAAGGGGCTGAAAAGATGGCTTAGTGGTTAAGGTGCATGCCTGTGACACATAAGGACCTAGATTCGATTGCCTAGTACCCATGTAAGCCAGATGCACAAGGTGACCTATGTAAGCCAAATGCACAAGGTGGAGCTGCATCTGGAGTTCATTTGCAGTGACTGGAGGCCCTGGCATGCCTACTCTATCTGCCTCTTTCTCTTTCTCTCTCAAAAATAAATATTGTTTTTAAAAAAGAGAGAAAGTTCAGTGCCAGTAAAGTATTAGTAAAGGAAGTCCCTGAAGTCCCCCAAACAACTCATGTTATTCCCAAGGGTCACACCAGAACTAAAAGGTAAGACCCTATTTCTGAAGACATCACATGCTTTGGTTCAAGGTCACTGAGAAATCAAGCTAGAACTGAACCATAAACCTCTACCAGCCGCTCAGTTACAGTGCTATATAGACTGCTGAAGGAGAAATGTCATTAAATAGTCTTAACCAGCAATGGATCCTGCAAATTACAAAACTGGCCACCCAGACAAGATGCACTCTCTACGGGTGTGCCCGTATGGAGGTAACTAAGGAATCGAATTAGATAACTTGATTTGAGACCCGCCCTATCAGAGGGAATTCACGAATGATACTGAAGACCTAGCCAAAAGCTTCTGATTGGGAAGGTCACATGTTATGTGGCTACAAAGATATATTATGCCCACCAAACTGGTCCTTATGTTTCTGCATGTATATTAGTTGCTGCTCTCACTGTTTTATATTTTTTTATTTTTTATTTATTTGTTTATTTGACAGAGAATGAGGGAGAAAAAGAGAGAGAGAGAATGGGTGTGCCAGGGCCTTCTGCCACTGTAAAGGTATTCCAGACACATGTGGCCCCTTGTGCATGTGGTCCTAAGGAATCAAACCTGGGTCCTTTGGCTTTGCAGGCAAACACCTTAACTGCAAAGCCACTTCTCCAGCCCCGCTCTCATTTTTGGCTATAGTCAGTTCTCTTTTCAGCTGGTGGTGACTGCTGGAAAGACTCAAAAATCATCAATGTGCTGAGAAGAAGTAACAGTTAAGTGTTCAGCCATCTCCATCACACCCTCCAAAAGCTCAGAACTATAGCAGAAGAGGTGGGGGAAAGAATGTAAGAGGCAAAGGATGGGCAAGAAAGCTTGAACCACTGCCTCCCAGACATAAAGTGGTTTCATTCACGACCTTACAGTAGCTATCACTGGCTGCACAAGAGATGCATAATATTTGGCACACAATCAGGTTGTAATGGATGATGGAGGAGGGTTTAAAACAAAAGAAATCAATTTAAAAGAAAAAACAGTAGGGAAAAGTGGGGGTTCAGTGGGAAGAATGTGGGAGGAAGACAAAGAGAAGGCTGTAGGCAGGGAGTATGTAAATTTTTGAAGCTTTTTTATTTTATTAAAATAATTAGGTCCTGTGAAAATAAAAGCTTGTTAAGCTTCAGTAAGGAGAAGTATGAGAGATAAGGAGCAGAGCTGACCAAGTGATCAGGTTGATCTCTCAGGCACAGGGCCAGGATTGCAGAGGACAATGGCTGCCTGCCTCCACAAAGCTCACACAGGGGGTCCAGGGAGGCACACACACAAAGCCAACTGGAGACATTACAGCTCATCACAGAGCTGGAACTTGATGCCACCGGAAAAAGAGGTGAGAGAGATGGACTTCTCTATTCAAGAATTATCTGTAAGGACTGGAAGAATGGCTTAGTGGTTAAGGCATTTGCCTACAAAGCCAAAGGACCCAGGTTCCTTTCCCCAGGACCCAAGTTAGCCAGATGCACAAGGGGGCACACGTGTCTGGAGTTCATTTGCAGTGGCTGGAGGCCCTGTTGTGCCCATTCTCTCTCTCTCTCTCTCAAATAAATAAATAAAAATATTTTTTAAAAAGAATGATCTATTACATGGGGTACAGTTAAAAAAAATCACAGGGCTGGAGAGATGGCTTAGTGGTTAAGCGCTTGCCTGTGAAGCCTAAGGACCCTGGTTCAAGGCTCGGTTCCCCAGGTCCCACGTTAGCCAGATGCACAAGGGGGTGCACACGTCTGGAGTTCATTTGCAGAGGCTGGAAGCCCTGGCGCACCCATTCTCTCTCTCTCCCTCTATCTGTCTTTCTCTCTGTGTCTGTTGCTCTCAAATAAATAAAAATAAATAAATAAATAAATAAATAATTTTTTTAAAAAATCACAAATGTCATGCCAATTTTAGCAAAAAGAGACTTCAAAACTCAATGACACAAATCAGTATGTACCATAGTCTCCATGAAGTGTCATATTTTATTATTTAATAAACATCTTAATCACACAATGTATAACAGCATCTAATTTTATTCATGAACTACCATGATCCATCTAGTAAATGTCTAAGGAAAGAAAGAAAAACTGTTTGTAATAGGAGTGGCTCATAGTTACTCTCAGTAAATATTCACTATAATTGCATGCTGATGGTGAAAACTGAGGAAAGAAAGCTTGTCAGTGAAAAGAATACAGTTAAATTATCAGAAACTAAAGAGGTTTTAAGTTATTAATAGCCAGGTAGCTTTTAGTTGTTAAAAACTCACTGAGAAACTACCTTTAGTATCCTCTCCTACACATTAAAAAAATAAAAAGACAATTTCAAAGAGTCCTATTTATTTAACAGGCTGGTTCACTAAGCCAGGGCAGAGACCTAGTAATGAAAAAGGTTCAATAACAGGGCCAGAGATCCTGAGGAGATAAAGAGTAACAACTGGGAAGGCAAGCTAAGCTGACTGATAAGACTGGACAGTGAAGTACATGTATGTTTCCAAGACTGCATCACTGTTGCTAAGCTGGAGCTCTGCCAATTCAGTAAGCACAGGCATGTGCTCTTGAATGGCTATCTCCCCCAAGTCCACATATGCCAAGTAACAAAGGCATGAAAGAGTGCTTCATGACACTGTGCCTCATATGGTGATCATGCAATATTGAAAATCAGTAGCGTTAAGAATAAACCATTACATGCCATAACGGTAATTAGAAAATAACATAAACTGATTAATAATGAAACCCCACAACTCCAGCCATATAGACAAACCCCACCAAGGTTTGAAAATCTGTTCTATTTTCATAATTATGCAAGGTGGGCAAATGGAAAGAAAAGACCATATGTTAGTTGAACATTAAATTCTTATATACACAGGTTAGTTTTAAAATTATGAACAACCAATCTATAAACTTCTTACAGCAAAGGAATAGTTCCCAGCCAGTACAGATGAGGACTGGTTTTCTCACTCTGTGCCAGATGGCCAGTGGGACAGCTGGAAGACAGAACATCACAGAGGACAATGCAGGAGGACAACAATACAAAGGGGAAATACAGATTAAGGTAGCTTAGGCTGCCCAGTGGAGCAAACTGGTTTTGGAGGTTAGTGAGATCCTAAGAACCATTGAAAGCACTGTTTCCACAGAAAAAAACCTTTCTGGCAACGAGTGTCTCTCCATTCTGAGGCAGGATTTTTATTGATGATGACCATACTTTCAGTTGAGAACACAGATGAAGCACAATCGGATCCAACTCCTCACTGTCCAATTACACAGCAAAGCTTTCCACACTGTGATTTACCCACTGTAATCATGTCACTCGAAAATCAAGAGTTCTATAATGCCATCACTGTGAATTCTAAACTCCTATTCTTCTAAATAAGCTAAAAGGCAGTATGTGATTCTAAGGGGAAAAGTCAAAAGACTTTCAGATACATAGCTCCTTTAAAGCCAAAGCGGAAAGGTAGATCAAATCTCCCAGCACAACCTAATGCCAAGCAGTTTTCACATGGACTTTCTTAGAACATTATGAAGGAATAAGAAGCAATAAACCAGGTCTGCCACTTAGTACCCAAGAGATTTTAGGCAAGTTGCTTGTGCTCTCCATAAATGTTTCCTTATCTGAAATATTGACATCCCTATGTCAGTATTTATTTAGTAATTGCAAGAATAAATGAACTCATACACAGTACTTAGAACAGTGCCTGGTATTCAGTATCTTTAGTCAGTATTTTAGGGTTTTTATTTATTTTATTTATTTTGGCTTTAAGACAAGATCTCACTATGTAGCCCAGGCTGGCTTGGAACATGCAATTCTGCTGCCCCTGGTGCTAGGACTGATGATAGATATGCACCACCACACCTGGCTGTAGTCTATAAAACCACCACCATTACTAGTATCCCCACCATCAAAAACAAGGGCCAAAGATGCTGTTGTAAGAAGGCTGTTTCTCTCAGACAACCTGCAGGACCTGCCTCGCACACTTCATTTGAACTCAGAGAAGGGTACTGTAAGGCACCTGCACAACACACTGCAACCCAGAATCCCCTTCACAGACTTATACCTCTCCCCCAACTACATACATGTATTCTCCCAGAACCTGATGCATCGACACACTAAATACCATGCAAATAACTAAAGAAAAGCTGATCCTGTTTTCACTCCAAACAAAATGGAATTTCCTAAGCATCTAATTAGATCCCAGTTCCTCTTCCTTCCCTGCCTCCCTCACAGTCATACATAAAAAGAGATGTTTTACTCTTAAATACAGAACAGCACACCATCAAACATGATTCCTGCCGGAGCCTGGCTTCCAGCCTTACTGGGTCTGGGAAGTTTCCTCTTCAGCTTTGCCAGAAGAACAAAAAAAGAGAGGACAGCAGCTGAGGCCACTTAAGGAGGAAACAGGCAAGACAAAAGCCCTTTCACCAGCACATTTCTTAAATCCCTCACCCAGCCTCCCACTAGTATCTACTTAGGTTCAAGCAACCAGGAATTCTAGACCAAGTTCCAATACAGGGTACAGCTCCATTGCTACACTCCCAAAGGCTGCCCAGTTCCCATCACTCCACAAGCTTCAGGTCCAATGGCAGCCTCTACATTGTTTCCTGTCATGAGAAAACAGGCTGTCAGGGAAAACACAGAAGGCCTAAAAGATGCACAGAACACCCTGCTTTAAGTTAGAAAAACATGTTTTTAAATTTGATTTTACCAATATTAAATAAAGTATTTGGAGTCCTGCCAAACCAGAACTTCTTAATAGGGTCAGCCGACAGGCCAGTCTGACAGGAATTCCTTTCTGTTTCCAGTACACAAATGCACCCATCCAGTGTCCACCTAACTGTGGAAGGCCAGGACCAAATCATCAAGCTGGTGGCACAAAAATGGTGCATTAGGACTTCCCCATTATTAGAATGTAGCCATTTTCTCTTAAGACAAAGGCAGTCCTTGGCTGAGTCTGGTAGTATAGGCCTGTGTTCCTAGCTACTGGAGAGGCTGAGGCACAGCAAGGACTGCCTAGGTGACTTAGTAAGACCCTGTTATCAAAATAAAATACATTTAAGCAGTTGGGACTATAATTCTGCAGATGAGCATAGACCTAGCATCTGGGGTAGCGGTGTGTGGGGGGCGTGTGAATAACAAGCAAAAAAAAAAAAAAAATTGAGAAAATAAAAATGCAGTCATTTTCCCTCCCATCCTTCATAAATGGGGATTTATCTTGTCACAGCAACTGTACTTCCAGGTTAACCCATTCCAACTTTTTCAGTGGAAATATACATACATTTCAATCCTAAAAACATAACTGAGACTCTATGAGTAACAAAGCATTAATGAGTTTAAACTCTATTTTTATCTTAATGAAAAAATGGCCTCCTCAAATACTCAGTCAGAATGGGGGCTGTACTAAAACCAAACTACTCCAGATGACAGGGAAAAGGTGCCTACAGGCATCCCATTACCATGTAAGTACCAGGAAGGAGACTCTACTAAATCCTGCTTCATTCAAACTAAGTATCCATTAACAAATTGGGTGGGGGGGGTCGCTTTAGGCTAAGCGTTTTTGTTTTAAAATTCTAGTTAGCATGACAGGTACCATCAGTCAAGACTATATAGAATTTATTCCAAAACTGTACAAGAGTGATGCTCACAATTCTTTCCTGTATGCTGACTGGGCAGCAAAGCAACCATGGACAGGCAGGGGCAGGTGCAGGTGCAGGGTGAAAGGAGCTGCAGGCAGAGTAGATCGGGCAAGCAAGAACCTAAACATGAGTTTCTACAAGCTCCAGAGAGATTTCACCCCAGAATCCTCTTGGTAGATCTTGAGAGAATTTTAGAGAACCTTAATTAGAACTCTAGAAATTGGTACTCGAACAAGACTTACTTTCCAAATAATTTTTCACTAACATTGTGCCAGAGCATCCATGCTACACAGTGTCAGCACAATTCTCACTGACACACGGAGATCACCACATGAGCCAGCAGGAGTCACCTCCCATAGCACAACTACATGTCTCCTCCCTGCAAAGCAGTTAACAAAATATTCATAAACTGCACTGCTAATAGGACTGTACTTCTCATGACACATTTTAGGAAGTCCATAGACTCATATTTTAAATTACGTTTAAGGGGATGTTCCAAATTTAAGCAAAGCGAAGAATCTTAAAAATAGCAAAAACTACATTCAGGTCACTGAAATATCCTCTGGTCTGTGAAAAGTACATAAAAGTTATACATACTTGACAATATTGAAACAATTAAGCCTACACACATACATACATACATACATACATACATACATACATACATACAATAAAGGTCCTATACTCAAATCAATGCCAGCAATTTAAAGCCAAAGGCAAGAAGCAGACAGAGGAAGAGACTGGTCTCCTGCAAAGCAGTCCTGCAATATTAAATGCATCCCTGTGAGGAAAGTAATAGCCTGGGGGTGGGGCGGAGAGCAGAACAGCATTCCAGAAAGTGCTAACCTAGCCTCAGATAGTCCAACTACAACTCCAATCATTTATTAGGGCTGTTTTGGGAGGTCCCTAACCATTATTCCCAATCTGCCCTTAGCTTTCTTCACTGACAGGTTATCTTTCTACATTCCACACTGAACTAAAATTAAGTTCAAAGTGAATAATAATTTTTAAAAAGCCTAATTCTGGTACTTCTCCAGCATAAAACATATTGATTTTTCCTAAAGAAACCAACTGTCCTGGCCAGGAATCTATAAAATAACTAGGTCATATAATTTTACTGCAAACACTATATCTTATAATATCCAATGGTCTTGTATGTAAATATGTTGTTTATTCAGTTTCAGAAAACACACATAAACCTAGCACACATGTAGTATATATATTCCTCTATAAAATAAGAATTACAGAATGAACTAGAAATTTCCATCTTCTCTCTTTCTTTTAAACATCATCATTGGGCTGGACAGATGGCTTAACAGTTAAGGTGTTTGCCTGCAAAGCCAAAGGACCCAGGTTCGATTCCCCTGGACCCATGTAAGCTAAAAGCACAACAGGCACATGCATCTGCACTTTATTTGCAGTGGCTGGAGGCCATGCCATGCCCATTCTCTCTATCTATCTCTCTCTCTCTCTCACTCACTCTCTCTCTCTCTCTCTCTGCTTGCAAGTAAACAAATAAATATTTTTTAAAAAATCATTTATACAAATGCTAACAGTCTCCCACACACTTATGAACCTTACTGCCCCAAATCCCAGTTCCTCCTCCACCCTCCCACCAAATTTCCACCAGAAAAGTCTGCCACTGCTTTGGAGCTCTAAAGACTGCTTGTGGACCTCAGGATGCCACTCCTTGGAATTAAGAATTCCATTCCTTAAATTTACAGGTGAAAAATATTAGTTTCTAAATCTCTTAAAAAGCAACAATAAAAATTCTTCTCATATTGAAAAGAAAAGACAGTGTTAGTACAATTTAAGTCATGAAGACATAAATTAAGATTCAAGTTCTATCTTGTGACTCAACTTTAACTTGTAACATTTCTGTAGGCTTTGAAATCTACTTTGAAAGAGAAAAAAGAAAGAATAATTGTTCCCAGAGAATTTAAACACATCAGTTTCAACTTGAATATTTTTCTATAATGATGCTGTGCTAAAAATGTACAGAAGGAAGGTAGGATAGTACTCTATACCTCAGATAACTGATTACCAAATACTATTGATTATGCTATTTTCTTTTGGTTTAAACAAATCATAAGAATTTTAGGTGAGTAGTACTAATGGAATATAATGAACTGTTTAAATCCCTTAAATTAATAAAAGCACAATTTAAAACACTGGGGTTCTTTTGTTCTTGAAAATAAAAGGTTTAATGTAACAGAAAGGTCCTTTTCAGAGTGAACAGATTTGAGGGAACATCCATGAAATTAGTGAACAACTGAGGCCCACCTCAGCCTACTCAGAGCTGAGATCCTTCTGTTTTCAACTCTGTTGGCTGTACCAAAACTTTCATCAACTGACTATCCTTTTAACACGAGTAGCTCCTATGTACCAGACCCTTTGGACTACGTGGTGTTGACAGAAAGACTGAAAATGTGTAAGCTAACCCTCCCCCCTTCGTCCTCACACCCCATCAGGGAGAATGACCTCTAATTCTGGTACCCGTGCACCTGTCACACTCAAGCCCCACCAGTGAGCCTAATCTCTAACTCTAGAGCCTGACCTCTAACTACAGTACTTGTGAACCCAGAGCAAAGCAAACAGAAAAATCAAACCAGCACACACCAGGAAGAACTGGCTATTCTGACAATCCCAGCCTTAGAACATTATTCCAGGAGAAAGCAGATCACAGCACAGCAGTACCACCATGTCCAAAATATTAACAAATTCAACACACAGTAGGAGCTTTCCCATGTTATTACCTGTATCCTTAAAAAGATTTTGGGAGTAACTGTGTCATGTAGTAAGGGTAGACCACTCGCCTATCTGGGCAAGGCCCTAAATTCAATCCCCAGAGTTGCAACAAGTTGGGGAGGGGGGCGGTAATCTTTTATCTTATAGATGAAAAGGTTAGTTTTAAGGACTATCTCACTTGTCCAATACCACAACTGAAAGAGCCAGGATTCTAAGCCAGGTCTTTTCACTTCAATATTCCAACACTGAATATAATTCAAATATGTACTTCTCAAATCCCAAAGAAGATAAAACAGATCATATTACAGAACTCTCAGCACCTGAAAGTCTCAGGGCATGTTGCATAATTTTACAGGTGTATAATAACCTCTGGATAGTATGACAAAGGTACTGGTGGTGTTATAAACCTGCAAACATAACAGCATGAAACACTTCAGAAAAGCCTTCCAAAGTTACTATAAAAACCACATGATGTTGATAAGAGTAAAACCCTAGAGATCAGTTATCAGTGGTAATACATTTTATTTATCTATAGTTTTTACTCATTTTCTACCCATGTAATCATTCAGACTCCTCGGGTTCCATCTTCAGGGCTCACTACATACATCTAAAGATCCCTACAATCTACATATAGTAACAGAAAAAAAGCATACACATGTATTTCTATACTGAGCTTCCAAAAGAAGCCAACTGGTAGTTATAAAAACTACCATAAGCCAGACATGACAAGACCCAAGGGAGCATATCCAGCTAGAGCAACAAAACATAATTACCTGTTTCTTCATCTATCCGGAAAACACCAACACCAGAACCATCTCTGATGGAATACCGGATCTCCCCATCTCTTCCTAAGTCCTCATCATGTGCTGACACTGTCATCACTGATGAACCCACAAGGACATCTTCTTTCACTACACCCTTTTCCACAAAGCTGGCAAACACTGGTGCATATAAGTTCTCATTGACATCAATGACCTCAACTTCCACATAACAAGTAGAAGACAGAGAAACTGGCTTCCCTTTGTCTTTGGCCTTCACTGTGAGATTATACATTTGCTTCTTCTCAAAATCCAACTGTTGCACAATTCTAACTGCTCCACTAAGTTTGTCCACATCAAAGTGGCCTTCTCCATGGTCCAGAAGACTGTACCTCACCTGACTAGACTGACCTACATCAGGATCATGGGCTTCTAACCACATGATTATGGTTCCTTCTGGCAGATCCTCTCGAACTTTCACATGGTAATTAGGTGGAATAAACTTGGGTGGATTGTCATTGATATCATCGAGTGAAACTTTCAAGAGCACAGTGGAGAACAACTGAGGTTCTTCTTTGGATTGGTCCTTGGCCTCAATCTTTAAGTAGTACATGTGCTGTACCTCACGATCCAGCGGCTGTACAATTTTCACCACACCAGTCACACTGTCAACTGAAAACTTATCTGTGTCAGTAACAATAGAGTACATCACATATCCATTGGGTCCTAGATCTTTATCAGTGGCTTCAATCTGGATGATTTCACTATTCACCTCCTTGTCCTCACTCACTTCAACAAAATAGCTCTCCTGTAAAAACTCTGGTGGATTATCATTGGCATCTAGAACCATGATATCTAGAAGATGCCAAGCTGCCCTCTGTGGTATACCAAGGTCATAAGCAGTAATATTAAGTGTGTATCTGTCTCTTGTTTCACGATCCAGTGAAGATAAAATTTTTAGCATTCCTGTTTCCATATCAATGGTGAAGCAACTATTGTCGTTTCCTCCAGAAATAGAATAGACCAGTTTTCCATTGAAGCCAGAGTCAAGGTCAGTAGCATTCATGAAAATGATATTAGACCCTACAGGATGGTTTTCCTTTACCTCTATACCAGATGGAAGAGTACTCCTAAACTGTGGGGCATGAGCATTGACAGAGTGAGAATCAAAGAAAATGTCCTCATCCTCCTCCTGACTATGTAATTTATTTGCCTGCAGGAGTTTCTCGGCTAACATTTTTGCAACACCAGTCTCTTCACACTGCAAGTTTACTGGCTTGTGACTGGCAGCCACAGTTATGTTGATATATAATGGTATGGCAAAATTTTCTCCATCTGTAGCTGTAATTCTCAGACTATGAAAAGACACCTTTGCACCCAAGCCATCCATTAGTGATTGCTTTAATGACAGTACCCCGGAGCTGGGGTTCAAGCCAAACAAATCCAGTTCATTTCCTGCCTCAATCTGATACCGTACCAACTGAAGCTCATCAGCATCAATAGCAGAAACTGTGGTTATTTGCTCCCCCACACCCAGGTCTCTGGGAATTGTTCCTTCACAGTTGATCTTCTCAAACAAAGGTGTGTTGTCATTCAAGTTATTGAGAGTAATTGTAGCAAGGACTTCAACTTCCCGGCGGTATGGCAAGCCCCAGTCTGAGGCACGGATCCTTAAAGTATAAATCCGAGGCATCAATTCATAGTCTAAGTTCTCTGAGGTACTCACAGCACCCGTGAAATGGTCAATCACAAATGGCACATGATTTAAATTGGCAATACTATAGGTCACATACCCATTCTCACCGTCATCAGGATCTACAGCACTCACACTCATGACAGTGGTACCAATGGGTGTGTTCTCATCAAAGGATGTTTTATATGCAGTCTGCATAAACTCAGGGGGATTGCTGTTGGCACTTAAGACTTTAACCAACACTTTGGTAGAAGCTTTTCTGTCACTTGTCATCACTTCAAGTTCAAAATGAGATGCCTGCTGTCTTTTAATCGGGTCTAAAATGGAAATAAGGCCAGTGTTGTGATTTAAACTGAATTTAGTTTTTCCAGATGTACTTTTAAAAACATACCTTAAATGGGAATAACTAGGAATGGCTTTCACCATGACCAGGGGTGTGTTTGGAGGAGCAAATTCACTGATCTCCACTCTGTAAAGATCTTTTTCAAACTTGACTGGTCCAGCTCTGAACTTTGGAGACATGATGTGAATAACTCTCACTGAAGAGAACTGGGGAGGATTTCCTTTATCTTTAGCCTGTAGTGACAGATTGTAGCCAAAAGGATGGCTATCCCAATGGATACTACCCACAGCTTTGACTTTGTACTCTTTACTCCCAGGAGAGGACCTCACTGTTCGAAATTGTTGGAGAAGGTCACCTGCCACAATGCTTAGAGAAGCTATCTCCCCATTGGCACCCTGATCACAGTCCTCCACAGTGACAAAGGCATATGTTGGATCCTTATCTAGCTCAGAGGGTGACCATGTCACTGCTGTGACCACAGGAGCACATTTGTTGGCTTGCTCCACATGGATGGTCAGCTTAGCCATGCTGCTGATACCACTGCTGCCATACAGCTTCATCCCCCGGTCTGCGGCAAGGACCTCCAGCTCATAGCGAGGGGTCTCCAGAAAGTCAAGTCTGCCAGTTAACATGACCACGCCACTGGTTGGGTGAATAGCAAACATTCCTGTTCGCTCTTTAAAACTGTAGTAAAATTCCCCATTGGTTCCTATGTCAGCATCTGTGGCACTAAGTCTTGCGATGCTGGTCCGGACAGCAGTATTTTCAGGTAAGGAAACGCTGTAAGAGGTGGGTGAGAATAAAGGCCTCAGGTCATTTGTATCCAGCACTTGCACCCGGACCTTTGTTCGGGCTTCTGCATTCGTGTTTTTTTCAACTGCTTTGACTAGCAAAGTGTATTGGTCCCTCACTTCTCTGTTAAGAATAGCTGTGTTTCCTCCTTTGGTCCTTATTCGAAGAAAGCAGAAGTTGCCAAGCACATACTCCTCAGCTTTGAACAGGTTTTCACTATCTCCTGAGATGATTTTGTACCTTAATTCCCATGATGGATTTGTGATATAAATACCCATCTTTACAGGGTGGCCCACATAGGTTTTGGCAGCAGAATTCTCATGCACAGTGACATTGTACTGGAAGTGTGTAAACTGTACAGAAGGAGTTGGCTCAAGTCTGTGGCTTCCATCACTGGCTTCAAAATGTTGGAGGAGGAGGAGAAGCAGAAGCGAAGCCAAATGTCTCCCCATTGTTTAGCCCTCAGGCACCTAAAACAGAAGAAATAAAACAAGTGTAAATTATAAATATAACCCTTACACTTTAATAAAATATTTGCCATCTACATGGAATATGAATGTTTTTTAATGCAACAATCCTATTCACATTTTTCATATCTGATGACTCAAAAATCATGATCATTAAAGCCTGTCAACTGTAATAACCAATCTTTTAAAAATGGGATGGATTCTCAGCATGTTTTCCCAGGCTTGCCTCAACTCACAACCCACCAGCCTCAGCCCCCAAGTGTTAACCTACAGGTTAACTGGAGAAAAATGGCACTTATTCCATTTATGTGGGTGAAAGAGAGGGGGGCAAACAAATTGCATGCAAATGTCCATTTACATGCTTGAGGGGGAGAAAAATGTACACAGATACAGCAGCTTACAGTGGAAAAGAGAACAGGCAGTAAGGGGAAGGTATTCACCTGCTATTTACTGGGAATTTTTAGCATGGGTACAGTTTATCATTTTCTTGCTTCCAACTTTTGCTCCTTTAATTACTTAACTCCTTCAACTAATATTTAATGAGCACCTACTATGCACCAGGTACAGCTCTGGCTGCTAGGGTATTGAAAGTTAACCAAACTTCCAAGACCTGACATACAGTATGCTGCCTAATGAGAGGCAGAGAGATAAGAGCCCATTAGATAATGGGCACAAGCTAGAGAAGAAAGAGAGGCTGTATCATGATCTACCCACAGAAAAAGAGAGCTCCACATTTAAAAGTGTTTCTCACCCTAGCATGGTTCACACTTCACAAACAATGCTTAGCTTCTCTGGACACTGCAGGATGATTCTTAGGTTTTCACTCCCTCAAAGCCCACAGCATGTGCCCAGTTGGAACAATGAAAAGTGTCATTACATGTTATCAAATGTTCCTAAGGCTCAAAATCACCCCTGTAGAGAAACTTTCACTTAGGAAAACAACCAGGAGAAGCACCAGGAATGCTCACATTACTAGGTGAGAATGAATGAGCCAATATTGCTATATTGCCATTCCAGTTCATCTCCTGCCATGTGATACCTTCAGTCTCAGTGCTATTTAGGCTACTCTGAACCCAGGTTTTCCTTTATTTAAACACCCTTTGCAGTTTTGAGATGTGATAGTCAAGCATTCTGTAGAATATTCATTAAGCAAAATGACCCTCAATTGGATCTACTGTTCTTCTCACGGTTGAGAGGAAGAGCTGTGTTGTGGAGGTAAAAAGAGTCATTTTCTTCACACTGTGTCAAGGGGCATAATCAACATGACTTATCAATGTTGACAATGACATTGGCCCCTTAACTAAGATACTGCGGGGTTTCTCCTCAGCCAGGTAACTCCTTTTCTCCCTTTTCTATACTGTACAATTTGGAAGGTGGTCACATGGGCACCCCACACAGGGTGCACAGTATTCTACTCATGGCTTAGAATTCTTCCTTATACTCCATTGATCCAGTTTCTCAGATTTGAGTATTTATTTAATCAAGCATAATTTATGAATGAATGGCTTTTGCTACAAGTAGTAAGCCACTAAAGGATCCTGAGCAGTCAAAGTGGCATGATCTAACTGAATGTGAGGTGATATCTACTTGAATATGACAAGTGGTCACTCTGGAATCTGGGTTGAGCAATGTGGACAGACACTAGAAGTCCACTTAGAAGCTGTCACAATAAAACAGATGAAAGACAGGCTGGCTGAACCCAGAATGGTTAATGGTGGAGTTGGGGTGAAGGAGATTGCTGATGAACTAGAGAAGAAGAGAAAATAAAAGCAGTTTCAAAGATGTCAAGGATTGTGTGCTGAACAAAGAGAACAGAACTACAACATACCAAAGAAATGGAAGACTGAAGGAAGAATAAATTTTGCAAATAAGATTAGCAATTCAGTTTGGGGCAAATTATGAGAAATTTGTGGCAGGGAACACCAAAGATCCATGTGTTAAAAGGCAGGGCCTAGATGAGAGATATTAGTTCACTGGAAGTATGTGCTTGAAGGGGATATTGGGAAGCCAGGGCCTTCCTCTCTCTCTTTGCTTTCCAGCCACCATGAGGTAAGCATACCTGCTCTACCACAACTTCCCAAATGATGCTCTAGGCCACCACTATGACAATGAGAGAAACCTCTGAAACCATGACAAAATAAAGTGTTCTTCCATTTAAGTTGATTATCTCAAGTAGCTGTCACAAGAGAATGCTAATATGGAAAGGCATATACTAATACTGGTCATCCAAGTATGGTGAGTGGGAGAGATCCAGCCTGGAGGCACAGATTTAAGAGTCAGAATATGGAAGATGGCACTTAAAACCATGAAAGGAGAGGGAGGAGACCTGAGGGGAAAGGAGGGGAGAGGAACAGAGGGGAAGGGAGGGGAGGGGAGAGGAAGAACAGCCAGTCAAGGGCAGAGTTTTGTTGAACTCCAAGACTGAGGCAGATAAGGGAACCAAAAAACAGTGGTATGACAAGGAAACACTCCATAAATATTTGTACTATGTGAAGGCCAGTATCAGAACTTGGGCATGCCCCACATCTAAGAGCTAATGCCACATTGCCCTCACCACTGGGAGAAATCACTGGACCCTCTTGCCAACTTCTGGAGTCTTAATCAAATCCACACAACACACACACACACACACACACAAATTTAAGTCTTACTTTCTTTTGGGGGGGGTGTTGAGTCAGGGTTTTACTCTAGCCCAGGCTGACCTGGAATTCACTATGTAGTCTCAAGGTGGCCTTTTACCAACAGCAACCCTCCTATCTCAGCCTCCCCCATGCTGGAATGAAAGCTGTGCACCACCACACCCAGCTTAAGTCTACTTTTTAAAAGGCATTATTAAGAAATATTAGTAAAGTACTGTGAACTCAGATTTTCCTAAATGCCACAAACTATATAGCTGTAACTCTATGCAAAATAAATAGGAAAAGCTACAGAGGGAAAAAAGACAGCAACATCATTTCATCTAAAAAGTATGTCATTACCTAGTGTTCATGCTTATGAAAATTAAATTTCAAAAACCATTTCACTCCAGGGTTATATTCTGATGATATTTAAAAGGTGAGCACACTACTTGCACTCACAATAATTTATGACTTACAAAATACATTTTCCAAAGTGAAAACAGAGTTTTACTTAGTTCAGTCATTAGGGGAAAGAGCCTCAGGTCCAAAACTTCAATATCTTTAGTATGGACTTCTGAAAATCCATAAATACAGGAGGAAAAATAATTCTTCTGGTAAAAATAAGACATTAATATCCTCATATTTCTTCATTAGAAACTGATGTAAAGTGCTTCAATCAATTACTGTGAATGCACATTCTTCACAAACTAGAGCCCAGCCTCTGTGTTGAAAGCATGACTATGACTACAAGTATTCCCCCCTTCCAGTGGAACTTAAGAGACAGGACAGCATTTCAAGTGCATACACTCTTAAATGTGAACATACTTGTTACTGAGGTCACATCATTACATGTACAAGGAGTCATTTCAGCCCCTCACACATTGAGACATCATTCAACTTTTTGTTTAAACACACAAAAGTTAAAGACAGACCTCTTTTGTCCCTCACTACATTCTCCCACCTCTCATTGTACATCAACTCCAATGACAGTATCACTATAATTTAATTTGATACTGAAATTTAGAATATGAACATCATTTTAGTGTGTTCTTTTAATTTTTTAGTGCTAGGCATTGGACCCAAGACTTCAAAACTGCTAAGCATGGTGCTACCACTGAGCTACACCCTTAATGCCAGTCTGCAAGAAAGGTAAGTACATTTTCAAAGCAGTATCACAAAGCTGTCCAAAATGTAAGTACAAATTTAAATTTGAAATATAAATCACTTTTCTTGAAAAACTACTGTATATAAAATAAAATGTCTAATGATTTTTTAAATCATTTAAAAGCCAAAAAGTTTCTTACAAAATAAGACCATTTGTTACTCAGCTAGAATCAATTCCTAGCTTCCAGAAACAGTGGAGAGTAGGGGCTGGAACTTGCATATGTGACACTCAATACTGCATTTTTCTAATAAAATATATGGGGCACTGTTTGCAAGAGCTTTCAGTTTTACGAAAGGCCAATGACCAGACTTTGCATTTTTTCTGTATGGACACTAATTCTTTTTGACTCATCTGAAGAGAATTTTCAGTAAAAATGGGTGGCATGAACCTGGAAAGTATGCTGAATCTTCAGGCTAGGTTTGTATTTTCATGACTTTCTGTAAAGCCATTGTTGCTAGTCTTGATAGTTTATATTCATTATTATTTGTGTGTGAGAGAGATGAGAACACACACACCCACGCACATACTCGTGCACGATGTGGAGGTCCAAGGACAACTTTTGGGTCAATTCATACCCCTGAGGCAGGATTTCTTGCTCTGCTGTCTTTGCTATGCTCCCTAGGAACCTCCTGTTTCCCTGTCTCCACCACCTACCTCACCATTAGCATCTGCACACTGGGATTACAGAAGCTCATCACACTTACACAGTAGCTCTAGGGATGGAACTCTACTCCAGCTAGAGCAGTGAGTACTTCATCCACTGAGCAATCTCCTAGGCCTGTTGTTAGTTTTGACTAGAGCTATGTAAGTGTCAGGACTCTAGCAAGATTTCTTTAAATATTACCTTCAAATATCAACAACTGACTCCTATTTTCAACTGAGATTAGTCTCCCCAAAGGATACTAACAGTGCTGACTACAAACCATCCTCAGAATGTAAAACTTCAGCAGTTTCATGGTCTTACCCATCAAAAATAAAATTTTCAAGGTGGTCTCACTCATAAGCAAGTTAGACATAATTTTATTCAGCTCTAATTTGCCTATATCCATGAATATACAGAACATGTCTACTGGCATCATAAAGACATCTGTTTCCAGATGGGCTGTGATATGATGACATAGAAGTCAAGACAGGTAACCATGCTTTGCTGGGCAAGACATCCCTAGGCTCATCATTTATCCCCTCACTTTATTTACTTAGGCATTTGTTTCTTTTTGTGTATATGTGTGTGGCTGTGGGTGCATGTGTGCCATGCTGTGCATGCCAAAGTCAAAGGACAATTTTCAGGTCCATCCTAGCCTTTAACCTCCTCTGAAACAGCGTTTCTCCTGGATTCTCAATCTGCTGTTCTTTGATGGGCTCCTGGTAAATTCTTCTGTTTCAGCCTCCCATCTAGCTTTAGGTGTCAGCTTTGTGCCTCTGCTTCCCAAGTGTTGGGATTATAGAAGCCGTATGTAGCTTCTGCCTTTTTCCATGGGACCTGGGGATGGAACTCAGGTATTTTCCCTGGAGGGCTTCCATACAGCCCTATCTCCAGCCCCCCGCACCCCCCCTTAACTGGAGAAGGCATGACAGAGCTCAGTGCTCATCCTCCAAGTATCACCTATACATTCCAGGTCAAACTCTGCCCAAGAGAAACTCAAAAGGCTGTTTACCTCATCTGATTCAAGATCCTATCACCTAATTTGTTTTGCTCTGCAAATAGAAGTAATCTCTAGGATGCTTTGGAAGAGTGGACAACAATTAACACTGTTACTTCTTCCACTCCCCAATTAGTAAGGCTTCACTAATGGTCAAACTATGGCCCCTCCCTGAAGACCTGGGTATGCACACCAGCATTTCATTAAATGACAGATCAGACATGTGAAAGTTCCATGGATCATAAAAGTAGGGGTAATGAAGGAAAGAGTCCTTCATCTTTTCCTTCCTCTTCCTGAAAGTCTTGTCCATTGTATCTTCCCACCTCCGAAGAAATGGGGCCAGCCCAACCTGTAAATAGATATCCTGATGCTATAAAATTCTGCCTCCTCTGCAGCCCTGAAGTTTCAATGATCCCCGCACTCTACAATTTTTGGCTGAGACTATAAACACAGGTTCCTCCTTACTTAAAAATAAGCTGCTCTCAAGACTGCATTTCCTTTAAGGCAACACCCTCATTTTTTTTTTCTTATACTGGCAAAAATATTTTTTTAAAAAAGCCAGGTGTGGGGGCACAGGCCTTAATCCCAGCACTTGGGAGGCAGAGGTAGGAGGACTGCAAGGAGTTTAAGGCCACCCTGAGACTACATAGTCAAATCTAGATCAAGGTCAGCCTGAGCTAGAGACCCTACCTTAAAAGAAAAAGAAAAAAAAAACTTCCTTTTATATCCCTTCTTCCCTAAAATCATTGCTGTCAGCTGCTGGAGAGAGATCATTCAGAACCATGTGGAAACACAAGCAGCTTCTTAATGAGCCAAAAGCTTATGTTCATCCTCCCTCAGTCCCCAAAACCCTGTCCTTCACATTGTCAAATGCCCCAAACAAAGAAGCAATGTAAAAACAAGACACTACCCATTCCAAAATTTTTTGCCTCTTCCACCTGGAAGTTTGGCATGACAAACCTGACCACCTTCAAGGTCTCATACACTCAGTTTCCATCATGAATGCCCAGGGCTGAGCACCTCAAGTGCCTTGGAGCACTCTTCCTGGAATATTACCCAAACTAAGTTAGATATCCTTTTTGCCCGACCCCACTGCAAACAACACCTCTTGCACTCTACTTTCCTATTTCAGTGAAGACCTTTATTAATTCCTCATATCACTCAAGTTTGTAACCTAAGAAATCAAACAGAAAGGAAAACATAAAAACTGAAATCTAACTAGGTTCTCACCAATCTGTGAGAAGTCAAGGAACTGATGACTCCCATTTCTTTGACAAACTGGACACTGAACTACAGCATCTTAACCTCCCTACAGCCTTTCTTCTCTTCCCTTCCCTCTCTTCCTTTGCCCCTCAAATCAACCACTCCCACCTGTCAAACTTGACTTTTCTTTAAAAACAATCTCTCAAAATTGCTCTCTTTTCATCTCTGCTGACAACACCTAGTTCATGTACCTGTTCAGGCAGTGTTCCACTCTTATTGGTATTCCTACTTTCTGAAAACTATATATTCAGTCACTAAAACTTCTTTGTGCTATTACTACTCCCTGGTTTGAAAATGCTCAGTATTTCTCCTTTGTCTGCTAATATAGTATATTCTTTAAATTTTTTTTTTAGTATTTTATATTTATTTATTCATGAGAAAGAGAGAATGAATGTGCACCCCAGGGCCTCTAACCACTGCAAATCAACTTCAGACACATGCATCACCAAGTCATCTGGTTTACATGGGTTCTGGGAAGTCAAACCTGGATCCTCAGGCTTTGAAGTCAAGCTCCTTAACGAAGCCATCTCTCTTGCCCAAGTATATTCTTTTATTTAAAAAATCATTTACAGGACTGGAGAGATGGCTTAGCAGTTAAGTGCTTGCCTGTGAAGCCTAAGGACCCCGGTTCAAGGCTCGATTCCCCAGGACCCACGTTAGCCAGATGCACAAGGGGGCGCACGCGTCTGGAGTTCGTTTGCAGTGGCTGGAGGCCCTGGCATGCTCATATTCTCCCTCCCTCCCTCCATCCCTCCCTCTCTCTCTCTCTCTCTGCCTCTTTCTCTCTCTGTTGCTCTCAAATAAATAAACAAACAAACAATAAAAAATCATTTACTTATTTGCAAAGAAAGAGAGAAAGAGAGGAGTGCCAGGGCCACTTGCCACTGCAAAGGAACTTGAGACACAAGCACCACTGTGTACATCTAGCTTTATGTGAGTTCTGGGAAATTGAACCTTGGTGGACAGATTGCAAATAGCACACAAAGAAAGATCCGTAAGTCAAAGTAAAACGAAAACAGTGTCGTGGACAAACTACCTAGTGCTTTGCTTATAGATATTTCAAATACACTAAGATCCCTGTCTTGCCTCTCCTATCATCAAAGAACAGTCTAGCCACATGATGCAAGCTACAAGTTCCCTGCACTGTCATTTCCTCTCCTTGACTTATCCCCTTCTAACCCATTCTTCCCTCTTGAAGAGTTCATCCTAACCCACCTACTCCAGATCCCCTAGCTAGCTCGGGTGCTATGGTGGCCAAAGTGCTTCCTTGACTAGAATGGATCTCTTCCTACACTAACTATGAAATATCCTTCACCCTTACTGAACTTCTAGCTCCTTCAGGGCAGAGCAAGTAACCTGTTCAAGCCTGAGCACTATGTTAAGCCAAATGTTTGCACAGAGAAAAGCATAGTTGGTGTACTGGTTAATGGACAGATGGGAAAAGGACTAAGAAGGGAGGATGGAAGGAAACTGAACAGGGAGGGGAGAAAATACAAAATCACATCCACCCCTCCTAAATTAGCAGAAAATCCAGGTACAGCCACCAGGCCAATAGCACCACTGCAAATAGCTGCTCTGTAAATGCTCACTTCCAGCTGGTCCCAAATGAAGTTACACACCATTTCAACACACTTCAGAACCAGGTAGGTGATGCCACATCAGTGTCCACACTGCAGACATTGTCACAAAACTCTATGCTTTAACAGTCATGAAGGGGGGGGGGGATGTTAAATAATGATTGAGTATCCACATATAAAATAAGCACCTGGAATCAAGCAAGAATTTAGGTAGAATTTTAAATCTGGATCTTTCAGGAAGAATTGAAAAAATGTGTGATACACCAATTCCTAATGTAACTGAAGATATTTTATTTTATTCATTTATTTATTTGAGAAAGAGAAAGAGGCAGACAGACAAAATGGGCATACCTGGGCCTCCCAGCCACTGTACATATACTCCAGATGCATTAGCACCTTGTACATCTGCCTTACATAGAAATCAAACCTGGGTCCTTAGGCTTTGTAGGCAAGAAGAGCCTTAACTGCTAAGACACCTCTCCCACCTTAGCTGTATACATTTTCAATACAGCACTTCTCCCAGTTATGAGGGAGAAATAGCAACTTTCTGGTCTTGATGTACCTTATTTAAGCCATTCTGATGAGAACTGTTTTCTAGGATCTAAGAGCAAACTTGCCACCTGCAAGTGAAACAGCTAAGACTGCAGAGTTTGGTTTCATCATCTACTTGATTTGCTCAAAAGACTACTTTCCTACTACAAACTCTCACTCAAGATCAGAATACACACAGAACCCTATAGCACCCTCTATTAAATCATGTTCTTTAGGCCACCCAGGCAGCATTTAATGCAACAACAATGTACTGATGTGATTTGGTGTCCACATAAAATCAGACAACCTGGGTGAAAAACAAGTAATGAAGGACTTCATAAAAACGTTAAAAAGGATAATTTCTAAGATCCTTTCCACATAGACGTTTAAAGAAATTAGTAATTCAAAGGTGGCTCAAAAAGTCTTAAAAATGGGCCCTAGGAAGGCAGGGTTCAGTGAGGTGAAAGCAGTATCAGTATGCATGCACAGACCCACAGACACAGGACAGGAACTCAATAAGGACAGTTGTAGAGACTACTTCAAAGGCAAATGAATTCATAGCCCAAATGATTTTATGAAGTTCTCTAACAACCTTACTTCCCTGTCACAGTAAAAAAAAAAAAAAAAAAAAAAAGAAGAAGAAGAAGAGGAGGAGGAGGAAAAAAAAAAAGAAAATTTGGCTCATCTAAGATGTTAATTCTTCAAGAACTGGGTATACAAATGCAAAGCTTTAAACACAACTTATAGTGAGCTTATTAAATACTACCTGGGGCACAATTGAGAATTGTATCAAGTGTTTATAAAAACTGTATTTTTAGTATTTGTACATCTTAAAGCTTCAACACAAGAGCGGGGGAGGCCAATTCTAACTATGAGGTCATAGCACTGTTCCTAAGACACAAATACCAAAATTAGCCAATCTAAGTGTAGGAACACCTTTCCATAAGAGCCTTAAACTAGATGTGTTGGGTAACATGACTGGTGCTCTTCACGCGTGATGTGAAAAAGCACTGCCTCTACCTAGCTTTTACTACACGCTATTTTAAATACTAAATCTATGAGGCATTAGAAATCTGCTTTCAAAAACTAAGTGCTGTGCCTCTTAAATCTGTTCTGATTACAACAGTCTTTGTAAAGACCGAGTTTTAAAAAACAAATCTCTACCAGACACCAGGTAGCTGCTTAACAAAAGCCACCTAATGAAACCATAGCTCAGACACAGAAAATAAGAGTTTACTGTCGTACAACATACAATTATGTCCTCTTTCCAAAAATCCTCGGTTCCCAGGGGGCGATGAGGGGGGGTTGAACAAGACAAGAGAAAGTTTCCTTCAAAGAAGTACAGTAAGAAAAAGTCCCGACGAGCAGAATCACCTCTCTAACAACAGCCGTCCAACTTTCTCTCCCGGAGAGCAGAACAAGCACAGCCAGGGCGCACTCCTACCACGTTCGGCCGGCCCAGGAGCTGCCTTCCCCCGCCGCCGCCCCGCACTCGGCGGGGCCCGAGCCGCGAGCGGAACTCCAGCCTCCTCCGCAGACCCACGGCCTGTCCCTCCCATAGCCCGACCTGGAAGAGAAGCGTAAGCCCCACGGGGCGGGCGCGCGGCCGGCTCGGGAGATCCCTGCCCTCACGCCGCAGTCCTCCGCACCCGCCGCCGCGCCATCCCCGCCCGGACGAGCGTTCGCCGCCAGCTCAGCCCCTGCGGCCGGGAGTCTCGCGGCCCTCCGCGAAGCAGCTCGAGAACGCACTCCAAGCCTCAGCAAGCCGCACGCACCCCTCCCGCCCGGCGGGGCCCCAAACTTCACGTCCACGCAACTTACGACAAAGTTGGCCCGAAGTGGCGCGCGGGTGCCGAGAGCACACCTCGCCACCTCAGCGCGCCCCGCAGACGGACAGCGGTCTGCCGGGCACCTCACGGGGCCCGCACGTCCGCATGGCGTGGACGCCAAGCCTGGCCCCGCATCGCCGAGTGCCGCCTGTCCCCACGCGGAGGATATCCTTCCGCCCGCGGCCACGCCTGCCCGCGCCGGCGCTTGTTTCTCCGGCGCCCAAACTCCAGCCCCCTGCGCCCGGCGGCTGCTCTAGGGGCGCGGGGGGCCGCGACCACGCCCCGTCTGGGGATCAAGAAAACTCCGGTGGCTACAAAAGCCGGCTGGGAGTACCCAGTACCGCCAGCTCCCAGGGCGATCTTGCAAAACACCCGAGTTAGTTTGGAGCTTCTAATACCCAGACTACTGTTGGGCAGCCGGCATATGCTGGTGCAAAGAAGTATATGGAATGTTCCCTGCCAGGCAAGGCGAAACATTTGCTTAACTCAAAAGAGAAAAGGGAAAAGGAAAAAAAAAATCTCCTTTTAAAGGGGTCAGCTAAGACACCACGATTCCCTTTAGATTTTCCACAACAGCCAGAAAAATCCCTGAATCTGCATCCGAATGCCTCACTCGGAGTCTCCACCTGGTGGGGCGAAATTCCACAGACCGTCTGGAAAGGAATGCAGTTCGATAGTAATCTGTTTCCTCCCGAAATCTACACTGAGGCCAGGGGGAATGCCCTTGTTGGCTTCGGGACCTGTTTGTGCATAGCTACTTAGCCCAAGGTAGCGAGCACCAACTGGGACCGACACCCCCAGCTCCGGGGCTGGAGGGACAAAAGGCAGCGGAGTCGCCTCGTGCGCGCTCTCAGCCCTCCATTGAGTCCCCAGGGGCCACAGACTGTGAACCCCGCCAAACAAGTACAAGTTTCCCCGCGAGCCGGAGAAACCCCAGGCAATCAGAGGCCCCTCTCGGTGAACGAACTCTCCCGGGCGCATCCCCAGGCCCCAGCTCCAGCCGCAGGCTAAATCTGGTGCAGACTCAGCCGCCATATACTTCCTTGCACCAGCGTTGGGACGCAGCCCGGAGAAGAGGGCCGACTTGACCTCGAAAGTATGTAGAGCTTTTCAACGCAGGGAGGACGAAGAGATCAGATTTCTCAGGGAGCAGTTGGAGAGGACTGCAGGGGGTACTGTAAGGCAGATGGAGGGCGAGAGAGACTACTGTTAAGAGAATATTTCTTTGGTTCAAAGTTAGTGTCACTTCTTAAGCTATCTTGAAAGTGACCAAAAAAAAAAAAAATGGTGTCTAACAGGTTATCGCTGGTAAAAAAAAAAAAAAAAAAAAAGTAATACCTGCAAAGTGAGTGTGCTGATTCGAAGCTGTATATTCCCTTGCTTAGTGTTTTAAATGCACACAATTCACACATCCACCAAATACAAACTTCATCATTCAAAGCCTTGCTTGGCCGAGGCTACTATTATGCAAAATGTCCCTCGACTCACAGATCAATTTCATACAAGGAACAAAGTGGGTATCTCGATCTCCAAACTCAATGGGTCTATGCCCAGCGCTGAGTCTTACCTCAGGACACAACCACACAAGAACACGAGCAATTTGGAAGGTTAGGAGGAGAGCAATGGAAGGCCTAGGGTGATGGTGCTAGGAGGGGAGAAGCAAGAACATTAAAAAAAAGAAAAATGCACAAAAAATATTCCATAACTTAAAAATCACAGGATTTTTCTAGTTACAAAAATTCCTGGTGAAAATCACCACTCACAGATATATACATATGCATATATAATTAACGCTCAATAGGATTAAAACACCTACTTGAGGATTTCGACTTTCCAGGCTTACTGAAAACCCTGGACTAGCCTGGAAGAAGTTGCTATCAGTCACCACAGGAACCGCTGACAGCCGCAGGTGACGATTTTGCTAACTCTTTAACCAACACAGTGACTTGGAGATGGGTTTTTTTGCCACGAGCGAATTGCCATACAATCAAGAAGAAAGTGGTTCAAATTCCACTTATGTCCTTTAAATAGTAAACCTTCCCTAAACCTATCCCCACAGCCTCATGGAGATTATCAGTTGGAAGAGCGATTGTTTAAAAAAAAAAATCTTTCCCCAGCACCGCCTCTGCATCCAGTCCACCCAAGCTGGTTACTGGAATTCTCATGAAGTGTGGCCCGGGTGGGTGATAAATGAAGGCTGGGTTGGTAGACCGAGCTCGCATCCATATCTGTGGAGTGTGGAGTGCCAGTGCCGGGCAGGTCCAAGTTCAACGTCGGAGAGGAAAGGAATCCAGCAAGTAGCGCCTTGCCGCGTGCCTGAACTAGGGGGCGCTGCGCCACTGCAGATCACGCGGTCCCCAATGCGTCCTCCCTGGGCACCATTTCTGTAAGTTACACTGGAAATAATGCACAAACGGCTTCTCTTCTCAAGTTCTTTTGAACAGTGCTCTGTGTATGTTTTATGAATTCCCGAAGCTATGCACAGAGATCTTTCGTTCCCGCGCGGGGCTCAGCTGGGAGGAGAGGGGGAATGTGCAGTCCCCGAGCGTGGAGCCTGGGAGATGCGCATGAATCCCGCACTCGCTCACAGCCGAACACCCCACCTAGTTTCCTTTCACGTTAAACTTAAATCTAGAGAGACGTGCACTGAACAAGGAACTCACCGCTCTCGCTCGGTCGTCGCTGCTCCTCCTCACAGCCCTCGTCGCCTGAAATCCTCGCGCTGTTCAGGTGTGTGCTACGAGCGGGCTCTGAGATACCAACTTCGCCTTCCTCGGATCGTCAGCATCGCCACAACCAGAGTGCGGTCCGCCGGCACTGCGGGGACCCGGGTGGCCGCATCTCCAGAAGCTTCCGACCCAGGGAAAAGTTGGGCTCGGAAAAGAGGCGGAGAGCGAGGGCTGCGGGGAGGCCAGCCCGGGCGCAGCCAAGTTTGTCAGGACATGTCCAGGCGGCCAGCCACCGAGTTGAGGAGCTGCGGCGAGCGCGGCCTCATTCCCCCCTCCTCCTTCCCTCCCTCCCTCACTCCCTCTCGCCAGGAGAAGCTGGGGGAGGGGAGGTGACGTCAGCGCCCGCCCCGCCCCCGGCTCCCGGCCCACGGGCTGCTCGGACCCGCTCGGCCCGCCAGCAGTCGCAGCTGCGGGCGCCGCGGGGCCTGCGGGGCTCCGGGCAGCCGCGGTCCCCGGCCGCCTGCGCCGCTCCGGCGCGGGCCGGCCTCGCCCTCTGCGCCCGGGCCGTGGGGCCGCAGGTGTGTTCTCTTCCGCGGTTCAAAGTCGTCACCCGCCGGCTTCCTGCAGCGCGGAAGCGCTGGTTTCTGCAGACTGGACTGGACGACTTGGACTTTGTGGTCCTCCAACTTCGAGGAATGTGATCTGCCTGCGTTAGTCCTGCTATGGCGCTGTCTGCGGTCTTTGTGCTGGAAATCTCAGCTACTTGTGTTCAATTTGAGCCCTTTCCACAGGGGAATTTTAGACATACTGGGAAAAATGGAGAAGGTTCCGAGGGTGAGGGAGAGATGGAGGTGGAGCCAATCGTAACGTATTTTTCCAGAAATCTGTAGTGACAGCTAGTACACAATTCAGTCCACTCAAAACGACATAGAAAACTATGATAAATGCAAACGCTGTTGGAAGTTAGTATAAATGAACGCGTCGCCTTTTGTCAGCATCTAGGCTACAAGAAAATATCCGCTATGGAATATTGTTTAATGTCACTAAAGAATCAAAACATATCTCCTGAACATCATGAACTTCTAAGGGAGCCATTCCTGTAAATTGACACTGTCCCCAAAAGATCCGCATTAAAATTTTTCAAAGCCTTGAAAAGGGGGAGGGGGCTGGAGGCAGGCACTTTAAATAGCTGGTCTTTCTCTTTTGAGAAGCAAAATGAAAGACATTTAAGACCCAAACAAGCCTAGGGGCTCAAACAGTTAAGGCCAAGGAAAAGAGTAAGTGCTTAATTATTGTATGTAGTTAGACTTGAGGAAGTCCTATAACTGCTCCAAGTTCCAGTGGTCTCATCTGTGATAGAACAAAATCTGCTTTACATGGTTAAAAAACAAACATACATATTTACATTAATAAAAGATACTGTACCCGATGTCACTCCTTAGCATCCATTCTACTGAGCATCCTAAAAGTGTCAAGCACACAGCTCCTGTTCACTTGCACTTCCGACCCCGACCCCCTTGGCAGTGTCTCCTTCCAGATAAAGCATGGGGGGTAGGAGGGAAGCTCTAGGAAGGTAGGGGAGGGAAGGACGGGGAAAGGACCTGCAGGCTAGGGGTTAGCTGGAAGGTGCCAGATTCTTAGAGGCAATCAAAGGGAAGACGGGCCTGAGGGCACCCAGCCCACTTCCCAGCCATCTCCACTGTAACTACCTTTGCAGTTTCCTCTATGTCAATAGATGAAATTAGAAACTGATATTGATTGCATATTAAAGTAAGTCACTTTGATTTAATATGCTGGTCTTTAGAGTTACATTAGTAAACAAAATGACTTCTAATTTAAAAAGAATAGTTCGGATCTTATGGGTAACTACTGATAGTAGTAATTTAAAAAACAACCAATTTTACAAGGAGAGAGGCAGGGGACTCTTAATGAAAACCCTAGAACTTTCCAGGGTAGTAGTGACTACCCACATGTGGCAACTTTTATTTAAATGAAATTGAATTAACATCCACTTCCTTAGTGTCCCTAACTACTTTCACATAGTCAATATACATATTTGGTTAGTGGCTACTGTTTGGGTCTGAGTACATTTTAAAACATTTTCATCATGACAGAGTTCTTTTAGAAAACTGTGTTAAAGATTATAAAACTCTTGTTAGTTGTATAAAACTCTCTCTTTTAGTTGCCTTCCATCTTTGCTGAGTACAAATCCCATGGGAAAGTCATTCTTTTTTTTTTTTTTTTTTGTTTTTTGTTTTTTTTGTTTTTTTGAGGTAGGGTCTCACTCTAGCCCAGGCTGACCTGGAATTCACTATGTAGTCTCAGGGTGGCCTCGAACTCACAGTGATCTTCCTACCTCTGCCTCCTGAGCGCTGGGATTAAAGGTGTGTGCCACCATGCCCAGCTCCGGAAAGTCATTCTTGTTGCTGGTTTGTGGGGGGGGTTTTTTGTTTGTTTGTTTTGTTTTTCGAGGTAGGGTCTCACTCTAGCCCAGGCAGACCTGAAATTCACTATGTAGTCTCAGGGTGGCATCGAACTCACAGTGATCCTACTACCTCTGCCTCCTGAGTGCTGGGATTAAAGGCGTGCACCACCATGACCGGCTTTTTGGGAAAGTCATTCTTTTAAACAAGACAGGATTTAAGTCATTTCTAGGAATAGCCCTAAGACTGAATATTTAGTAAGACTTGACTGGCTTCTGGCATCCCACCCTCTCTGTGCCTGCATTCTTCTTTCTCCTCATTTCCTGGAGGTGGCAGGAAGCATCAGCTCTCTTCATGCCCCTAACGCTTTGGAATTCTTTTATCCATTGCATCCTTGGGAATCTACCTGTACTGTGGGGCAGGGGAGGGGACTAGAACACATCAATAGTCAATCTGGAAAGTGTCAGTAGGGCTTAACTATGAGCTTGAGGGTGCAAACATTCCTCTTCCTTCCCCGTTCAGAATAACAAGGGTTTTCTTAAAATCATACCCTAATGATACAACTTTCTTCCAATGGTGAAATTCCAATGCCATAACCAATTATTTTAAAAATTATTTCAAGGTATGACAAATCATCTAGTGATCACTAACCATATTTTTAATTACAATATAAATATATATCTACATTTTAGGGATAATTGCATAGTGGAATAGGTAGTTGTAGACTTTTTGTCCTTTCTAAAACTTTACTCAATATCCCCAAGTAGTTTGGGAGCAGACCTTTGCAAGATAAAAAGAATCCTTGTGGGCTGGAGAGATGGCTTAGCGGTTAAGCGCTTGCCTGTGAAGCCTAAGGACCCCGGTTCAAGGCTCGGTTCCCCAGGTCCCACGTTAGCCAGATGCACAAGGGGGCGCACGCGTCTGGAGTTCGTTTGCAGAGGCTGGAAGCCCTGGCGCACCCATTCTCTCTCTCTCCCTCTATCTGTCTTTCTCTCTGTGTCTGTCGCTCTCAAATAAATAAATTAAAAATTAAAAAAAAAAAAGAATCCTTGTGCCACTGTCCTCAATGATTGAAAGAATTCAAACTTGCCATTTTAAGCAGTAAGCAAGGAACCCATACAGAAACTACTAAATTCTTTCTCAGTAAAGGCAGTAGAGGGACTATTTGGATTAAACCTAGGAGACCTGGTTTGCATTTTGTCTTTGATAGGTAAATATCTAAATTTGTGTGATTTTACAGAATTTTGGAGACTCTGATAAGAGAAACAACTCTTGGTTGTGAAAGATACCACTAAAGAATGATGATTCTGGGCTAAAGAGATGGCTCATTGGGTAAGAGCAGTTACTGTGTGTGGTGGTTTGAATAGAATAGATGGCCCCCAAAATATTCACTTTTTATTTATTTATTTTTGTTCATTTATTCATTTGAGAGTGACAGAGAGAGAAAGAGACAGAGAGAGAGATTGAGAATGGGCGTGCCAGGGCTTCCAGCCACTGCAGACGAACTCCAGATGCATGCGCCCCCTTGTGCATCTGGCTAACGTGGGTCCTGGGGAACCAAGCCTCGAACCAGGGTCCTTAGGCTTCACAGGCAAGCGCTTATTGGCTAAGCCATCTGTCCAGCCCCACTTTTTTATTGTTTGTAGTTTGCTTCTGTAGCCACCTAGCTGGAGGCAATGTGACTGGGTGATCTTAAGGTTTGGTGGTGTGTCGCAACCACCTCGACCAGCAAGAATGACGCGACCTGAGAGCACTTCTTTAAGCAGTTTATTCAGGAACCTTGAACCATCATCTGACCCCAGGGAGAGCCGACCCACAAGCTAAGTAGTACTGCGCTAGCCAACCCTAGTGAGCCACGTGGCCCATGCAGATAGGTCCACGATTAAGGAAGCAGAATTAGTTAAGCAGCCTCAGCCAAATAAGGACTTGTTTATCCCAGAGAGCGCTCGCTGTCGGGCTAGCAGAAGGCAGAAGCCGACACCATCTTTAGGGCGCAGCACATCGCAGCTCTCCACAGTTCCCCCTTTTTGTTTTAAACGAAACAGGTGAAAGTAGAGGTCTGAGCTCTGTAGTGAAATCCAGTACCGACTTTTCCAGAGGCGGGAGTAAGGATGGATATTATGGGGAAAGGACGGTACTAACCCGCTTTCTCTCAGACATGCTCTCATCTAGGCTGCTAACTGCAGGCGGCATACCTAGAGTGCAGTGCTTTGCCTCGCAACCTGAACGTGCTGAGTATTCTAGCTCTTCATGACAGCAAGCCATGCATAAGGGGACTGTCCTGCCTCAATGGCTGTAAAGGCTGAATAATCATAGCTGCATTCCTTTGCTGTGTGACCCTCATCTTGCATAGACACCACAGGCCCACCAAGAAGGCCAGCACCAGGAGAACAGCCATCGCTCCCAATAGCACCATGACAAAAGGGAGCCCACCTAGGCTGAGGGGGAATATCCATGTCATCTCCATAACTCTGAGGCCATCGACCACTAATCCAGGAGGCATTAACTGAAAATTGGCCTGGGTTCCAAGAGGCTTCCATCCAGGCAGCAGACTGATTATAAAGCATCACACATGAGCTTATTGACTAATATTACTTACCAGCAAAAAGCACAAAACTTCCCACTAGTCATACACTAACATTGCCTTCAACGGGACTAATTTCCCCATCCAAGGGCAAATAGGAGAGACCTAAACTTTTATTGCTAGCAAAAAAGCTAGGGAAAACTTGGGCACTATATTGAACCAGAAGAGGCTTTGGAAACACTGACAAGATCCCCCATCGAGGTTCTGCCTGAGTCAGACTCCACCTCAGGCCTATCAGCATCCATAGTGGAAGGATCTTCATGTTGGACTTTTCTGGTCAGTCTCTTGGGCACCCACACTGGATCCTGAAGATCCTGCGGAAAAACACAAACAGACCCTCTCGTCTACGTCAATACAGGATCAGGGCCATGCCACGTTCCTGTGAGCACATCTTTCCATTTAACATATCCTTCCAGGGATCCACCTTGATGCTGATGATGATCTGCCGTGGAAAGGCCATCCATGTCCAAATTTAAAAAATTAAGAGTAAAAAGAGCTAGAGATATTCTTTCCTTGGGGGTGCAGCCTTGGCCTATTCCCCCTTTTTGTTTTTGTAAGCATTCTTTTAAGGTGCAATGAGAACGTTCCACAATTCCTTGTCCTTGAGGATTATAGGGTAATCCATGATTAAGCTGTACCTCCATCTGTTTGCAGAAGGAGGTAAAAGTCTGAGCCGTGTAGGCTGGTCCATTATCTGTTTTTAGTTGTTGCGGCTTCCCCCATGCTGCCCAGGCTCCCAAGCAATGTTCTATGACATTGCGAGCTTTTCCTCCACTCAAGGAGGTAGCATAAATGACACCTGGACAGGTGTCCACAGAAACATGAACATATCTTAAAATTCCAAATTCTGAAATATGTGTTACATCCATCTGCCAGATCTTAAGCGGCATCAACCCTCTAGGATTTACCCCTACACTGGGAGGATGATGGTGAATCACACATTGAGGGCAATCTAGAACTACCTGTCTGGCATCCGCTCGAGACAGATGAAATTTCATTTGTAAGGTCTTAGCGTTGACATGGAAAGTCTGATGAAATTGTTTGGCTTGATCTAAAGACGAACTCAAAAAAATACATTCCATCCTGGTCCATTGGTCAACAACATCATTTCCTTTACTTAATGGTCCAGGCAATCCTGTATGCGCTCTAATATGTTCAATATAAAAGCAATGTTTTCTATGCCAAATCAAATTTTGTAACTCTTGTAATAAGGCATATACAGTACTGTTATTCTTTATAGGGCCTGCTATTTCTAAAATTTTTACTACATTAACTACATATGCTGAATCTGAAATCAAATTAAATGCAAATTGACAATTTTTAAACACTTCTAACACGATTTTCAGTTCCACAATTTGAGGAGAGCCTGGTTGAAACTGGCATAACACAGGTTCCTGCTTCTCTACCATATAAGCCCCACAACCTGTCTTTGAACCATCAGTAAATACATTTGGTGCTCCCTTAAGGGGAGATATGGAGGTGATTTTAGGAAAGATTATAGGATGTTCCTTGAAAAATGATAATAAAGGATGTTTTGCATAATGATTATCTATCACTCCATCAAAACTACACTGTAAAATTGCCCAATCATCTACAGTGCGAAAATCATTTAAGGTTTTTAAATTATCTTTTCTCAAATCAACCTTTTGTGGGACTATTTGATTTTTATTAATTTTGGCTCCTAAGTAATTCACAACCTCATCCTTTTGTACCTTCTCAGGAGCAATATATAGGCCTTTCTTCTTTAACAAATCGATTAATTTTAAATATGCATTATCTAAAACCTTTTCATCTTTTGCAGCAAGCAAAATGTCATCCATATAATGGAAACATTTAATTGCGGGAAACTCCTGCCTTAAAGGTTGGATGGCGGAACCTACATACAATTGACACATTGTAGGACTATTAGCCATGCCCTGTGGTAAAACAACCCATTCATATCTTTGATCTGTTCTTCATGATTGCAGGATGGCATGGTAAATGCAAACCTTTCACTATCTTGTTGACACAGAGGAATGGAGAAAAAACAATCTTTAATATCAATAATGATTATAGGCCAGGAAGCCGGCAATGATGATAACAACGGCAACCCTCGTTGTACTGGGCCCATAATCTGCATTTGCTGATTAATAGCCCTCAAATCATGCAGCAAATGCCATTTACCAGATTTCTTTTTAATCACAAATATGGGTGTATTCCATGGTGACACTGAAGATTTTGTATGTTTTAAAATTAACTGCTCTGCCACTAATTCCTTAGTAGCACTTAATTTTTCAGAGGAGAGTGGCCACTGAGGAACCCACATTGGCCCCTCTGTCTTCCAAGTGATGGGAATCCCTTCCTCAGTGGCCCCTATGAAAAACCCAGACCTTCCCTGGGGCTTCTCTGTTGAGTGGTAATTGGACTTTTACGTCCTTGCAGGTACTTCCCTATCCCATACCCTGGATGGTATCCCATATCCTGCATAATCTTTTGGGAAATTTTTGAGTATTCATTACTTAACTTAAAACCCATGTCTTTTAATAGGCCTCTTCCCTAAAGGGAAATAGGAAGTTTTAGCACATATGGTTGTATGACCCCAGAATGTCCCTCCTGATCTTGCCATTTTAACTGTCTTGCACTCATATCTGGAGTTTTTGCATAACCTAGGCCTTGAAGAGTTTAAGAAGCCTGTATTGGTCAATTGGATGGCCAGTCTCTTTTTGAAATAATACTTTTATCTGCCCCGGTATCCAGAAGCCCAAGAATTTCTTTGCCTTCAACCCTTAATTTTAATGTAGGTCTCTGCTCAAGATCCAGGGATAAAAATGTTAAATCATTCCCTGTGGACCCAAATCCTTTATCTCCTCTCTCTCGTAAATTAGCGGTAAATCTTTCATGAAGGCTGGGTAAAATGAGTAACTGGGCTATACGATCTCCGGGGGAAATGGTCACAATCCCTTGAGGGGAAGACACCATGATCTTAACTACACCGGTAAAATCTGGATCAATCATGCCTGGATGAACTATCAGGCCTCGTAAGGCTGACGATGATCTTCCTAGCAACAAACCAACTGTACCCGGTGCTAGGGGTCCTTTAAAATCAGTATCCACCACCTGGACCCCCATGCGAGGAGTTAATACGAGTCTGATGGTGGCACAGAGGTCCAATCCTGCTGAGCCCGCAGTGGCTCTCCGTGGTCCCTCAGATGACAGAGGGTGGGCCATCTCTCCACTTCCTGGTTGTTGTTCTGACTCTCTATTGCCCCATATATTTGTGGGCCCTGGTGGCTTGGGCCCCACTGTCCATTTTTTGGATGGGCTCCACCATCACCTGGACTAAGAAATTGTCCATTAATATCCTTCACAGATCGGCATTCATTAGCCCAGTGGTTCCCCTTTTTACATTTCGGACATAGCCCAGGATGCCTGGGGCGTAGGCTGTTTCCTGTATTTGGTGCATTTTCCCTCTCAGGGCATTGCCTTTTAAGATGTCCCATCTTGCCACATCTAAAGCAAGCCTTTGAACCTCCTCTCTTGTTTTCAGACAGCTGTACCACAGCCACTGCAAGACCAGCATTTGTCAGGGGTCCTCCTAGTTCTCTACAAACTTCCATCCAAGCCTCCAGTCCCTTGCTCTTATATGGGGTAATAGCAGCTCTACATTCTTTTGTAGATTGCTCATAAACTAACTGTTTTATAAGGGGCATAGCAGCATCAGGATCCCCAAAAATCCTTCCTGCCACTTCTACCATTCTCGCCACAAAGTCAGAGAATGTCTCCATGGGTCCTTGTAAATTCTTAGTAAGATTACCGCTGACTTTTCCTTTGTTCGGCAAGGATTTCCATGCCTTAATGGCAATCCGATTGACCTGTCCATAAACCTGTACAGGATATCCTGTCTGCTGGTTGGCATACCTTCCCTGTCCTAGCAACATATCTCTGTCCCAGACGGGATTTCCATCCCTAGCATTGACAGCAGCCTGCTCTGTAGCAAATTCAATTGTAAAGGCTCTCCAATCTAAATATTGTCCTGGACTCAAGCAGGCTCGGGCTAGTCCACCCCAATCATTTGGGGTCATGCAGTGCCTGTTCAATGACTCTACTTGGGCTATGGTGAATGCAGCAGTTATGGCATATGTTCTGACTGACTCAGATAGGGACTTGATGACCTTAAAATCAAGAGGCTCCTCATAGCGGTTACCCTGAGCATCTTGAAAAACTGGACAAGAAAGTTGTACCTCTGATTTTAAAGCTTGCCACACTTCCGGGCAAAAGGAACGTCCTGAACCTCCCGAGGGAGCTGGATTGCCCGACTCATCATACAATGGCGGAGCAGAAGGGATCTTGTTCAGCTGTCCCGCCATACTATTGGGCCCTGACTTTTCTTTTTCCTTCTTCTTATCCTTCAAAGAATGTTTGTCCATTCTCTCTACCAAAGCTTGCAGCTCCTCATCTGTATCAGAGCAGTCCGTGTCTGTTGTTTCCCTTTCTCCTGACTTCTCTGATCTTTCTTCCTTTAACATTTCTAAAGCTGTTTGTCCTTCCTCCACTGCTCTGCAGTACCTCTGGTCCTCGAGACAGCATCTAATCAGCTTCCAGATTGGTCTAACTCCTGCCTTTAAAGTTCCCTGATCCCAAGTGAAGTCCAGATCCCTCCCTAACTTATCCCAGCACGCGACCGTTAGGTTACCCGACATCGCAAACCAGGGGGCGATAGTATCGCACTCATTCAAAAATCTCTCTAGGGTACTTTTCTTAACTTTTAAATTCTTTGACAAAAGCAGCTCCTGAACAGCCAAAAAAATTGGGTGCAAATGAGAAGCGCCCATAGTTACTTTTACCTTTAACTCTGCTCACTGGTCTGCAGTGACTTTACTTTCGGTTTTCTATCACCGCAAACTCTTCTTCACTCTCTTTTTATCTACAGAGTAGAGCACAAGTTGTCGCTTCTCTGTGATCTTTATTGTCCCACCTTACCTTAGGGAACTTACCAGCGCTGCCCTGACTGCAAAAAGTTCTGAGCCTCCTTCGAGAGAGAGGTTCCCCGTATGGGCCACCACTTGTCGCGACCACCTCGACCAGCAAGAATGACGTGACCCGAGAGCTCTTCTTTAAGCAATTTATTCAGGAACCTTGAACAATCTTCTGACCCTGGGGAGAGCCGACCCACAAGCTAAGTAGTCCTGCGCTAGCCAACCCTAGTGAGCCACGTGGCCCATGCAGATAGGTCCACGATTAAGGAAGCAGAATTAGTTAAGCAGCCTCAGCCAAATAAGGACTTGTTTATCCCAGAGAGTGCTCACTATCGGGCTAGCGGAAGGCGGAAGCCAACACCATCTTTAGGGTGCGGCACATCGCAGCTCTCCACAGTGGTGGGTTTCAGATTTAAATCTAAAGATATGCAAAGTGTGCCTAGCAGGAGTCCCTGAAGTATGCTGTGGCTTTTGGCTTTTGGCTTGTACTTCTCTTTCTCTCTGCTTGGGCCTGTGAAGGCAGGCCAGCTTCTTTTGCCATTATGGAACTTCCCCTGGATCTGTAATCTTCAATAAGTCCCTTCCTCCATAACTGTGCCTGGTCTGGAAGTTCATCTCAGCAAACCTGAAGCTATCTGCTACAGAATTTGGTACCAAGGAGTGGGCTGAGATGAACCTGACTATGTAGATCTTTTGGAACCTTTGTTTTGGAGAAATAGGCATGGACTTGGTGCTTGCAGGTGAAGATGTCTTCTGGAGTGGTAAGCCAAGTTTATGGACTATTCTGATGAGAGTCTGAGAATGCTAAGTGCAGATAGCATTGAACTTTGAGGCTTGGCTTATGAGCTTTCTAAGCATAAGGAAAGACTGCAGAGAACTTTGTTGGAACTGGACTACTGGCATAAGGGCTGGCTGTGTCCTGCTGCCCAAGCCCAGAGAGTTTGATCAAGGTTAAATTTGTAATGGAATGATGTGCTTGGCTAGAGATATTGGACGGAGAGATTTAAGATTTTAAGCTGGAAAACCTCAAGCAAGTTAAAATTACAGGCACTGAAACTGGTTTTAGGTTACTGAATCTGCTATTGTCAAACACATTAGCAATCTTAAAGGAAGATGGTTCAATTGCTTTACCATGGAAAGGATGCCCAAGGAAAGACTATCAGAAATGCAAACACTTTTGGGAAGAGTTGACTGGACAAGGAACCTGCTTTTCAAGGTTATGATTTATTTTGTCTGTGAATTAAGAATATGGCTGTGTTCTGCACACCTGGTATTGGTTTCAGAAGCATGAAAAATGCAAGGAGTGGTTGTTAATTGCACATGGTTCCAGGAGCTGCTGCTGAGATGTGGCATGAGGCAGGGCATGATACCCTGATAGGCTGAAAGAGCCTTTGGAATATGGACCGTGGTTTGCATGAAGACCTCAAGATGTTTGGGATGTACCAGGATAATGCAAGTGCTACCATAGAGCACACTGTTGGCCTGAGATGGAAGTGTTCCCTGGCTACTCTGCCCAGCTGGAGGGGCAGAATTGGAAAGTCTGGAGACTGTTAGGCTCTGGTTATATTGAACTTGAACTGCAGAAATTTGATGTTTCTTTGATGGTTGTTGAGTTTGCATTATTTTAGTCTCTCCTTCCTATGCCTTATAGTTGAGAATGTTTACTCTGGGCCTTTATATGTTAGAAATGTTTAACTTTTTTGATTTTACAGGTCTTAATATCTTAAATTGGTCAAGACTGTGGGGACCTTTGAAATTGAACTGAGTACAATTTTCAATGTGTGACGATTATAAATCTATTGGGGGCCAGGGGTGGAATGTGGTGGTTTTAATAGAATAGATGGCCCCAAATATATTTTTTTATTGTTTTTAATTTGCATCTGTAGCCACCTGACTGGAGGCAATGTCACTGGGTGATCTTAAGGTGTGGTGGTGGGTTTCAGATTTAAATCTAAAGATATGCAAAGTGTGCCTAGCAGGAGTCCCTGAAGTGTGTTGTGGCTTTTGGCTTTTGGCTTGTACTTCTCTTTCTCTCTGCTTGGGCCTGTGAAGGCAGGCCAGCTTCTTCTGCCATTATGGAACTTCCCCTGGATCAGTAAGCTTCAGTAAATCCCTTCCTCCATAACTGTGCATGGTCTGGAAGTTCATCTCAGTGAACCTGAAGCTGTTTGCTACACTGCACATATGTGAGCACCTGAGTTTAGATGCCCAGCACCCAGATAAAAAGTGAAACATGGTTACATATGCCTGTAACTCCAGTACTAAGTCAGGAGGCTCACTGGAGCTAGCTGGTCAGCCAGTCTAGCTAAAACCAGATAGATGCAATATCAGTGAGAGACCCTATCTCAAGGAAATAAGGCAGAAGAGTAACAGAGGATGACACTAGACCTACCCTTCAGGCCTCCACACCCATGTTCAAAAGCACTCACAGCAGTACACACACACTAAAAGAAAGAATGAGAATTGTGATGTCATTATTCTCCTGAGATGCATCTGCTATCTTCATTCACATCTCATCTATGAAGCTTTGCAAAATCAACAGTAATAAGCAAGATTTGTTTACTTCAGAGCATGCATGTATAATTCTCTCTGTGTGTGTGTGTGTGTGTGTGTGTGTGTGTGTGTGTGTGCGTGCGTGCGTGCATGTACCCATGCTAAGGAAAGTTATACTTCTGAGTTATAGCCCAGCTATCTTTCACTTTTTATTTTAAGGCAGAGTCTCACTAAGTTTCCTTGAACTCACTCTAGTCCAGGAAGGCTTGAAGTTAGCATTATCTTGTCTTAGCCTCTCAGGTACCTGGAAATATAGACCTTTACCACCAGGCTGGCTGATCTGGTTAATTCTGACAAAATCTTTTATGATTTGAGTTTGAAATGCCACCACAGGCTCATGTTTTGAGCACCACTTTCCAACCTGGTAGCACTGTTTGGGGGGGCTGTAGAAACTTTAGGAGGAAGGGCATTTAGAAAGTCATTAGGGTCCTTGGCCTTTGACCATTATGACCCAACCCTTGGTACTGTTTTGTTCTCTTCCTGGTTGTACTTCCTGGTTCAGTGACACTCAGGAACTATCTCAGCCTCTCTATCCCACTGCCATGAACTGAGCTATTCTTTCATGCCTTCCCAGTCATGATGGATGGAAATCTCATGAAAATTTAAGTCAAAGTAAATTCTTCTTTAAATTGTTTCTGTCAGGCATTTTGGTCATAGCCAATAAAACGTAGCTAATACAACATGCTAGATGGGCCATGTCTTTAATCCCAGTACTTGGGAGGCAGATATAGGAGGAAGTCTGACCTGAGACTACATGGTGAATTTCAAGTCAACCTGAGCCAGAGCAGGACCCTACCTTGAAAAGCCAAATAATAATAATAATAATAATAATAATAATAATAATAATAATGATGATGATGATGATGCTAGGTTCTGGATGGTATTTGCAATAATACCCTACCCTGGTTTTGCAGATGAGAAACTGTGGTATAAGTCCTGTGCTAAATCACACTTTTGGACTGAAACCTACAGATGGCTGGTTGCTGAGTCAACATTCCTAGCACAATATAGCTCCTTATAGCTTGATCCTCATCTGCACTCTTTATGAACCATAACTGTTGCACATTAAAGATCAGCAATGTTGTGGTTTAAGAATTGGCCTAGGAAGAGAGTGAAAAGCTATGAAATGATAGCCAGGCTGCTTTCTAATAGCTACACTGAATAGAGATAAATCATTCTTTATGAATGGTCCTTTAATCACAGAATGAGAGTATCACTTATTGTATTTAGGAATATGTGTGGAATACATCCATTATTTGTTTGGTTACTTATTTTCCTAGGTATATGTACATATACTTCAGCACATAGCTTTTGAATTCAAAATCAGCATCTGGCTTTTAAGTCATTTAGGCTGGACAACAGAAATATACACACCACTGACTCTCAATGAATTCTGACAAGTACCAACTCATAGGATTTCATGATAAGCATTTCAGTTTATACCTTACTTTTCCCTTTCCTGATTGATCTGGAATTACTGATGTTTCTTTATCTCTTGAATAGTCCTTTCTTTCCTTCATTTTTGCTGATGCATATGGCAAGTAGTTTTACCATTAGACTATTCCCAACAAATCAGCGTTTTGGTTATGAGATTCTATCCTTTGTCTTGGTAACATTTTGTGGACATGAAAGGCATATCAGTGACTTTCTCATTGCTTGGACAAAATACCTGACCAGAAGCAGCTTAATGAAGGAAAGAGTTTTGTTTCAGCTTCCAGTTTCAGAGGACAGAGTCCATTATGGGAGGGAAAACGTGGCAGGAGCAGTAACGCAGAGTCCCATTGTAATATAGCAGGGAAGAAGTAGAGAGAGGGAGAATAGCAAACAGGGCTTGACTATAAAACCTCAAGTCAGGACCCTAGTGCCACGCTTCCTTCAGCAAGGTTCTAACTCCAAAATGTTCTACAACTTCCCAAATAGTGATACCAACTTGGGCTTAAGAAGTCAAACATATCATACTTCCAAATCATCACATTCTGTTCCTGGTCCCCATAGATTTATGACTATATCATGATAAAAATGAATTCAGTCTAACTTTAAAATTTCCCACACTCCTTATCAGTTCTAACTGTTCAAAAGTCCAAAGTCTCTAAACTGTGAACTGTATGAATCAAAACACTTCCAACATATAATGGAACAGAATAAATATTTCTACTCCAAAGTGAGGAATGGGGTTATAATAAAAAAAAAATACTGAACCAAATCATGTCTGAAACTCAGCAGAGCAGATACCAAATCTTCCATATCCAGTATCTGAGACTGATGAAATCCTCTAGATTCCAAAATGCATGGAGAGTTTTGCTCCTCCAATGGTGTTACCTGTCATTTTCATGGGTTGGCTTCACCTGAGCCCACAGCTTTTCTTGGTGCATGTCCCATATTCTTATCCTTTCTAACAAGCATTATAGGGTCTCCATTGCAACTTATAGTTTGTTACAGTTTCATAGGACCTCCTGCAAGGACTTCAACCCTACTTCACATTGCTTAGCCTCAGTGGCTCTCAGGAACTGTGGTCAAGTACTTCATCACCCTCTATATATTGCATTTTTCATGCTTCCAAAACGGGTAGTACCATGTGGATGATGCTGCCAAGTTCTATTATCAGATTGGGGTGATGCATGCCTTGGAACATAGTGAAAACAGCCTTTGCATGAGGACCTTGGGGAGCAGAGACCTCCTTTAGAATTCTTCCTTCAGGCCTTTCCCTTTCAAGATAATTCACATTCATACTATATTAAGCCTTCCATGAGCTGGGGCTTACCTTCAGGACATTTTTCCTATTGTCCCATTGCAGAGCAGATGTCTTATCTTTAATGGTAGTAATCTCTAACAATTATAACCCAAGAGATTTCAATATCTATACCTGGGATTTTAAACTTCTTTGCATTTCTTTCTGCTCTGAATTTTTTTTTCATATCTTTGTGCTTTCTTTCATTGTAGATCTGAATTAAGGCAGCAATGAGAAGCCATACCACAGATTCAATTGAAAAAATGTACCTTGAAATTTCTTCCACAAAACATATTATTTCTTTTCTTTTGAATTCAATCTTGTTCAAATTCTCAGGACACAGACAGAATTCAGCCTATTTCTTTGCCAGAATATCACATGAAGTGCCTTTAGCCCAGTTCTTAATAACCTGACTGTTTCCCTCTTAAACTCATGAGCCATGCCTATAAACTCCACATTTCTTTCAGCTTTCTAGCATTCCAAATTCTCATTAGAATGGCCCATTAAGTTCCCCTGGTAGCATTTTAGCCTTCTCTAGTCCAAAGTTCCAAATATGTCCACATTCCTCCTATACTATGAACCACATTGTCAGGTTTATCATAGCAATGTTCTTACTCCTCCATACCAATTTTCTGTATCAGTTACTTTCTTGTTGCTGGAACAAAATATGGAATCAGAAGCAATTTAAGGAATAAAAAGTTTAAATTCAACTTACAGTTCCAGAGGGAAGAGTCCATCATGGTGGGGAAGGCATGGTGGAAGCAGAAAGCCAGCATCACATCATCCCACCAGCAGGAAGGAAGTAGAAAGATATGAGCAGCATCCAGGGCTGAAGTATAAAACCTCAAGGCTTGACCCCCAGTGACACACCTCCTCCAGCAAGGCTCTACCTAACAGTTTCACAGTGCCAACAATGGAGATGTAATGTTCAAACACACGAGTCTATGTGGGACATTTTACATTCAAACTGCCACAAAAAGGTCATTTTATATAGGTACTCATAGGCTCAAATGTGAGAACTGATGTATTGGGATGGTTCCTCAAATTTATTCTCTAGTAGACTATGTATCTAACCCTATGATAATAGTCTATAATCCTCATCATGGGGCTGTGGATTAACTATAGCTCATGAGATATGCACGGAAGTGTACTGGGGACATAGAAAAAAAAATCCTCCCCTGTAATAAAGATTAACTGAAAACATGATGTGTATTTGGAGACATTGTCAGGTTAGGATGTCATGCTAGGGACTGCTATAGTTACTTTGATTTCTGAGGAAGAGGCTTAAACCTAGGAAGACACAGGAGGGTACTCAATGACATTTAAGCAACTCCTCTTCACTCAAGACTTCTTATAGTAGAACATGTTTCTGTATTATTTAAGCTGAGTTTTTTCAGGATTTTCACTATTTGCAGCTGGCATGTAACTATCACAAATAGGTAGTCCCTTTTACAATGAACCAGAAATTATTGAAGAGAAAAAAATACAATTATGTACTTCTTCATTCATTGGTCAATAGGAATTGGAACAATTCTAATGACAGGATTCTTAAATTTTCTATTAACAGTGAGTACATTATTCTGCTTGGGTACCATAGAAAAATAGACAAAGACTAGGTGACTTAAAAGCAAAAATTTATTTTCTCTTCTATAGGCTAGAATTACAAGGGCAAAGTGCTAGCAGTAAGGTTTCAGGTTTGGGTTCTCCTGATTTGTATATAGCTCTGTCCTCCAGTGGTACTTCCTCTGAGCCTGTAGAGGGAGAGCAAGCCCTGGTGTCTTCCTCTTCCTACATACCCATATGACCTGACTTAAATGTAATTGCCTTTTAAAAAGCCCTCTCTCTACCATACACCATTACTTTAGAAGATATATGGGGGAGAGTTACAACTGAGTCCTTAACAATAAGAAAGAAGTCTTGGTAGAAAATGATTTAGTGCCGAAGACTACTTTTTTTTATCCTAATGGCAAACAAAAATAAAACCATGTATTCTCATTTTTTTTTCTCTACTGTTATTTTTCCCTCTTAAGTAGTTTAATCTCTAGCAAGTTTTCCAATAGATTCTTAAGGATAGCTCAAAAGCAATTGCAGGGAATTATTAACCAAACCATGGCATCCAATAATTAACAGAAGATAAGCTAATCAGCTAGAGGTACCTACTGCCAACAGATTCATGACACAAGGAACTTGAATTTATTTGTACCTGTGATTGACTATATCAAATGTCAAGCCAAAGGGAAAAAAGTGAAAATTCACTGTGACTCACTTTGTCTACATTTTGCTCTTTAATTGAAATAGAATAATTTCTGTAAGCACTATGTGCTGTGGTTAAAAAGCAGAGGCTCTATGAGCAAGCTTTAGGCTTCATGTAGGAAATAAATGCAATATAGAGAGCCCCTGGCCCATTCTTTCATTGATACCCCAATACATCAGTTTATAAAAAAGCTGCAGTAAGGCATATGAAAGACAAAACAACAAGGCATCCTTCTTTTTTTAAAATTTCCTCCATGTAATGTTAGTGTGAAAAAATTTATTCAACACTTGTTATTTTGGACTACTAAATGATGTATAAGAGCCACTGTAATGGAGTTTTGCAATAGAGGATAGAGAATGGGCTCATCTGCATATAACATAAAGCAAGGAAAATGGACATAAAGCTAAGCAGAAGGGTGGCTGTATGGAAGATTATTAACATGTGACACAGAATGGGGTTTCCAGTTAAACCCATGTGTAGGATTGTTGCTATAGCATGAAATCTTTGGGGGAGAAACCAGTAAGCACTTGCTCCTTCAACAGGGCACCAACAACAAATGACTCAACCTTAGTTCAACCAGGAGAACCGATGACTTTAGTAAGTTTCCTTGCAGCACATGGGTGAAGGGATACTTACAGGAGCATGGAGACCCCAAAGCATCCATAACATCAAAAAGTCTCATCTTAGCATGATGACCTCCCATAGCTGAATACATAGAGTTTCCTGTCCCTTGGCCTTCCACCCTATTCACACATGGTCCCTGCCTGAGAGCATGACCTCATACATTATTATATACAGCTGGCATAGGGTGTGCCTGAGATCTAAGGTTAGAGTTTGATGATCCTCTCCACACCCTCCTTCTATCAGACCCAATCTAGAAAGTCTCTCCATAAACAATTCTTGCTAAAGACAGCCTAGATTAATTATGTATTGTCTGAAAGATGGTAAAAGACAAGAAAATATGATCTAGTATTTAGGGTGGCAGATTCTGGTTAAACCAACTTGACAAGATTCTTGTTAAAACAGATGTGAAGGTCAAGACCCAGATGGTTTAGAGGAGCCTGTTTGGAGCGTGGTCAAGGAAAGAAACTTAGCAAATTCTTTATATTTTTTTTATATTCTCCTGTCATTTTTCCTTAGAAAGCAAAGAGAAAGAGAGGATCACTTGTTATCAACCAAGACTCCAAGATTCTGAATCTTAGCTAACATTTTCCAGCTAGCATTATTACCCTGTGGTACTGGTTTATAAGTAAGTCACATTGTTGAGGAGGTAGAGGCCATACTTACAAAGATGAAGGCAGAGTTCTCGGGAAGAAAAGAGTCAAAAATCAAGGACTTAGGCTAGGATTAGGTAATCCACTGATAATCCTGGTTATGTGGCTTAGAAAGCTCCTAGACATCTTGAGTGACAAAGCTGTGATCAGCTAAGACTCCATGACGTATGCAATTATCCCTACTACCTAGTAGTAGTACTAGTTCTTTGTGTAATTTCCTCCCATACTTACAAGTCATCAGCTATATAGCAATGCAATAATCCAGAAATAATAGTTTGTCACTTCTGGTATTTGGTTCTAAAAGACACTCTGAACTTGCACACATGCATGTTCAATACTTCCTTCCCTCTGTATCATTTTTCACTATATGGCTTAGAACTAAAGTGTTCTAACAGCAATAGGGGAGGTTGAAAATGAACCCACCACCTCCAGTCATACAGTCAGAGGTTACAATGCCCAGCAGATACCTTGGCGTGCCTCATGAGAAAACCTGAGCCAGGTCACCAAGCTCAGCTGTTCCCAGAGCTGACCATCAGAAACAATGTAAAACAATCGATATTGCTTGTTTTAATCTGCACAATTTTAAGGTGGGGAAGAGTTGTTTCTCAGCCACTGAAAGGAAATTTTGGTATACTGGCTTTCTGCCAAATATTGCGAGAAACTGATAAAAATAAAACATGGATTAGAAAGCTTGGTAAACTACTGAAAACAAGGTGGATAGATTGGGAAAAAATATGCAGAGCAACATCACCCAGAACTGTATGCGGCAGTGGACGGGCCCCACCTGTGCTGCAATGGATGAGGTGACTGAGCAGTTGTCGTATGGCTCATGCAAAATGAGGGGCTAATTTTTTATTTTATTAAATTTTAGTTCATTTAAATTCAAATGTTTAGGGCTGGAGAGATGGCTTAGCAGTTAAGGCTCTTGCCTGCAAAGCCTAAGGACCCAGGTTCAATTCTTCAGGTCCCATGTAAGCCAGATGGAGACGCAGTGGTACACACATCTGAAGTTTATTTGTGGTGGCTAGAGGCCCTGGCTTGCCCAGTCTCTCACTCACTCTACCTCTACCTCTCTCTCTCTCTCTCTCTCTCTCTCTCTCTCTCTCTCTCTCTCTCTCTCTCATTATCTATGATTTTGTCTTTTTTTTTTTTTTTTTTTCGGTGCTGAGGACCGAACCCAGGGCCTTGCGCTTGCTAGGCAAGCGCTCATCCACTGAGCTAAATCCCCAACCCCTCTCTCTCATTATCTAATAAACAGATACAAATAAAAAATTAAATGTTTGCATGTACCTAATGCCACTATTTTGGACAGTCTAAATATTTTCTAAGACAAAAAATAACTATTCAAAACCAAGTAAAAGAGAACACAATATATAAAAATCAGAGGTATCTTTTTCTCTCAAAGTGTAACTTTTCTAGAAGAAGACATATATTATTCCTGAAGCCCAGAAATAATGGATTGAGTTATTTTAAGCAATTATTTCCTTCTTTCTTCAAAAAAAAAAACCAATACATTTACAAAACTGGATTTTTCTGCAACCTTAGACAAATTTATTTTCCTATGTATATGTGCAATTTATCAGACATGAAGCTATAGATTCAATTGACTCACACAACTGACTACTTAGCTTAACTGAAGAGAGTCAACTGTGCCCATGGTTTCCTTAACTACATAGTGCATTGCTGCCTCACCCACTTGGTGACTGTTAAACCCTGAGTGTTTCTTGGCACCACTTTACTCAATGATACCATTTAATGAGTATGCATTTATTACGTAGTGCAAAATGAATTGCAGTAAGTTACTTGTTACTATGGTTAAACCTGCCTGGAGATAGATAGGCTCCTGTGTATATAAAATTGTAATGTAGGCTTGTAGAGTATCAGATATTTCATTTCTTAGTAGAATGAGGACAGAATAGCATTTTAAAATATAGTCTTATTTATTTATTTGTAAGAAGAGAGAAGGAGAGGAGAGGAGAGAGAGGGAGACAGAGAGAGCAAGAGTGAGAGAGAGAGAGAGAGAGAGAGAGCAAGAGCACATGCCAGGGCCTCTAGTCACTGCAATCAAACTCCAGACACATGGGCCACTTTGTGCATCTGGCTTTACATGGGTATTGTGGAATCCAACCTGAGTCATTAGGCTTTTCAGGCAAGGCCTTAACTGCTGAGCCATCTCTCCAGCCCAGTAATTGCATTTTTAATGATAATAATATGATTTATGTGTTGAATTGTGATCTATAATCTAGTTAATTGCCCCTTAAATCTTGATTATATTTTTAAGTCCCTCTGCCATGTGAGATCATATCTTTCATATGCAAACATGCAGGTACTTTATTCCAAAATAACTGCAGCTACTCCACACACTGATCAAGGAAGGATGAAGTGGAAAATGTTAAACTTATCCATGGAGAAAAGGAAAATTCCCCCTTACCCCAAACTATATACAAAAGTATATTCTTTTAGCAGGTAAAGCTATAAAGACCAGCTGTTAAAAGATTTAGAATAGGATGTAAGAAAATAATTTATTCAATACTATAAAAGTATTTACTATGTAATATAGAAAATGTTCTAAGCAGGGATGGGATGTATATCTCAGTGGTAAAGAACTTACCTAACATGTACAAGGCCACAAAACACACACAAAAATTCTAAACATGAAAGACTTACAAATTCAATTACATTGAAATAAAGAACTCCTATCAAAGGACACCATTGTATGAAAAATGAAGAAGAGAGAAAGGGGTGAAGGAAGGAAGGAGAAGGAAGGCAGGAAAATGCACAGGGAGGGGAAAGGAGAGAGATAAAAGAGAGAGAGAGGGAAAAGAGAAGGGGTGAGAGTCTAGGAGCATCATCATATTGGTACATTTGTCCTGGGTTATCTGAGTGGTTGCTGTATATCTAGTGTCATGTGCTATTGCCAAGGTCCCTTGGGGGAGAGACACATGGAGGACAAGGCCCTGCCAGAGACCGTTTTGTTAACATCGGCTAAGGAATGCCTGAAACCACTATAAGCTGCAAGGAAGAAGCAGGGCAGGTGGCTCCCTAGGAGATTTTGGAGGAAGCACTGGTGTGCCAGAACCTTGATATGAAGCTTCAGGCCTCAGAGCTGTGAGCGAAAACATGTTTTTATTTTAAGGCATCTCAGACAAAGGGCTTTGTCATAGAAACTGTATGAAATCAGTATAGTGTACATGACAAGATAATCAGTTTGGAAGAAAATGATGGTACTAACATATGATGTGTCCATACAAGTTTCTACTTACTAAGAAAAAACAAAAAAAAATCAATTAGTCATTAGAGAGTGACTAATTATCTTTTTACACAATCATTTTTGGCCAAAATTATCATAATCACTTGAAATAGCCAGGTGTGGTGGCATATACCTATACTCCCAGCACTTGAGAGGCTCTGGAGGCAGGAGGATTGTGAATTTAAAGCCAGTTTTGGCTGAACAGCAACATCTTGTTTCAACAAACATGTTGGATCTTACCAAAGATGGGGAAGACATGAATAATAGGAACTCATACAACAGTGGTAATGCAACCACTTTGAAAACAATTTGCTATTACCATGTAAAGACAACTATGTGTATCCAAAAGGAACTGTATAATGTGTATACCCAGATATATCTATGTGAAAATATACAAATAGGCTTGGAAGATGTCCCAGCAGGTAAAGTGCTAAACATACAAACAAGAGGTCCTGAGTTCATATCACCAGCAAGTGGGCCCAAAACCCCAGCACTGGACAGAGGAAGAGTTAGAAGGATCCATAGGGCTTGCTGACTAGCTCATTAATGACTAGCAAAATTAATGAACTCCAGGTTCAGTGTAAGATTGTGTCTCAAAAAATAAGGTGGATTGGCTGGGGAGATAGCTCAGCATGTACAATCACTTGCTAGCAAAGCTTGCTGATTGGGTTCAAATCCAAGCTCCCACATAAAGCCTGATGCAAAATGTGGTGAATATGCTTAGCACTCATTTGCAGTGGCAAGAGACCTCAAGTGACCCTAGCACATGCACACAAACACACACACATAAATAAACAAATAAAAATTTTGGAAGCCAAGGTGAATAATGAGGAAGATATTGGTTATCAACTTCTGGCCTCCAATTGCATGTGTACATATGGGCAACATGAATCCACACATATATGTGCCCACATATATGTGAACATGCATACATGTATGCACATTACACACACAAAAAGAAAACTCAGCAATAGAAAAGTGAGTAAATTATGGCATACTCACACAAGGAAATTTACACTGAGAAAGCACTATAGACACACATAAAAATATGATTGAGTCTTAGAAATACAATTTGGGGTAAGAAACACAAATTAAGAGAATTTTCTCAAAACCACAAAGACTGGGGTGAAGAGATGGGTCAGTGGGTAAAATGCTTGCTATGTTAGCATGAGGACCTGAGTTTGGATCCCCAGGACCAATGTAAAATGACAGGTATATTCACATGCACCTACAATTCCAGAGCTGGGAAGGCAAAGATAGAGAATCCCTGAGGCTCACAGGCTAGCTAGTTGTGGTTTGAATGTAAATCTATGTTCTCTATAACCTCAGGAATATTTGATTAAGCTTTCCGCTTAAGTCCTCCCATAGGACATGAACTCCAGGTTCACTGTAAGACCCTATCTCAAAAAAGGTATATCACTGGGTTGCAAATCTTGTGTATAGTCCTACTAGGTGTTTAGAAAGCCCGTTTGAGCTCTGGCTGTTTATGCTTGTTGGTGGTGGCTTTTGCCTTTCTGCTCTGGATGCATGGAAGTGATCTAGCTTCTTGTACCATGATGAAGCTTCCCCTGGAATCTGTAAGCCTGAAATAAACCTTTTTCCTACCATAAACTGCTTCTGGTTGGGTGTTTGTCTCAGCAGCAAAATGGTCTAGCTATACTAGTCTAGCCAAATCATTGAGCTCTAGGTTGGGAAGATCTGTCTCCAAGAACATAGTGCAAAAGACACCAGAAATCAAACTCTGGCTTACATAAAGGCATACACACAAACAGCCAAACTAAACAATATGTTGTTTAGGTAAGTATGTATAAGGTATTCTTTAAAACTTGAGAAGAAAGTGGTACATGAAATAAGGATTCATGGGCTGGAGAGATGGCTTAGCAGTTAAGTGCTTGCCTGTAAAGCCTACAGACCCTGGTTCAAGGGTCAGTTCCCCAGGACCCACGTTAGCCAGATGCACAAGGGGGTGCACACATCTGGAGTTCATTTGCACTGGCTGGAGGCCCTGGCATGCCCATTCTCTCTTTCTCTATCTTCCTCTTTCTCTCTCTGTCACTCTCAAATAAATAAATAAAAATAACAAAAAAATTTAAAAAATAAGGATTCATTTCAGCATATTAATGTATCTTTGACAAGGATTTGAAGAAATGGAGTGTAAGAAGAATGACTAAGAATGCCTATAACCTCGTACATAGAAGTGGAAAGGAAAGTACTCTGCACATGTTAAGTGAGAATAGCTGTTACAATAGATCATAGAGAAATGGACCGTATGTCAGTGGAAGGAAAAAAGGCTGCTGGGATCAAAGTCTGATCCAACACACACACACACACACACACACACACACACACACACAGAGAGAGAGAGACACACAGAATACTCAAGAGAGTCATGTTTTGAGTGAAGAAAAATTAGTGCAATGGAGAAGGCAAGGCCAGCAAGTAGACTTAGAAGAAAAAGCCAAAAATTGCAGAGTGTACATGTAGAATACCTAGTTATGTCTTTAAACTACTGTCCAGATGGATGCGTCCACAAAATCGAAGCTTGTGTCTGTTTTTCTACATGACTGCATGTGGAAATGGGTGGAATTCAATTTCTTACCTGTGTGTTTAGGTCTTTTGTCCAAAATGCCAAGTCCCGGAGAGGAGGGCTGCATGTTCACTGATTGGCTATAGGGACTTATCCTATTTGAAATGTGCCATCTGTTTCCAGTTGGGTCCCTAGTTGATACAAGGCATCCTGTTAATTATCACTTGAAAAACAGCTGTTTGCAATTGTGGGAATGGTGTCCTGGCAGCTTTAGCTATCTAGTGCTTGACTCCATTCCTAGTAAATAAAGGTGTCTGCATAGAGCAGTCATTGTCAAATTAATTCTCAGATGTGATCTCAGAACATCACAGTTAGCATTTCCTCAGAATTTCTTAGAAATGCAAATGTTCATGCCCTACCCAAGACTTACTAGTTCTAGAACTTTGGCAGTGGAGGCAAGGAATTAACTTTAATAGCAATGCTGGTGATTCCAGGAAGTGCAAAAGCATGAGAATCCTGATAATGGGGAATCCCAGTGGATTGTGTGATATTTATAGCAGCTGCACATTGGCCATAACCTGAAGGGAGGAGGAAAGAGAAGGGCTCGAGAATATAGGAATAAAAAGAGGCACCATCAGCAGTAACAAGGTAACTTCACCCCATCTCCCATCAGGGCTAGCAATGGAAATCAAAGAACATTAACATAGTCTTCTCAGGTTAATCTCTGGTGATCAGAGCAGAATGCAGAAGGGTAAAAGGTAGGAGAGCAAGATACCTGCTGTTCTGAGTCTTTTATTTAGCAACTCTAATTGTAAATATTGAAAGCTGAGTGCAAGGTGATGGAACTGGAGACAACCCCCTCTAATCTTAAATTCTTGTCCCATTTTTTTAATATGCTAGGAAACAACACAATCTGAGTCAGATAACTGAAACTTATGGAATTTTACAATACTGCAGAAGTGGAAGAAATCTGGAGAGAAACTTAACAACTAGGGGGAGATATTTTCTTTTAGACATATGTAAGATGGGGAGAGTCTCAGGGGACAATTATCCCATCATGTTAAATGACTCAAGGCTATTTCAACAATGTCCCAAGTAGGTTATTAGGTTATTTTATTGGAGATTAATGATCTGAGGGAGCCTATTGAAAAGAGCTGTATTAATGAGATCATCATGCAGCTGCTGCCCTTACCCTTCCCAAATTTAATAATGAGGGGAAAAGAGCAACCCAAATGAGTTCAGCCTGTGATAATTACTTGTCACAATAACAGCAAAAGTGGGGTTTACTCACTCAATTTCAAGAAGTTGATAGCTCATTGAGGTTTAAAGAGCTCACCATGCTAATTTTGTGGATTAGTTATTACCCACTATTTAGAGAAGTGACAATAAAAAAGGGAATGTTTTCATCTTCAGGTGGAATTTACCACATGAGAGAATGCTTTAGAGGCTCTTGGCTGGCTACTTTTGCTGCCATTCAGGACTTTGTAGACAAGTGATAACACGTGTTGGTGTTACCACTATTGTCACATAGGGTGTGACATCACTGGGTAAATCCTTCTCATATAACTATATCTGTATATATCCTATTGGTTCTGTCTCTGAAGAAGCCTGATTAATACATAACTATTGGGAAAGTCCCACATCTCCAGTAGTGTAGACATTTTTTGGAGGCTGGAAGGTGTTGCCCTCTAGGTGGGGGCCAGGAAGAGGCAGAGCTCTAGTGTCCTGATGTTTATACTCCCACTATACTAGCTACAAATTCTCAATGAACACTAAGTGCAGAAGACTTGTGCACAGGTAGTTCCTACAAGCTGCTAGCTGCTGAGTTAGCAGAACACTGGAAGGAGGTGTGCTGTTATAAAAGCAAATAAGAAGGAAAGGGGCCATTAGCACTTTTTAAACCACGCGTTTTTTTAAAAAAATATTTTTTGCATATGTGTGTGTGTATGTATGCAAGGGTCTCTTGCCACTGCAAACAAACAGCAAATGCTTGCATCACTTTTTGGATTTTTCTTTATGTGGATGCTGGAGAATTGAACATGTGTCAGCAGCTTTGCAAGTAAGTGCCTTTAACTGCTGAGCTATCACTCCATCCTCAATATTTTTGGGGAGGGAGGGGTTTCAAGGTAGGGTCTCACTCTAACTCAGCTGACCTGGCATTCACTCTGCATTCTCAGGGTGGCTTCGAACTCAAAGCGATCCTCCTACCTCTGCCTCCCGAGTGCTGAGATTAAAGGCATGTGCCACCACGCCAGGCTCATCCTCAACATTTTTAATTATTAGGGTTTATTAAGTCACAAGCCCCCAAAAGTCACACCACTAATAGACAATTTTATCTATACAGTACAATTAACACTAATATAATTTTCTAAAGTTTATTGAGGAGACTGCATTTCTAAGTAAGATGGAGCAGGTCTAACTCTCCTGCAGTGGAGATGGAGAGAGCATGAAGCAGCTACAGGAGGACTCTGGTAATACTAACTCTACTAGCAAGTGGTTCACAGAAAATCAGAATTCAAGTTACAATAAACTAGGAGTGAGTTCACCTCACCTTTTCCTTATTTTCTTGTCTTATCTTTTTATTCCTCTGCCATCCGTGGCCAGTCAAGAAATAAGAATAGTAGTCACTCCAGGAGAATACTCTACTTGTGACTCAAACAGCAGGAAAAGAAGGTATAGGAGTTGAGATGTAGCTCAGTAGTATTTTCCCAGCAAGAATAAGGCCCTGGGCTTAATCTCTGCCACTGGAAAAGAAAACAAAAAAAGTATAATGTTCAGATAGCATTTAGAAACCTCCAATTCACCATTCCCTAATTTTTAGTCTTAGAGTATAGAGCTATGCCCAAACCACTGTCCCATTAAGAGAAGAATAAATGTTTTATGTTGTAAACCTCAGATATGTAATTAATGCCTATCAGTTGCTATTTGGAAATGGCATAGATATCCCTGAAAAAGAATGAATAAATATATTATGGAATAGTCCAACAGTGGAATAAAATGTAGTGGTAAAATTTAATGAGCAAAGCCCATATATCAATATATAATTCTTAAAAATAATATGATGGGAAGCTGGGCGTGGTGTCACATGCCTTTAATCCCAGCACTTGGGAGGCAGAGGTAGGAATATCGCTGTGAGTTCGAGGCCACCCTGAGACTACATAGGGAATTCCAGGTCAGCCTGGGCTAGAGTGAGACCCTACCTCAAAAAAACAAATAATAGTAATAATAATAATAATATGATGGAGACAAGAGTACCCTGCAGAAGGCCATGTAGAGCATAGTATAATTTACATTCATTTTAGAAAATGCCAGATATTCTGTATTTTCCATGAATATATGCGTAAAGAAATTATTAAAAGGTAAGTAGAACCAACAATTCTAAAGTAAAGAATGATGACATTTTCCAGGGAGTGAGGAAAATGTGATTGCTGGGGAGTGTATAACACATCCCTGTATCTATAAAGTGTTGCTTAAGAAAATGAGAATCAGGGCTGGAGAGATGGCTTAGTGGCTAAGCACTTGCCTGTGAAGCTGAAGGACCCCATTTTGAGGCTTGATTCCCCAGGACCCATGTTAGCCAGATGCACAAGGGGGTGCATGCATCTGGAATTCGTTTGCAGTGGCTGGAAGCCCTGGCATGCCCATTCTCTCTCTCTCTCTCTCTACCTCTTTCTCTGTTACTCTCAAATGAATAAATAAAAATGAACAAAAAATTAAGAAAAAAAAAGAAAATGAGAATCAAATGTTAATATTTGACAAAACTAGGTAGTGGGCACTTGGTGGCCTGGTGTGTATACTTCTCTGTATGTGTTTCAGGATGGTTGTAGCACAAAGAAACTATGGTGGTTAATTTTGTTTATTAGCTTGATTGGATACAGAAGCATCCTAGAAATTAGTCAGGTGCACTGGTATTTCTAGAGAGAATTAACTAAGAGAGGCAATATCCACTCAGAATGTGGGCAACAAAATCCCACAGATTAAGGGCCTAGGGTGGAAGATAATGAATTTAGATATTCTTTCTCTCTCTGCTTCTCAACTTCCTTTCCTGCCTTCTGTTATGTGAGTCATTCTGTTCTGCTATGTCCCTCTGTGGATTATAGACCAGTGTCTTTGAAACTGTGAGATAAAATAAATTTTCCCTCAGACTGTTTATGTCAGGTATTGTGTCACAGCAATGGTCTGACTAATGCAGAAACCTATCTTTGAAAGTTTTACTGACAACTCAGTAAATGCCTAGTAGGAGTATGACTGAGACCTTAAGAATGTGATGGGTTATAAAATAAAATGATAGGTATAAGAGGTTAAAAGTACTTGCAGACTGGTCTTATGTCTATGTCAAATATATACACAGGAAGTTGTGTGGGATAGTAAACATCTGGTTTCTGTTATTTTCCTTTCCTTGAATGCTTGATTCTCTTGACTGGAAAATTTAATTTCAGTAAAAATACTTGGATAGATGTTGAAAGTTTACATACAAAGTCCAATTTCTTCCTCTGCATGCACCTTGACTTATGTTTTTTTTTCAAGGGGAGCCAAGAAAAGAGAACAAGAATAGGTGTATACATGTCCCAACTTCACAAGCACTTCTGTATCTTACCTTCTGGAAAAAGGCATGGGTGTCCAGTGTTGTTTCTGAAACCCAACAGTACATACAGCACATTGGAATAATCTAGAAAGCTTTGGAAAACTACAGTTTTGCAGACTCTACCTCTGAACCTAATAAAACAGAATTTCTTTTATATATGTATATATTATTTATTGGCATGTAGAGAGAGAAATAAAAGGGAGACAGAGAGAATGGGTGTGCCAGGGCATCCAGCCACTGCAAACTCCAGGCACACAAGCCACTTTGTGCATCTGGGTTTATTTGGATACTGGGAAATTGAACCTGGGTCCTTAGGCTTGCTAGTGCCTTAACCTCTAATCCATCTCTCCAGCCCCAGAATTTCCCAAGTATGAAGCAAGGAAAGTTATTTTTAAAGATTTTCTGTAGTCACTGTATAATTCAAAAGACCACAATTCCTTAAACCCCTATACCCTGAGAAATCCTCTCCTTGACTGGCCATGCACGGATGGCCATTGTCCATTTTGTATACTGTGTAATTCTACAAGCAGATGTTAAGAACATGGCAAGCCAAGAAACATAAAAAGAAATGATGTTATCTATAAATTGATTTTATACATGGTTCTAAACATACATGGCTCTGTTAAAGAAGAAAATCTCAATTATAAAGTTACCCTACTGAACCTTTGATTTTCACTTAATACTTGAATGTGCAGAATAGTTCCTTAGAGCTGTGTTAAGCACATGTTCTTTGGATGTTTAAGCCTTTTATCAATAGTGTACTCCATAACTCTTCCACTCAAGTTATAGGATATGAAACAAAGCCGAAGAGGGCATGTGAAATTCCTGTTAGTTAAAATATGAACACACTTTCCTTATTAAAACCTATCTTTTGGGCTGGAGAGATGGCTTAGCCAATAAGCGCTTGCCTGTGAAGTCTAAGAACCCTGGTTCGAGGCTCCATTCCCTAGGACCCACGTTAGCCAGATGCACAAGGAGGCGCATGCATCTGGAGTTCCTTTGCAGTGGCTGGAGGCCCTGACAGGCCCATTCTCTTTCTCTCTCTGCCTGTTTCTTTCTTTGTCTGTCGCTCTCAAATAAATAAAAATAAAAACAAAATAAAAAAAAATAAAACCTATCTTTTAACCTCTTACTGTTATGTGCATCTGGCTGTGGTGCCACCCCAGGTAAGCAAGAATGAGAATAAAGGAGGAAAGAGACAGAAGCAAATAAAAGGTAATTGCCATAGACAGCCTTGGGTCACTGAGATGAAATTCCACAGCAGGCACAGTTAGGGAGCAAGGGATTTATTAAAGTGTGTAGATCCAGGGGAAGTTCCATAGATTCATGGGAAGGTCCAAGGAGAGACAGAGAAGCCACAAGGCAAAAAACTCAAAAGCCACACAACATACATGCACACTTAGGAATTCTAGGCAGTACTCAGGCACTTTGCAAATCTTTAGACTGAAATTCCAATTCCACCCCCACACCTTAGAGCAGAACCCCAGGATCCGCCCAGTGGCAGATACCTGCTCCAGCCATGGTAGCTGGAAATCTAAAATGCTTTAATAAATTCTCTAATGGGGGGGGGGGGCATCTATTCAAACTACCACAGTTCTAGAAACTACAGCTATCTGCTTGCTCTGAGGGACACCATCTAAGAGGTTACATGGCACAACAAAAACAGGGAAAGGTAAAGAATTTTCCAGCATCTTCTTTTTTCGCTGGTGAAAGCTTGGCTTACTTCCTGGTTACCTTTCTGAGGCCCTTCAGGCAGTGTAAAAGAGCACTGGTCAATTGTAAGCAGGTGCAAGTGATGACATCCTTACTTGCAGCCTGGTGCCTGCAGGTGGGCTAGGTAAGCAGGTGCAATCTTGTGAAGACCTGAGAACTCCAGGTAGAAGAATGTATGCAGGGTGAGATGCTAAGGAGTCCAGCCACCAGTCACACTGAGGACTGGAAGCATCTGCTTTGGTGAGCCTGGCTAGCCAAGTGGGAGTGTGTAACATCAAACAGTTGGCTCCCATTACAAAGGTGGTGATGAAACTTAATGAGCCTTTCTAAACCAGACCTCTCTGTGGCTGTGGTTTGTGCCAGTTGGCTTTATTGAAGGTTCAGCAGCACTGAACAAAAGTCTATATGGTCAAGCAGGCTGGCATATAAACTTGGTCTGGTATCTCAAGTCTGCTATGAACACTGTGGGAAATGTCATGGTGCCAGGAAATAAGTATTACGTCAAAGTTGGGTCTGGTCAAAAGGACACAGTGCCATCATGAGAACTCTTGTTGGCCAAAGGAGGTATTTAAGCAACAAAATTAGAATGAGGGCAGTGGATCACTATATAGTAAATGTAAAATAAAAATAGAATGCATTTATAATGATACTTTAAAAATTTTATTGAAAATGAAAAGGACACCCATCTTTCTTTCTCTGTGTCTATTTTCTATCATTATAGCCAAGTATTTGACAAGCAGAATTCCTTTTGGAATTCTACTTTATAATGCATAAATGTTTTTTTTCTGTGGCTTTTGAACACATTCATAATAAATGTCTATCATAATTTAATGTGGAATGCCCTCAAAGTTTTGATGTTAAAGACTTGGTTGCCAGAGTGTCACTATGAGGAAGTAAAGTAGACTCTAGGAGGTTTCTAGGTCATGTAGGAACATGCCCTCAAAGGGGATTATGGGATCTCCACCTCTCCTACCTCTCTCTTAGCTTCTGGCCTCATGAACCTTATAGAAGCAAAGATAGAAGTGGTGATCATTTTGCAAGCTCTGATTAAGTAATGGATAGATAAGCAAAGTCTTAAAACCATTAAGGAAAAGGTGGAGGGCAAAACCTGATAAGGATAGAGCAGTCTGGTAACACTTGAACTCATTACAAGTGGAGTAAGACAGCCAGATATTAAGTACCTCCTATGAAGTATAATTAAACCAGAATCCACTTGCTCATCTTGACATCAGTTCACTGGAAATGTGGGGAATAGGGAAACATATCAATTGATACTCTAAGGGTACAATCTACCAAATAAAAGAAATCCTAAAAGACATTAGTTTATTTTTCAACAAATAAACTATATAATAAAAAATAGAAGTGAGTATAAAGAAGAAAAATATTTAAAGAGACTTGGGAAATACCAGTAAACATAATTTTATGACCATGTTTGGATACATACCACTTTTAAAATACACTTTAAATGGCTGGGGGTGTAACTCAATAGTGGAATGAATATTTAGGCATGCCTTAGGCCTTAAATTGATCTCTACTTCTCAAAAAAATCTTTCTTAAGAAAATTAGGAAATTTGAACACATATACATTGCTAAATGATATTTAAGGACTTGTTACTAATTTTTTCAAATAGGATAATAGCATTACAATTACTTTTTTTTTTTTTACAATGTTCTTATCCATCACATAGATGTCCCAAAGAATTTGTGGACAACATGATATGATGCCTGAGATTTAATTTTCAAAATCCAGAGAATAAAAAAAAGTATGTGTGAATGTAGAGAGAGAGAGAAAGAAAGAGAAAGAGAGAGGATGAGAAAGAAGAAAATATCCACAAAATGTTAATAGGTTTTTAAGTTGGGTGAAGAGAATATCATGCTTTCACTGCGCTTTCTTTTTGTGACATTTGAACATGTTTATACTAAAAGGCTGTTATATTTTAATGTTGAAAGCTCGCAAAGTTTAGATGTTAAAGGTTTGGTTTCCAGGATATCACTACAGAAGTAGATATCTAGGTGGCCCTGAGAGCCTAAAGGAACATGTCGTGGAAGGAGACTGTAGGACATCCTCCTCTTGGAATTCTCTCTTTGCTTCTTGTGTCATGATGGCATGGTTTTCTCCACCACACTCTACCACCATGATGAGCTGCCTCTGCCAGAGAAAAAAGAATGGGCCCACTCCTTCTTGCACTGGGACTATCAGAATTGTGAGGAAAAATAACCTTTTTAAAAATAATTTAATTACCTAAGGTATTTCTCTACAAAAAATGGGAATCAATATTAAAATACACAATTTCTTAGGAAAAACAACACACACAAAAAAATTAAGCTCAAGAGTGGAAACACTCAAAGAAGACTTCGGGATAAATGAGAAGCTTTCTCTGCTATGCTTCTCCTTGAGTGGCATTCCCAGGGTTGTTCTGAAGGGCTCATAGCCTCACAATAAACAGACTATGCCAAATCTTCAGCAAGTAGGGGAAGTGGCTTGATGTTATGTAACAACCTATGGTTCCACTAAAATTCCTCCCCAAGATTAATGAGCGCCAATGTTTAGCATCTTTTTCCCCAAGAAAGCCTTGGAAACAGCTCCTGTGGTAACTAATTTAGAAAACAAATAAAGTTAGTTACTGAGGATATACATTACAATCTAAACCAAGATAATTAATCATTTTTAAAATTTTTATTTATTTATTTATTTATTTATTTATTTATTTATTTATTTATTTGAGAGTGACAGAGAGAGAGGAAGAGGCAGATAGAGACAGAGAGAGGGAATGGGTGCGCCAGGGCCTCCAGCCACTGCAAACAACTCCAGATGCGTGTTCCCCCTTGTGCATCTGGCTAACGTGGGTCCTGGGGAATTGAGCCTCAAACCAGGATCCTTAGGCTTCACAGGCTAGCGCTTAACCACTAAGTCATCTCTCCAGCCCAATCATTTTTTTTTTTTTTTTGGATGAATAGCTAGTTTGAGGATGGAGCTTTAAGGCATTTTGTATGGTACACATTTTTACCAATATTTATTACTAAATTTGCTTCATATGTGCACTTATTGGATATAAGTATAAGAATAATTCATGTCCAAGAATAATGTATGGTATAAACAATTTTATTATTTATACTTACAGGTGCAGAAATTAAGAATTAGACAGAATGCATGATCTGATGAAGTAGACTCTTAATAGATTTTGAACAGAGTTTAAATATGTTCAATACCCATTCTCATAGAAAAGTCCAGCCATTAAATTTCTATGTATGATGTAGCATTTACTGTCAATTGTGGAAGCTCAATAGGCTTACATATTTGAAGTATGTTGAAACTCTGGTGCATTAGAAAAGTTTGGTTTGGCTAAGCACTATAAAAATTTTACATCTCAATATAGACTATTATTTATAAAATTTAAAAATATCTGGGCTTGTGTAGGGGGTCCTCATATATATGTATGTATATACAAGCCACTGTTCTAAAATTTCAAGAGAAATGAGTAAATATTATATTTACATATAACATATCATAAAATAAGTGAAAGATGCATACATTTAAAAAGATCAAGTTCCTTTATATAGCAGATATTTAGTGAGCATCCTCTATGGGCCCTTTTGTTCCAAGTGAATTTGAGTCTTTAGTGTTGTTCAAGGACTAGTTAGATGGAACTAAAGGTGAACTCTCTTTAAGATCATTGGAGAGAACCTACTGCCAAAATTATTTCCAAGTCTATTTCCCTGTTGGACCACACAGAATCATTTTCACCCTGTATTCAACATCTTGGCAATCTATGAGAAAGTTCAAAATGCAAAATTACATGTGGGAATAACAACAAATGTTATATATAATTTGAGTATTTAGTGAATAAATATGAAGATAGGCCCTAGTGGACAGAAAATATAAGTAGGCAAGTGTATCAGTTATTTTCTTGTTGTTGTGACAAAATCCCCAATTAGAACTCACTGAAGGAAGGAAAAGAGTTTATTCTCAGCTTACAATTTTGAGGAGAAATTGATCATGGCAAGGAAAGCACTGCAGAAACAGATAGCAGGCTTCACAGCATCAGGTCAGCAGAGAGGAACAGAGAGAGGGATACTTAGCAGGGGTGGGCCTATTCCCAGTGACACTTCCTCTAGCAAAGCTCTGTCTCCTAAATGAAGACATTTCAGTAGATGAGTTTTCAAATAGCAGGTAAACATGTTAGAATGACAAGGACATAAGCATATAGTTCTTTGTGGTTTACCAGAGCACTGTTCTCATAATGTCTAACTTTTTCAGTGACAAGGAGAGTAATGATACTTGTCACTTTATACTTTCTTTTCTTTTCCAGTGCTGTGGACCATAGATGGACTCTATACATACTATACATACTATGCAAGGGACCTACCATTGAGTGCATACCCCCAGCCCTCACTGGATAATTTCAAAAGTACTTTTATTAATTATCTCATTTGACTTTATGCTAATTATTCAATGACATTTTAATATAATAAAATATTGGCTTGAATCTGATATGAAAGATTCAAAGATATATCACATTGTGGTAGCATCTGTCTGCTAAAAAGAATGGCTACTTTACAAATAATAATAAAAAGAAAACATTTTGGAGATAGACATCCCTTATACAGTTTCCTAGTAATCTGCAGTTATAAAACTGACACTGTTGTCTACAAAGTTATCCTTCAGGAAAAACTTATTTTACACTAACTCTACATATTTAGTTCGGAGTGCTCTGTTAAGATGGAAGAGAAAGTCAAGGGCTATTAAATTAAAAAGCATGTTACCCTGTTTTAAGTTGAATGACCATGAAAATTGTATGCCTTTCCAAAACTGCTTTCCCAATTACAGTGCATTTTAATAAGTATAATTCGGTTGTCTAATTTCCCCAGCAATGAACAGAAAGCAACACTGTAGGTGGCTGATTAATATTTTACGTTTATCTTTAGTAACTAACCATGTTAGTATGTGAAGATGTTCTGAAGGAAGCAGCATATTCAAAACAGACTTTCTTTGCTCTGTCATTTCCTTGGGATATTTCATTTTAAAACCATTTATGTTAAAGCTGTAAAAATACTCTACCACTTATCCAAACACTATTGTTACCTCACATTTAATAAGATTATATAAAAGCTTATATGGAAAGTATTGGCTCATCAGTTGTTTAAGAAAAGTTATTTTTTCTATTTTACCTGCAGACCAACACTTCTTTTATCCTTGGGGAGTTAGGCTCAAGTTGTTTTTTTTTTTTCCTCCAAATTCCTGGTTTAATAAGGACTGTTTATTTTGAGGAAAAAAAGGTCCCAAACATCAAGATGTTCACAAAATAACCCACAGTACAAACTTTAGAAAGCAAGTATTAAGACTATTACACTATTTTTCTAAAGGATGCCTTTGACATGCCAACACTCATTCACAAAAATACATTGTTACATATGTGTTGAATACTCAACCCCAGAGTACATGGGGAAGGTCACACATGTACTGCTAACTCAAAGATGCTCTGATGCTATAAGTAAATGAAAATGCTTTTGCAGTCAGGGAAGCAACTATTGAAACCATGTATGAATGGAAGAACTGTACTCCCTGCATAACAAGAGATTATTTTGGAGACAGTTGATAAAAAACCATACATTTTTTATTGTTAAGTCATAAAGAGGTATCAAAAGCAAAAATACAGGGTAAGACTTAACACAACTACTTCGAGCGTCAAAGGAAGTGAAAATGGAACTTGGCACTGGGCAGTATAGCATGAATTAGTGAACGTGGGAAGGACAAGGTAAGGGAGAACAACAGTGAAAATGTGCTGAAGATTCTAGGGGAGTGAATCGTGTAATTTTGATCTTGGACAAATGCCTAGGTAAAGAAACAATCTGTAAGGTTTCTAAAGCCTGCTAGGTACTTAAGAGTCATCCTCGCCATTGGCGTTGTCTCTGTCATCCTCTCCTTCCTCAGCCTCTGTTTCATCATCTTTGATCAATTCCAGCTGGTCTTCTCCCCGATCTTCATTATCATCATCATCCAGCAGATCCCCTTCCTCAGCAGTCCTCTGCACCCGCCTCAGACTCCATCTTCACATTAGTCTCATCTTTCTTCACGGAGGGGCTAGTCTGCTCCTCTTCAGTCTTTTCATTCTTTACCTCTACTGGGATTGATAAGGACAAGTCTGCTTGTTTGCTCTGTTCCTTTTCTATTTTTTCCAAGCTTTCCAGTAGAGAATCCACTTTTTGTTTTATCTGGGTAAGTTCCTTCTTAATGGCTTGAAGGTCATCTCCTTTTAACTTTCCGACTTAGAAGATGATCCTCGCTGTCCACTCTTAGAATTAAAGCCACTTTTGCCCCTTCGTGAAGTGTTTCCAGATACCCGCTGGCGTTCAGAGGGCACCACAGCACGAGCAATAGGAGGAGGAGGAACACGTGCTGGATAACTGTACATCCTGTCGTAATAATCACGCTGAAAGTCATAATCCAAGTCACAGGAGGAGCCGTACATCTCCGCTGCAGATTATTTCACACCTGCTTTTCCTCGGTTCACTGTTGGCTCTGCAGCCAGATTAATATCTAAAACCTGGCCAGCAATCATTCTCCCATCCTCTCCTGCCACAGCAGCTCGGGCATTTCTCTAATTAACATACTGGACAAAGGCAAAGCCCTTATGAACAGAGCAGCCAACAATTTTGCCATACTTTGAGAAGATGGCCTCCACATCAGACTTCTTGACCACAAGAGTGTTGAGATTCCCAATGAATACACAGGAATTCATAGAGCGAGGATCTGTTTTGTTGATAACATTGCTAGCCATTTTCTTTGAAGTTAAGGTTCTTCACAAAGCTGAAAAACATCACTCAGGAAGGGTGCGCATCTTCCGAAGGCCCCCTGGCTCCAGGTCATCCTGGCTGATGCTGCTCCAGGCTGGGCATCCATGTTGCTGAGGCTTGTGGTTTGTGAGGGGTAGTGTACAGGAAAAGCAGGATGGGATTCAAGGTAAACAAGAGGAAGATGGCTTTCTGGGGAAATGCCATCACCATTCTAGGTGTTAAGTAGTACCACACACATTTTATTGCAGCACAGTTTAAAAATTTAACAAATGAAAGATTAAAAATAAAAAAACAAAAGTAAGAAAATTAAAAATACAGAAGTCCATAGATGCTCTAAAACAGTTAAGTTAAAGAGCAGGAAAAATAAGGTCATAGACTTAACAGCCAGTAAAATTATTTCCAGTTTGGGGAAGGGGTTGAGGGCAAGGGTGGGGTTGGGAGAGAAAAGGTTTATATGATTGATCAATCTACTTAAAAATGCCAACGCCTTCACTTTCTCTCCCAAGATACAAAACTACAAAGTCAAATCAGGAGGCCGAAGAAATTCTTAACATTCAGAAAAACTCTTTTAATCAGGTTAAAAATCATCATTTATCATCATCATCATCATCACCACCATAAGTATAATAATAACTAGTAACAACAATAAAAAGGAAATCAGCGGAAAGTCAGGAAAAATATTTAAAAAATTATAATAATTTACTGTAGCTGAAGATCAAAAAAATCTCACTGTAAAAAAACAAAAATAAAAATAGGCCAGATTAGAAAAACTGGAGGTGCAAAAATGTTAAGTCAGTAATGTTCATTTCTTTTTTTTTTCCTTTTCCAAAAGCAGTTTCAACAAAAACCGCAAGGGTAATGAGCTCAATAAATACCAGACAAGCAAAGCCCTTTCCACATCAATTAATCTTAAAAATACACGAGGAAGTAGAGAGGTCAGTTTATGAGGCTCCTCTAACCTAACTGCTGCAGAAAAAAATAGAAATTTAAAAATTACATCTTAAATCCAGGTCCCGTTTATTTTTTGGAAACAATTTAAAAAAACACCTGTACATTTGCTGTAGTGCACACCAAGTTGCATCACCATGTTTCAAATGTCTATAAAATCAGTTTTGGAATAGGAATGTGTGTGTTCTGGAAGGGTGGGGAAGGGAAGTTAAAAATCAAAGCTGAGCTCCAGTGAGTAAGGATGGGGTTCGCCTTGCTGCTGCCCTCAAGCAAAGTTGACTAACAAATATTTCAAGTGATTTGTAACCAGAGTGAAGGAGATGAGATTCGACCCTGAATCTCCTACTCTGGAGTCCTATGTGAAGAGACTGGGCAGGCCAGAGACGCGCACACAACCGCCCTGACTTCGTCTCTTCACAAAATCTCAAATTGGGTTTTTTAATAATACTCTAGACTTCTAACCACTAGGTGCTATTATCACTTTCTTCTTCATTATGAAAAGAAAAACATATTGAGATAGTCTCAAATGTTCCCTAGGGAGCAAAATCATCCTAGTTAAGAAACATTGTTTATATCACTGTTATATCTAGGTGGTCCACTATGTCAGTATATTAACAACTATTACATTCCCACCATCTTCCATCATGTCTGGAACCATTGTTTCTTGATTTCTAAATGAATAATTCCATCATTCAGCCTACACATTGGGAATAACCTTCTAGGTTAAGTTGCCTCAGAAGTTATCTCTTGTGCTTTGACTGTGGGAATATCTCAAGTCATGACTAGGCACGTGTTCTATAAGACCTTTCTACTTAATGATCACAATGTTAGGCACTGTGGGACTAGTGGAACAGAGAGCCTAAGTTCATTGTGCCTCTTCCTACTTTGTTATAGTCTTAGTTCATGTTATATACTCTCTTGTTTTTCACTTATATGCAGATAAATTGTACATTTGCAACATTTGCTTGATCTCTGTCACAATTTTAGCTGTATCTCTATTGGCCATGTTTATGTTACACCTTGAATTGGAAAGGGGGAACTGAAGTCAGCTTTCACCTCACCTCACTACAATAGGACAAACTCTTCTTCTGTTATCATATAAACAAATTAGATAATTATCACCTTGTTCATGGATGTCATCTAGATAACTTTCTCCTGCAACTGTTATGTGCAAACAAGAATCTCAAAGTGTAGTTACCACTAAACAATTTGGGTTTTCTTCCCTCCTCTGCATCTGCTGCTCTACTGGATTTATTCTAGCCTCATAACTGGTCTTCCAGACTGGTGTCTTCTCTCAGCTCTGCACTACACAGTATTTCCTGCTTAATTCCCATTGAAATGCATCATTTTTCTGAACATAAAAATCTAAGTTCTATAGCACGGTTCCTGACTCCCTCCCTAACTTCTCCTTTGCTCAATTGTGGAGCCTCCTCGTTGGAATTCTGCAAGTCTGAATAGTTGTTAACATACTGCTGGTGTGTCATTCTCATGTTCCCTCAATTGGACTTCTCTTCACCTTTGTTGCCACACAGCAACTCATCCTTCAGCTCAGGAACCTTGGTTTGTCTTAGTCATCAGTACTTCATTTGCTTATGGTACCCTGAGTCCTGCTTAATTAGAGCATTCCATCCTAGATTGAAATTACCTATTAGCCATTGTATGATTTGTTATTGAGGCAGAGATTATATCCTATTATTTTTATATCCATAGACTTTGACATAAGCATTCAATAAATTCTTCTAGTGTGATCTTAATTTTTCAGAAAAATTAGATACACAAATTCAGAAAAAAATACTGGAAAAGTCTGTGCTTCTGACATTTTATTGAGATGATTTCCTACTTTAGCCTCACAAAATATCAGTGTGAGGCTTATGCATAATATGCAAAATAGAGTTAGTGTCCAAGTTTGGGGGAAGCTTGGCAAAGAATGAGGTGATGGAGAAAGAAAAGAAGGGAGAACAAAAGGCAGCTATGTCATTCATAGTCCTATACCTTTGCTTCAAGCTTAAAATCCCACTTCTACTGGCAAACATTTAATTAGCAGAAGTATAATGATAATTGTTTCTCTCATTTCCTTTATTAACTGTGAAACCCTCTTCTTCCTCTCTTTCTCTCCCCCAGAATATACTGAAATAAAAATGAAGTTTTGTGACTTTATTTCTCTTTTGCTTTCAAGACTCAAGCTCAATTGAGGACATAAGGCTAGCAGATGGGTATAGTTTTAAAGTAGTCATAATATTTGGTTGCACTTCCCTACTCTGGTAATTATGGAACTGAAGACTTCTTGTCACAAAAGCAAATTTTCACAACACTATGGCATTAAGAATGTTGATATTCAGGCCCTTAGTGCAGCTGCCTGCACATGAGGCCAACAGATGGCAGATGGGCATAATGTTGGGTAGGGGGGTTGGTGAGAGAAAGTTTTGAGAAAAAATGCTGCAAGGCTAAGGTTCACATTCTCCAGCTATATTCCTGGGCTCTAGAGGATCCATAAGAGAAAGGAGCCTTGTTGCTGCTGTGGTTGCCTTTCCTCATGATCCCAGACCTCACCTGGTACCGTGGTGGAAGAATAGCTGGGAATAGTAGTAACAAAGACAATTGTGGAAAAACGGAATTTGCATACTTTTATGTTGTTTCTTTTATTCTTTATTTTTAAAAAAATGTTTATTTTTATTTATTTATTTGAGAAAGATAGACAGATAGAGAAAGAGGCAGAGAGAGAAAGAGAAAGAGAGAGAATAGGCACACCAGGGCCTCCAGCCCCTGCAAATGAACTCCAGATGCATGTGCCTCCTGTGCATCTGGTTTATGTGGATACTGGGGAATCGAGCCTTGAACCAGGGTCCTTAGGCTTCACAGGCAAGTGCTTAACTGCTAAACCATCTATCCAAGCCCTCTTCTCTCTCTCTTTCTCACTTTGTGTGTGTGTGTGTGGTATTTGCTCATGGACGTGTTTTCCTATGCAGGTGTATCTGCCAGTGTAGGCCAGAGGTTGACATCAGGTATCTTCCCAGCTTTCTTTCTGCTTTATTTATTGAGACAGGTTCTCTCATTTGAACTCAGGGCTTGTATATTTGCTTAGTCTATCTGGCTTGCTTGGCCTGGAGGTCTCTGTCTCTACCTCCCAATCATTGAGATTATAGTGGGCTACCACACCTGCCTGGTATTTATGTGAGTGCTTCAGATCCAAACCCAGGCCCTCAATTACCTTACTGAATGTGCCATCAGCCCTCATTGTGCCTACTGAGCATTGGACTGGCCAAGGAATGAGGCTCTGTTGCTTTTCTTAGTAACAAGTAACTCCCTGAACCCTGCAGACCTTTTTCTTTGCCATTTAAAAGAAACATTTCTTCTCAATCTGTGTACAGTTTTATAAAGCTTGGTGAGTGTTATAAAATGTAGGTTGATGAATATTAGAATGGAATATCTGCTACCCAAAGACATCAAATTTAATCACCAAAGAAGCTATATTTAATCTTCAGCAACATAGTGTGATAGAAGGAACACAGTTTTCAACCAGTCAGGCCTAGGCTCACATCTGTTTTCTAGTACTTATTTGCTATGTGATTGGGCAAACCTCTTCCCTTTCTGAGCCTGTTTAAATATATGTAAAATCATCAGAAAGGTAGTAAGCACCCAACAGTCTGACTCAGTTTAGAACTCTGAACTTCAGATATGATTTCTTAGTAACTACTTCTTCCACCTGATGTTACCTCAGTATTTTCCTTACCTGTTGTGCACCCTGTGTTTTGTAGGGCCCACATTCTGACCTCAAGTCTTAACAGGTCACTTGCTTCATCCTCTCTTCTAGGACTTCACCAGCATTCCACTCACTGGCCAGCCCCATGCCCTCTCTGGTTCTGAAAGTTGAGAAGCAGGAAGTAGCATTCTTCATTGTATGAGTGTTTTAGATGTGATGTTTATTTTCTTTTCTTCTTCTTTTTCTTTTCTTTTCTATTCTTTTTGTTTTTTTTTTTTTTTTTTTTTTGTTTTTTGGTTTTTCAAGGCAGGGTCTTGCTCTAGCTCAGGCTGACCTGGAATTCACTGTGTAGTCTCAGGGTGGCCTTGAACTTTGAATGATGATCCTTCCACCTCTGCCTTCCGAGTGCTGGGATTAAAGGAATGCACCACCATGCCCTGTTTGATTTTTTATTCTTCTTTTTGTTTTTTGTTTTTTCAGGGTAGGGTCTTTCTCTAGCATAGGCTGACCTGGAATTCACTCATTCACTCTGTAGTCTCAGGGTAGCCTTGAACTCACAGCAATCCTTCTACCTCCCGAGTGCTGGGATTAAAGATGTGCACCACCATGCCCAGCTATTTTCTTTTTATGAAAGAAGTGACATACAATTTGTTTTTATTATTGTAGATCCATCTTCTTGCTTAACAAACACATTGATATAACATTTTTATGGAAGTAAAAAAACAAAAACTAGATATAAAGAAAGTCCAAAGATATTACAAGATTGTTTTGAGATGAACATATTAATAATATTCATTGAACACTGTAGTGATCTTAACTGAGACCTAAAAGCATCTTGACCATAAAACTTCCTCATAGCATAGCATACCCATGTTGGAATAACTGCTGACTTGCTCCAACAGCTGTGGGTGGCTAAATGCAATTTGCTTTATTCAATAAGGAATTGATTGCAGTGAAGGGGGAAAAGACATTTAAGAAACATTCCTTGTTCTTAGTAAGTGGTTGGAGCAGAACAGACTGGAATAAGTCCCACCTGTCTTTCAAGCCTAGGCTTTCATTTGACTAGGACAGATGGATAGTCACGTCCTCATTTTCCACAAGGCACTCACCTAGGGGAGGCTGTGGGGTGCGTGCAGTGGCCTAGTTTAGGAAAAGGTGTAACAGTCTTCATTTCTGTTTTCTCTTGTGGACTGATGTCCCTACAAGATCTACTCTCTCATACACAATTTCACTCTCTACCTGTGAAGAATCAATGGAAAGAATGCCTCTTCTATAAATTTTGTACTTGGAGAGCAAAACTGCTAAATAATAGTATATAATAACTCAACTCAGCTGCTGCTGCTGCTGCTTCTTCTCCTTCTTCTTTTTTTTTTTTTCCAGGGTAGGGTCTCACTCTGGTCCAGGCTGACCTGGAATTCACTATGTAGTGGTAGGGTGGCCGCGAACTCCTGGCAATGCACCTATCTCTGCCTCTTGAGTGCTGGGAAAAACTCAGCTTCATGAAGAACAATGTTCCTATAGTTTTATGCCTCAAAATTTCATTCCTGGTCAACCTTCACTCCTTTACATGAATGGAATATCTACTACACAAGGAAATGGAGTTTAATCTGAGGTCTAATGTTTGAAAAGTTTTAAAGACTACAAATGTGTTTTTTGGATATTTGTTTTCCTCTCTCTCTTCCTCCCCTCCCTCCCTCCCTCCCTCCCTCCCTCCCTCCCTCCCTCCCTCCCTCCCTCCCTCCCTTCCTTCCTTCCTTCCATTGTGCCTTGTTTTTGATCTTGCCATGTAGGCTCAGCTGACCGTAGCTTCAAATTCAGGAGACAGAGAAAAGGTTATCCCTTGTGAATTACAGGCTGTGCCTTTCGAGAGCAAAATTCATCCATTATCCTTTCTGTGTTTCATTTCTCTCACACCATCATTCAGCCCAGAGTATCTGTCTCCACTGCTATTAAATGCTACTTCTTGGAAACACTCTAAGTTCATCTTGATTTTTAAAGTCAAAGGGGATCAGAAGGACTCAAGCACATGAGGCCTATTGTAAAACTGAAGGTCCTCCTATCTGTTGGTGGAATACTGGGCACCTTCAAGCTGATAAGGAAAAATATTTTATACTGGGGTTTTGAGGAGAAGAGGAGGGGACATGGTGTCACCTCACTAATGAAATCCTTGAACTTCTGCACTGAGATCAGACATGAATGCACACTGTGCAGAAATGCACCTGTACAGTAACACATGATGCCATTGCAGCAGACTGAGAGAGAAACCCAGCCAAGCCTGTCTATCCAGACTCTTTTCAACCTTTCTACAGTGTTCCTTTCTTCTTGATATGGGACAACAACCTGCTAAAATTAGGGTATCCTATGGAGAAGGGTAGGTGGGCTATAGTGACCTACATAGGCTTATGGAAGCAGGATAATGAAGAGAATGACTTTCATTTTCATTTAGTACAAAGTGCTCAGCATGCCTAAGTGTTATCCTTAAGGCTATCATTTAAAAATTTTTATATAATTTTTTTCTGATTTATTTTTTATTACAGAGTGTGTGTGTGTGTGAGAATTGGTACACCAGGGCCTCCAGCCACTGCAAATGCACCACCATATGCATCTGGCTTACATGGGACATGGAGAATCGAAACTGAGTCTTTAGATTTTGTAGGCAACAGCCTTAACCACTAAGCCATCTCTCCAGCCCAAGGGTATCATTTCTGAGTGATATGTGCACTCATCTGTAGGGCAGTCTTAGATGGAGAATACCAATAGTATACTCAAATGGATGTGCACAAAAGTCGATGCCAATATGAGACTTCTGTAGGAAGGTACCAGATTGTGTGCTTTTTTTTTTTTTTTTTTTTTTCCCTTGGCGGGGGTGGAGGGCTTCTGGTCCAAGAGCAGTACCAATATTGGTTGCCAAAGTCAAATCCTAAAGTGACTTCTACCATAATATGACCCAGGAGCCAGAGGCTGGCATAACTTTAGAGGAGTTAATTTAATCCTGTTCTTGCAAGCTGAACACATCTTTTCTGTTATTAAGAACAATGGATTAAAGTAAAAAAGCAAGAGAAATTAAATCAACCTTAAAAGTTTCATAAAATAATTACATTCTAAGATCATGATTATTGAAGGCCAAGCATGTCATAATTAATGCTAAATGAGTATATGTAGCACATTTCTGAGGTATGCTTTCTTTAGCATCCATTGTAAATGGATTCGATTCAGTCCTTTGCTTAGCATTTGTTGTTTTTAATCAGAACAAAATGGGTGTGCCCAGGACTTGCTCTAATAATTGTTTTTATTTAGTTTTGTGATATTATAAACGAAGTCATTCAACAAAATATTTAGTAAGGTGCATGAGATACAGATGTTAGCATAAGCCAAATGGAGTCATTTTTGATATGAACTTGTAGTTGTCCTGCTGCTATAGAAACTATGTGTTTTCCCCTGGGACAAGCCCAATGACCAACCACACAACATCACTCAGCAGATGGCAGGATGCAGATTTGGCTAGTGAGGGGTATGGTAATTGCACAGACTTCAACTCAGATGAAGGAACAGTTGCAGATGGAGTTCAGCTTTGAAGCTGAAGTTTTGGCTTCACCTGATATGACTACAGAAGAATTTCTCTTTAGTAAAACTAGATATACAGTAAAATGATAATTTTGATTCATCTTTGCCACCAGCCTATCTTCTTATCTACTGAAGTCAAAGCACAAAAAGAGGGAAGAGGGCTGGAGAGATGGCTTAGCGGTTAAGCACTTGCCTGTGAAGCCTAAGGACCCCAGTTCGAGGCTCGGTTCCCCAGGTCCCACGTTAGCCAGATGCACAAGGGGGCGCACGCGTCTGGAGTTCGTTTGCAGTGGCTGGAGGCCCTGGCGCGCCCATTCTCTCTCTCTCCTCTATCTGTCTTTCTCTCTGTGTCTGTCGCTCTCAAATAAAAAAAAAAAAAAAAAAAAAAGAGGGAAGAAACACTGGGCAATAGTGTGTCATAACTTCATTATTTATGAGGTCTGTGGTGTATGTCAAAGGGAGATTGAGACATTGGATGTATTCTGCCTGAGAGGCAGACGTTATTCTGGGGTAAAAGAGTTCATCATGCAGAGTATATGAAAGATGCAGTAGTCATATGTGTCAGGTGATAGAGAGGAATGTAATTGTGTCTTCTGGCCTTAGCATGCTTTGTGATACATATTTACACATCTATATGAGACAGAGGGCTGCCAAATGTTGCCTGAAATCTGAAGATCAGAGTAGATTACTAACATTGACACATTTTGAATATTCTCTTTCCTACTTAACCATGAACTTGCTATTTCCTGTGCTTTAAATTGAGGGCACTTTAGAGATAACAGTGTTTACTTAAGAGTAGGGGTATTGTTGAAAGTCCTTAACTGATAGCCCACCAACATGTTAGCATGGATTTTAACTATCAGTTTAGCAAATATCCTCCTTTCTTTGGGTCTTGGGGAACTGAGAAAGTGTTAGCATTTAATCATAATAGTTATAATCATAATAATTGGTATTAAAGGGGTGTTTGCTATGTTCCAAGTTAGAGGTGTAGCAGTTGGAGAGCCTATGGACTTGGCTTTGGTGGAGGCTTCCTATAAGGAGCCTAGGAGATCAGAACATTGAATGGCATCAATCAATTTTTATCTTGTATATAGAAAGGAAGATGTGTGACTATAATTTCAACTGCTTTACAAATTTTCCTGGAAAAGTAAAAGATGATAAAGTGTTTGAAAATAAAAATGTTTTAAAACACAAAGTAATTACATGTTGACTTAATCACAATTGATGAAAATCTCATTTGACCTATGTCATTTCCATTGCACATATGATAAAAATGACATGGTTTCTGAAAGAGTGCAATGGTGGCATGTCTGCTCTGTGGTAAGCCACTGTTCTCTAATTGGACTGGAGGTCCACTCTATGGGAGGGATTACATGCCTGGTACTGAAAACCTAATCAAAAGCCTATGATAGGGGAGGTCATGAGCCTTAGGTGTATAAAGTCTGCTCTTGTCTGGATAAATGTATTTATTATTCTCAACAAACTGCCCTGAAATCACTACACTTAGTGTCCATATTCATATATTAATGCTACTCTCACTTCTGGTCAGAGAAGCATCTCTTTTCAGATGGCAATGACCACTGGGATGACCCAAAAGGCAACATAGTTCTGAGAAGAAGGGGTGGAAGAGTGTCCAGCACTGAAACATCTGACACCCTACAAGGCTAAGGGTCCACTGCAGAAGAGGTAGCAGAAAGAATGTAAGAGCCAAAGGAAGGGTATCACTCCTTACAATGCAACTGTCCAGACAGAAATTGGCATTGATATCCATGACCTTGCAGTGCCTAGCAATACCTACACAAGATCCTGATAATAGGAGAAAAAGATGATGACATCAAATTAAAAGAGAGACTAATATAAAGAGGTAAGGGATATGATGGAAAGCAGAGTTGTTAAGGGGAAAGTGAGAGAGGGGAGGGAAATGTCATAATTTATTGTCTGTAAGTTAGAAGTTGTCAATAAGATATAAAAATTTAAAAATTTAAAAATGAGCTGTGAGTGACAGGGTTCTGAGCACCAATGATTTGACAGCAATGAGCTGAACCAGCAAACACCCTCCTTTATGATCAGAGAAATGAACACCTGTGAGCAGGAAAGAAGAATGAATAGTAGGAGTCCCATTCCCAAGAACATACTGACTGGGAGGGGTTGAGGAGTACCCATAGAGCATGTATCTAGTCAGTTCACAATGCATTTTTACATTATTGTTTTTACCACTCACTTGTGTGTATGCACTCATGCTTGTGCAGACCTCCCAGGGCCTCTTGCTGCTACAAACTAACATTCGACACTTGTATCACTTTGTGTGTGTGTGTGTGTGTGTGTCTGGCTTTCTGTGGCCTAGGAGTTAATTGGGCTTGGGAGCTAGTGTCTTTAACCACGGAGCAATCTCCCAAGCCCAGGACAGTGTTTGAATGTTGTCTTTAGCGTAAGAATGGATTTTCTGTTTAAACAAATAATGGGAAGAAGAAACATGCTTGAAAATACTCAGCTCCAGGATAGGAAAAGTGTCCTCCATGTTGATGTCATGTTTGAAAATAGGTTTGTTATATTATTCAAATAAACTAGAAGAAAAAAGGGTGATATTAGCAGAAGAGAAATCAAGTCTGAGGTCTGTAATCATTATAAAATATGACTCTCCCTTAAAACTTCTCAGGAAAATATAAGAAGCAGTAAACATTTCTAAATTATCTATGCTTTGTAACATGCTTTTGCTTTCTAGTTCTGCTTTCACAAACTTTTATCTTATAATCTATATTTTCTGAGTTCTGGAATAATGAGTAAATATTATCTCACATGTCTTAGTCTGTAATAAGTGATATTTTGGTTATTTCTGACATGCCTCAACATTTTTTAAGCAGAGGGCAGGCTCAGTGGGTTAAGGTTTAAGCGTCTGATGTCCTATCCCTGCCTTGTCCTTCACAATGCTACACATGCCAGCTGTTGCACATGTGGATCCCCGAGGACTGGTTGCAGTGGCTGGTAACAGCAGTTGTATCTTCATGTTTCCTAGCTCTGTGTGTGGTGGGTCTGGCTGCAACTCTGCCTGGAATCTTTAATCATGTACACAATGGGGCCAGGGAATCCAGAAAAGGGGCTGTAAGAAGGTGCTGGGCATGTTGGCGTTTGTATACAAGTGTGTGTTCCATTACAAGTAGGTCTCTTACAAGTTTTCCTTTTCCTGTCTCTTTTTTTTTTTTCAAAGTAGGGTTTTGCTTTAGCCCAGGCTGACCTGGAACTCACTCTGTAGTCTCAGGGTGGCCTTGAACTCATGGCTATCCTCTTGCTTCTGCCTCCTGAGTGCTGGGATTAAAGGCATGTGCCACCACCCCTGGCTCCTTTTCCTTTTTAAAAAAGAAAACAATTTTTAAAGTTTTATGTAGCTGGTGCAGATATTTCTTTTTTAAAGCGCCCACCAGAAGTAGGAGTGTCCTCCTATTATTAATGGTCGGTGTGGATCACTGTGTGATTGACAGGACTATCTCCATGGGCCATTAATCTATCTTAAAGATGGTCAGAGTGGAACCAGACTCACTTGAGTTTGTTTGCTGCTGAATCCCTGTGGCCTGGTTAGCCCTTGACTGTATTCAAGTTCCATCTTCCTCTTGAGGTGCTAGGATGGGCTTGTGGCAGGCTGTGAGGCTCCGGCCCTCCCTAGAAAATCCCTGCAACAGACAGGATAAAGGGCCTTCATTTGAGACCTATGCCCATGACCCCTGTTGCTGCCTCAAATCTTTGCAAGCCAAGTCCATAAAGGGCCTCTTTTCTCTTGACTTAAAGCACTCAGTATGTCATTGATGAATCTGGACGCTAACATAGCAACTGAGAGGAAATCAGCTTTGTTCACAAGGCTTCCATTGTTTGGCAATTATTGAACAGAAGGTAGACAAGACTTCTGTCTATAGCAACTAGAGGCAGAGGGCCTATCTGGAGGAGGGATGATAAGCATCTAAGTTAGATTGCTCCAGACCACCTCTGCTGAGAAGCCAAGAGGACAGATAACTGAGGTCAGATCATGGTACGGTGCACCCGACAGGATCCCATTCTCCTTACTCAACTGGCAACTCTCTTGATTGTTAAGCCCCAGCACAATAGGGAACGAGTGTTGGGTGAATTAACTGATATGATCTAAAAGAGATCTATAATCCTACACGGAGGGAGGGCACACTGCCTGTCTACAAAGTTACAGGAATCAGGCAGATGGGTGATGTGGTCTACACAGTGGTATAGAAAACAGTGGTGAAGAAGTCCGTTGAGGTTCCCATGGTTAGGAGTGTGTGAAAAGCCATCTCTTGCTATGCTTTGATTTGATCATAGGCCGGGACTGTGGAGCTAGAAAACCAGAGATAATTCATGTTTTTTTCTTTGGTTTCTAATCACCAAAATCACTTATTTGCCTAATGATTTGCCTCAGTTGTATAGGTGCATAGCCTTCAGTAAATGATCACACAGGAGTGTCTTTAGTCTCTTATAATACTATAGTGAATCTTCTTTATCAGCATGCACAGATGAGGTCCATGAAGAAAGAATAAAACTTTTTCCTTTTGTACAGGAAATAAATGGACTGAAAGACTATCATGCTAAGTAACATAATCTAGAACCAAAAGGGCAATAATTATTGCATGTTTTCCCTCCTATGTGGAGTAGGGATGGGGAGGGGAAAATGATGTGAAAGTAGAAGGGGTATTCCCATGGGAAAAGAAGGGCCTATGGAAGAGCTACTGAAGGTAATTCAGGAAATGAAAAATGGTCCAAATACATTATGTGCATGTGTGAAAATGTCACAATGAAACTCATTGCTTTGTACAATGAATATATGCTAACCAAACAACCAAAAGTACTATGCTCTTTCCACTTCTGTGAACATGTGTCATTTTCAATGAGGAGAGAGACTAAGGTGAAAACATACTAGATTTTCATTGTTTTCTTTATCAAGGGGATTATTTTAATCTAGTTCTATCTAGAGAAGGAGTGATCTGTTACTGTCATCCTCTTCCTCTGCCCCAGAACTTTCTTTTTAACCTATAGCATTTTTTTTGCATGTGTGTGTGGGATGCAAATGTGTGTATGGGTACATGTAGGGGTGCATGTGAATGTTTGTAATGTACACATAGAGGCCATAACCTGATATCAGGTATCTTCTTCAATTGATATACACCTTATATTTTGAGACTGGGTCTCTTTTTTATTGAAAACTTCCATGCTTACAGGCAATAGACCATGATAATTCTATCCCCTCCTCCACTTCATAATTCCACTCTCCATCATATCCCCTACCTCTCTCTAGTAGCCTCTCTTTTATTTTGATGTCATCATCTTTTCCTCTTCTTACGGGGGTCTTATGAAGGTAGTGCTAGGCACTGAGAGGTGATGGATATGGAGGCCAATTTCTGTTTGGACAGTTGCATTGTAAGCAGTCCTACCCTTCCTTTGACTCTTTCATTCTTTCTGCCACCTCTTCCACAATAGATCCTGAGCCTTGGAAGGTGTGATAAAGATGTTTCAGTACTGAATACTCCTCTGTCATTTCTTCTCAGCACTATGGTGTCTTTTGGGTCATACCCTGGTCATTGCCATCTGAAAAGAGAAGTTTCTCTAACCAAAAGTGAGGGTAGCATTAATATATGGGCATGAGCATTAAGCAAAGTGCATATGGGGAAGTTTGGTTAGCATAATATATGCATTTAGCCAGACAAGAGCAAGCATTACACTACTAAGTCTCATGATCTCCTCCACCATAGGCTCTTGATTAGTTTTTCAATACCAGAATGGGCTTCCAGTCCAATTAGAGAGAAGTTGGTTTCCCCCATAACATACATGCCACTATTGCACCCATTGGCTCATTTGGCATGTCTGGCCAAACTTGAGACTTGCAGTGTCCACTGTTTAAATGACTGATGGGTTCTGTCTCCCATAGGGCTGCATGCAGTGCAATTCTTTTCCAGCTTTCTGTCAGCTAGTCTACAGGGAGGTTTTCAGCTCAGACCCAGTTTGATTTCTTGGTGTGGGTCTCTTTTTAATATTTTATTTTTTTAATTTAAAAAACATTTTGTATGGATACACCATGAATTGGTACCATCTTTTCCCTCTTCCCTGGCCCCATTCTTCAAGAGGCCTTCCTCAGTGGGATTGCTGATATTCCCCATGGGGTTGTGGGTTATGTGCTGTGGGAGCAGCAGTCAGTTATTTGGGGGAAGGTAGTGCCTCTGGGCATGGCATCCCAACATGTGACTCTTATAATCTTTCTGCCCCTGTTCCACAAAATTCCCTGGGTCTTGGTGGGTGTTTTTTTAAAGCTACTTCAGTGGTGAGCACTTAGGAGCCTATGAACTTCTGCTATGGTATGTGTTGAGTATCTGCAGTGTCTGTCTCCTTCACCCTGGCACTGCCCATTAGGCTCACCATGGAAGCAGCACTCTTGCTTATCTCTCCAGTTGTTCTGTGGTTTCACCTAGGCTTTGACTGAGATGCATGGGGTGGTTTATCTCCTCGGGTCTTGCTACCTTCTGAAAAAGAAAAACAGATTTTTGAACAAAGAGTAAAGTCAACATAGGTTAAATTGGATAAGCCTTATTAATTTGTGGAGAGTTCAATGGATGTAGGCCCTTGTTTAGTCTAAGGCTAGTGGGAGCTTGACATTGGAGAAAATAATCTTTGTTTCCATTGGATTCACACCTGGTTCCCAGTTGCAAATATGGGTTCTTTTCCACTGAGCAGCTCTCTTAGCCAACCAGAAAGCCATTGGTTACCCACCAAGGCTGTGTGCCACCATTGCACTGCTGTGTACTTCTTATGAGGCTGGTTGTTTCTGAGTAGCCTGGATCCTTGCTTGTTCACACCATTGTTGTCCACTATCCCCCGGTAGCTCACTTTCCAGCACTAGATGGGCTGTTTGAGACTGGCTCTCTTCTCAATTATGCCCAGTTCTCTCCATGTTCTGTGTTGCCTGCCAGCGTATGGTGTCTTCAGCAATAGTGTCTTACATTTTATCTCAGGCAGGTAATCAAGTGCTTCAACAGAAACCAGTCTTGTTTTGAGGACCTCATAGGCCTTTCTAATCAACAGCTCAATGGGGGTAACACCTATTTCAGGTACTGCGAGTTACAGGTTAGAGCCAAAGTTTTTTAAGGTTAGTCTTCATCCCACCCTCTCCAGGGCCCTTCTTTTTGGTCATTCCTTCTATACTTTTGTCAAGGGTTATAGCTTTTAGTCTACCTTCAAGGAGAATGGTTTCTATAGTACCAGTTCATTTGGGGTTTAGTTTTGTGTTTATTCTCCTTGTTATCACATTCCCTTCTCCCCCAAACCCTTTCATCCCTACTGTCTAGGTCTCCAGTTGCCTAACCAATATGCTAGCAAATCAAATTGATCCAAGTTAGGAACTACAGATGAGTGAGGACATGCATCATTTGTCTTTCTGTGATTGTGGGTGTTCGCTGAGTATTATCTGTTCCAAGCCTGTACATTTTCCTACAAATTTTGTTTTATCATATTTTTTTTCTTACTGCTAAGTAGAATTCCATTGGTATATGTACCACAACATCATTATCCATTCATCCAATGATGGGAAACTGGGTTGATTCCAGTTCTTAGCTATTATGAATTAAGCAACTACAATCATGATTGAGAAAATATCTCTGTAGTGAAGTGTGGAGCACTTAAGGTAAATGCCCAGTAAGAGAATAACTGGGTCTATTGGTAGTTTTATATTCATCTTTTTCAGGAATCTCCATATTGATTTCCATAGTGGTTGTATAAGTTTGCATTCCCACCAATAGTAAATGAGGGCTCCTCTTTTCTCATATCCTCACCAACGTTTGTTGTTGTTTGATTTTTTTTAAATGATTGCCATCTTCACTATAGTAAGGTAGAATCTCATGGTTGTTTTAATTTGCATTTCCCTGATGGTTAGGAATATTGAACATTTTCTTAAGTGTGTGGTAGCCATTTGTATATCTTCCTCTAAGAGCTCCCTATTCAGTTCTCTGTGCCATTTTTTTTTCCCAGTGGGTTGCTTAATTTATTATTGTTAAGTTTTGGAGTTCCTTATAGAATCTAAATATTGGGCCACTGTCAGTGTTATAACTGGCAAAAATATTCTCCCATTCTGTGGATAATCTATTGGCTGTGCTTATGATACATTTGTCTGTATAAAGGCTTTTTAGCTTCATGAGATCCTTTTAACTAGGAGATTGTTTAAGTTCCTGAGCAACTTGGGTACTGATCAAGAAGTCCTTCCTCACTGCTATATTGTGGAGAGCTCCTTTCTTCTTCTAGTAGTTGAAGAGCTTCAAGTCTTATATTGAGGTATTTAATTCATTTGGATTTGATTTTTGTCTATGGTGAGATGAGTGGGTCTAGTTTCATTTTTCTACATGTGATTATCCAATTTGTCCAGCACCTTTTGTTGAAGATGCTGTCTCTTCTCCAGTCTAGATTACTGGCATCATTGTCAAAGCTCAAGTATCTATAGTTACTTGACCTAAGATCTGGAGGTCTTAAAATCTGTTAAATTGATTTTTGTTTTTATGTCAGTACGATACTGTTTTTGTTATGGTTTTGTAGTATAGTTTGAGATTGGCTATGATTATACCTCCAGAGTGTTTGTTATTCTGAGGTTATGTTTGGATATCCAAGGCCTGCTGCCATTCCATATGAATTTTGGGTTCTTTTTTTTTTCTATTTCTGTGAAGAATGATGCTGGAATTTTTATTGGTATTGCTTTAAATCTGTGTATTGCTTTTTGTAGAATTACCATTTTCACAAATTTAATTCTAAGTATCCAGGAGCATGGGAGGTATTTTCATATTCTCAATTCCTCATCAATTTCTTTCTTGAGTGTTTTTATGTTTTTATTATATAAGTCTTTCACATCCTTGGTTAGTGTTATTCCAAGGTACTTGAATTTTTGGCTATTAAAAAATGGAACAGCTGGGATGGAGAGATAGCTTAGTGGTTAAGCACTTGCCTGTGAAGTCTAAGAACCCCGATTCGAGGCTCGATTCCCCAGGACCCACATCAGCCAGATGCACAAGGGGGCGCATGCATCTGGAGTTCGTTTGCAGTGGCAGGAGGCTCTGGTGCACCCATTCTATCTTCCTCTTTCTCTCTCTGTCACTCTCAAATAAATAAATAAAAATAATTTAAAAAACAGAACAGTCTCACTAATTTCTTTTTCTGTATATTTGGTGTTTGCATATAGAAAGGTGACTGGTGTTTTTGGTGTTTATTTTGTATCCTGCCACTTTATTGAAAGAATTAATCACCTTTTAGAAGTTTTTAGATGGAGACTTTCAGCTCAATTATGCATTGGATCATGCCATCTGACAATAAGGCTAATTTGACTTCTTCCTTTCCAATTTATATTCCTTTTATTTCTTTCTCCTGTCTTATTGCTTGGGCTGGGACTTCTACTACTATGTTGAGGAACAGTGGTGAGAGTGGGTACCCCAGATTGTTCCTGATATCAATAGGAGCTCCTTGAGTCTTTTCCCATTAAGTTCTATTTGTGCTTTAGGTGCTTTTTGTATAGCTTTTATGGTGTTGATATATAAACCACCAGTACCCATTCTCTCGTGTTTTGATCAAGAAGTGGTATTATATTTTGCCAAAGGCCTTCTCTGCATATAAATAATCAAGTGGTTTTTGTGACTAAGTTTATTTATGTGGTATATTATGTTGATTGATTTCCGTATGTTGCACCATCGCTGCATCCCTGGCATGACTCCTGGTTGACCAAGGTGGATAATGCTTTTGTTGTATGGTTGAATTTAGTTTGTGAAGATTTTTTTTTTTTCAATTTGCATCTAAGTTCATCAGGGATATAGGCCTATAGTTTTCTTTTCTTGTTGCATTTCTGTGTGGTTTTGGTATAGGGTGATGCTGGCTTCATAAAAGGAGTTAGGAGGATTCCCTGTTCTCTGATTGTGTGAAACAGATTGAGAAAAATTGGTTTCATTTCTTCAATGAAGGTTTGATACAATTCAGCTGAGAAGCCATCTGGTCCTGAATTTTTCTTTTGGAGGAAATTTTTGATTAGCTTTTCAATCTTGATGGTTGAGTTTGTTGAGAAGACTAGATTGCTTTGAATTTCATTTTGGTAGATTCTGTGTGTCTAGGAATTGATCAATTTCTTCCAGATTATCCAATTTTGTGGAGTAGAGGTTTTGGAAGTATGTGCTGATGATTCTTCCAATTTCATTGATGTCTGTTGTGACCTCTCCCTTTTCATTTCTGACTTTGTTAATTTGACACTTTATTTTTTCAAATTTAATCATTTTTATTTCAAGTATACTTTAAAAAATCATAAATGGGCTTTTATAATCCGAAGTTGAAACATTTATTCATCATTTCTAAGTTTGACAAACAATTCCAGCCCATATTTTATACTTTCCAAACCCAATTTTCTTGGCCATTTTTTTCAGATTGAGACCCAGTATTTAAATTACTGTGTCTTAAATGTACAGAACCATTGTATACTTGCTGGTAAGAGTTTTCTAAAAACTTTCATCAAATATAAAGAACGATTTCTGTTCAAGATCAGTGTGTGGGAAGAATATTAAACATCAAGAAATCACATACTTAAAAATAACAAAACCAGTGCTGTTCTCCATCATAACAGAACATGAAAATTTAAATTTTTATACTTTGGTACTATTTTATTCCCTACACAGGCTTCAATTCTATTTAATCTTTTATGCAAAGTTACCATTGGAATCTACTGAATAAAAATCTCAGTACTACTCTCAAGAACAGGTTACTTTTCTGGAAAAGAGCTACCTTGGTAACTTCTCTCAAATGTTCACTTTAAATAAAAAGTTGCAGAAATGTTTTTTGAACCAGTTTTAGGTATCATACAGCATACTATACATAGAACTCTCACATAAGAGAATCAAAGGCACTTTTAACAAAATTTTCCACCATTACTTTTAAGATTCCCTATACTTTTTTTTGACTGCCTAATTCAGTATTTACTGAAGTGTTGTAAGTATTCCTTTTGAAATGATCTTCACACCCCAGAACAAGATACCACAGCACTTTGACTCTAATGTCAGAAGAAATGAAAATGGACAGATATCCAAAGAGATATTCTCTCTGCTCTGAAGGTGAGCAATGTGACCCACAAGTCTTCACTCTTCTGAAGCTCCCTCACAATCAGACTATTTCCACTTAATAAGTCAATATATCCTTAAAAATTACAAAGTTTGGTCACTATGAAAGACTGAACAAAAATTAGCTTCTGCAACTGAAACAAGTCTAATTACTCCCTCCACTCCCCACAAAACAGGGAAGTAGGTATGGTCTGAAGCCTTTAAATCTGAACTCTCAGCTCCTAAAACATTGCTGCTATTTGCTCATAGTTGAAGGTTTATTTACTTCATTCTCCAGCAGTTCCCCCAATTTTAAGTATATCCATACTCACATGCACATGGCACACACACATATGCACATACATACCCACTCACACATACACTCTCAGATAAGACACTTATTTTAGTGTGTTGATAAATTATGAAAAATATGAACTAGATGTATACTTGGTTTTGTAGGTACTTTGTAAACATCAGAGTCACTTGGGTCCTTTTCTCTGAAAGCCTGAAATCAAACTATGCAAGCAGGAATCACTACTTTCCCAGATGCTGTTGGCAGGCTACATACTGAAGAAGGGCAGAGAAAAAGTCCTCATAGCTGATGTTTATGTAAGAAGGCAAAGAGACAATTTCAGTCAATCTGATCTGCCAGGGAAGAAAACCTAATGTGCTGTCCACAGGGCCAAACTTCAGCACTAAATCAGGATCAGAGAAACCATATGTAGGAAGTAAACCATCTAACTATCTACATCCAAATCTGTGGACCTCTTTTCGCTGCTGGGCTACTAATTGGCAAAAGTCCTGAGCAGCTCTCACAATATCTGCTTTTCCATCTTCTGGGGACAGCACCTTCACTGCCAATGGGCAATTTAAAACTTGATCATCTTTGTCATTACTAGTTACAAACTCTGGCAAGTATTTGGAACAATCTAGCCTCAAAAGTTCCTGTTGTTGTTATAAAATTTCACCCATCAATCTGGAGTTGTTTCCTTTGAAAACACCTTGGTGGTCGTAGACACTAATGTAGGAGATTCCCACGGCCATACACCACACCAGGAGGCTCGCGATGTCGGAGACGTTGGGCTCCTGCTCCTCCTTGGTGACCACCAGGCCCATGTGCACAGGCAGCTTCTCCAGGGACCGGCTGTCCACTCGCCAGTGCAGCCGGGGATGGGTGGCGGCCGGCCCCCGGTGCGGGTGCCCGTGGTGACACCGGTTCCTGACCCCGGCTGGGGACCTGCGGAGCCTTGATACTTTATTTATTTATTTATTTTTATCAAATTGGTCAAGGATTTATCAGCCTCATTTATTTTTTCAAAGCACCAGCTATTCATTTTCTTAGTTTCCAATTCATTATTTCCTGCTTCAATCTTGATTATTTCTTTCTGTCTTGAGTTGTTAATATTGGATTCTTCTTGTTTTTCTCACATCTTTAAGTGAATGGTTAGGTTATGAATTTGGGATCTCCCTGTTTTGTTATGAAAGCATTTAGCACTATGAAATTTCCCCTTAGAACTGCCATCATTGTGTCCAATACAGTTTTTTTTGTTGTTGTTGTTTGTTTTTTATTTATTTACTTGAGAGAGGGAAAGAGGCACAGTGAAAGAGAGACCGAATGGGCATGCCTGTGCTTCCAGCCACTGCATGCAAACAAACTCTAGATGCCTCCCCACCTCCTCCCCTCCCCCCCTCCTCTTGAAATGAATTGCCTAAACCTAGGCATGGTGGTATAGGAATATAATCCCAGGATTTGGGAGGCTGAGGCAGAAAGATAACAAATTTGAGACCTGCTTGGACCACCCTGTCTAAAAAGTAAAAACAAAACCAAAACAAAAGAAAAAAATCAATTACATAGATAAGCTCTGGTTTCTCTAAAAATATATTTGTGCTAAAATAACAGATGCTAATTAAATGGCAACTTAAATGCTGGCATTTGATACTATCAATGTAGCAGAAAGTTTCTTCTTTCTTAAAAATGTGTGCCCTCTTGGTAATATAGTAATCCAATTTTAACCAGACTCAGGATTGCTAAACTGGAGGCCACATTCCCCATCCATCCCACTGGGTAGGCTTGACCACATGACTAAATTCTCACTAATGGAAAGTTAGGGAGGTTTCAGGCACGACTGTCCCTCACTGCTCACTCACCCTGCTTCCAGGATTTCTCCCTGAAAATTGGGGAGGTAGATAAGCTAGCCGTTCTCCATATGTGTTCTTGGACCCTGAGATACCCTGTGGGTCCAAACTTTCAAAATAACAGTTTGTTATTTCAATAACAATATGGGAATGGTCTTTTCTTTCTTTCCTTCTTTCTTTCTCCCTTCCTTCCTTCCTTCCTTCCTTCCTTCCTTCCTTCCTTCCTTCCCTCCCTCCCTCCCTCCCTTCCCTCCCTCCCTCCCTCCCTCCCTCCCTCCCTCCTTCCTTCCTTCCTTCCTTCCTTCCTTCCTTCCTTCCTTCCTTCCTCCCTTCCTCCCTCCCTCCCTCGTTCCTTCTTTCCTTCTTTTTGCTGAGTTAACAGTCCCAAAATGGTACAAAAGAAATAGTGAGTAAACACGCTGGAGCTTGGAGCCAAGGTGGTGACAATAAATGTCAGAGGTTCTTAAAAGTATTCTTTTTTATTTTTTATTTTAAAATTTATTTTTATTTGAGATAGAGAGAATGGGCACGTCAGTGTCTCTAGTCACAAAGAACTCCAGATGCATGCACCACCTTGTGCATCTGGCTTACATGCAACCTGTAGTATCGAACTTGGGTCCTTATGCTTTGCAGGCAAGTGCCTTAACTGCTAAGCCATTTCTCCAGCCTTACAAATTACATCTATAATGTTTTTCAAGGTAGCGTCTCACTGTAGCTCAGGCTGACCTGGAATTCACTATGTGGTCTAAGGGTGGCCTTGAACTCACAGTGATCCTCCTACCTCTGCCTCCCAAGTGTTGGGATTAAAGGCTTGCACCACCACGTCCGGCTTATATTTTTAAAAGTATTCTTGATGAAATAATATTTTTAAATTTAGAATCTTGAGTACATGGCTTTTGGCAGGATGCATATAGACATGAAAGATATGCATAAAACAATGCATGGTGAAGTATAATGATTCGGAGAGGAGCATTTTTTCCACTAAGCTGTGAATGGAGCATTCACTTATTTTTAATTTTTAAATGTGACAACATTTTCTTCCTGAAAAATCCAACTAATAGAGACATTATGGTTATTCATACTGGGCATGTTCTTGAAAATGAATGAAGTAGGCCTATTATTTTGAGGAAAACAACTGGCAGTGTTTGTTGCCAGATGTAAAATTCCAGCATTAAAAGAAAATTAGAACTGTATTTACCACTGTAAGTGTGACTATCCCCATAGATGAGATTGGTGCTGTTATTAATTAATCTGTAAAACATCATTAATGTTTCCTAAAATCCAAAAAGTTTGTAACAAATTGGTAAATCAGTATTTTCCAAGTGATGAATCTATGATGTCATAAAATTATTCATGTGGAAAAGACACGTTCATTCACAACATAGGACAGTGAATTTTCATATGCTGTAAAAAGTTCCTTGATATTGTTCCAGATTCTCAACTGCAACCAACCTTTCAATAGTTACCACATCAAATTTTCAAGATTAGATAAATCTAAAATCCAAAATCTAAAATCAAATTTTCGGCAAGGCTTCATTGTTTCTGGAAGCTCCCAGATATAGCACTCAGATCATCTCCCTTGCTGTGATTCCACCCCTAGGACTATCTGGAAAGTCTTTCAACATACTTTTTCAAACAAACATGTGACCATGTAACCAAGATAGATTTTCTTCAATTACCTTAGCCAAAATAACACATCATGAGCAATGGATGGCAGACCCCAGACATCTCTTACTAATCCCATCACTGAAGAGATTTGCAGAATGTATAACAATTTTATTCTTCTCACTAAACTTTATGTTTTGCAAATTCTATTTTTTTCTACAAATGTCTATTTCACTTCTGTTAACATGAATGGCTTTACTGAAGTTTGTGGAAGGATGAGCAATGGCCTCTCAAAGATGTCTATCTACAACTGAACCAATGGAAACTGTAAATACTTTATGTGATACAAGGGAATTTGCATATGTGATTAAGATGTTGAGAGGAGGTGATACTCTGAATGGTGTTGCCAGCATTGTTACAGGGCAGAGATGAAAATGTTAGAAGCAGAGAAAGGGGGCACTGTGGAGGAATAGGAGAATGAGCATGTGTTTCACAGCATGGGGTGAATGTACAGGTAAAAATGCCAGTGCTTTAGCTGGTCTGTGGAAGCTGGAGAAGTTAAGGGAACACAGTTTTCCTATGGAGCCTCCAGAAGCAATGTAGCCCTGCCAAAAACTTGATTTTATATTTTTGATTTCCAGACATGTCAACAAGTAATGTTACATTATTTTGAGACTCTAAGGTTGCATTGATTTGCTACAACAGACATAGGAAATTAGTGCTGGCTTTTAAATAATTAAATAAACACATAAAGCCTTCTTGGTTCTCATTTTGCAGGTAATGAAGACTGATGAATATAAAACAGCACAAATGGAAACTCTGCAGTACTCTATAACTTTTAAAAGTCTAAAGTAACATTGATACTGAAAAGTTTGAAAATTGCTTCTCTAAAGATTGGCCAAATTACATGCTTTGGGTATGGTTTATCATCCAAAGATTCATATGCTGTAGACTTGGTCCCTGATGTGCCTCTGTGAGGTGCTGGTTGCTCTAAGAGGTAGGTTCTTATAGACGGTAACTAGTTCATGGGAGCATACCCTTACCAATACACCAGAAATATCCTTCCATAGTGAGTTGCTTCTCATGGCACTGAGCTAGTCTGTTGAAAAGAGTTTGTTCCAAAGCAAGGCTACTGCAAGCACTTGGTCCTTTCTGTATGGACAGAGCCAGTTCTCTTTCTGCTTATTTACCATGTTACAACTAGCAAGTGGGCTTGTGAAATAGACCTCTTTTCTTTATAAAGTACTTGGCTTCAGGTACTTCATTATTGCAATAGAACTGGAAGTTATTCTGTTAGTCTAAGGCTTGCCTCCAGAACAAGATGAACAAAGTACTGAGGCAGGAGAGTAGGGCAGAAAGTAAGAGTCAGGTGCCTTTACACCAAGATTGCAAAATCAGGATCTGAGAACAATCCTTGAAACCATGAAAAAGGCCAGACACTCCAAGCTCACTAGAATTGGTTGGAACCACAGACACAGTTGCTTTTGGAATAGCTCTTTCCCTGTTCCAGCCTACTTCTGACCCTGGAAGCACTCTTTTTAAATAAACTGTATTTTTCTGTTTCTACTCCCATGTTTCTGTCCAGTTCTATGTTCCAGGACATGAGAACCTAGAAAAGTTCTGGAGGTGTCCACAAAACCTCATCAATCAACTTGTATGAGCATGAGTCCCTGACCAAGTTAATTCCACCTGTATGAGCATGAGTCTCTGAGTTCACTCCACTTGCATGAGGACAAGTCTCTGACCAAGTTCAATCCACCTGTATGAGCCCTGGCCAAGTTCATTAGCTCAGCTGTCTTGTCAGGCTGGCTGGCCTTCCTGTATATCTCCAGGTCACTATATGAGACAAATGTTTCATTCTTCTAAATGACTAACTCTGGAGCTCTTTGGTTCAGCAACCCAGACTGCATTTAACACAATTACCTAATACTGTCTGAGATTCTCAAGCATAGGATCATATCTAAAAATCACATTTTAGTTGAGTTAATAAAGATTTCAACATCTTATCTATGGCTGGGAAGTGGTTCAGTGCATAAATGCTTGCTGTGCAAGTATGTGGACCTGAGTTCAATCCCTAGCACCCACATAAATGCTGGGAGGGCATGGCAGCTTCCTGTAATCATAGCACTCTGGAGGCAGAGACCAGGGATCTTCATAGCAAGCTGGCTAGATGAGCTAAAGAGGCAGTTCTGGGTTTAGGTGAGAGCTCCTGTTTCTGTAAATAAGGTAGAACAATCAAGGAAGACATTCAATGTCAACCTCCAGTCTCCATATGTACATCCACCCATACATGTGTCCATGCACATAAGAATATGCATACATACCCTGTAAAAAAATATCTAATTTGATATTTAATGAAAAAAGGGCCAAAATCAAATTGGTGACATTTTTAGGAAATGTGTCATTTGTTTTTCCCCCATTAATTCCTATTTCTTATTAATATTGAAATGCAGTTTGTAGTGCCTTAGAACAAAGGCTTATATAACAAAGGCTGATACAATTTTTCTAATCCTTACATTAATTGGATAGTTTTATATTGATTATTGGTGTGGTCTTTTCTGTCAATTTTTTCTGCTATTTGGTTCTACCAACAATTTGAAATCATTATAAGGAATTAAAAATAATGTCTGTAACTTTTCCTTTTAACATACCTTGATAAAGCAGGTTGGGAAAGCACTATTTTCACTGAATAAGTGAAAATGTACCAGGGATGTAGAAAAGTATTCAAATGGCATCACAATCTTTAGCAGAGCCAGACCAAAAACTAATTCTGTGCAGACATACTAAAAGACTATATTTGTTGACGTTATGCAATTGGTGACTTTTAGAACTGGTAAGTGAATTTAATTGGTAAGTGAATTAAATGAATTAAAAGTAACTAGTTTTCCAAATAACCAACAATAGATCTAAATAACTTACTAAGTGTGTAACTTCATTCCTATCAAAATTCTAAGACATGATGTAGGCCATAAATATAATCATGCGAATTAACAATTTAAGCTAATTAGCAAGTCATGGTATCATACCCTTAACTGGGTTATTTGCCTAAGACTTAAGGCTTAGAAACAACCAGAGAGCAGCTTGCAGCTCAGGAAAGTTACGTCAGTAAAGCAACAATGAGCCAGAAGGCTTTCAAAGTTTGAGAGACCACCAAGTGTGTATAGAGAGAAGGAAACAGGGAGAATAGACAAGATGTCACATCACAGGACAGACCCTTTATGAGAAAAAGCCAAATAACTCAAAACAACATTTGAAAGAACTTGCTTCTATTCACATGGCACATGACATGATGATTATTTTCCTCTGACAGAAATAAGTTATATAAATAGGACATCAAAAACAGTGTGTAGCTTTGATCTCATTTCTAATTAATTGCACCCGGGTGGGCAAGATTCTGATCATATAAGTGAGGGATAGTAAGTGTTACTTATGTAAATAATTAATAAGCATCTATGATCTAGTAGGCTTTTATCTGTCCTTCCATACAGGGAAAAATTATCTATAGTTCAGCCAGGAAGAAATACACTTGTCATTTTAATCTCTTCTCTAGGCTTATTTCTTGAAGGGATTTCCTCAAGAGCAAAGCCAGTCCTGTGATTTAATTTGGGAATTTGTGTCCTAGAGTTCAAGACTCAAATAAGACATTCTTTTTTTTTTTTTTTTTTTGGTTTTTTGAGGTAAGATTTCACTCTAGCTCAGGCTGACCTGGAATTCACTATGTAGTCTCAGGGTGGCCTTGAACTCATGGCGATCCTCCTACCTGTGCCACCTGAGTGCTGGGATTAAAGGTGTGTGCCACCACACCTGGCTAAAACATTCTTTTTAAAGACACATGTGGCAAAGATATTTTGTTGTTTGCTACTAACATCTGCTCTTCTTTGCTTCCTTAGTAATGAAACTGTAATAGCTGGCATGGGAAGATTCAGAAAATGATTGCCATTTCCAAGCTCCTAGCCATGCAGAGCACTCATAGGATACATCAAGAGACTGTGAATGGAAGAGAAGGGTTTATTCCATCTAACTTCCTTCTGAAGGAAACTTTTGTGTCTGGCAACTCTGATGCCCAGGGCAACCTTGAATGCCACATTAGAGATGAGGAACTGGGGTCCTTGATATACTGGCATTAGAGCACCTGACAAATACTCACCTCACAAGCTTGAAGGAGAAATGAACTTCTTTGTCAATATTTCTTTTTTGTTTATTATTTGGGGATTCTTCTCTAACAATATAGCTTGGTTTCTGATTGATAAAGGAATTAACTAGTCAAAAAGTATTTTTAATTTGTTTGCCTTCTTACTTTTCCTAGGCTTTTGCAACATTCTGTTTATATCTACAACATTCTTTTACTAATCCGTGCATAGGCCACTGTCAGCATTGTTTTCCTATTGTGCAACTTTCCTATATCACTTTTCCCAGCCAAAAATTCTGCAGTTACTCCTCATTGTGTGTCAAATAAAAACATTTTACCAGACTTCCAAGGTCCTTTGCTTTCTGGTTCCAGGGTGTTCTCTAAGTGTATTTGCAGATGATGTGAGTTTGTTATCCAGCCAGATTTGTTTGGGTGATCTTTCCCAACATGTCCTGTCCTTTCTCTTTGTTCCTTTCCTTACCCAACTCTATTTCCTGGTAGGCTGTCAACCTTGTGTGCACTGAATGACTTCTACCTCTCTCCTCAGGCTTAGCTTTAAGGATGCCTCTTTCTCACATGAAATGCCATGCCATCTAAACACTAGAACAGATATATGAAACACTCCAGTGTCATTCATAGATGCTTTCTGAATTTTTATTTGGTGTAATAGAAACAACTCAATATTTGAAATCTGATACTGGCTCTGACCTTGACTCTACCAGTAGGTAAGAAGTACATTTCACTCACTGGGCATTCATTTTCCCACCTATAAAATGCAGATAATATTCACTTGACCTCAGGGTTCTCAAAAGATCATATCAAATTAGCAATGTGATACAGTTTTGTAAATTATTAAATACATTAAAACATAACTTATCATTAGTTCTTCTTCCTGTAAATATGTCTTAAGCTTCTTAAAAACAGGAATAACGTATCTGATATTTTTGTTTAATGATTATCAAATGGGACTTAGATGTAGAATTTGCTTGATAAGCATTTGCTAGCCAGCACTAAGAAAACAGAATTAGCATGATAACCAATGCTTAAGGCAAGCTGTCAAGAGGTCTTCTCACAAATATTGAACACTTAATACATGCATTACAGTAATGTGAAATTTTACTTTTTTATTTGATATTTCATGTTATTTTGCTTAATATTCAAAATGATTGAGTATTTAAGTCTTCAGAAAGAAGGAAAACAGACCCAAGTGTGCTTAGAATTAAAGTACCTGTGTGGTGGTTTGATTCCAGTGTCCCCCATAAACTTAGGTGTTCTGAATACTTGGTTTCCAGCTGATGGAGATTTGGGTACTAATGCCTCCTAGAAGCAGTGTATTGTTGGGGGTGGGCTTATGGGTGTTTTAGCCAGTTTCCCTATGCCAGTGTTTAGCATACTTTCCTGTTACTGTTGTCCCCCTGATGTTGGCCAGGAGGTGATGTCCATTCTCTGCTCATGCCACCGTTTTCTCCTGTCACCATGGAGCTTCCCCTCCAGTTTGTAAGCCAAAATACCACCTCCCCCCTTCCCCTTTTTCCCAAAAGCTTTTCTTGGTCAGATGATTTCTGCCAGCAATGCAAACCTGACTGCAACAACCTGCAATGCTTGGTATATAGAAATGATTTTGCTCATTTCCACAAAAGACCAAAGGCCTCATGCTGTTCTAGTGGTACAGCAAAGAACACCCTTCGTTGGGAATGTTAGGTGGTCAACATTCATTATTCCCAAGCAACTCTGTGCAAGTGAAACCATCAGCCGAGCTTGTTGATATCACAGAGTGATTTGTGGAAATCAAAACACCTCTGTTCAGACAATGCATTCTTTTGGAGGCTGATGAGAATTTTTAAAGAGGGTTAGCAGATAGTCTTTAGCAGGGGGCAAATTGACATAACAACATCATCATTATCATTCTCTTAGGACGGATAAGAGTTAGAAAAATGAGTGAAAACAAGGTGTTCTAATCTCTCTCTCTCTGCCTCTTTCTGTATGTTGCTTTCAAATAAGTAAATAAAAATGATTTAAATATTTAAAAAATAATAATTAAAAAAAGAAACCTATTAAGCTGGGTGTGGTGGCACATGCCTTTATTCCCAGCACTCGGGAGGCAGAGGTAGGAGGATCACCATGAGTTCAAGGCCACCCTGAGACTACAGAGTTAGTTTCAGGTCAGCCTGGACCAGAGTGAGACCCTACCTCAAAAAAAAAAAAAAAAAAAAAAAAAAGAAACCTATTGTTGAAAACTGGTGTTTTATTTAACAAAATGAAGACTTTATCAGATGGAAAACAAAAGATCAGCATTTGGACAAAAGTATCTCTTTTAACACAAAATTCTTGTTTGTAACCATTTGTGAACATTATAAGATCTGTTGACCTAATAAAATCAGACATTTTGTAAAAATAAATAAATAAAAAGAAAAAGAGAAAAGAAAGAAACAAAAAAGAATCCAGGGCTGGAGAGATGGCTTAGTGGTTGAGCACTTGCCTATGAAGCCTAAGGACCCCAGTTGGTGGCTTCATTCCCCAGTATACATGCATGCCAGGTACATAAGCTGGAGCTTGCAATCTGTAGTTTGTTTGCAGTGGCTGGAGGCCTGGAGCACCCATTCTCTCTCTCTCTGTCTCTTTCTCTCTCTGTCTCTCTCAAATAAAGAAAAAGAAATATTAAAAAAAAGAGTCTAGTGAAAGTGTTAATATTATGTGTGTATGTGTGTGTATGCAACATTGGAGGTAATGCTTCTATGTTCCAAGTGAGGTGACAAACCAATTACTTAAGACACTCACTGCTCTGGAGGACTTGATTTGGCATACGCCACTTCTGAGTGTCTGTTTTCCCTTCTGCCCCATTTTGGTTTTTGCTATGTTTTTGTGTTTTCTACTTGTATTGGCTGTAGTAGCTTGTGTTCTGTACCTTAGATTCAGTATTTGCTCTTAGTTTTATTTATTTATTTATTTATTTATTTATTTATTTATTTATTTATTTATTTATTTGAGAGCGACAGACACAGAAAGACAGATAGAGGGAGAGAGAGAGAATGGGCATGCCAGGGCTTCCAGCCTCTGCAAACAAACTCCAGATGCATGTGCCCCCTTGTGCATCTGGCTAATGTGGGACCTGGGGAACCGAGCCTCGAACCGGGGTCCTTAGACTTCACAGTTAAGCCCTTAACCGCTAAGCCATCTCTCCAGCCCTGCTCTTAGTTTTGACCTCTGTTTACAAACATAGTTTTCAGTCTATTATTATGGTCAGTTATTCACTGCAATAGTATTTCACAAATAGAAATGCATTATTTCATTTGTTCAGAAATGCATTATTTCATTTGTTCAGAAGCATATTATTATCCTGGAAGGAAATGCATATGTATATATATACATGCCCTTGAAATAGTCCATATATTCTTGTTTAAATTTTATTTATTTGAGAGCAACAGACAGAGAGAGAAAGAGGGGGAGAGAGAGAGAGAGAGAGAGAGAGAAAACATTGTAGGCGTGCCAGGGCTTCTAGCCACTGCAAACGAACTCCAGATACGTGTGCCCTCTTGTGCATCTGGCTAACATGGATCCTGGGGAATTGTGGGTCCTGGGGAAGTTGAGCCTTGAACCAGGGTCCTCAGGCTTCACAAGCAAGCACTTAATGGCTAAGCCATCTCTACAGGCCCCCATATATTCTTAATAAAAATTATTTTTTCTTTTATAAATTAATTTTTAAGCTAGATACAAAATGATGTGTTTCATTATGACCACTTCATATATGTCATTTCTCATATTCATCCATATTCTCTCTTACTACTATTCCACTCCCCTCTCACTGGTCTCCCTTCTCCCATGAAATAGCCCTCCTTTTGCTAGACACACACACACACACACACACACACACACACACACACACACACGTACACACATCTAGATTATGCATATGGGAGAAAAATGTGTTACATTTTGTCTGCTCTCTTTATTTCCCCCCAATTACTCTCTTTTGTTTCCTTTAGACATCTTTTCTCCCTTATCAGAAGCCTCCTACTTGCATGTCATATATATATATAATCTAGATTATACATATCTGAGAAAACATATAATATTTGTCTTTCTGAGTCTGGCTCATTTTACTTAACATGAATATCTCCAGTTTTATCCTTTTTTGTTTGTTTGTTTGTTTGTTTTTTCAGGTAGGGTCTCACTGTGGTGCAGACTGACCTGGAATTAACTATGTAGTCTTAGGGTGGCCTCGAACTCATGGAGATCCTCCTACCTCTGCCTCCCAAGTGCTGGGATTAAAGGTGAATGCTGCTACATCTAGCCCTTATTCATTTTGTTTTAAAGGCTGTGATGTGTTCTCTTTGTGGCTGAATAAAATCTATTGTGTATGTAGCACATTTTTCATCCATCTGTTGACTCCCATATAAACTGATTTTGTTAGCTATTGTGAATAGTGTAGTAATAAACATGGATGTGCCGACGTTTCTGTGATATTCTGATTTAAAATCCTATATCCTATAGGTAGATGACCAGAAGTGATACAGATGGGACTTGTGTTAGTTATTTTTAGTCTGTTGAGACCCTTCATTCTGACTTCCATGGTGACCATTTGGCATACATTATCATGAGCTCCTCTTTTCCTGCATCCTCATCAGTATTTATTGTTTATTTTCTTCATGATAGCCATTATGATTAAGAAGAGGTAGTATCTTATGATAGATTTTTGCTTATTATTTATTAATTTATTTATTTTGGTGTGTGTAGTCTGTGGTGCATGCACTGTGTGTGTGTGTGTGTGTGTGTGTGTGTGTGTGTGTGTGTGTGTGTGTGAGTGAGCAGATGTGCACACCCCTTGTGCATGAATGGAGGCCAGAGGAAGATGTGGTGTGTCCTCTATTACTCTTCTGCCTTATTTCCTTGAGAAAGGATCTCTCCCTGAAACTGGAGCTCCCAGTTTTTCAGCTAGACTGGCTGACCAGGAGTGCAAATGAGGCTCCATTGATCCTCCTGTTTCTGCCCCATCCCACACTCAGTGCTGAGGGAATGGGCATGTGCGGCCCTGCTTGTCACCTTATGTGGGTTCCAGGAATCCAAACTCAGGTCCTCATGTTTGCAAATGCTTTTACCCACTGAGCCATCTTCCTAGCCCCTCAGTATAGTTTACATTTATATTTCCCTGATGGTTAAGGATGTCAAAAGTTCTGTTATTCACTAACTGGGAGTTTTTCCAATACATATGGACAAAATTCTGTCTTTTTTTCCCCGGTGAACATCTCTCTTAGTTTATTGTCTGGAAAAATGGGTTTATAAGCATTTTAGGGTTGGGGGAGGACCCTAAGGGAAATGGACTACCAAGTTCATTTTTGATGCCTAATTAGCATATGAGGACATTCATTCCAGCATGTAGGCAATAGCAGGGGACGGGGCGGGGGGGGGTCAGTGGTGAAGGTGTGTGAGGGTCAGATGATATAGGGTCTCAGGGGGATAGACTATGTGAAGGCTGATAAAGAGTTTCTTAGGCAACTGGCCAAAAGTTACAGGGCTATGGGCAGAGCCTAAATTCAAGTGTGCTGGGCTTGGAGAGGGAGTGGCCTCCTGTAGCCCAGGGGTCTTTAGCAATGCCTGGCAGCTCAGGCCCCCCTCCTGAAGGCTCAAGCCTTTGTTTTTATAATGGGGCATTGTCATCCTGAATGAGTTTTTTATAATTTGCCATAGGTCCAGATACAGTTAGGTGGTGTATGAGGATCTGATTAATAGCAACCTTAGCAATATTAGTTATTTGTTATCTGAGAAATTTGATGAGAAAGGGGGCTATAAGGAATAGGGTTATTATAGTAAGGAGGGGGCTAAGGAGAAGCCAAGCAACTAAATGGCTAGAGGGTGGTGGCGTCCTCAGGCTTGTAGCAGTCAAGCAGCTTAATAGCATTTGATTTGTTAACAACAAAAACAATATTCTTGTCCCAAGACCATACATGCCCCCCAAGTTTGGCAGTAATGAAGTCTAAGGCTAGACAGTTTTTGAAGTACCACACCCATGAGAAAAATAATTGTCTCTGGAGAGATTTTTTGAGGCTGTTGGTCACTGGAGGCACCCAGAGATATTGTCATGCTAAGGCCCACCAGCAGAGGGATGAAGATCTCTTTCAGTTAGTGCAGGCAGAGTTTATAGATTTTTTTGTAGAGATACACCTGTGAAGCAATCAAGATTGGGGAATAATAAGTGAGAAAGGAAATATTTATACATGGGGTAGTTACTTATTTTCTACCAAAGGAGAGTGGGTATCTTGACACAATTGGTCCTGCTTATGGAAATATAGAGCAGGCATTCAGCTCTGGTCAGCTTAGAGCTGGGCAGGCAGAGAGATACAATTTGGCTGGCATCAAAGAGGATGAGGCCTGTCCTTTGCAGAGTCAGGGAATCAGAGCACACATGAAAAACAGTTCTTTGGAACTGGGCAAGAGATAAGAAAATTTTTCTTGTCCTTTTTACCTTCACCAGTCACCCTAATTCTATCACCCTTTATTTTTTCCTCTCATGAGAAGACACTCTAACTGCCATTTGATGGCAAAGGACAAAGACTTCGGATCCTTACTACTTCCTGATTAACGGGACACAAAGTGGTGACTTGTTGCAGTTAGAGAGTCTCTCACAGAGAGAGGAATTATTCTAATGGACCCCAGAGTGTAGGAAGATAGTCTTGGAAGAGAACACTGGGGAGAAAGAATAAAAGTAAGGAGTTAATGAGAAATGAACACATAGCAAACTGGTCCTTTTTGAGGTCAAGGGAATCCAGACAGGCGTGGATTGTCTCAGGACCATCTGAGGATGAGCTGCCTGAGATTTTCTTCTAGAACTGTTCATTAAATGGCACAGTAGTATATGATATGGGTTGTAAAACAGATAAGACATTAGCAGAGTTATCAGAAACATGTGCACAGCATTTAACCTGGATGATAGAGAGCTATTGGGTGCCATTAAAGGTTGACCAAATATATATTTTTCTCAGAACTTGTTGATATATTCTAGATTTGAAAATAACCCTTTTGACATCTATAGTTGTTCTTATTTATTATAGAATTAGAACTATGGGGAAAAGATGTCTTAAGGTCTTCTTTGTTTCCTCTCTTGTAAAGGTCATTTATATATTTAAGGTATTTTTAAAAAAGTTTTTGTTTGTTTTGTTTGTTTGTTTTTATTTATTTATTTGAGAGAAATGAAGAGAGAGAGAGAGAGAGAATGGGTGTTCCAGGGCCTCCAGCCACTGTAAACGAACTCCAGATGCTTGTGCCCCCTTGTGCATCTGGCTAACATGGGTCCTGGGGAATAGAGCCTTGAACGGGTGTCCTTAGGCTTCGCAGGCAAGGGCTTAACTGCTAAGCCATCTCTCCAGCCCTAAGGTATTTCTTTTATCTTTGGTTATACATTTCTCTCTGGGTGTTTAAGACCATATGGATAGCCAAAAGTTAATTAAAGATTAATTTTGGAGTCACTAGTGGCTCCCCAAAGAGATTTTAGGGACCTAGGGGTAGCCCCATAGCTTACTGGTGTTTTCTTTCTGTTAGGATGAGTCAGAGCTGTGCTGGCCAAGTAGTTTTCCCTTCTTTGGGAAGTCAGGAGAACTGATTGCTCCTCAATTGTGACTCTCCAGTTTCAGAATGTACACCAATTTTGTTTGGGTCTTTGTGTCCTTCCTGCTCAGGAAGACAGGTGGGCCAGTATAGAAATGTCCTATCATCTCCAGTGGCCACATGACCTGGGAGCACAGGCCAAAACTTTGGCCCTTTTTACTCTGATGACTCCAACTGGCTTTGGCTTTTATGTAGGTAATTAATATACTTAGAAAGGAAGTTATACCAGCCTGGATGTATGTACATATAGAGCACACTTGATTACTGATGTAGATTTAGTTAAAGAATAGCACAAGAGTCTCTAAAATCATTTTTTCCAGTCTTAAATTTTTGTTGTACTGTGGCAGCATAAGCCATATATCGAGGCATAGAAAATAGGCACACCTCATACCTTAAACATCTAACATTTATAAATATAGGCAGAACCTGTTATCAGTCTTGAAAACAGTACCAATTGATTTACAAATTAATTAATTTAACCTAGAAATTGTCAGAAAAGGACATGTAAAACAGTATAAAATCTTAGCACCTGTGTTTTTGAAACATCTTTGATTAGTTTAGATACCTGTGTGGGTACCAGTTACCCAGTGAACATTGAAAACAGAACCACAGAGCCTGAATATTATTTTTTCTCAGATGAGGACCATTGTTTGAGCATGAGACTGTACCCTAAAGTAGAGAATATGTCTTAAGAGTTAATTTTGTTATAAGCACTGGACTTAATTGAGACATTTACTTAACATACAGTAGAACAAGAATTTTTTTTTATTGAGCCAAAACAGCTAGTTAAATTCTAATATAACCTTTGATATACCGGAGTGCTTTCCCTGGGGTCTACCTCAGGTATGTCCCAAGTTTCTAAGCCTGCTGCCAGCTGACAGATATCTGATATAGTGGTGGCCACCAGGTCCAGGGAGGGGCATCCTTTGAAATGCTCCATGTTTCATCCCCAGTGTGGGAGATCACCTGCCAAGTCAACTTTTGGGGGGCATGTGGGTTGGAGGCATCACCTAGCTGGAGAAGGAGAAGCCACATGGCGAAGTCTAAGTTTGAGGGGATTGTCTGTCCTCTCAGCTTGCCGTTCGGGGTCCGGCAGCGGGGCATGAGATGCATGCATCCAGGCAGGTACTCCTTCTTTATGGCTGTTGGTGTGGTCAGTAGGACGAGGTAGGGGCCCTTCCAGCGAGGTTCTAAATTTCCAGCATGGTGTCTTCTAATCAGCACAACATCTCCCACCTGGAACTTGTGGGGTACTTTTAAGTCTCCAATCTCATAAGCTGTTCTGAGTTGTTCCCATGCCTCGCGTCTGACCACTTCAAGCACTTTCATGTGGGCAAACAGAGATTTACAGTAATTAGTGCTAGGGTCAGATATTCCACCTGATTCAGTAAGTGGAGGTGGTCCCCCCAAAAGAATTTCATAAGGTATAAGTTTAAATTTCCCAGGGGTGTTTCGAACCTGGAACAGGGCAAAGGGAAGGAGAGCTGTCTAGTCTTTCCCACCGGTCTCCAGGGCTAATTTACTCAAGGTCTCCTTTAGAGTTCTATTCATCCTGTCTACCTGTCCTGAACTCTGGGGCCTGTAGGCACAATGTAATTTCCAATTAATCCCCAAGCATTTGGCCAAACCCTGACTTACCTGGACAACGAAGGCAGGTCCATTATCAGACCCAATTACCTTAGGAATTCCAAATCTTGGGAGGATTTCTTCTAGGATTTTCTTAGCCACTACATTGGCAGTTTCAGTCTTGGTAGGATAAGCTTCCACCCATCCTGAAAAAGTGTCTATAAAAACTAGTAAATACTTATTGCCATATTTGGCTGTTTTGATTTCTGTGAAGTCGACCTCCCAGTAGGCTCCAGGTCTGTCTCCATGTAATCTCTTTCCTGGAGAACATTTTGAATATCCCGCGTTGGTCATGGCACAGGACACACAGTGTTTTGTTACAGTCTCTAATAGGTCAGGGAGCCCCATCACATGGTATTTAGAGGACTTGATTAGAGTCTTTAGATGTTTGGCCCCTAGGTGAGTTAATTGATGTAAGTTGGTCACATACTTTTTACCTTCTTCCTGGGGAAGGACCATCTTTCCATCTTTTGTCCTCCTGACTCCATGATGGGTCTCAGATTGAAAACTTAATTTTTCCATAAGTTGATGATCCTCTGGTGTATAGTTAAAGTTGGAGTCCCAGTCAGTGATGTGGTCATCTGTTTGTTCTATGGTCATAATCATAGGTCCCTGGGCAGTGTTTTTGCTGCCTGGTCTGCCATCTGGTTTCCCCTAGCAATCGAGGCTTGTCCCTTTTGGTGTCCTGGGCAATGGACTATGGCTACCTTGGCAGGGAGGTGGATGGCTTCTAAGAGGTTTAATATTTCCTCTTTGTTTTTAATGTCTTTTCCTGTCGAGGTCAGTAGGCCTCTGTGTTTGTATATGGCCCCATGAACATGTGTGGTGGCTAAGGCATACCTGCTGTCCATGTAGATGTTGATGGTTTTTCCTTCTGCCATCCGCAAAGCCTGGGTTAGGGCAATGAGTTCTGCTTTTGGGGCAGAAGCCCCCTCAGGCCACCTGCTGGCCCAGATTGTCTGTTTCCCATCCACCACGGCTGCCCTGGCCATCCATTTACCTTCAACTAGCTAGCTACTGCCATCAGTATACCAGTTGGGGCTGCCTGGTCAGGGCCAATCTCGTAGATCCTCTCATAGTCCCATTTCCTTGGCTAGGATGTCCATGCAGTAGTGCACTGGAGAGGACTCGTCTGCTTCAGGTAGCAGAGTGGCTGGGTTTAGAACAGCTGGGGGCGCAAAGGTTATTCTTTCCGTTAGCAACAGACTTTGGTAGTGAGTCATGTGGGCATTTGTCATCCATCAGTCTGGGGGCTGCTGGATTATGCTTTCAAGGGTATGGGGTGCAATTATAGTCACTGCTTGTCCCAAAGTCAATTTGTCAGCATCTTTGATTAAGAGGGCTACTGCCTCTACTACCTTCAGACAGGAAGGCCAGCCGCTGGCCACAGGATCTAGCTTTTTTGGCAGGTAGGCAATGGGCCTCTTCCAGGGACCCAGGGCCTGAGTGAGGACTCCTCGAGCTGTTCCTGCCCTTTCATCAATGTAAAGGGTGAAAGGTTTGGTTAGGCCCGGCAAAGCCAGTGCCGGGGCCATTAGCAGAGCCCGTTTGATTTTATCAAAAGCTTCTTGGTGCGTAGGGGTCCACTCAAAATGTCCCTTTTCTTTAGTCAGAGGATACAGGGGGGGCGCTAAGGTGGTGAACCCAGGTATCCAAAGTCTACAGAAGCCTGCAGTACCCAGAAATTCTCTTACTTGTCTTGGGGTGGTTGGGACAGGGACCTGGATCATTGTTTTCTTTCTGGCCTCAGTCAACCATCGTTTTCCTTCCTTTAAAGTATACCCCAGGTAGGTCACTTCAGATTGGCAAATCTGAGCTTTCTTTGCAGATGCCCTATATCCCAATCTCAGTAAGCAAGTTTTCAGTACCTTGTTGACATTCTTGCCATGTGGAAGCAGCTAGGAGCAAGTCATCCACATATTGTAATAAAGTAACCTGAGGGTTATTGGCCCTGAAGGGAGCCAAGTCCTGATGTAGAGCTTTGTCAAAAAGAGTGGGGGAGTTTTTGAATCCCTGGGGCAATTTTGCCCAAGTCAGCTGTCCGGTTTGACCAGATTCAGGGTCCCTTCACTCAAAAGCAAATATGGGCTGGCTGTTTGGATGTAGTCTCAGGCAGAAGAAAGCATCTTTTAAGTCTAGAACAGTACACCATTGCCTTTCAGGGGGCAGTGAACTAAGGAGGTTATAAGGGTTAGGGACTGTAGGGTGAATGTCCTGTATTCTTTTATTAACTTCCCTTAGATCCTGTACTGGGTGATAGTCATTGGTACTTGGCTTTTTGACTGGAAGCAGAGGAGTATTCCAGGGTGACTGACAAGGTCTCAGAATGCCCTGAGACATAAGTCTCTGTATATGAGGGCGGATGCCTCTTTGAGCTTCGTGGCTCATGGGGTATTGGCGAACTCTGACCAGTGTTGTATCTGCCTTTAGTTCTATTATAATGGGGGGCACCTCCTTTGCCATCCCCATGCCCCCGGTTTCAGCCCATGTCATGGGGTAATCAGTCAGCCACCGTTGGAGGTCTGATCCAGGTGACTTTGGCTCTTGGTCCTCATGGAGGTGGTATTCCTCCTCAAGGTGGAGAGCCAGGACTACAGCAGAAGGGGTTTGCCAGCCTATCTGTGGTCCCTTAGGGGTGAAACAAATCTGTGCCTTTAGTTTAGTCAATAAATCTCTTCCTAGCAGTGGCACAGGGCATTCTGGTATAACCAGAAATGAGTGCATAACATGTCCTTTCCCCAGGTCCACAGTATGGGAGGTGGTCCAGGAATATTGTTTTTTTTCCAGTAGCTCCTATTACCATAGTCTTTTTATTTTTTAATTTTCCAAATGGTTCATTTAAAACCAAAAATTCAGCTCCAGTATCCATTAGGAATTCCACAGGATTCCCCTCCACTGTTAAGGTTACCCTAGGCTCAGGGAGCAGGTCCGAGCTCCGTCCTTCCTAGTCATTTTCCTCAAGGTGTAGAACCTTTGAGTTTGCTTCTCTCTTTTTGGGGCATTCGCGAGCCCAATGTCCTTTCTCCTTGCAATACGCACATTGATCCTTCTCAAGGGGCTTCCTAAAGCCCTCAGGTTCCTTCTTCCTTGTTTGCCTGCTGCCCAGGTACCCTGGCTGTCTAGGCCTTCCTGATCCTGATTCTCTTTCTTTTTCTCCTACCACTGCAGCCAATATCATACTTAAGTTCCTTTCTTGTCTCCTTTACTGTCTATTTTCTCTTTCTTTTGCCTCCTTTCTTTCTCTATCTTTCTTCTCTTCCTCTGTCTCTCTCTTATGATAAACTTTCTCAGCCTCCTTAATTATGTCTATCAAAGCTAAATCTTGTAAACCCTCCAAACGTTGTAGTTTCCTTTTAATGTCTGGGGTAGATTGCCCTATAAATGTCATGGTTATTGCTGCCTGTTGACCCAGAGAAGTAGGGTCAAAAGGAATGTATCTCCAGTAAGCCTCCATCAAGCGTTCTAAAAAGACAGAGGGATGTTCTGTAGGCCCTTAGAGGACCTCTCTTACCTTAGCCAGATTCGTGGGGTGGTGGGCAGCCCCCCTGAGACCTGCCATCAGAGCCCGGCGGTAGACTGTCAGTCGCTCCCTACCTTCTGCCAAGTTGTAATCCCCTTCAGGACAGGTGAGAGGGAATCCTGCATCAATCCCATTTGGGAGCTGGGTAGGCTGCCCATTTGGGCTGGGACATTCTTGCAGGCTTCCAAGAGGATGTGTTCCCACTCTTCAGTAGTGAAGAGAACCTGCAAAAGCTGCTGACAGTCATCCCAAGTGGGTTGATGAGAAAACATGAAGGAGTCCATCAAGCCTGTAAGGGCAGAGGGGTTGTCTGAAAAAGAGGGATGGTTAGACTTCCAATTGTAGAGATCGGCTGATGAGAAAGGCCAGTATTGGAGAAGCTGAAGAGCCTGAGGATTTGTATTAGGGTCGGGGGGGACCAAAGGCTCGTAAGGGCAAGGCCACAGTGGAATCAGGTCCTTCGGGACTTCGGGTCCTCTGGCTTCTAGTCCCTGCAATGGGCCCATCTCCTCCTCCCTCAGCCAAAGCTGGAGTGGAGAGAGCAGGGGGGTAAGGTGGGGGAGATGGAATCAGGGCAGAGGGCCACTTGGGAGGGTCCTCTATTTCAGGATATATTTTGGGCGATCTGAGGGGTCTAGGGCCATTTGGCTTGGTTTTCTCGTGGCTTGTTGCGCCACTGCCAGGACTCGGGAGCCTGACCGTGGCGGGGGGTGGATCTAGGGCTTGACCCATGCCAGGGGATCCGTCACTAAGCTTTCCCAGACCAGGATGTATGGCTGTTGATCTGAGTGAGAATGTGGTTCCTTCTGAAAAACAATATACTTAACAGCAGAAATAATAGTTAAATCAAATGTTCCCTCTGGCGGCCAGTTGACATTAAAGGTAGGCCACTCAGAGGAGCAGAAAGTCTGCCATTTACCCTTTTTAATTTCCACAGACAAGTTATAAGCCCTACATCTAACTTCAGAGAAATGAGATGCCATCAGAGTCAGGGGGGTCATCACAGTCTGTCCCATAATTATAAACAAGAGTCCACAAACAAACACAAAATAGATACTGACAAAAAGAAACCAAAAACTGTGACACCTCCGATGTGTCCAGAACAGAAAACCAAATGCAGTTTCAGATGGAAGGTGCCTCCGTGGTTTCTCCTGAAGGAGAAATACACGATCTTCCTTTACCAGATAGGAGACTGCCAGGCCACCCTGACTCTCCTCAGATCCCGGGGCATCCCCCAGGATTGCAGCCTGTGGTCCTGCCAACCACAGTTATCAGGTCCTCACGGTCCCGAACAACAGCTGCCCAAACCAAAAGTAAAAACAGATCAAAGCAAGAGCAATCACAGAAATCACTTGGACAAACACTCAAGCGGCACCACAAACACTTACACTTTTTAAAATTCTGCTTACCTGCAAGGGGGTCTCTGGAGTCCTGGGTAGACATGCAAATCCCAGACAAACCCCCAGTTGAAAGACCCCCAGAGGGAGACCCTCACTCAAGTCTCGGGAGAGCACACACCCAAAGACACACAGGAGACTGGGCTTGCTACAAAAGCATGAGGCTTTATTTGGGAAACCAGAGCTCTGGAGTCGACACTTGCCTCACACAAGAGACAGAGGAATCGACCCTGAGCCTTATTGGGTATTTCTTTTTATAGGGTTTTTAGCAAGGAAGGGCAAAAGGGGGGGGGGTGTTTCACAAGGATATTTGCAAAGCTTGCAGAACTCATACAGTTATGTCTACATATCTTATTTTTGCATAGACAGAGTTTTAAGTCCATGGTCAGGCTATCTTGAAAAACTATTCCCTTACTTTGATTTTTCTTGGAACTGTATTTTTGCTTTTCTTCTTTTTGGAACATAAAGTTTAAGTTAACCTAACTCGCAGCCTATCTATAGCCTTGTCTGTGATTTATGTCTTCTAGGGATATACAGTTCATGCTGACCCCTAGCTGCTCTGTAGCAACCAGCTGTTTCTTTGCAAAGCTTACTTTAAAATTTTCCATCCTGCCTTTCAATATCATTTGACAACCAATGATTTTGGTTATTGACAGCTATTGATTTCATGTACCACAGAAATTTTTATTAACCTAAAACAATTTTATGTTTTACCCATGACTTAAATTTGATAAAGCTTAAACAAGCTATCCCAACATATTTTAGCTTGAAAATTAGTTTTTTGTTCCTGAACAGTTTGTAAACAGTTGAAAAAGCTCTAACTTTAGGCATGGTGTTTAGATTTAGCCTGAAAATTCTTTCCTACATAGGTATATCTTTATCCACATACTTTAACATTTTGATCTAAATACCACTCAAAAAGCATTTTTTAATGAGCATTGTATGTCTCAACATTGAAAAATTCCTTCACACTTCCTTCAGTCAATTCATCTCACCCCATTATTAGCCATCTTTCTTATAAGGCTTTTAAGAAAAACTACACCAAATTGATTAATCCTATTACTCATTGACAAGCAAGTAGTCTAAAGACAATTCTATGTCATTAATACCAATAACACACTTGGAAATAATTTTATTAGGAGTAACTAAGGCAAATGTTGCTGTTTTGAGGCAGGCTGGCCTAGAAGTTAAGTCAGTTGCCTCCTCCTTTTAAGTAACAGGACATTGCAGTCATTTTATCTTATTTTATTTTAAAATACCTGACAAATTATGTCACCACTTCAGAAAGAATTCTGTTGTTTTCAATAATCCTCTATGTAAGTTGAAGTTGACCTAGAACATAAACTCAGTTATTATATTTATGATATCATGTAACAAAGTATGACATTCTTTCCATAAAACTTTAGTTTACCATAGGCTTTCATTAAACGTGACCCCCTCTCCCCTTTTTTCTTGCTGCTTCTTGGTGCTGGCACTGTGGTGCCTGGGCAGGGCTTGCATACACCTTAGATCAGCCCCACCCAGCTACCCCAGCACTCACCTGGGGTCAGGTCTAGTACATGTGGAAGTAATGGCTGAGAATGGCCGAAATGACTGCTGGAGTTGTAGTCCGGCTACCTGAAGGGAGGGGGTGTCTCTGGGACCACCAGGGAGCTGTTGGGAAAGGGTGGGCTGAATGGAGGGGAGGGGGTTCTGGGACCACCTGGGGCCCTGGAAAAGGAGGTGGAGACATGGCGCCTGCATGGGCCGAGGTGTCATTGTCTGGGCACTTGTGAGCCTTCCACCTGACTCTGACTTGAGCCACTTTGGAGTGCCTGCAAAGCCGGCCTGCAGTTTTGCCACTTAAAGAGAGTGAGGGGAAATTTGCTTCCTGAACTTTTTTGTTTCCTAGCCAGATAAGCTATTCTGGTCTACATGTCTGGGCCACATGGACGTTCAGAAATCATCCAGGTGGGAAGCCTGGAGGACTTCCCATCAGGATTCGGCCTCCCTCTGGGGGTGCTTAATTCCCTTAACTTTCAGGAGATCCCATAATCTATGAATCTGTGATTCCTTTTGGTAGGAGACAATATTAAAGTAAAGGAGGAAAAAAAGAAAAATAGCTTCTGTCTGATGGAGGAAAGAGAAATTTAGGGTTTATGCCAACACCCAATGGGCTGTCGGGGTCCAGGCAGAGGACAGCTGGCCTTCAGTCAATACCAAACAGTGGATTCGGCCAAGAGATGTCAGTGGCCTGTTCATCATGTTTGGCTCTATGCTATGGCACAAACTGAAAACACAGGAGGAGAAAGAAACCTGCCAGCCCTCAAAAATATGGAGGCAATGCTGAATAGGCTGATGTCTCCCAGTCCCTCTAGGAGAGCACTCACCTACTCTGTTTGACTCATATGGTCCATGTTAAGGTGCCAGCTATGGGTTCCTGTGTCCTCTGCAGCCCAGTCATGGGTTCCCCCCTCCCCATGGTTCCCAGGGCAAACAGGGTGAGTGAGTGTGCGAAAGTAAAAAACATTCGGGAAGAGTTTCGGTGAACAGCTCTCTCCCTGACTGTCATTTTTAATCTTTCATTTGAAAATCTTTCTATGTAATATACTGGTTCAGGTTTCAGATCATTAAAATAAGTGCTCATTTACTGCAGGTAAGTACTAGACACGTGCTGGGAACTTCCAGATAAGGAGACAAAGTGACTAGATTATGGAGAAGAGTACTATCTAAACTGCTACAGAGGATTTGTACTTCAACAAGTCATGAGTGAGAAGATGGACATGTAATCAGTAATGGCCATTAATTAATCATTTTTCTTCAACTCATTAAGTGCTGCAATAAAAGTAGATATAAAATCCAGAGGTGGTAATTACTAGGGAAAAACTGAGGGATGACTCAAGGAACCAGGAAATGCCTCATAGATGAGCTTGATAATTATGATGATTCAGTGTACTTTGCACCATTGTTTAAGATGTATGTCTAATCTAATACCACATGAATTAATCTTTTTACTGCCCAGAGCTCTCCTTGGAGAAGATGACAAGGGAATTACAGTGGCAACTGCTTCAGCAATTCTTCTGCTCCAGGACTGTGGCACCACCTTGTTTTTGTTAACTTACTATAGAAGAGAAAATTCATGTCTAGGGATATAGGGTGGCTCTAGGAAAGTCTAAAAGAGTAGAGAAGACCCTGTGCTTCCTGATATAGAAATCTTTATATCTGTACACCTTTCCGGGATTGATTGTCTGTCCAGTGCTCATCTGAGGAGAAGGGTTCATTGGAAACAGGTCTGACAAGGTGGAGCAGACACTGTGCTCCCTGACACCTCTGTGTCATTCCAATCTGATATACTTCTGTACTCCCTCAGAGACTGTTCATCTGAGGAGAAAGGCTCCCTGGAAACAGGCGGACTCCCTCGTGGTCCAGCTCTCTGCTGGAATTAGAAGCTGGTAATTGGGGTCTGCTTACACTGTGCTATTGCCTGGGTCTTTTCAAATATAGGTCCCATCCATATAACCCTTCTGCTATACCTAAGACACTGAGTGTATGTGAAGGCCATTTATCAATGACTACATCAGGAAAGATTCCTTCAATGAGTATTTATCTTTAGCTGTTGAAATTTCCCTTTTTGAAGACAATATAAACTATACATATTTGGGCTGGGGAGATAGAAATATTATTTGCACACAACTTTTAGAAATTTTTTTTTTCTGTATTTTTCCTGATGACCACACCTGTGTGAGCCCGATCTTGCTTGGATTAGTTTGGGGTCGGGGGAGAGTCTCATTTTCCTTATGGAAGATATCAAGTTTGTCTTCCCATGTAAGGCACATGCATTACCTTGACAACTGGACTTCCATTCATCTTTTAGTACATTTTTGACAGATATCCCTAACCAATCTAAACTGTTCATTTTCCTCTAAAAAGAACAAATATGCCACCATGAGCTTGTCTTGTCTAAGCCTGTTCCTCATTCTTCTGATAATATCATAATTATTAAGCAGAAGGCTATGTTTCTGCAAGTCTTTCTGAGTAAGGTACCATGGTATTTAACATGGTATGCTAGCTACTCGAGCTAGTCAGGAAATGAAGGACATTAGTGAAAAGTCTTTTATTAAGAAGAATAAATAAAACAGAAATAATATAGAGTTTAAATTTAATTATGTGAATTTAGAGACTTTTCATTCATGAAAGCTAAACAGAAGTTCATTCAAATTTCTGTAATCCCCATTAACTTGCATTTTATTTACTTTGGTTCTTGTATTATATCTAGAGTGTTAGTGTGTAAACTGTCAGCTATCTGATGTGTTGTTTGAGATATTGCTAATTTTTTTACCATTGGATCAAAGTATTTCTTGACCTTTATATATTTTTGTTTTTTTAATGCAGGTTTCACATCAAGGGAATAAAAATTATACACATATTTCTTCTCTCCGTATTCATATATTCTCTTTCTCTGTCTTTGAGACAGCATCTCATGTAGACCAATCTAACCTCAAACTTGCTATAATGCTAAGGATGATTTTTAATTTCTGAGTATCTTGTTGGAATATAGGCTTGTACCACCACAAGTGGTTTTATATAGTGGTGGAATTAAACTCAGGATTCCATGCATGTACTTTACCAGCTGAACTATCCTATCCCATGTATTCTCTCTTCTTATTTACCTATTTAGAGAAATATAATTTTTTGTTGTTGTTGTTTTATAAGATAGGGCCATGCTATATGAACAAGGCCATATTCCAATTCACAGTCCTTCTGTTTCAACCCCTTGAGTGTTGAGATTAAAGGCAGTCACATATATCTTAAAGGAAATTCAATAAGCATTTAATTATTTTCTTTTTTGAAACTCAAGATTAAATTCATGATGGATATCCCCAATAGATACAGGAGTTTTATTCAAGCTTCTAAATTAGATCTCCAGCTGCCTGGATGGAAGAGATGTCACTATGGGGGATCCTAGGGTCCAGCCCCAAGGTGTGTTTGGGGGCCGATTTGTTTCCAGACAAAAGACATGCAGGGTACTGTAGACCTACCATTATGGGTTCCTGAAGTTCACTTATTTTGTTGATGGTTGTTTTGCTCTTTATGCATGGACCTGTGAAATTGGGCCAGCTTCTTCTGCCATTATGGAACTTCCTCTCTATTTGCAAGCTTCAATAACTCCCTTCCTCCTTAACTGTGCCTGGTCTGGAAGTTCTCAGCAACATGAAGTTGAGTGTGACATTAAGTTACATCCTTCAGAAGATAATGTTTATTACTTTTTAGTTTCTCCCCTATACTTATAGATGGAATGGTATTCTCCAACTTATAGACTGAATGCTTATATTCTCCCCATTCCTCATTTCATATATTTTAACCTACATGTGATGATATGAGGAGGTGGAACATTGACAAGCAACTAGAGCACAAGAGTAGAGTACTCATGAATGGAATTACTGTCTTATATGATAGAATCTATAATGCTCTCTTGTCCCCCACCCCTTCTTTTCTTTTTACCAGGTGAGGATAAAGAAAGTAAATATCTATCTATGAACTGAGAAACTGACTTTTACCAAAAACTGACCATGCTAGCACCCAGGTCTCAGTCTCTTAGTCTCTAGAAATCTCAAAAAATGTATTTTTCCTCTTTCCTCCCAGCCCATCATACCCTTTGTAGCCATATGAGCAGACAGAGACACATTTTATGCATTAGCTTTAGTAAGATATGAAGCCCCTGACCAGCAGTCTGTCATCCCTATTCCCAGGCATGACATCCTTGGCTGACAGTTATCACAAAAAGAATACTTCCATTTCCAACAAGGTATGACCCATATCCATAACCGCTGTCCCACAGCAATTTGTCATGCAGTCATAAAGCTGCACTACTACTACTAATAATAATAAGCATGACATCCCTTTTCTGGTGGCTGTGCCAGTGCTGCAATCTGTCAAATGTAAAGGAGATCAAAAGTTATGCCCAGAAAAAAATATAAAAAAGTAAAATTCAACACTCACAAAAGATAGGGCACTATGAGGTGTTTTGAAGTACTTGCATTTGCACATATTTAACATTTTAGTAAGACGCCTTTAAGCTCACTGTATTTGTTCAGAAACTTTCATTGTTCTAGTTCATATTACAATGTATGCGTGAATATTAAAAGCTAATTTGGTTTCTGACATAAAAAGAAAGTTATGCCCAGAGGCTCTTGGAGAGTGGTCCTGTGTGAACTGAGGCAGTGTCGCTGAAACTGTTCCTAGCGTACTTACTCTCCATTCCACACTCACTGTGACCTTCCCTTCCCACTCTTTCAACTCACTTCTACTCTCCTATTAACATTTGTCTGAGATCCTGGTCCTAGTCTTCCAAGGTTCTATAAGCAAGTTATTATCCAAACAAAACAAAACAAAACAAACAAACAAACAAACAAAAAAACCATTTGAGCATTATCATTTGTGACCCAACTTGTTTCTCTATTGATGGAATTTGATCACTGATAATCAAGGTTTTAAGGCTTCAAATTAGATAAATGAACAATGATGGACCATCAAATACTCATATCCTGATAGTTACATTCACATATCCATAGAACCTTTAAAACTTTAAACCAAACAAAGAAACTCAGATTTTGTGAAAGCTCATATTCACTGTTACCATGATCTGTCACATCCTTTTCTCTCCTTCTTTTCTTCATCTACCTGTTCCTTCATTCCATAGTTATTATTTCTGCTTTGTAGCTAGCAATGTTAGACATAGGGTAATGAATGAAACAGCTTTAAAGAGTAAGTGGCTCTTTTTTTGTGGATTTTTGAGGTAGGGTCTCACTCTAGCCCAGGCTGACCTGCAATTCACTGTGTAGCTTCAGGGTGGCCTTGAACTCAGAGTAATCCTCCTACCTCTGCCTCCCAAGTGCTGGAATTAAAGGCATGTGCCACCACAGCCAGTGAGTAAGAGGCTCTTTACCCTGATGTATCAGGGGACAAGTTTTTGTTTCACCACCGTAACATGATTTTCCTTAAGCCCTAAAATGCCGCTATCTCAACGTCACTCATGAGCCTAAGCAGAGGTAAGAAGAAAGGACTGAACACATGCCAGTGGAATCTCTCCTTCACAAAAGTGGTTTTAGAGCTGGGACTGTATCTTTCCTAGCACACACAAGACCCTGGTTTTTCTTCTTAGCATCACAAAACAAAAGCAAATACAACCAAACAACAAAGAAAGAAAACAGACCAATTATTTCAGCAAACTCAACTGGGATATTTCTAACAGACCTTTACTGGCCAGATCTAGGTTTTGTGGACACCCCTAAGTAAAAGTTGAGTATTTCAGCTGGTCCCATGGCTGCAGTGAGCAGTATAACATAATAGGTTCTGTTATGAGGAAAAAATGAGGCTGGATTTGGCATGGTACCTTCATAAAGCAGGACAGGGATTCTACAAGATAGGGGAGGAACATTTCTCACCCCTATGTTGTATAATTGATAAAGAAGCATTATATATTTACAGTAACCAATATGATGTGTTGATTCAGTTTATGAAATTATTGATGTACACTAATTAACATACCTGTTACCTCACATAGTTGCCTTTTTGTGGTAAGAACATTTACCACAAGGGATATGATATTTTGACATAGATATAGTTTGTGCACTGATTATACCTGTTTCCTCACATACTTGCCTTTTTGTGGTTAGAACATTTGCAATATTTTTGTTAGCAATTTTTTTTTTTGTTTTTTTGAGATAGGGTCTCACTTTAGCCCAGGCTGACCTGGAATTCATTATGGAGTCTCAGGGTGGCCTTGAACTCACAGAGATCCTCCTACCTCTGCCTCCTAAGTGCTGGGATTAAAGGCGTGCGCCACCAATCCCGGCTTTGTAGGCAATTTTTGAGATGACCATATGTTACTATTAACAATATATGGCATTTTTCTTTCTCTGTGTTACTTGTTTCACTTTTCCTGATGTCCTCAACATTTATCTATGTTGTTGGCAGTAACAGGATTCCCTGATTGTTGAAGGCCAAGTAGCATTCCACTGGATTTATAGTATACTTAATTTATTCATTTAAACATTTTACTGACAATTTTCATTCATGTGCATAATATATTTTGATCATAACCCTTCCCATTACTTTCATACCACTACTTCTTGTCACTTTCTCTGAAATCCTTCTTCTTTTCAATTAGTTCTTCTATTTTGATCTGCTTTTTGCCTTCTTCCAACATTCATGATATGTTGATATCAATTTTGTAGAGGTAACAATAGCAACTGTGAGGTCATGAATACAATGGCCAGTTCATGTACAGTAGTCAGTGTTCCAAAGCACTCCTCCCCATCCTCTTGCTCTTACATTGCTTCTGCCATCTCTTCTACAATGTCTGCTGAGCCTTGATGGGTGTGGTAGAAATGTCTCATTTGATACTGAGCCCTTAACAGTCTTTTCATCTTAGCACTTTGATGACTCTTTAGTCTTCCTAGTAATTACTGCCTTCTACCAAAATAAGCTCTGCTGACCAAAAGTGAGTGCAGCACCCATCTATGGGTATAAACATAAGAACATTTAGAAGGTACTTTGATGAGCACAACATATCCATTTAGCCCCAAAACAATCTAGCTTCCTCACTAGGGCCTATGACCTTTCACATGATAGGCTTTTGAGTAGGTTTTCATAATCAGACATGAATTCTTCCCTGTGCAGAGGGACTTAAATCTAATCAGAGAACAGTTGGTTACCACCCTAACAGTCAGCACAAATGAGCACATCTTAGTTGACTAGTGAACTCTGTGAGCTACATATCCTTTTATTTTTATTATTTACCGTATTTAAGTCCTATGATTTTTAAAAATTTTATTTAATTATTTATTTATTTGGGATAAAGAGGAAGAGAGAGAGAGAGAGAGAGAGAATGGACATGTCAGGGCCTCTAGCCACTGCAAACTCCAGATGCATGTGCCCCCTTTATGCATCTGGCTTATGTGGCTCCTGGAGAGTCAAACCGGAATCCTTTGGCTTTGTAGGCAAATGCCTTAACTGCTAAGCCATCTTTCCAGCCCACGATATGATGTTTTAAATATATATTTTCTTTATTTATTTGCAAGGAAAGAGGGGATATGGGTGTACCAGGACCTCTAGCCACACTGCAAACAAACTCCAGATGCATGTACCACTTTGCACATCTGGCTTTACATGGGTACTGGAGAATCAAACCCAGGTTGTTAGGCATTGCAAGCAAGTGTGTTAATCTCTGAGCTACCTCTGTAGCACATGATGTTTTAATGTACATGCCCATCATGAGGTGATTGTTTCACTACATCTAATAGAATTGCCATATCCATCTTCCCATAAAGTTACTCTTTTTAGTAAGAGTATCTAGCAGTTAATACTCTTCACCAACTTCCAGAAAACTATTGGACATCATTAACTAAATTCCACAGGGTGTACATGATGTCTGGGCTATTCACCCTATGTAACTGAGCTTTGTCCACTTTGATATTTGACTTCTATACCCCTCCCCTTAGTAGTTTCCATGTATTCAGTGTAGAAGACATGTGACATTCTGTTGATGGGGCACTTCAGGATAATTCCATGGCTTGGCTATTATGAATAGTAATCATTGAAGTACACATCTCTTCAACATTTTTTGTTTCTTTTGCATATACATTCAGTAGTGGGAAAGTTAGATCACTGTAAACGAACTCCAGATGCATATGCCCCCTTGCGCATCTGGCTAACATGGGTCCTGGGGAATTGAGCCTCGAACTGGGGACCTTAGGTTTCACAGGCAAGTGCTTAACCACTAAGCCATCTCTCTAGCCCAGTAGTCCTTTTTCAAAAAAATATTTTTTCATTGACAACTTCCCTAATTGTAAACAATATCCCATGGTAATTCCCTCCTTCCCCCCACTTTCCCCTTTGAAGCTCCACTTTCCATCATATCCCCCCCTCAATCAGTCTCTCTCTTATTGTGATGTCATGATCTTTTCCTCCTATTATGATGGTCTTGTGTAGGTAGTGTCAGGTACTGTGAATTCATGGATATCCAGGAACATTTGACTTGCCTGGACTATATCCTTACCTGCTGTCCTCCCATTTTATGTTTAGCTTAAGACATTCTAAGTTAAAGCAAGATAGGATCTAATTACAATTGTGGACTCTATAGAAAATGTACTTATGTCCAACTGTTATTTTCTAGCTTTTAAAAAGTTTTTAAAATTTTCATTGAGCACCAAAATTGGCTTTATTTAAAATTTATAAATGACAACTGTATGGGATTGCTTAGTGATTAATGGCACTTGCTTGCAAAGCTTGGTGGCCTAGGTTCAGTTTCCTACTACTCACGTAAAGCCAGATGCTCAAAGTGACACGTCTCGAGTTTGTTTGAAGTGAGCAAGAGGCCTTTGCATGCCAATTATTTCTCAGTTTCTTCTATCAAATAAGTAAATATTTTAAAAAGTGAGGACCATAGGTCATTGGGTAAATGAAGTCTGAAAGCAGTATATCTCAAAGAATGCTCAAGAGATGGCTGTAAGAATATGTGGAAAATGTTCCTCCCCAGCCATCTATAGATACTCTGTATGCAGGTGCTGGGGATCTAATGTGGACGGCTTTGGAAATATCTGCATCTCTGAGTGATATCCATAGAGTATCCACTCTAGCTTTCTCCTCTTCTCTGGACCATCCCTCTCTGCCTTAGTGTTCTCAGATGTACTATTCATAGAAGAGAGTCCTGGGATCTTTCTCCTTCTTCTACTTTCTTCACCCCTGGCCAGGCTTCCTACTCTTCTAGGCTAAGAAACTGGCCTTCTGTATCAGCAGCAGGAGAGTGAGGCAAACACTGGGTAAAAACTTATTGTCCTTTATACAACACTAGGAGTCGTAGTTCAAAGGTGTCTGAACAAGACAGCTCACAGGGAAGAGAGAAAGTTCTACTGCTGAAAATTATAAAAGAAGACCTTGTGTGTTTACATGTAGGGAGTTTGCATGTAGATGAGGAAAACCAGACATAAGGTGGATGGATAGACCTAGTTGTTGCAAGATTAAACAAGATGAATTTAAAAAATTAGTTTAAGATTTCATACATTTATAGGTTTTAGATATTAGAATGTAGAAAAAAGTAAACCTTTTATTAAAGCAAATTTTAGATTTTTCATTAATGTGACCCCTTTATAATGTATGTACAGTAATTATATCCTTGTATCTACATTTATACATATACTTAACATATATAAATTGCATAATGCACGCATATGTAGATTATTTTCGGAAATTATATAAATGCTGGATCTTGGGCTGGAGAGATGGCTTAGCGGTTAAGCGCTTGCCTGTGAAGCCTAAGGACCCTGGTTCAGGCTCGATTCCCCAGGACCCATGTTAGCCAGATGCACAAGGGGGCACACGTATCTGGAATTCGTCTGCAGTGGCTGGAAGCCCTGGCGCGCCCATTCTCTCTCTACCTCGTTCTCTGTCTGTTGCTTTCAAAATAAATAAAAATAAACCAAAAAAAAAAAAATGCTGGATCTTCTGCCTGCTTTTGTCATCGTTAGCATTTTTCTTGAGCCACTGTCATTTTTGATTTTTTAGGCCAGGAATGGTGATGCATGCCTTCTTAAAAAAATCATTTTATTAATTAGTTTTGTACTCAGCGAATACAGTTAGTTTGGTACCATTATTAGGGTCATCCATGATCTACCCCCTCTCCTTGGCCCCTCCTTGTTGAGGTATATGGGTTATGCATTCTGGAGTTAGCCCACAGGTATGAGTAGGATAAATGTGTCTGTGTATCATGACCCAACATGTAGCTTTAACATTCTTTCCACGCCCTCTTCTGCAAAATTTCCCTAAGCCATGTTAGGTTCATTTGTGGTGTGCTTCAGTGATGAGGTGTTGGGGGTCTCTGAGGCTCTGGATCTCTGATTATGTAGTTGTTTTTTCTCTGTGTTGATCTCCTTCACCCTTGTGCTGGTACCCAGTCCAGCAAGAAAATAGCACCCTTGCTTGTTTTGCCAATTTTTCTTAGGTTCAGCCAGGGACCTTTTGAGGTATGATGGGGTGGCTCTCTCCTTAGGATCTACATCTATCTGAAAAAGAGAAGCAGATTATCCAACGGAGAGTAAGTTAGCACCAGACAAATGAGATAACCCTTACTTTTTTTTAATAGAGAATTTAACAGGTGGAGGCCCTCTTGTATCCCACAATTGATGGTAGCTTGAGAGTGGAGAGCAGGCTTATGTTTGGATATGGTTCTGACTTGTTTCCCAGCTCCAGCTATGGGTCCTTTACACTGAGGGGATCAGTTAGCCGAATTGAGAGCAGTTGGTTTCCCAACATGGCTGTGTGCCACTAAAGCACTTGCGTGGGCATCACGACAGGTTATTTGCAACTAAGCAGGTTAGACCATGAGTTGCTTGGACAGATATTGGTCATTTTCTCCCAGTTGCCCATGTAGCACCTTCTGGCACTAGACATGCTGACTGTCTGGGGACTGACTCTTTTCCAGCTTCCAGCCATGCCGTTCCATTGTACATGTCAACCATATAAGGTGTCTTCAGCAGTAGGGACTTACCACTAATCTTTGGTGGGTCATCAAGCACTCTGACAGAAATCTGTCTTTCTTTTAGGAAACCTTGAAGGTCTTGCTGATCAAAAGCTCATTGTGAATGATAGCCACCTGCTGGTACTGGGAGTTACACATCAGTGCCCACTCAGAAAAGGAAGAAAAAGATATCTAATATATAAGAGTTAGAGAGAAGAGTGAGAGACAGGGAAAGAGAGAGAGAGAGGTAGGGAGGGAAAGAAGCTGTAGAAGATTGAGGTCCATCTTCATCACAGCCTCTCCAGTGTCTTGTAGCTCAGTTGTTCCCTCTAAGGGCTTGGTGAAGGTTCATTCATTTGGTCTGCCTTTTAGGAAGTAGAATTTTATGGTACCATTGCCATTTGGGTCTACATTTGTGTTTCCTACAACCTCCCTTGTCCTCCCCTCCCTCCCCTGCCCTCCCATCCTATTGTCTAGTCCATGAGATGCTTACTGCATATGTAAGGCATCTTGTGTAGTTTCAGGTTATGTGCTGAAAATGAGTGAGACTATGTGGCATTTTTTTTTTTTTTCCTGTGATTAGGTAAATTCACTGAGAATGATCTGTTCTAGATTTGACTATTTTCCTCAGATTTCACTGTGTCATTTTTTCTTACTGATGTATAGAATTCCATTGTGTAGATATACCACATCTTAGTTATCCATTCTTCTAGTGATGGACATCTGGGTTGATTCCAGCTCTTAGCTATTACAAATTGAGCCGCTACGAACCTAGTTGAGCAAATCCCTCTGGCCTGTGGTTTGAAGGTTTTAGGGTAGATGTGCACTAAGGGAATAACTGGGTCTGTTGGTATCTCTACAGTCAGCTTTTTCAGGAGTCTTCATATTGCTTTCTAAAGTGGTTGTACCATCTTACATTCTCACCAACAGTGGATGACTGTTCCTAGTTCTCCACATCCTCACCAGCATTTATTTTCATTTGATTTTTTGATGTTTGCTATCCTTATTGGTAGATAAGGTAGAATCTCATAGTTGTTCTAATTTGCATTTCCCTGATGATTAGGTATGATGAACATTTTCTTAAGTGTGTGTTTTCCATTTGTATTTCTTCTTCTGAGAACTGCCTGTTCAGCTCTTTGCCCCATTTTGTGAGTGGAGTGTTTGACTTTACTGTTTAGATTTTTGAGTACTTTGTACATTCTAGAGATCAGGCCTCTGTCAGTTGGATATCCAGCAAACATTTTCTCCCATTTTGTGGGTAACCTGTTGGCTTTGCTTCTTTTATGCTTGTCTGTAAAGAAACTCTTCAGTTTCATGTGATCCCATTGGTTGAGTGACTGTTTAAGATTGTGAGCTACTGGACTTTTGTTCAGGAAGTCTTTTCCCATTCCTATATGATTGAAAGTACTTCCTGTATTTTCTTCCAGTACTAGTTGAGTTTCTGGTCTTATATTGAGGTCTTTGATCCATTTGAACTTGAGTGTAGTGTATGGTAAAATGTGTGGATCAAATTTCAATTTCCTGCATGTGGTTATCCAGTTTGTTCAGCACCATTTGTTGAAGATGTTGTCTTTTTCTCAGCCTATATTGTTCAGGCCTTTGTCAAATATCAAGTAGCTATAGTTGCTTGACCCAAAGTCTGGGTCCTCAAGTCTATTCCATTGGTCTATACTCCTGTTTTTATGCCAGTACCATGCTGTTTTTATTATTATGGCTTTATAATATAGTTTCAGATCAGGTATGGTGATGACACCAGAGATATTTCTTTTGCTGAGGATATATTTGGATATGCAAGGCCTTCTGCCTTTCATATGAAATTTGAGATCATATTTTCGATCTCTGTGAAGAACTCTGTAGGGATTTTCATTGGAATTGCATTAAATCTGTATATTGCCTTTGATAGGATTGCCATCTTCACAATGTTAATTCTGCCTATCCATGAGCATGGGAGGTCTTTCCATTTTTTCATGTCCTCCTCAATTTCTTTTTGGAGTGTTTTTATGTTTTCATTGTATAGATTTTTCACTACCTTGGTTATCATTATTCCAAGGTATTTTATTTTATTTTTGTTGCTATTGAAAATGGGGCCATGTCCCTTATTTATTTCTCTGTATCTTTGTCATTTGCATATAAAAAGGCTACTGATTTTTGTGCATTGATTTTGTATCCTGCTAGTTTGTTATAGGAGTTAATCACCTTCAGGAGTTTTGGGATGGAGTTTCTTGGGTCTCTTACATAAGCAATTATGTCATCAGTGAATAGAGCTAATTAAAATTCTTTCTTTCCAAATTGTATCCCTTTTATTTCCTTCCCCTGTCTTATTACTTGAACTAGGACTTCCAGTACTATACTGAAACACAGAGGTGAGAGTGGGCCACCCTGTCTTATTCCTGATCTTAATGGGAATTCCTCCAGTCTCTCTCCATTAAGTATTATTTGGGCCTTAGGATCTTTGTAAATTGCCTTTACTATGTTAAGATATGAACCAACCATGCCAATTCTCTCCAATGTTTTCATCATGAAGTGATGTTTTATCTTGTCAAAGGCCTTTCTGCATCTCTCCAAATGATCGTGTGTTTTTTGTATTTATCCTTTTTTGTGTGGTGTATTACATTGACAGATTTCCATATGTTGAACCGCTCCTGTGTTCCAGGGATGAATCCCACTTGGTCAAGGTGGATAATGCTTTTTATGTGTTGTTGGATTCGGTTTGCGAGGATTTTGTTCAGTATCTTTGCATCTAAGTTCATCAGGGAAATAGGTCTGTAGTTTTCTCTTCTTTGGCATCTCTGCCTGGTTTTGGAATTAGGGTGATACTAGCTTCAAAAAAGGAGTTGAGTAGCTTTCCTTGTTCTTCAATTGTGTGGAACATTTTGAGGAACATTGGTTTGAGTTCTTCCATGAAGGTTTGATAGAATTTAGCTGAGAAGCCATCTGATCCTAGAGTCTTCTTTGGGGGGAGGTTTTTTGTTACTTTTTAAATCTCCATGAGTGTGATAGGTTCATTGAGGAGATTAATCTACTCTGTGTTCAGCTTTGATAGCTGGTATGCATCCAGGAATTTATCCATCTCCTCCATATTATCCAGTTTTGTGGAGTAGAGGTTTTTGAAATAAGTCCTGATGTTTCTCCCAATTTCACTTATGTCTGTTGTGATCTCTCCTTTTTCATTTTGAATTTTGTTAATCTGAAGCATGTCATTTTTTCTGCTTGATCATATTGGCCAGGGATTTGTCAATCTTGTTTATTGTTTCAAAGAACCAGCTCTTTGTTTTGTCAATTGTCTTGATTGTTTTCTTAGTTTCCAATTCATTAATTTCTGCTGTGATTTTAATTATTTCTTTCTTTCTCAAGCTCTTTATGTTGGATTTTTCTTGCTTTTCTAGTGCCTTTAGGTGGATGGGTAGGTTATTGATTTGGGATCTTTCTATCTTTTTTATGAAGGCATTGAATGTTATGAATTTTCCCCTGAGGACTGCCTTCATTGTATCCCATAAGGTTTGGTATGATGTGTTCTCATTGTCATTCAATTCTAGAAGCTTTGCAATTTCATTTTTTATTATTTCATCCACTATCCATTTATTGTTTAAAAGTGTGTTGTTCAGTTTCCAGGTGCCATTGGGATTCTTGGTGTGTCTTTTGTTGTTAATTTCTAGCAATATAGCATTGTCATCTGATATGCAGGGAATTATGTCAATTTTCCTAAATATTTGGAGGTAGTCTTTGTGACCCAGTATATGGTCTGTTTTAGAGAATGTTTCATGGGCTGCTGAGAAGAATGTGTCGTCTGTGGATTTGGGATGGAAGGTACTGTAGATGTCCATTAGATCTAAATGATCTATGGTTTTGTTGAGCTCTCTTACTTCCCTGTTTGGTTTCTGTTTGGATGATCTTTCTATTACTGATAATGGCGTATTGAAGTCCCCAACTATGATGGTATTGGTGCTTATTTCTTTTTTATTGTCAAGTACGTTTTGGTTTATGAACTGTGGTGCCCCTGTGTTTGGTGTGTACAGATTTATGATTGTAATATCCTCTTGATAGATCATTCTCTTGATAAGTAGGAAATGGCCTTCTTTGTCTTTTTTTATTATTTTTGGTTTGAAGTCTATTTTATCTGATACTAATATAGCTACACATGCTTGTTTCTTATTCACATTTGCTTGGAATATTGTTTTCCACCCTTTCACCCTGAGGAGGTGTCTGTCTTTAGTGGTGAGGTGGGTTTCTTGAAGGCAGCAGATTGAGGGGTCTAATTTTTTGATCCATCCTGTTAGCTTATATCTCTTAATGGGTGAATTAAGGTCATTAATATTTAGGGTAATAACTGTGAGATTTGATTTGATCCTTGCCATATGGTGATGGTATATGTGGGTTGGTGTTTTCATGGACTTTGAAGTTTTTTGTGCCTACTCTGAGTTTGGTTATTGTGATCTGCTTCTTGTAGGCATTTGAGTTTGATTATTTCTTCTCTGTGGAGAATATCCTGAAATACTCTCTGTAGTTTTCATTTAGTGTTCATATAATTGTAAAGCTGAGTTTTGTCACGGAAAGTTTTTCTTTCATCATCTATTATGAGGGATATTTTGCTGGGCAGAGTAGTTTGGGTTGGAAGCAGAAGCCATAGTTCTTAGACTTTGCAGTGTTTCATTCCAGGCCCTTCTAGCTTTCAGGGTTTCCATTGAGAAGTCTGGATTAATTCTGATGGGGTTACCTTTAAAAGTGGTATGCTATTTTCCCCTAGCTGCTTTCAGGATTTTCTCTTTGGTGTCAATGTTTAGAGTCTTAATGACGATATGTCTTGGAGAATTTCACCTTTGGTCCAGTTTGTTTGGAGTTCTGTTGGCTTCTTGTATTTACTTTTAATTTTTGTTTATTTTTATTTATTTATTTGAGAGTGACAGGGAGATAAAGGGGGGAGAGAGAGAGAGAGAGAGAGAGAGAGATTGAGAATGGGTGTGCCAGGGCTTCCAGCCACTGCAAATGAACTCCAGATGTATGTGCCCTCTTGTGCATCTGTCTAATGAGGGTTCTGGTGAATGGAGCTATGAATCGGAGTCCTTAGGCATCACAGGCAAGCATTTAACCACTAAGCTATCTCTCCAGCCTGGCTTCTTGTATTTTGATGGGCCTTTCTTTTATGAGACTGGGGAAGTTTTCTTCAATTATTTTGTTAAATATGTTCTCCATGTCTTTGGTCTGAATTTCTTCCCCTTCTGGTATTCCAATGATCCTGATAGTAGGACGTTTAAGTGTATCTCACAATTCCCTCATGTTTTGTTCACAGAAACTCTTCAAGTTAGTGAAATTTTTGAACTCTTGAACTGTTTCTTCCATCTTGTCTTCCAGATCAGAGTTTCTATCTTCCACATGGCTGACTCTATTCTTGAGAGCTTCTAGAGAGTTTTGGACTTGTTCAATTAGGTTTGCATTTTCTACTACTTTCCTATGTATAATTTCCATCCCTCTGTCAAGCTCCCTTTTCACGTCATTTTCTGATTTTCTTGATGATTCTTGGAATTCATCCTTGCATTTCTTTATGTCTTCATTTAGCATCACCAGGTTATTTTTGAGGTCCTCTTGTTTTCCCTCTCCCTCATATCTCTTAACTGTCTTTGAACTCCTTCCATTTTCTTATTTATTAGGTCTAGTTTATTGATGGCAGCACCCACACAATTATCAGTCTTTTGTTGCTCTTCTGCAAGTTCTACCAGTAGCTTAGTCAGGATTGCATTGCTCATAGCTTCATTTTGGTGTTCTGATCCTAATGACTCTTCGATGTTTTGATTATAGATGTTTGTTTTAGGACTGGGTGATCTAACTGGATTTTCTTGCATTTGATTTTTCATGTTATTGCTTTTGCACTGTGGTCTGCCCATCACAATGTAGGGCACGAAGGTGGGTGGATCAGCCTGGGCTCAAGCACAATGGGAATTTGAAGCAGCCTGAGGCAGTTGTCAAGCAGCCTGAGCTTTGGCTCCTACTTGCCAAAGCCGCTGGGCACCAACAGTTGCCTGAGGTTTCACAGGGTAATGAACCAAACAAAGATGCATGTGCTAGCACTAAGAGGGACACTGAAGCACCAAGCACTGATGCAGCACAAACTCTGGTGGGGGAACACTGGGACCCAGAAGTGGTCTGCGCTCCCCTGCAAGATGGCAGCGTGGCAGACAGGGAGGGGATGGCACTGAAGCTGGCTCAAGCAACAGACACAGTCTGAGCTCACAGGGCAGTTGCGATGGGCCTGGTCTCATGCATGAATGTGCGTGGCTGGAGCAGTAAGTGAGTGAATGGGTGTAGCAGGCTAAGGTTCCACACACTGGGATTGATGGGCTCCGAGACTGACACAGCCTTGCCCCATTTGGCCACAGATTGATCAAGTAGCCTGAGCTCCTATGGGCCAGCAGGGGTAGCCTGGCCAAGCTCACTCGAGGGCAGGTGTAGTAGGGTGATTGCCACTATACAGTGAGGGAAGTGGGACGATGTTGGCCTGGGACCCCTTTCCTACAGTAAGTGAGGGAGTTTCCTGAAGCTGAGAGTGGGAACTGCGGCTGCTTGGGGGTGGAGTGGGCTACCCGCCCTCAAGGGAATCAGTGATTCCCTGTTTTTCCCCCTCTGTGGCCTCCCACTGGCAATCTTTTGGAGATTGCTCTTCCCTAAAAGACCCAGTGAACCCTTCATGTCTTGCCTTTCTTTCCTGGGGATCTGTGGTTCTGTGGCACAGCTATGCAGTCACCATCTTGGCTGGAAGTCTTTGATGCATACTTAAATCCCAGGACTTATTGTTTTATTTTTTTAGAGAGAGAGAGAGAGAGAGAGAAAGACAGATAAAGAGAGAGAGAAAATTGGGGCACCAGGGCCTCAGCCACTGTAATCAAACTCCAGAAGTGCCACCCACTGGGCATGTGCGACCTTTGGGCCTCTGGCTTATGTGGGATCTAGAGTTGAACATGGGTCCTTAGGCTTCAGAGGCAAGTGCCTTAACCACTAAGCCATCTCTCCAGCCCATCACTCTCATCTTTAAACACCTGCTTTGCCAGGAATTATCCATGAACATGCCAGAGGAAAGCCCTGCTTCCTGTTACTAGGTCTGTCACCATAGAGTCTGGGTTACTGGGATGCTGCTCTCATCTTATTTTTGAAATGGAGTGCCTTGAAGAAGTGATGTGAAAGTTAGTAAATTGTCACATTCTTTGCCACCACCTCAAACAACCTAAGTGAGAAACAATTCACAGTGTAGGAATAATGCCAGAGTCTTTGCTCATAGCACGTGTGACAGGAGTGGGCCATAATTGCCTTTTGAAAGCCTGTCTTTCATCTGCATTCATCTACAGCAATAAATTAAGGCTTACTACAGCAAAGAAAGTGGAGAGAGTAAAAAGAGACCCTTTGCTAGAGCTAGCTAGACAGCTGTTGTGTTTTGTTAGGGATATAAGGGTTGATATGAAAGTGCCTCTCCCAGAATGGAATGCTTGCATATGCATTCCTTACAGTTTAACTCCAGAAAATCCTGAAGGTCAAATCCTGTGGACGAGTGTGTACAGAAACAAATGCAGCCATAGGTGGTACATTTAAAATGACCCAGTGTATGCCTACAAACCAGAAAGAACAATAAAAAGAAAATTTTCTTCAACTTCTTTTTCTTTTAAGTCATTTATTTCTGTGCTTTTCTTTCCATACAATGCAAGGATAAGCTACCACCTCAATCTTTCAAGTTGCTGAGATTTGGGCACTCTTCTAGGTGGATTACAGCTCTTCATCTCTGGAAGTAGAAGTCAAATTTTAGTTTGCCTGTCTTCTGGAAGCTTTAAGACAAGTATAAACTGTCAGCCCCTGTCCAGAGTTTGGAGTTAGCAGCACGGACATGAGAATCTATGTTTATCAAACAAACCAGTGCATTTTCATACAGAGGACTTACGAAGTCACCCCAAGTAAACACTAACCTGGGGCTAATCATTTGTTGTTGTCAGTGAAAAGCATTTCTGAGAAAAAAAATCTCATGCTTTGAGCTTACATAAAACTTTCTAATATAATATTCTAACATGTTTTTGATCTTTAAATTTCCAGATAGTTTTTCTATTCCAGCGCCACTCTCATAATCAAAAGCATCATCTCATCATCAAAACAATCAAAGTTCCATCACCACAGTGTTAAGTTCTTCATGTCACTTAGGAGGAATCAAGAAGATTAATGCATAGCAGATATGGTCTAGAGTCATTAAGGAGGCAGTTTGCACCTCCTGGCTCTGTCTTCAAGCACTCAAAGTATACAACTAATGTTAAGAATTAGGACTCTGGAATTCTGCACTATGCTGCAGTTAAATCATTGTGGGGGGGGGGTCTTAATTATTTCCTAAGGCTAAAATCCTAACAGTGGAATTTCTGGGTCAGAAGCAAATATTTAATCACTTTTGTTTGGATGGGCAAGTCATAGTACAAAAGAGTGATTAAATTGGGCATGGTGGTGAATGCCCTCAGGAGGCTGTGGCAGGAGGAGTGATAGTTCAAGGCCAGCCTGGGCTAGATAGTAACAGCATGAGTCCCTACCTTACAAACTAACCAAACCAAACCAAAAGTAATAACAAAGTCAATATAACCTATTAGGGTTTGTACTGTGCTCAGCTCTGTGTCCTAGTGTTCATAGCAATATAGATTTGGTTTATCATTTACCTATTTAAAGATTATGGAAGCCATGCAACTAATAAGTAAGTAAGACAGAACTGTGACTCAGGCTCTTCTGATGCCAAACCCTTGTTCCAAAGTGCCGAGATATGCTGCCTTTAGAAGGATTATGTTAATTGACTTTTATCAGAAGTATATGAAAAATTTTTTTCTTTTTTTTAAATTTAATTTATTAGTTTTCTTTTCAGTAAATACAGGCAGTTTGGTACCATTATTTAGGCTCATCTGTGATCTACCCCTTCCCATTAGACCCTCCGAAAACTTTTTTTTCTTAAAATATAACTGTTGAATAACAAATTCCTGTGAATTGAAATATTCCCTCCTAAAGGGAGGAGGGATGCTCAGGAAACTGGAGAGAAATCTGGGAGACATGAAACTTAAAAGGTCACAGGACGACTCTCCAAAGTTATAAGAGCAGCAAATAACTATTGAGGGGCAGGTTCTGACCAGTCCTGTGCTACAATTTTCTCTGAATTGAAACATTCCCTCCTGCAAAGAGTCAAGAATGCATTCAGGAGACTCATGGGGTCAACGAGTCTGGAGAAAAGGTTGCCAGATCCCTCTGTAAGGTGATATAATGAGGTAAAAACTGCTTGGGAGGGGACTTGGATTGGCCTGGTGGTGTGGAGAGACCCTTCCACCAGCAGGGCTGCTTTCAGGGTGTGCAGTGCGATTTAGAGATGCTTCTCCCTGAGCCGTCGCCTATGCTGGGGTGAGCTTTTCAAAGATGCACCTGTCTTTGAGTCGCCCATTGCTCTTATAAGCAACTCCTCAACCTGCTCTGTATATAACCCCAATAAAATTATTGTTTCACCAAAACTGGTGCAATACTGAAATACCCCTATCTGGGATAAATAATGTATTCATGTCTCCCTAGAGAAAATGTTTCCTGCAACAATAACTAACCTGGGACATTAAAAAAAAAACAAAAAAACAAAAAAAAAACAACCCACTTGTTTAGGGTGTAGTGGTGCATGCCGAATATCCCAGCATTTAGGAGGCAGAGGTAGGAAGATTTCTGTGAGTTTGAGGCCAGCCTGAGACTACATAGTGAATTACAGGTCAGTATAGGCTAGAATAAGACTCTACCTCAAACAAACAAAAAACAAAGTTGGATGGTAATAGAGAGACCTGGATGGAATCTGGAAGAGAGTCAGTGCCCAGACAGTTAGCTTGTCTATTGCCAAAAGGTGCTACCTGAGCAACTGAGGGGAAATGGCCAAAATCTGCCCAGGCAACTCATGGTCTAAGCTACTCATCAGCAAACAACCTGATGTTATACTCATGCAAGTGATAATGGCACACAGCCATGGTGGGTAACCAACTGCTCGTGAATTGGCTAATGCATCCACTCAGTGGAACAGAACCCATAGCTGGAACTGGGAAATAAATCAGAACCATATCCAAAAAATGAATTCACTCTCCAATATCAAGCTCCCACCAATCTTGGGCTACAAGAGGGCCTACACCCATGAAATTCTCTCTAAACTAATAAAGGTTACCACATTTATTTGGTGCTGACTTTACTCTCCATTGGGAAATCTGCTTCTGTTTTTCAGATGGATGCAGAAAGTGAGGAGAGAATCAGCCCATCACACCTCAATAGGGTCCGAGCTGAAACTATAAAGGAATTTTTGAAATAAGCAAGAGTGCTGCTTTCTTGATGAAACTGATATTAGCAGAAGGGTGAAGGAGATAGACACAGAGAACACTCAACTCCTACCACACCAGAGATCCAGAGAGACAGAGGCTCCAAAGACCTCATCACTGAAGTAGACCTAAAATGAACCTAACATAGCTCAGGGAAGTTCCATGAAGAGGGAGTGGAAAAACTATTAGAGCCATAAGTTGGGACATTATGCACAGAGACATTACTCTTCCCCATAACTGATGGCTAACCCCACAATGCACTACCCACAATCCCCAAACAGGAGTATCCCTTCAGGGGTAGGAGGACAGGGAGAAAGTTAACAATGGTACCAACATGGCTGTTTACACACTGAGTATACATCACCAATAAAGAAAAAGAAAAAATAAAACACTTGTTCAATGGGAGCAGTTATTTAAGCAATAAACTGTTTCACAGTAGGTCTAGAACTCAAATTAGGTAGTTCCTCTTTATAGGCCTTCACAGTACAGGGATTGATTCTTTTGCCAAGCTCTACTATTACATAGTCAAGTATAATTGGTGGCCAAATTTCTCTCAGATCTTTTCTGCTTCCATTTTTAGTGGACCCAATTGCCACAGTGAGACATAGAGTAGAGGAGTGGATGATACTGACTATGTGATCTTATGGAGGATTTTTAATTTTAATTTTTTAGTACCAAGGGTCAAAACCAGGGCTTCATGCATCCTAGGTAAGCACACTACCACTAAACTCCATTCCCAGCCCTAGGGGATGAATTTAGTTGTCTATAATATAATCTATTTATGTTTGGCTTCTGAGCTCAGTTTTTCCAGAAGGAATTTGATCCTTCTTTGAATATCCACATCCGTAATAAGCAGAGAAAATAAAAAGAAAACAAAATAAATTAAATACATTTGGTTAGAGAGAGAAACAGATATATCTAGTCCAGGCCTTGTTGGTTATATCAGTGAAATCTTAAATTTAGTTCTGAGTTCTTAAAAAAGTAAATTAAGAGTTCTATAGTTCGTTTGTTTTCTATAAATGAAAACATACAAACTCTAATAGATAGCAAATTCCTGATATGCTATAGAGTTTTAGGAGGGATGTCACGTAGGGCTGTGGAGGCAGCTCTGTCAGTAAAGCACAAGGACCTAAGTTTGATCCTCAGAACCCACAGAAAAATGCCTAGTGCTATGGAGGCAGAGAAAGGCAGATTCCTAAGGCTCACAGGCTAGCTAGTCTAGTCTAGCTAGTGAACTCCAAGCCAAGTAGAGATCCTGCCTCAAAATAAATAAATAAATAAATAAATAAATAAATAAATAAATAAATAAATAAATAAAATAAAAAGGTGAATAGCATTCTTAAAGAACCATACCCTTGGGGCTGGAGATATGGCTTAGCGGTTAAGCTCTTGCCTGTGAAGCCTAAGGACCCCAGTTCAAGGCTCGATTCCCCAGGATCCACATTAGCCAGATGCACAAGGGAGTCCATGCGTGTGGAGTTCATTTGTAGTAGGTAGAGGCTCTGGCGCGCCCATTCTCTCTCTCTCTCTGCCTCTTTCTCTCTCTGTCACTCTCAAATAAATAAATAAAAATAAACAAAAAAATTAAAGAACCATACCCAAGGTTTTCCTCTGAACTTCACATACATATACCCAATATTAAAAAATAAAAAAGAGGGACCAAGTAAAATAATAATATTACTATCAGATTTCAGTGTTGCAAACATTGCAAACATTAATGTCTTTACATTAGTGCTTTTCATGGATATACTTTTAACAAAACTATATTTGTTAAATTTGTCATATTTTCTTTTGTTAGGTAGGACTATGCCCAACAAATTTAAGAATCTGTTTCTAGTGGTGATGTGTATATGGGGTGGTTGTTGCCAGTGGTTATGTTGTATATGTGTAGTTGTTGTTGTTGTCGGTGGTGGTGGTGGTGGTAGTGTTGGTGGTGTATTGTGTGTGTATGATTATTGTTTTATTTTTGGTTGTTTGTTTTATGGAGGTAGGGTTTGCTCATGCCAAAGCTGTTCTGGAATTCACTATGTAGACTCAAGCTAGCCTTGAACTCGCAGTGATCCTCCTACCTCTGCCTCCTGAGTGCAGGTATTAAAGGTGTGCACCACCATGCTCAGCTGATTGTTGCTTCTTTTTAAAATTATTTTGTTTATTTTTATTTAATTATTTGAGAGCAACAGATAGAAAGAGGCAGATAGACAGATAGAATGAGCACAGCACAGCCTCCAGCCACTGCAAACAAACTCCAGACATGTGAGCCCCCTTGTGCATCTGGCTAATGTGGGTCCTAGGGAATTGAGCCTCAACCTGGGGTCCTTAGGCTTCACAGGCAAGTGCTTAACCACTAAGCCATCTCTGCAGCCTTGATTATTGCTTCTTTTATTGGACAGTTTGTCACTCTAGTGACAGGCTATCTTGGAAATCACTATTTATCCCAGGTTGGCCTTTAGCTCATGGCAATCCTTCCACTGGCTTTGAATTCACAACAATACTTCTGTAATCCCAGTGTTGTGATTTTAAGTGGGAGCCACATTGCCTGGCCCCTCTGCATGGCTTAACGATACCTATTAACGGGTAACTTGAAAGAATGAAATATGTTCTAATTAGTCAACTTGTTTTCCTTTGGACGTACTGTGAAATATTTCTACCTGAAATAAAGATCAAGATTCCATTTCTATGTTCAAGCATATTTTTAATTAATGCTGTGTTGGGCACTAAATCAGGGCCTTGACCACACTAGGCAAGTGTTTTAACAGGAACAGCCCCAGTCCAATGTATGACTTATTATAAAGGAAGTGTTTTTATAAAACAGCCCAGTGATTGAGTTTCTCTGGAATAATGTGTTAATTTAATCCACAGTACCTTTTTCCCATTGAGTAACACTGGCTCCTTAACACACTTGATGAAAGTCCCAACCAGCTCAGTTCTTTTACATTCTCTTAGGGGATACTCTTGGGGAAATCCTCACAAGCTGTTTAATTGTTTTAATGGATGAGTCACCTTTTGGTGATTTCTTCTTTAGTGGAGCTGTGCTGAATGGATACCTGAGGGGTTCTTCTTGCCCAAGAGACTTCTGGAGGATGATAGATGCTGGTTTGGCTCCTTCCCTCAGCCTCTTGAATCCATAGTTTTTGTAATTTTTTCTTTTGAAATTGATAACCTTAATATCTTCACATACATTGATTTGATCATGTTTCCATTCCTTTCTCCTCTTTTGTCCCTTCTCTCCAGCTCCCAGTGCCTGAGGACCCTCCTCATTCAAGGTAGTCCTTTTTCTGTTTTTTTTTTTTTTTTTTTTTTGTCACATTCCTTTTGTTCTACTCTGTCCTCCATGTCAAAAATATTGATGCCAATCTTATGGGGATCTCAGTAGTCATGAGGGGCCATATCTGGAGGATGGTAGTGCAACTATAATTCAGAAACTTAACTTGCTTTTCATTCTTACATAAAAGATCAAGTAGTGGTGTCTAATAGCACTTGTTTTCTTAATAGGTTGGTAATAAATGTCACTTTTGGGTTTTATACACTGTTTTATTGTAGCTCCTTTCTCTAGAATGCAGGCATAGGTTCACGGACTTTAAGACCACAAGAGTGACAAAACTACCCTATACTTGGTGCCATTTCTACAACCTACTGCATCATCTTATCACTAACACCCTATATTTAAGTCTGTCTTTCTTTTAGATAAGCATGAGCCAGGGAACCTTCTAATCTGTTGTTTAAATAGAAACATCTAAAACTGACTGGAATAGTATTCAAAAATGGGCTCAGATTCTTATTTATATGAAACTCAGGCACAAGCTAGGATACATATCTTCATAGCAAGCTTGTGCCACTTTGTGCGTCTGGCTTTATGTGGGTGATGGGGAATCAAACCTCATCATTAGGCTTTGCAGGCAAGTGTCTTAACAGCTGAGCTATGTGGTGTCCTAGTAAAAAGTGATTGCTAAGTTAATTGATGAGGCCCCTGTAACAAGGGCAAAATGACTAGGATAAATCTATTTGATATGAGCATTGTGTGACACTAGTCTTCAAAAATGAAGACTGAAAGACATGGGGAAGCCTGTGTTTTTATATGATTATGTTTGATGATCAGTGGATTTTATGCCGAGTGTTACTGGATATAAGGGATTTGATTGGTAATAAACTGGAGGGCATTTTCAAAATCTCTGTTCAGCTTCTTCTGTGTGTCCATGTGTCTGCAAAGATAGAGACATTCTTTTTCAGGAGTGGGGACAGAATATCTCTCCTTTGGTGCTGGCACCTAGATCAGAGGATGATCAGAGGATGCTTTTCTGACTTGCTTCCAGGAAGAAAGACAGAGAGATTTCTTTATGGTGCTCTTTTGTAAAATTTCCAAGATACCAAATTTAAGGGAAGTGTGTCCTGAAATCCATAACTTGAAATGCAGGATTAACGTTGTCCTTTAAGAAATTAGCTGGGTGTGGTGGTGCATGCCTTTAATCCCAGCACTTGGGAGGCAGAGGTAGGAGGATCGCCATGAGTTTGAGGCCACTCTGAGAATACAGAGTGAATTCCAGGTCAGTCTGGGCTACAGTGAGACCCTACCTTGAAAAACCAGAAAGAAAAAATTAAAAAGAAATTAAACTATAGCCAGGCATGGTAGCACACGCCTTGAAACTTGGTACTTGGGAGGCAGAGATAAGGAGGATCATTGTGAGTTTGAGGCCAGCCTGAGACCACATAGTGAATCCTAGGTCAGTCTGGGCTAGAGTATGACACTACCATCCTCCACCCCCCAAAAAAACCAAAAAAAAAAAAAAAAATGAAAGAAAGAAAGAAAAAGAAAAAGAAAAAGAAAAAGAAAAAGAAAAAGAAAAAGGAAGAAATGAAGCTGTTAGGTCAATTCCTTACTGAATCATTTCATACCATAGGAAGAAGTGAAATGTCCTTCAGGTTTGTGAGAAGATAACTGCTTTAAAGGTTTATTTTTTTTTAATTTTTATTAACATTTTCCATGATTATAAAATATATCCCATGATATTTCCCTCCCTCCCCACCCCCACACTTTCCCATTTGAAATTCCATTCTCCATCATATTACCTCCCCATTACAATCATTGTAATTACATATATACAATATCAACCTATTAAGTATCCTCCTCGCTTCCTTTCTCTACCCTTTATGTCTCCTTTTTAACTTACTGGCCTCTGCTACTAAGTATTTTCATTCTCACGCAGAAGCCCAGTCATCTGTAGCTAGGATCCACATATGACAGAGAACATGTGGTGCTTGGCTTTCTGGGTCTGGGTTACCTCACTTAGTATAATCCATTCCAGGTCCATCCATTTTTCTGCAAATTTCATAACTTCATTTTTCTTTACCGCTGAGTAGAACTCCATTGTATAAATGTGCCACATTTTCATTATCCACTCATCTGTTGAGGGACATCTAGGCTGGTTCCATTTCCCAGCTATTATAAATTGAGCAGCAATAAACATGGTTGAGCACGTACTTCTAAGGAAATGAGATGAGTCCTTTGGATATATGCCTAGGAGTGCTATAGCTGGGTCATATGGTAGATCAATCTCTAGCTGTTTTAGGAACCTCCACACTGTTTTCCACAATGGCTGGACCAGATTGCATTCCCACCAGCAGTGCAGAAGGGTTCCTTTTTTTCCACATCTCCGCTAACATTTATGATCATTTGTTTTCTTGATGGTGGCCAATCTGACAGGAGTGAGATGAAATCTCAATGTAGTTTTAATCTGCATTTCCCTGATGACTAGTGACGTAGAACATTTTTTTAGATGCTTATATGCCATTCGTATTTCTTCCTTTGAGAACTCTCTATTTACCTCCATGGCCCATTTTTTGATTGGCTTGTTTGATTCCTTATTATTTAACTTTTTGAGTTCTTTGTATATCCTAGATATTAATCCTCTATCAGATATATAGCTGGCGAAGATTTTTTTCCCATTCTGTAGGTTGCCTCTTTGCTTTTTTCACTGTGTCCTTTGCGGTGCAAAATCTTTGTAATTTCATTAGGTCCCAGTGGTTAATCTGTGGTTTTATTGCCTGAGAAATTGGGGTTGTATGCAGAAAGTCTTTGCCAAGACCAATATGTTGAAGGGTTTCCGCTACTTTTTCCTCTAGCAGTTTCAAAGTTTCTGGTCTGATGTTAAGGTCTTTAATCCATTTGGACTTAATTCTTGTGCATGGCGAGAGAGCAGAATCTATTTTCATCTTTCTGCAGATATTTATCCAGTTTTCAAAACACCATTTGCTGAAGAGGCTGTCTCTACTCCAATGAGTATTTTTGGCATTTTTATCGAATATCAGGTGGCTATAGCTACTTGGGCTTACATCTGGGTCCTCTATTCTGTTCCACTGATCTACATGTCTGTTTTTGTGCCAGTACCATGCTGTTTTTGTTACTATGGCTCTGTAGTATAGGTTAAAATCAGGTATGGTGATACCACCAGCCTCTTTTTTGTTGCTCAGTATTATTTTAGATATTCGAGGTTTTTTGTGATTCCAAATGAATTTTTGGATTGTTTTTTCTATTTCCATGAAGAAAGCCTTTGGAATTTTGATAGGGATTGCATTAAATGTGTAGATTGCTTTAGGTAAGATTGCCATTTTCACGATATTGATTCTTCCAATCCAGGAACAAGGGGTGTTTCTCCACTTTCTAGTGTCTTCTGCAACTTCTTGCTTGAGTGTTTTAAAGTTCTCATTGTAGAGATTCTTTACTTCCTTGGTTAGGTTTATTCCAAGGTATTTTATTTTTTTTGATGCAATTGTGAATGGGAGTGATTCTCTGATTTCATCCTCTGTGTGTTTGTTGTTAGCATATACGAAGGCTACTGATTTCTGTGTATTTATTTTGTATCCTGCTACATTGCTGTAGGTTTTGATCAGCTCTAACAGCTTGCTAGTAGAGTCTTTAGGGTCCTTTATGTATAGAATCATGTCATCTGCAAATAATGAGAACTTGATTTCTTCCTTTCCAATTTGTATCCCTTTTATGTGTGTCTTGCCTTATTGCTATGGCTAAGACTTCCAAAACTATATTAAATAGAAGTGGGGACAGTGGACACCCTTGTCTTGTTCCTGATTTTAGTGGAAAAGCTTCCAGTTTTTCCCCATTTAGTAATATGTTGGCTGTAGGCTTGTCATAAATAGCCTTTATTATATTGAGATATGTTCCTTCTATTCCCAGTCTCTGTAGGACTTTTATCATGAAGGGATGTTGGATTTTGTCAAATGCTTTCTCTGCATCTAATGAGATGATCATGTGATTTGTGTCCTTCAACCCGTTTATGTAATGTATTACATTTATAGATTTGCGTATGTTGAACCATCCCTGCATCTCTGGGATAAAGCCTACTTGGTCAGGGTGAATGATCTTTTTGATATACTCTTGTATTCTGTTTGCCAATATTTTGTTGAGAATTTTTGCATCTATGTTCATGAGGGAGATTGGTCTGTAATTTTCTTTTTTGGTTCTATCTTTGCCTGGTTTTGGTATCAGGGTGATGCTGGCCTCATAGAAGGAGTTTGGTAGAATTCCTTCTGTTTCTATTTCCTGGAAAAGCTTAAGAAGCAATGGTGTTAGCTCTTCCTTAAAAGCCTGGTAAAATTCAGCAGTGAATCCATCCGGGCCTGGGCTTTTTTTAGTTGGGAGATTATAGATAACTGTTCGGATCTCCATGTTTGTTATAGGTCTATTTAAGTGATTAATCTCATTTTGATTTAATTTAGGTAGGTCATATAGATGAAGGAAATCATCCATTTCTTTCAGATTTTCATACTTTGTGGAGTATATGCTTTTATAGTATGTCCCTATGATTTTTTTTTTTTGCTTAATATTTTTTTTTGTTTTTTTTTTAAATTTTTATTAACATTTTCCATGATTATAAAATATATCCCATGGTAATTCCCTCCCTCCCCACCCCCACACTTTCCCGTTTGAAATTCCATTCTCAATCATATTACCTCCCCATTACAATCATTGTAATTACATATATACAATATCAACCTATTAAGTATCCTCCTCCCTTCCTTTCTCCACCCTTTATGTCTCCTTTTCAACTTACTGGCCTCTGCTACTAAGTATTTTCATTCTCACACAGAAGCCCAGTCATCTGTAGCTAGGATCACCATATGAGGGAGAACATGTGGCGCTTGGCTTTCTGGGCCTGGGTTACCTGACTTAGTATAATACTTTCCAGGTCCATCCATTTTTCTGCAAATTTCATAACTTCATTTTTCTTTACCGCTGAGTAGAACTCCATTGTATAAATGTACCACATCTTCATTATCCACTCATCTGTTGAGGGACATCTAGGCTGGTTCCATTTCCCAGCTATTATAAATTGAGCAGCAATAAACATGGTTGAGAACATTTTTTTAGATGCTTATATGCCATTCGTATTTCTTCCTTTGAGAACTCTCTAGCTCCATAGCCCATGCCGGTTGTGGTGGCGCACGCCGGTAGGATGTTGCTGAAGAGGCAGAGGCAGGAGGATCATGAGTTCGAGGCCAGCCTGGGCTACACATTTTGTGGGGTTCCATGGTGTAATGGTTAGCACTCTGGACTCTGATTTTTTGAATTTCTCTGGAATCTGTTGTGATGTTACCTTGTTCATCTCTGATTTTATTAATTTGTGTCTCTTCTCTCTTTCTTTTGGTCAGATTTGCTAAGGGTTTATCAATCTTGTTTATCCTTTCAAAGAACCAACTCTTTGTTTCATTAATTCTTTGGATTGTTCTCTTTGTTTCTACTTCATTAATTTCTGCCCTAATCTTTATTATTACTTCCCATCTACTGATTTTAGATTTGCCTTGTTCTTCTTTTTCCAAGGCTTTAAGGCGAAGCATTAGGTCGTTTACTTGCGACCTTTCTAATTTCTTAATATAGGCACTTAAGGCTATAAATTTACCTCTTAGAACTGCCTTCATTGTGTCCCAGAGATTTTGGTATGTTGTGTTCTCATTATCATTTGACTCTATAAATTTTTTGATTTCCTTTTTGATTTCTTCATTGACCCACTCATCATTTAGTAGTGTATTGTTTAGTTTCCATGATTTTGTGTATGCTCTATAGCCTTTCTTGCTACTGATTTGTAGTTTAATTCCATTGTGGTCAGATAGAATGCAAGGAATTATTTCAATTTTCCTGAATTTGTTAAGATTTGCTTTGTGTCCTAATATATGGTCTATTTTAGAGAATGTTCCATGTGCTGCTGAAAAGAATGTATATTCTGCAGCCTTTGGATGAAATGTCCTGTATATATCTGTTAGGTCCATTCCTTCTATGACCTCATTTAGTCCAGATGCCTCTCGGTTTATTCTTTCCCTGGATGACCTGTCAATTGATGAGAGTGGCGTGTTAAAGTCACCCACCACCACTGTGTTTGGTGTTATCTGTGACCTTAGTTCTAATAGTGTTTGTTTGACGAATTTGGGAGCCCCCATGTTAGGTGCATATATGTTTAGGATTGTAATGTCCTCCTGTTGGAGTGTGCCCTTAATCAATATAAAGTGACCTTCCTTATCTTTCTTGACTAACGTCGGACTAAAGTCTACCCTGTCTGATATTAGGATAGCAACCCCTGCTTGTTTTCTAGGCCCATTTACTTGAAACACCGTCTTCCAACCTTTCACTCTAAGATAATGTCTATCCTTTGTAGAAAGGTGAGTTTCTTGGAGACAACAAATTGTAGGATCCTGCTTTTTATCCCAGTCTGCAAATCTATGTCTTTTCATTGGGGCATTGAGACCGTTGATATTAAGAGATATTATTGAAAGGTGTGTATTTATGTTTGCCATTTTTGTGTGTGCGTGTGTTTTACTGGTTCTACCTGTGCTCTCTTCTGTTAACTGGTATTTGAGTATAGCTTGTTTTTTCTAGGTTCCTTATATGTGTGCTTTTCCTTTTGTTCAGCATGGAGGATTCTATCAAGTATTTTCTGTAGAGCTGGTTTTGTCTTCAAATACTCCTTTAACCTGCTTTTGTCATGGAATGTCTTTATTTCTCCATCTATTTGAATGGATAACTTTGCAGGATAAAGTAACCTTGGTTGACAGTTGTTATCTTTCAGAATTTGGAATATATCACTCCAAGCCCTTCTGGCTTTAAAAGTTTGTGTTGAATAATCTGCTGTAATCCTGATGGGCTTGCTTTTGTAGGTAACTTGATTTTTCTCTCTAACTGCTTTCAATATTTTTTCTTTGGTGTGTGTGTTTGGAAGTTTGATTATAATATGGCGAGGAGAGGTTCTTTCTGGGTTTTGTCTGGCTGGGGTTCTAAAGGCTTCCTGTGTCTGTATTGGCACCTCTTTCCCAATTTGGGGGAAGTTTTCCTCTATGATTTTGTTGAAGATGCCTGCTATGCTTCTGGAGTGGAGTTCTTCTCCTTCTACTATGCCCTGAATTCTTATATTGGATCTTTTCATAGTGTCCCGATTATCTTGAAATTCCCACTCATACTTTTCTATAAGTTTGTCTTTCTCTTTGTTGGACTACATTAGGTCTGCCACCTGGTCTTCTAGCTTATATATTCTGTCCTCTTCCTCATCCATCCTACTGGTGGGATTTTCCACAGAGTTTTTATTTCATTAACTGTGTTCTTCATTGCTAGTAATTTTGACTGGTTTTTCTTTATTATTTCTATTTCCCTATTTATGTCTTGTATTGCCTTCTTTATTTCATTAAATTGGTGTCCTGCCTCTTCTTTGATTCCTTTGATTTCCTCTTTGATTGTTTTCATGTGTTCTTTGACCTCTTTGAACATATTTATAATTATTCTTTTGAACTCTTTCTCAGGCATTTCCTCTAGCTCTTTCTCCATGGAGGACATTTCTGATGCATTAATACTTTTAGGTGGATTTATATCATCTTGCTTTTTAGTGTTTCTTGTGTTATAATGTATATATTTTTGCATCTTGGATTAAGTTAATGCTTGGATTTTCTAGCTAGCTGTGTATTCTTAGCTGTATCAATTGATTTGATGTAGTATATTTTCAGGGTAGGACCTTAAGGTGTTAGGTGTGGCTCTTAAGACTCTCAGAGTATCTACAAAGATGTTCTTAGGGGTTGAGTTTCCCTGCTATAGGAGTATTCAAGCAGGCTGAGTGGAATAAAATACAGGCAGATTCTAAAATTTAACTAAACACTGTACACATTCAATCAAAAACAGCCCCGAGTATGTATGCAAGAGTAGTTATTATAATGACCAGATCCTCTATCACCAAAGAGGTTTAGATTTCTGGTCTGTTGAGGGATCCAAGTCAGCTTGTGACCAAGTGAGACCCTTCCCTGGTGCAATCCCAGTTACCTTGTGTATATACCAAAGGCAAAAAAGAATATACTAGTTACCTTTAATATTGTGTGCATTGCTGAATGCTAACCTTGTGGTGCTTTGATTTATGTGTCCCCATAAACTTAGGTATTCAGAAAGCTAGGTCCCCAGTTGATGGCAATTTAGGAACTAACACCTTCTAGAGGCAGTGTATTGTTGGGGGAGGGCTTATGGGTGTTATAGCCAGCTTCCTCTTACCAATGTTTGGCATACTCTCCTGCTGTTTTTGTCTATCTGATGTTGTCCAGGAGGTGATGCCCACCCTCTGATCACATCCTCATTTCCCTTGCCATCATGGAGCTTCTCCTTGAGTCTAGAAGCCGAAATAAACCTCTTTCCCCCACAAACTTCTCTTGGTCTAATGTTTTTTCCAGAAATGTGAATGTGACTGCAGCAGTAAAGTTGGTACTGAGAAGTGGTGTTATTGCTACTAGAAACCTGACTATGGATTTGGTCTCTTGGAACTGCTTTGCAGGAGACACGTGGATGAATTTGCAACCTTGATTCTTTTGCAGTGCTAGAACTATAGTTTGATGAATTTTTCTGGTCAGAGTTTAAAAACCTGAGTGTAATAAGAACTATGTATTGTGAGATTTCACTTATGTGGGTGAGAAAAAGCTTTGCCTGGAGGGGCCTAGAAGCAGTTTGTGTGAGAGATTTGCTGTTATGTCTGTGTCCTGAGAACTTGTGGCAGTTGCATTGTGTAGAAATGGACTAGTGTGAGCAGAGGGATAGGGCACAAAAATGAAATCTTTGGGTGAAACTGCTGCCTATTCAGCTGCAATGGAGAGATTGCAACCATTGAGATTGGGCCAGCATTAGAATGTCAGGAAGAATGCAGAGTCTTTTTAAGGGACCTGAGTGCTGAAGGAGAGTCCTGATCTTCAAAGTCTGTTTTATTCCCTCCTGGATTAATAAATTATCAGCCTACCTGGTATTACATAATATAACAAATGCAGGAAAGAGAGGGTCATTGAATTTGCAACATGGTTGTGTATTTTGGAAATGGCCATGTACAGTGTGAAGCAGGCTTGTTGGATTATCTGCCTGGAGACCCAATGGAGCCATGAGGATGAACTGTGGGTTGTAGTGGAGACCTAATGGAGAGGTCAGGACTATGAGATGGCTGCCAAGGAGAGCTACTGGCACCAGATGAAGTTTTCTGGGACTGTGAGTAGCCGAGCTCAAGGGACAGACTTGGAACTCAAGAGATTTATCACTGGTTAGAATTTTAAGAGTTGGAGACTTGTCACTGGTTAGAGTTGTTGGACTTGGTGCTATGGAGTTTGGTGTTTGCCCTGTTTAAATCTTGTATTGGTTGAATATTTCTTTGCTATGTCCAATGCTATCTTTTGCAGTGTGAATGTTTATTCTATGCCATTATGTGTTTTTTTTAGTTTATTTTTGGTATTATGGCTCAGTTAAAAGACTTTGGACGGGCTGGAGAGATGGCTTAGCGGTTAAGCGCTTGCCTGTGAAGCCTAAGGACCCCGGTTCGAGGCTCGGTTCCCCAGGTCCCACGTTAGCCAGATGCACAAGGGGGCGCACGTGTCTGGAGTTCGTTTGTAGAGGCTGGAAGCCCTGGCACGCCCATTCTCTCTCTCTCCCTCAACCTGTCTTTCTCTCTGTGTCTGTCTCTCTCAAATAAATAAATAAAAAATTTAAAAAAAAACATTTAAAAAAAAAAGACTTTGGACTAGGGGGATGTTTGAACATCATTGGTAATGATAAAAACTATGGGAACTTTTAAAGTTTGATAAATGCATTGTATTTTATATCATGTATGGTTATCACTTTATGAGGGCCAGGGGTGGGATGTGGTGGTTTGATTCAGGTGTCCCCCATAAACTTGGGTATCCTGAATGCTAGGTTCTCAGTTGACAGAGATTTGGTAACTAAAGCCTTCTGGAGGCAGTGTATTGTTGGGGGTGGGCTTAAGGGTGTTATAGCCAGTTTCCCCTTGCCAGTGTTTGGCACACTCTCCTGTTGTTGTTGTCCATATGATGTTGGCCAGGGGGTGATGTCCATCCTTTGCTGATGCCATTGTTTTCCCTTGCCATTGTGGAGCTTTCCCTTCAGTCTGTAAGCCAAAATACACCTTCTTTTTTTTGTTTCCCCACAAACTGCTCTTGGTTGTGTGTTTTCTGCCAGCAATGTGAACCTGACTGCAACAAGCCTCCAGTGAGAAAGTTTTCAATGTTTAAAATAATATAGCATATAATGAATCTTGATTATATATTATGTTTTCTTTTTCTTTCTTTTTCCTCCAAGTTTTTTTAATTGTGCTATACCATCAACTTACTCTTTCTTTCTTTTAGCATGTTGTTTTAAATATAGGGTAATAGCTACTCTTTTGATATTATTGTGTGATAGTGCTTAGGGAAATTATAACAGTAACCAATATTCAGGTTGGTTTTGTTCCCAAACCTCAAGGGTACTTTTGTGAACTATTCTGGAGTATTTTGAGGGTTCTAATGATTTAAATAGGTCTGCTTAGTCTCTGTTACCTTGTAGATGTGACTTTAAGCAATTGTCAGTCAGGACTCTTGTGATCAACAATGGCTAGGATGTGGCACTTGGATCTCACATGATGGTGCAGTTACCTTCACATTGTTGGGGAGAAAATCACCAGAACAAACATAGCCTTGAAAGGGTTTATTCTGGCTTACAGTCTCAAAGAAAAGCTTCATGATACTAGGGAAAGCATGGCATGACCAGGTGCTGGACATCACATGTTGTCACAGCAGCTGGAAGAAAGAAGTAAGGGTGAGCTAGGCTTCAGCAATGGGGAACTGGCTATGCTACCCCAAAGCCCATCCACAAAAACACACCTCTTCCAACAAAGCTCCACCTACAAAATTGCCACTAGATGAGGCCAAAATTTCAAAACACATGAGGCTATGGGGACATTCCACATACTACATGTGGCATCATTGTACAGAAAGAATATAATCTTGATAGTCCTGAGGTCACTCACAGTTAGATAACTCGTACTTTGGAGTCAGGTATTATGGAGAACAAACAGTTTTCTATCCTGTGTGTGGTGTACATGTATATGTGGATCCATGTACACATGTATGTGCATGCATGTGGAGGCTAAAAGACAATTTCAGGTGTCATTCCTAGGTGCTGTCCACCTTTTTGGGAACAGAATTTCTCATTGGACTGTAACTTGCATAGTAGACTAGACTTTTATTTTTCTATTTTGGTTTTTCAAGGTAGGGTCTCACTCTGGTCCAGGCTGACCTGGAATTCACTATGGAGTCTCAGGGTGGCCTTGAACTCTCATAGCTCCTCCTACCTCTGCCTCCTGAGTGCTGGGATTAAAGTTATGCACCACCACTCCCAGTTTAGACTAGACTTCTTAATGACCAGTAATCCTCAGGGATCCACCTATCTTATTTCTGACTTGGTAACACTGACATTACAAGCAAATGTTATCACACTTGACAGTTTTTCCCCCCATGAATTCTGGGACAAAACATAGGTTCTCATGTTTGTCAGGCGAACAACTGAACTATCTTCCCAGCTTGAGCCAGTGGGGTGTTTTTTTGTTTTTTTTTTTTTTTTTGCTTTTTTTTCAGCATGTCCTATTTAGCAAGGCCACTTAAAATGTTTTTCTTTCTTTTTTTTTTTTTTCGAGGTAGAGTCTCACTTTGGTCCACGCTGACCTGGAATTAACTATGTAGTCTCAGGGTGGCCTCGAACTCTCAATGATCCTCTCACCTCTGCCTCCCAAGTGCTGGGATTAAAAGCGTGCTCCCCCACTCCCGGCTTAAAATGTTTTCCTTAAGAGCCCTTTAAAGAAAGGTACAACATCATTAAGTCCTAAATACCTTAAATAATGCTTTATAGTTGACAAGAAAATGTGTAACATGTTAGAATAAATACTACAAAATCTGCTTAGTAATTTCTGCAATGCATTGAGAACTATAAAGAAGAGGGAGTCTGATGGGTTTCCACTTTAATCCTTTGCCTTGCATAGGACCTCTCACATCTGACATGCTGACTTAGTTTTATAAGATGAAAACGTTTTGTAGATCTGTTTCTTACTGATGTGAATATAGTTAACAGTACAGAAACATGCTTTTAAAAATAATTAAGATGGTAAATAGCTGTGTGTTTACAACAAAAAAAATTATTAAATGAGGGCTGGGGAGATCCTTAAGTGTTAAGGCACTTGGCTGCAAAGCCTAAGGAGTAGAGTCCAATTCCACATGCCCCCATAAAGCTAGATGCACAAAATGGCACATATATCTTGAGTTCACTTGTGGTGGCTGGAGGCCCTGGCATGTCCATTCTCTCTCTCTCTCTTTTCAAATAAACAAAATTTACAAAGCTTAAAAAATACTCAAATGATACAAAAATGTGTATGTCTGAAGGACTCAATAGAGTTTATGGAGCTGGTTACTGTGGGTATCTGAATTCAAAGCAGCAAGGAGGCATGTAAATATGAAACTAACAGTTAAGAAAAAAACATATTCTCTATTCCTTATCTATTGAGTATGTAGCAGTTGTTATGCATGACAGTACTGTTTTGGTTCTGTTACCCACTTTTTGTTTCTATTGAAATTAAACACAAAGAAGTTAAGAAGTTAAGTTTTCCCAGGATGGCAAAGATGGACAAGTGCTAGAATTAAGTTTCAGACCTAAATTCACTTGATTCTCATTATTTGAGGCAGTAATGTTCTGTAAATTAACTATGAACACGGAAGTAGCAAATACTGAGCTATGTCTCTAAGGAGAAATAGAAGTTGGCTTTCTAGAAACTTCTGATCACAACATAAAAGTTAATCCCAGGAGATAAACTTGTTCAAAAGTAAGATAGTCTTGGGCTGCAGGGATGGCTTAGCGGTTAAGGGCTTTACCTCTAACGCCAAAGGACCCAGGTCTGATTCCCCAGGACCCACGTTAGCCAGATGCATAAGGGGGCACATGCGTCTAGAGTTTGTTTGCAGTGGCTGGAGGCCCTCTGTCTGTCTGTCTCTTTCTCTCTCTTTCCCCATCTTTCTGGCAAATAAATAAATAAAAATAAAATATATTTTTAAAGTCAGTTTACTATTTGAAAAAATGTTTTTAAAAATTAAAATATTCTTTGCTATATATACTTCTGTTTTCTTTGACTCCTCATTCTTCTCTCCCTACCTGCAATGGCTACTAATTATTAATAACTTGAAGATTTTAGTGTGTCCTGAAGTGGGAAAAGTTAGAAAAACATAATATATTTCAAATAACTGGTTTTCTTTTTTAATACTTTATTTTCATTTATTTACTTGACAGAAAAAGAGAGGAAGAGGGGTATATAGAAAGAGAGAATGGGTATGCTAGGGCCTTCAGCCACTTTAAATTAACTCCTGACATTTGTGCTTCCTTGTGCAGCTGGCTTATGTGAGTATTGGGGAATTGAACCTGGTTCTTTTGGCTTGGCTTTGCAGCAAGCACCTTAACCTTTAAGCTATATCTCAAATCCAAATAACTGGCTTTCAACTTGAAAGATTGTTCTTTATTCTGATATTATTCTCTCCTTTACTTTGGTTAGAACGTTCTTTTTATTTTTGAGGTCTTGAGACAGGGTCTTGCTATATAAACCAGCCTGTCCTTGAATGTGGAAGTCCCCTGTCTCAGCCTCCTGAATCCTGGAACTAAGAATGCGTACTTCCATAGACTTCCTTTCCTTTATTGTTCTTTCTTTCTTTTTTATTCTTTGTAATTTGATCTATATTGACTTTTTCTTTGCAAAATTATATTTTAATGTTTTAAGTACTGGTAGTCCTAGATTAAACCCTAGGTTTATAGTTACAGTTTTCTTGATTATTGAAAGGTACAGCCTGACAACCACAACTATGTGCAAGAACTATAAATGAGTTATATTTATTTCCAGATTTCTCTGAAAGAGAACACTTTTGGCAACAGACTAGAAATGTTTTCAAGGATATGACAGATAATTTTTCACATAAAATAGGTGTAAGTCAGCACTTGTCAAATTTCCTTTCATCAGTTATCTTTTATCCAATGTTTACCTTCTGCGCAGAAATAATATATCATGGCCTGAGTACTTTTACCCTGAAGTTAGTCACCTCTTGAGTCAAATTGCAAGGCAAGAAGGCCTTTAGATTTGTCTTATAACTCTCATCTTCTCTCAAGGTGTGATCTACAGAGAATGGGGCTTAGGCCTGGACTTAGCCACAAAGTAAAAGGAGCTTTTAATACCTCTTGAAATTTTATAAACAATCATCCAAATTGGAATAAACAGAGCTGAGGGGTTACATCACATAGTTTATTTCTGTTTGTGATGAGCTGGAGAAACATTTTTCTCTCCAGTTTTCATCAAAAGATCATTTGGTACATCCAACCATCTTCAGAAAGATAATGGGATTTCCAGTCCCAAGCATTCCATTAAAATGATGTAAAATCTTTTCTCCACCTCATCATTTATACACATCATTTATACAGTGGAACAGGTAAGTGGCATAGTTTCGCAGTGGGTAGCTAAGGAAGCAGATTTTGTTATAAGCAAAACATAGTGACTTTATAGTCAGTAAAATGATGTTTGTAAATATAAAATGTAATTCCTCTGTGTAACAGGCAGAAGGAGGTATCTAATATCAATATTCCAATGGGTATTAAATATATTAACTCATTATATGGGGTGAGGGAATAAGCTCTATGGATAAAGTGCTTGCCACACAAGATGAATGCTAGTTTTGGACCCTTAGAACCCATTTAAAAAGATCAGACATTGTGGCGAGCATCTGTGATCCTAGTACACCTGTGATAAGAAGGGAAACAGAGGTAAAAGAATTTTGATGAAGTTCATGGGCGACGCATCCTGGCAAATGAAAAAATGGTGAATAACAATAAGAATAGGAGATGTTGTCTTAGGGAAGGTAGAAGGAAAGGACTAATGTCAAAGGCAGTCATCCACTGACGTCCACAACGTGCATGTGGTATGAGTGCACCCACACTCACACACATCTACACATACCATGTACACACATTAAAAATGGATTGTTTTGTTGGTGTACCACTACTGTGCTTTATACATGGAAGGTATTAAATGATGCATTTCTATGACTGACTGAATTCTGTTTATATCAGGTTCATTTACCAATGCAAACCTTTTATAAGTTGTATTATATAAAATCAGATTATATTTTCTGTCAATATGAATCTGTAATATGGCAATTGCTTAAGAATATTTACAGAAACAAATAAAACATTGCATATTATTCATATTTCATGTAGCTTTGAAGTGATTTTATTGTCACAGTTACACATAGTTTGGTAGTCACCCATAAAATGCATGTAAGAGTACCAAGAAGTAAATGTTGAAGTGAATTTATAACAATAACACATAGTCATAGATACATAGTCAAGATTTTGTCTTTCAATTTCCCTTTTTAAATACTCATTACAGGGTCAATAATTAGAGTTTTTACAAATGAAATTGCACTTTAGAGATATTATTTTTTTCAAATCTGAAGCAGAATATGATTGTGGATAGAATTATAGAATTGAAGAAAGAAACCTTAAACTTGACTTTATAAAATAAAGCAGTCAGGCAAAAGGATCCTTAGTATTTTTTTAGTTTTATATTTCAAAGCTATAAGAAAGACAATTTTGAACATTAGCTAAAAAAAGCAGTAAAAATGTAACATTATGGCTTGGATAAGTGTCCCCCAAATGTCCATGTGATAGAGGCTTGGTCTTCAGCACATAGCTATACTAGAAAGTGATAGAATCTTTAAAAGGAAGAAGTCCTATCATTGGCGGTATGCCTTTGAAAGAGCTATTGGAACATTAGCCCCGTTTCTCTCTCTCTCTCTTTCACTCTTTTCACTCTCTCAGTCTTTCTCTGTCCTTCCTAGATGCAGTGAAGGGAGCAGCTTTATTCCTCCATGTACCCTTGGTGGTGATATTCTGTCTTTCCACAGGCACAAAGCTATAGGGCTTACTAATTATGGACTAGAACCTATGGAAATGTGAACCAATATAAACTTTTCCTTTTTTAAAGTTAATTGTATTGTCACAGTAAAGAAAAGTAACTAGTGCAAGTAGCTATAGTGTTATTTTAAAAATAGCAACCTTATTCAACAATTTTTAAACAATTTTTAGGTTAACTCTTTCCATCTGACTGTAAACTTTGACTGCTGCATGAAACCATTCATTATACCTCCTTTAATTTGCAAAATGACTTGGCTATACTTCATATGAGACTCATAGGGTTCTGTACTTTACATTGTGAATATTGTAACATGTGAGCATAAGTTATTGTCTTTTTAAAAACGAGACTGCTTTAACATACCTTGATCACTTTCGTATTCCACAACAGTGCAGAACATAATATATTACACAGAACACTCAATATTTATTAATTAAATCGATCAAGCTATTAGTGAAGGTATTAACTATGGGCTTATCAAACTAAAGCATTCAATTATTCATGTATTCATTCAACAAACACTTGCTGAGGGTTTACTGTGTACCCTGTGTTCACTAGGAGCTGGAGACATAAAGGTAAATACAGCTGTTTGAATTAAGGAGCTCATAAAATAACAGGCTGACATTTAACTAAAGTGCCAGACTGTGTGATATATTAACAGTATGGGTCATGATGGTGTGTGGATTATGGAAAATATTTCCTAAACTAGAGGATGTTATTTCTGAGTTAGGTGTTTAAGGGTTGCAATGTATTTATGAAGCAGGTTGTATGGGCTTACATGTGAATGTGTATGTGTCCATGTGTGTGTGGTATCCCAGAAAGGGAGTGATATGGTCTTCAGGAGTGAGAAACAGCATGGCTGCTGGTGGAGGATAGGACACACACCCCCAGGAAGGCTTCCAGGGTGGTGCTGGGAGAGGAGGTTAAACAGCTGGGGACCCTGGCGCAAACATGCATGATGAGGAGACACTGAGGTGGTTTTACCAGAGGCAGTGGCCTCATTCAATAGCACTGTGGAGAATAGCAGGAGATGAGAAGATGGGAACATGGACCTCCAAAGTGTTACAGAAATCAGTTGAGTGATAGGAGGCCTGGGACTCAGCTGTGTTGGGGTGGTGGAGAGGAGCAGATGGTTCCCTAGTTGCTTATTGCTGTGATTTTCACTTGGATTAACTTGTCTGGATTCTTTCTAGAAAGACATTTAAAACTTAATAAAAGTTATGGCCAGACAATTAATAGAGAAGTTTAAAAGTTAGACTTTCAAGAGGGAAAATAGTTGGCAAAAGAAAGTCATATGAAAACTGTTTTCTAATCTACTTTTGTAGAATGGTCAGAAAGCTTTTTTTTCCTTATTCTCTTACATGCATTCAACAATTCATAACACATTCTTTTCTTTGTCTTTCTTTGGCTTTTTTAATGTAGCTCTGGCTGGTCTGGAACTCACTGTGCAGCTCAGGCTGATTTTGAACTTGCTGGGATCCTTCTTCTTCTGCCTCCGAGTGCTGGGACTGCACAGGCACTCCACACGTGGCTCATCATTAAACTTTTCTGAAAGAAATTTAAAAATTCTTTAATCTAGATGACTATGATGGTTAATCTCAATTTTCTTCTAGATCGGAGCTAGAATCACCTAGGAGACAAATCTCTGTGGATGCTTGGGAGGGAGTTTCTAGATTAGATTAATTGAGGTGGGAAGACCTATAATGTGGGTAGCACCATCCCAAACACTGGGTGCTGAATCAAAAGGAGAAAGCAAGCTGGGCAGGAACACTCTTTGTTTTCTGTTTCATGACTGCAGGCACAATGTGACCAGCTGCTTCAAGCCCCTGCCACTGTGTTTTCCCTGTCATGATAGGCTAGGCCTCTAACTGCATGTCAAACTAACCCTCCCTTAAGTCATATGTTATCAGGTATTTTGTCACAGCAACCAGGAAATCAACTAATACATTGACTCTATAGAATCTAAACTGAATTGTTAATGTCAAGCTGCTTTGTTGTTTTATGGTGGTGCCGTGTATATGCATGTGTGTGTTTGAGTTAGATTCATTACAGACTTATTTCTGTCTGCAACTGTATGAAAGGATATTCCTAAAAACCTTCAGTGTAGGAAAGGATGTGAACTTACCAAGTACGTAAGTTTTAACATTCACCTTAAAAGATGGATAGGATTAAAATATTCACATACTTGAAATGAAATTATAAGTGTGGGAAGAGGAATGTATTAGTTGCTTTCTATTGCTTTGATCAAATATGTGCAATGCCTAGATCTCACATACATCTTATAATTTAAAAAGTTTTGATATAAAGCTATTGGAATAGATATTCTAAATAGCTAAAATTGAGAAAGAATAGGTGGGTGCCACCTGAGATTCATAGCAACATCAACAAACGACTTTTTTGAAAACGATGAATGCACATAATTCCTAATGACCCCTTTACAGGCTTGTATCATTTATCCAAATGGCATGCCATGGGTCAGCAAGCTCCTTGACAAGAACACTTCTTTGTGTGGAATATAAATCACAACTGGCTGCCTTACTTAAAACTTGGATGTGATAACAGCTCTGTGACTCAATAAATTTGAGTTTCTAATAATATGCAGAAGAACATAAAACCTGTTTATGCATTATAATGCAGGAATAATGTATCTTTTTGCAATCATTGGCATAACTAAATTCACTAACTTGCCTATGGCATGCATAATGAAAATTTGCAAAGTGCTCAGAATTTTAAATTTGATTCACCTGCAATTCAAATCTTGGCAACAATTAAAGATGAAGTCATACATATCAAACCAAAATATCCCTTTATCTGAGGAAGATGTTATATGCTGGGGGAGGGGAGTGATTTTTTATATGACCTCTAAGGTTGTAGTAAAATTATAATCAAAGAGATTAATGTGTTTGTATATTAAAACAAGTTCTCGCTTTTAAAATTATGATTACTAGGACTTCCAGTTAAGATGGCGGCGTAGGTACCACGCCAAAGCAGCCTAGGGGGGAAAAAGACCCAAAAAACTCAGCAAAATACACACTTTTACTAAAAAGTGAGGTGTATAGGAAATTGAAGCGGCAGCGGAGAAGTAGAAGAGTTATAGAGCATCCAGAGCCCGCACAGGCGGGAAAAGCGGCTCCGGCAGCTTGGCCAACCACAGCGACCGCGGTGCAGCAGAAAACTGCCAGACTCGGTTTTAGCCGCAGGAAAAGCCAGGTGCGGGATTTTCCCCTCACACTGCGCTCTCCACAACTCGGGAAACGTGAGGGGAGAGCGGCAGCGAGCAACGGAGGAGCATACCGCGAGGTAGAAGAACACGTGGAGCAGCGAGACAACCAGAGCAGCTGCGGCTCCCTCCCCTCCCCCACCGCCTGAACCCAGCTCCATTGAACAGAGCAGCAGCCCGGGACCCGGCCACGCCAACTTGGGCTGACAACGGGACCCAAGCAGGAGCAGAGTTTGGGAGCAACATCAGCGGCTCCAGCACCGGTACCAGCGGCCCCAGCAGCAGCAGACCCAGGAGCGGCAGCAGCGGCAGATCCCGCAGCAGCAGCTTCAGTGGGAGAAGCGGCAGTGGACACAGCAGCAGCAGCTTCAGCAGCAGTGGTGGCTTCAGCAGTGGCAGCTACAGCAGCAGCAGAGGCAGCAGCAGCGGCTCAGTTTGCCGCGTAGGAAAAGCAAGTGCCCAGCTCCAGAAATCAGAACAGCAGCCCGACGACCCAGGCAGCAACTTGACTGAGACCAAAATCACCCAAGGCAACTGGGATTGCACCAGGGAAGGGTCTCACTTGGTCACAAGCTGACTTGGATTCCTCAACAGACCAGAAATCTAAACCTCTTTGTTGATAGAGGATCTGGTCATTATAATAACTACTCTTGCATACATACTCGGGGCTGTTTTTGATTGAATGTGTACAGTGTTTAGTTAAATTTTAGAATCTACCTGTATTTTATTCCACTCAGCCTGCTTGAATACTCCTATAGCAGGGAAACTCAACCCCTAAGAACATCTTTGTAGATACTCTGAGAGGCTTAAGAGCCACACCTAACACCTTAAGGTCCTACCCTGAAAATATACTACATCAAATCAATTGATACAGCTAAGAATACACAGCTAGCTAGAAAATCCAAGCATTAACTTAATCCAAGATGCAAAAATATATACATTATAACACAAGAAACACTAAAAAGCAAGACGATATAAATCCACCTAAAAGTATTAATGCATCAGAAATGTCCTCCAGTGAGAAAGAGTTAGAGGAAATGCCTGAGAAAGAGTTCAAAAGAATAATTATAAATATGTTCAAAGAGGTCAAAGAACACATGAAAACAATCAAAGAAGAAATCAAAGAGGAAATCAAAGGAATCAAAGAAGAGGCAGGACACCAATTTAATGAAATAAAGAAGGCAATACAAGACATAAATAGGGAAATAGAAATAATAAAGAAAAACCAGTCAGAATTACTAGCAATGAAGAACACAGTTAATGAAATAAAAACTCTGTGGAAAATCCCACCAGTAGGATGGATGAGGAAGAGGACAGAATATCTAAGCTAGAAGACCAGGTGGCAGACCTAATGCAGTCCAACAAAGAGAAAGACAAACTTATAGAAAAGTATGAGTGGGAATTTCAAGATAATCGGGACACTATGAAAAGATCCAATATAAGAATTCAGGGCATAGTAGAAGGAGAAGAACTCCACTCCAGAAGCATAGTAGGCACATTCAACAAAATCATAGAGGAAAACTTCCCCCAAATTGGGAAAGAGGTGCCAATACAGATACAGGAAGCCATTAGAACCCCAGCCAGACAAAACCCAGAAAGAACCTCTCCTCACCATATTATAATCAAACTTCCAAACACACACACAAAAGAAAAAATATTGAAAGCAGTTAGAGAGAAAAATCAAGTTACCTACAAAAGCAAGCCCATCAGGATTACAGCAGATTATTCAACACAACCTTTAAAAGCCAGAAGGGCTTGGAGTGATATATTCCAAATTCTGAAAGATAACAACTGTCAACCAAGGTTACTTTATCCTGCAAAGTTATCCATTCAAATAGATGGAGAAATAAAGACATTCCATGACAAAAGCAGGTTAAAGGAGTATTTGAAGACAAAACCAGCTCTACAGAAAATACTTGATAGAATCCTCCATGCTGAACAAAAGGAAAAGCACACATATAAGGAACCTAGAAAAAACAAGCTATACTCAAATACCAGTTAACAGAAGAGAGCACAGGTAGAACCAGTAACACACACGCACACACAAAAATGGCAAACATAAATACACACCTTTCAATAATATCTCTTAATATCAACGGTCTCAATGCCACAATGAAAAGACATAGATTTGCAGACTGGGATGAAAAGCAGGATCCTACAATTTGTTGTCTCCAAGAAACTCACCTTTCTACAAAGGATAGACATTATCTTAGAGTGAAAGGTTGAAAGACGGTGTTTCAAGTAAATGGGCCTAGAAAACAAGCAGGGGTGGCTATCCTAATATCAGACAGGGTAGACTTTAGTCCGATGTTAGTCAAGAAAGATAAGGAAGGTCACTTTATATTGATTAAGGGCACACTCCAACAGGAGGACATTACAATCCTAAACATATATGCACCTAACATGGGGGCTCCCAAATTCGACAAACAAACACTATTAGAACTAAGGTCACAGATAACACCAAACACAGTGGTGGTGGGTGACTTTAACACCCCACTCTCATCAATTGACAGGTCATCCAGGGAAAGAATAAACAGAGAGGCATCTGGACTAAATGAGGTCATAGAAGGAATGGACCTAACAGATATATACAGGACATTTCATCCAAAGGCTGCAGAATATACATTCTTTTCAGCAGCACATGGAAAATTCTCTAAAATAGACCATATATTAGGACACAAAGCAAATCTTAACAAATTCAGGAAAATTGAAATAATTCCTTGCATTCTATCTGACCACAATGGAATTAAACTACAAATCAGTAGCAAGAAAGGCTATAGAGCATACACAAAATCATGGAAACTAAACAATACACTACTAAATGATGAGTGGGTCAATGAAGAAATCAAAAAGGAAATCAAAAAATTTATAGAGTCAAATGATAATGAGAACACAACATACCAAAATCTCTGGGACACAATGAAGGCAGTTCTAAGAGGTAAATTTATAGCCTTAAGTGCTTATATTAAGTGGTCGCAAGTAAACGAACTAATGCTTCGCCTTAGAGCCTTGGAAAAAGAAGAACAAGGCAAACCAAATATCAGTAGACGGGAAGAAATAATAAAGATTAGGGCAGAAATTAATGAAGTAGAAACAAAAAGAACAATCCAAAGAATTAATGAAACAAAGAGTTGGTTCTTTGAAAGGATAAACAAGATTGATAAACCCTTAGCAAATCTGACCAAAAGAAAGAGAGAAGAGAAACAAATTAATAAAATCAGAGATGAACAAGGTAACATCACAACAGATTCCAGAGAAATTCAAAAAATCATAGGGACATACTATAAAAGCATATACTCCACAAAGTATGAAAATCTGAAAGAAATGGATGATTTCCTTGATCTATATGACCTACCTAAATTAAATCAAAATGAGATTAATCACTTAAATAGACCTATAACAAACATGGAGATCCGAACAGTTATCTATAATCTCCCAACTAAAAAAAGCCCAGGCCTGGATGGATTCACTGCTGAATTTTACCAGGCTTTTAAGGAAGAGCTAACACCATTGCTTCTTAAGCATTTCCAGGAAATAGAAACAGAAGGAATTCTACCAAACTCCTTCTATGAGGCCAGCATCACCCTGATACCAAAACCAGGCAAAGATAGAACCAAAAAAGAAAATTACAGACCAATCTCCCTCATGAACATAGATGCAAAAATTCTCAACAAAATATTGGCAAACAGAATACAAGAGTATATCAAAAAGATCATTCACCCTGACCAAGTAGGCTTTATCCCAGAGATGCAGGGATGGTTCAACATACGCAAATCTATAAGTGTAATACATTACATAAATGGGTTGAAGGACAAAAATCACATGATCATCTCATTAGATGCAGAGAAAGCATTTGACAAAAGCCAACATCCCTTCATGATAAAAGTCCTACAGAGACTGGGAATAGAAGGAACATATCTCAATATAATAAAGGCTATTTATGACAAGCCTACAGCCAACATATTACTAAATGGGGAAAAACTGGAAGCTTTTCCACTAAAATCAGGAACAAGACAAGGGTGTCCACTGTCCCCACTTCTATTTAATATAGTTTTGGAAGTCTTAGCCATAGCAATAAGGCAAGAGACACACATAAAAGGGATACAAATTGGAAAGGAAGAAATCAAGTTCTCATTATTTGCAGATGACATGATTCTATACATAAAGGACCCTAAAGACTCTACTAGCAAGCTGTTAGAGCTGATCAAAACCTACAGCAATGTAGCAGGATACAAAATAAATACACAGAAATCAGTAGCCTTCATATATGCTAACAACAAACACACAGAGGATGAAATCAGAGAATCACTCTCATTCACAATTGCATCAAAAAAAATAAAATACCTTGGAATAAACCTAACCAAGGAAGTAAAGAATCTCTACAATGAGAACTTTAAAACACTCAAGCGAGAAGTTGCAGAAGACACTAGAAAGTGGAGAAACATCCCTTGTTCCTGGATTGGAAGAATCAATATCGTGAAAATGGCAATCTTACCTAAAGCAATCTACACATTTAATGCAATCCCTATCAAAATTCCAAAGGCTTTTTTCATGGAAATAGAAAAAACAATCCAAAAATTCATTTGGAATCACAAAAAACCTCGAATATCTAAAATAATACTGAGCAACAAAAAAGAGGCTGGTGGTATCACCATACCTGATTTTAACCTATACTACAGAGCCATAGTAACAAAAACAGCATGGTACTGGCACAAAAACAGACATGTAGATCAGTGGAACAGAATAGAGGACCCAGATGTAAGCCCAAGTAGCTATAGCCACCTGATATTCGATAAAAATGCCAAAAATACTCATTGGAGTAGAGACAGCCTCTTCAGCAAATGGTGTTTTGAAAACTGGATAAATATCTACAGAAGGATGAAAATAGATTCTTCTCTCTCGCCATGCACAAGAATTAAGTCCAAATGGATTAAAGACCTTAACATAAGACCGGAAACTTTGAAGCTGCTAGAGGAAAAAGTAGGGGAAACACTTCAACATGTTGGTCTTGGGAAAGACTTTCTGAATACAACCCCAATTGCTCAGGCAATAAAACCACAGATTAACCACTGGGACCTAATGAAATTACAAAGATTTTGCACCGCAAAGGACATAGTGAAAAAAGCAAAGAGGCAACCTACAGAATGGGAAAAAATCTTCGCCAGCTATATATCTGATAGAGGATTAATATCTAGGATATACAAAGAACTCAAAAAGTTAAATAATAAGGAATCAAACAAGCCAATCAAAAAATGGGCTATGGAGCTAGAGAGTTCTCAAAGGAAGAAATACGAATGGCATATAAGCATCTAAAAAAATGTTCTACGTCACTAGTCATCAGGGAAATGCAGATTAAAACTACATTGAGATTTCATCTCACTCCTGTCAGATTGGCCACCATCATGAAAACAAATGATCATAAATGTTAGCGGGGATGTGGAAAAAAAGGAACCCTTCTGCACTGCTGGTGGGAATGTAATCTGGTCCAGTCATTGTGGAAAACAGTGTGGAGGTTCCTAAAACTACTAAAGATTGATCATCCATATGACCCAGCTATTTCACTCCTAGGCATATATCCAAAGGACTCATCTCATTTCCTTAGAAGTACATGCTCAACCATGTTTATTGCTGCTCAATTTATAATAGCTGGGAAATGGAACCAGCCTAGATGTCCCTCAACAGATGAGTGGATAATGAAGATGTGGTACATTTATACAATGGAGTTCTACTCAGCGGTAAAGAAAAATGAAGTTATGAAATTTGCAGAAAAATGGATGGACCTGGAAATTATTATACTAAGTCAGGTAACCCAGGCCCAGAATGCCAAGCGCCACATGTTCTCTCTCATATGTGGATCCTAGCTACAGATGACTGGGCTTCTGCGTGAGAATGAAAATACTTAGTAGCAGAGGCCAGTAAGTTGAAAAGGAGACATAAAGGGTGGAGAAAGGAAGGGAGGAGGATACTTAATAGGTTGATATTGTATATATGTAATTACAATGATTGTAATGGGGAGGTAATATGATGGAGAATGGAATTTCAAATGGGAAAGTGTGGGGTTGGGGAGGGAGGGAATTACCATGGGATATATTTTATAATCATGGAAAATGTTAATAAAAATTTTAAAAAAAAGAAAGTATAAAACAGCATAAAAAATAAAATAAAAATAAAAAAATAAAAAAAAATAAAATTATGATTACTAGAAATTCAAAAACTGTTAATTTGAGGTCCCAATGATTTTTTTTTTTGTTGTTGTATGATATTTTGCTTTTTTTATGTTAGCTACTCCTATGGAGGTTCAATTAAGGACAAGCGTTGAGATATTTATTTTCTCAGAAGTAAGCAAACTTTATGTAAAAGTTCATATAGTAAATATATTACTATGTAGATCATTTGGTGTCTGTCATAGCTATTCAACTATGCAATTGTAGTAGGAAGTAGCCTTAAAAGTTGTTAATTAGCATGTGTCTCTTCCATTAAAACCTTATCAATAAAAACAGACAGTGGGCTAGTTAGCCTATAAATCACTGTGTTTATCTGGGTACTTCCAGACAAAGGCTATGGCCCTCTCTTCTCTTCTACCTTCCCCTCCCTTCCCTTCTTCTCCCCTCCCCTCTCCTTTCCTTTCTTCCTGTCTTCTCCTCTCCCCTCCCTTCTCTTCCCTCCTCTCCTCTCCCCTCCCTTCTCCTCCCCTCCTTTCCCTCCCCTCCTTCCTCTCCTCTCCCCTCCTTTCCCCTCCCATCCCCTCCTCTCCTCTCCTCTCCCCTCCCTCCCCTCCCATCCCCTCCTCTCCTCTCCTTTTTTCTTTCTTTCTTTCTTTCTTTCTTTCTTTCTTTCTTTCTTTCTTTCTTTCTTTCTTTCTTTCTTTCTTTCTTTCTTTCTCTTTCATCTTTCTTCTTATAAGTAATTGAGCTTGACAGCTCATACTAATTGAGTTCAACAGAAGGTGGCTTAATTCTCCAATTCATCTGATGTGTGTAGACATAGGTTTTGTTATATTCTTAAAACAATTCATTTGAGAAGGCCTGCCACCTGTCTGAGTTTATTATAACTAATGAGGGATAAGGATGGATTGTCCTGTGTAGAACAGAAGAAATCTTCCAGAAGGAAGTTTAATACTTGAAGAAGGCTTTGTGCATTTTTATTCAGTCTTATAGCACAACCACTTCAAAGTTATAGAAATACCAGAGATAAAATGGGTTGGGAGGAGGGAGGAGAATTCTCAGGGTTAGAAATTAATTATTAATAGTAACATCAAACATGAACTTAGTATTTTTGTTGCTTTAAGCAACAATAGCACAAACTTTACATTTATTTAAAGTTTGTAACTCTTTTATTAGAAACTGTATAAAGTATCTGTTGTCTGAAACTAAAAATATGTTCAAATGTAGGCAATATTCTTTGCATAGATGACCCCACAATCTGAAAAATGTTTTAACTTTTTAAAAGAATTCATTTATTTATGTGTGTATGTGCATGATCACATGTGGAGGTCAGAGGACAACCTTAAGGCATTTGTGCTCAACCTTTGTTTTCCTTGAGACAGGGTCACTTGCCAGATTGACTGAGTGTTGGAGTAGTGGGCCTGAATTTTGGATTCTTCTGGCCCCACCTCCCATTATTACAGGTGTGTTGGGATGAAAGAGGTGCTGCCATTTTGAATCTAGCTTTATGTGGATGATGGGGAATTGAGCCCAGGCCAGCAAACTTTACAAGCAGTTGTCTTTAACGATTAAACCATCTTCCCAGTGCTTTAAAATTATTTATTTTGTTTTCTATTTACTTATTTGACAGAGGGGGAGAGAAAAAGAGAGAGAGAGGCGGATGGGAGCAAGAAAGAATGGGCACACCAAGGTTTTTAGCCTCTGGAAACAAATTTTAGGTGCATGTTCCACCTAGTGCATCTGGCTTACATGGGTACTGCAGAATCAAACCTAGGTCCTTTGGCTTTGTAAGCAAGTGCCTTAATTGCTAATCTATTTCTCCAGCCACCCTTTAAAATATTTAATATTATATTTGTAACATGTTGTAAGCTTAAATATTATCATAAAGTGAACACTTAATAAGCTATGAATTTAAAATTTGTCTTGAACTTTCTAAGATTAATTTTTTGTCATTAGATGCATTATGCAAACAAAATCTTAGTGGATTTCAACTATGTTTTGAAATTTACAGAGGATGCTGCAAACTCAATGTTGGGCATGTAAGGACAGTGTATTTTACGTTATGGTCAGTGGTCATTAAGACTAGAAGCTTTACATGGAACTTTGTTAGTATAATGCCATCATTTTCTTTATTTGGGGAAAACCCCCCCCCCTTTTTTTTTTTGCCTTTTGAGGTAGGGTCTCACTCTGGCTCAGGCTGACCTGAAATTCACTATGTAGTCTCAGGGTGGCCTCCAACTCACTGCAGTCCTCCTGCCTCTGCCTCTCGAGTGCTGGGATTAAAGGCGTGCGCCACCACACCCGGTTTAAAAAAACTATGGCCTTTAAGCTTAGATTTGTTTCCAAAGGACATTTTCTAGGTTGCCCAAGCTTCTTGCAATGTTATATAAAAAACTTGTAAACATTCAGCTACTTACCTAAGTTTAGCCTTTGCATTTGCTTTGGTTCTATGAGACATCAAGTGTGGAAGATTGCTCTCCAGTCCACAGGCAATTTTGTTCTGGTTCAAGGGGAAATTAAACATTTGAAACATAGGGATTTTTTTTTTCCAATGTGTGTCTCTTCTTTCAAATGAGACTTGACTTTTAAACTTGACATTTGAATACTTCAATATCGACGACACAGATAAATGATCCTGTCACATACTGAAGGAAGAAAAGAAATTTGTAAATAAGTTTGTAACTGCTGTTTATGAAATCTGCTAATGATCAACTAATGGGAGACAGATTAAGGAATGTTTTGTGCCATAGACTTGTCTTTGTGGCTGCTACAAGGAAGCACTGTGATTTTGGCATTTGGTTTCTAAACTACAGTTTTTGTAATGGGGAAAAAAATGCATCCCAGATTCCCCGGGGGGTGAGGAGGAGTGGTGTTTGTTAATTATATCTGCATAGACACAAAGACAATCCTTTCAACTATTTCAGCATAAAATCGAATGTGGATTAAAAGGTATTTTGAGCCAGGGGTGGTGGCGTTCGTCTTTAATCCCAGCACTTGGGAGGCAGAAGTAGGAGGATCACTGTGAGTTCGAGGCCACCCTGAGACTACATAGTGAATTCCAGGTCAGCCTGAACTAGATTGAAACCCTACCTCAAAACAAAAATAGTTTGTTGATCTGATGGTGAAACTATAAACATGTAACATGTTACTAGTGTTCTTACTTGTTTAGGTATGTCTGTGACATGCATTACTTGTCTGCAGAAAGTTCCTGGCTATCCTCTGCTCATTTATACAGTCTTAGATGAATGATCTTTATAATTCATGGCCTAAGTTTGGAAGCAAAAGAGGTGGGTCAATAGAGTTTTAATTACAAAAAAAATCCTGGCAAAGATCTTGCTAATAAAATGCAGATTTCACTGTACATAAAGCTAAATAAGGAAGGCAGTATGGTCACCCTTACATTTATTTATCTTTTATTTACTCTACAATGTTACCCAGTTAAGAATTATGGCTCTTAGAACAGTGCAATGAAAAAGGGCTCCTGACCATATTAAGTCAGGATATTCATGTTCCGTGTTTGTGGAAGAATGTGTTTCCACATTTTTAAGATACAGTGTAGCTTTTTAAAATGTAACAGGAGATTTCTGGGAAAACAAGTGCATGGTGATATCTATGAGGCAGCTATCATGTTACTGTTTCGGGGAGAGTATCTTTCTGATGCTGCTGTTTGAGACATGGCTATGCTACATAGTCCACACTGGCTTTGAATTCTAAATCCTCCTAGCTCCACCTCCCAAGTGCTGGTGTTGCAGGCATGTACCACCATGCCTCACTTTGAAAATATCATCTGTATATGCATATAGTCTGTGTCTGTGAAGTTGTAATGTGCAAGCACTTCAGATTTGGCTAGATTGTCACACACAGGTGAGTAGGAGTTTTGCCCCTACAAAGGTTTATAAGTCCCGGAAGGAATTTCTGACATTATGCCAGCATGTTCTTGCATATTCAGAGCAAGCAGCTACCAGGAAGCAAAATTCTTTCATGCTCTTATGAATAAATGACTTTCAGCTAGAGGCTGTTTGATGAGCATTATAGTTGAAGATTTTCCAGGTAAAATGACAACATTAAATCCTCCAGAGATGTTTTTACCTCAGTGTCACAGTTTACCTCCTAGATAGTTTCATGTAGAATTTGGCCATGTGCTAGGGGTTATTTTAAAATTGCAAGAGTTTGAGAGTTATCTATCTGCACAAGGAATGCTTGGCTGTGATACTTGGAAATAACTTAGGAAAAAGAAGAATTATGGAAGATTTTTATCAAATAATAAAGAAAGGGAGGAAGGACATTGTGGTTTGGAGAAATGCCTGGGATTAGCACGTGAAAATCTCTGATGATACCTTGGGAAAGTAGTTCCTGACAAAAATCCCAAAGAACAGGTTGTATGGAATTAGGGTGATTCTCCATGTATAGAGACAGTTAGCTTGGGATTTTTGTAGACAGGTAAATAGAGTCGGTTTTTTTAGTTTTCATAACTTCGTTGAGTTACATTGAAAAAGGGCCCATATTCTAAGTCTGTATGGTTTGATGAATTTCTACAGCTTTTTACTTAAGTATTCAGTCCTCATGTTATCAGGAAACAACAGCATGGAGAGAAGATCAACTTCTGTTTCTTTTTGGACATTTCTTTTATCCTGTTATAGCCATTATGCTTATTTACAAATTGTAACTGAACTTCCTTTCTCTGTGTGATGCTGGGGATTTTTGTACTTTAGGCAATATCTCTGGCACTTATTTAGACCCTCAGCCTAAGTTTTTTTTTTTAATTTTATATTATCTGCTTATTTGTGTGTGTGTGTGGGGGGGGAGAGTGGGAAGGAGAGAATGGGTTGCTAGGGTCTCTAGCCACTGGAAATGAACTCCAGATGCACAAGATGCATCTGGTTTATGTGGGTCCTGGGGAGTCAAACTTGGATCCTTTGGCATTGCAGGCAAATGCCTTAACCACTAAACCATCTCTTCAGCCCTGGATTTTGATTCTTAAAATCTTATATAAATGGATTGGATTCACAGATATATTCTTTTGAATCTGGTTTCTGTTATCCCACATTATGCTTATTAGATTCTTGTAAATTATTATGAGTAGATTTAGATTGTTAATTTCATTGCTGAATGCACTTTATTATGTGAACATATCACAATTTATACATTCTAATTCTTGGGTAGCTTCCAGTTTTAGTGACTATGGATAGTGTTGCAATAGGCTGTAGTGTGCAGCTTTTTGGAGAGTGTTTCTAAGCCTTTCTATTGTGCACATTTCTGCCTTAAGTACTTGTGCTTTCTACACAAACATCTACTGAATACTGAAATCACCATGGGGCTACATCTATTGTCTTATTTCTTCTACTTGATTCATGGTTGTAGCAGACAGCTTCAGGTTCACTGAGATGAACTTCCAGACCAGGCACAATTAGGGAGGAAGGGATTTTTATTGAAGCCTACAGATCCAGCAGAAGTTCCATAAATGGCAGAAGAAGCTGGCCTGCCTTAACAGGACCAACCAGAGAGAGAAGCACAAGCCAAAAGCCAAAAGCCACAGCACACTTCAGGAACTCCAGCTAGGCACACTTTGCATATCTTTAGATTGAAATCTGAAACCCATCACCACACCTTAAGATCCACCCAGTGACACTGCCTCTAGCCATGTGGCTGCTGATGCAAACTATAAACAAATACAAAACTGAATATATTGGGGGCCATCTATTCTATTCAAACCACCACAATGGTCATATTTTCTTAGTTCTTTTATGCCTATTAAGTTTTTATTTTGTATTTACATTGGGATTAAAAGTCTCATGAAAGTTGCATATGACCTGATCTACCATGATCAAAGCTGCCTGATGTGGAGAAAAATGTCTATCACTTCAGTACAGTCAGAATCTGAACTGAGTTGCAACTGGATTCCCATGTCAGTATAATTTTATCTTCATCTTACTTGATTCTGTTCTTTGTCAAGGTTTTTTCTTTTGCTGTATCAAAGTGCCTGAGATGAGCAACACATGGGAGGGAGGATCTGTTCTGGTTCACAGTTTCAGTTCATGGTGGGCTGGTGTTGCAAAGCAAAATTACCATGACATTGTGAGTATATGCCAGAGAAGGGGACTGATCTCATGGGAGCCAGGAAGCAGGGACAAAAAGGAATGGACCAGTGATAAGATGCAGATGCACACCCTTAGCTCTGTTTTCTCCAACCAGGCCCCAACTTCTAGCAGCCTATTCAGTAGTCATTCCTCAGAGGATGAGGTTAGAGCCCCATGATCCACTCACCTCTCCATATAGCCACCAGCTGGGAATCATTCAGTGCACAAACCTTTTTGGGAGATACTTCATATCCAAAGCATAAGAGTGGTTTTCCTGTTCTTTTGACTTAAAGCTTGTTAATTATTCTTTTTTGATTTGTTTTGTTTTACTTTCAGTGTGAATGGACTATAAGAGTGTTCTTTGAAAGTTCCCGGAACAGGTCTCAAACCACCTTTCCATGCATCTTTAAGAAATAGCAAAGATGTCTCATAGGAAACCAGCAAGTCTTCCTCTTGTGATTGAGGGAACTCTCTCCCTTGGACTGTGTGCTTCTGGAACAGTGTACAGAGCAAAGGATCTCATTCTGACTTTTCAGAACTTTAGATTTACCTTGACAGACTCCTGCACCATCGCTGAAATATCCCAGGAGATAAAAGTACAGTGTTTATGATGCTCCTTGAGCTTTTGTCATCTGTTCTCTACTTTTGTGCAACAGTAAAACACCTTCCTGGTTTCTCTTTTCCATGAAGATGAGCTGAGATTGGGCCATATTCTATTTGGGCTGAGCCTAGACTTAGCAAATCCTTAGGGAACAGAAGTGGCTGACTGAGCAGATCCCCTTAGAATAGTTCTGCTTATCTGAAATTGTACTTGGTTTACTTTGTTATTTTCAAAGCTCTCTGTTATCTTTGAGAAAATATTTTTAAAATTTATATTTTTGTGTTTCTACTTTTGCCATAGGGAATTCTATGAATTGACCATGATAGGCATCAATCAGTCTTTCTAAATTACAAGACTAGTAGTTGACAATAAATTACGTTTCTCACCAAAGATAAATCTGCCCTGGGGCAGAAACCATCCTTGTGTTATTTAATTTCCTGAAGTCCAGTGTTACTTGCTATATACCATACTGGCTTAAAAAAATTATTTATTGACAAAGAAAAATCATCTACAGTGATTGTTTACTGCAGCTGTGTTTAACAAACACAATCATTGTCACAAAAGGCACAGGCAGATATTTATATCTCAATCATTGGCTTGAGAGCAACAGAATAATTTTGTTTTAGTTTTGAGTGTGCCACATCATAAGAGGAAACCACGAAAGCCACATACCTGATGGGGCTCATAGAATGCTGAAAACTTTAGTTGCATACCAACTTTAACGCTGTTTTCCTGCTGGGGCATGTTCAGAATGCTATCTTTTGGTGTGTACCTTTCAATTAGAGGAAGTCCGCTTGAGATTCCTTTGGGGGAACCATACATTTCTAGAGAAATAGATGCTGTTTTTAATATTATAATGGAAATGAAATGTCAGCAAGAGGAAAACATGTCCCAAGAAGTCAGCTAGAAAGTTGAATTTCACAAAGCAGAAAGTATAATGTAGAAATTTCATCATGTCTCAGAATAGAGATAAAAGTGCTGGTTTCCTGTACAGCAGTCTGCTCAGTGAGCAATATGGTGAGAAGTTAGTTTATCAAAGATTGATGGATGTAGGTTGAAAATATTTCCTAACCCAAGGGAAGAAACTGGAAATTTGAGGACCAGATTATATGGGTGTGTTTGTTAGGACAATTTTCAAGTCAATTATGAATGTCGTGTGTGTGTGTGTGTGTGTGTGTGTGTGTGTGTGTGTGTATTTTACATGTGCAGTGTGAGGCCAGAGGAGAATGTCAGCTTTCCCCCTCTAATGTTTATCCACTTACTTCCTTGAGATAAAATCTCATGAGTGAACCCAGAATTGCAGTTTTCATTAGTCCTCTAGTTTCTGCTCCCCAAACGTTGGGGTTACAGACCCTCGCGAGCCATCATGCTTGCATGACAAGATCCTTTTGCCAGCTGAGTCATCTCCTCAGCTCATCAATGTCTTCAGTGTGCTCTCCAGTCTGACACTGTCACCAAGGCATTCTCAAATCCTTTCCATTCATGGTCCTGTGTGCCTCTTGGAAGAACTTGAGCTGATAACCCTCAACTAGCCAAATCATTTCATTTTGTAGATGAGTTCCTGTGTCCAAAGGCTGGCACAGCTAGTGTAATGAAACACATCCTTCTTGTCATTACTCTTTGAAAACATCCCCTCATGTTAGTGCACAATCCATTAATAATTACTTTGCCCACCGGTCATTTTACTTCCCAACATGTTTTTTTTTTTAATACTTTTCTTTTCACTATACTCCTTCTTCCTTCCTCCACCCATAAAAGAATGGGCATTTTAGCTTCAGATGATTGATCTAAGGCCAGTGGGCAGACCACATGAAGCAAACTTTCAGTCTAAGTGTAATGATTAACTTTCTATATATCTTAGTTGTTCTAGAAAAAATAAGTAGTTTTTTATTTTTGAGAAAGGTCTCACTGTAGCCCAGGCTGACCTGGAATTCACTATATACTCTCAGGGTGGCCTCCAACTCAACAGTGATCCTCCTACCTCTGCCTTTAGAGTGTTGGGATTAAAGGCGTGCTCCACCATGCCCGGAGAAATAAGTAGTTTTGAAATAATATAAAATCCAATACTAGAAGTACTCAAGCCAAAATCAGAGATATCAAAAAAAAAAAATACAGACTGAAAAAAAGCTGATTTTAGAGGGCTGTACTTTTTCCTTCTAATTTAAGAAACACCTAAGTGCTGTTTCTGCTAAGCATGACTGGTATTGGTGGCTATTCTCATATCCACATTTGAATCCATTTCCATGTCCTGAATTATACTTGCATGCCCAGCTCTGGTCCTATTTTGTGCAATCACATCTATTAACTATAAATGCACCCAGTATTTATTATAAATAATGTGTAGTTTTTGGTGCAATTGAGATCATATAGGATACCACTACATGACTGGGGCCAGAAGTAACCACAAATAGTGAGACTGTTAAGGCCAAAAGACATAGTTTAAACTAAAAGTGGCAAAAGACAGAGGATCCCATTGGGCATGTTTGATTTAATCTGTTAGTTCATGGACATCTCTTTGAAATGCTTTCTTGGATATAGACCTTTTTTCCAGAGAGGCTAGAAGCTTTGTAATCCAGGAAGTTGTCCTAATGTAAGTAAAGCCTTGCTGACTTCTGGAAAGAGATTGCAATCATAGAACAGGGTGGAAATAAAAGCCTTCTTTCAAGAGATTTTAGATATATTTGAGTAAAGAACTATAAAGGGTGGAAATTAAAGGTTCAGTTTTCATTCTCTTTTTCTTTTTCCTTATGAAATACAGAAACAAAACAATTTTTGTTCTTCAGCGAAACGTTTGAAGATTCATAAAGCTTGACAACTGAGAGTCTGATTTTTTTTTTTTAGAAAATCTCATTTGTTTGAATAAAATAGTGTACTAACAGATGGGGTGGTTTGCAAACTTACTAAAATTGGGAAGTACCTACTCATCTGACTCAAAATTTCAGTTTGTTTTTCTATTTTAAAATATTATTTATTATTTTGCACATGCTTGTATATGAGTGTGGGGGGGGGTGGGCGTACCAGAGTTTCTTGCTGCTGCAAACAAACACTAGATGCTCATGCTACTTTCATGACTGACTTTAGGGGGTGCTGGGGAATCAGACCCAGTCTGGAAGGATTTCCAAGCAAGTGACTTTAATTGCTGAGTCATCTCCAGCCCTCATTTTGTTTTTCTGTGACTGGTGTAGCTGAATGGAATGGAGAAAGGAGAAGCAGAAAGATTAGTGCCAATGTTTAGATTTTCAAGCCTCTAGTAAATCAAAGCTTAGAAAATGTAATGTAAGACTCAAAGCTGTTTACAATTTATTATAAGGATAGTACTTCCAAAGAAGAACACTAATTTGTTGCCACATGGAAGTCATTAATTTTTTTTTTTTTTGAATCAGCAATAGATTTTAAAAAACTCTACTTGGGGCTGCAGAGATTGTACAGTGGTTACAGAGCTTCCCTACAAAGCCTAAGGACCTGTGTTCAATTCCCCAGTACCCATGTAAAGCCAGATACAAAAAGTGGTGCATGCATGTGGACTTTGTTTGCAATGGCTAGAGGCACTGGTCAGCCCATATTCTCTCTCTCTCTGTTTCTCTCTCAAAAGAATAAATAACTTTAAAAAATTGTAAAAAAATTCTTTTTGAATTCCCTGCTACATGTTAGAACATAAGGTTCTGGAAAATATTACTATAAGGTTAGCTTAAGTTGGTAGTGTGTCTAAGAACTCATTCTCAAATTTAAAGTCATAAAGATTTACTCCTATATTTTCTTGTCAGAATTTTACAATTTTAGCCCTTCCATTTAAGTTGTGTCCACTTTGACATAATTTATATAAGTATAAAATCAGGGCTCACACCTTATCTTCTTGGGCATAGATATTCAATGGGCTCTTTATTTTTTTGTTTAATTTCATGTTATATATTATAAAAAGTTATGTTTTTTATTAATTGATTTAAAAATTATTTATTTATTTGAGAGAGGGGAAGAGGCAAAGAGAGAGAGAGAGAGAGATTGAGAGAGAGAGAGAGAAAAAATGCACTCACCGGGGCCTCTAGCCACTGTAAAGGAACTCCAGACGAATGTGTACTCTTGTGTATCTTGCTTATGTGGGTCCTGGGGAATTGAACTGATGTTCTTTGGCTGTGCAGGCAAATGCCTCAACTGCTAAGCCATTCCTCCAGCCCCTTATTAATTGATTATTTTATTGACAACTTCCATAGTTGTTGACAATAACCCATGGTAATTCCCTACCTCCCAATTTTCCCCTTTAAAAATCCACTCTCCATCATATCCTCTCCCCCTCCCAATCAGTCTCTATTTTATTTTGATGTCATGATCTTTTCTTCCTATTATGATGGTCTTGTGTAGGTAGTGTCAAGCATTGTGAAATCATGGATATCCAGGTCATTTTGTGTCTTGAGGAGCAAGTCATAAGGAATCTTACCCTTCCTTTGATTCTTACATTCTTTCCACCACCTCTTCCTCAATGGACCCTGAGCCTTGGAAGATGTGATAAAGATATTTCAGTGCTGAGCGCTCCTCTGTTACTTCTTATCAGCACCATGGTGCCTTCTGAGTCATCCCAAGGTCACTACCATCTGAAAAGAGAATGTTTTCTAACCAATAGTGAAAGTAGCATTAATATATGCTTATGAACATCAAGAAAAGTGCTTACTGGGCAGTTTGGTAAGCACAGTATATACATTTAGCCAGATACCAGCAGACATTACAACCCCTATGGCTCATGACTACCCTTGTTGTAGGTTTTTAGTATCAGGGATATATTCCCTCCTATAGAGCAGGCCTTCAGTCCAATTAGAGAGGGGTTGTTTTCCCCCATGACAGACATGCCACTTTTGCATCTGTTGGCTCATCTGACCTGCCTGGCCAAATTTAAGGCTTGATGTGTCCATTCTTGAGTACCTCCACTGATGATTTCTGTTTTATTCCCTCACCCCAACTTCTGTTACTTTGGGGCCCTCCTTCATGGGTTATGGTATTTAGTGTGGGATCATGGAGATCTTAGTCAGTCCCTGTGGGGTATGGAGGATGTGCCTCAGGATATTTCTACCCACTCGGTGGCCCTTACAATCTTTCAGCTCCCACTTCTACAATGTTCTCTGAGCCATGTCAAGCCTGTTGCCAGTCTGATTTATGGTATATTTCTCTATTGACTCTGGATTTCTGCTTTGATAGGTTTTGATTGATCACCATGTTTGTCACCCTCACCCTGGAGCTATTATCAGGCTTTCAGGAAGAGAAGCATTCATGTCACTGCTTCCTCTGAAATTTTACTTGGGCCCTGGAAGATGTCATAGAAGTGGCACATCTTGTGGTGGGCAGTTAGCTATCTTCTTGTCTTATCAATGAATCTTTGTTATCTTCCATTTTCTCTGCCATCTGTAAAATAAGAGTGGGAACAGCTTGGATTAAAGGGAGTATCAAAAGTTATTTGAGAGAGTTTTTGGTGTACAAACCCATTCTTGTTCTCCAGAAAGCAGTGGTGGCTTCTCTGTGAAGTCTGAGTTTCCAGATCATAGGATTATGACTTGATTTCCAGTACCAGGTATGAGGTCTTTCCCACTGAATGGACCTCATGTCCAATCAGCAAACATTTGGTTACCTGTAGACACTGTGTGCCACTATTGCACAAGTGTGTTTTTCTTGTCTAGCTGGTTTATTTTTTAATCTGCAGGGTCCCTTGATTATTTAGTCTATTAGTAACTATTGTTCTCCAGTGGCTCCCATAGAACTTTCCAGCACTATGAGAGCTAGCCAGGAGGAAGCTATTTCCCTTTCAGTTCCAGCATGGTATTCTGATGTCCTGTGACTACAGCCTGTGGTGTCTTCAACAACAAGGCTTTACTTTTAGCTCTGACAGGTCATCAAGTGTTTTGGCAATGACCTATATAGTTTTGGGGACCTGATGAGTCTCCCTTGTCAACTGTGGGGGGCAATCCAATTCTGGGCTTGGAATTTATCAGCCAAAGTCCATGGTTTTAAGATTGAACTTTTTCAACCTTCTATCCAGACTGTCCCATATCCCCCTTTATTGGTGATTACAGCTTGTAGAATGATGGAATGACTGTGGAACTGATTCATGTTGTCTTAACTTTTTTTTTTTTAATTTTTTATTTATTTATTTGAGAGTGACAGACACAGAGAGAAAGACAGATAGAGGGAGAGAGAGAGAATGGGCACGCCAGGGCTTCCAGCCTCTGCAAACGAACTCCAGACGCGTGCGCCCCCTTGTGCATCTGGCTAACGTGGGACCTGGGGAACCGAGCCTCCAACCGGGGTCCTTAGGCTTCACAGGCAAGCGCTTAACCGCTAAACCATCTCTCCAGCCCTGTCTTAACTTTTTAAAACACACACACACACACACACACACACACACACACACACACACACACACATATTTGAGGTAGGGTCTTACTCTAGCTCAGGCTGACCTGGAATTCACTCTATAATCTCAGGGTGGACTTGAACTATCAGTGATCCTCCTACCTCTGCCTCTTGAGTGCTTGGATTAAAGGCGTGTGCCACCACACTTGGCTTAAAAACACATATTTTTTTGTTTATTTGTATTTATTTATTTGAGAGCGACAGACAGAGAAAGAGGGAGGGAGAGAGGGAGGAATGGAGAGATAGGGAGAATAATGGGCACACCAGGGCCTCCAGCCACTACAAACAAACTCCAGATGCATGTGTCCCCTTGTGCATCTGGCTAATTTGGGTCCTGGGGAATCGAGCCTTGAACCAGGGTTCTTAGGGTTGGGGCTGGAGTGATGGCTTAGTGGTTAAGCACTTGCCTGTGAAGCCTAAGGACTCCACTCTGAGGCTCAATTCCCCAGGTCCCACGTAAACCAGATGCACAAGGTGGCACATGCACCTGGAGTTCATTTGCAATGGCTGGAGGCCCTGGTGTGACCATTCTCTCTCTCTCTCTGCCTCTTTGTCTGTCTGTCATTCTCAAATAAATAAATAAAATAAACAGAAAACTAAAAAATATTTTATTTATGAGAGAGAGAGAGAGAGAGAGAGAGAGGGAGGGAGGGAGGGAGGGAGAAGGAGAGAGGGAGAGAGAGATGGAGGTAGAAAGAGAGTGAGAGAGAGAATTGGTGTGCCAGGGCCTCCAACCACTGCAAACAAACTCCAGATGCATGTGCTTTCTTGTGTGTCTGGCTTATGTGTGTCCTGAGGAATTGAACTGGGGTCCTTTGGCTTTGTAGGCAAATACCTTAACCACTAAGCAATTTTCTCCAACCCTGTCTTAACTTTTTTGTAATTCTCTCTCCATCTGCCATGGCCCCTGCCCCTCCAAGCTCCTCCCACCCCGGATATTCTCTCATTCCCCTAAGCTGTTGAGTAATTCCTCTTCTTTCTCCCCATTTCTGCTCTCTCCTAGTCTCATTCTTATTTGATGCCCATATTTCTGGTGCTGATGACCTTTGTACTTAGCTCCATTGCTCCTAGTTGAAAACCACCTACAGATGAGAGAGTACATGCAGTGTTTGTCTTTCTGTGCCTCTGTGACATCACAGTGTTTTTTTTTTTCCCAAACTAGATCCATTTTCCTGAAAATTTCATTATTTCATGTTTTCTTACTGGTATGTAGAATTTCATTGTGCATATGTACTACATCTTCATTTTTCATTCATGAATTTATGGGCATCTGGGCTGATTCCAAATTCCTACCTATTGTGAATAAAACAACAAACATGGTTAAGCAAATATCTCTGTAGTAAAGAGTATATACCCAGGAGTGATATAGCTGGATCAAGTTGTAGATCTATTTTTATGAGTTTCCATACTGATTTCCATAGTGGTTGTAAAAATTTTCACTCCCACCAGAAGTGGGAGTTTCTCTTTCCCCACAGCCTTGATAACATTTGTTGTCATTCAACTTTTTGGTGAATGCCATCCTTACTGGAGTGAGATGGAATTTCAGAGTTATTTTGGTTTGCATTGCTCTGTTGACTAAAGCGATTAAATATCTCCACAACTGTGTAATGACCTTATGTAGTTCTTCCTTTGAGAATTTTCTATTCAAATGTCTACCTTATGTTTTGATTGGGTTGTTTGAAATTTGTTTTCTTTTTGTAGATTCTGGATATTAGACCCTTATCAGAGGTATAACTATCAAAGATTTTCTCCCATTCTGTGGGATGCCAATTGACTCTGTGGATGGCTTTCTTGTCTGTACAGTAGTGTTTTAGTTTCATAAGGTCTTAGTGGTTGAGTGTTGATCTAATTTCCTGTGCTACTGTGGTCTTATTGCTTGAGCTAAAACTTCAAGTACTATTTTGAAAAGCAATGGTGAGAGTGGATACCTCTGTCTTGTTCCAGACCTTAATGGGAATGCTTCACATTTTTCTCCATTTAGTGTGATCTGGGCTGTAAGTGCCTTTTAAATAGCGTTTATTATGTTGAAATCTGGTCCCCCATCCTTAGCATCTCCAAAATTTTGATCATGAAGGTGTGTTATATTATGTCAAAGGACATCTATTGAAATAATCATGCAATTCTTTGGTTTACATTTATTAATGTGGTATATTACATTAATCTATTTCTATATGATGAACTATGCCTGAATCTCTGAGATAAAACTTACTTGATGGAGGTGAATGATGCTTTTTTTTTTGATATTTAAAATGTTAATTCTAACTTTTATTTAATAATTTACTAAAATAAGGCAGCATAACTGCCTTCATATTTATAAAAATCCTGCATGGTTATAAGTCATTTTCCCTTCATCTCATACATCAGCCTTCATTGTTTTTTTTTTTTTTAAATTTAATTTATTAGTTTTCTTTTCAGTAAATACAGGCAGTTTGGTACCATTGTTTAGGCTCATCTGTGATCTACCCCCTCCCATTGGACCCTCCTTGTTGATGTAAATGGGTTGTGCATTGTGGAGTTAGCCCCCAGTTATTGGTATGATAAATGTCTCTGCAAATCATGACCCAACATGTGACTCTGACATTCTTTCTGCCCCCTCTTCCGCAAAATTTCCCTGAGCCATGTTGGGTTCATTTTTGGTCTGCTTCAGTGCTGAGGTGTTGGGGGCCTCTGAGGCTCTGGCTCTCTGATTTGGTAGGAGTTGATTTTTCTCTGCGTTGGTCTCCTTCCCCTTTGTGCTGGTATCCGGTTCACAGGAAATCATGACCCTTGCTTGTTTCGCCAGTTGTCCTTAGTTTCAGTTGGGCCCCTTTTGAGGTATGTTGGGGCAGCTCTCTTCTTAGGATCTGCATCTATCTGGAAAAGAGAAGCAGATTCTCCAACGGAGAGTAAGTTAGCACCTGGAAAATTGAGATAACACTTACTTTTTTGATAGACAGTTTGATAGGTGTAGGCCCTCTTATACCCCGTGATTGATGGTAGCTTGATATTGTAGAGTGGGCTTGTGTTTGGGTATGGTTCTGACTTGTTTCCCAGCTCCAGCTATGGGTCTAGTACCACTAAGTGGATCAGTTAGCCAAATCAAGAGCAACTGGTTCCTCAACATGGCTGTGTACCACTATTGCACTTGTGTGGGCATCACATCAGGTTATTTGTTGCTAATTAGGTTAGACAATGAGTTGCTTGGACAGACCTTGGTCATTTCCCCCAGTCGCCTATGAAGCACCTTCTGGCACTAGACATGCTGACTGTCTGGGGACTGACTCTCTCCTGGCTTCCAGCCATGTCATTCCATTTTACGCGTCAGCTGCGTATGGAGTCTTCAGCAATAGGGTCTTACCACTGGCCTTTGGTGGATCAGCAAGTACTCTGACAGAAGTCTGTCATTGTTTTGGGAAACCTTGTAGGTTTCTCTGATCAAAAGCTCATTGTGGATGGTAGGCCCAAGCTGGAAGTGGGGGTTACAGGTCAGTGTCCACTAAGAAATTGAGGAAGAACATAACTAATATACAAGAGTTAGAGAGGAGAGAGATAGAGGGGAGAGGGGAGAGGGAGGGAGGGAAGATGTAGGAGATTTAGGTTAGTCTTGATCCTACCCTCTCCAGTGTCTTGTGGTTCAGGTGTTTCCTGTAAGGGTCTAGTGAAGGTTCAGCCATTTGGTCTGTCTTTTAGGAAGTAGAATTTTATGGGACCATTGCCGTTCGGGTCCAAATTACTGTTTTCCACCTTTCAATGCCCTCCCCGCCCTCCCATCCATCCTATTGTCTAGTCCATGAGGTGCTTGCTGGGTATGTAAGGTATCTTGGGTAGATTCAGGTTAGGTGTTGTAGATGAGTGAGACTATGTGTCAATTTTTTTTCTGTGATTGTGTAAGTTCGCCGAGAATGATCTGTTCCAGGTTCAACCATTTTTCCTCAAATTTCTTTATGTCGTTTTTTCTTACTGCTGTATAGAATTCCATTGTGTAGATATACCACATCTTTGTTATCCATTCTTCTAATGATAGACATCTGGGTTGATTTCAGCTTTTAGCTATTACGAATTGGGCCGCTACAAACATGGTTGTGCAAATCTCTCTGGCCTTTGCTTTGAAGGTTTGAGGGTAGATGCCCAGTAAGGATACAACTGGGTCTGTTGGTATTTCTATAGTCAGCTTTTTCAGGAGTCTCCATATTGCTTTCCAATGTGGTTGTACCATCCTGCATTCCCACCAACAGTGAATGAGTGTCCCTGCTTCTCCACATCCTCGCCATCATTTATTTTCATTTGACTTTTTGATGTTGGCTATCCTTATTGGGATAGGGTGGAATTTCTTAGTTGTTTTAATTTTGTTTAATTTATCTGATGATTAGAGATGATGAACATTTTCTTAAGTGTGTGTTTGCCATTTGTATCTCTTCCTCTGTGAATTGCCTGTTCAACTGTGTGCCCCATTTTGTGAGTGGGGTATTTGTCTTCTTATTGTTTCAACTTTTGAGTTCTTTGTAAATTCTAGAGATAGGACCTCTATAAGTTAGATAACCTGCAAATATTTTCTCCCATTCTGTGGATATTCTATTGGCTTTCCTTATTATATGCTTGTCTGTAAAGAAACTCTTCAGCTTCATATGATCCCAATGGTTGAGTGACTGTTTAAGAACTTGAGACGCTGGGGTTTTGTTCAGGAAGTTTTTTCCATTCCTATATCATGGAAAGTACTTCCTAAATTTTCTTCCAGTAGTTTTTGAGTTTCTGGTTTTATGTTGAGGTCTTTGATACATTTGGATTTGAGTGTAGTGCCTGGTGAAATGTGTGGATCAAGTTTTAGTTTCCAGCATGTGGTTATCCAGTTTGTCCAGCACCATTTGTTGAAGATGCTATCCTTTTCTCAGTCTGTATTGTTTGGGCCTTTGTCGAATATCAAGTAGCTATAGTTGCTTGACCCAACATCCGGGTCCTCAAGTTTATTCCATTGGTCTATGCTCCTGTTTTTATGCCAGTACCATGCTGTTTTTATTACTATGGCTTTGTAATATAGCTTTAATCAGGTATGGTGATGCCACCAGAGGTATTTCTTTTGCTGAGGATATGTTTGGATATGCGAGGCCTTCTGCCTTTCCATATGAAATTTGAGATCATTTTTTCTATCACTGTAAAGAACTCTGTAGGGATTTTAATTGGAATTGCGTTAAATCTATATATTGCCTTTGGTAGGACTGTCATCTTCACAATGTTAATTCTGCCTATCCAGGAGCATGGGAGGTCTTTCCATCTTTTCAAGTCCTCCTCAATTTCTTTTTTGAGAGTTTTTATATTTTTGTTGTATAGATATTTTACATCCTTGGTTAATGTTATTCCAAGTTATTTTATTTTTTTTTGTTGCTATTGAAAATGGGACTATGTCCTTTATTTCTTTTTCTGTGTCTTTGTCATTTGCATACAGAAATGCTATCGATTTTTGTGCATTGATTTTGTATCCTGCTACTTTGCTATAAGAGTTAATCACCTTGAGGAGTTTTGGGATCGAGTCTCTCAGGTCTCTTACATGTACAATCATGTCATCAGCAAGTAGAGCTGACTTAACTTCTTCCTTTCCAAATTGTATCCCTTTTATTTCCTTCTGCTGCCTTATTGCTTTGGCTAGGACTGCCAGAACTATATTGAAAAGCAGAGGTGAGAGAGGACATCCCTGTCTTGTTCCTAATCTCAAAGGGAATTCCTCCAGTCTCTCTCCATTAAGTATTATTTGGGCCTTTGGAGCTTTGTATATTGCCTTTATTATGTTAAGATGTGAACCAGCCATGCTGATTCTCTCCAATGTTTTGGTCATGAAGTGATGTTGTATCTTGTCAAAGGCCTTTTCTGCATCTATCGAAATGATCATGTGGGTTTTATGTTTAAGCTTGTTTATATGGTGTATTACATTGACAGATTTTCATATATTGAACCACCCTTGTGTTCCTGGGATAAATCCCACTAGGTCAAGGTGGATAATGCTTTTGATGTGTTGTTGGATTCGGTTTGTGAGTATTTTGTTGAGGATCTTTGCATCTATGTTCATTAGGGAAATAGGCTGGTAATTTTCTTTTCTTGTGGCATCTCTGCCTTATTTTGGGATTAGGGTGATACTAGCTTCATAGAAGGAGTTTGGTATCTTTCCCTGTTCTTTAATTGTGTGGCACAGTTTTAGAAAGATTGGTTTGAGTTCTTCCATGAAAGTTTGATAAAATTCAGTTGGGAATCCATCTGGTCCTGGACTCTTCTTTTTTGGGAGGTTTTTTATTACTTTTTCAATCTCCGTGAGTGTGATGGGTTCATTGAGGTGATAAATCTGCTCTTAGTTTAGCTTTGGTAGATGATATGCGTCCAGGAATTTACCCATCTCCTCCACATTTTCCAGTTTTGTAGAGTAGAGATTTTTGAAATAAGTCCTGATGATTCTGCTGATTTCACTTATGTCTGTTGTGATCTCTCCTTTTTCATTTTGAATTTTGTTAATTTGGAGTCTCTCCTTTTTTTGCTTGATCAAATTGGCCAGAGGTTTGTCAATCTTGTTTATTTTTTCAAAGAACCAGCTCTTTGTTTTGTCAATTGCCTTAATTGTTTCCTTGGTTTCCAATTCATTAATTTCTGCTCTGATTTTAATTATTTCTTTCCTTCTGGAGCTCTTTGGGTTGGATTTTTTCTTGCTTTTCCAATGCTTTTACGTGGATGGTTAGGCTATTGATTTGGGATCTTTCTGTCTTTTTTATGAAGGCATTGAGTGCTATGAATTTTCCCCTGAGGACTGCCTTCATTGTGTCCCATAAGTTTTGGTATGATGTGTTCTCATTGTCATTCAATTCCAGGAATTTTGCAATTTCATTTTTTATTTCATCCACTATCCATTCATTGTTTAAGAGTGCCCTATTCAGTTTCCAGTTGCCATTGGGGTTCTTGTTGGTTTTTTTGTTGTTCATTTCTAGGATTATAGCATTATGATCCTATATCATGCAGTGAATTATGTCAATTTTTCTAATATGTGGAGGCAGTCTTTGTGACCCAGTATATGGCCTATTTTAGAGAATGTTCCATGGGCTGCTGAGGAGAATATGTAGTCTGTGGATTTGGGATGGAAAGTTCTGTACATGTCTCTTAGGTCTAAGTGCTCTATGGTTTTGTTGAGCTCTCTTACTTCCCTGTTGAGCTTCTGTTTGGATGATCTGTCTATCATTGATAATGGTGTGTTAAAGTCCCAAGCTATGATTGTTTTGGTGGTTATTTCTGTTTTATTGTCAAGAACTGTGGTGCCCCTGTGTTTGGTGCATACAGATTTATGATTGTAATATCCTCTTGATGAATTGTTCCCTTTATAAGTAGGAAGAAGCCTTCTTTGTCTTTTTTGATTGTTTTTGGTTTGAAGTCAATTGTATCTGATATTACTATAGCTACACCTGCTTGTTTCTTATTTCCATTTGCTTGGAATATTGTTTTCCACCCTTTCACCCTGAGGAGGTTTCTGTCTTTAGTGGTAAGTTGAGTTTCTTGAAGGCAACAGATTGAGGGGTCTAATTTTTTGATCCACCCTGTTAGCTTGTGTCTCTTGATGGGTGAATTAAGGCCATTAATATTTAGGGTGATGACTGTGAGATTTGATTTGATCCCTGTCATGTTGTGGTTGTAGAGGTGTGTTGACATTTCCATGGAATTTAAAATTTTGCTGTGATCGGCTTCTTTTAGGCATTTGTGTTTGGTTATTTGTTTCTTCTCTGTGGAGAATTTCCTGGAATACTTTCTGTAGGTTTGGTTTTGTGCTCATACAATTGTAAAGCTGAGTTTTGTCATGGAAAGTTTTCCTTTCACCACCTATTATAAGGGAGACTTTTGCTGGGTAGAGTAGTTTGGCTTGGAAGCCATAGTTTCTTAGAGTTTGGGAAGTTTCATTCCAGGCCCTTCTAGTTTTCAGGGTTTCCATTGAGAAGTCTGAAGTAATTCTGATGGGGTTTCCTTTGAAAGTGGTGTGCTGTTTTTCCCTAGCTGCTTTTAGGGTTTTTTCTTTGGTGTTAATGTTTAGAGTCTTAATGATAATATGTCTTGGGGAGTTTCTCCTTTGGTCTAGTCTGTTAGGAGTTCTGTTCGCTTCTTGTATCTTGATGCGCCTTTCTTTTAAGAGACGGGGGAAGTTTTCTTCAATTATTGTGTTAAATAAGTTCTCCATGCCTTTAGTCTGAAATTCTCCTTCTGGTATTCTAATGATTCTGATATTAGGACGTTTATGTGTATCCCACAATTCTCTCATGTTCTGTTCATAGGAACTTTTGAACTTACTGAAATTTTTGGACTCTCGAACTGTTTTATCCATCCTGTCTTCCAGATCGGAATTTCTGTCTTCAACTTCGCTGACTCTATTCTTGAGAGCCTCTAGCAAGTTTTGTACTTGTTCAATTAAGTTTGAATTTTCTACTATTTTCCTATGTATCACTTCCATTGCTTTGTCCAGCTCCCTTTTCATCTCATTTTCTGATTTTCTTGATGATTCTTGGAAATCATCCTTGCATTTCTTTATGTTTTCATTTAGTATGGCCAGCTGATTTTTAAGACCCTATTTTTTTTTTTCACTCTCCCTCAACTCTCTTAGCTCTCTTTGAATTCCTTCCAGTGTCTTATCATATTGCTCTAGCTCAGTGATGGTAGCATCCACACGATTATCTGTCCTTTGTAACTTTCCTGCCAGTTCTAGCAGTAGGTTGGTCAGGGTTGCATTGTTCATTGCTTCCACTTGATGTTCTGATCCTAAACACTCTTCTATATTTTGGTTAGATGTAATCTTGTTGGACTGGGTGATCTGTCTGGATTTTCTTGCATTTTATTTTTCACGTTATTTCTTTTGCGCTGGGATCTACCCATGTCAGTGTATGGGCAGGTAGGTGGGTGGAGCAGCCTGGGATCTAGCTTAATGAGAATCCAAGGCAGCCTGGGGCAGTTGCAAGCAGCCTGGGTTTTTGCTCTCTCTTGCCAAAGCCACCTATCTATATCCTGACAGGGGTGCCAAAGTTGCCTGAATTCTCACCCAGTAATGCACCTAAGCTGCCTGCCTTCGAGTTTGAAAGGGGACTGAGGTAGCAGGCCCTAAAGCTGCCCAAACTCTGGCTGGGAACACTGGGACCTGCAAACAGTCTGTGCTCTCCCGCCTCAGGGGAGTGGGGGATGGGTGGCGATGTACAGGTAGGGGATGGCAATGGCACTGGAGCTAGTGACTCAGTGTGGACTTGTGTGGCCCTTGCTGTGGGACTGGGCCCGCTGCACAGGCAATTGTAGTGCAGAGGCAGCTGATGTGGGTATGGGATCAGGACATAGCAGAGGCTGACCGGCAGCAAGTGATGGGAGCACAGCAGCAGGGGATCTGGCAGCCACCTACTCATGGCAGAGGTGGCCTCCTGGGCCTGTGAATCGAGCACCAGGAGGCTGATCCACTCGCAGGATCAGAGAACAAGGGCGGAGGTCGGAGGTCATAGCTTCAGTGCAGCAGGCTGGGAGGCGTGGCTGTTGGGTGCCTGGTCAGAGCACAGCCTTGCGGGGTGTGTGTGGGGGGTGCACGGGGCATGTGGAGGGGTGCTGGGGGCTTGGGGCATGCCAGGGCGGGGCGTGCGGGGTGCGGCGGTGCATGTGGGGAGCGGGGGGGGCGCGGGGGGGTGCAGGGGGTGTGGGGCGCATGGGGAGGAGCGGGGGGTGTGGGGCGCACGGGGCACACTGTGGGGCGCGGGGCACGCGGGGGCACGGGGGGGCGCTGGGCGCGTTTGGGGCGCACGGTGGACGCAGGGCACGCGGGAGGGGTGCCTGGTGGTTGGGGGACGCGGGGGGGCGCGGGGCCGCCCGGAGTGCGGGTTCGGTGTGCGTGGGGCCGCTGGGGTGCCAGGTGCACTGGATTGCCCCATCGCATCGAGGGGTGGGGGTCTCAGGCTGTGGCGGTGTGTGCTTTCCTGGTTTTCCCCAATCTGTGCCCTCCCACTTACAAAAAGATCCTAATTTCCCTTGAATACTTGCCTTTCTTTTCCCCGTGGTATCTGGAGTGCAGCTAGGTTGTCACCATCTTGGCAGGAAGTCCTGAATGATGCTTTTGATGTCATCTTGAATTTTGGTTTGTAAGGATTTTATTGAGAATTTTTGCTTCTATGTTCATTAGTTATATCAGTCTGTAACTTAAAATTTTTGCTACATTTCTGCCTGGTTTAGGTATTAGAGTAATCCTGGCTTCATATAAGGAGTTTGGGAGAATTCTCAGTTTTTCAATTGTGTTATATAATTTGAGAAGTGTTGTAGTTTTTGAATGAAGGTTTGATAGAACTCAGCAGTGAAACCATCTGGGCCTAGCCTTTTTTGTTTGTTTGTTTGTTTTGTGGAAGAATTTTGGTTGGTCTATATTTCTTTGTTTTTAAAAATTTTTATTAACATTTTCTATGATTACAAAATATATCCCATGGTAATTCCCTCCCTCCCCACCTCCACACTTTCCCATTTGAAATTATTCTCCATCATATTACCTCCCCATCTCAATCATTGTACTTACATATATACAATATCAACCTATTAAGTATCCTCCTCCCTTCCTTTCTCTTCCCTTTATGTCTCCTTTTCAACTTACTGGCCTCTGCTACTAAGTATTTTCATTCTCACACAGAAGCCCAATCATCTGTAGCTAGGATCCACATATGAGGGAGAACATGTGGCACTTGGCTTTCTGGGCCTGGGTTACCTCACTTAGTATAATCCATTCCAGGTCCATCCATTTTTCTGCAAATTTCATAACTTCATTTTTCTTTACCACCGAGTAGAACTCCATTGTATGAATGTGCCACATCTTCATTATCCACTCATCAGTTGAGGGACATCTAGGCTGATTCCATTTCCCAGCTCTTATAGATTGAGCAGCAATAAACATGGTTGAGCACGTAGTTCTAAAGAAATGAGATGAGTCCTTTGGATATATGCCTAGGAGTGCTATAGCTGGGTCATATGGTAGATCAATCTCTAGCTGTTTTAGGAACCTCCACACTGTTTTCCACAATGGCTGGACCAGATTGCATTCCCACCAGCAGTGTAGAATGGTTCCTCTTTTTCCACATCCCTGCCAACATTTATGATCATTTGTTTTCATGATGGTGGCCAATCTGACAGGAGTGAGATGGAATCTCAATGTAGTTTTAATCTGCATTTCCCTGATGACTAGTGACGTAGAACATTTTTTGAGATGCTTATATGCCATTTGTATTTCTTCCGTTGAGAATTCTCTATTTAGTTCCATAGCCCATTTTTTGATTGGCTTGTTTAATTCCATATTATTTATCTTTTTGAGTTCTTTGTATATCTTAGATATTAATCCTCTATCAGATATATAGCTGGAGAAGATTTTTTCCCATTCTGTAGGTTGCCTCTTTGCTTTTTTCACTGTGTCTTTTGCAGTGCAAATCTTTGTAATTTCATGAGGTCCCAGTGATTAATCTGTGGTTTTATTTTCTGAGCAATTGGGGTTGTATTCACAAAGTCTTTGCCAAGACCAATATGTTGAAGGGTTTCCCCTACTTTTTCCTCTAGTAGTTTCAGAGTTTCAGGTCTGATGTTAAGGTCTTTAATCCCTTTGGACTTAATTCTTATGCACGGCGAGAGAGAAGAATCTATTTTCATCCTTTTGCCTATATTTCTATTTTTATGCCAGTACCATGCTGTTTTTGTTATTATGTCTTTGTAATATAGGTTTAGATCTGGTATGGTGATACCACTACAGGTGTTCTTTTGCTGAGGATATGTTTGAATATCCAAGGCCTCCTGTCATTCCATATGAATTTTGAGATTATTTTTTTCTATCTACCTGAAGAATGATGCTGGTATTTTTATTGGTATTGTATTAAATCTTTATATGGCTTTTGGTAGAATTGCATTTTCACAATATTAATTTTACCTATCCACGAGCATGGGATGTCTTTCCATTTTCTCAAGAACTCTTTAATTTTGTTCTTGAGATTTCTTTAAGAAATGTTTTCATCATATAGGTCTTTCACATCCTTGGTTAATGTTATTCCAAGGTATTCACTTTTTTTTTGTTGCTATTTAAATGTGACAGCCTTTCTGATCTATTTCTCTGTATATTTGTCCTTTGCATATAGAAAAGCTGTCGATTTTTGTGTTATGTCTGGATGAGGCTTTCTTTTGATTTTGTATCCTGCCACTATACTGAAGGAATGAATCACCTTTAGAAGTTTTGAGATAGAGACTTTCAGGTCACTTATGTATAGGATCATGTCATCTGCAAATAGGGATAACTTGACTTCTTCCTTTCCAATTTGTTTCCATTTTATTTGTGTCTTATTGCTTAGGCTAGGACTATTAGCACTATGTTGAAGAGCAGTGGAGAGAATGGGCACCCATGTCTTGATTCTTATCTCAGCGTGAACTCCTTGAATCTTTTCCCATTAAGTATTATTTGGGGATTGGGTGCTTTACATAAAGCCTTAATCTTGTTGAGATATAAACCCTCCATGCCTATTATCTTCAGTGTTTTGTTCAAGAAGTGGTGTTGTTTTTTTATCAAAGGCCTTCTCTGCATCAATTTGAGATAATCATGTAGTCCTTGTGATTAAGTTTATGTGGTATGTTATGTTGACTGATTTTCATATGTTGAACCCTCCATGCATCTGTGGGAGGAAACCTACTTGGTCAAGGTGGAAATGCTTTTGTTATGTTGTTGAATTCAGTTTTCAAGGATTTTCTTCAGTATCTTTGCATCTAAGTTAATCAGGCATATAGGCCTACAGTTTTCTTGTTGTATCGCTATATGGTTTTGGTATTAGGGTGATGCTAGCTTTATAAAAGGAATTAGGGAGTATTTTCTGCTCTCCCATTATGCAAAATTGTGTGAGAAAAATTGGTTTCAGTTCTTCAATGAAGGTTTGATAGAATTTAGCTGAAAAGCCATCCAATCCTAGACTTTTCTTTCTGGGGAGGTTTTTAATTTTCTTTTGGATTTCCATAGTTTTGATATGCTTGTTTAGGTGATTAATCTATTTTGAGTGTAGTTTTGTCATGTGGCATATGTCTAGGAATTCATCCATTTCTTCCAATTTTGTGAAGCAGAGGTTTTAGAGGTATGTCCTGATCATTTTTCCAATTTCATTGATGTCTGTTGTCACCTCTCCTTTTTTTATTTCTGATCTTGTCAATTTAAGTCTTCTCTTTTCTGGTGTTTGATCAAATTGGCCAGGGATTTATCAATTTTCTTTATGTTTTGAAAGAACAAGCTCTTTTTTTCCATCAATTTTTAATTTCTTTTTTAGTTTTCAATTCAATAATTTCTATTCTGCTTGTGATTAATTCTTTCTGTCTGGAGCTCTTAGGGTTGGATTCTTCTTGTTTCTCCAAGCCTTTTGGTGAACAGTAAAGTTATCAATTTCAGTCTCTCTGTCTGTGTTGTAAAGGTATTTAGCTGCATGAATTTTCTCCTTAGAACTGCCTTCACTAAGTTCAGTAAGATTTGGTAAGTTGTGTTTTCATTATCATTCAATTCTAGGAATTTTACAATTGTTTCCTAACCAATTCATTGTTTAAAAGTGTGTTGTTCACTCTTCTAGAGCTGGTGGAGTTTTTAATGTGTCTCTTGTTCTTAATTCCCAGCTTTAAAGCATTATGATCTGATAGGATACAGAAAGTTCATTCAATTTTCCTGAATTTATTGAAGCATGCTTTGTGGCCCTAATATATAGTATATTTTGAAGAAGGTTCTATGAGCTGCTGAGAAGAATGTGTATTCTGTAGAACTGGGATGAAAACTTTTGTAGATGTCCATTAGATCTAGTTGATCTATTGTGTTAGTGAGTTCTATTATCCCCCTGTTGATTTTCTGCTTGGACAATCAGTGTATTGATGACAATGGAGTACTGAAGTCCCCAACTATGATGGTATTAGTGCTTACTTCTGTTTCATTGTCAAGTCGGTTTTGTTTAATAAACTGTGGTGCTCCTGTATTTTATGCATATAGATTTATGATTGTGAAGTCCTCATGTTGGATTATTCATTTGATGAGTAAGAAATATCCTCATTTGTCCTTTTTTATTTTTTTGGGGGGGGGTTGTTTGTTTGCTTGTTTTTTTCAGCATTTTAGGTTTTATTCATTTATTTTTTTAAGTTTTTTATTCGTTTTCTATTCAGCAAATACAGGCAGTTTGGTACCATTATTAGGCTCATCTGTGACCTATCCCCTCCCCAATGGCCCCTCCTTGTTGATGTATATGGGTCGTGCAATGTGGAGTTAGCCTGAAGTCTATTTTTTCAAATATTAATCCCTGCCATGGTGAGGTGCTTTATGGTGTTTGGTGCTTTCTTGAACTTCGTACTTTTTGAGCCTGCTCTAGTTTTGTTCATTGTGTTCTTCTTTGTTCATTTTTATTTATTTATTTGAGAGTGACACAGAGAGAGAAAGAGCAGATAGAGAGAGAGAATGGGAGGGCCAGGGCTTCTAGCCACTGCAAATGAACTACAGATGCATGCACCCCCTTTTGCATCTGGCTAATATGGGTCCTGGGGAATCAAGCCTTGAACCCAGGTCCTTAGGCTTCACAGGCAAGCGCTTAATGTCTAAGCCATCTCTCCAGCCCATTATCTTCTTCTTGTAAGCTCTTAATATTGGTTGTTTGACTCTTCTATCAGGAATATTCCATGAAGTATTCTCTGTAGGTTTGGATTTGTGTTCATATAATCACTGAGTTGAATTTTTCATGGAAAGTTTTCTTTTCATCATCTGTTGTGAGGGATACTTTTGCTGGGTATAGTAGCTTGGGTTAGAAACCATAGTCTTTTAGACTTTGAAGAGTTCTATTCCAGACCCTTGTGGCTTTCAGGGTTTCTATTGAGAAATCTTAGATAATCCTGATGGAATTGCCTTTGTATATGATGAGTTCTCTCTTACTGCTTTTAGCATTCTCTCTTTGTTTTTATTGTTAAGATTTTGGACTTTCATGTGTCTTGGAGAGTTTCTTCTTTGGTCCTGTTTTTTTGGTGTTCTGTGAACTTGTTATGTCTGGATGGGGCTTTCTTTTGAGAAATTGGCAAAATTTTCTTCAATAATTTTATTGAATATGTTCTCTTCCTCTGGCCTGGATTTCTTCTTCTGGTATATTCATGGTCTGGATGTGTGATCATTTCAGTGTATCCTACAGTTCTCTCATATTCTGTTCTCATGATTTATTTAGCATTGCAATGTTTTTGGACTCCTGATCCATTTCTTATGTCTTTTTTTCCAACTCAGAAGTTATGTCTTCCACATGAGTCACTGTTAGTGAGGGTTCTGGAGAATCTGGTTCTATTAGTACACTGTATGAAGTTCAATATAGTGGGATACTATGAATAGAACAATGAGGCATCATACAGAATGGGAGAAAATCTTTTCCAGCTATACATCTGATAGAGGATTAATATCTAGAATATACAAAGACTTCAAAAAACTAAATAATAAGAAATCAAATAAGCCAATTCAAAAATGGCCTATGGAACTAAATTGAGAGTTCTCAAAAGAAAAAATACAGATGGCATGTAAACACCTAAAGAAGTGTTCTACAATCCTAGTCATCAGGAAATTCAGATTAAAACTATGTTGAGATCCCATCTCACTCCTGTCAGATTGGCTACCATCATGAAAACAAATGACCAAAAATGCTGGTGGGCATGTGGAAGAAGAGGTCCCCTTCTATACTGTTGATGGGAATGCAATCTGGTCCGACATTGTGGAAGTCAGTGTGGAGGTTCCTGAGACAGCTAAAAATAGATTGACCATATTATTCAGCTATATTACTCCTAGGTATATATCCTAAGGACTTGTCTCCCTACCTTAGAGATACTTGCTCAACCATGTTTAATTTTTTAAATTATAATTATTAATATTTGTTTTGTTTTTTTGAAGTAGGGTCTCACTGTAGCTCAGGCTGACCTAGAATTCACTGTTTAGTCTCAGGGTGGCCTCAAACTCATGGTGATCCTCCTACCTCTGCCCCCTGAGTGATGAAATTAAAGGTATGTGCCACCAAACCTGGCTTCAACCATGTTTACTGTCACTCTACTCACAATAGCGAGGAAATGGATCCAGTCTAGATGTCCCTCAACTGATGAGTGGATAATGAAGATGTAGCACATTTACACAATTGATTTCTACTCACTGGTAAATAAAAATGAAATTATGAAATTTGTAGAAAAATGGATGTATCTGGAAAGAATTATACTTAGTGGGGTAACCCAGGCCCAGATAGCTAAACCTCACATGTTCTCTCTCATATGTGGATCCTAGCTACAAATGATTGGACTTCTATGTGAGTAGGAATATAACTCAGTAGTAGAAGTCAGTAATCTAGAAAGAGGGTATAAGGGGAATAGAAAGGGAGGGAGGGTGACTTAATAGGATATACTGTATAAATGTAAGTGTAAGAACTGATTAATGGAGGTGAAAAGGCCTGAGGGAGGTCAGGGGAAGAGATTGAATAAAGGAAGAGTGGAGGAAAGGCTAATCAAAATCTAAGAGGATATAAATAAGTCATATGGAAGCCTACTTTTTTGGACAATGGAACATTCAGAAGCTATAGATTGTTACTAGAAAATTTTATGTGCCAGGGATGGGATGTCTTCCAGTGAGTTGTTGGCCAGAGAGGTCACTGATACCCCCAAAACATTACAGGAATTGCTGAGGCTCTTGGTTTCCTACCAGGAATAGATGGTAAGACCCTATTTCTGATGACTCCACATACTTGGGCTACAAGGTCACTGAGAAATCCTGCTGGAGCTGAGCTGAAAACCTCCTCCATGTACAGCAGCTGACAAAAAGCTACACTGTATGCAGGTCAATGGGAGAGAGAGAGAAATCATCAGTAGAGATACTCAACAGTGGGCACTGCAAGAATTAAATTTGGCCAGCCAGGTCAAATGAGCCAACAGATGCAATATGCAATGGCATATCTGCTATGGGGGAAAACAACCACTCTCTAATTGGACTGGAGGCCTGCTCTATGGGAAGGAATACATCCCTGATACTAAAAACCTACAAGGGTAGTCATGAACCATATGGGTGTAATGTCTGCTGGTGTCTGGCTAAATGTATATACTATGCTCACCAAACTGCCCAGTAAGCACTTCCCTCAATGTTCATATGCATATATTAATGCTACTTTCACTTTTCATTAGGAAAGATTCTCTTTTCAGATGGTGGTGACCTTGGGATGACTCAGAAGGTACCATGGTGCTGAGAAGTGACAGAGGACTGCTCAGCACTGAAACATCTCTATCACATCGTCCAAGGCTCAGGGTCCATTGTGGAATTGGTGGTGAAAATAATGTAAGAGCCAATGGAAGGGTAGGACTCCTTACAATGTGCTCCTTCAGACACAAAATGTCCTGGGTACCCATGACATCACAGTGCCTGAAACTACCTACACAAGACCTCTATAATGGGAGGAAAAGATCATGATATCAAAATAAATGAGAGACTGATTGAGAGGGGGAGGGGATATGATGGAGAGTGGAGTTTCAAAGGGGAAAGTAGGAGGAGAGGGGGAATTACCATGAATTATTGTCTACTATCATGGAAGTTGTCAATAAAAAATCAATTAAAAATAAAAAAATGAAAGTAAAAAAATCTTAAATACAAGTAAAATAATAAAAGATATTAGGTTTTTCTTTTCTGTTGTGTTATTTTGTATCATGTCCATCTCTTTTATGAGGTAAGATTTCAGTTTGAGTTCTGATTTTCTTGATGTTTCCTGGAATTCACTCTTGCATTTGATCAAGTCTTCATTAAGCTTAATAAGCTGATTATTGAGTTCTTCCAGTTTTTGACTATCTTGAGGCTTTTTTGGTTTTCTTCAATTAACTTAAGCCTACTGACAAAAGCTGAGTGCTCTCATATATGATTCTGCTCAATTTGATTGTTGTTTTTTTGATGGTTTGCTTCCATTTCAGCTATTCTTTTGATCCTTGCCACATAGCTTGTTTGGTTTCATTTTGGGATTCAATTTCTGTTGATTTCTCTATGACTTCACTGGAAGCTTGCATTTTGGGAGTAGGAATCTCTAAGTGTTCTTACTTTCATTGTTGTTTTTCCATTGCGGTATTCCCATCTTGCGGAAATGTTTGCTGATGAGTAGCTTAGACCACAGGTTGCTTGGATAGATTTTGGCCATTTTCCCTCAGTTGCTCAGGTAGCACCTTCTGGCCATAGACAAACTAACTGTCTGGGGACTGACTCTCTTCCAGATTCCATCTAGGTCTCTCTGTTACCACCCAACTTTTGTTTGTTTGTTTGAGGGAGAGTCTTGTTTTAGCCTAGGCTGACCTGTATTCACTATGTAGTCTCAGGCTGGCCTCAAATCCTCCTACTTCTGCCTCCTAAGTGCTGGGATATTAGCCATGTGCCACTACACCTTCAACAAGTGATTTTAAAAAATGTTCTAGGTTAGATATTGTTTCATGTGGCACCTTCTGGCACTAGACAAGCTAAATGTCTGGGGACTGGCTCTCTTTCAGATTCCAGACAGCTCTCTCCATGTTCTATACCAACAGCATATGGCATCTTTGGCAGTAGGATCTTACCATTAACCTTTGGTTTGTAATTAAGTGCTCTGACAGAGTCTGTCTTCTTTTGGGAAACCTTTTAGTTCCAACCAACAGTGAATGAGGGTTCCTATTTCTCCACATCCTCACCAGCATTTGTTTTCATTTGAGTTTTTAGTGTTTGCTATCCTTACTGGAGTAAGGTGGAATCTCATAGTGGTTTTAATTTGCATTTCCCTGATGATTAGGGATGATGAACATTTTCTTAAGTGTGTGTTTGCCATTTGTATATCTTTCTCTGAGAACTCCCTGTTCAGATCTCTGCCTCATTTTGTGAGTGGGTTGTTTGATGGTTTTCATGTTTAGGTTTTTGAGTTCTTAGTAGATTCTAGAAATTAGGCCTCTGTCAGTTGTATAGCTGGCAAAAATTTTCTTCCATAAGATTTGATAAATTCTAATTTCATTTTAATTCAGTTCAATAAATTTATGGATTTCTGCCGGGCGTGGTGGCACACGCCTTTAATCCCAGCACTCGGGAGGCAGAGGTAGGAGGATTGCCGTGAGTTCAAGGCCACCCTAAGACTACACAGTGAATTCCAGGTCAGCCTGAGCCAGAGTGAGACCCTACCTCGAAAAAACAAAAAACAAAACAAACAAAAAAAATAAATAAATTTATGGATTTCTTTTCTGATTGCTTCAACTGCCTATTCATTGTTTAATAGTGAATTGTTTGGTCTCTAGGAGTTTGCATGTTTATTATTGTTGATTTCTAGTTTTAATGGATTGTGTTTGGATATAATGCAGGGAATTATGTCAATTTTTCTCAATTTGTGAAGTTAAACTTTATGTGCTAATATATAGTCTGGGAGAAGGTTACATAAACTGCTGAGAAGAATGTGTTTTCAGTAGAATTAGGGCAGAATGTTCTGTAGATATCTGTTAAGTTCATTTGATCTGATGTTTACTTCCCTTGTTTTTTTGCTTATTTTATGCCTAGGATTTGTTTGTTGATGATAGTGGGGTATTAAATTTTCCTACTCTTATTATATTTGTACTTATGTATGTTTTATTGTCTAGTAAATTTTGCTTTATGAAATTAGGTACCCTTCTGTTTGGTGCATATACGTTTATGACTATAATATCCTCTTGTTGAATTGTTCCTTTAATGAGTATGAAGTGGTTTTCGTTCTACTTTTTGATTACTTTTGGTTTAGAATCTATTTTTTTCAGAAATAAGTACAGCCACTCCTACTTATTTCTTGTTTCTTCTTTCTTGGAGTATCTTTTTCCATCCTTTTACCCTACAGTGGTATTTATCTTTAATTGTGAGGCAGTTTCTTGTATATAGCAAATGGATGAATTCAGTTTTCTAATCTAGCCTGTTAACTTGTGACTTTTGATTATAGAATTGAGTTCATTAATATTTGGGGTTATAAATGTGAGAATGGGAGTTAATTCATTTCCTGTTGAAGGGTTTATGGAGTCTGGTGTTTTCTTGGTATTTGCATGCTTTTCTTCCCATTCTAGTTTCAATTGTTTATTTTTCTCTCCTCTGGTGCATATTGATTCATCTTCTGAGTATGGACTATTCCATGTAGTGCTCTTTTTGGGATGGGTTGGTGTTCATGTAATCATAAAGCTGGTATATATCATGAAAGGTTTTTGTTTTACCTTATGGGTGATAATTTTGCTGGGTATGATAGGTTGGGTTGGCACCATAATCTTTTAGATTTTGAAATATTCCATCCTTTGATCTTCTGGGTTTAAGAATTTCCATTGAGAAATCTGAAGTAATTTTGATGGGCTTACCTCAGTATGCAATGAGATGTTTTTCTCTTACATTTTTTAGAACTTTTCTCTTTATTTTCTGTGTCTAGTGTTTTGATTATGATGTGACATGTGGTTTCTCTTCTCTGGTCCTGTCTATTTCGTATTCTGTATACCTCCTGTATCTGTATTGGTCTCTCTTTTGTAAAGTTAGGAAAATTTTGTTAATTATTCTCTATGCCCTTGGCCTTTATTTCTTTCCCTTCATTGTATGCCTATGATTAGAAAATTTGATCTTTTTAAGGTACCCCAAAGTTCCCTCATATTCTGTTCACATATTAATTAAACTTGATAATGTTTTTGGAGTCATAATCTAATACTTTTGCCTTGCCCTTGAGTTCCAAAATTCTGTCTTTCATGTGGTCTATTCTGTTTGTGAGGCTTTCTTGACAGCCTTGTAAGCTTATTGCATTTCTGTCTCATGCTATGTTTTTCTTCAGCATTTCCATCTCTTATTTATTTGAGAGAGAGAGAGAGAGAGGGAGGGAGAGAGACAGAGAGAGAATGGGGTAGATATATGGAGAGAACGGGTATGCCAGGGTCTCCAGCCACTGCAAACAAAGTCTAGACACATGCACCACCATGCATATCTGGCTGACATGGGACCTGGGGAATTGAACCTGGGTCCTTAGGCTTCATAGGCATGTACCTTAACTGTTAAGTCATTTTTCCAGCCTCTATTTTCTTTTCCTGATTTGACTTTTCTATTGTCTCTTGGAGTTCATTACTGATCTTGGTATGTCCTTATTGATCTTGTTTCATTGACCTATGCACTCATTCATTTGTTTATTCTCCTCAGATTCCTTCAGTGTTCTGTCGATCTCATTTTGATTGTCCTCTTTTTCAGTAAGCTGTTTATGGAGAGATGTTTCATGATTCTTTTTGGTTTCCCTCAGCCATCAGTTGAGTGGTTCTTGTTGATTATTATCCATTTCCTTTATCTGTTTTTTGAGTCTATTTTGTATTTCTTCTAATTCATTGAGCCATCCCTTGAGTTGTAGTTTGAGTTCTTTTTGTTGATTATTTTTACACACTTTTTCAGCCTTTTTTGGAGTTCCTGTTTCATTACTCTTTGTCTGTTTTCCCATTCAATAAGCTAGTTGTTCTTGCTTTCTTCACATTTATTTAAAATGCATATTGAGATATTATTCTGGGCTTCAATGTCTTGGGTTTCCTCTTAGCTTGTGTTGGATGCTTCCATTGTAGAACTAGGTAACATTGGTTGGACCCCTGTGCTGGGCATCATGTGTTATTTGCTTTTGGGGGGGGGTCTTCCTAACTTGAGATGAGTTGTATCATTGAGGGTGTAGCAATAGCAGCTATTGTATAGCCTGTGCTGGATGGTCTAGTGTAAATTTATCACAGTGGGTGTGGAATGGTACACTATCCACTGGGTTTGTGTTAATTGAGCAGCATCTACTTCATGTTAGTCACATCCAGGCAACTTTGAATAAGTCCTTGGGAGGCCTGGCTTGACTGGTGTCCAAGCTGGGCACTCTTCTCCCAGTTTTATTTTCGGTCTGGCTTTTTGGAGTGAGATAAACTTCTCCTGGGGACTGGAGCCAGACAGAGTTGTCCTGTGCTTCAACCCTTCTTCAGATATTTTTTTGGGGCGATGTGGGCTTGCAAGGTGAGTTAATGTGGTAGAATCCAAGTTGGTTGACTACTTGCCACTGACCTGCCCCTGGCTTGTTCCCTCCCAGGCAGCCACCTGGGAATAATGTCTAGCCCTGGCTCTCGAACCCAGTGCTCAGCTACTTCTCATAATGGTGAGCAGTCCTACTAGCTACTGGCCTTCCACTTGTGTCTTCTCCCCTAGGCAGTCATCCTGGAATGGCATCTAGCCATGCTGTGGAACCCCATAACTTAGCCTATCATATAAAGGCAGACAGCTCTGCTCACTGCTGACCTTCCACTGGTTTCTCCCCCTGCCCCTCCAGGTAACTTCCCTATTTACATTCTTGATATAGGAAAAGAAAACTAACTTTTTGCCTCCTAAGAAATCCATTAATTTCCTAATATACTGCATGTAGGAATTCTATATAATGCTAAATACTTCTAAGAAGTTGGTCTGAGTTATAACTATTGGAAATTAAGTACACAATCTATTAGTTGAGAGGTTAGTAACTTTTAGAATATGTAGTAAATTGATGTGTTGCTTAATAACTGTTTCCTGAAAGGAGATTCTTGATTAAACACAATTATTTGAGAATTTTCTTGGCCTGTTAAGTGCAAAAGCAAGTCACTATGCATAGCTGCATGACAATGTGGATGACACTGAACACTCCAACTTTGTTTTCTTTTCTATCAGGTGAAGACAGTGGTTTCTGATGTGTGTCCTGATCATCAAGTGTAATAAGATATGGAAAACTGCAGAGAGAATGGCTCAGTAAATATTGATATAGTACAACCAACATGACTCCAAATGAAATTCATTTATGTGATGCAGGTCTTCAGATATTCTAATTTAGAACTGCATTGTGGGAAGGTAATTTTTTTTCTCAATTTTTATTTTTTTAAAATTTTTATTAGCATTTTTCATGATTATAAAAAAAAATCCCATGGCAATTCCCTCCCTAACCCCCACACTTTCCCCTTTGAAATTCCATTCTCTATCATATTACCTTCCCATCACAATCATTGTATTTACATATATAAATAACATTTTGCAAAATGTATTCTTTTTGTTTAACTTCTTTTACTTAGTGCAATGATATTCAAATCAATAGCTTTTGAGTGTATTGGTAGTTCATTAATTTTTATTGCTGTTTTATATTCTGTTATATGGAGATGCTACAGTGTATCTATGACCTTTTGGCAAACATTGACCTTGTGTTTATTTAGGGATTATTAAGCATATGATTGCCATGAATATTTGTGTTTATGTCTTTATGTGAGCATGTGCTTCTGTTTCTGTTGTATATATACCAAGAGTTGGACGACTATACTAGATCATCTAAATTTTTAAGAAATTGAAAGAAAAAACTTTCTAAGTAGCAGCAGCACCACTTTATATCCCACCTGTCATGTAGGAGTCACAGCTCTTCTGCATCCTTACATCTATTGAATGGGTGAGCTTTTCAAGTCTATTCATTTTGATTGGATGTTGTAATCACACACTGTGGTTTTATTGTGTGCTTTCCTAATTATTTGGGAACTGCCTTTATTCTTGAGCTTATCATAAACTATAAAGCTAGATCCATTTCTTAACTTGTAGAAAAATCTGTTCAAAATGGATAAAGACCTTAAAGTAAGATCTGAAATTTTCAGACTGTCGTTCTATACATTCTTGTTGAAGAATCTGTTGATATTTTTTTTCTTTAGTTTTTAAGGCAGGGTCTCACTCTAGCTCAGGCTGACCTGGAATTTACTATATACTTACTTATATATTTACTATATCTCAGGGTGGCCTCAAACTCAAAGCACTCCTCCTACTCTGCCTCCTGAGTGCTGGGATTAAAGGCGTGTGCCACCATGCCTGGCTCTGTTGAAATTTTTACATAGCTTTTCAGTTGTTTATTTTCTCATTGTGTTTTTAGAATTCTTTATATATTTTGGGTATAAGTCCTATGTTAGATATAGGCCTTGCAAGTATTTTTTCTTCTCTTACAGCTCACCTTTATATTTCCTCACTGTCATCTTTCTAAAAGTGCAAGGTATAATTTTAGTATAGTCATCTTGAGCACTGTGTGTGTGTGTGTGTGTGTGTGTGTGTGTATGTGTGTATTTGCTGATGCTATGTTAAAAGATTTTTATTTCTCATGTTTCTCATGTTTATTGTGCATGCTTCTTCAATGTGTAAACCCCAAAACTATAAAACTTCTAGAAGAAACCTGTTCAGTCTGTTGTTAATCCTATCGGTATACTTTTTAACCCCTCTGCTACTATGCAACCCTCTTCTAATACTATGCCCAGGGCCTTGGATTTAGGATGCTTTCTAGTCTGGCTTGTAGCAACATGAGCTATTTATAACTCTGTGTGAATTTGGTACTCTTTCTAATAATCATCTAATAGCTTTTATTCCCTTGCTCTTGAGAGTCTAGTCACTGATCAGTACTTGCTGAGCACTTACTGGGGTTCTCTACAGATTTTAATTGTTCTCTTTCTGTGTATATGATGGCTTGAATTTAAAAATTTCCACATAGCCACATGTGTTTTGAATAGTCAGCTCCAGGCTGGTGGTAATTTGGGAAAGCCATGGAACTTTTGGTAAGTGGAACCTTGCTGAAAGAGGAACATCTCTGTGGGATAGACCTTCTGGTTTATTTGTCCACCCACTAAATGTTCACTCTGACTTTTGTTCCTTCCCACTGATATGACAAGATGTGATACCCTGGCTGCCTTTTCTGCCTTGCTTTCACTGCCATGATGAAACTTTCCCCTCAGAACTGTAAGCTGAAATAAATCTTGTTTTTCCATCAGCTGCTGTCAGATGTTTTTATCCCAGCAAGGAGAAAGTAACTGCTACAGCATAGTGAGTTGGCATTTGTGCAAAGGATGTGTCTTGGGGGATTATAGACAATTTTCAAATCAGGACATGGCAACCTTTTTCTCTCTTTACTTTTTTTGTAAAGGGTAAATACTTTTGTCTATATATGCCAGAGTGTCTCTGATGCAACTCTTCACTCTGCCATTATAGCTTGAGCATATGTAAATGAATTAATGGGCATGAGAATAAAGCCTTATATATAAAAGTAACAGGTCAGATTTTGCTCCTAAGCCTTACCTTAGTGATTACTGTGACACACACACACACACACACACACACACACACACACACACACACACAAACTTTGTCTCTGTGTGTTCGTGTGCACATGTGTGTTTTGTTGCTGCATCCTGGATAGGATAAGACAGCCTTATTCCAAGTTCAAAGCAGAAAAAGAGGGCTGGAGGAATGGCTTAGTGGTTAAGGCACTAGCCTGCAAAACTAAAGGACCCAGGTTCAATTTCCCAGGACCCATATAAGCCAGATTCACAAGGTGGCACATGCTTCTAGAGTTCATTTGCAGTGGATAAAGGCCTTGTCATGCCCATTCTCTCTCTATCTGCCTCCTTTTCTCTCAAATAAAAATAAAAATAAAATATTTAATTTATTTTTACAAAAAACAGAAAAAGTTTCCAGCTGTGGAAATTTTTCACATTAGTGCATACTAACACTTGCTTTCATCATATCTTGCTTCTTCTCTTGATGTGCTAAGTAGTGAATTGGTTAATGCTGACATTTAGGCTAATTGCTCTTTAATGTACATTTGACATATGAGGCAACATGCTGCAATCTAAAAATAATGAAGATAAATCATTTGCTGGTGTTGCTGTACAGAAGACAAATCAGTTTTTCATCTCTCTCCCTCCTTCCAAATGTCTAAAGCAGTGTGTCTAGAGGTGAAAATGGGAACAGGTACCTGTTACAGGTTCTCAGCCCTGGGAGTAGTGCATGTGGATGGCAGTGGCAGCTCCCCAGAATCTTTCCTTTATCACAGGCAAGTTCCCCAGATGGAGCGACATTCCAGGGTCTGTGCTTCTGAAATCCTCTGGAGCACATTGGCAGGCTGCCAGTGTGCTATGAAGGATTAGACTCAGTCTCTCTCCCTTTTACCCAAGCCCCAGAGGGTTTCCTTCTTCAACTCTTAGAAGACTGGCTCCAGCCAGCAGATCCAACACGTGGCCCCATTTGTGAGTCAGGTATCTTGGGAATTATACTACACAAACCTGTCGTAGCTGAATAACCACTATGTGCAAATTGATTTTTCTCTTTCGGGGGAAAGTGCAGCCCTCATGGTTTTGTCTGGAGGAATTATACCACCACATAACAACTGTCACAAAACTATGGTGCGCTTTTGAGTAGAATGGGTCATTTGTTTCTCTGGGCACTTCATTTCTGCTTATAAAGTTAGCTGATCATATTTCAAAAGCCTGTTTTAGTGTATGGTCTTTAAAGAAAAGCATTTATCTGCTTGTGCTAAGCAAGTGAGTTTCCAGCTTTATTCTGTGTGACAATACATTTCGCAACCAAAGGCTATCAGTTATTCCCAGACAAAGGCGTTTTGTTGGTTTTTGCTAATATAGATTTTGGATAAACTTTAAAAAAACTGCTTTTCTATATTGTACCTTTTTATGAAAAGAAATAAATGCTATGAACAGGTACATAATATTTACTTCATTACTTAAATCTTCACTTAATCCAGTGTGTGTGTGTGTGTGTGTGTGTGTGTGTGTGTGTGTGTGTGTGTGTATTTGCTACAAAGTAAAGTGATACTTGGAACTATGTGTATTTTTCTTATTATCATACCTTAATGATAGAAATTATCCAGCACATGTTTATATGACAAATATTTGTGAAGTAAAAAAAGGACTTTGATGAGTACTATGATTCAGCAATTATTGAAGTTAAAAATATGATACATTAAGAGAAAATAGTAACTTCATTTGCTTATAGCTGGGGGTCATGTGCTTAACTTCACAATTTAATCTTTCAACAAGTCTATGGTCATAAAACAACTTTCAGAAAACATCAGGTAAAACAAAATTACTTTTAAAAATAACATGGGAAAATTACTTATTATAAAGGAAACAGAGGTGGGAAAGAAGTACATAGTATTGAATGAAATAGAAGGTCCTTTTATATTTAATGCTACATTCTTATTCTTAGTCAATTTTCTAAAAGCAATAACAAGACCTCTAGCTCAAATGATCAGAACACATAAAATCTAGAGGCAGAACCAAACTTGCTTTTCTACACACTATTCCCTTAATAGATGTACAGATTGATCATTAAAATCAAGTTTTAGGTGGTGGTACAGCTCAATGGTTAAGTGTATATGTAGCACACCACAGAGGAGGCCATGAGTTTGGTCTCCAACAACACCCACTAAAAATGAACTGACCATATTTATAATTGGAAGTTGTGCTTTACTGGAGGAGATATTAAGTGTACTTTGTTCTTAACTGTAGGAGCAGACATCAGATGGAACTGTATCAGCTCACAGTTTCCAAAAAGCTATGCATTTCAACCCTTTTGTTGTTACTAGGTTCTATCTTTATTAAAGTGTGATTAGAAAATGTAGTTTGACTTATAATGGTCATTCATTGAAATTTGTTTCACAGACAGTATTTTGCCATATCCAAGGGAGTGTATACAGCAGGTCTCCATTCATACCATTTTTAAAAGTAGCAAACCTAGGGATAGAGAAATTGCTTAGTGGTTAAATCATTTTCCTGCAAAGCCAAAGGATCCTAGTTCGACTGTCCAGGACCCACATAAGCCAGATGCACAAGGGGGTGCATGCATCTGTAGTTCATTTGCAGTGGCTGGAGGCCTTGGCATGCCTATTCATTCTCTCTCTCTGCCTTTTTCTCTCTCTCAAATAAATAAATAACATATATTTTAAAAATATATTAGGGCTGGAGAGATGGCTTAGTGATTAAGCCTGTGAAGCCGAAGGACCCAGGTTTAATTCTCTAGGTCCCACGTAAGCCAGATGCACATGGTGGCGCATGCGTCTGGAGTTTTTTTTGCAGTGGCTGGAGACCGTGGTTTGCCCATTCCCACTCATTCTCTCTCTCTTTGTCTCTAATAAACAAATAAATTAAAATAAAAAATGTCTAAAAATTAAAAATATATTAAAATAGCAAGCCTAACTTTCTGTGAAAGTTGGGATAGTGGTGTTCCTTTGAAGGGTACAGGGGTTAGAGGGAGCCTTGCAAAGGCTTTCAGCTTGCTGCTAATGTTGCTTCTGCATGTTGGTTTGTTCAGTATGTGAAAATTCACCAACCAGTTCACTAATATTTCATGCTTTTTTTATTTCATGAGTATGTTGTTCAATCAGTAATGAAACTAGATTGTGGTCTTTGCAGATACAAAACTAATAATACTTCAGACTCTAAGTTCACATGAGTAATCTGAGCCCCCTGATTTCTGGCTATATTCTCATTGGGGTATGTTTCTTTTTTCTCCATGGAGAACTAAAGTAGAGAATCAATTCCCCAACTTTCTATTTTTTTTTTTTGTGTGTGTGTGTGTATGCACAGGACAGAGATGAACATTCTATTGCTGTTCACCTTATTTTTTTGAGCCAGAGTCTCTCATAGAACTCCTATTTTTTTTGTTGGTTTTTCGATATAGGCTGTCATTCTAATCCAGGCTGACCTGGAATTTACTGTCATCTCAAGGTGGCCTCGAACTGACAGCAATCTTCCTACCTCCACCTCCTGAGTGCTGGTCACATGTTTATTTGCCAAGCATCTTACCTACTGAGATCTCTCCCCTGTACCTCTCTCCTCCAATTTGCCTGTTACTGATGTTAAAGCCTTTGTGGGCTGCAGCTGCATGCAGGCATCTCATACTCTCCATTCACAAATCAAACCAGTGTGCCTTGTCTAGCCACTGCTTCTCTACTTATCTCCCAAGACCACTTGACTTTATAGAGGTCAGTGGGGCCACCTCACCTGTAGAATGGGAGTTGGGTAGACTGCTAGTTTTGTCTTCAGTTTTAAAATTAGCAACGTGATCTTTTAAAATTAAACATATTTCCATTAAATTTGAAGGCCTTTGTTCATTATTATTTTGATCATTAAAATGCTTAAGAGTTACTGATGCACACCTTTGGTTCAGATGAAGTAACATAATCTGTCACATTGATTTAGCATTTTACTTCAAACCATTGCTTTTTAGTGTTGATAAAGGATATTGTTCTTGTCTTCCAGAAATGGTGGTTATATAACTTGAGTGGAATTTCATCAGTGCCTGTAGTCAAGGCTGTATTGGTGGTATACTTTGTGTGTATTACCATACTTATGCTCCTCATTTACAAATTTTATATACGTTTTCATGGTGTGTGCCTGTTTCCCAAGTTGATATATGAAAAGTAGTAAACAAGAACTACTGTAATATAATCATAAAGCAATGGAATACCATAAGAATTTAGGTAAAATAACTTTTATTTTACGACTAAAAGTGCAAAGGGAAGATACTAGAAGACCAACATAAAAAGGAATTAATAAAGTCCATGTTTTTAGTAACTTAGTAGCTAGCTTTCTCTCCTATGGAATACAGACATCCTGCTCAGTGCTCTAGGAGAGCTGAACCTGACTATGTAGTTGAAAGAGTAAGTAATGAAGTTTCTGTTTCAATCTTACTTGAACTCAGAATTTTGGCTGCTTTATGAAGTCTATATACTGTTAGGATATTTTATTTTACATTCTTTTTTGTTTACCTAGGTAAGTATGTAAAGCTTAACTTACAGCTATGTAATCAAGTTTATTTTAAAGCTGAGGTAAATAACAAGTTGCCTGAAATATTTTAAATGCTTTATAGCAGTAATATAATCTTTATTATTACATTTAAAAAGCCACATGTACTAAGAATCCAATATGGAGGTTTGATAGGAAGTACTTTGGACTAGGGGTTATGCCATCACTAACTTAAACTCTGTGACATTATAGGTACAATTGGATTAAATATTGTTAATTACATATAATTTTTTACAATTGTCTTTTATAATTTTGTATGCATTTATTTGCAAAGAGAGAGAGAGGGAGGTCATGTCAGGGCCTCCAGCCACTGAAAACAAACTACAGATACTTCTACTACTTTTTGCATTTTGGGTACTGGAGAATTGAACCTAGGTCCTTATGCTTTGTAAAGTAAGTGCCTTAACTGCAGAGTGATCTCTCCAGCCCCAACATACAGTTTTATCTAATTCTATCAATATCATGCTGGGCAACTTTCTTCACAAACTTCAGTTTTGTCAATTGAAAAATGAGAATAATTCTCAGTGCATGGTGAAGCGCTGCTTTCCTCCAGGTGCTAGGGAGGTCACTGTCTATCACCTGTCCATAGTAAAACTAATTTATATAGGGTTCTGAAATGCTTGAGAGTGAATAATAAAATAATCTTAAAACCATTATTAAAAATGAAGACATGGGCTAGAGAAATGGCTTAGTGGTTAAAGTACTTGCCTGTAAAGCTTAAGGACTGACATTCAACTCTCCAGGTCTCACATCAGCCAGATGGACAAAGTGATGCACATGTGTACAAGGTGGTATACACATCTGGAGTTTGATTGCAGTGGCTGGAGGACCTGGAATGCCAAGGCTCTCTCTCTTATGAAAAAAAAAGAAATGAAGATGTGCTGGGATGTAATTCAGTTAATATAACACTTGGCCAGAATATACAAAGTCCTGAGTTTGATTCCTAGTGCCACATAAACTTGGCGAGGTTTTGCTTGCCTATAATCCCTGCATTGGGAGGAGAAGAATGGGGGACAGAAGTAAGTTCAAGGTCATACTCAGTTACATATCAAATCTGAGGCCAACCTGGGCTACATGAGCTCCTGGTCCCAAATAAATAAATAAAATAATAGAGAGAATTTCACTATGTACATGTGTATTTGTAGTTGAAAAAATCACAAACACACACACACACACACACACACACACAAAGATGAAGTGAGGTATAATCTGTTTGGCACATATATTGAACTCCATGTGTTTTTCATACATTAACAATATTGAAATAACACCTCTGCATTCAACCAAATGATGTATGTCAGGCAAGCATCTGCCCCTGAATGTGGTGGAGGCAGACACATGAGTACAGAAGCTGTGGGTTTGTTTTCAAAATCTTGAGCTGGCAGGCATCTCTTCAGAAGTAGAGAAAGGATAGTGAGGGGGTGGCAATCAACCACAAAGGAGGGTGCTGGTGGGATTATGAGAGCCAACTGGTGCACGGCATGGGGAATCTCCTGGCAGTGCCTATACCCAGGGTACATGAGATTCTGGTGTCACAGCTGTCTTGAAGATCCAAGCCCACAATTTTATGCTTTTTTAAAATGAATAATTGCTAAGTAGTTAGTGCCTAGCCAGAATAATTCAAAATAATAATAAAAATTTTGCTGCCTGTGACACATCTTAAAATGACCACAGAAAGCAATTTTATGCATCCTCCAGCTAAATGCATTGTCTACTAACATGCTCAATGCAAAGAACTGAGAGAATGATAAATGTCTAGTGGAATGGAGAACTGGAAGCCTTGACTATGTCACATTGACATTTCTGTTTTTCTGCCAAAGGAAAAAAGACTAGAGAATCAGAGCAAAAAATCTACTTGGGTTAGAGTTGAGAATTGGTTATTTTAACTTACTTGTCAGTCGGTTTATCTATTACTTATTAAGCATTACTGATAAGCATTTCAGTAATATTTGCCAATAATATTTTGAGCTTACTGTCCTACAAATGGAATTGATTTAAAAAAAGGTGAAGTGGAATAGTATAACTGAAATGGGTCGTGTGGCTTGTTAATCTTTCAGTTATCTGTGCATAGGAGTGAAGCAGAGCCTGTGGAGTGCACAAAACTGGATTTGAATCCCAGCACTCCTACTTTACGGGAATGATGAAAATGCCTGAGAGTTAATGTTTTCTGAGTACTTAATATGTGTAACACACCGTGCATATCTCTCATTTATTTATTTATCTCTCATTACCATCTATTGCCTAAGACTACTATGGCAGTCCTGTTAGGGATATTATTAGCAAATGCATTTTATTTTGTAGCTCCAACTTTTAGTGCCTCAAAAAATGTCCAGTTTGCATCTCTGAGCCCTTTCTACTCCCACAATGTCTAAGCCCACATCCCTGCTTGGCTGAGAGGTGAGTCATCATTTCATCAAACACAGCAGGACTTTATGAACAACTCCTAGCCCCACCAAACCCACTCTTCTCTGTCTTTAGGACATGTGTTGTATTTTTTCTGAAATGTTATCAATATCTCTGTTTTGATTTCTTTCTTTTCCGCTGTTGACATATTCCCCCAGTCACTAAGCTTGCAATAACCCTGCACAGTGCGACTCCCTTTTTGTGTTCTTCTGCTAGCAGGTTTAACTGCTGGTACAAATGGTCTCTAGAAATTCCTGAGTGTGAGCATTAGCTAAGTCTTTCATCCTGGCTGGAAGTGACACTGCATTTAGTGTACTCCTTGTGTTTGGATGTGCAACACCCCCAACATGCCCATGTGTTCTAATCCATGGTGGCATTATTTGGGGCTCATTGGTGTACATAGACCATTAGGAGTGGGCCTTGAATTTACAGCTTAGCCATGCTTTGGGTCCAAATTCTTTGCTTCCTGTTTGCCACTGTGCTGTGCCCAGCAGCAAGCACCAGATACCTTGGACTAGGGTGCTGCCATGTCTTCCCTGCAATGACAGACTAGCATCTGGCACTGAACCAAAATAATTCTCTCTTCCCTTCCTCCCAGGCATTTGACATCCCAGTAAGAAAAGAAAATAAGATACTTTCTTGTTTTGTGTTTTCTCCTTCTCAAACCTCTCTTAAGACAAGTTTAACACTTAACCGATGGCCTAGCTTCCCATGTTATATGGTTGAGATATTGCGCCATTCCATCTATAAATTGAAATCTGATCTCTAATACAATAGATTTATGAGGTGAATCATTAAGAAGGGAATTCAGGCTTGGGTAGAGAGCACTTACCAGGACCTAACAGGACTGGGAGGAATTCTTTTTTGCCCCTTCCAGCATGTGACTTTTCAGCTGGCACATGCATCTATGAGGCTGTGTTACTTTACTTATTGCTATGATCAAGTACCTGGCTAAAGCAACTTAAGGGAGAGAGATGTAGTTTGGCTCCCATTTTAGAGAGGTACAGACCATTCTGATGTGAGAATGGTTGTAGTTTGCAGCCATAGCAGCAGGAGTGTGAGATGCTTGTACATCCATAAGCAGAGAGTGTGTGAAACAGCCTAAACTCCCAGTTAACCCCTTCTTCCTCTCAACCTCTTCAAAGTGCCCAAAGGCACTAATAGCTCCACCAGTTGGAAACCAAATGTCAAACACATGATCCTATAGAGGACATTTCATACTGAAACCATAACAGAAGGAAAAGATGAGCTCTCACCAATTAGTTACTGAGCGCTCCTTCATCTTGGAATTGTAGCCTCTAAGTACTGTGAAAAAACAAATTTCTACTGTGCATAAGGCACTCAGTTATTGTATTTTGCAACCATAAGCAGAGTGGAAGAAAGCACTATTTCTCTGGGAAGATAGGCACAGTCTTTGGGGAAGGGGATCTTCAATGACTCCCACCCTGTGTTGCTCCATTTACCATGTAACCAGTGTACCTCTTTATCCCACCATCTACAGCCCAACATACTTGCTTTAGTTTCAACAGATCCAATTTCACCAGCAATGTAGTTATGTCTGGGTTAGACAGTAAGGCATTTCCAAAACTATCCATGCAACCTGTGAATATGTCATGTATAAAGGGAAGTTTTGGGCTGGAGAGATGGCTTAGTGGTTAAGGAACATGCCTGTGAAGTCTAAGGACCTCAGTTCAATTCTCCAGGTCCCAAGTAAGACAGAAGCACATGGTGGTACATGTGTCGAGTTTGTTTGCAGTGACTACAGGCCCTGCCATCCCATTCTCCCCCCCTCTCTCTCTCTCTCTCTCTCTCTCTCTCTCTCTCCTTCTCTAAAAAATAAATAAAAATAAAATATTCAAAAGAAGAAAAGGAAGTTTTATGGATGTTATTAGTGGTACAGACATTCAAACAGGCAGGTGATCTTGGCCTCTTCAGATGGGCTAAATTTAATCACTTGGGCCCTGGAAGCAGAGATTTCATGGATGTCAGCAAGATCCAGTGCCTGGGCAGATGTGGAGTGTTGCTGCTGATGAACATGGAAGGGCACCATGAGAAGGGACTGTAAGACAGAGTGCACATGGAAACCCCACAAGAATTATGGCAACAGCCTCAGTGAGGTTGCAGTTGCTTTGTTTCCCAGAGTTTTCAGATAAGAGTTGGGCTTGCAGCTGGGCATGGTGGCACATGCCTTTAAACTCGCACTATGGGGGGAAGAGGTAGTGAACTCAAGGCCACCCTGAGACTACATTGTGAATTCCAGGTCAGCCTGAGCTAGAGTGAGACCATATCTTGAAAAAAACAAAACAAAACAAAAACAAACAAATAAAAAATAATAGTTGGGCCTGGGAACAACCTTGATTTCAGCCATTTGTTATCTTAAGTAGAGTAACTCTTCAAACCTTCACTTCACAGACCTACAGAAAACTGGAGACCACCAGCTTGTGTTATTCTGAGCCACTGAGCTTGTGGTGACTTAGTGTGGTGGCTATGGAGGACTAATAGCGCTCGAATTTGTGAATGTAGTCAAGGACACAGAACCCAGTATGTCTCCCCTTTCTCTTCCCCACACCAGTTTCTCTCTTTCTCTTGGATTGTTCTCATCATCTTATGAAGCAATATTATTTTTACATCTTAAACTGTATTAATCAACATTCCATGCCTGCAACAAAATATTCAAGAAAATAATTTATAAAGACAAAAAGGTTATTTTGGCTCACAGTTTTAGAGGGCTTAGTCCCTATCAGTTGGTCCTAGTGCTTTTGGATTGTTGGTGAGGCATTGGGTCACAGCAGGAAATGTTAAAAGGGACATGTGGAGAAAAATGACTTCACTTCCAAGAAGTGAAAAAGAAATGCAGGGACCCAATTTTCACAATCTTCAGGGGCATGATCCAATAACCTAAAGACCTCTAACTAGGCCCTGCCTCTCTGGAGCAGTGGTCTTGGAGTAGAGCCTTCAAAATGGACCTTTCTAGGATATTCAAGATCCAAAGTGCATCAGGAACAACAAATTCCTCCAGACATGGATACTGTTGTTTCCCTGACTTGTAAAACTCCTGGAAAGAATTGTCAGCATTTGTGCTTCTATTTTCCTTCTTTGTAGTAGTTTCTTTCTGGGCTAATCTGACCTTTGTTCTCCATCATCACACTGGAGGAGTCACCTGTGATTTACCTGTTGCTAAATCCAAATGTTCAATTTTTAGTCCTTATCTTACTCGACCTACACCTGATTCTCCTTTTCTGATGATGAACTTCAAAGTTTGAGCTTAATTTGAAAAGCCTGAGTTCCCTCATTGAATTCATCAGTTTAACTATTTTTTTCTTAGTATCACACTTATATAATCCTATTATCCAATTGAGTTCCTAATTTCAAAAGATTATATGGTAAGATAATGATAAAGTTAGTAACATGAACATTTTTATGCATTGATCTTACCATTTTAGGTGAGAAAACTGCCTTTTCAGAGGATGACCCTTTCCATTTTCTGGTATGCAAGACCTGAAGAATTTTAGTCTTTAGATTAGTTTTATAATATTACTGTTTATGGAAGCCTATACATTGTGCTGTCCAATAGCCAGGTTCATTATTCACTGTTGGGGCTCAGAAATGAAATTCCAAAGAATGTAGCTGAAAATACATTGGAACTAAAATCACTTTAAAACCAGCATATATAAAGAAAGATTTCTCTGAAGTGTCCCTTCTATTTAAAGGCCATTATCTTCCAGAAAATATTTAATTCCCAACTATCTTGGCAATGGGGGGGAGATGTCAAATAAATAAATGAAATATCAAAAAAAGAAATTACAGTTCTAAGGGATCTGGATTATCAAATATGTGAGTGTGCAGATGTGTACACTCCATGCTTGTATGAAGACGTCAGAAGAGAAAATGAGCTGTCCTTCTTTTATGGCTCACCTGCATATTCTTTTCTTCTGTCATTCAGTGAGTCTCAGGGATCCTGTGAGGTCACTGACATGTGTGCCATGTCCAGCTTTTTATGTGGGTTCTGAGGAGACAAACTTGGTGGTCCCTGGCCCAATTTTTATGTTTAAGAAGCAAACACTTTTAATCACTGAGCCATCTCCCCAGCCTGAATTATGAAACTTTTAAAGCGTATAACTCTCATTGGATTGTTAGGTGTTCACAGTCATATGAAAAAAAAAAAAAAAAAAACGCAGCAGATTCCTATGTCTCTTTTCCTGTGAGCTTGTCTATTGTCAGTCTATTCAGCAGATTTAGTTACAGAACCTTCAGAAAGTAGGGGGGAAATCTATACTTACGTGTGGAAGGATCTGGCATCCACTACTTGATTCAAATCACAGCTAAGTTACTTGGTAGGTGTTAGCAGTGGTGCAAGTAGTTTAGCTTACAAACATCAGTTTCTTCTACGGTAACATAAGTCTGAAAAGAGCTACCTGAGGGAATTGTGGAAATAAACAAGCAGTGCAGGAGACATCTTCAGCAGCAAGGCTGGGGCACAGTAAGTACTTATGTTAACTATTTTAAGATATTACCTCATTAGTGTATGTCACAGATGATATCTAGAAAAACTTTTCCCACAGAATTTATAACATAAATGTCCCCATAAATGTAACTTGATAAACTATGTAAATATCAGATACCTTTTGTCAACAGAGACTAAATTCAAATATTTAGAAATTATAATTTAAAAAAGTATAAACACTCATAGTGTAACCAGAATTATTGCCCCACTAATGTTTCTCTTTATTCAAAGAAATTATTTATCTAGCTCATATGCATATTTCAACTAATCAGAAAAAACAAAAACTTGCATAACAGAATTTTGCATATTTTAAAATCAAATGTATAAGAATATCAGGAAAATGTCTTGGAAGTGCACTAAGTATTCTTTGACTTCTTATCAGACATCAAAGATTTTATTTTACAATTATAAATAATTTGCTATCATTTATAAGAAATAATGAGCTGGAGAGATGGCTCAGCAGTTAAGGCACTTGCCTGACAACTGGGTTCGATTTCCTAGTACCCACATAAAGCTAGATGCACAAAGTGGCATGTGCACCTGGAGTTCATTTATAGCAGCTAGAGGCCCGGATGCAACCATTCTTTCTGTCTATCTCTCTTTGCTTACAAGTACATAAATAAAAAAATTATTTTAAAAGAGAAAACAAAGAAATAATGTATTTTTCAAATTTTATTCATATTTTGACATATGACAACAGTTAATTGTTAGTTCATAGAGTATTTAAATAAATGCTTGTTGATTAAATTGGCAATGGAAGACACATGTGCAGTTCCTATATTTAACATATTGACAGAAATTATAGATCTAATAGAATTAAATTATGAAACTTTATTTTTTCATTTGTGTGGGCATATGTACATTTGTGTATGTGTGCATATGTGTGCCTGTGTGCCATGGCACAGGTGTGGAGGTCGGAAGGCAACTTTGGGGTGTTGGTCCTTTCACCTTGGAGACAGGATCTCTATTACTTTTATAGTTGGGAATGCTAGGTTAGGTGATCTGAGCTTCACGACTCTTCTGGCTCTACTTCCTATTGGTAAACACACTGGGGTTACAGATGTGTATATTACCTTTGGGTTTTTGGAATTGAACTTGGACCAGCAGCTTACAGAGCAAGAGCCTTTAATGGCTGAACCACCTCTCTGGCCCTTACGCTTTTAAAATGAACAAAAACAAGTAGACAAAAGATGAATAATGCAAGATATAATAGAAAATGTTATCTTTAAAGCCCTGGATAATATATGAATGTATGTATTTGATTATATAATCAAAACATGAAGTATATTAAATTATCTTAATCATTTATCTCCTTGAATTTTGCAGGCAATTTTTTAGCATTGAATTGTTTACATACACTCCCTAAAGTAGAAGTAAATCAGTGGCCATGTTTTGGGATGCTTATTTTATTGTGGCACTGAAGATTCATTTAGTTGCAAAGCACATCAGTTGGGTATCAGGCTATGATTTATTAATGAACATTTTCAGTTGAAAAAAAGCAAGACTGGGTTGGAGAGATTGCTTAGCAGTTAAGGCACTTGCCTGCAAAGCCAAAGGACTTAAGTTCAATTCCCCAGGACCCATATAAGCCAGAGGTACAAGTGGTGCATGCATCTTGGAGTTTGTTTGCAGTGGCTGGAGGTCCTGGCATGCCCATTCTCTTTCTCTCCATCTGTCTCCCCACCCCCACTCTCAAATAAATAAATTTAAATATACAGAAATAAACAAGACAACCATGGTGATGAATTGTAGAGTTTCTTAAGAATCTATTATAAAAGGAGCTTTCAATTATACTATTAGATCATTATGTCCTTAAAGTAAGACTTGGATTCTCATAATAGAATTCACATCTTCTTGCTTCCTCTCACTTTTCTTTCCTACTTTCCCTTCCTATCTCATGACACCTTCCAATAAACATCAAGTAATTTACCTCTGTATGAGTTGCTCTTGGACAAAGAAAACCTTTGGGATCTGTTGTACTAGATCTTATTTATTTGTGACAGAGATTGGAAGAACTTCATGTAAAATTATTAAATCCTTTTTCAAATTGCTTTATTGTGATATTACTATAATTGTTTTAGGTGGTCACTCAGTCCCTCATTAGAATTATACACCAAAGGGGAAAAAATAACGAGCTTGGCAATCGTGAATCAAGCTTAAAATGTACAATGAAGATATAAAAACAACAGGTCAGGAAGTCTCAGTTCTCTGGGCTCTGGTCTCATCATCTGTTAAATTTGGAAAGCGTGGGGGAATCATGGAACCCATCATATCTATTGATATTGCTTGCAATAATTTCATATATAGCCTCCTTACTTTTGAAAGGAGGGTATTACATTTTAGTATGTCAAACCTGAGCTGACTTGTTTCTGAGTAAAGCTCAGTAAAAACTATTAGGTGGAGCCAAAGTGCCTCACTGAGGTCTGTCTCCAAGTGCTATTCCTTGTGTGTCTTATCTTCACATGCTAATGAGCAGGTACAAGGCTAAAGAAAGTTGTGCAGATGCAGGGAAGCATAAAATGAGTAAGTGGTAGAACAAGGGATGTGGTTAATTCATAACATGTATAACCTGATGTTGGACAATTGAAAATGGCCTGTGCACTGCATTAATTGCATTCTAATTGGTTGTAGTTAGAAGTTTTTTTTTTTTTTTCAACTTTTCCACATGGATTTGTCAAAGCTATCTAGGCCAAGTGGCAAGGTTACCATATGTTTATATAGTTTTATGCTGAACTACATAGAATATAAGGGTTACTTTTCCTTTATTTGCATTGCATTTAGTCATTTGATTTTGATTAAGTCTCAAAGGAAGCATGAAACCTTTCTTATGTTTGATAAAATGTATTTTTGTGTATAATTGTATATAAATAAATAATTAGAGTGAAAAGTATGAAAGTGGTTAAGGAAAACATTTCTGGGCATATACTTAGAACTCTGAAGAATATATTTTATATTTAATGAATATAAAAACATAAGAAGACTGTTTTCAGAATAACACTGCATTGGAGATAGAGCTATAGCAATCTGTTAAAATAGCAGCATGTAGTTTAAGGCAAGGCAGAGAGCTGGTAAATGAAAGAATAAATGGTTGGAAAAATTAATGCATGATCATTTTGTTGTTTTGAGACAGGGTTTACAGGGTTTCGTGGAGCTCAGATTGGCCTTGAACTTACTATGTAATCTTGAACTCTTCATCATTTTCTCTCTGCCTCTCAAGGCTGGGATTACAGGTGTACACCATTAAGCATGGCCTTGGAAGGACCTATTCTAATAACCATTGTAATCATCAAATTAATACTTGACCAAAAATATCAATTTTCTATTTACAGATGAATGATTAGCAGTCATTTCAGAACCACCTTAGATCCTGATGGATAAAGAATTTTATCTACTAAGCATGAAAAATGTGTTGGGTACCACTTTCTTGTTCTCATTTTTAGTATGGTGCTATGAAAGTTACTTATGAACCTGCTGATATATCAAGCTCATGTTATTTTTTTGGTCACAGGACTGAGTGGTTAAGGTTTTCCTATCGTATCAAAGAGCCATGCACTCTTAGCTGGATTGTCTTGGTTACTTGATTAGATCATCAATGTGACATGTGACAATTTTTTTTAAAAAAAATATTTTATTTATTTACTTAATTGAGAGAGAGAAAGAGAGCGAGCAAGCGAGTGAGCAAGAGAGAGAGAGAGAGAGAGAGAGAGAGAGAGAGAGGAGGGGGGCATACCAGAACCTCCAACCACTGCAAACAAACTCCAGACATGTGTGCCACCTTGTGCATCTGGTTTACTGGGTACTGAGAAATTGAACCTGGGTTCCTAGGCTTCACAGGCAAGTAATTCAACCTGTGACAATTTTTATAAACTCTTCTCTGCCTCAATTTCCTCAACCTACACAGGGGATAATTGTGCTACATTTTTAACTTTAAAAATAAATCCATGGAAAACATGTAAAATAATCTATAGTATAGAAAATATTAGAGCATAGTAAATATTCAAGAAATGTCCATTATTCCAGATTATATAACTAGACTGCTTTCACAGATCATCTCCAGTTCTTATGGGAGTATGACAGTCAGCAACGTGTTCAATTCAAAGATGAAAAAACCCAAGACTTGTTAAGGATAAAACATTGTTCGATTTAGCAAAGACTAATTAATTCAAATCTAGAGCTAAATTTAAATCCTGTTTTCTCTTCTTTGTTCTCTTTTGTTCCATCCTTTCACCTTTCATTCTCCTACAATATTTTTTTATATAGCTCAAATCCTAGTGAGCAACAGATAACCCATATTGTCATATTGCTTTAATATAATTCCAGGCAGGATCAAAGGTGTTTGATGTCCACACGTGCTCATGTGCTTCCCTGTAATTCTCAGAGACAGAGATCATGGTTCATGGAGATTCTTGGACCCTGCCGGTTGCCATTTCGTAATTCTTGAGACTTCAGTTTAGGAAAATCATTTAAACATCATCATTAATAAGATTAGAAAGATGGGCAGTGATTTATTTTTTATTGTAAATTTTTCTTTTTCCCTTCTTCCTCCTTCTTTTCTTCCTCCTCCTCCTTTTTCTTCTTTTTTGTTTTGTTTTTCGAGGTAGGTCTCACTCTAGCTAGCCCAGGCTGACATGTAATTCACTATATAGTCTCAGGGTGACTTTGAACTCACAGTGATCCTCCTACCTCTGCCTCCCAAGTGCTGAGAGTAAAGGCATTCACCACTATGTCATGGTGATTGTAAATTCTTGATTTGATTACTTTTCAAGTTTTAGGGGGGGAAATGTCTTAAAAAGTCAGCACTACAGGAACTTTATGGTCCAGTGAGAAAAGTTTGGGTGAATGATACTTGTTTTATATAAGGCTCAGAACATTCTTTCTGTCCCTATTTCAGAAGGAGGTGGCCCTGAGTCACAGCCATTGCTAGTCCTAATACTATCACTAATGTTTATAGCCTTTTATGACTGCCACTGTTGTTGTTATCTGGCTAGAGGGGCACCAGGGCCACACACACACATACACACACAGTGTGCATTCATGACAGCTTCTTTTTGTGGAGTAGGCTAGGAAGCCCAAGTTCTCAGAAAGGAAGGGGAGATCCCTGGCCACCTTCCCAACTACCAAGAATCAGGAAATACAACTTGAGGCTTGGATAACACATGAACTAAAAGCTGAATCATGTGTGAACACTGTGAAATTAAAATATGTTGTCATCAGGACAGAGACTACTGAGAAAAGTCTAATCTATGTGTTCATCCTGAGATTCACATTGCCCTTTTTCTATAAGTTCCTGACTTTATCCCTGCCTTGGTGAGATAACTTGGCAGGCAATCCTGTTCCTTTCATAGCTCATCCCAGGAGACATGTCTCTCAAGTTGCCCCATGAGAGGACTTCTATCTCTGTATTATGGTATGTTGAAGTACACAGGTCACTAGTAAGAACAAAACCACAAAATGAATTCATACTATAGCATTTAGTGCATCACATTTTCTGAACAATCCAATATCTACTATTAACCTCCAGCATATCTGAGCAAACAAAAAATGATCTGATATTGGAGGGAGGGCAACAGCATGATGGGGCAGAAAGGTACTGAAGATATGTGTCACATCCATAGCACTATACTGAGGGCTAGCTTTGCCAGGGGCCAAATGTCCTTAACCTTGAATGTTAATGCCAATTACTTGTGTTAAGTAACTTGATTTTGGCTGTCACTTTTCCCATTTGGGTTTGCTGCCGTTGTTTTTGGATATTAATATTTTAGAAAGTTTGTTCTGAAACAAAGCCATATGTCCTTTTTTTTTCTTATAGATTATCCAAGGAAACAAAAATCATTCAAATAGTTTAGAGGAAAAGAGATGGAAAGTAAGTGTCCTGTTCAGCTTCAGTCCACAGGGCTCTGGTTCTCAAAGATGATGTTTTGCTTCTCAGTGGACATCTGGCAACATCTGGAGACATTTTGGGTGTCACTTCTGGGTGAGAGTTGAAAAGTGTTGCTAGTGGCACCAAGTGGAAAGACCCAGGGTGCTGCACTGTACAGGAAGACACTTAGCCCAGTTTGAAGCATTTCTAATACAGAGTCCCATCCCAGAGTGACTGCATGTCTTGTATATTGTTCCCAAAAGTTTCATATATCTGCAGTATTTAAGTATAATTTGTATAGATTATATATCTCCACATTATTTCTTATACAAATGGACTCTGTATTCTCACTGATCTTAAACTTAACATTTTATTTTCCTCTTCATGATATGTCTTGGTCATTTTATTTATGCCAACACATACAATTGATCTCATTATTTTTGACTGTTGAGTAATTTTCAATTGGCTCAGTATACCCTCTCATATTTAACAGAATTTTTATGACCTTTAACTTTGTGTTGGTATTACCTCACGTGCAAAGAAGGTGTTACTGAATGATAAATAGCTGGATTCTGCCCCAGCTTTTTAAAAAAACTAAAAAATATTATGAAAGAGAGAAAGACAAAGAGAAAGAGAGAGAGAATTAGCATGCTAGGGCCTCTGGACACTTGCACTATCTAGTGGACATATGTGACTCTTGCACCTGCTTCACCTTTGTGTGTCTGTCTTATGTGGGATCTGGAGTGTCTATCATGGGATCTTAGGGTTTGAAAGCAAGTGCCTTAACTGCTAAGCCATCTCTCCAGCTCCCCCAGCTTTTATTGTTGCTCACTTACATTTGCTCTAAATCTTTGTGATTAGACTTACTAGAGGATAGTGAATCCATTTCTTTCTTGGAAATCCAGTTGTCACAGGGCTATGTCACTCCCAAAGCTGAGGAGGAAAAGAGAACTTTTTTTTTTTTTTTTTTGTTCCATGCATGTCACTGTGAATTTCATCCTACAGACATGTCTGATGCTTCACTCATTGGCCAGCAAATCCTGTCAGCTGTGGAGATGTTAAGCTCAGGGCTTATAATATCTGAATCACATCCAAAACCTTTTAAGAACCCAGATTAGTTAAAACATTATATAGAGATCCAGGCTGTTCCTTTGGTTAATAAAATACCTACTTCCCTTTGAGTGCAATTCAAAAGTCCAACCAGTTGACATCTTTTACTGATCTCCTGGATCTACTTTCATGTTTGATGAGAAAAGTGAAGCTCATGCATATCATACATCACTTATGAGATGTTCATCAGATTCAATCCACACCAGATTGCTGCTGAGTGAATGGGGAGGCTCACGTGACCCTGCTGAGTACCTATTGTATGGAAATTTTTCATAATATTTTCCACTTTGTAAGATCATAACTGACCTCCCAGAACCATACACTTCAATGCTTAAACTATGTGGCTGGGGGGAGAGAGGAGTGTGGGAGTGCTAGTGATAAAATCCAAGGCCCCATACATGTTGAGCACATGCTCCACCTTTGAGCCATACTCTCAGCCTCTAGACTGACCCATTTAATCTCACTTCAAGCAACAAGCAATTGATTTATTTTCCAGTTAGGCTCTACCACTTGTGTAAGAAATGGTTAAAATACCTAGCCTAAAGAAATATTTAGACATGTATTTCTATACAATCTCCCCAAAAGAGTTTCAAATTTTCTTTATTAAGACTTGAAATTAAAATAGGAAAAACTTAAAAACTGTTTCTCTTGTCCCTTCTTTCAAATATACTTAACCTGCCCTATCCTTCCTTCATCCTTTTGCATCTCTCCCATGGCAACAGGAACAACCGACATGCAAACAACTTGCATTTTCCATAGAGATTAAAAATAAAGACTAAGAATCAGCTCCCTTGTAAGGCTTCCCATGTAATCAGGGTTATTTTTAAGCTTCCTTGGTGCCTTCTCTCAGTAGCTATGGACTGGGATGAGCTGGTACTGGACTCCCAGGTTCCCTGGAGAGTGTGTTGGGCAAGCAGGGTCTGAAAATCAATGATTCACTAAATGCCTTTGAGGAGTTCACTCACTTCTTCCATCTGATAAAGTTATGTGACATGAAGGAAAAGCTACAATATGTTCTTACCTTCATAGGATCCAGAAGCTATAACGAAAGGGCCCATGTCCCTCATAAGTCCTCTGTAAGGGAACAATAAGGAAAGCTCAGCTGTTGAAACATGACAAGGAGAAAGTGCATGATCAGATGGGAAGTGGAGACAACTGGCAAAGGGAATGAACCTGGAAGACCCGAGCAAGAAGAACAGTCATGTGTTAGGAGTTTGTTCATTTGTCATACTTTCCTTATCTTTGACCAACTTCTTATTTTATACCAGCAGTTTAAAGGGTAGAAGGATTGTTCAGATGTGTTCTAGAAAGAACTGTTTTGTGTTGGGAGATGGCTCGGTGGTTAAAGGCACTTGTTTGTAAAGCCTCATGGCCCAGGGTTCAATTCCCCAGTGCCTACTAAAGCCACATACCCCAGGCACACGTGTCTGGAGTTCTTTGCGGCATATGAGGGCCCGGGAATGCACATTTTATCTTTCTTTGCACCCCCCCATCTGCTAACAAATAAATAAAATAAAACGAAACCAGAAAGAACTATTTTATTTTTATTGTTTTCTCCAGTAATTAAATTTAGCAAAATTTTCAACTAGGGTTCTACACAGACATCTGAACCACAGTCCTCTCCTACCATGCTGCTTTTCCATTTTTTTTTTCTTGGTATATATTAATTGCATAGAATAACAGGTTTCATTATGGCATTTTGAGAGATGTTTATAACACAGTTGGACCTTATTTATCTCACCACCTAAGACTCTTTTGCCCCCTTCATTACCTTTTCTGTTGGCCCCTTTCCTCCTCCCAGGAAGTTTCTCTTCTACTTTCATGTTTTTGTTTTTAATCTGGATACTATATAAGAGGGAAAATACACAATATTTGTGTCTTGCATTATATATATATAACCTCCAGTAGTGGTAGAACTGAATTTATTGGTTTATTGGTCATTTGTACTTCTTTTGAGAAATGACTGTTCAGAAAATTTGCTATTATTGATTAGATCATTTGTTCTTTTAGTGATTAATATTTTGAGTTATTTTGGATACATTTTGGTTGATAATTCCATATCAGATGGATAGCTGGAAAGGATTTCTTTTCCAAGTCTGTAGCCTATCTCGTCAGTCTGGTAATTTCATCCTATACTGACATAATCCTTTTATTAAGTTTTATGTTTTATTATCATTTCCTGAGCAATGGGGTCCTATTCAAAAAATCATTGCTTATGCCTGAATTCTGAAATGTCCCCTCTACATTTTTTTTAGTAGTTTCAGAATTTCAGGTCTTACATTCAGCATACTATTTTACACATCTGACTTAGATGCTTGCTTCCACACAATCTTTTGTACATTATCATAATAGTAAATAGCAACATTTATACAAAAATTGTTTGTATGTATTTGATAGTATAATTCTTAGGAGGTATGAAATAGCTCAGGCAGTGAGATTTCATGATTTGAATCTGAAATTTCCCCTACAGGCTTTTGGATCCTTGTTTCTTAGCAAGTAGTGTTATTTCAGGAAGAGATGGGCCCAGTTGGTGGAAGTAATTCACGAAGGACATGACAGAAGGTTACACCAGGCCCCTGTTATCTGCCTCACTCTCTACTTCTCAGTCCACTGTAATGTGAAAAGTCTCCACCACATGCTGCTGCATCCGTGCCCTGAGCTGTCTTCCCATCCTTCCGTACCATGATACACTGAACCCTGTACCAGGATAAGCCAAAACAACTCTTTCTTCCCTTATGATATCCATGCCACATTCACAGAGACACAAACACCACTGTACAGATATCACCTGTAAATACTATATCATGGTTCAAAATGAAGCTTTAGTTATCTGAGTTAACCTATAAGTCCCAGAGAATGATAAAAACAGAGATCACAAAGTATCACTCCTTGTCTTGTTGTCACAGCACTATCTCCAAAAGGTGTGTGTGTGTGTGTGTGTGTGTGTGTGTGCGTGTGTGTGCGTGCACCTGTGCTGGATCTCTTCATTATCTACCTGAATGTGAAGCTATCTTAGTTCTTAACCAAACAAACCAGAAGCTGACTTTTTTGTACAGACCAGGTCCATTAAATTTACATGACTATAGAGCTGTGTAAAAATAGTACAGGGCTGAACCTTCCAGGGAAGTTTTTTTTTTTTTTTTTCTAACAGAACAATTTCTGAAAACGGAGACTGAAATTATAGTTTGCACATTGTAATGCACTGAAATTCCTTTCTCCTTTTCTTTAAATAGCACTGTATTGCGCCCATGTGCAGGGATGGAGTAAAATTACTGCAGGAGATTTCAATCTCATTCTTCAAGCACAGTGCTGCCTATGGCATGGACTAAAGGGAGTGCAGCACACATCGGGGAAGCTGAGCTAATGCTAATGCCAATGTGACCTTCACTATTGGAAAGAAACACACTTTCTGGTGTTTTTACATGTAGATTTCTAAAGAATATATGTTTATGTAAGTGTAAATATACTTGCTATATTTTTATATATTTACTTGCATATATTGTAATTTTGTCTCTAGAAGTTCTGTCATAAGGACATATTCCTAAAATACTTTTAAATTAAAGCCCACTGAATCAAAGAAAACTGAAAAGAAAATTACTTCTTTAATTTTCCCAGAGACAGATTGAATTTTCCATTGTCATGAGGTGGTTAAGACTTATTAATATAATGTCTGTTGATGTCCTTAGAAGGAAACTTGGAATACTTCAATTTTTTTAAAAAAATGATTCCCAGTATATTACTCACTCCTTGAAACTATTAGCAACATTTCCCCCCTTAGTTTATAAATGTCCTAAATCCCCAAATCTCCCTCAGTTTCTCCATTCTATTTTTAAGGCTTCACTTATTTTCTTGTTGGTTATCAGAGAGCACAACGCAGTAAATGCTGTCTCCCTGTGTGTCCCAAGTTTCATGACTTTGGTTCATGGTCTGTAAGCTTTCACAAATGTTCCTGTACTTGTCTGTCTACTTCCTCATTTACTGACATGATTAAATATGGACATCACCAATTCTTGATGGATACTGGCTGTTTCCTGATATGATGTGTAGCCCTTCTGTGACCATTTTGCCACAGTGCATATCCTGAATCTAATTATGCAGAAACATCATAAAAGTCAAATTTGAGGGATATCCTACAAAATAACTAAGTTGTACTATTAAAAAATAACTGGGTAAACTGGGCATGGTGGCACACGCCTCTAATCCTAGCACTCAGGAAGCAGAGGAAGGAGGATTGCTGGGAGTTGGAGGCCATCCTGAGACTCCATAGTGAATTTCAGGTCAGCCTGGGCTAGAGTGAGACACTACCTCAAAAAACCAAAATAAATAAATAAATAAATAACCAGGTGGAATACAAAGAATGGTCAAATAACTATTCCACAGAAGAAAATTAAATAAATAGGACCATCACACTGTAATGGGGGTGGTTTGTACTTGAAGAAAAGGCAAAGTTTAAATGTAGATCATAGATAATAGTATTGATGTCAACCTCCTCCGTGGAAATAGTTGTATTATGATGTTTAATAGATGATGTTTCCATTTTTAGGAAATAAGAGGCTAATTATGTAAAGATAAACAGAACAGATACCTATGATTTATCATATGAATGAGAAAGCTGTCTAGGAAACAGGAGTGAGAGAGAGCCCTGGAAACGGAATAATAAAAACTAAGAATGAGTGTACATGAGACTTCATACTAGTGAGTGTGAGCACATGACACTACATAGTACTCAGTGTGGATACATGAGACTTTATAGTACTGAGTGTGGGCACATGAGACTTCATAGCAGTGAGTGTGGACATGTGAAACTTCATAGTAGTGAGTGTGGGCATGTGAGACTTCATAGAGGTGAGTGTGGGCACATAAGATTTCATAGTGCTGAGGGTGGACATGTGAGACTTCACAGTACTGAGTGTGGGTATGTGAGACATCATAGTAGTGAGTGTGGGCACAGAAACTTCATAGTACTGAGGGTAGACATGTGAGACTTCACAGTACTGAGTGTGGGTATGTGAGATGTCATAGTACACATGAGACTTTATAGTAGTGAGTGTAGACACATGAGACTAAATAGTTGTGAGTGTGGACACGTGAGATTTTATAGTACTAGTTGTGGACACATGAGACTTCATAGTACTGAGTGTAAGCATGTGAGACTACATAGAAGAGAGTGTGGACACGTGAGATTGCATAGTTCTGAGTGTAGACATGTGACAATTAGTGTGAGTGGGGGCACGTGAGACTTCTTAGAACTGAGTGTAGGCATGTGAGACTTCACAGTAGTGAGTGTGGATGTGTGAGACTTCATAGTAATGAGTGTGGGCACACAAGTCTTCATAGTTCTGAGTGTGGGCATGTAAGACTTCATAGTAGTGAGTTTGGGCACGTGAGAATTCATAATACTGAGAGTGGACAAATGAGACTTCATAGCAGTGAGTGTGGACACGTGAGACTTCACAGTAGTGAGTGTGGACACGTGAGACCTCATAGTTCTGAGTATGGACATGTGAGACTTCATAGTAGTAAATGTGGACACGTGAGATTTCATGGTACTGAGTGTTGGCATGTGGGACTTCATTGTAGTGAGTGTGGACATGTGAGACTTCATAGTAGTGAGTGTGGACACGTGAGATTTCATAGTACTGAGTGTGGGCACGTGGGACTTCATAGTAGTGAGTGTGGGCATGTGAGACTTGATATTACTGAGTGTGCACATTGAGACTTCATAGTAATGAGTGTGGACAAGTGAGACTATATAGTTCCGAGTGTGGGTAGGTCATACTTCATAGTTGTGAGTGTGGTCACATGAGACTTCATAGAACTGAGTGAGGACAGGTGAGACTTCATAGCAGTGTGTGTGCACACATGAGACTTCATAGTAGTGAGTGTGGACACATGAGACTACAAAGTAGAGAGTGTGAACATGTGAGATTTCATAGTTCTGAGTGTGGACACGTGACAATTCATAATGTGAGTGGGGGCACATGAGACTTCTTAGAACTGAGTGTGGACATATGAGAATTCATGGTAGCGAGTATGGGCACGTGAGACTTCATAGTAGTGAGTTTGGACATGTGAAACTACATAGTAGTGATTGTGGACATGTGGGACTTTATATTTCTGAGTGTTGGCATGTGAAACATCATCGTAGGGAGTCTGTGCATGTGAGACTTCATAGTAGTGAGTATGTGCATGTGAGACTTTATATTACTGAGTGTGAACATGTGAGACTTTACAGTACTGAGTGTGGGTACGTGAGACTTCGTAGTAGTGAGTGTGGGCACATGAAAGTTCATAGTACTGAGTGTGTACATGTGAGACTTCATAGTAGTGAGTGTGGGCACATGAGACTACATAGTAGCAAGTGTGAGCATGTGAGACTTCATAATAGTGAATGTGGACATGTGAAACTTCATAGTAGTGAGTGTGGACATGTGAGACTACATAGTAGAGAGTGTGGACACCTGAGATTTCATAGTTCTGAGTGTGGACACGTGACACTTCATAGTGTGATTGTGGGCACCTGAGACCTCTTAGAACTGAGTGTGGGCACATGAGACTTCATAGTAATGAGTGGGCATGTGCACTTCATAGTTCTGTGTGTGGATGCATGACACTTCATAATAGTGATGGACACGTGAGACTTTAGAGTATTGTGTGGACACATGAGACTTCATAGTAGTGAGTGTGGACACGTGAGACTTCATAGTACTGAGTGTCTACAGGTGAGACTTCATAGTAGTTAGTGTGGACACATGAGACTACGTAGTTGTGAGTGTGGATATGTGAGACTTAATAGATCTGACTGTGGACACATGAGACTTCATAGTAGTGAGTGTGGGTATGTGAGACTTCAGAGTTGTTAGTGGGTACATGTGAGAATTCATAGTAGTGAGTGTGGACACGTGAGACTACATAGTATAGAGTGTTGACACATGAGATTTCATAGTTCTGAGTGTGGACATGTGAGACTTCATAGTAGTGAGTGTAGGAACGTGAGAATTCATATACTCAGTGTGGACACATGAGACTTCATTGTACTGAGTGTGGACACGTGAAACTTCATAGTAGTGTGTGTGGATATGTGAGACTTCGTAGTAGTGAGTTTGTGCACTTGAGACTTCATAGTAGTGAGTGTGTGCATGTGAGACTTCACAGAACTGAATGTGGTCATGTGAGACATCATACTAGTGACTGTGGGCATATGACACTACATAGTAGTGAGTGTGGACACGTGAGACTTTATATTTCTGAAGGTGGCATGTGAGACATCATAGTAGTGAATTTGTGCATGTGAGACTTCATAATAGTGGGTGTGTGCACATGAGACGTTATATTACTGAGTGTGGACATGTGAGACTTCATAGTAGTGAGTGTGGGCATGTGAAACTTCATAGTACACGTGAAACTTTATAGTAGTGAGTGTGGACACGAGAGACTAAATAGTTGTGACTGTGGACACGTGAGACTTTATAGAACTGTGTGTGGGCACGTGAGAGTTCATAGTAGTGAGTGTGGGCACATGAGAGTTCATAGTCGTGAGTATGGATATGTGAGACTTGATAGAGCTGAGTGTGGACACGGGAGAACTCATAGTATTGAGTATGGACACAAGAGTATGGAGACAGAGTACTGAGTGTGGACACGTGAAATTTCATATTAGTGAGTATATACACGTGAGACTTCATAGTACTGAGTGTGGGTACATGAGAATTGGTAGTACTGAGTGTGGACACGTGAGACTTCATAGAACTGGGTGTGGACACGTGAGACTTCATAGTAGTGGGTGTGGATACGTGAGACTTCATAGGGCTGAGTGCATGCATATGAGGCTTCATAATAGTGAGTGTGGGCACGTGAGATCATGGTACTGAGTGTGGGCATGTGAGACTACATAGTAGTGAGTATGGACACTTGAGCCTTCATAGTTCTGAGTGTTGGCACGTGAGACTTCATAGTACTGAGTGTGGACACATGAGCCTTTATAGAACTGAGTGTGTGCACATGAGACTTCATAGTAGTTAGTGTGGTCTCATGAGGCTTCATAGTAATGAGTGTGGGCATGTGAGACTTCATAGTAGTGAGTGTGCACACATGAGACTTCAATGTAGAGAATGTGGACACTTGAGACTTCATAGTTCTACGTGTGGGCATGTGAGACTTCATAGTAGTGAGTGTGGGCAGGTGAGAATTCATAACACTGAGTCTGGACACGTGAGACTTCCTGTTACTGATTTTGGACATGGGAGAACTCAGTACTGAGTGTGGACTCATGAGACTTCGTATTACTGAGTGTGGACACGTGAGACTTTATAGTTCTGAGTGTGGGCATGTGAGACTTCATAGTAGTGAGTGTGAAAATGTTGAGACTTCATATTACTGAGTGTGGGCACGTGAGACTACTTAATAGTGAGTGTGGACACATGAGACTTCTTAGGACTGAGTGTGGGCATGTGAGACTTCATAGTACTGAGTGTGGACACATGAGACTACATAGTAGTGAGTGTGGACACGTGAGACCTCATAGTTCTGAGTGTGGTCACGTGAGACTTCATAGTAGTCAGTGTGGACACGTGAGATTTCATAGTAGTGATTGTGGACACTTGAGACTTCATAGAACTGAGTGTGGACACATGAGACCTCATAGAACTGAGTGTGGGTATGTGAGACTTCATAGTAGTGAATATGGACATGTGAGACTACATAGTTATGGGTGTGGACACATGAGACTTCATAGTAGTCAATGTTGGCAGGTGAGAATCAACTTAGTGTGGATAGTGCAAATGAGACTTCATAGTACTGAGTTGGGCAGTTCCACAAGACAGTTACTTACAGTTTTGTAGCTATTTAAGAGTTTGTAATTATCTGGTGCTTGATAAATTAAAGGTTGTTTTTTTTTTTTTTTCCTTTTTTTTTTTTTTTTTTTTTTTACATAGCCTGACAGTCCATGGTTTATTCTCCTGTACTCACCTCAATCCAGATGCACAAAATGGTACATGCATCTGGATTTCTTGTTTACAGTGGTGTGCCCATTCTTCCTTCCTGTCTCTCACAAATAAATAAATATTTTAAATCTTGTAATTATTCATAAATTTAAACCTACTAGGATCAATAATAAACATGCCCCTTTTTAATTTTACTACTTATGGTTTTAGGGTATACCTTAGGGCTCTTGTTGGGGCATAATAATCATTGTAGTCATTTTTTTCTCTAACTCTGTTCTTGAAATCAGAATTAAATATAAGAAGAATAGAAGCTTTCCTCACATATTCTGCTTTCGTTTATTGTGGATTCTTGTGCATCATTGATTTTGGGTAAACTTCTGTGGATTGAGTGAGAGCACTAGCTAATGAGGGACACTAATATGTGTGAATCCTTGAGGGCAGAAGTCATCCAGCTGAGCAGGCCCTGGAGGTCTGTGAGGAGTAAAGTTTGAAAAGAATGTTTAATAAAAGACATATAGCCTGGAAAAGAGGGGGTGCTAATCCCTCTTAAATACTTTTAAAAGCAAAATGCATTCTTGGTGAAACCACTGAGAGCAGAAGGGGAATTTATGTATAGCAAACATTAATCCTTTTAATTATTTTAGTTTTATTTTATTCTTCGGCTTTTGTGACTTTTACTTCCTGTTTAATACCTTTTTCATTATATTTCATATATGACCCAAAGCCACATGTCAAAATTTTAATCCATTAGGATTTTTTAGAAGTGTGTGTGTGTGTGTGTGTGTGTGTGAAAGAGAGAGAGAGAGAGAGAGAGAGAGAGAGAGAGAGAGAGGGAGAGGGAGAGGGAGAGGGAGAGGGAGAGGGAGAGGGAGAGGGAGAGGGAGAGGGAGAGGGAGAGGGAGAGGGAGAGGGAGAGGGAGAGGGAGAGGGAGAGGGAGAGAGAAGAGGGAAAAAGAGTTGAAAAGTTGTGTGTTGTATGACTTTTCCTCAGGGATGTTAATAAACATCTGTTCACCCCAGATAGGGCACCAGTAAGAGTCCAAAGAAACAATTTGGTCCAAGTCTATGTTGGTGAAGCAATGAGTTTACTGGGTTGCAGCCGTGTTGGCATTGCTAGAAAGTTCTCTGAGGCCTGCGTAAACCCCCTGTCAGGGACTCACCTTTTCTTTACTTCAGGGAATGAGACTGAGCGTCATTCTGGTATTTCCTTAAGGACGTAAGAACTAAATGCCACATTGCACTCCACCCATGGGACTACTCACTTAGACAGTGGCCTATCATTGTTATTGAAATTGCTTTTTCAATTAGGCTCACCTTTCTGTAACTCTGCTGCCTGAAAATATGGTAATTCCTCTTGTTTTACTATTGTGTCTCTTGAACTCCTTTTTCATTTTTAAAATTCACTTAATTGAATTTAGAGCCTTTTTAGGATTACCTTCTAGTTTACTAATTGTTTTTTCAGCTGTATCAATTTTTTTCAGTATGTTCATTGAGTTTGGAATTTCGAAAACTTCTATTTGACTCTCTAAAAAAAATGCTTGATCTGATTTATTCTCATGTTCCTGACTCCTGTTTTCATTTCTTGAAGGACTCAAAGCATTCTGTTATCTTCTGCATCTAAACCTCAATGTCTGGAGATTGTTTGATTCTTTCCTGCTGTTGACTCTGTTTTATGTTTTATTGTTTCCTTGATATTTTGTATCTAATGTGAATTCATATTATTTGAATTCTGGAAATTCACTAACATCTAGAGTAAAGTCATATGTTTTCCTAAGCGGGTTTGTGTTCTGTCTTTCAGTCATCATAGGAGAACCAGCTCTTCAGCTGGACTGCTTCAAGCCTCTGGATTTTCTGACGTGCACAGATAGGTGGACTTGTGCAATGTCATTGCTAAAAAGGCTTTTCTCCTTCAAAGTTAAAGTGAGAATTTTTTTTTTTTTTTTTTACTTTCTACTTTTGTGGTTTATTTTTCATGTATCCTAAAGGGAATATAGCTCTTTGATGACTTCTTCCCCTTTCCACCTTGGGCATGCACTGAACCTTTCTCCTGCATACCTGTGACAGCTGTCCTGGGGACACTCAGGGATCTTCAGTGCTTAGTACAAGCTCTGTGGGAGGAGAAACTGTCACTGGCAGTGACTTAGCCTCTGGTTTCTACTTCCATCCTACTTTTGGCCTCTGTGTCTTTTTTCCTTTGGTGCCAGCTCAGAAATGCAATTAAAGATCTATTTTTTTCTTAATTCAACACTTTAGTTATTTTTATTGGCAGGATATGTAGCCTACAATAGTACCAGGAATAGAAATGGGCTGTAGACTTTCTAAGAGCCAATGAGATAGAAAGCTAATCAATTACATGGTCACAAGGTCCAGATGACAAAGGACTCTCAGTTGATTTGGAGAATGGCAACAATTCTGACTCTGAAGCCAGGCTGGGATTTTTCTAAGCAGTCTTTTTGACAGGCACGATGGCCCCTTTGGACAACATCATAAGTTCAGGCAGCCAGTTCACCAACTTCCAAACCCCTGCCCTGTACATTGCCAAGCTGATTGGTGATGGAGAACAAACCTCCAAGAAGACATTGCCTTTTCTACTTTGTTATGGTAGTAAGATTAGCTTCAAAGAGAGGTGGCATTTCCAAAGAGGCTTTTGATTCTTCATGCATTTTTAATATTTTGGACATGTCCAGACAGATGGAAATCCCTCCCAGCTCAGGCATGGAGTCTTCACCAAGACAGCACTACATTAGCTTCTATGTGACACTGGTGTAAAACTGAGTCCTAATGTCTTTTGCATCCTTTCAGCCATGGTTAACCCTCTAAAAATATATCTTCAGACAAGCTGAAATCAAAGATAAAAATATCTTCTTGTTAAAGAAGGCCTTCTGGAATTGCGATTATCAGTTTTATATCCTAGTCTAGTTCTGTTTCTGTTTGATTTGTTAGTATACAAGCTTATAAAATGGAAGGGTATTTGCTTGGTTAGATGAGACCACTAAGAATAAAGAAGTTAACACAGTCAAAAATGTTTGAGAGTTTTAAATGAAACTTGGTAAGAAGATGTTTTCCAGATTTTGAAGAGATCGTATGGCAGGCAGACTCTATTAGTTACTTTTCCTAGCTCTGTGATGGAAGGCTGACAAGAAAACTTTAAAATAGGATTTTGTTTTGTTTTTTTTTTTTGGATTTTTGAGATAGGGTCTCACTCTAGCCCAGGCTGACCTTGAACTCACTATGTAGTCTCAGGGTAGCTTTGAACTCATGGTGATCTTTCTATGTCTGCCTCCCCAGTGCTGGGAATAAAGGTGTGTGCTACCATGCCTAGCTGAGGAATGCTAATTTTGATCATAGTTTCATAATTCCATTGAGTTTGAAGTTCATAATGAAGTAGAGCCACTTGACAGTGGAACTTCTCATCTCCTGGCAGACAGGAAAAAGAGAGAGAGATGAGAGGGTGGTGACTACATTTGATGTTTAGAAACACACCTCTAAGTGATCTACTTCCTCTAAGCAGGCCTTGTCATCTACAGTTTCCACCAGCCCCCAAAATAGCACCACTGCGGCGAACTCCCTGACCAGCAGGAGAAGAACGACCAGCAAACAAAGATCCTTCTCGATCACACTTTATTGGAGAGCCTCTTGGTTAACAGGAAAGTTGATGGCGAAGGGGCCGGGGCGCAGGAGTGTAGCTGCTTTTATAGTGTGTAATACTACAAGACACCTACGGATTGGCCGCCACCTGCTCACCCACCACCCAGGGCCACGGGATAGGCCCAGGATGCATTACATCATGTGCACGCGCAGCATCAAGCAAGACTGTCGCCAGGATATGACCAAGTAGGGAGTTGTTCGTCACAACTCTCAGCAGGAAGTCAGCGCCATCTTGTAATGGCGTCTGTAGCCGCTCCCTGCAGCACCACTAGCTGGAGACAAAGCATTCAGCATATGAACCTGTGGAACCCATTTCATAGTCAAATATAACAGAATGCTACCTTTCTATTTCTCCTTACACATGAAAATATTTATTAAAAATATGTTTATAAGGCAATGCTACGTTAGTAACAATTTTGAAACAGTACCAAAACATGGTTATTTAAATTTTCTGTACCCGAAGTGGTAAAGGAGGAAAAAAATATATGGCAAAATAAATTCAATGAATTGATCATACTAATTACAAAGAAGAGATTTATGGGAGGTTGGGAGAACAAGCTTTACTCAAAAGAGAAATGACTATTCAGTAGTTTCAGTTGAGGTTCAGTTAAGAAACAAAACAGTGAAAGCAATTATGTGGATCTCTGTATCTTGTACAGTTTCAAGAAAACTAACATTCTAAGAGAATTTTTGTTATTTCTCAGAAATAATACTCAGGGACCATGTGTACAATATGGAAGAAAGAATGTTAGAGCCAAAGAAGGGGGAGGAATGCTTACAATGCAGGTTTTTAGACACAAAGTGGCCTTCATATTCATGAGCTCACAGCAGCTGATGCTACCTTCATGAGACATGCGTAATAGGAGGAAAAAATGATGACATCAAAATAGGAGAGAGATGGGCTGGAGAGATTGCTTAGCGGTTAAGCGCTTGCCTGTGAAGCCTAAGGACTCCGGTTCGAGGCTCGGTTCCCCAGGTCCCACGTTAGCCAGATGCACAAGGGGGCGCACGCGTCTGGAGTTCGTTTGCAGAGGCTGGAAGCCCTGGCGCGCCCATTCTCTCTATCTCTCCCTCTATCTGTCTTTCTCTCTGTGTCTGACGCTCTCAAATAAATAAAAAAAAAAAAATAAATAAAAAAAAAAATAGGAGAGAGACTGGTAGGAAATAAGAAGAGATTCAGCACAGAGGGGATTTGGGAAGGAGATAAAGAAGGGCAGTAGAAAGTTATTATGATAATTGTATATTGTCTATATTTATGGAAAATTTCAATAAAAAGTTGAAAGAAAAATAATAAAAGTACTATGTGTATCTCATGCAGTGAATTTGAAAAACTATGATATAAACCATTCCTTATTTATTAGGACTTTAGCTAATATGCCTTACACAAGTGATTGGTGATTCTGGCCACATTGTAAGTTTTGCAAAAATTTTTACCTATTTCTGAAACTTTTGGGTTCAGGTAAACTTATTGGATTGTGCTGTCTTAATTTTAACATATGGTTTTCTCTGTCATTTATCATGTGATAAAGCAACTTAATTTATAGTCAAATGTCTTGGTTTGTTTTGAATGGTTTCTATAGTTATTTCTTAGTTTTTAATCAGGTTTTCCCCTTCCAGACACTTTTCCACAATGACTTAAAGGCCACCCAGCAGGCAAAATATACAGATTCCAACCTTGGTGTGGCAAGAAAAAATGACTATTTTTAGGTCCAGAATGTTATTTTTTCCCTCTGTCAAAAATTAGAAGTCTTGGAGCCCGGAGTGGTGGTGCACACCTTTTATCCCAGCACTCAGGAGGCAGAGGTAGGGGGATCGCCATGAGTTTGAGGCCACCCTGAGAATGCAGAGTGAATTCCAGGTCAGCCTGAGCTAGAGCTATCTCGAAAAAAACAAAAAAAAACAAAACGAAAAGAAAACACAAACAAAACCAAAAAACAAAAAAAGGAAGACTTGTTTTGTTAGCTAAAAGAGCTCTTAGTGTGCATATTCATGTCTGTAGGTAAATTCTGAGTCTATAATTTTGTTAAAATTTATAGAAAGATCTTGAGAATAGCCATTTCCTTTTTTGTCTGTGCTCAATTGGAATTGAGTTAGTTTCAATAATATCACAGTGGTTTTCCAATGGCTATTTTTTACATGAATTTGAAAAATACATGTAAAGAAAAATTGTCTTTCCAAAGATTTAAACAGTAAAAGACTAATCAGTTAGGTTAGGTGGCACCTGCCTGTCATCCCATAACTTGGAGAATGAGGAAGGAACCCCATGAGTTCCAGACTTTCTTGGCTGTATACACTGAGATGTTGTCACAAAGAACTAAAATAGAAAAAAAGCAAGGTGATAAGAAGAATCATCAGCACTTTTAGTTATGAACCTGATGAAGATTAAAGCAAGGTTGTCTTGCTGGTTTGATTTACGTGCCCTATAACCTTATGTGTTCTAAATGCTAGGTCCCTGGCTGGTGGCAATTTGAGAATTGAAATCTCCTGGAGGTGATGTATTGTTGGGAGTGGACTTGTGGGTGTTATAGCCAGTTTCCCCTTGCCATTGTTTGGCATATTCTCCTGCTGCTATTGTCCACCTGATTGCTGCCAGGAGGTGATGTCCACCCTCTGCTCATGCCATCATGGAGTTTCCCCTTGAGTTTATAAGCTAAAATAAACCTTTTTGGTCTGGAGAGATGTCTTAGTGATTGTGGTACTTGCCTTTGAAGCCTAAAGACATAGTTTCAGTTCGCCAGAACCCACATAAGCCAGATGCATATGGTGGTGCATGTGTTTAGAGTTTGTTTCCAATGGCTAGAGGCCCTTGTGGACCCATTCTCTGTCATAATGTAAATGTTTAAAAACAAACAAACAAACAAATAGAGCCTTTCTGAAATCTCACAAGCTGTTCATGGTCAGATGTTTTCTTCCAAAAAGGGAAGCTAACTGTAACACTTCTTTTCTTATGCAGGTAGTCAGTTAGAGGCCCAGACACAAGAACATGGATATTGCCTGGCCCTGGTGAGACTCCAGTCTGATCCAAAATGGAGATAAAGAGCAGTTTCCTGATTCTCCCTCCTTAATTATTTTGTGGTCTTTTCCCCTGTGGGCAAACCCTTTCTGAATCCATGCTCTCCTCCTGGGCCCCCCAACCAACCAAGGTCCTTCATATATACTTGAACTTTGCAATGAGGCTCATTCTAAGTGGGTGCCTAATTTATAAAAAGATCTGATCCAAGTTTTCACATGGACTTTCTTTCTGGGGCCCCTACCAGCATGGATTGATAACTTTTCTCTTGTTTTCACTCTCTGTTAAAATAAATCTTTTTAAATTTACCCTTCTTGTTGTTTGCTAATCATAGAAAAACTTGAGTCTTTAAGAACCACTGATTGGTTTGGGGCATCCTAAGTCTACACAGAGTGCAGAGAAGCAATATCTGCTGGCAACCATCCAGCAAATCAAAGTGTTCTGAATATTTATATTTACTAAAGAGAGGAGGTAGGAGGGAATATTGATATTGAAAAGCCATACATTTCATTATTAAGTGGAAGAACAATTTTAAAATTGCTGAAACAAAATAATATGAAATCCCTTAGAAGTTACATGGAAGGTTTGATTTTATTGATGAATAGTTTATAGCATACATTATTACATTTAATCTAAATGGACTTTTCTCCCAAGCTTGGGTTATAAAGATTAATCTAATTTATCTTCTATTTAAGCATTATTGTCTCAAAATTTATGAGTTCATATTATGTATATAACTTTAGAATTTCCAGAAGAAGTCAACAGTTAACTGTGCACATAGAAAATATGACATACATATTGCCTTCAGATGAATATGATCTTTTAGTCTTGATTGGTTTCAGTTTTTAGAAATGAAAACTTACAATGAAGTCCTTGGGTCAATTCATTTTATTGGGATGATATTTTATTTATGGGCTATAGTTTCATGAGGAGAACAGAAAACGTTCTGTGGTGGTTACTACCCAATATCATTTCCCATCTTTCTTCCATATCTCCATTCTTAGTTGTCTAGCTGGTGATGTCAGTTACAGTGACCAATCCCTAATTCATGGGGACTATGTTCTGTCAGCATTGTGTGTGTGTGTGTGTGTGTGTGTGTGTGTGTGTATTTGCTGAGAATCAAAAGATTCAGGCCTCACACTTGTTAGGCATGTGCTCTGTCACTGAGCCTCACTCTCAGCACTCATGAATGAGTATGCAGCCATGCCTAGGAACAATAGTGTCAAGTGTTGATTCAGGGATCAGCACATGAATCAAGAAAGATAAATTATTGTCATTCCTCAAAGATGGATGCAGAGCTTCTATTGGACAAGATATGGACTCCCACTGTGTTTGGTTAGCAAGGAAAATGGGGATCACTGAGGTCCTTGAGGGAGATAAGCACACAGACTGAGCCTGCATGGAATAAAACAAATAGGAGTCAGCACAGCTGCAAGGTAAAGAAGAAAAGGAGCATTCCAAGCACATTATTTACCTCTGTGCTTGTCCATGCTTAAAACAGTTCCTCTAGACTTCCCAGTTATATATTCACTACAATACATTGTTCTTTAAGCCAGTTTGAGTTGTTTATCTAATATGTCCAACCAAAAAGGTTTTTAACCAATACAGTCTTTAATATAGATTTCCTAGCAAGACATAACTATAATTCTGATACATTCTTTTTCTTCCCCTCTTTCAGCCTTTTCTCTTTTCCTTTAGCCTTACCAATAAATATACAAAACATTGAAATATTTTTATGCTACTATGACAAATGCATCAGAACACAAAGAGAGTTTTCACATAGAAATTCAAATACAGCCTCCTTATTGAGAAGATGCTGAGATATTTATGGTTTCTGAGATGTTGTGTAATAACTTTGGGCATAGTAACTGTTGTGGACTGGAGATCATCCTGGGAGTTGACCTGTAGGACAATGTAAAGAAGAGCATATATTATTTCAAGGCACTTGTAGCTGCCATTTCATGCTTTGAGAGCTATGAATGGAGGTATTGTTGCAAACAGCTGTACCATGAAAACATTTAAGCCAGTTATTACTGCCTGTGGTGTCTGCACTCAAAATTCTACAAACAATGAAATTATGTCTTACAGGGGTGAAAAAATTTAAGTTTCATAAGATCTTCTTTATAAGAGCTTTATGCCTGGCTCTGTCTCTTCATATTACTGGATAGATTCTTTTGTTCTAATGATTCTAAATCTAGGTGCTTATAATTCTAATCAATTAAAAAGGTTGATCAGGGGCTGAAGAGATGGCTTAGCAGTTAAGCACTTGCCTGTGAAGCCTACGGACCTCAATTCAAGGCTCAATTCCCCAGGACCCACATTAGACAGACGCACAAGGGGGCACACTCATCTGGAGTTCGTTTGCTGTGGCTGGAGGCCCTGGCACACCCATTCTCTCTCTCTCTCTCTCTCTCTCTCTCTCTCTCTATCTGCCTCATTCTCTCTCTGTCTGTAGCTCTCAAATAAATAAATAAAAAATGAACAAATGCATATATATATATATATATATATATATATATATATATATATATATAAAGGTTGATCAGGATGTTTCATATAATAATGTGTTAACTTGGAGGGCAGTTATCTTTAATGTATTTAATTATTTTCCAATAAAACTATGTCAAATCTTTACAACATGGGATATGATCTGACAAACCAAATATAGTCAACTTTCTAAATGTGACATATATTAATACATTTAAAAGACATGGAATTAGTTGAGTTGAACTGAAGTGATATTGGAAGAAATAATGGTTTTTGGAAGAACTCTTTGTAACCATTTTCCTTATAGTAAAAAGGTCACCATTAATGTTAATATGTCTTGCACATTGTTCAGAGGACCAATATCTTCTGAAGTTCCTTCTCTCTTCATCTTATACAAGTCATGATGTAACCTTTTACCCAGAACAAACATTCCCTTTGGTTACAATTGATAGGAATTCAAAAGTTGGGTTGCCCTTCATGCTTTATGCTATAGGACAGTAAATCACACGCCATTTCACATCCTTTAGCTCTTTTACAAAACAAAATCTATTCCAAAGATATTTTCAAAAGAGTTGGCTATAGTTAATTTCCCAATTATCTTACAAGTTAATAGAAGGAATGGGTTTTATTCATTTTTTATACCATTTCCAGATGTTTTTGGTGCTATTTGATTTCATTCTTTAGCTTAAAAAAGTCACAGGTCATAGACATATTTTCTTTCAAGAAAGTCATATGATAGGCCATCTGGTAAGCATTCTCATGTGCTAGGTGTTGCCTGCTATGCTGTATTGGTCGGAATTCTCTAGAGGAACGTAATAGACTGAGTATGTATTGTGAAAGGGAATTTATTATGATCAATTTGGCCAGTCTAACAATGGCTGTGTATAGGCCTAGAACTTAGTAGCTGTTCAGCCTGTAAGGCTGGATGTCTCAATGCCTCAGCAGTCCCAATATGGTGCTGAAGGCTTGAAATAGTGGGTGGTCTCTCACTCACATTGTAAGGTTCAAGAAACGGGGCTCCAATATCCATGAAGGATGGCAGCAAGAGGGTACATGAACTCACCAGCAAGTAGCAGGACATCCTGAAACTTATTTTTATATAGATGGCCACAGGAAGGTCTGCCCACTCTAAGAGAGGTCTTTCCCCCACAGTAGGTCTTTCCCCCACAGTAATTATTCCTGTACAAGACCTCACAGACCTTGAACAAGAAATATCTTACTTGGCTCTTGATCTGACCAAGTCAACAAAGGAAGTTCATTACCATAGACATCACCAGGGCCTACATTTTGCAATGAGACCTGGTTTCTCTCTCTAGTTCTCAGATCTGTTCCTCAGTTTTTAGGTAGAGGTCTGAAAATGGAGACTAGCAGGTCTTAAACACATCCTTTCTGGATCCTTCACTAGGAAAGAAGAGTGCCTCCCTGATTTTTCAAACAATATCTCAGAAGTGAGGCCTCCTGACCCTGACTGGCTTGATTTGGGCCATGTGCTGCTCTTTCTTTTGAATTAGTTTATGAATCTTGAGATCATATTTGCTGACTGAATTAAGGTATTGACTTTCATTCAAGAAGCTGAAAGCAGGATCAATCCCACAGGAGCTGTACTGCAAAGAAATGCAGATAGCCATGTCTAGCAATGGATGCCAGGGAAGAACCAACAAAGCAGAAGTTAATGTAGTCTGGAGGTTGGAAGTGCCTTGATCACAGAGTAACCAACAAGGCTTCTGCTAGAATCTAACTTAAGATCATTGCCACTATTAGTATGTTCAGGAGTACCCATGCTATCTGCACTATAGGCTGTAGACATGTGGAAATGAAGGTGCTGTCAGTCTTTATCAACATGTAGTCTGAGATTAATTTTATTAAAGACACCTTGGGTGTCTATAGAATGCAGATTCCTAGGTTAAATTTTGGATTTGCCTGTTCAGGCTCTGGGAATAAAGCTCAGAAATTTATCTACACTTTTCTAAGCAGATGTCCTTAGTATTAAAGTTTGTTTGTTTGTTTGACACTAAGATTCCAACACAGGGCCTTGAACAAGCTATGCAAATGCCACAGCAATGAGCCACACTCTAAGTAAGCCCTTTGAAAGCTAAGGTTGCAAACCATTGCTATGTGGCTCATAAACTGTTATGGTTAACACACATTCCAAAACATCTTACAGAATCTGCCTCTGGGACTATATTTAAAATATTTAAAAAATTCTTCATAGTGACACTTTCAGTTAAAACTATAATTCAGTTATAATATATATATATATATATATATATTTATACACACACACACATATATATATAATATATATAATTTCAGTTAGAACTATGATTAGTTCTAAGAACTAGTTCTAATTCTGTTAAGAGGATCACAAGGTCTTTCTGAAGTCACATGTGAGCAGGAAAACCTGCAAAAGCCAGTTGTAGTGATGCACACAAATGATTCCAATCCTTGGGTGGCCAAGGTAGAACTACAAATTCCAGGCCTGTTGGGCTACAGAGGAAGAACTTGTTTAAAAAGAAAACAGTGAGCTGAAGATATAGGTTAGCAGTTAAGACTCTTGCCTGTAAAGCCTAAGGACCCAGGTTTGGTTCTCTAGAACCCATGTAAGCCAGATGTATGTAATGGCACATATGTTGGGTTTGTTTGCAGTGGCTAGAGGCCCTGGTGCACCCATTATCTTTCTCACAAATAAATAAATAAAACTTAAATATTTTCAAAAAAAGAAAACAAAGCCAAAAAAATCAAAACAAAAGAAAATAGAAATTCACAACAAAAAGAATAGTTGTTGAAGATTGATAGGCACAATTGAGAAAGCATTTTTATTTTTGCACTATAAAGGACTATCAGCATATATAAAAATAGTAAATTTAGGACAAGCAAAAAAAAAACCATATAAACGTATTTACTATGAGAAATCTCATCAGATAAACTAAAGCATACTAACCTGTGGTCGCCTTTCATGACTCTTCTCACCTCTCACATGTCTCTGCACTATGATTGATAACATTAATAGTTTGCTCAGTTTGCAACACTTGGATAGTAAAAGTAGGGTGCTGACAACAGCTATCAAAAAATTATACTAGTGCCAACTGGCTTATAAGAGGAAATATAACATTCATTGCATTGCTTTGCTAGAGTATTGTTTTTGTCATACAGCACAAATCCCAAGACAAATTTTCTGTGTTTTGAAAATGACCCAGAGAGGACCTATTGTCTCCCCTGTAACTCCCCCTGCTAGCTCAACATGGTTTTGCTATGTAATTGGCAGTGTTTCCTGGAGACTGACTGCAGGTGATTGTCAGTATTACTTTCAGATAGTTAACAGCTTTGTGGGAGAATAGTGAAATTAAGATTATTACCCAACTTAATTTGATGTGTTTTCATTGAATTTCATGCATTGATATGGGATTTGTTAGATGGGATATTGAACCACTGTCTGCTTAGGAAGTTGAATTAATTTTTTATGTGCTGCCTGAGGAAAGAATAATGCAAACAGAATGGTGAGGTAAAATTCTACATACTAGGTGCTTAGAAACAAAGACATCAAGTGAACTGCAGTAGAAGATGATGATAGATAACTAACGAGTATTCACAAACAGTGAGTCCCTTGTACTGAAGGAAGTAGACCATGTTTTAAGCAGTTTATATACAGTAATTTATTTAATCTTTAGAATAAGCTTAGAAAATGGATTTTGCTATTGTACCTATTTTATAAATAGAAAAAAACAGAGGCAATGTATGCACAAGCTAAAATGTTTATGTAAGTTCAAATTTTAGAGTGATATCCATTGCTGTGGTTTGAATGGGAAATGATCCCCACAGGCTCATGTTTTTGCACATTTGACTCCCAACTGATGGTGCTATTTGAGAAGGCTGTGGAACCTTTAGGAAGTAGAATCTTGTTGGAGGAAATGGTTCATAGGAGTTGGGCCTTGAGGTTTTCAAAAAGTTATTTTTATTTTATTTTTATTTATTTATTTATTTGAGAGAGAGATAGACATACACACACACACACACAAAGAGAGAGAGGGAGAGGCAGAGAGAATGGTCATACCAGGACCTCCAGCCACTGCAAATGCACTCCAGAAGCATGTGGCACCTTGTGCATCTGGCTTATCTGGGTCCTGTGGAATCGAACTTGGGTCCTTTGGCTTTTCAGGCCATAATTCCAGCCCTTAAGGTTTTATAGTCTAGCCACAGTTCCTGCTCTCTCTCTCTCTATTTCAGATTGTGACCAGACAGATTCTTTCTCTTACCACCATGCCTTCCCTATGATGATGGATTACATTCCCCTGAAACTGTGAGCCAGAGCAAACAATTTCTTCCTTTAGTTTCTTCTTGTCATGCATTTGATCCCAGCAATGAGTAAAGTAACAAATACATCCATACTTTTAAATATTAAACTTGTAGGTTGGTTATATATGATTTTAAAGTGTGATGACAAACACATCAAAGCATTATATTACAATTTCCTAACATCTCCTTACAGTGACTTCTTTAAAGCAATTAGGGCAACTTAAACAGAGAATAGTAATACTCTTTACCTCTGGTCTCTTTCTCCATGGTCTCAGTGTCCTATGGTCAATTACGAACATTTCAGAAACAAACCATCAATTTTAAGTTGTTCAGCATAGCACAGTATGCTATCTGTTTTATCTAACCTAGGATGCACACTCCCTTTTGCATTAAATCTGTTACTCACCTGTCAGCCACTTAGCTGTCTTGTTTATTAAGTCAACTGTTGCTTTCTTTTAGTAGTTATTATTATGAATCTCTTACCATGTCTAATTCATGAATTAAACTTTATCAGAGATATGCATGCTTAATGGAGGCAAAAGCTATTTTGAAGGGTTTGTAGTGTATCTCAGAAGAATAAAGGGGCATGATAGCAAGTAATATATGATACTAGAAAGATCTGGTGACAATGGTTTTATGAGAATGCATCCTTGCTGATCAGTATGGGTTTTGTTTCAAAAGACCTTTAGCATGCTGAAAAATGGACAGGAGAAAGACACATGGGCCACAGTTCTCTTTAGTGACAGGGTTAATCTGCCATTAGCTTTACAGGTTTTTGGGTTAGCTTGATGGTAGTGCATACATATGAACACACTTAGATCATGTAACTTTTTCATTCAATCATCTATGACCAATATAGCCAATTTACATTGTAAGATGCTGAATGAAGATTAGGAGTTCAATAGTGGTAATGAAGCTATACATAATCTACCTAGAACTATAGAAAATTCTTTGAGCCTCTGTCTGGGCTTTCCTAGCACTTTTTTCTAACCCAACCCAGATACTTTGTGTTGATAACAATGTAATGTATTTTTGAGTGCTTATAGACCATGCCACCATCCAAATAAATTTAAGTAACAATAAAAATAAGCTCAAATATGTTACTTTTCTTGGAGAAACATTATTTGCATGTTTTATATTTCTCTTTTAGCATTTTACCCCAGATAGTCTTTTATATTTTTATAATCTTGCCTCTTATATATTTTTGAATCCTATTTTGTACTTAATAATTACCACACTGCTGTAATTTTTATAATTATTTCTATTCTAATGGATACCAAATCAAACACTGAGTTCATTATCATATTTTGAAATATTTTTCTGATTTTTTGATTCATTTAGATTTTCACTCATCCCTCTCATTTGTCATTAATAAACAATACTGCAATTTACAAAGTCCTGTCCACTACTTATTTGTGAGAATAGAATTGCTTTGGGATGGTGGCTTGCATATCTAACCCCCACACTGTAAAGGCTGAAGTAGGAAGATTGCAGTCTTGAGGGCAGCTTGGCTATGTAGTAAGACCCTGTCTTATAAAAGAAAGAAAAAGAAACAAAGCTGGAACACAAACCCACTCATTTATGTATCACCTGTTGTTATTTCACTCATTGTAGCTAAGTAGATGTGACAGAAAGCTAAGTATTTAATATTAGTCCTTTAAAGAAAACTCTGCCAACTCTAAATTAGTTTCTTAGTATTCAAATTGATTTTGGATAATTTCATTAAGGTAAATACCAAAGGTTGGGATTACTGGGTCCAAGTGTGCAAATATCATGTGATCTCAAAGTGCATTTTCAAAATGTTTTCAGGAGCTGTTATATTGATTTATAATGCTACCAACAATGTCTAAACAAGCTACTTTCATTCAACTATAACATAATTGGACTTTGTCATTTTAAGTTTTTCTTAATGACCATTATATCATTGGTCTTTTTATTAGCTTTTCCTCATTCCAAAAAAGCTATTTCCCCTTACATTTATCACAAGATTTTCTATTGTATGAGATCCATGTTTATGTTTCTTCTTTGCTACTCTATTAGAACCTTATTGTTTTACTCATTAATATGTACAAGTTTGAGAATGATTTTCTGACTTACATTAAAAGAACCAGCAGGACGATATGTCAGTCCCTGGCTCACGGCACACAGATGCACATAAATCATGCCAGGATTACACAATTCATTATAGCAGATAGAGAAGTCAGGCTTATAATAATTATGAAGGCCACCTTTTAAAGCTACGATATCTGTGCTACTGATGTAAATAATACTGATAGCTCTTTTATGACTCTCTAAATCTGTAAGCTGAATTCCTCTGCAAAGAAAATATGTCTTCTTTATGTAATGAAAATATTTGCTTATGTAGTATTAAATTTCTCATTTGTGCATGACTCATAAAAGTACACAACCAACTCAGCTCTGGTCCTAAATAAAAGAAACTTGCCATAATAATCTTTTCTTACAAGATGAAAAACGTTGACAAGCTTGAGTCTCTCCTACTCTGGTTGAAAAAATTAAATAGGGCTGGCATTAAAAAAAAAAAAAACAGAAGAAAACTTAGTGAACAAATACAGGATGGAATTCTAGACTAAATGGAAAAAAAGTAGTCTTGGGAGAAAGGAACAAGGAGAATTTGCTTATACTGGTTTATAATCCTAAGGAAAGTTTGGAGATGTGTAGATGTTGGTAATATTTTGAATATATGAACTGAATACACTTTCCTCTTTAATATTCTATTCTTTTCTCGCTTCCTCCCTATTGCTCAGCTATGAATCCTGTTGCTTCAGATACAGAAGGGCAAGTCTACCTAGAAGAAAGATCTGACTGACTGTTCAAAAAGATGACTTTTTGAACATGTAAAACAATAATGCTTTTGTTTATTTTTATTTATTTATTTGACAGAGAGAGGAAGAGGCAGAGAGAGAGAGAGAGAGAGAGAGAGAGAGAGAGAGAGAGAGAGAGAGAGAGAATGGGCGTGCCAGGGCATCTAGCCTTTGCAAACGAACTCCAGATGCGTGCGCCCCCTTGTGCATCTGGTTAACGTGGGTCCTGGGGAATCAAGCCTTGAACCGGGGTCCTTAGGCTTCACAGGCAAGCGTATAACCAGTAAGCCATCTCTCCAGCCTGTAAAACAATAATTTTGAAAGCCAGGCTTTGCTGAGAAGGAAATACATGTTATAAATATATTGTGGAGATGTTTATTTCATTGCTATTGTTACTGTTTTTGAGATTGGGTCTTACTCTATTGCCTCAGGAACTCTCTATGTTGTCTGTGCTGCCCTCAAACCCATAGCAGTACTTCTTCCTCAGTTTCCCAAATGCTGGAAGTGAGGATGTAAGCCACCACTACTGACTTCTAAATTTCTTTCATTGCCATTCATATAAAAATTTGATCAAATACTACACACAAAGTTAGTCTCAACTCAGGGTTTAGAGAGTCCCAACAATTGGAAGTTTTTCCCATTTGGCCTGAGATATCAGAAAAGCAAACTGTGAAGAAGATATAAGGCAATGGTGAGGTCTCATGGAGTATGGCACAACTGGTGGCCATGTCCATAATGTCGTGGATGGAATAGTGCCCAATAGAATGAAAGAGCATTGACATATCAGAGTCGCTTGTCCCCATGCCTGTAGAAGACTGTGTAAGGCCCTTTGAAGAAGAAGAAGAGCCTCAGCAGAGGGCACATGAGCCCCTGTGAATGGGGCATTTTAGTGCCTGGATGCTATGTTTAGGAGCTTGGAATCCAGTTGTGCATCCCAGCTGGATGATAGGTGCCAGGTGGGACTTGCTGCACTTCAGTATCTCCAGTCTAGAAAACATGCGGCTGTTCAGTGATGAGACTCATTTCTCTTAGTCCTCTACCTGAGCAGACAACTTCTGGGTGTAGTCTAAGAGCACAAAGTGCCCTTGTTTGCATCCTTGGTTCCACCACTCATTAACTACTTGACCTTGGTCCAGTTACTCATTTTTCCCATGTCTGTAATACTGATAGGGTTGTTCTGACACTTTAAGATAACTTTTATAAGATGCTTGAAAAGGTACCCTGTACACATTAACTCCTCAATAATTTCATTAATGTAGGTTGTCACTGAGGAGGAAAAGGGCATGGACTTGAAGTGACAGTTCACAAAGAGAGACAGATTAAGCTAAAAGAAAAGGAGAGCATATATAATTTAGAATATTCCACTGCCCCATGGGAGGTTAGAGTCATTATATGAAAACAAAGAAATTATATTCATTTTGTACATACTATTTGTGAATTTGTGACCTTTGCAGGGAAACAAGGCTGGCGACCCTTCCTACACCCATTGTTGCATGAAACTTTTTCCCTGAGGAGACATGAACACAATCTGTTGTCCTTACAGAAGATGCAAATGACAGACCAATGTATGATTTGACCTAAGACCTTGGTGTGCTAAGCACAGATTTATGACAAAAATCCAAATCTGGTGAACCAATGAATTTATTGGGGCTACTTACGAGCACAAGTTAGGGGTTACTTGTAGATGCATGGGTGCTTCAAAGGCAACTATATCACTGGAAAGCCCACCCTGGCATAGGTGATAACTCCTGATGCTGCACTGCTGAAGCTCACAGCACGCCTTGCAGGCCTGAGGTTCTTTTCCCCAGCTGTTGTTTACTGCTTCTACTCTTGAGGAGGGGTCTTGTGTGACCTTGTTCATTTCAGCTTTCCAAGACATGTTTCACTCTGAAGTCTCCTGAACCTGCACCATCCCTCCAAGAGGGAAGATTCAGGGCAGATTGCTACACAACACCCTTTGAGCCCTTCTGGCCTTTCTCAGCCAACCTTTCAGCAAGAGTTCTGCTGAGTTAGTCTGTCACCTCTTCTTCACTCTGTCCCCACATCTCAACAGTGCACAGACATCTGCCCTGTCCTTCCACCTATTGCTGTGTACATCTTCCCAACGAGTAAGCCCACAAGTTCACCTAAGTATTTTATAATCTTTTTCGTCCTTTTACAGTGATCACTCTTGTTCTTGGGCTCTGTCACATGGAGACTTGTTATTTTTCTTTGCCTTTTAAGTGCTGTTAACTTCACATTCCTTTAATTAGCTTTTTGATCCTATTACTTTCTATTTTTTCTTTGCTCCAGGTCATGGTATCAGCTGCTACCTGTGAAGAAAAATGCATCTGAATGTCAAATCTGGACCTTAAGCTGAGTATGTGGAATTGCCTGAGAGTTTATATGTTTAAGTGCCTATGATAGGTTACTTCTTACTGGGGTGTTTCATGGGGTCCCCAATGTCAATAGTTCCTGAGCTGGGCTTGCCTTCCTCTTCATCATCTACTTTTGTTTCCAAAGTCCTCAGATTGCTGTGTGAAGGATCCCAAGCCATACACTGGTGAGTTACCCAGATTCTTATCTCTCCTCCAACCCCAGCAAACCTATTACCTTTAAGAGCTGTGACACACCCTCTTGTATATCATTCATATTCATCCTGTCCTTTTTAGATACACTGCCTACCTCCACCTGCTTTCAAGGCCTATGGGGCCTCCCCCCATGACTACAAACCTGGAAACTTACATAGTACTGATAGAAGCTCCCCTCCATCCTTCATCAGAGAGATCTTTCATTCTTTATCTTTCTGATGTGGGTCAGATAAGTTCAGATTGTTGTTTAACTGTCTTTAATGGATCCCAGTACCATCTAGGCAAGGGTTCCAGGGTGAAAGCTGTGCTTAGCACACACACCAAGTTCTTAGGTAAATGCACTCTTAAATCACATTCCCTTTGGTCCAAAGCTACAGGTGTGTGCTATCTTGCTAGATATATGTAATCTGGCCCATTGCACACTATTGTATTTCTTTAGCATGGTCTTCTCAATCTGTGTTCCTTTCACAATCAAGATTAGCATAATATTTGGAAGATCTTTAGATTTTACCTCTGCCGATCCCTCATTACACAGGAATTCCAGTGGAAACACCCCATAAAGCTCTATGAGGCCTGCTTCTCTGTTTTATCTAATGAGCTGTAATTCTCTTGAGGGCAGAGGTTCCTAATTATTTCTCTAGTATCTGGCAGATGGTACAGAACTAGTGTTTATTGAATAAATAAATAGAAGAATGGAAAAGGCTTCATGCAGATCATGCATTTAAATACTTCTGAAGAATCCAGCTACCTTTTCCTCACCTTAGGTGATCAGCCAGGAGATTCAAAAGCAGAATGGGGGCTAGAGAAATGGCTTAGGTGTTAAAGAGCTTGCCAGCAAAGCCTAAGGACTCAGGTTCAATCCCTCCCACATAAAGCCAGATACTATTAGGTCTTTTTTTTTTTTTTTTTGGCATTTCAGAACAAATTTATTTTCTTGCTTTGTAAGACCATTCTCTGAAAGTAATGTATCCAGCATACACTCACAATGCAGCAGAACCTTCTATATAAACACAGGATGTTAAAAAAAAAAAAAAAAAAAGGAAATCACAGGACAGAAATGGTGAACTGTTCAAATTCAGGAGTAAGAGTTTAACAAAGCAGGAATAGAATACAGTTCCCAAACTGGGATATTGGTTGAGTTAGTCCATTCATAGTGTTAATTGGTTAATTGTAAAAATGGAACAGAAACATTTTATTTGAAACTTATTATTTTCACTTACTTATTTTGGTAAATTGTACCTAATATCCCAAACCCCAACAGTCCCATTAATCAATATTGGTATTTAAAGTTAAACATTAATAATGGGGAAAGATCAAAAAGTACATTATTTACATGCATTCCAAAATGGAAAAAATAACTATAGGGCCATAAAGATAACTGAAGAAAGCCACTCATACCTTTGACATCCAGAAATATGTATTTTGATAATGTGTTCAGTTAAAAAGATAAAAAATGTTATGTAGACCAAAACTATGGATTTATCACTAGAAACAGACTTAAATTTACTGCCAGATATATTATGGCTTATTTAAAAGTTAATTTTATTATTTTAAAAAAATATTTGCAAAGGAATCTTTTAGGGTTTTACTTTTTCATGCTTACTATGCCATGGGTGTGATTTCAAGGAAAAATAAAATAAATGCTTACATTTTTGCAAGTATTCACTAAGAGTGCATTGGAAGGATGGATAGAGGAATGGAAAGATTTTATCCATTAAATATGTCAAGAGAACCATTAGTAGTGGGTAAAAAGTCATATCACAAGGATATATTCCTGATAGTCTAGTACTAGTAAATATCTCATTTGAAGCAGCTGACACACAAAAAAACAAATTTTTATATACTCACATGTATAACGAACCTTAGGCTCAAAAAATACATGTTTTTAAACAGAAATCCAAGGCACACAAAATACTAAAAGACACTGAATTGCCCTATTTTACATATTCAGGAAGCAGACCTCCATTCATACAAGATGATAGTCTGTTAGAGGACACTTCCTTATTTACAGTCCCTTCATATCCTTTACTTACTCAAAACTTCAGACTTACACTTTGCACCATATATTATTTTAATAAGTTACAATGAGTTTTTCTATAGAGAGCTTACTAGAGCTGTTTGCTTTTGCACCAAAATTATGACTGTGGTTACTTGTGGGCTTCCTATGGCATTTCCAAAGGAGAAGCACCGATAGGGTTTCTGTACTGCCAAAGAAGCTGACACTGAATGTCATAGCACCTCCGCATTTTAACAGAATCAAGTTTGTCAATGAAAGTTCTTATGTGAATCTATACATTTTTGGTAAGTAAAATAAGGTCCACACTTGTTAAAGAATGTCCTTGTATCTGTTGTTTGGGGCTGACACTTAGCTGCCTGCTCCTTTTGCATCTTTGGGTCTCTTCTCAAACCCCAGACATAAAACCAGCTTTACCATTATGAGACTACGTTCTTTTGTTCTTTTGTTCTCCTGAATTTCTTTTGCTCCTGATTGACCATGAAATACATTGTCTGACCGCCTCCCACCCCAGGTTTCTTCCTTGATGGAGCCATAAAAATGGTGAGGAACTTGGCTCTTTTCAAACATTTCCAATCTTTCTTAGAGGTTTCAGAAATTTCTTAGTTACTGTCAAGGGAAAATCACATGGTAGGAGTTTCCATGGTCTCCAAATTTGTCTCTTAGATTTCTTCTGGGTGGAAATCTTGACTGCTCTCCAAGGCTCCAGCACTGAAAATAAAGTTTTTCACTCTTATTTCTTCCAGGTCAGGTCTGCAAGTGTGGAACTTACTTCTCTCCTTTTACTTTATCGTAAAAAAAAAAGAAATAAAGAAAAATTTCTTTCCACACCAATGATTGGAGACTTAGCTTCCAAATATGGCTACTTTCTCTTTCTTATTTCATGCTTGAAAACAAATATTTTTAGGTAGAATCCAACAGCAGGGACTACCTAATTTCTAATTTTTGAAAATGTGTTGTTTTAATTGTTAAGAACTAATAATTACTACCAGCATTCAGAAAGTAACTCTACAGAGGCAAAACTCCACCATGTATATGTGAAGTGGATATATATTATAGAACTAAAATACTATCTGTTGATGCCTTTTTACTTAGTATTTAGGATTTTAATGATTATTTTTTCCAGTGTTTAAAAAGTTGCATGTCATTAGATGTTTGATATGGTTTCTATATGACCTAGTAATCTTTCATTTTAACTGCCAAGTTAAATCTATTTACATTTATTTTCATTACACACTTATCTGGACTGGTTTCTAGGGTATTTCTTCTGGCCTGTTTGTATGTGGTGTGCATGCATAGATGTTTATGTGTACTGGGGGTTGCATGGGTGCACTCTGTCCTCAGGAATGCACGCACTACTGTTTTTCCTCTCATTGGCCTGGAGCTCACCAATTAGGCTAGACTTGCTGGTGAGCAAGTTCCAGGGATCTGACCATCTTAGCCTCTCCACACACAACCACATGGGGCACTTACATAGATAATGGGGATCAAACTCAGGCAATTTATAAAATCAACTATCCCTCTGCCCCTTATTTTAAGACTTCTATAGGCTTTCTAAATCTTCTTCATCTTTTATATTTCATGTTCATCAAGTCAATATTGACTTTTATTTGAAAATTATTTCTATTATTTTAGTTTCTCTGAATATTCCCTGCTATGCATAATAAGTTAATCCCCTTCTAAAACAATACTAAAAAGAGAAACATTTAACCCAAATCACCATTTTGTCAAAATTTTACTCATTTTAAAAACTCATAAACTTGAGAGACTTCCAGTTAAGATGGCGGTGTAGGTACCACGCCAAAGCAGCTTAGGTGGGAAAAAGACCAAAAAAACTCATCAAAATACACACCTTTAATAAAAAGTGAGGTGTATAGGAAATTGAAGCAGCAGTGGAGAAGTAGAAGAGATCCAGAGCATCCAGAGCCTGCACAGGCTGGCAAAAGTGGCCCTGGCAGCTCTGCCAACTGCGGCGGTGGCGGCCAAGCACCAGAAAGCCACCAGACTCAGCTCCAGCAACAGGAAAAGCCAGGTGTGGGGAGCTTCCACTGACACCGGAGCTCTCTGCAACTCAAGAAAGGTGAAGGGAGAGCGGCAGTGAGCAAAGGAGGAACAGACCACGAGGAACGTGTGGAACAGTGAGAGATCCAGAGCAGCTGCGGCTCCCTCCCCTCCCTCACCACCTGTGCCCAGCTTCAGCAAACAGAGCAGCGGTCCTGGCACCCAGCCACGCCAACTTGATCTGACAGCAGGATCCAAGCAGGAGCAGAGTCCAGCAGCAATATCAGTGGCTCTGGCACTGGTAACAGCGGCCCCAGCAGCAGCAGACCCAGTAGTGGCAGCAGCAGCAGACCCAGCAGCAGCAGCTTCAGTGGCAGCAGGGGTGGTGGACCCAGCAGCAGCAGCTTCAGCAGCAGCAGCAGCGACAGACCCAGAAGAGGCAGCTTTAGCAGCAGCAGTTCCAGCAGCGGGTGTGCTGATCTGCAGGGCCACAGTTGCCAGGCTCAGTTTGCCCCATAGGAAAAGCCAGTGCCCAGCTCCAGAAATCAGAACAGCAGCCCAAGGACCCAGCCAGCAACTTGACTGAGACCAAGATCATCCAAAAAGGTAACCCAGCTATAGTACTCCTAGGCATATATCTGAAGGAATCATCTCATTTACTTAGTACATGCTCAACCATGTTTATTGCTGCTCAATTTATAATAGCTGGGAAATGGAACCAGCCTAGATGTACCTCAACTGATGAGTGGATAATGAAGATGTGGCACATTTATACAATGGAGTTCTACTCAGCGGTAAAGAGAAATGAAGTTATGAAATTTGCAGAAAAATGGATGGACCTAGAAAGCATTATATTAAGTGAGGTAACCCAGGCCCAGAAAGCCAAGCACCATGTGTTCTCTCTCATATGTGGATCCTAGCTACAGATGATTGGGCTTCTGCGTGAGAATGAAAATACTTAGTAGCAGAGGCCAGTAAGTTAAAAAGGAGACATAAAGGGAAGAGAAAGGAAGGGAGGAGAGTACTTAACAGGTTGATATTGTATATATGCAAGTACAATGATTGTGATGGGGAGGTAATATGATGGAGAATGGAATTTCAAAGGGGAAAGTGTGGGGGGGGGGAGGGAAGGAATTACCATGGGATATTTTTTTATAATCATGGAAAATGCTAATAAAAATTTTAAAAAAACAAACAAAGAGGGCTGGAGAGATTGCTTAGTGGTTAAGCACTTGCCTATGAAGCCTTAGGACCCTGGTTCGAGGCTCAGTTCCCCAGGTCCCACGTTAGCCAGATGCACAAGGGGGCGCACGTGTCTGGAGTTCATTTGCAGAGGCTGGAGGCCCTGGCACGCCCATTCTCTCTCTCTCCTTCTATCTGTCTTTCTCTCTGTGTCTGATGCTCTCAAATAAATAAATAATTAATTAATTAAAAAATATATTTAAAAACAAACAAACAAAAAAACCTCATAAACTTGCAACATTGTTTTATAGAGCAATTTTATTTATATTTGTTTATATACTTACCAATCTTCACTTCCATTTATGACTTCAATTATTATTCCTCTTAATGTTTTTATTTATATTAAATTATTGTGTATCTTTTACCATAAATCTGTGGTAAAATGCATCCTTTTTAAAATTCTGAAATATTTTCATTTCATTTGTGTTACTTAATCCTGTTATTAACATAGAGCAAATATAGTAAAGTGTGCAAATCTCTAATGCTCAGCAAAATAAATTTACATATATAAAAATTGCATATCAAGGTATAAAACAATTCCAACATTTTCATGCTTTTTCCTCCTTCCAGTTAGTGCTCTTCACTAGTGCTGCTTTGACTTCTGTTTCCACAGATTTAGTTTATCAACCTCACAGTAACATAATCTTAACCTATGAAGTATTTATTTTTTAATTGTACAGTAGTGTTGCACTTTCTGTGGGTTTAGTTCCCTGTTGGTTCCAAAAAAGTACAAGGCTCAGTGGAAAAGGCACTTGCCTGCAAAGCCATAAGTGAGTAAATAAATAATTAAAATAGTTTATGGTGCAGTAAGTTATTTTGAGAGATTGTTACATAGGTAGTGAGAGATTCACTACATTCATACAACTTTCATTATAATATCATACTGAGAGGTCTTTTGGAGGTTCTACTAATATACCCTGGATGGAAGAATGGGTCTTTCTCTACTGAGGAGGGTCTTCTCTGGCCTAGCACACAACTTCAGGAAATACACACATGGAGTGAGTGGTGTGGGTAGAATTGGGTACTCACCTGGCCAGCTGTCTCAAGGAAATCAAACTCGACCATGAGTGGGACAATATATCTCAGCCAGATTACCCTCTCCTTCTATATTACTGTAATTACTAATTATTATTGTTATTTTTGGAACTTCTTTACTGTCCCTAATCTACCAGCTAAACTTTATCATAATTATAAACACATATTCCAGAGGAAACAGAATGCTTCTCATCAAATCTGACACTATCCCTGTTTTCAGGTATCTGTAGAATGTTGTATAACTTAACCCCTGCCCAACCATAAGAAAGAACAGCTATAAAACCTCCTTTATTGTTATTTGGTGTTAATGTTCCTCAGTCATTTCCGCTTGCACATAGCTGCAGCTCATTCTGCTCTCATTATGGGGCAGCATTGCATTGCATGGTGATTTATAATTTTTTCATTTTGCTGCTTATAGATTGTTTACAGTTTTGGGGTAATATGAATAGAGCTGCTAAAAACTTTCTTGTGTATATCTTTTGGAGGACATAAATCTTGAGTTTTGGGGGTGGGCATATTTGCAGGAGTGAAATTCCTGGCTTATAAGAGATGTAAATACATGATTAGTTTTCTTAGATGTGGCCAAGCAGCACTCCAAAGTTGTTACATTAATATACACTCATAGAAACAATAAAGGAGAAGTTCCAGTGTCTTTGCAGTCTTGCCCACATTGGCATTGTCACTTTTTAAGTTTGTCCAGTCTGATAGGGGTGTGAGGAGGAAGTCCTAAGTGGCTTTCATTTGACTGTCCTGCTGATGAAGGTATATTGACCACTTCTCAAAGTTCTATTCATTGTTTGGATATTATGTGAATTTTCTCTCTACATATTTTTCTCATTTTCAATTGAGTTATTTTTATTATTGATTTATAGAATCACAAAGAGGTTGTTCATTTTAAAAGCTAGAGAAAAAATACATAATTCTAGGACTGGAGAGTTGGCTTAGTGGTTAAAGCACTTGCCTGCAAAGTCAAAGATCCGGGTTTGATTCCATTGTGTGAATGTACCACAACTTGGATATCCATTCATCCAATGATGGGCACCTGGGTTGATTCCAATTCTTAGCTATTATGAATTGAGCAGCAATAACATGCTTGAGCAAGTATCTTTGTGGTGATGGAGCATTTAGGATAAATGCCCAGTAAGGGAATAACTGGAGGGGTGGCTTGGAAGGATGCCATCTTTGTCCAGAAGTCTCTACTTTTGTCTTTAATTAATATCATTGATATGACACAGAGTTAGCTTCTTTTTTATGTTTTTGTTTTTTTCTTTATATGGTTTTACTCCTCAGTTTAATGGTATCCATATATTTATATCAGCTTATTCTTCAGTTCCCATTTTAATGGGTCTAGATTTTGACATTTTTGTGGGGGGAGAGTAGGGTTTGGAACAGGATCTGATATAACCCAAACTGGCATTGAACTCATAGTGGTCATCCTGCATTAGTCACTGGAGTGCTGAGATGATAGGTATGCACTATCACCCATCTTTGTCATTTAAAAAAAAATTGTTTATTCTTACTTATTTGAGAGCGACAGAGAGAGAAAGAGGCAGAGAGAGAGAGAGAGAATGGACGCGCCAGGGCTACAGCCACTGCAGAAGCGAGCGCCCCCTTGTGCATCTGGCTAACGTGGGTCCTGGGGAATGGAGCCTCAAACCAGGGTTCATAGGCTTCACAGACAAGCGCTTAACTGCTAAGCCATCTCTCCAGCCCTGACATGTTTAAAAAGCATTTGACATTGCCATTTATTTTACTTTTATTTACCAAACTTATTTTTCGTCTCTTTTCTAATACCCTATTTGATCTTGCTCTTCTTTTATTTATTTGCTTGTTTTCATTTTGAAACAGTGTCTCTCACTCTCACTATGTTCCCTAGTCTGATCTTGAAATCACAAGCTCAAGAAATACTCCTACCTCCTATCTAAGCTTCTGGAGTAGCTGGGACTACAGGCATGCAACACCATGCCCAGCTTGATTTTGCTTATTCTTGTTCATAACTATGTGACTCATAATTATTCAAAGTGCTGAGAATAAGTGATTGTTGAGTGCCAGCCCTAACCAGAATATATAAATCACCCCCTTTAAGGCCAAGGAAATATTGTGGAAGAGAGGGTAGAAAGAATGTAAGAGGTGGATAACACAATGCAATGTCATTTGGAAACAGCACGGCTGTTAAACTCATGAACTCAGCAGCTGTGGATTCTTGCACAAGAGTTGACCCATCAACATTCCATCATGGATCCCTCAGGAGCTAATGGAAGTTAATGGATGCTTTGGGGGTATGGGAGAGTGGGGTTTTCTTTGGTAGTATAGCCACTGGTAAGTTGCCCATGCTTCAGTGTCATGCTTACGTAAGCAACCCTCATAAAATTCAGTGGAACACACAAACACACACACATGCACACCATGAAAATAGGAGCAGAATTTGTGAAGAATAATGGGCTCAGTAGGAAAGGGAGTAATGTAGGTGACTATGATCAAAATATAGTATATACATTATGAAATTATCATTATAAAAATAGATAAATTAGAACAATTGGCTCTCATAATTAAACATCCCTAAAATTTGAAGGTTTAAATTTGCCAAGACTGTTAATTTCAGGGTAATTTTTTTTCACATGTTCATTTATCTTTGATTTTAAGCTCATGTTGGTGGATTCTTATGCAGGGAAACCAGCAAGCTCAGTTTTAGGTAACCTTTGTCTAGAGAGGCTGAGATTTCAGGGGCACTATTCAGCTGACTTTCTGAGCAAGGACAACCTGCAATGTGCAATGTGTTTCTTCACTTTCTCCTCTTCTGTGAAGAATTACCTCGAATCATGTCACCTTTCATTATTTCACTAGCTTGGGTTCAGCTTTCCTACTGTCACACGGCCAAGGCTTAGCTTCCTGTCCACAGAGACAAGAATGGCAACTGTCCTTGCATTTTTCAGGTTCATTTCTTTTTTCACTACAGAATGTTTCATTTATCTTAAAGGTTTCTCTTATTTTATGTGAGCCCACCAGCAAAAACAGAACATTTCTACAATACTTACTGGTTTAGAACAATACTCTTTGGAGATCTCTGGGGAGGTTGGGGATGATGGTGGTGATATTAATAATGAAGGAATTAAATAAGGTAAAAACAGACTGATGAAACTTCTGATCCATCAGCTTTGCTCTTGGTAGCATTTCCACTGTAAGCTGCCAATAGGGGTTTAATGACAAAGGTGTGGGGGGTTGAATATAAAGGTCCCCATAGCCTCATATGTTTGTGATTGAGCTTCCTGCTTGGTTCTCAGCTGTTGGAACACTTGAGAGGTGGATTCTTGGTATAGGAAAAGTATTGCTAGGGTTGGACCATGAGGTTGGAAAGTCTAGCCTACGATATATTCAGAGCCAGTTCCTTCTGGCTGTTCTCTCTCTGCTGTAGATTATGATCAAGTGAGCCAGCTTCCTCCACCATGAAGAAGCTTCTCCCTGAAACTGTAAGCCCGTAATAAATCCTTTTCCCCCATAAGCTGCTTCTGGTCAAGTGTTTGTCCCAGCAATGAAAAGCTACCTGTAAGAGTCTATAGTAACAATCATATGAAAAATATCATAAGCTGGGCTGGAAAGATGTGTTAGTGGTTAAGGTGCTTGCCTGAAAAGCCTAAGAACCCAGGTTCAATTCCCCAGTTACCTATGTAAGCTAGATGCACAAGGTGGTGCAAGTGTGTACAGTTTGTTTGCAGTGGCTAGAGGCCCTGGTGTGCCCATTCTCTCTCTCTCTCTATCTCACATAAATAAATCTATAAAATAGTTTTTTAAAAATCATAAACTATGATGATCCTATTTTAACTTGGCATCATAAGAAATAAATATGCTGTCATACTCACTTACCATCTTGCAATATATGTTTAGAACTTTCGTTTGTTTAAACATTGTCTTCTTAGAGTAGATTTGGCTACAGACAAGTTATTTTGCTAGATTTTCACTCAACTCAGCAATTTTATGAGTTTGTACTAGTGAAAACACATACTGGGAAAGCAATTTATTAAAGTCAAGATTTGTAGCAAAAGACCACCATGACTTTGTTAAGCTTGTTATAATTATAAAAGAAGCTCATCTGTGAGATTAGAAAATTTACTGATATATGTCATTGCAAGCTTTGGATATATCTAGAAAGACAGTGTGTTTGTTATGGGCTAAATAAATTATATAGTTTCTCATCCAGTTCTCTTTAACTCTCATAACAAATGAGTGACTTTTATAGGGTTCATATGAAAAATGAAGTTAGTAAAGGCTCAATAACTTGGTTGAGGTCTCATAGTTGGTATTTTTCAACTATGTCTTTCTGTTTTCAAAGCTCCTGTTTAGGTCTATAAGCTGGTATGAATATATATGCACACACACATGATTCAGACTGTCCTTTTGGGGAATATCTCTTCTCCAAATGGAGATAAAGTATGCCTTTTTTCTTGGTTTGTGTTAAATGTTGTCTATTTAGTCAAATTGTCAATAAACATAATTGTCATTATAGTGCCCACAATTCATATTTCATAATTAAATATTAAACTTCTTTGCATTTGTTTTATGAAGATTTTACTATCAATCATAATAGCTTTTTCTCATAAGTCTTATAAGTTTAGTTAATATTGATGTTTAGGTGTCATGAAGACTAGAATCATCTATTTAAAGCCATACAGGGTACCTGGCCAAAGATACAGTCCCATTCCTGAGGAACTTCAGAATGATTGCTGCTCCATAGTTATAGTATTTTTCACTAAATTACCAGAAGAATGAATTTGTAGCCTTATTTATATCAGTTAACCTTTTCCTTTCAACTATTTCTAAGTCCTTCATAAGTACTTCCCTTCATAGATTCAAAAAGGCTTATTACATGCTTGGTATACTATGATACATTTGAATGCTTAACTTTTATTAGCACTGCCCAAGTTACTTTGTTGACTACAGTTGTAGCTGAGACTATGGAAGGAGCAGCAAGGCAAATTGTTTTGAAACATAAAGTAAAAGTCTGCTGCTTTTCTGTATCATTTTTTTTAAAATTATTTATTTATTTATTTGAGAGTGACAGACACAGAGAGAAAGACAGATAGAGGGAGAGAGAGAGAATGGGCGCGCCAGGGCTTCCAGCCTCTGCAAACGAACTCCAGACGCGTGCGCCCCCTTGTGCATCTGGCTAACGTGGGACCTGGGGAACCGAGCTTCGAACCGGGGTCCTTAGGCTTCACAGGCAAGCGCTTAACCGCTAAGCCATCTCTCCAGCCCTGTATCATTTTTCTTGATCCTATATTTTGTGGGTCTTTGACCTGCATAGAAAATAGGAGAAATTCCATGTAATTTTCATAAGAGCAACAGTAGTAGCTATATGTAAGCCTTCTAAGCAAAGCTTAAAATGATAGCTTTAGGTATTCAAGGGATATGACAAAGCAGCAAAGAGCTTGCTGGTTCTATCATAAAAGTAAAAAGACCTTTTAATTATTTATTTTCATTACTATATATGGACATATTTTGTATGTAAACATCACATGTTGGTACTATCCTTTACCTCCTCCCTAGGCCTTTCCTGATGAAGTCTTCTTCATTAAGATTGCAGGTCAACCCCATGGGGATTGTAGATCATGCATTATAGGGGCAGCAGTCAGTTATATGGGAGAAGCAATGTCTCTGTGCAAAATATCCTAACTTGTGGCTCTAACAATCTTTTGCTTCCTCTTGCACAAAATTACCTGAGCCATTTTGGGAGCATTTTAAGTCTACCTCAGTGATGTGCACTTAGGAGCATCTAGATTTCTGGTTTGGTGGGTGTTAAGTGTCCTCAGTATCTTTCACCATCACCTTTATGCTGATATCAGTTTAGCTAAGAGAGCAGCATTCCTGCTCATTTCCCCAATTCCTCTGTGGTTTCAGCTGGGGCCGGGGTTGAATGCTCTGGGTTCTTTATCTCAAGTCCAGCTCTCATATGAAAAAGAGAAGCTGATTCTCTAGCAAAGAGTGAAGTCAGTGCCAGTTAAATGGGATAACCATTATTAATTTTGAGATAATTAAAGGGGTTTAGACACTCTTATAGTCTAAGGTTAGTGGGAGCTTGACAAAGGAAAACAGAATGATTATCTGAATATGATTCTGACTCAGATTTCAGATATGGTTTCCTTTCCACTGAGTGGATCTATTAGCCAATTCAAGAGCAGTTGGTTACCCACCATGGCTGTGTGCCTCTATTGCACTTGTGTGAGCATCATGTCAGGTTGTTTGCTTCTGAGTCATTTAGACTTCGAGTTGCTTGCACAGGTATTGGCCACTTTCCCCTGGTATCTATATAGCATCTTCCAGCACCAGATGGACTACTTATCTGAGAACTAGCTCTCCTCTGGATTCCAACCAGTCTTCGCATTGTCCATGCAACAGCAATTGGTGTCTTCAGCAGTAGGGTCATACCATTAACCTCTGGTGGATAAGTAAGTACTCTGGCAGAAGTCTGTCTTGTTTGTTTTGGGAGATCTAGTAGGTCTCTCTGATCAACAGTTCATTGTAGATGTAGACCAGATCCTGATACAGGGAAAAAAGAGAAAAAAAGAAGAAGAAGAAGAAGAAGAAGAAGAAGAAGAAGAAGAAGAAGAAGAAGAAGAAGAAGAAGAAGAAGAAGAAGAAGAAGAAGAAGAAGAAGAAAGACGAACAGGAGAAATTTGAGGCTAGGTTTCATTTCACTCTCTTCAGGGCCCTTCAATTCAGGTGCTCCTTCTAAGGTTCACTTGAGAGTTCCACCTTTTAGTCTGACTTCCAGGATATAGCACACCATAGTACCAGTTCAGTTTGGGTTCCGATTTTGTGTCTCCCTCCCACCCTTCCTCATCCTCTAAGCCCTACCCTCCCTATTGTCCAAGCCTAAATATGGTACTCAGGTATGTCAGCAGCTTGGGCTGATCCAGGTCAGGAACTGCAGATGAGTGAGATCATGCTATGATTGGTTTTCTGTGATTACGTAAGTTCACTTAAAATGATCTGTTCCAAGTTTGACCATTTTTCTGCAAATTTCAGTGTGCTGTTTTTTCTTACTGCTAAGTAGAATTCAATCATGTAGATATACCACATCTTAGTTATCCATTCATCCAGTGATGGGCACCTGGGTTGATTCCAGTCTTTAGCTATTATGAATTGAGCAGCAATAAACATGGTTGAGCAAATATTTCTGAACTGAGATGTGGAACTTTTAGGGTAAATGCCCAGTAAGGGAATAACAGAGTCTGCTTGTAACTTTATATTCACACTTTTCAGGGGTCTCCAAATTGATTTCCACAGTGGTTGTACCAGCTTACATTCCCACCAACAGTGAATAAGGGTTCCTATTTCTCCATAGCCTGGCCAACATTTGTTTTCATTTGATTTTTTTAATGTTTGCTATCCTTACTGGAGTAAGGTAGAATCTCATAGTTGTGTTCATTCCCATTTCCTTAATGGTTAGGGATAATGAACATTTTCTTAACTGTACATTAGCTATTTGTAATTTTTCCTATGAGAACTCTCTATTTAAATCTCTGCCTCACTTTTGAAGTGGGTTGTTTGATTTTTTTACTGTTTAGGTTTTTTTTGAGTTCTTTGTAGTTTCTAGATATTAGGCTTCTGTCAGTGGTATAGCTGGAAAAGATTTTCTCCCATTCAGTGGGTAATCTATTGGCTCTGCTCATGGTATGTTTGTCTGTGCAAAAGCTTTTTAGCATCATGAGATCCCATTGGTTGAGTGTTTGTTTAATTTCCTTGGCTACTGGGGTTTTGTTCAGGAAGTCTTTTCCCAGTCCTATATTGTGGAGAGTGCTTCCTATTTTTCTCTTCCAGTAGTTGAACAGTTTTAGGTCTTACACTGAGTCCTTTAATCCATTTCGACTTGATTTTTGTGTATGGTAAAAAGAGTGGGTCTAATTTTATTTTTCTACATATGGTCATCCAATTTGTACACCTCCATATGTTGAAGATGCTGTCTTTTCTACAGTTTACATCATTGACACCTTTGTCAAAGATCAAGCAGCTTCAAGAGGCAGAGGTAGGAGAATCTCCAAAAGTTTGAGGCCACCCAGAGATACACAGTGAATTCTAGGTCAGCGGCCTAGACTGAGACCCTACCTTGAAAACAAAGAAAGGAAGGAAGGAAGGAAGGAAGGAAGGAAGGAAGGAAGGAAGGAAGGAAGGAAGGAAGGATGAAAAGAAGGAAGGAAGAAACCATCGGGTTTGATTCCCCACTACACACATAAAGTTGGATGCAAAGTGACTCATACATCTGGAGTTCATCTGTAGCATCAAGAGACCGCTACGTCCCACACATCAATTGAATTAAAAACAAAGAATTTAGGGGCTGGGTATCTTCCTTGGCTGAGTAGTCCAAGTCTCTTTCTTGCACAGCTTACAGGCCTGGGTTCCCTTTCCCACCACCCACATAAAGATAGATGCAAAGTGGCCCATGCATCTGTGACCCCAAAGGACTCCATGACAATAGGGGAGGGGTAACCTGAAGGATCTGAAGCTGGTGAGTTATCTAGTCCCATGTTTATTTGCAGTCTGACAGTTTATTTGCATGCCATGGCACATGTGCCCCACACCTAGAAGAATAAATAATTTTGAAAAATAAAAAAAAAAATTAAAAAAAGATCAAGCAGCTATAGTTGTTTGCCCCAAAGTCTGGGTCTTCAATTCCATTCCATTGGTCTATGTTTCTGTTTTTATTCCAGTACAAAGCTGTTTTTGTCACTCTGGCTTTGCAATATAGCTTTAGATCAGGTATGGTGATACCACAAGATGTGTTGTTTTTGCTGAGGATATGTTTAGATATCCGAGGCCTTCTGCCATTCCAAATGAATTTTGAGGTCATTTTTTCAGTCTCAGTGAAGAATGATGCTGGTATGCTTATTGGTATTGCATTAAATTTGTATATGCTTTCGGTAGAATTGCCATTTTCATAATATTATGTCTATCTGTCCAGGAACATGGGAGGTCTTTCCATCTTAAGTCCTCCTCTATTTCTTTCTTGTGTGTTTTTATGTTTTAATTATATAGTTCCTTCACATCCTTTATTAGTGTGATTATAAGGTATTTATTTATTTTTATTGCTATTGAAAATGGGAGAGTCTCACTTATTTCTTTCTCTATATACTTGTCTTTTGCACACAGAAAAGCTACTGACTTTTGTGCATTGATTTTGTATCCTGCCACTTTGCTGGAGGAATTTATCACCTTTAGAAGTTTTGGAATGGAGACTTTCGGGTCACTTGTATATAGGATCATGTCATCTGCAAATAAGGCTAACTTGGCTTCTTCCTTTCCAATTTTAATCCCTTTTTATTTCTTTCTCCTTCTCATTGCTTGGGCTAGTACTTCTAGTACTATGTTGAAGAGCAGTGGTGAGAGTGGGCACCCCTTTCTTGTTCCTGATCTCAGTGGGAACTCCTTGAGTTTTTCACCACTAAAAATTATTTGGGCTGTAGGAGCTTTATATGTTGCCTTTATTGTGTTGAGATATAAACCCTCCATGCCCATTCTTTCCAGTGTTTTGATCATGAAGTGATGTTGTATTTTGTCAAAGGCATTCTCTGCATCAATTGAGATGATCATGTAGTTCTTATAGCTCAATTTATATGGTCAATTTTGGAGAAGGTTCCATGGGCTGCTAAGAAGAATGTGTATTCTGTAGAGTTGGGGTGGATGTGGATATCCATTAAGTCTAGTTGATCTATGATGTTATTGAGCTCTATTATTTCCCTGTTGATTTTCTGCTTGGATGATCTGTTTATTGATGTGAGTGGAATATTGAAGTCTCCAACTATGATGGTGTTGGTGATTGTTTTGTTGTCATGTAGATTTTGTTTTATAGAGTGTGGTGCCCCTATGCTTGGGGCATATATATTGATGACTGTGATGTGCTCATTTTGGATGATTTCCTTAATGAGTAGGAAGTGGCCTTCTTTGTCCTTTTTGATCACTTTTGGTTTGAAATATATCTTATCAGATATTAATATAGCAATACCCACTTGTTCTTTATTTCCATTTGCATGGAATATCATTTTCCAACCTTTCACCATGAAAAGGTGTCTATCTTTAGTGGTGAGGTGGATTTCTTGATGACAGCAGATAGAATTGTCCAGTTTTTTGATCCATCCTGATAGCCTGTGTTGATGGGTGATTTAAGGTTATTACTATGAGGTTTGAATTAATCTTTGCCATGATGAGGTGTTCTATGGGGTTGAGTGCTTAGTTGTGTTATGTACTGTTTTGAGCCTGGCTTATTTTGGTTATTGTAATCTTAAATTTCTTGTTGGCTCCTGAGATTGGTTGTTTGACTATTCTGTGTGGATTATTCCCTCATGAATTCTCTGTAGGTTTGGCTTTGTATTCATATAATTATAGAGTTGACTTTTTTTCATGGAAAGTTTTTCTTTCACCATCTACTTTTTCTGGGTAAAGTAGCTTGCACTGGAAGCTATAGTTTTTCGGACTTTGAAGTGTTCCATTCTAGGCCCTTCTGGCTTTCAGGGTTCCAATTGAGAAATCTGATGTTATGCTAATGGGATTGCATTTGTATGTTGTGAATTCCTTCTCTCTTTCTGCTTTTAACACTTTCTCTTTGTTTCCCTTGTTAATGGTTTTAACTATGATGTGTCTTGGAGACTTTCTTCTTTGGTCCTGCCTGTTTGGTGTTCTGTGGACTTCTTGTATCTGCATGGGCCTCTCTTTTGCAAGATTTTGGAAAAAAAAATTCAATAATTTTGTTGAGTATGTTTTCTATGCCTCTGGTCTGAATTTCCTCTCCTTCTGGTATAACTATCATTTGGATGTTTGATTGTTTTAGTGTGTCCCACATTTCCCTTGTATTCCATTCACTTGATTTTTTGAACTTAGCAAAATTTTTGGCTTCTTGATCAAGTTCTGTCTTATCTTCCAGATCAAAGATTCTGTCTTCCACATGAGTAACTCTGTTGGTGAGTGGTTCCAGAGAGGTTTTTATAAATTCTGTTTGGTTTTTGTTTTCTGTTGTGTTGTTTTGTATAATGTCCAGCTCTTTTGTGAGGTATGATTTCAAGTCAAATTCTAATTTTCTTGGTGCTTCTTGTAGTTCATTCTTGCACTTGATCAAGTCTTCATTAAGCTTAATCAACCAGTTGTTGAAGTCTTCCATTTCTTGACTTACCTTATGTTATTCATATCTCTTTGGAGGACTCTAACATTGTCTTCAATCAAGTAAAGCCTACTATCAAAAACTGAATGCTCTGGGCTGGAGAGATGGCTTAGCGGTTAAGTGCTTGCCTGTGAAGCCTAAGAACCCTGGTTCGAGGCTCGGTTCCCCAGGTCCCACGTTAGCCAGATGCACAAGGGGGCACATGCATCTGGAGTTCGTTTGCAGAGGCTGGAAGCCCTGGCGCGCCCATTCTCTCTCTCCCTCTATCTGTCTGTCTCTCTGTGTCTGTCGCTCTCAAATAAATAAATAAAAAAAATTAAAAAAACAAAACAAAACTGAATGCTCTAGGAGAGGATACTGTTCAAATTAATTCATGAGATTGTTGGTTCTTTGATAGTTTGCTTCAAGTTCAGTGATTTTTTTTTGTTGTTGTTGTTAAATCAGTACCTCATTGGTTATTACATTTTCATATTAGGAATAAATTTCTATTGATTTCTCTATGATTTCATATGATTTCATTGGAGTCTTCCATAGTAAGACTAGGCTTCCTTGGTGGAGAGGTCTCAGTTTTCTGACTTTCGCTGGCTTTTTTTGCATTGCTGTCTACCCATTTTAGAAAAACTCTTTATTTTATTGAGGAGGAAGCAAGTTTGTGTCCTTTGGCCCATTCACCCTCTGACTTAGGTGAACAGGGATGTTTGTACTTAGTGGCCAGTCAAGATACCAGAGCAAAAGGCCTGATTCCACAGCACCTACAGGGGCCAGGCCTCCCTGAGCAAGGCACATTGGGACCTACCAGGACCAGAGGACTAGGAGGAGTAAGAAAACAGGGATCTGGCCTACTTTGTGCTGATCCCTCCAGAACATAGACCAGTGCAGGCAACCTGGACTGGGGAGGTGGTAGGAACCCAGATACAGGGGTCCATCCTACTCACTCCAGAACTCTGAGCCCACCCACACACTGACCTTGCAAGGAACTCAGTAAAAATAACATTTGTTTATATTAACAATATAAATTAAAATATTTATCAATGTTTGAAAACCAGCTTAAAGACCTTTTGTGGTTTGAATGTGAAATGGCCCCTATAAGCTCAAATACTTGGACCTTAGCTGGTGTTGCTACTTGGTAAGTTTGTGGAGCCTTTAGAAGGTAGAGCGTTGATGCAGGAAATCAGTCACTGAGGGTTGACCTGACAGTTTTATAGCCCAACCCCAATTCTTGATCACTCTGCTTCTTGAGTATGGGTGCAATATGAGCAGCTGCCTCCTGCTTCTGCTGCCCTACCTTCTGTGCCATGATGAAAAATTATCCCCTCAAACTATAAGCTAAAATGAACCCTTTTCTTTCTTAAGCTGCTTCTTGTAAGGTATTTGATCACAGCAATGACTAAAATAAATAAGACCATACAACTTTTCATAAACAAATCAGAATATAAGAAGAAAGTATGAGTAGAAAAGTTATTTGACCAGGAGACAAGAATCTAATGTCCTGGTTAAGTCATTTAACTAAGCTGTGTTTCCTTTCAGTCTCAGAATAACTAGAGTACCACAATAGTATCTAAACTTTTATGCTATTGTTCATAGCAGTTGAAACTGTGTGTGTGTGTGTGTGTGTGTGTGTGTGTGTGTGTGTATGGACACATAATTGCTGAGGGTAGGGAGACTGAGTTCTTGCTTTACAATTTCTTTTCTTTGTTGGTGTCTTCTGAGGTACATTTTTAGATTGTCTGCTTTGCTAAGACTGCAATCAGAAATAATCATTTAGGGAATTTCTAAAATGCAGCTTCAAGCACTTTACTTTGCAAATTCTCACTCTAGCTCAGGCTGACCTGGAATTCACTATGGAGTCTCAGGGTGGCAGCGAACTCATGGCGATCCTCCTACCTCTGCCTCCCAAGTGCTGGGATTAAAGGCATGCACTACCACGCCCGGCTTTGCAATTTCTTGATTAATGGCAATATTTAAGTACTTTTACTGTTATTTTAATTGTAGAATTGTCTAAAATATTTAACTTAGAGACTAGACATTTTGATTTCTCAAATTCTTGGTATCCAAATTTACTAATAGCACATCAAAAAAACCCTTTAAAATAACTCTAAAATCATGGTAGAAAATCAAGGAAAGCATGAATTTTTTGAATATAAGTTGTGCTTGGAATCATTATTATAGTTAATTATATAGTTATATGACTTTAGGGAAAGGTATATGGGGAAAACATACTGAGAAAACTAAATGATAAATGTACTTTCCAGAAAGAGACAAAGGAATACCAGGGAGTGAATGGAGAAAATTATTTGTTATACAATCAGGACTAATATGCCAAGAGAGTGAAACCACAAAGATGATCCTTTGAAAGACTGTCAGGCATTCTGGCTTGCCTACGAATGGTGCTGTGGTGAACATCTGCTTTCAACAAAAAGGGCAAATACCTTGGCTCCAACAATTCCAGGCATATTCCCAAGAAGTCTCTATGCTCAAGCTAATTTATGCTAGATGTGCTTTTCTAGCTGCTGCTGGAAATCCAGGCAGTGTGCTGATTTGTTCAACAAGTGATGGTATAACAAACAGATATAATCAGACTTGTTTTCATCCTCTCTGCATACCTATGAAGGTAGATTACTTGAAAGGTATGAAGCGATGCTCTTGGATGCATTTCAAAACTACACAAGGTGGGAAGAAAATGGCTGCAAGATAGCACAGATCTTGCAGGTCTGAACCCTAGTGCTGTTTCTAATATTTTAAAGACTGCTAATTTCTGAGATACTGATGGAGGTCAAGAATCTTCAGGACTGGAAGATATGTCTGTAGTTTTCCCAAAGAGATGAGTAATACAAGAACTTTGTTGCAGGGAAACCGGGTGTGTGAGTTGTAGTGCAGGTTGTATCACAGCTAGTAAGTGCTCAGAAGATGGTAGCTACAATATTGAACATGGTCCATTTCCACTGCAGGATTTGTTAGTTTCTTCTAGTGAGTTTTCATTTGCTATAGAAACTTGAAAAGCCATCCAGAATCCTGCATTTACTAAGCTATGTTACACCTATGGTTCTAGATACAAATTAAGTTTATGTGACTTTGAAGCAATCATGAAAATTTTGGAAAGATGGAACTGTGAAGAAGGAAGAAAGAAACTGACTGTATTTGTCCATTTCCTACTGGAAAATGGGTTATGGAAAGCTGATTTTTTTTTTTCCTGTAGCAGATTCTTGGTGCCTGTGATACTGATAGCCTAATGGACATAGCTTGTTTTTCTAATGGAGCTTTCTAGTCCTTCCCATCAAAGGACAGGATCTATTTTTCACTCTTTAATTGTGGCCTGCCTGCATGACTTGCTTCAGTTTATAGAATGGTGTGGAATGATGGTGTGTCTGTTCCAAGCCTAGACCTCAAAAAGACTTGACCATTTCTGCTTTTGCTCTTGGAACTCTGCCTATACCAGTCACAAGAAATACACAAAGACATCTCAGCCATCATAGATAACCTCATCTCCAAGCAATCAGAGCAGACTTCCCTAGCAGCAAGGACGATCAGAGTCACATAGCTGACACAAACAGGGGGGAAGTATAATAATTATTTCTGGATGTCACTGAAGTTTTGTTGGTCTTGATTTTGCCTCATTACTACAGTAATAGAAAATGAACACAATGCTTGACTTCAAAATCTTGTTTGAGGCACAGTTTCTTGTTCATCACTGTGTACCCCAGGCTGGCTGGCCTGTGAGTATTCAGAGATTCTCCTGTCTCTGTGTCCAATCTTGTTATAGTTGTGCTGGGTTTAAAGGCTTGTGGCACTGTGTCTGGCTCTACATGCATTCTGGGGATCCAAACTCAGTTCCTTATGCTCATGGAAAAGTGCTTCACTTTCTGAGCTGTGTCCTCAGCCTCCAACTTTCTAAGTCTTGCAGTTCCATCTGACTGTCCAAATGTCAAGGGTAACATCAGTCATCAGAGAATGATCAAGCCATTCTCTCCAAGGCTCCTGCTTTGTTGCTACCTTTATATTTTCTGTCTTACTTTCTATTTATTTATTTATTTATTTATTTTTGTTTATCAGTGATTTTATTTCATGAGCAACTGGAGTTATGTTTAGAAATTCATTGCCTATCCTAATATGTTAAAGGGTTTCCCCTATTTTTTTCTGTAGCAGGTTCAGAGTTTCTGGTCTGATACTAAGGTCTTTAATCCATTTGAATTTAGTTCTTGTGCATGGAGAGATAAGAATCTATTTTCATTCTTCTATATGTGGTTATTCAGTTTTCCCAGCACCACTTGTAGAAAAGGCTAGGTTTTCTCCAGTCACCCCCTCAAAAAGGCCCATGGGTATGGACACTTAGTCCCTAGCTGATGGTGCTATTTTGGCAAGATGGCAGAACCTTTAGGAGGATGAGCCTTGCTAGAGGAAGTGAGTCACTGGGGAATAGATTTTAAAGTTTCATAGTTGAACCCACACAGTGATTTCTACCTGTTTATTGTGTGGAGGTATGACCATCGGCTCCCCACTCCTGTCATGCTTCCCTTGCCATCACGGACTCCACCCTCTAAAACTTTAAGCCAAAATATTCTTTCTTAATTTGCTTGGGGTCAGGTATTTGTTCCACAGTATCAGAAAGTATCTGGAATGGTGTTGCCCTTAGTTACAGTGGGTCTTCCCTTCCCAGTTATTAAATAAGTTTAGAATCTCTCCAAGAGATCCTCCCAAGGTTTGTCTCCTAAATGAGTCTAGATCTGTAAAGTTGATAATTCAGATTAACCATCACAATTCCCAACACTGAGTATAGTACACATGTGTCTTTAGAAGTTTTTCTCATTTTTTCTTCTTTCCACAGTACCCTGTGGTTCAGAGCCTCTGCTCAGCCTCTGTTCAGAGTCAGGAATGAGTCTATCCCACTGCTGGATCCATAGTGTGCCTAAACTCTATAGCTGCCAGGGTTGTGTTGAGTCTGATGGAGCCATGGTGACCTCATGATACAGGTCTACAGCTGATCGGTATGGGATGAGACAAGAATTCAGTCTTTTTCAGATTCATTATTAGTAGGTGGGCTTTGTCTCAAAGAATAGACACTCCTTTTAAGAAGACAGTTTAGATGTTGTAACTAAAAAAATTAAATTAAAAATTCATAAGATACTATGGGCTTTAAAACTTTTGGGGCTTAAAGACTTTCAGAAAGTTTTCCCCTGAATTTAGGGAAAGAACAAATTTTCCTTTTCTTTCTGAAAGCTTAGGAATGCTCATTTTAAGTGCAAACCATACATCAATCAAGGCACTATGTTACCTGGCATTCAGCCTGCATATCATTTATACAAAAAGAAAAGTTCGTGCAAAGTGTACAAGTCACAACAAGATTGCTCTAGCTGCTAAAATAGAAGCTCAGGGTGCTATGCCCAAACAGTTTTTTTTTTTTTTTTAAAAAACTATAACCATCATTACCTAGAATAGTCTGTGGGAGCCAAACTCAGCTGGCTATTTGGCTGGCAAAATGTGAGGTGAGATAGAAAGCCACTCTCTCCTCAGCCCTATTAAAGAAGACTTGCTAAGTGATAGGAACTGGCTTTTGCAAGCTTGTACAGTACAGATATATGTAATTTTATTTATCCATGTATGAGTCAGGAGCCATGTAAGTTGTCTAATTAAAAATGCCCTTTTACTTAGACTCTTTTCAGGCCTAAACTGCACTTTCATATGAAGGAATGCATAAATATAAATGATAATTGATGCTAATGACAGGAAAAGAATGTGGTGAAATGTTTCCTGATAAAATATAGTCTCAGCATGCAAAGAGGAATAGGACTCTTCTTCAGTCACTGTGATTTACAACATGAAGTGTGAAATTTTAAAGGGTGAAGCAATTTTCTCCTACATGGAGAATATATGCAAGAAGAAGAGCAGAGACCTTTGTTATCTGGACAAGGAAAAATTATAAATGTTCTCTCCACAGAAGAGGAATATCCCATTTCACAGGTCCATCTTCCTTCATGACCTTTTTCATGTCTAGATATCAAGTGGATTTTTCAGTCCCTCCTGCCAGTTGTTTGTGCTTCTGATTACACAGCACTTAGTAAGCAGCATGAAAGGACCATTGTTTCTGGGCTCTCTTCCATGTTGTTTTAGAGCATGCCTCAAGACACGCTCCTGTATTATTATAAACCTGGTACTCTTCAGAGATATGGAATGCAATTATAATGATCAAAGATCCAAATATTAGAAAATGAATCTTTGAAACTAGACACAGTTGTTAGAACACAATTGCAGAGCCTTCAATGAACATTCCACGTGTTTTCCAGGTGGTAACATGCACAGGGACCTCCTTGCATTCACTGGTATGTAATAAAGTCCAGTGAGATGCTTTCCAGATGGACTGATCATTGGCATTCTTATCTTCAAATCATTCAGTGTTGCGCTTCTAACAGATATACTTTTAGTTCTTTTTGGGAAAGAACTGAGAAAAAATACATAGACAAATAGAATTATGGGACAACAAACGAATATTCCATCAGATTCAAAATGAGATTTTAGTGATTAAAATAATTATCAATAGAGCAAATACTTTAATAAACAGCAGGTACCTGAAAAATTTGGTATTGATGATGCACACAGTGGTGGGAATCCAGGCAACCCACTCCTTCTACACTCATGTCCACTTCCACTGTAACAATTAAAATGATAGGGACATGAAAATATTCTTATCCAACATAATATATTTTCAAATAGTCTCAACTACTTACTGAAATCAACATCTGAAACTAAATTATAGGGCTGTTAGCTCATAATTCTTTGAAAAAGTACAATCTTTTATGAATAACTATTCAATATTCATTCATTTATAGACTTCTTCCAAGTATGACTTTTATAATGTTCATCAATGGCTACCCTCAAGCTCTGTTTTACCTTTAAACTAATTTTCTCACAATCTCATTCTGTCATTGGTGTTGGCTTTGGAGGTGGAGTGCTGGGCTCCCCAGGCAAGTAGTGCTGAGGAAGGACCGGGCCCGCTGGTTCCTCCCAAAGGATTGAGGAGGAGGATGATTGTTGATGGCCAGGAACACACCACCAAACCGGGAGCCTTGTTGAAGCAGGAACTCATTTTATTGTTACAGGCGGTTGTCTATATAGTGTTGAGAACAAGGGTGGGTATTCTAGGATTGGGGAGAGGTAAGGGCCAATAGTATACCGTGACTTTTGAAATGAATGGTTCTAAGCACATGAGCGAGGGGAATTCCAACTCCTATGTGGAAGAAACAGGCCAGAGGCCATTAGGCATCTTGCTGAGTCATAGCTGGCCAGAGGCAGATTGCCAAACTTTAACTAGACTCAGGAAGTTCCACTAGGCCTTGCATCTGGGCCTTTCAAGGCCCAACATCTCCCTCTCTTGTTTTTGTAAGAGTATTAGTCACCATGGCCCTGTCTTAGGTTGTCCCCTCTGGGAATCTTACCCACCACCACTCCATGGCCTGTCTTAGGTTGTCTCAGTCAGTCTGAGCTCTTACCCGCCATTGGTCACATGGAGGGCAGAGGAGGTGGCAGTGGGTCATCTGAGGAACTTAATTCCTGAGTTGCCAGCCTGTGGTAACATATCTCAACCTTATGGGTTTTTATTACCTCTAGCCTCTGGTTTATGAATTGTGTAATTTCGTTAATTACATAAGGCCCGACAGTGAGGATAAAGAGAAGGAGAAGGAGAGGCCCCAGTAGAGGGAGGAGGTAAGGTAAGAAGCCATTTAGGCCTATCCACAGTGGGTTGTCCTGGAGGCCCCTCCATCTCTTCTCCAGGTTTTCTTGATGTCTTTTGAATTTGTCTTGAACAATTCCCAATTTATTGGCATAGAAACAGCATCTATTAAAAGGAAGTGTTTTATGTGTTCCTTTCCGACATTCACAAGGTTTTCCCATCTGTTTGGCCAAGATAACTCTCCCGTCATGTGGGTTTACAAACCCTTCATCACTGGGAGGAGTGAATGTCGCCAGCATCAGGAAGAGTAATAGTATCTACATCTCCAGTTGTTTCTGGGGAAAAAAACAGAGGAACAATCCTCAGGGGTGAAGCACTCCCTGGAGGGGTGATTATCAGTGTCCCCCTGTTGGTGTAAATATTTTAGGTCCCTCGCTGGTATCCAAATGGGTTTTTTTTTTTTCATCTTTAGGAAAGACACATCCAAAACCTCTCCCTGCTGTGAGGAGTGGATCTGGTCCTTTCCAGGCCCCAGTCAATGAGTCTCTCCATCTGACCTTAATCGAACTGTATGTGACAGAGGATGACCAATGTTTTTGAAATGGAGACATTTTTTTCATTTCTAGAAAAATTTAAAATACTTAAGGTGTGAATAATGCTTTCTTTAGCTAATGGGGGGGGTAGTGATTCCCCCTTTTGTTTTTGAAATTGTGATTTAAGTGTTTGGTTATATCTTTGGCTTGGCCTCAAGGGTTATATGGAATGCCTATAGCATGTGTGATTTGCCATGTCTGGTGGAAACTTGTAAAGTTTTTACTTACAAAGCAGGGGCCATTACTTGTTTTTACTTGATCAGGCAGCCAGAGAATGGCGCAACATTGAATCATATAACTAATGACATGCTTAGATTTCTCCCTGGGATGTGCAGATGCCCAACAGGTATGGGAGAAAGTATCAACTGGTAAGAAGATATATTTAAGTTTTCCAAAAGGGGAATAATGAGTAACATCTATTTGCCAAAGATGGTTGGGGCAAAGGCCCCGAGGGCTACTCCCGGAAGTTTGGAGGGGGGATCCTGGGGGAAGGGTTGGCAAGACTTGCAGGTCCTAATAATCTTTTTAAGATTTTTATTTGGTATTTGGGGGAATCTTTGTTTAAGGCCACTCCAGTTGGTGTGTGTTAGGGAATGAAATTGGATAGCCTCTGAGACAGTGTGACAGTGAGCCACAGAGGCCAATTGATCAGCCAAGCTGTTTCCTTCAGGCAGGAAACCTGGTAAATTCTGATGGCTTCAAAGATGTTGTATGAAGATAGGGTGGACTCCTTGAGTAGGGTGTGATCCTGGATCATTAAAGGGGATGTAGAGTTGGAATCAAGTCTAATGTGAGCTTCAGTAAGATTGGGCAGTAGTTTTGCCACATAAAGGCTGTCAGAAAATAAGTTGAACAGCTTCTGAATAGTATGCAGAGCCAAAACAACCGCAAAGTTCTTTGTACTGTGCTGATCCCTCTATTTCCTGAGAGATAGACTTGATTGGCTCAGGTTTGACTCCCATCTTAAAGGGAGGATACACAACCAGGGAAGCCCATAGGCGTTCCCCCATCTGTAAAGGCAATGAGGAAGTCAGGGTTGGGTTGAGGTAGGAAAAGCCTGGGGGGGTCTCCACTCCAACCTAGAGAAGGAGCTCATCCACTTAAGGGGACCATAATGGCAGTCTATGGTACCCAGGAACCCTTCAAGTGCCTTAGTGACCCTTACATTATTTCTTTGGAGCCCAATGAAATCAGTTATCTTATTTTTTTAGTCTAACAAATTATTATAAAAGGGCTTATGGTCTGTAGTGATGAAAGCCTCGGCATCTCTAAGGATGTCTTGCCCCATTAAGTTAGCAGTGAGCCCAGTCACCATGAGAGGGTGGATTTCTCCCCTGTCCCCACCTGGGTCAGTCCAAGGGAGCCTTGTGGTAGTCTCCTAGGAGGAGGGTTTCCCACCAACTCTCAGTAGGGGAGGGCCAGGCACAAGCAGCCAGGAGGGGGGCACTTCCTCCTTTCTCAGGACCGTTCGTTCCGCTCCAGTGTCAATGAGAAGTTTGAATCTTTTATTGCCAATATTTAAAATAATTTTGAGTCTAAGGCCGGGGACCAGAAGGACAGTCCAATGGGCTTTGATGCTCTATTTCCTCTTATTTAACTGGGCTGGGGGAGCCCTGGGAGGAGTTTAAAGGCTTTCCCTGTATGTCAAACTTCGACCAACACTCCCTAGACCAATGAAACCCCTTCTTGCATTTAGGGCAGCAGGTGTGAGGGGCATTGGTCATCATCCCAGAGGGTGGGGAAGGTTTTGTCTTGTTGAGTTACTCCTTTTAAAAATGGCCCTCACCCCCGCACCCAAAACATGTTAGCTTTTTAGGATTTAACTATAATGCACATATCATAGTAGCCAAACCTCTTTGTTTATTTTCCTAAAGGGTGGCAGCCATGGCCCTAGCCTGATGGGAGATAGTGCCAACGTCCTTGTGAGCTACAATCCATCTACTCATGAAGTTGTCCTTGAGACCTGCATAGGCGAGATGGTGATCAGCTGTCATCCCTTCCCAGAAGAACATTTTCGTAAACTGATCCCATAATGCCCCTGAGGAAAATTTTCTTTGGAGACTTTTTTCCACCCTATCTAAAAATGTACCCAAATCCTCAGATGGTTTTTGAGTAATACCCATAAGGTGTGTGGGGGGGATTCAGACAGTCCCTCAGCAAGCCTTTTCCATGTCGCCAAGCCCAGTGTCCTGACCTGGTCCCTATACGGGTCATGTATAGCTGCCTGTTGAGTGCCTGTAGCATATTGATCAGAGGTACCAGAGAGCATCCCAAAATTTATCAGCACAGGGGGCTGCTGACTTTGGTTTCGCTCTGCCTGTGTATGGCATTCATCTTTAAAAAAGGCACACTACTTAATGTATAGGGTACCCTACAAGACAGCCCTGACTAGATTTTTCCAATCTTGGGTTGTACAAGGTTGATGGGCAAGTCCCTATAACAGCATCTCAGCCCAAAGAGAGTTAGGTCTATCCTCTGAGACCACCTTTTTAAGCTCCTTAAGGCCTTGAGATTTCCATAGATACCAGTCAGTGGGCGATTGCCTCCAGGATTTAGATTGATGGGAAATTAAAAAGTAGCTTTATGTTCTGGTGGCTTGGCAGCTGAATATCAAGGAGAGACCCAGGGGGTCCAGAAAGGATTAGTTGATGGAGGAGGTGGAGGAGGTCCCCTGGAAGGCCAGGGAGCACTCTCAAAGGGATCAAGCACTCTCAAAGGGTATAAAGATGTACCATTTTCTGGGGGTTTTCAAACTGTATCTCCACGAGGTGTACCTGGATCAGGCTGTAGACTTATCTTTTTCTTTTTCCTCTGTTTTTTGTTTTTGTTTGATTGGCCTTGGAGGGAAGCAGCCCTTAAGGGCTGAGATCAAAGGGAGGACCCCTAAGGGGGGTATCTGACCCTTTTCCACATGTGCCTGATGAACAAGGGCCTCTACCCTATCCCAGCTGTCCCAATCAAAGAGATATCCTTCTGGCAGCCATGGCACCAGCTTAAGAAGGCAATCCCAGGTCTGTGGAGACTGATTATCAGTCAAATCAAGCCCTGTACTCTTTAGGAGTGCCCTGAGAGAGTCTAAGGCAGGATTGGATTTAGATGTAGACTGTCCCATATTATAAAGTGGAGAGAGAAATGTCCATAAAATTAGGGCAATAGCAACCCACAAATACACGAGTACAACACAAACACAAGGACCCAAGAGATAGGCAAACATGCTGTAGAATTAAGTTCAGATTTAGATCCGTGATGGCCAGATGAGCCTGTGTCCTTAGGAGATGGCTCAGTGATACCAAACATGGTGCAGATGGGAGCAGGTCTCCCCAGCAGATTTGGAGCCCTCACTCCAATAAAGGGGCAATACGCCTTGAGTCTCCTCCAGGTCTGCCCACACGGTGTGTCCACTAGGGACATATGACCTGTTTAGTAATACAAAAGCCACAGATGCTGCTTGCTGGTAAACCAAAAGTGAAAGGAAAGAGAAAGAGAATGAAGAGATGTTGACAAGCAAGTACAGGTTATAGAAGCAAAGTTTAGCACATTAAATATGAAGACTGCCTCCTAACTTATGAGGGTACACTCACCTGCACATGTACACCAATTGTCCTCCTCAATGAGAATGTCTCACATGGGGCACCAGACTGTTGGGTTCCTGTAGCCTCACATTGGGCACCAGACTACTGGGCTGCCCCAGCAGGTGGTGCTGAGGAAGGACCAGGGCCGCTGGTTCCTCCCAAGGGGTTGAGGAGGAGGATGAGTGTTGATGACCAGGAACATACCACCCATCTGGGAGTCTTGTCAAAGCAGGAACTCACTTTATTGTTATAGGCAGTTGCCTATATGGTGTTGAGAACGAGGATGGGGTTTCTAGGATGGGGGGAGAGGTAAGGGCCAATAGTGTACAACGACTTGAAATGATTGGTTCTAAGTGTGCAGGAATTCCAACTCCTATGCTGAAGTAACAGGCCAAAGGCCATTAGGCATCTTGCTGAGTCGTAGCTAGCCAGAGGCAGATCGCCAAACTTTAGCTAGGCTCAGGAAGTTCCAGTAGGCCTCACATCTGGGCCTTTCAAGGCCCAACAGTGGTGGTTGGGGCTACTCTCTTGTCAGGCACAAGACTTGTAGAAGTGGCAGACAGGGCCCACCATTCTGAGAATGTTGGTGGGTTGGAAAGGGTAAGAGAATAAGATTCTTGTTGCTTTGTACAATTGTGGAGGGTAGTGTGGCTAATTCCTCACCTTCCTGGAACTCCTCTTCATTCCTCTTCTCTTTGTTCCCATAGCTCCTTAGTTTCTTGCCTGTACCTGGGGGACACTAAGTATTCAGAGCAAGCAAGCTGCACCATATGGTAGCCCTCGGCTTGTATTGAAAATAAGTCAGAGAATGTGAGGGTGGGGTAACTGTCAAGGAGGGCTTTGCTAAGAAGGTGTTTGTTTTGACAACTTATACATGGTACATTTCTTCCTTGGTTCTCAATCACTTACTGAATTTCACATCAGGCTGTCAAAGGACTCTGTTGTGTTTTAGGTTGATGTCTACTATGGTTGTTTTATTCCCTGATACTCTTCTACCAAACACTTGGTATTCCAATTCATGGTCCCAAAATATCCACCTCTAGCTGAAGACTTTTGTGCTGAGCTTTAGGTTACACCAACTCTGTTGTGGGAATCTTTGTCTAGCTACCCTCAAGTCATGTACAACATTACTTTGCCCAAACTGAATTCCTCATTTTCTCCAGAAAACCCTGCTCCCTGTGTGGCATTTTTGACCAGATGGGAGAGAGTGATGGGGGAGCAGAGCTTACAACAGGTTTTCCAGTGAGGGAGATTTCTTCCATAAGATCGATAAGGGGGAATGGTAAAGAAGATTTAGGAATGTGTTGTCTGTGAGCTTGTGTTTTTGCTTTCAGGGTTGTCTTTAATGCTTTGAGTGCTGGTCCTGGGTCTTACTGAACTGATTTCCCAGTAACGGGGGTGGGGATCGCAAGAGAGAATTGGGTTTTGGAATTGTGGGAAGGGAAGTATACTGGTTAAGGATAATAGTTTCTGGAAACAGAATCTGAACTATAATGGTTTAGAGAAAAAAGTAGTTCATTTTCTCTCCAGAAAACAAAGAAATAAATGAACATAGCATCCCAGGGCTGGTATGGTTGTGCCATGACACTTTCGGTCTCGGGTTTCTTGTATGTGTAACTCCTCTATTCTTCCCAATGAGTGAGCAATTGCAAGGTCTCCTCAGGCCTGTAGGAAAAGGTACAGAAGCTCCAACCATCTTTCCTATGTGCTACTTAGGAAAGAAAAAACAAGCATAAAGGAACTATCTTTCCTATAACCCATTCAGCACATTGTACTAACATCCACTGGCTACCTCTATCAGGAAGAAGGATGAAAATGTTTGTCTGCTTCTTATAATGCACAGTTTCTACTAGTTAATAAGATGAGCTGATGACTATGAAGTAGGAAATTTGCAGACTGATGTCTGAGAGATTCTGAAAATAAGCTTGAAGTTTTAAAAATATTGCATATAAATACTTTTACCTCTTAGACTCATGTCACTGGACAGATGCCTCAAGAGTAATTTGTAAAATTTGCTTGATTCCAAATTCAAATCAGTTTAGTCAAACCAATTGTTCAGAATTGCCTTTTTTTTGCCTATATGTGTATAGTGGCATGTGTATATGCAAGTTCCCATGTGCTTGGTGACACATGTGTCTCTCACTTGAACTCAGAACTTGAATATTTGGATAGTCTAGCTGGCCAACTGTCCTCAGGGATCACCTGTCTCCTCTGCTGAGCATTGGAACATAAGGTGTGTGTTGTCATATTCACCTGGTATTCATGGGTGCTGGGGCTCTGAACTCCCATCCTTATGCTTGTCTGGAAATGCTTTTATCCACTGAGCAATCTCCATAACCCCAGGACCTTCCCTGGTGGTTTGATTCATGTATCCTCCATGAACTTAGGTGTTTTGGATGCTAGCTTCCCCAGCTGATGGAAATTGGAAATTAAAAAAAAAATTGGAAATTAATTGGAGGCAGTGTATTATTGGGGGCAGGCTTATAGCTGTTTTAGCCAGTTTTCCCATGCCACTGTTTGGCACACTCTCCTGTTGCTATTGTCCACCTTATGTTGGCCAGGGGGTAATGTTTACCCACTGCTCATGCAATTGTTTTCTGCTGCCATAGTGGAGCTTCCCCTCAAGCCTGTAAGCCAAAATATACCTTTATTTTCCTCCACAAGTTGCTTTTAGTAAAGTGTTTTCTGGCAGCAATAAGAACCTGATTGCAACAGTATAATTGGTGCCAAGGAGTGGTGTCATTTGCTGCTAGACACCTTGCTGTATGGCTTTGGCCTTTTGGAGCTGATTTTCAAGAGGAATGTGGAAGGATTTGAAACCTTGGTCTAAGAGATGCCTTGCAGTGATATAAGTACACCTTGATGGGCTATTCTTGTCTGAGCTGCAAGACCCGAATGCAGTAAGAACTATGGACTGTGGGGTTTGACTTAATTAGGGTGAGAAAGAACTTTGCTTGGACTGGGTTAGTAGTTTGTGGGAGAGGCTTGCTGTTAGGGCAAAGGGTGATAAGAGAGAGGTGAATATATGCATGGAAGTGTCATATGAAAGTTATTATTTTGTACAGAGAATGCATGCTACTTGTGGTGGCTTGAATGTAAAATGAAACTCCACAGACTCATGTATTTGAATATTTAACATGCAGCTGGTGGCGCTGTATGGGAAAGTTACAGACCCTTTAGGAGGTGGAGTTTTTGCTGGAAAAATTGTGTCATTAAGGGTGGGCCTGAATGTTGTAAGTCCCAACCCTGATTACCATTCTTTCTACTTCCTTCTACTGATGTGATGATGTAAGCTGACTTCCTATTCCTGCCATGTCTTCCATCTCCTAATCAACTTCCCCTCTGAACTGTAAATCAAATTAAACCATTTAACTTCCATGAGCTGCTTCTGGTTGGGTATAAATATACATAAAATATATATATATATATATATATATATATATATAAGAAAAAAAAGCTGGTATACTAATAAAAAGAAGGATGTTAAAAAAATACTCTGGCGTGAAACGCATGTTTTGTTGTTTTTAAAACAAAACCATTCACTTAATTCTCAGAACAACTTTATGAAGTAGACAATTTTATTTCTTATCTTCAAAATGAGGAAACTGAGGTACAAAGTGGTTAGTAAGCTACCTAAGGTGTGGGGCTAAGTGAAAAGTAGAGGTTCATTGGATGTTGTTTGAATCTCAGTCTCCCTTTCTTCTCTGTATGACTTTAAGTACCCTCCCATACCTCTGAATATTTTAACCTCTCAATTATATGGTATGTCTTAATTTATAAATCACTTTTCCATATATTATCTGAGCTGTTCTTCATAATAACTCTCTGAGGTAGATTTTATTATTTAATCTTGATAGATGAAAAGGCTGATGCTGGTAGACATTGGTATTTGGAAATATAGTTCATTCCTTCTAGAGAGCGTTTGAAGAAATTTTAGTCCAGTTCATTCACATTTTAGGAGACTAAGGCTTGGAAAAGTGAGGTGCTTTTCCCCCTTGTCAACAGCTGGGTTCTGTAGCTCCAGCTAATTTTTGAGTTCACTATCAGAAGGTGCTGGGGAAGCTATATTGACCTTGGAGCTAACTACTCAACTTCTTTGAGCCACAGTTTACTATTGAATAAGATTTTCACTTGGTTGCACTACTGTTGCCTGTTTACCATCACAGCACTCATGAAGCTGAGGCATGAGGTTCATAAGCCTGATGTCAGGTATGTACAGTGAAACCCTGTCTCATTAATTAATAAAATGAAATTAGCGAAACAGATTTTTCTACTGTAGATAGGTATAAAAAAATCAATGAAATTAATATGCAATAGAGAAAGCATAATCCTGATAAATATTAAGAAACAGACACCAGTTTTTTTTCTTCCCTTCTCATCTCTTTTCACTCTAAGGCTTTTGAAAGGACTTAGTAAGATAAACATTTTATTCCATAGCATCTATTTTATCCCATTCCACAGAGTTATGTAATCTCATGCCCTTCTCTTTGGTCTCTTTTCTGATCCAGTAGATTTTTCCCTTCCTGTAGTTCATGCCACCTTTTAATTGCCAGCAATCCTCTTGCTGCAGGAAAGCCTCCAAGTCCCAATCAATCAGTCCACTTCCACCCCTCCACGTCACCTCCTGCTTCCATTTCCAGCATAAATTTCCCTGTCCATCACTCTAATCACTCTCTTGCCAGTATTTCTTTCGGTCCTTTACCCTCTCTGCTCAATAAACTCCAGTTCACAATCGATCCAAATACTCTATTTCTTTGCCAGCCCATTAGCATGGCTGCTGGAGATGCACTTGGTGAGTCTGGAGTTGCTCTAGTTTGGGGCTCACCTCAGCTGGGCCCTCATTTTACACTGTATTTATTTTAGGTTTGAGTTCTGTTTCCCTCACAGCTCTTTCAGGTTTTCAGCTCATTCCTCACAGCTCAGACCTTGGCACCTCACCCAGCCTTTGCTTTGAGATTCTGTATTCTATTTTTTATATAGGAAAACATATTTATTCCGTGAAAACTTGTGGCACTAAATTGTTTGAGTGGAATATAGATATATCACCCAGTGACCACTCATATTACAGTCAAACCCAAGAAGAAAGATACACATGTACTTTGGATAGAAATATATGATAAAGAGTGAATGTGATAATCATTTGGAAAAAAATGCAAAAATAAGTTTCTTAAATTTATTGCTGTGCTCATGTACTCTTCTCATTAGTCAATAAAATCACAAGGACATTTTTAAGTTGTTCAAATATCAGGTTTTATAAGAGGTAAATATGTAATCATGGTAAACATAATAATATATATGTCTGTATGAATGAATATGTATGTTAGTATGAAAACATTTTAGATACACACACACACACACACACACACACACACACACACACACACACATATATATATATATATATATATATATATGTAAAATACATTTTTGTAGATTGGCATTTGTGACAATAATTTTAATTGTCTATACAGTTATCCTTATCTGTGAGAATGGGTGAGGTGCTTTGACACTCTAGCTCATGGACATCACCAAGGACAATCCTTCATTTATGTGGGTTAAAGTAATAGATGGTATAGAAAAAACTGAAATTTTTTGAAAATAGATTGTTATTTAGGCTATGATTAATATTTCCATTATTTTTCTATTTTTACAGCAAATATATATGTGTAATAGTAGACTAAATATTTTAAAATACAGGTTTGATGTCCTGGTGCATGCCTGTAATCCCAGTATTTAATATGTGGAAAAAGGAATATCTGGAATTCAATGTCATCCTCAGCTACATAAGGCCCTATCTCAATGTTTTCAAGTGCATGAAATTAATAAATAAACATTTAATTTTGTTTCATCAAAAATGTGCCTTATGAATGGAATTTTTGAGAGCATTTATAATCCAGTTTGGCAATTTGGGGCATCTTAATGTACATATGAAAATTAGAAAACACTTACCAATGTAACATGAACATCAAGTTGAAATTAATAGATACATATTATTTTATGAAGAGTAGAGTTTGTTTACATCAATGATTTATGGCAGTTAATTGGACTCATTAGTAAATTTAAATTTTATTGCTTCCATATGAAAATTAAAGTAATGAGGTTTTGTTTTCTATTTGTTCATGTTTAGTTCTTCAGTGTCTCCCAAAAGCCTATACTTACAAAGGCTTGGTCACTATCCCATACTACTGAAAGGTGACAGAACCTTTCGGAGGTGGAACCTGGAAGAAGGAAGTGAGGTCATTGGCAGGTAGATGTTGGAAGAGGAACCCTGACCTCTGCCCCCTGGCTTTCTCTCCATTTGCTTCCTGGATGCTGTGAGGTGAGCTGGCTTCTTCTTTCAGGATGCTCTGATTCGCCACAGCCCCAAAGCAGGGGTGCCAAATGTCCATGGACTGAAACTTGAGCCAAAATAATTTTACCTCCCTTTTTGCTGATTATTTCAAGTATTTCATTACAACCCCCAAAAGTGGCAGGGTTCCACCTAGAAATCTTAATAATCACTAACTTCAGCTGAGTGCTTACTGTATGCCCAGCATTGTGTTAAGTCTTCCGTTTACATCTTACTGACTTTTCATAAGGTGTCATGCAGTAATATATAGTTGCCATTGTTCTATTGCAGAGCTGATTAGGCTCAGAGAGCTATGGGGGTATTAATCTAACCTAGGTGCAGAGAACCAAAGCCACCTTGGGGGTTATATCCACAGCTGACCTTTTCAATATAAAAAAGTGTTCTTTGCTATAAACTACAATTTTAAAAGTGTAGATTTAATGAAAAAAATTAGATTAAAAACTTACATGCGTATAAACATGCTGTAGTCCTTTGCCATATAGTTCATTTATTCTCCAAGATTAAGCTGAATTATTGACACACCTATATTTCTAAAAACCATGATGATATTGTTACTCACTAATTTGTTCTGTATATCCACATTCAATTGACTTCCCATGAAGTAGCATGAGGTGTTAGCACTTTACAACAACATGCACTCCCTCTTATACATGCCATATTTTATGTTGTTTACCATCCTCCTGGAAGTTATATAACATAGGTATGTTATAAAAGGTAAATGCAATTATGGCTAAGGTATATATGTAAATAATAATTGTTTTTTTCTGGACACTTTAGTATAAAGTCTAAATTTAAGTCCTAAGATCATGGCTAACTGGATATCAGTGAAGGCAGAAAAGCCTCAAATGACTTAATTACAAATTCCTCTTAAATCTATTTTTTCTTAGTTCTCCAGATAATATTTGCATTAGTTATGAACATACACAGTGTGTAAACAGCACATGTTGGTACCATCCTTATCCTCATCCCTGCCTCTCCCTCTGAAGGGACCCTCCTTGTTGGGGATGCAGGATATCCCCATGGGGATTGTGGGTTGTACATTGTGGGGGTAGCAATCAGTTATGGGGAAGAAGAAATGCCTCTGTGCATATTGTCCCAACATGTGGCTCTAACAATCTTTTCACCCCTCTTCCATGAATTTCCCTGAGCCATGTTGGGCTCATTTTAGGTCTACTTCAGTGATGGGCTCTTGAGAGCCTGTTTCTCTGATTTGGTAGGAGTTGAGTGTCCTTTGTGTCTATCTCCTTCACCCTTGTACTGATATCACATTCACTATGAAAGCAGCACTCTTTTACATTTCCCCAATTACTCCATGGTTTCAGCTGGGGCCCTGGTGTAGTATGATAGGCTGATTCTTTTCTGATGTTCTGGGTCCATCTGAAAAAGAGAAGCAGATTCCCCAATGGAGAATGAAGTTAGCATTGGTTAAGTGGGATAACCATTGTTACATTAGGGAGAATTTAATAGGTATAGGCCCTCTTGAAGCCCAAGATTGGTGGGAGCTTTATATTGCAGAGCAAACTTATTATTAGGATATGATTCTGACTTGTTTCCCAGTTCTAGCTATGGGTTAAATTTCATTGAGTAGATCTGTTAGTCAATTCAAGAGCAGTTGGTGACCCACTATGGCTGTGTACCACTATTGTACTTGGGTAAGAATCATGTCAGGTTGTTTCCTGCTGAGTAGCTTGCACCTGGAGTTGCTCAGACAGATGTTGGACATTTTCCCCTAGTAGCTCATATAGCACCTTCTGGCACTAGACGAGCTAACTATCTGGGGACTGGCTCTCTCCCTGAATCTAGTCAGGTCTCTCCATGTTCTATATTGACAGCCTATGGTGTCTTTGGCAGTAGGGTCTTACCATTAACCTTTGGTAGGTAATTGTTGCAGTCAGGTTCATATTGCTGGCAGAAATCACCTTGTCAAGAGCAACTTTTGGGGAAAAAAGGTTTGTTTTGGCTTATAGGCTTGAGGGGAAGCTCCATGATGGCTGGGGAAAATAATAGCATGAGCAGAGGGTTGACATTATCCTGTGGACAACATAAGCTAAACAATAGCAACGGGAGAGTGTGCTGAACACTGGCAAGAGGACACTGATATAACACCCATAAATCTACCCCCAGTAATACACTGCCTCAAAGAGGCACCAATTCCCAGATCTCCATCAGCTTGGAACCTAGCATTCTGAACACATAAGTTTATGGGGGACACCTGAATCAAACTACCACATTCTGCTCCAGGCCCTCATAAACTGGTGGCCATCCATGATGTAAACTCAGTGCATCCAGTCCACGTTTAAAAGTCCCCCATTTTTTTTTATCAATCCTAATGATGTTTAGACATCTCCATAATCCAAAGACTTTTAACTGATCCATAATAACAAAAAAAATCCCCCCCAAATCCATAATGGCAGAGAATAAAAGCTCAAACTGAAAAAGATGGCATTGGGCATAGCAAAGAAGCATTCAGCCAATACATTAAGCTGTACTTTTAGCACTGTGAGACATCTCTAAGGCCAAGGATTCAAATCCTACCACATTCATCTTGAAAATCAGCTCCAAAAGGCCAGAGCCACACAGTCAGGTGTCTAGCAGCAAAAGACCCTACTCCTGGTACCAACATTACTGTTGCAGTCAGGTTCTCATTGCTGGAAGAAATCACCTGACCCAGAGCCACTTTTAAGGAAAAAAAAAAAGGTTTAGTTTATATTACAGACTTGAGGTGAAGCTCCATGATATAGGGGGAAGCAATGGCATAAACTGAGGGTGGACATCACACCCTGACCAACATCAGTTGGAAAATAGCAATAGGAGAGTGTGCAAAACACTGGCAAGGAGACACTGGCTATAGTAGTCATAATCCCACCTCCAACAATACACTGCCTCCAGGAGGTTCCAATTCCCAAGTCTCCATCAGCTGGGAACCTAGGATTCAGAACACCCAAATTTATGGGGGACACTTGGATCAAACCACCACAGTAATCAAGTACTCTGACAGAAGTCTGTCTTCTTTTGGGAAACACTGTAGGTCTCTCTGATAAACAGCTTATTGTGGATGTTATACACATCCTGGTACTGGGAGTTACAGGCTAGTACCAAGGGAAAAGAAGAAAGGAATTCTATACAGCAGTAAGAGAAAATGACACAATGAAATTTGAGGAAAAATGATTGAACTTTGAACAGATCATTCTCAGTGAACTTACCCAATCACAGAAAAAAAAAAAAAAATCACCACATAGTCTCACTCATCTACAGCACCTAACCTGAACTGGCCCAATATACCTTACATACCCAGAAAGCATCTCGTGGACTAGACAATAGGATGGGTGGGGAGGGAGGGGAGGACAACGGAGGGGTCGGAAACACAAATCTAGACCCAAACAGCAATGGTACCATAAAATTCTACTTCCTAAAAGGCAGACCAAATGGCTGAACTGTCACCAAGCCCTTAGAGGGAACACCTGAATCACAAGACACTGGAGAGGGTATTATGAAGACTAACCTTAATCTTCTACAGCTTCCTGCCCTCCCTCTCCCTCTGTCTCTCTCTCTCTTCTCTCTAACTCTTATATATTAGTTATCTTTTTTCTCCTTTTCTTAGTGGGCACTGACCTGTAACTCCCAGTACCAGCATGTGGCTATCATCCACAATGAGCTTTTGATCAGAGAGACCTACAGATTTTCCTAAAAGAAAGACAGATTTCTGTCCAAGTACTTGATGACCCACCGAAGGTTAGTGGTAAGACCCTACTGCTGAAGGCACCTTATGTGGTTGACACGTAAAATGGAATGGCATGGCTGGAAGCTAGAAGAGAGTCAGTCCCCAGACAATCAGCATGTCCAGAGCCAGAAGCTGCTACATGGGTGACTGGGGAAAATGACCAATATCTGTCCAAGCAACTCATGGTCTAACCTACTTAGCAGCAAATAACCTGTTGTGATGCCCACACCAGTGCAATAGTGTCACACAACCATGGTGCGGTACCAACTGCTCTTGATTTGGCTAACTGATCCCCTCATTGGTATGGGACCCATAGCTGGAGCTGGGAAACAAGTCAGAACCATATCCAAAGATAACTCCACTCTCCATTATCAAGCTACCATCAATCATGGGCTACAAGAGGGCCTACACCTATTAAATTCTCTATAAAAAAAGTAAGGGTTATCTCATTTGACCTGGTGCTAACTTACTCTATGTTGGAGAATCTGCTTCTCTCTTTCAGATAGATGTGGATCCTAAGGAGAGAGCCACCCCAGCATACCTCAAAAGGGCCCCGGCTGAAACTAAGAAAAGTTGGTGAAACAAGCAAGGGTGGTGATTTCCTGGTGAACTGGATACCAGCACAAGAGGTAAGGAGATCAACACAGAGAAAAACCAACTCCTACCACATCAGGGAGCCAGAGACCCAGAGGCTCCCAACACCTCATCACTGAGGCAGACGAAAAATGAACCCAACATGGCTCAGGGAAGTTTTGCAGAAGAGGGAGTGGAAAGAATGTTCGAGCCACATGTTGGGTCATGATGTGCAGAGACATTTATCTTACCCATAACTGTGGGCTATCTTCACAATGCATGACCCATATACCTCAACAAGGAGGGGCCAAGGGGAGGGAGTAGGTCACGGATGAGCCTAATAATTGTACCAAACCAACTGTATTTACTGAATACAAAACTAATTAATAAAAAAGAAAACTAAAAGAGTAAAAGAGAGAGAGAGAGATTGATATATAAACAGGAGAAAATTGATGTTAGCCTTCATCTCACCCTCTCCAGGGCCCTTTTATTCAGGTATTTCCTCTAAGGTCCTGATGAGGGTTCAGCCTTTTAGTCTGTCTTCTGGGATATAGGATTTTATGGTGCCATTTCCATTTGGGTCTAGTTTTGTATCCACCCCCACTCTTACCCATCCCAACTCCACCCTCTCTATTGTCTGGTCCTTGAGATGCCTATTAGGATGTCAGTATCTTGGGCAAATCCAGGTTAGGAGCCAGAGATGAGTGAGACCTTGCAACATTCATCTTTCTGTAATTGTGTGAGATTGCTGGGAATGATCTGATCCAAGTTCGACCATTTTCTACACATTTCATTGTGCCAGTTTTTCTAATTGCTGCGTAGAATTCCATTGTGTATATGTTCTACATCTTGGTAATCCATTCATCCAATAATGGGCATCTGGGTTGATTCCAGTTCTTAGCTATTATGAACTGAGTAGCTATAAACATCATTGAGCAAATATCTCTAAATTGAGGCATGGAGCTTTTAGGATAAATTCCCAGTAAGGGAATAACTGGGTCTGTTGCTAGCTTCATAGTCAACCTGTTAAGGTGCTTCCGTATTGCTTTCCATAGTGGTTGTACCATCTTACATTCCCATCAACAGTGAATGAGGGTTCTTATTTATTCACGTCCTTACCAACATTTGTTTTCATTTCATTTTTTAATGTTTGCTATCCTTACTGTGGAAAGGTGGAATCTCATAGTTGCTTTAATTTGCATTTTCCTGATGGTTAGGGATGTTGAACATTTTCTTAAGTGTGTGCTTTCCATTTGTATTTCTCCCTCTGAGAACTTCCTTTTGGTTCTCTGCCCCAATTTTGTGTGGGATGTTTCACTTTTTTATTGTTTAGGTTTTTGAGTTCTTTGTAGATTCTAGAAATTATCAGTTGTGTAGCAGGCAAAAATGTCTCCCATTATGTTTGCAATCTATTGGCTCTGCTTATTATATGTTTCTGTGTAAAAAAAGAAACTGTTCAGTTTCCTGAGATCTCCATGGTTGTGTGGTTGTTTAACTTCCTGAGCTACTGGGGTTTTGTTCAAGAAGTATTTTCCTAATCCTATATCATGTAAAGTTCATACTATTTTTTCCTCCAGTAGTAGAAGTATCTGGTCTTATATTGATGTTGTCGACTCATTTGGATATGATTTTTGTGCATGTCAAGATGTGTGGGTCTAGTTATAGTTTCTTGCATATGGTTATCCAGTTTGTCCAGCACCATTTGTTGAAGGTGCTATCTTTATTCCAGTCTACTTTGATAGGGCCTTTGTCAAAGATCAAGTAGCTGTAGTTACTTGACGTAAGTCTGGATCCTCTATTTTGTTCCATTGGTCTATAATACTGATTTTATGCCAGTACTATGCTGTTTTGTTGCTATGGCTTTGTACTATAGCTTTATCTCAAGTATGGTGATGCCTCCAGAGGTGTTTCTTTTGCTGAATATAAACTTGGATATCTGAGGCCTGCTGCTATTCCATATGAAGTTGTGTTCCTTTTTTTCTATTGCTGTGAAGAAAAATGATGGGACTTTTATTGGTATTGACTTAAATCTGTATATTGCTTTTGGTAAAATTGCCATTTTTACTCTATTAATTCTGCCTATCCAGGAGCATGTGAGGTCTTTCCATTTTCTCAAGTCTTCCTCAATTTAAGAATTTTGAGATGGAGGTTCTTGGATCACTTAGGTATAGACTCCTGCCATCTGTGAATAGAGCTAACTTAACTTTTTCCTTTCCAACTTGTGTCTCCATTTCTAATTGGTTATGTATACAGTCTGTATACAGCCATGTTGATACCATCATTAGCCTCCTCCCTGTCCTCACCCCTCCACAGAGTTCCTCCTTCTTCTTTCTTCTGTCTTATTGCTTGGTCTAGGATTTCTAGTGCTATGCTAAAGAGCAGAGGTGAGAGTGGGCACCTCTGTCTTGTTCCTGATCTCAATGGTAATTCCTTAAATCTCCACCTATTAAGTATTATTTGGGCTTCAGGTCCTTTATATATAGCCTTTATTATGTTGAGATATAGACTGCCCATGCCTATTCTCTCCAATATCTTGATGATGAAAGTGATGTTGTATTTTGTTGAAGGCCTTTTATGTATCTATTGAAATCATCCTGTGGTTTTTGTATTTAAGCTTATATATATGATGTATTACATTGACAGATTCCCATATGATGAATCAACCCTGCATTACCAGGATAAAACTTACTTGATCCAGGTGACTCATACTTTTGATGTGTTGTTGAATTTGGTTGTGCAGATTTTGTTCAGGATCTTTGTATCTAAGTTCATCAGGGAAATAGGCCTATGGTTTTCTTTTACTGCCTATCTTTGCCTGGTTTTGGTACTAGGGTGATACTATCTTCCTAAAAGGAGTTGTTTTTTATTTATTTATTGTTTAAATTGTGTTGCTCAGTCTCCAGGAACTGATGGAGTTCCTGGCATATTTCTTGTTGTTAATTTCTAGCATTACAGCATTGGGGAACTTTCCCTATTCTCCAATTATGTAGAACAGTTTGAGGAAAATTGGTTTCAGTTCTTCCATGAAGTTTGGATAGAATTTGCCTGAGAAGACATCTGGTCCTGCACTGTTCTTATTGGGAAGGTTTTTAATTACCTTTCAATCTCAGTTGGGATGATAGGTTTGACTAGGAGATTAATATGCTCTGAGTTTAGCTTTAGTAGGTGTTGTGTGTCCAGGAATTCATCCATTTCCTTCAGATTATCCAGTTTTGTGGAGTAGAAGTTTTTAAACAAATTCTGATGATTCTCCCAATTTCACTTATGTCTGTTATGATCTCTTCTTTTTCATTTCCAATTTTATTAATTTGAAGTGTCTATTTCTTTTTGCTTGATCAAATTGGCCATGGGTTTATCAATCTTGTTTATTTCTTCAAGTAACTAGCTCTTTATTTCACCAATTTTCTTGTTTCCTTAGTTTCTAATTCGTTAGTTTCTGCTCTGATCTTGATGATTTCTTTTTCTGTGGAGCACTTTGGGTTGGATTCTTGTTTTTCCAGTGCCTTTAGGTAGATGGTTAGGTTATTGATTTGGGAACTCTGTCTTTTTTATGAAGGCATTTAGTGCTATGTATTTCCCCTAAGGACTGCCTTCATTGTATCCTGTAAGTTTTGGTACAATGTGTCCTCATTGCTACTCAATGCTAGAAACTTTGCAATTTCATTTTTTATTTTATCCACTACCCATTTATTGTTTAAAATGTGTTGCTCAGTCTCCAGGAACTGATGGAGTTCTTGGCATATTTCTTGTTGTTAATTTCTAGCATTACAGCATGGTGATCTGATATCATGCAGGAAATTATGTTGATTTTCCTAAATATATGGAGGCAAGCTTTGTGGCCCAGTATATGATCTCTCTTAGAGAAGGTTCCATGGATTGCTAAGAAGAATGTGTATTCTGTAGAATTTGGATAGAATGTTCTGTAGATGTCCATTAGGTCTAGTTGATCTATGGTGTTGTTGAGCTCTTACTTCCCTCTTGATTTTCTTGATTTTGGATGATCTATCCATTGCTGATAGTGGAGTATTGAAGTCCCTGACTGGTGTTTATTTCTATTTTGTTGTCAAGTAGGTTTTGTTTTATGAATTGTGGTGCACCTGTGTTTGGTGCATGAAGATTTATGATTGTGATATCCTCTTGTTGCATCATTCCCTTGATAAGAAGTGGCCTTCTTTGTCTTTTTTGATTACTTTTGGTTTGAAGTCTATTTTAACCAATATTAGCATAGCAATGCCTGCTTGTTTCTTATTTCCATTTTTTTTTTTGAATAGCATTTTCCACCCTTTCATTCTGAAGAGGTGTCTATCTTCAGTGGTGAGGTGGGTTTCATGAAGAGAGTAGATTGAGGAGTCTAATTTTCTCATCCACCTTGTTTGATCATGTCTGTTGGGTAAATTAAGGTCATTAATGTTTAGAGTAATAACTGTGAGGTTTGATTTAATCTCTGCCACATTGTGTAGTTTATGTGGTTTGTTGTTTTCTTGGACTTTGTAGTAGTTTTTTGCACCTTCTCTGAGTTTGGTTATTGAGATATGCTTCTTGTAGGCTCTTGAGGTTGGTTGCTTGATTCTTCTGTGTGGAGAATTCCCTGAAGTACTCTCTGTAGGTTTGGTTTTGTGTTCATATAGTTATAGGTCTGGCTTTTATCATGGAAAGATTTTCTCTCATCATCTATTATGAGGGATACCTTTTCTGGGTATAGTAGTTTAGGTTGGAAGCCATAGGTTCTTAGACTTTGCAGTGTTCCATTCCAGGCCCTTCTGGCTTTCAGGATTTCTATTGATAAGTCTGAAGTACTTCTGATGGGGTTAGCTTTATATGTAATGTGTTGTTTCTTCCTAGATGCTTTCAGGACTTTCTCTTTGGTATCGATGTTTACAGTCTTAGTGATAATATGTCTTGAAGAATTTCCCCTTTGGTCCAGTCTGCTTGGAGTTCTGTCAGCTTCTTGTACCTTGATGGGACTCTCTTTTGAGAGGGTGGGAGCATTTTTTTCAATAATTTTGTTGAATAAGTTCTCCATGTCTTTGGTCTGAATTTCTCACCCTTCTGATATACCCATGATCAGAATGTTGGGACATTTGAGGTTATCCCACAGTTCCCTCATGTTCTCTTCACAAAAAATTTTGAACTTATTCAAGTTTTCATACTCATAAACTATTTCTTTGTCATGTCTTCCAGTTCTGAATTTCTATCCTCCATATGACTGACTCTGTTCTTGAGAGTTTCTGTAGAGGGACTTGTTCAATTTGGTTTGTATTTTCTATTGCCTTTTTCCATATAGTATCCATCCCTCTGTTAAGTTCCCTTTTCACATTACTTTCTGATTTTCTTAATCCTTCTTGGAATTTGTCCTTGCATTTACTTATGTTTTCATTGAGCTTAGATGCTGATTATTGAGGTCCTTCACCCCCCTCCCCCGCTTTCCTTCAGATATCTTAACTGTCTTTGGAAGACTTCCTGGCTTTTTTATAATTAGGTCTAATCTAGAAAATACAGCATTAATATAATTATTGGATCTTTGTTGATGTTCTGCAAACTCTGCTAATTTCTTAGCCAAGTTCACATAGTTTTTGTGTTCATTTTGTGGTTCTAATCCTGTTGTCTCTTCTGTGTTGTGAGTAGAGCCTTCCATTTTGGAACTGGGCAAACTTGTTGCATTTATACCCATTTGATTTTTCATGTTATACCTTTTGCACTGTGGTCTTACCATCACAATGTGGGAATATTTTTTAATTTAGGGAGAAGTTATAGTTTACCCTTGAACTGTCTTCAGTGATTGTTCCCTTTTATGTCTGCCTAGATTAGGCTTCTGATGGCAAATAGGGCTGTCTTCTCAGTCAGGAGGAGTCTCATGAGCTCTGATAGGAACTTGAAGACCTGGTGGAGTGGCTCATTGGTCATTGGTTCAGGGTATGGGTCAGGTGGTCCAATGGGGCAGGGGGAGAGGTGAATGGGACAACATGGTCTGGTGGTGTGGTGGGGCAGGGGAAGGGAAGGATGGGACTGCACCATCCTATGATGAGGTGGGGCAAGGGTATGGGACTGTGTGGCCTGCTGGCATGGGGAGGCAGGAGGGAGATGGGACTGCTGCAGGGTCTGGTGACACAGTGATGGGGGAGGGTTGGATGAGATAGTTCAGTTGGTGATGCAGTGGGGTGTTGGATGGAGTGGCAGTCCCTGTTACGGGAAGAGGGAGTAAAGCCACAAGATGGAGCAAGGGAGGGAAGAATGTGAGCATGCTGGCCTGGATCTGTAGGGCCTGCATGTAGTGCAGGAGGGAACCTGGTTCACATAGCTGTGGGACAATGGCTGGGACAGCGGTCCTAGTTCCGGTTGTGGGAAGAGGGAGGAAAGCCATGGGGGGGCGGGGGAGAAGGGAGAAAGGAAGGAAGGAACACTAGCGAGCTAGCCTGGGTCCATGTAGCCTGCAGGGAGTGTAGGAGTGAGCTTGGTCTGCAGTGTGGCAGCTGGCATGGCATGGCTGTTTTATGGGTTTTGAGACTGGTGGGCTACTTGAGAGCATGGGAATCAGTAGATTTCCTACTTTGCTCCTCAGCACCCTTCCCACTAGAGTTTTGCTAGGACCTGCAGGCCCTAAAGTTCCCACCAATCTTGCCTTTCCTTTCCTGCAAGGTGAAGCATTGTTAGGCAGATTCTGTCTTGACCAGAAGTCCCCACATTCTTTTTAACTCTAAGCCCCAATTCTCAACCCCCAGTGTGGGTTAGCTATGTTGTGAAAGAACAAGCCTTAGCAAGAGAACCAGCTATACTCCTGGCCTACTGCTGAATAACATTTCTAGTTTCTTGCCACCTGTGGGTTTCCACAGCCAGACTGTCACATTCTGCCTCAGAAGCAAGGGCTCACAGCTGCACCTTCATGCTACAGTGCTTGCTTCCCTATACCTGTGCATTTTGCTTGGGTACTTTTTCTTGGGGGCCATGTGTAGAGTGCATTGTTCTCCTTCCCTAGGCAGTATCTAGCTGGCACAATTCAACTGCCAGGGTCAGCAACAAGGAGCTCATCCATTCCTCTCTCACCAAGTGTTGCAGTCCGGTTCACATTGCTTGTAGAAATCACCCAACCAAGAGCAGCTTCTGGGAAAAAGAGATTTATTTTGGCTTACAGGCTCGAGGGGGAAGCTCCACGATGGCAGGGGAAAACGATGGCATGAGCAGAAGGTGAACATCACCCCCTGGCCAACATAAGATGGACCACAGCAACAGGATGGTGTGCCAAACACTGGCAGGGGGAAACTGGCTTTAGTACCCATAAGCCCGCCCCCAACAATACATTCCCTCCAGAAGGCGTTAACTCCCAAATCTCCATCAGCTGGGATCCTAGCATTCAGAACACCTAAGTTTATGGGGGACACCTGAATCAAACCACCACACCAAGTGAGTACATCACAAACTATAGAAAGAAAAGAAAATTATCATTTACAACTTTTGGCTGGGAAGACCAGGGTGCCAGCATTTGTTGAGGACCTTCTTGCTGTATCATAACATAGTGGACATCAAATGGAAAGAGCAATAGAATACCAAACTCAGGTCTATTTTCTTATAAAACAGCTAATCTTTTCATAGGGGCCCCAGTATGAATATGAGGATTAAGTTTCTATCACATGAACTTTTAGGAGCATACACAAGCCATAGCAGGAAGTAATGAAGGCACACATTCCTGTGTTTCTAGGATTTGTGAGGCTCTATGTAGTTTTCCTTAAGATTTTCTCAGATGTGAACAAGACTTTCTTTCCTTCCACACTCTTAATTTCCCCTTCTTGGTGGGATCTCTGGCCCACTGTTTTCTAGCTTGGTTAATCACTGTGTCTACCATTTACAAATTTTGCATGTCTGAAAATGTCATTATTTCATATTTGCTTGATAGTTTGACCAGAGTTAGAATTATGAGCTGGAAATTTCTTTCCTCATGATTTTGAAGTCATTTTTCATGTCTATTAGTTTCCAACATGGCTATTGAGAAGTTCAAAGACACTCAAATTCCTAACCCTTCATAAGTTACCCGTTTCTCCTGTGCTCTGTGGAAAAAAAACCCCTCACCTCTTCTTCCAGATTTACCAATGAGATATACATGTGTGCTTTCATTTTCTTTTACTGGACTTGGCACTTGCTGGATCTTTCTAATCTGGGTACTCATATTCTTTGGTCTGGGAATTTTTTTGTACTTAATCATTTGAGAAATTTTCTCCATTCCAGTCCCCCCGCATTTTCTTTGTTGTGGAACTTTAATACAGATATTGGGTCTCATCAATGCTAACTTTATAATCATTTTTCTTTTTCCTCTTGTTTAATCTTCAACTTTTTAGATCTCTTTACCTTATCCTCCAGTCTTTAATCCAAAATGTTCATTTCCAGTGTTCTATTTTTAATTTCAAGATTATATTTTGCCATTCTTTTATGTGGAAACTTCTGTGTTTGTGAGCAGGATTTTGTTGATGGTGAGTGTATTGACTTAGTAGTTATTTTCTCACAGAATTGCCAATGTTAATGTCTTTAGTCTTTTCTTGTGGGTGGGCTAGGTTTTCCTGGCTCTTCCTGACTCTTGCCAACTCTATTTCCACTATGGAATGTTCCATAATGCCAGAACCCTGCGAGCTGCTTTCTCCCTCACTCACCCTGCTTCCAGTTTCTAGAATTGCACTGCTGATGTGCAAAACTTACTCTGGGGAGACACAGACAGATGTCTGTTCATACCAGATAAGGCACAGATGACAGAGCAAAGTACGATTCCATCAAATTCTAACTTGGTGAAATAATCAGTTTACTAGGGTTATTTGTAGAGCATGGGTGAAGCATCACTTATAGGAGCACAGACAACTCAAAGGTAGCTGTATCAACATAAAGACTACCCCCTCAGCATAGGTAATGGTGACATTGGTAGAAGACTCTTGCCCCAGCTTGTTTACTTTTTCTACAATCTTGAACAAGCAGCCTTGAGAATCTTACCAATTTCAGGAGCTTCCTGGGACCGGTGAGTTATTTATTCCCAAGTCTCATGAGCCTCCCTCCTCCCTGCAGAGGGAATGTTTCAATTCAGAACTTACTATACAACGCTGATGTTTTCATTCATTTTGGATGTTTATACTTTGTGCATATTAATCATTTTAATGTTATCTAAATGGTATCTGAGCAGAAGCTACATTTGGGTTACTTTTGTCTCCATTTCAATTCATTTCCTCTTATTTAACTAAATTATTCCCTATTCTAAGCATATTACTTCCCAGATGTTTGAATTCAGTGCTTTTCTGTCTCCTCTGCCTCAACCATTATCTCTGTTTTATTCTCTATCAAAAACTTTTATTTATAATTGACAGATAATGATTATATTAATGCAATAAAATTTGATAGTGGATAATATTTTCAAAAAATTGGTGGCTTAAATTTTCTGTCTTATCAATCTAGTAGGTAAAGACAGGATCCCCCGTGACATCCTTCCCTGGCCCTGTTTCTTGCCTTTCACAGTCAACTAGTTTAAGTGCCTTTGAATTCTACTTCTTAAAAAACTCATCCATCCTCCTACTGATTCTATCTCAGTTCATCACTTTTTGTTAGAGTTTCACACTTTCTCTTCTTTTGCCTGAAATGTTGCATTAACCACCTCATTAAAATCTTTGCTTCTAGTCTTGCCTTCCTTTGATGCGATTATTCAGAAGGCTGTCAGAACAACTGCTGTAAAATATTTGCCCAGTAATGTCATTACCTTCTTTAAAAATCCTTCAGAATCTCTCCAAAGTTTACTGAATTAAGTTTAGATTCCTTAACTTTGGACTTGAAGGACTCCATGCATCTCCTGGACTGTCTCTCATTAGCCTTCATCGCTTCGCTATGGAAACAATAGGGTTGTTGTTTTGTTTTTCCTTTAAACTTTCTTCATTCTCTTCTCTTTTTCTTATCTTGCTATCTCCTATTCATTCTTCAAGTGTTGTTCTCATGTATATCAGAGGAAGTGACTTTCCTGCTTTTCTAATTTAACAACCATGAGATGCTTCATGTGGCTTCCTGAAGACAGCTACCATTGAGATGGTGATTTCCTGCTGCTATGGCTGCTGCTGAAACAAATGCACCTTCTCACAGTCAAGACTCTGTGTTATGTTTTAAAAAATATATTTTTGTTTATTCATTTGAGAGAGAAAAAGGCAGGCAGAGAGAGTAAGTATGGCTCATGCAGGGCCACTGAATACAAAAATTCTAGACACATGCTCCACTTCATGCATCTGACTTTACATGGGTGCAGAGGAATTGAACCTGGGCTGTCAGGTTTTGCAAGCAAGAGCCTTCAACCCCTGAGCCATCCCTTACCTATAGCATGGCCCTAGGACTCTATGTTCTTTTATTTCATGTGCCTAATGCCTACTCCAGTTCTGTACAGAATATAGAGTGTATTGACAGAATACTTTACCATCTGATTTTTACATGAATGTTATATTTCCTTATTTCACTACTCCTTTGAGTGTGGGAAATGTGATTGTTATGTGGGCAGGAGGCCAGAGAAGAATTTAGAAATTCATATCAATCTTCCCAAAGGATTCTTCCAAGTTATCTTTACATGTTTTCTTTTTTCTAGGTTATAGTTAGAACCAAACCATAGCTTGAAAGTAGGGAGAGATGGGAAGTTATCCCATTTTCAGGTATAATATACTGGATTACAGGTTTTTCAAAGGGAAATGGCTGCAGAGCAGTATCATTGAAGTACTTTCTTACATATTTTTTTGAGCAACTGTGTTCATTCATTCATTAAATTACATGGTGTGACAGTAAGACAAAATATATAATAAAATTACACATTTAAAAATATTGGACATGTAAAACTCACATACAAATTTATACAACTAAAAGGCTGTCATTATTTTTCCCTATGAAAATTTCCCCCTAATGGTTGAACACAACGCTTTTTTTCATAACTTTCATCCTCTATTTCTTTATGCGATTCCTTGCTTAGCTCATCTCAATCTTAAAACATTACACTGAAACCTCTAATTTCCCTAATTGCATTGCTTTGAGTGAAATGCAACTTGGCCTGAGAAATAAGTGATCAGATATGATACTGTAGCTTCTTACAATCTGATGAGACTTAATTATTATACCCTAAAGCCTTTTCAAATAGTATCTTATAATAATCCAGAGATCCTCTTCCAAGAAATGTTGGAAACATTGTGTTATAAACTTTTTAATAGATCTGTCACTGACTTCTTGGTTCCTTCCTAACTGAACTCCCATGGGAGGGATGGTGGGAGGCATGAGGGATACATGCTATTTGTATATTCACCCACACACACAACAAAACTTTTAGGTCATCAAAATATCTTCAACCTGTGTCTTCCTGTTGACCAGAGAACAATTGATTCAGTGTGGCTTTTATTTTGAAAGGAGCTGATGCTCAGGAATTTGCCCTGACTTGTCTTGTAGCTAGTGAATGGCAAAGTATCACCAAGACTTCTATTTCCCGAGAAATGGGTAAAGTGCTTGTTCTATTTCATGCTTTAAAAAGCCTATCTTCTGTTCTGAAAATCACAGAGGACCCCTAAGCCTGATGTTGCAGTCCGGTTCGCATTGCTGGTAGAAATCACCCAACCAAGAGCAGCTTCTGGGAAAAAGAGGTTTATTTGGCTTACAGGCTTGAGGGGAAGCTCCACGATGGCAGGGGAAAACGATGGCATGAGCAGAGGGTGGACATCACCCCCTGGCCAACAGAAGATGGACCACAGCAACAGGAGGGTGTGCCAAACACTGGCAAGGGGAAACTGGCTTTAATACCCATAAGCCCGCCCCCAACAATACACTCCCTCCAGGAGGCATTAATTCCCAAACATGCATCAGCTGGGAACCTAGCATTCAGAACACCTAAGTTTATGGGGGACACCTGAATCAAACCACCACACCTGAGTTACTGGAACCATGCTTGAAGGATTGAGGCACTATTTTGTGGTTGAGATTTGCCCCATCTCCTGCTCCGGCTCTATTTCCAAAAGGCTCCTAGAGACTTAAAAGGCTGCTGCCAGGTCCAGAGAATTAATTCTACATGAGAAACTCATCTTGTACACTTGAAAGCAAGAGGTAGAGAACCAACTGGACTAATTATCGTTTTACATCTTTTATTTTTCTTTTTAGACAGAACCTTACTATGTGGCCCTTGATCTTACCATCCTCCTGTATCCACTTCTGGAATGCTGGGATTGTAGTCCTGTACCCTGCCTCTAGCATGTCATACTTTTGAATCTGGGGAGGCTCAAGAAAAGGGAAAACACCCATGCTTTATAAATGTGCATATTGGTGCAAGCTTGGGGCTGCCTAGACCCTGAGGGCTTGCTGTAGAAAGAAGCCCCTTGCTCTGCCTTCCTGATTGAATGGCCCTTGCATCCCCAACATCCAGGTCCCCTGCTCCAGAAGTATGCACTCTGAATGAGTAGGCCACAGCTACTGGTTTGTTCCCTACTTCCCAGTTCCCTGGTCCTAGCATACTTGCTTCTACCTTGGGGCAGGCTGGTCCCTGTGTGTGGGCAGCTGTAAAAGGCCATGTGCTCTCATTTTCTGATTGACTGGTCCCTGGGCACCAAAATCCCTATTTCACTGAGCCACAGGGAGCACAGCCACTGCAGGTTCTGGCCTTTTGCCCTGGCTCTCCAGCTCCCCAGCTCCTGGTTCCCCAAACCCTGATACCTGAATGCTGAAGAGTGTGTGCAAGTGGAGTGGGTAGGCCAGAGCTCCAAGTTCCCCACCTCCCAGTTCCCCAGGTATGTTCAATGTACTTGAAATCTCCACAACCTGAGCATCTTCAGTTTTAACCACATAGTACACCAACCCATTTCATATTTAAACAGAACACCCACTAAAGATCCTACAAGGGCAAACACTGGCTTCCCCCTCTATAAAATAAAACATTTCCACAGGTTGGGTAAGAACTCACTGAAAAAAAAAAGAAAGAAAGGAAAAGGCAGAAAACTGGGAGAACTCCACCAGGAATGTCTAGCCCCACAATGGAAGCCTCCAATGGAATCATAGAGAAATCAACAGAAATTGAATCCCAAAATGAAAATGCAACAATCAACATAACATTGATCAAAAGAATTGCTGAACTGGAAGCAAACCATCAAAATACCAATAGTTGCATCATTGAAGTTGAGCAGAATCATCTCTTAGAGCATTTAGCTTTTGGCAGTAGGCTTAACTTAATTGGAAAAAAAATTTAGAAGCTTCAAAAGAAATATAAATGAACTGAAGGTGAGTCAACAAATAGAGGATCTCAATAAATAGCTGATTGAGCTTAATAAAGTCTTGATCAAATCCAAGAATGAATCTATAAAATCAGAACTTGAACTGAAATCTTATATCAAAAAAAGAGATAGACAAGATGCAAAATCACACAACAGAAAACAGCAATCAAACAGAGCTTATAAAAAACCTCTCTAGAACCCCTCAGTAACAGAATTACTCATGTGGAAGACAGAACCTCTGACCTGGATGACAAGACAGAAGAAATTGATTGGGAGGCCAACACTTTGCTAAGTTCAAAAAATTATGTGAACAGAATATGAGGGAACTGTAGGATACCCTAAAATGAGCAACCACCTAATCATGAGTATACCAGAAGGAGAGGTATAGAGATATAGAGATATAGAGACCATATTTAAGAAAGGTATTGAAGAAAAATTTCCGAATCTCTCAAAAGCAAGACCCATCCAGATATAAGAAGTGAACAGAATACCAGACAGATAGAACCAAAGAAGAAACTCTCCAAGGTACATCATAGTTAAAACTCTTAACAATGAAAACAAAGACAGAGTGATAAAAGCAGCAAGAGAGAAACAACTTACTACATACAAGCACAATCCCATCAGAATTACCTCAGATTTCTCAATGGAAACACAGAGAGCCAGAAGGGCCTGGATTGGGACAATTCAAAGTCTAAACATCTATGACCTCAAAGCCAAGCTATTGTACCCAGTGAAAGTATGCCTCATAGTAGATGGTGATAGGAAAACTTTCCATGAAAAAAAAAAAAAGAGTCAACTGTGTGATTATATGAACACAAAGTTCTACAAAGAATATTTCAGGGAACACACCACACAGAAGAGTCAAACAACCAATCTCAAGAGCTTACAAGAAGATCACAATTAGAAAAAAAAAACAAAAAAAAACAAGCTATAGCAGGCTCAAAAAAATACAAAGCTAAAGAAAGCCCCAAACCCCATAAAGCATCCAACATAGAAGGGATTAAGTTGAACCTCACAGTTATAACCTTAAACATTAGTGGTCTTAATTCACCTCTCAAAAGACACAAGTTAACAGGGTGGATCAAAAAATGGATCCTTCTATCTGCTGTCTTCAAGAAACCCACTTCACCACTAATGACAGACACCTCTTCAGGGTAAAAGGATGGAAAATGATATTCCAAGAAAATGTAAATAACAAATATCAGGTGTTGCTATATTAATATTTGATAAAATAGACTTCAAACCCAAAATAATCAAAAAGTACAAAGGACATTTATCATTAAGGGAATGATCCAACATGAGAAAATCACAATCATAAATCTATATGTATCAAAAATAGGTGCACCACAGTTTATAAAAGAAAACCTACTTGATAACAAAGCAGAAATAAATACCAATACCATCACATTTGGGACTTCAATACTCCACTGTCATCAATAGAGAGATCATCAAGGCATAAAATCAACAGGGAAATAATAGGGCTCAATACTACCATAGATCAATTCCACCTAATGGACATTTACAGAAATTTTCACCCAACTCTACAGAACACACATTCTTCTCAGCAGCCCACAGAACCTTCTCCAAAATAGACCATATATTAAGCTATAAAGTATGCCTCCATAAACTCTGATCAAAATGCTTTAAAGCTAGAAGTTAACAACAAGAGATGCTTCAGGAATTCTACCAACACCCAAAGAGTGAAAAACCCACTCTTAAACAATAAATGGGTAGTGGAATAAACAAAAGAAAATTGTAAAATTTCTAGAATTAAATACCAATGAGAACACAACTTACCAAAACTTATGGTACACAATGAAGTCAGTCCTTTGAGGAAAATTCATAGCACTGAATTTCTTCATAACAAGGACAGAGAGATTCCAAGTTAATAACTTAACCATCCACCTAAAGCTCTTGGAAAAACAAGAAGAATCTAACTGAAAGAGGTCCAGACAGAAAGAAATAATCAATATCAGAACAGAAATTAATGAATTAGAAACTAAGAAAACAATTTTAAAGATCAATGAAACAAAGACATTGTTCTTTGAAAAAATAAACAAGATTGATAAACCCCTGGCCAGTTTGATTGAGCAAATAAATAAATAAATAAATAACAAAATAAATAAATAAAGAGAAGTCTCAAATTAACAAAATCAGAAATGAAAAAAGAGAGGTCACTACAGACATCAATGAAATTGGAGGAATCATCGGGGCATACTTCGAAAACCTCTACTCCCTTAAACTGGATAATTTGGAAGAAATGGATGAATTCCTAGCTACAAATCACCTACCAAAACTAAACTCAGAGCAGATTAATCTCCTCAATAAATCTATCACATCTGTGGAGACTGAAACTGTAATCAACACCATCCTCCCCTCTCCCCCCCTCCCTGGAGCAGACAGCTTCAAGTTTGCTAAGATGAACTTCCAGACCAGGCACAGGTATGGAGGAAGGGATTTGTTGTTGTTTACAGAACCAGGGGATGTTCCCTAATAGCAAAAGAAGCTGGCCTGCCTCCACAGGTCCAAGCAGAGAGAGAGAGAGAGAGAGAGAGAGAGAGAGAGAGAGAGAGAGAGAGGCACAAGCCAAAATCCACACAGCACAGCACACTTCAGGAACTCCAGCTAGGCACACTTTGCATATCTTTAGGTTGAAATCCCAAACCCATTACCACACCTTAAGATCCCTCCCACCACCACACTGCCTCCAGCCAGGTGGCTGAAGATGCAAAGTACAAACTAATAAAACAGTGAATATATTGGGGGCCATCTATTCAAACTACCACCCCCCATCAGAAGCCCAAGACCAGATGGCTTCTCAGCCAAAATGTATCAAATCTTCATTGAAGAACTGAAACCAATTTTTCTCACATTGTTTCACATAATTGGATAGCAGGAAATCCCCCCCAGCTCCTTTTATGAAGCTAGCATGAAGCTAATATCAAAACCAGACAGAGACTTCCAGTTAAGATGGCGGCATAGGTACCACGCCAAAGCAGGCTAGTGGGGGAAAAGACCAAAAAAACTCAACAAAAAACACACTTTTACTAAAAAGTGAGGTGTATAGGGAATTGAAGTGGCAGCAGAGAAGTAGAAGAGAGCCAAAGCATCCAGAGCCCGCACAGGCCAGCAAAAGTGGCCCCGGCAGCTCCGCCAACTGCAGCGGTGGCAGCGCAACAGAAAGCAGCCAGGCTTGGCTCAAGCCGCAGGAAAAGCCAGGTGTGGGAGCTTAAATTCACACCAGTGCTCTCCGCAACTCAGGAAACGTGAACAGAGAGTGGCAGTGAGCAACGGAGGAGTAGACCATGAGGCAAAAGAACACGTGGAACAGCAAGAGAACCAGAGCAGCTGCAGCTCCCTCCCTTCCCCCACCAACTGAGCCCAGCTCCAGCGAACAGAGCAGTGTCCCGGGACCCAGCCAAACTAACGTGAGTCTACGGCAGGACCGAAGAAGGAGCAGAGTTCAGCAGCAACATCAGTGGCTCTGGCACTGGTAACAGCGGCCCCAGCAGTAGTAGATCCAGTAGTGGCAGCAGCAGACCCAGCAGCAGAAGACCCAGGAGTGGCAGCAGTGGCAGACCCAGCAGCAGCAGTGGACCCAGCAGCAGCAGCTTCAGCAGCAGTGGTGGCTCCAGCAGTGGCAGGTACAACAGCAGCAACAGAGGCAACAGCAGTGGTGGGCCCAGCAGCAGCATCAACAGCAGTGGCTACAGACCCAGCAGTGGCAGATTTACCAGCAGTTCCAGCAGCAGGGGTGCTGATCTACAGGTCCACACATGCCAGCCTCAGTTTGCCCTACAGGAAAAGCCAGTGCCCAGCTCCAGAAATCAGAACAGCAGCCCAACGACCCAGGCAGCAACTTGACTGAGACCAAAATCATCCAAGGTAACTGAGATTGAACGAGAAAAGGGTCTCACTTGGTCACAGGCTGACTTGGATCCCTCAACAGAGCAGAAACCTTAACCTCTTTGTTGATAGAGGATCTGGTCATTATAATAACTACTCTTGCATACATACTTGGTGCTGTTTTTGATTGAATGTGTACAGTGTTTAGTTAAATTTTAGAATCTACCTGCATTTTATTCCACTCATCCTGCTTGAATACTCCTATAACAGGGACATTCAACCCATAGGAACACCTTTGAGGATACTCTGAGAGTCTTATTTTTTTTTTTTAATTTTTATTAACATTTTCCATGATTATAAAATATATCCCATGGTAATTCCCTCCCTCCCCACCCCCACACTTTCCCGTTTGAAATTCCATTCTCCATCATATTACCTCCCCATTACAAGCATTGTAATTACATATATACAATATCAACCTATTAAGTATCCTCCTCCCTTCCTTTCTCCACCCTTTATGTCTCCTTTTCAACTTACTGGCCTCTGCTACTAAGTATTTTCATTCTCACACAGAAGCCCAGTCATCTGTAGCTAGGATCCCCATATGAGAGAGAACATGTGGCGCTTGGCTTTCTGGGCCTGGGTTACCTGACTTAGTATAATACTTTCCAGGTCCATCCATTTTTCTGCAAATTTCATAACTTCATTTTTCTTTACCGCTGAGTAGAACTCCATTGTATAAATGTACCACATCTTCATTATCCACTCATCTGTTGAGGGACATCTAGGCTGGTTCCATTTCCCAGCTATTATAAATTGAGCAGCAATAAACATGGTTGAGCATGTACTTCTAAGGAAATGAGATGAGTCCTTTGGATATATGCCTAGGAGTGCTATAGCTTTGTCATATGGTAGATCAATCTCTAGCTGCTTTAGGAACCTCCACACTGTTTTCCACAATGGCTGGACCAGATTGCATTCCCATCAGCAGTGCAGAAGGGTTCCTTTTTTTCCACATCCCCGCCAACATTTATGATCATTTGTTTTCATGATGGTGGCCAATCTGACAGGAGTGAGATGGAATCTCAATGTAGTTTTAATCTGCATTTCCCTGATGACTAGTGACGTAGAACATTTTTTTAGGTGCTTATATGCCATTCGTATTTCTTCCTTTGAGAACTCTCTATTTAGCTCCTTAGCCCATTTTTTGATTGGCTTGTTTGATTCCTTATTGGTTAACTTTTTGAGTTCTTTGTATATCCTAGATATTAATCCTCTATCAGATATATAGCTGGCGAAGATTTTTTCCCATTCTGTAGGTTGCCTCTTTGCTTTTTTCACTGTGTCCTTTGCGGTGCAAAATCTTTGTAATTTCATTAGGTCCCAGTGGTTAATCTGTGGTTTTATTGCCTGAGCAATTGGGGTTGTATTCAGAAAGTCTTTGCCAAGACCAATATGTTGAAGGGTTTCCCCTACTTTTTCCTCTAGCAGTTTCAAAGTTTTCGGTCTGATGTTAAGGTCTTTATTCCATTTGGACTTAATTCTTGTGCATGGCGAGAGAGAAGAATCTATTTTCATCCTTCTGCAGATATTTATCCAGTTTTCAAAACACCATTTGCTGAAAAGGCTGTCTCTTCTCCAATGAGTATTTTTGGCATTTTTATCGAATATCAGGTGGCTATAGCTACTTGGGCTTACATCTGGGTCCTCAATTCTGTTCCACTGATCTACATGTCTGTTTTTGTGCCAGTACCATGCTGTTTTTGTTACTATGGCTCTGTAGTATAGGGTAAAATCAGGTATGGTGATACCACCAGCCTCTTTTTTGTTGCTCAGTATTATTTTAGATATTCGAGGTTTTTTTGTGATTCCAAATGAATTTTTGGATTATTTTTTCTATTTCCATGAAGAAAGCCTTTGGAATTTTGATAGGGATTGCATTAAATGTGTAGATTGCTTTAGGTAAGATTGCCATTTTCACAATATTGATTCTTCCAAGCCAGGAACAAGGGATGTTTCTCCACTTTCTAGTGTCTTCTGCAATTTCTCGCTTGAGTGTTTTAAAGTTCTCATTGTATAGATTCTTTACTTCCTTGGTTAGGTTTATTCCAAGGTATTTTATTTTTTTTTGATGCAATTGTGAATGGGAGTGATTCTCTGATTTCATCCTCTGTGTGTTTGTTGTTAGCATATACGAAGGCTACTGATTTCTGTGTATTTATTTTGTATCCTGCTACATTGCTGTAGGTTTTGATCAGCTCTAACAGCTTGCTAGTAGACTCTTTAGGGTCCTTTATGTATAGAATCATGTCATCTGCAAATAATGATAACTTGATTTCTTCCTTTCCAATTTGTATCCGTTTTATGTGTGTCTCTTGCCTTATTGCTATGGCTAAGACTTCCAAAACTATATTAAATAGAAGTGGAGACAGTGGACACCCTTGTCTTGTTCCTGATTTTAGTGGAAAAGCTTCCAGTTTTTCCCCATTTAGTAATATGTTGGCTGTAGGCTTGTCATAAATAGCCTTTATTATATTGAGATATGTTCCTTCTATTCCCAGTCTCTGTAGGACTTTTATCATGAAGGGATGTTGGATTTTGTCAAATGCTTTCTCTGCATCTAATGAGATGATCATGTGATTTTTGTCCTTCAACCCATTTATGTAATGTATTACATTTATAGATTTGCGTATGTTGAACCATCCCTGCATCTCTGGGATAAAGCCTACTTGGTCAGGGTGAAAGATCTTTTTGATATACTCTTGTATTCTGTTTGCCAATATTTTGTTGAGAATTTTTGCATCTATGTTCATGAGGGAGATTGGTCTGTAATTTTCTTTTTTTGCTCTATCTTTGCCTGGTTTTGGTATCAGGGTGATGCTGGCCTCATAGAAGGAGATTGGTAGGATTCCTTCTTTTTCTATTTCCTGGAAAAGCTTAAGAAGCAATGGTGTTAGCTCTTCCTTAAAAGTCTGGTAAAATTCAGCAGTGAATCCATCTGGGCCTGGGCTTTTTTTAGTTGGGAGATTATTGATAACTGCTCGGATCTCCATGTTTGTTATAGGTCTATTTAAGTGATTAATCTCATTTTGATTTAATTTAGGTAGGTCATATAGATCAAGGAAATCATCCATTTCTTTCAGATTTTCATACTTTGTGGAGTATATGCTTTTATAGTATGTCCCTATAATTTTTTGAATTTCTCTGGAATCTGTTGTGATGTTACCTTGTTCATCTCTGATTTTATTAATTTGTGTCTCTTCTCTCTTTCTTTTGGTCAGATTTGCTAAGGGTTTATCAATCTTGTTTATCCTTTCAAAGAACCAACTCTTTGTTTCATTAATTCTTTGGATTGTTCTTTTTGTTTCTATTTCATTAATTTCTGCCCTAATCTTTATTATTTCTTCCCGTCTACTACTTTTTGGTTTGCCTTGTTCTTCTTTTTCCAAGGCTTTAAGGCGAAGCATTAGGTCGTTTACTTGCGACCTTTTTAATTTCTTAATATAGGCACTTAAGGCTATAAATTTACCTCTTAGAACTGCCTTCATTGTGTCCCAGAGATTTTGGTATGTTGTGATCTAATTAGCTTTTGACTCTATAAATTTTTTGATTTCCTTTTTGATTTCTTCATTGACCCACTCATCATTTAGTAGTGTATTGTTTAGTTTCCATGATTTTGTGTATGCTCTATAGCCTTTCTTGCTACTGATTTGTAGTTTAATTCCATTGTGGTCAGATAGAATGCAAGGAATTATTTCAATTTTCCTGAATTTGTTAAGATTTGCTTTGTGTCCTAATATATGGTCTATTTTAGAGAATGTTCCATGTGCTGCTGAAAAGAATGTATATTCCGCAGCCTTTGGGTGAAATGTCCTGTATATATCTGTTAGGTCCATTCCTTCTATGACCTCATTTAGTCCAGATGCCTCTCTGTTTATTCTTTCCCTGGATGACCTGTCAATTGATGAGAGTGGGGTGTTAAAGTCACCCACCACCACTGTGTTTGGTGTTATCTGTGACCTTAGTTCTAATAGTGTTTGTTTGACGAATTTGGGAGCCCCCATGTTAGGTGCATATATGTTTAGGATTGTAATGTCCTCCTGTTGGAGTGTGCCCTTAATCAATATAAAGTGACCTTCCTTATCTTTCTTGACTAACGTCGGACTAAAGTCTACCCTGTCTGATATTAGGATAGCAACCCCTGCTTGTTTTCTAGGCCCATTTGCTTGAAACACCGTCTTCCAACCTTTCACTCTAAGATAATGTCTATCCTTTGTAGAAAGATGAGTTTCTTGGAGACAACAAATTGTAGGATCCTGCTTTTTAACCCAGTCTGCAAATCTATGTCTTTTCATTGGGGCATTGAGACCGTTGAGATTAAGAGATATTATTGAAAGGTGTGTATTTATGTTTGCCATTTGTGTGGGTGTGTGTGTGTTACTTGTTCTACCTGTGCTCTCTTCTGTTAACTGGTATTTGAGTATAGCTGGTTTTTTCTAGGTTCCTTATATGTGTGCTTTTCCTTTTGTTCAGCATGGAGGATTCTATCAAGTATTTTCTGTAGAGCTGGTTTTGTCTTCAGATACTCCTTTAACCTGCTTTTGTCATGGAATGTCTTTATTTCTCCATCTATTTGGATGGATAACTTTGCAGGATAAAGTAACATTGGTTGACAGTTGTTATCTTTCAGAACTTGGAATATATCACTCCAAGCCCTTCTGGCTTTAAAAGTTTGTGTTGAATAATCTGCTGTAATCCTGATGGGCTTGCTTTTGTAGGTAACTTGAGTTTTCTCTCTAACTGCTTTCAATATTTTTTCTTTGGTTTGTGTGTTTGGAAGTTTGAGTATAATGTGGCGAGGAGAGTTTCTTTCTGGGTTTTGTCTGGCTGGGGTTCTAAAGGCTTCCTGTATCTGTATTGGCACCTCTTTCCCAATTTGGGGGAAATTTTCCTCTATGATTTTGTTGAAGATGCCTACTATGCCTCTGGAGTGGAGTTCTTCTCCTTCTACTATGCCCTGAAATCTTATATTGGATCTTTTCATAGTGTCCCGAATATCTTGAAATTCCCACTCATACTTTTCTATAAGTTTGTCTTTCTCTTTGTTGGACTGCATTAAGTCTGCCACCTGATCTTCTAGCTTAGATATTCTGTCCTCTCCCTCTTCCATCCTACTGGTGAGATTTTCTACAGAGTTTTTTATTTCATTAACTGTGTTCTTCATTGCTAGTAATTCTGACTGGTTTTTCTTTATTATTTCTATTTCCCTATTTATGTCTTGTATTGCCTTCTTTATTTCATTAAATTGGTGTCCTGCCTCTTCTTTGATTCCTTTGATTTCCTCTTTGATTTCTTCTTTGATTGTTTTCATGTGTTCTTTGACCTCTTTGAACATATTTATAATTATTCTTTTGAACTCTTTCTCAGGCATTTCCTCTAACTCTTTCTCACTGGAGGACATTTCTGATGCATTAATACTTTTAGGTGGATTTATATCGTCTTGCTTTTTAGTGTTTCTTGTGTTATAATGTATATATTTTTGCATCTTGGATTAAGTTAATGCTTGGATTTTCTAGCTAGCTGTGTATTCTTAGCTGTATCAATTGATTTGATGTAATATATTTTCAGGGTAGGACCTTAAGGTATTAGGTGTGGCTCTTAAGACTCTCAGAGTATCTACAAAGATGTTCTTAGGGGTTGAGTTTCCCTGCTATAGGAGTATTCAAGCAGGCTGAGTGGAATAAAATACTGGTAGATTCTAAAAGTTAACTAAACACTGTACACATTCAATCAAAAACAGCCCCGAGTATGTATGCAAGAGTAGTTATTATAATGACCAGATCCTCTATCAACAAAGAGGTTTAGATTTCTGGTCTGTTGAGGAATCCAAGTCAGCTTGTGACCAAGTGAGACCCTTCCCTGGTGCAATCCCACTTACCTTGGGTGATTGTGGTCTCAGTCAAGTTCCTGCCTGGGTCGTCGGGCTGCTGTTCTGATTTCTGGAGCTGGGCACTTGCTTTTCCTACGGGGCAAACTGAGCCGCTGCTGCTGCTTCTGCTGCTGTCGTAGCTGCCACCATCGGAGCCACCACTGCTGCTGAAGCTGCCGATGCCGTGTGCACCGCTGCTGTTCACCCCGAAGCCGCTGCTGCGGGATCTGCCGCCGCTGCCGCTCCTGGGTCCGCTGCTGCTGGGGCCACTGGTACCGGTGCTGGAGCCGCTGAAGTTGCTGCCGAACTCTGCTCCTGCTTGGGTCCTGCTGTCAGCCCAAGTTGGCGTGGCCGGTCCCGGGCCGCTGCTGTGTTCACTGGAGCTGGGTTCAGGTGGTGGGGGAGGGGAAGGAGCCGTGGCTGCTCTGGTTGTATCGCTGTTCCATGTGTGCTTCTACCTCGCGGTCTGCTCTTCCCTCCGTTGCTCGCTGCCGCTCTCCCCTCACATTTCCCGAGTTGCGGAGAGCGCGGTGTGAGGGGAAAATCCCGCACCTGGCTTGTCCTGCGTCTCGAGCCGAGAGTCCGGCTGCTTTCTCTCTGAGAGTCTTAAGAGCCACACCTAACACCTTAAGCTCCTACCCTGAAAATATATAACATCAAATCAATTGATACAGCTAAGAATACGCAGCGAGCTAGAAAATTCAAGCTTTAACTTAATCCAAGATGCAAAAATATATACATTATAACACAAGAAACACTAAAAACCAAGATGATATAAATCCACCTAAAAGTATTAATGCATCAGAAATGTCCTCCAGTGAGAACGGGTTAGAGGAAATGCCTGAGAAAGAGTTCAAAAGAATGATTGTAAATATGTTTGAAGAGGTCAAAGAAAAAATCAAAAGAATCAAAGAAGAAATCAAACAGGAAATCAAAGAGGAAATCAAAGGAATCAAAGAAGATGCAGGACACCAATTTCATGAAATAAAGAAGGCAATACAAGACATAAATAAGGAAATAGAAATAATAAAGAAAAACCAGTCAGAATTACTAGCAATGAAGAACACAGTTAATGAAGTAAAAAACTCTGTAGAAAATCTCACCAGTAGGATGGATGAGGGAGCGGACAGAATATCTAAGCCAGAAGACCAGGTGGTAGATCTAATACAGTCCAACCAAGAGAAAGACAAATTTATAGAAAAGTATGAGTGGGAATTTCAAGATATTCAGGTCACTATGAAAAGATCCAATATAAGAATTCAGGGCATAGTAGAAGGAGAAGAATTCCACTCCAAAGGGATAGTAGGTGTCTTCAACAAAATCATAGAAGAAAATTTCCCCCAAATTGGGAAAGAAGAGCCAATACATATACAGGAAGCCTTTAGAACCCCAGCCACACAAAACATGGAAAGAACCTCTCCTCGCCATATTATAATCAAACTTGCAAACACACATACCTAAGAAAAAATATTGAAAGTAGTTAGAGAGAAAAATCAAGTTACCTACAAAGGCAAGCCATTAGGATTATAGCAGATTATTCAACACAAACTTTCAAAGCCAGGAGGGCTTGGAGTGATATATTCCAAGTTCTGAAAGATAACAACTGTCAACCAAGGTTACTTTATCCTGTAAAACTATCCATTCAAATAGACAGAGAAATAAAGACATTCCATGACAAAAGCAGGTTAAAGGAATATTTGAAGACAAAATCAGCTCTCAAGAAAATACTTGATAGAATCCTCCATGCTGAAAAAAAGGAAAAGCACACATATAAGGAACCTAGCAAAAAAAAGCAATACTCAAATAATAATTAACATAAGAAAGCACAGGTAGAACAGGAACCACCAAAAAGAAAAAATGGCAAACGTAATTACACACCTTTCAATAATTTCTCTTAATATCAACGTCCTCAATGCCCCAACGAAAAGACATAGGTTTGCAGACTGGGTTAAAAAGCAGGATCCTACAATTTGTTGTCTCCAAGAAACTCACCTTTTTACAAAGGATAGGCATTATCTTAGGGTGAAAGTTTGGAAAACGGTGTTTCAAGCAAATGGGCCTAGAAAAAAAGCAGGGGTTGCTACCCTAATATCTGACAAGGTAGACTTCAGTCCAACGTTAGTCAAGAAAAATAAGGAAGGTCACTTTATATTGATTAAGGGCACACTCCAACAGGAGGACCTTACAATCGTAAACATATATGCACCAAACATGGGGGCTTCCAAATTCGTCAAACAAACACTATTAGAACTAAGGTCATAGATAACACCAAACACCGTGGTGGTGGGTGACTTTAACACCCCACTCTCATCAATTGACAGGTCATCCCAGGAAAAAATAAGCAGAGAGGCATCTGGACTCACTTAGTATAATCGTTTCCAGGTCCATCCATTTTTCTACAAATTTCATAACTTCATTTTTCTTTACTGCTGAGTAGAACTCCATTGTATAAATGTGCCACATCTTCATAATCCACTCATCAGTTGAGGGACATCTAGGCTGGTTTCATTTCCCAGCTATTATAAATTGAGCAGCAATAAACATGGTAGAGCATGTATTTCTAAGGAAATGAAATGAGTCCGTTGGATATATGCCTAGGAGTGCTATAGCTGGGTCATATGGTAGAAGCTGTTTTAGGAACTTCCACACTGATTTCCACAATGGCTGGACCAGACTGCATTCCCACCAGCAGTGTAGAAGGGTTCCTTTTTTTCCACATCCCCGCCAACATTTATGATCATTTTTTTTCATGATGGTGGCCAATCTGACAGGAGTGAGATGGAATCTCAATGTAGTTTTAATCTGCATTTCCCTGATGACTAGTGACGTAGAACATTTTTTTAGATGCTTATATGCCATTTGTATTTCATCCTCTGAGAATGCTCTATTTAGCTCCACAGCCCATTTTTGGATTGGCTTGTTTGATTCCTTATTATTTAACTTTTGAGTTCTTTGTATATCCTAGATATTAATCCTCTATCAGATATATAGCTGGCAAAGATTTTTTTCCCATTCTGTAGGTTGCCTCTGCTTTTTTCACTGTGTCCTTTGCAGAGCAAAATCTTGGTAACTTCATGAGGTCCCAGTGATTAATCTGTGGTTTTATTGCCTGAGCAATTGGGGTTGTATTCAGAAAGTCTTTGCCAAGACCAATATGTTGGAGTGTTTCGCCTACTTTTTCCTCTAGCAGTTTCAGAGTTTCAGGTGTGATGTTAAGGTCTTTAATCCATTTGGACTTAATTCTTGTGCATGACGAGAGAGAAGAATCTATTTTCATCCTTCTGCAAATATATATCCAGTTTTCCCACCACCATTTGCTGAAGAGGCTGTCTTTACTCCAATGAGTATTTTGGGCATTTTTATCGAATATCAGGTGGCTATAGCTACCTGGACTTACATCTGGGTCCTCTATCCTGTTACACTGATCTACATGTCTGTTTTTGTGCCAGTACCATGCTGTTTTTGTTACTATGGCTCTGTAGTATAGGTTAAAATCAAGTATGGTGATAACACCAGCCTTATTTTTGTTGACCAGTATTATTGTAGATATTCGAAATTTTTTGTGATTCCAAATGAATTTTTGAATTGTTTTTTCTATGTCCATAAAGAATGCTTTTGCAATTTTGATAGGGATTGCATTAAATGTGTAGATTGCTTTTGGTAAGATTGCCATTTTAACAATATTGATTCTTCCAATCCAGGAACAAGGGATGTTTCTCCAGTTTCTAGTGACTTCTGTAATTTCTCACTTGAGTGTTTTAAAGTTCTCATTGTTGAGATTCTTTACTTCCTTGGTTAGGTTTATTCCAAGGTACTTTATTTATTTATTTATTTTTTGATGTAATTATGAATGGGAGTGATTCTCTGATTTCATCCTTTGTGTGTTTGTTGTTAGCATATATGAAGGCTAGTGATTTCTGTGTATTTATTGTGTATCCTGCTACATGGCTGTAGGTTTTGATCAGCTCTAAGAGTTTGCTAGTAGAGTTTTAGGGTCCTTGATGTATACAATCTTGTCATCTGCAAATAATGATAACTTGATTTCTTCCTTTCCAACTGTATCCCTTTTATATGTGTCTCTTGCCTTTTTGCTATGGCTAAGACTTCCAAACCTATATTAAATAAAAGTAGGTCAGTGGACACCCTTGTCTTGTTCCTGATTTTAGTGGGAAAGCTTCCACTTTTTCCCCATTTAGTAATATGTGGGCTGTAGGCTTGTCATAAATAGCTTTTATTATATTGAGATATGTTCCTTCAATTCCCAGTCTCTGTAGGACTTTTATCATGAAGGGATGTTGGATTTTGTCAAATGCTTTCTCTGCATCCAATGAGATGATTGTGGTGGTTTGATTCAGGTTTCCCCCATAAACTTAGGTGTTCTGAATGCTAGGTTCCCAGCTGATGGATATTTGGGAATTAATGCCTCCTGGAAGGAGTGTATTGTTGGGGGCGGGCTTAAGGGCTTTATAGCCAGTTTCCCCATGCCAGTGTTTGGCACACCTTCCTGTTGCTGTGTTCCACCTTACGTTGGCCAGGGGGTGATGTCCACCCTCTGCTCATGCCATCGTTTTTCCCTGCCATCGTGGAGCTTCCCCTTGAGCCTGTAAGCCAAAATAAATCTCTTTTTCCCAGAAGCTGCTCTTGGTTGGGTGATTTCTAACAGCAATGCGAACCGGACTGCAACAGTAAAGTGATACCGAGGAATGGGATTGCTGCTAGACACCTGACTGTGTGGCTTCGGCCTTTTGAAGCTGATTTACAAGAGGAATGTGGAAGGAGTTGAAACCTTGGCCTAAGAGATGCCTTGCAGTGCTGTAAGTACAGCTTGATGGTCTATCCTGGTCAGAGCTGAAAGACCTGAAGGCAGTAAGAACTATGGACTGTGAGGTTTGTTTGGCTTATGAGGGCAAGAAAGAGCTTTGCTTGGACTGGGCTAGCAGTTTGTGTAGAAGCTTGCTCTTGTGCCCATGAACTGAGAAGTTGTGCAGGGTTGCTTTGTGTAGAAATGAACTGGTGTGTGCAGAGGGATATGGCACAGAAAGGAAAATCTTTGGGTGAACTGCTGCCCGTTCAGCTGCAACTGAGAGATAACAACCTTTGAGACTGGGCTAGCTGACCTGCACTGGGGCAACAGGAAGAATGTCAGCTCTTTAGAAGGGGCCTGAGTGCTCAAGGAGTGCCCTGTTCTTCAAAGTCTGCTTTATTTCCCCCTGGATTAACAAATTGGCACCTAACTGGTATCGTGGAGTATAAAATGCTGGAAAGAGGGTCATTGAGTTTGCAACACGGTCTTGTGTTTTGGAAATGGCCATGGGCAGTGTGAAGCAGGTTTGCTGGTTGCCTGCATAGAGACCCCATGGGGCCATGAGGATGAACCGTGGCTTGCAGTGGAGACCCAGTGGAGATGCTGGGACCATGAGATAGCTGCTGAGGAGCTGCCGGTCCCCATGAAGTTTTCCAGGACTGTGAGTAGCCTAGCTGGAGGGGTGGAATTGGAATGCCAGAGACTCGTTGCTGGTTAGAATTATCGGACTTGAAGATTTGGCACTTGTTTGAGTTGCTGGACTTGAAGCTACAGAGTTTGATATTTTCCCTAGTTGTTTTAAATCTTGTATTGGTTGAATGTTTCTTTGCTATGCCCAATGCCATCTTTTGCAGTGTGAATATTTATTCTGTGTCATTATGGTTTTTTTGAGGTTATATTTTGGTATTATGGCTCAGTTAAAAGATCTTGAACTATGGGGATGTATGAATATCATTGGAATTGATAAAAACTATGGGGACTTTTAAAGTCAGACAGAATGCATTGCATTTTACATCATGTATGGTTATCAGTTTATGGGGGCCAGGGGCGGAATGTGGTGGTTTGATTCAGGTGTCCCCCATAAACTTGGGTGTTCTGAATGCTAGGTTCCCAGCTGATGGATATTTGGGAATTAATGCCTCCTGGAAGGAGTGTATTGTTGGGGGCTGGCTTAAGGGCTTTGTAGCCAGTTTCCCCATGCCAGTGTTTGGCACACCCTCCTGTTGCTGTGTTCCACCTTACGTTGGCCAGGGGGTGATGTCCACCCTCTGCTCATGCCATCGTTTTTCCCTGCCATCGTGGAGCTTCCCCTTGAGCCTGTAAGCCAAAATAAATCTCTTTTTCCCAGAAGCTGCTCTTGGTTGGGTGATTTCTAACAGCAATGCGAACCGGACTGCAACAATGATCATGTGATTTTTGTCCTTCAACCCATTTATATAATGTATTACATTTATAGATTTGCGTATGTTGAACCATCCCTGCCTCTCTGGGCTAAAGCCTACTTGGTCAGGGTGAATGATCTTTTTGATATACTCTTGTATTCTGTTTGCCAATATTTTGTTGAGTATTTTTGCATCTATGTTCATGAGGGAGATTGGTCTGCAATTTTCTTTTTTTGTTCTATCTTTGCCTGGTTTTGGTATCAGAGTGATGCTTGCCTCATAGAAGGAGTTTGGTAGAATTCCTTCTTTTTCTATTTCCTGGAAAAGCTTAAGAAGCAACGGTGTTAGCTCTTCCTTAAAGGTCTGGTCAAATTCAGCAATGAATCCATCTGTGCCTGGGCTTTTTTTAGCTGGGAGGTTATTGAGAACTGTTCATATCTCCATGTTTGTTATAGGTCTATTTAAGTGATTAATCTCATTTTGATTTAATTTAGGTAGGTCATATAAATCAAGGAAATAATCCATTTCTTTCAGATTTTCATACATTGTGGAGTATATGCTTTTATAATATTTCCCTATGATTTTTTGAATTTCTCTGGAATCTGTTGTGATGTTACCTTGTTCATCTCTGATTTTATTAATTTGTGTCTCTTCTCTCTTTCTTTTGGTCAGATTTGCTAAGGGTTTATCAATCTTGTTTATCCTTTCAAAGAACCAACTCTTTGTTTCATTAATTCTTTGGATTGTTCTTTTTGTTTCTATTTCATCAATTTCTGCCCTAATCTTTATTATTTCTTCCTGCCTACTGATTTTTGATTTGCCATGTTCTTCTTTTTCCAAGGCTTTAAGGTGAAGCATTAGGTCGTTTACTTGCAACCTTTCTAATTTCTTAACATAGGCACTTAAGGCTATAAATTTACCTCTTAGAACTGCCTTTAATATGTCCCAGGCATTTTGATGTGTTGTGTTCTCATTGTTTGACTTTATAAATTTTTTGATTTCCTTCTTGATTTCTTCATTGAACCATTCATCATTTAGTAGTGTATTGTTTAGTTTCCATGATTTTATGTATGCTATATAGCCTTTCTTGCTACTGATTTGTAGTTTAATTCCATTGTGGTCAGCTACAATGCAAGGAATTATTTCAATTTTCCTGAATTTGTTAAGATTTGCTTTGTGTCCTAATATATGGTCTATTTTAGAGAATGTTCCATGTGCTGCTGAAAAGAATGTATATTCTGCAGCCTTTGGATGAAATGTCCTGTATATATCTGTTAGGTCCATTCCTTCTATGACCTCATTTAGTCCAGATGTCTCTCTGCTTATTTTTTCATGGGATGACCTGTCAGTTAATGAGAGTGGGGTGTTAAAGTCACCCACCACCACTGTGTTTGGTATTATCTGTGACCTTAGTTCTAATAGTGTTTTTTTTGATAAATTTGGGAGCCCCCATGTTAGGTGCATATAAGTTTAGGATTGTAATGTGCTCCTGTTGGATGTGCCCTTAATCAGTATAAAGTGACCTTCCTTATCTTTCTTGACTAATGTTGGACTAAAGTCTACCTTGTCACATATTAGGATAGCAACCCTTGCTTGTTTTCTAGGCCCGTTTGCTTGAAACACCGTCTTCCAACCTTTCACCCTAAGATAATGTCTATCCTTTGTAGAAAGGTGAGTTTCTAGGAGACAACAAATTTTAGGATCCTGCTTTTTAACCCAGTCTGGAAACCTATGTCATTTCGTTGGGGCATTGAGGCCGTTGATATTAAGAGATATTATTGAAAGGTGTGTATTTATGTTTGCCATTTTTTTGTGTGTGTGGTTCCGGTTCTACCTGTGCTGTCTTGTGTTAACTAATATTTGAGTATTGCTTTTTTTTGCTAGGTTCCTTATATGTGTGCTTTTCCTTTTCTTCAGCATGGAGGATTCTATCAAGTATTTTCTTTAGAGCTGGTTTTTTCTTCAAATACTCCTTTAATCTGCTTTTGTCATGGAATGTCCTTATTTCTCCGTCTATTTGAATGGATGACTTTGCAGGATAAAGTAACCTTGGGTGACAGTTGTTATCTTTCAGAACTTGGAATATATCACTCCAAGCTCTTCTGGCTTTGAAAGTTTGTGTTGAATAATCTGATGTAATCCTGATGGGCTTGCTTTTGTAGGTAACTTGATTTTTCTCTCTAACTTCTTTCAGTATTTTTTCCTTGGTTTCTGTTTCATAGTTTGAATATAATATGATGAGGAGAGGTTCTTTCTAGGTTTTGTCTGGCTGGGGTTCTAAAGGCTTCCTGTATCTGTATTGGCTCTTCTTTCCCAATTTGGGGGAAATTTTCTTCTATGATTTTGTTGAAGACACCTACTATCCCTTTGGAGTGGAATTCATCTCCTTCTACTATGCCCTGAATTCTTATATTGGATCTTTTCACAGTGACCTGAATATCTTGAAATTCCCACTCATATTTTCTATAAGTTTGTCTTTCTCTTTGTTGGACTGTATTAGATCTGCCATCTGGTCTTCTAGCTTAGATATTCTGTCCTCTCGTTCATCCATTCTACTGGTGTGATTTTATACAGAGTTTTTTATTACATTAACTGTGTTCTTCATTGCTAGTAATTCTGACTGGTTTTTCTTTATTATTTCTATTTCCTTATTTATGTCTTGTATTGCCTTATTTATTTCATGAAATTGGTGTCCTGCGTCTTCTTTGATTCCTTTGATTTCCTCTTTAAGTTCCTCTTTGACTCCTTTGATTTGTTCTCTGACTTCTTTGAATATATTTACAATCATTCTTTTGAACTCTTTCTCAGGCATTTCCTCTAACTCAATCTCACTGGAGGTCATTTCTGATGCATTAATACTTTTAGGTGTATTTATATCGTCTTGCCTTTTAGTGTTCCTTTTGTTATAATTTATATATTTTTGCATCTTGGATTAAGATAATGCTTGTATTTTCTAGCTAGCTGGGTATTCTTAGCTGTATCATTTGATTTGATATTATATATTTTCAGGGTAGGAGCTTAAGATCTTAGGTGTGGCTCTTAAGACTCTCAGAGTATCTACAAAGTTGCTCCTAGGGGTTGAGTTTCCTTGCTATAGAATATTCATGTAGGGTGAGTGGAAATACAGGTAGATTCTAAAAGTTAAGTTAACACTGTCCTCATTCAATCAAAAACAGCCCCAATTATGTATGCCAGAGTAGTTATTATTACAACCAGATCCTCTATCAACATAGAGGTTAAGATTTCTGGTCTGTTGAGGGATCCAAGTCAGCTTGTGACCAAGTGAGACCCTTCCCTGGTGCAATCCCAGTTACCTTGGATGATTTTGGTCTCACTCAAGTTGCTGCCTGGTCGTCGGGCTGCTGTTCTGATTTCTGGAGCTGGGCACTGGCTTTTCCTGCAGGGCAAACCGAGCCTGGCAACTGTGTCCCTGCAGATCAGCACCCCGCTGCTGGAACTGCTGCTGCTAAAGCTGCCTCTGATGGGTGTGTCAGCTGCTGAAGCTGCTGCTGCTGGGTCTGCCGCTGCTGTGTCTGCCACTGATGCCGCTCCTGGGTCTGCTGCTGCTGGCTCTGCCCCTGATTCCGCTCCTGGGTCTGCTGCTTTGGGGCCTCTGTTACCAGTGCCAGAGCTGGTGGGTCCCGCTGTTGGCCCAAGTTGGCGTGGCTGGGTCCCAGTACCGCTGCTCTGTTCGCTGGAGCTGGGCTTAGGCAGTGGGGGAGGGGAGGGAGCCGCAGCTGCTCTGGATCTCCCGCTGTTCCACATGTTCTTCTACTTCGTTGTGTGTTCCTCCGTTGCTCACTGCCACTCTCCCTTCACATTTCCTGAGTTTCGGAGAGCGACGGTGTGAGTGGAAGCTCCTGCACCTGGCTTTTCCTGCGGCTGGAGCTGAGTCTGGCGGCTTTCCGGTGCGCTGCCGCCGCTGCGGTTGCCAGAGCTGCCCGGGCCACTTTTGTCGGCCTGTGCGGGCTCTGGATGCTCTGGATCTCTTCTACTTCTCTGCTGCTGCTTCAATTTCCTATACACCTCACTTTTTAGTAAAAGTGTGTATTTTGCTGGTTTTTTTTTTTTTTTTTTGGTCTTTTTTTCCCCCCAGGCTGCTTTGGTGTGGTACCTATGCCACCATCTTCAGGACACAAAGCAAATCTTAACAAATTCAGGAAAATTGAAATAATGCCTTGGATTCTATCTGAACACAATGGAATTAAACTACAAATAAGTAGGAAGAAAGGCTATATAACAAAATAATGGAAACTAAACAATACACTACTAAATGATGAATGGGTCAATGAAGAAATCAGGAAGGAAATCAAAAAATTTATACAGTCAAATGATAATGAGAACACTACATATCAAAATCTCTGGGACACAATGAAGGCATTTCTAAGAGGTAAATTTATAGCCTTAAGTGCTTATATTAAGAAATTAGAAAGGTTGCAAGTAAATGACCTATTGCTTCACTTTAAAGCCTTGGAAAAAGAAGAACAAGGCAAAGAAAAAATAAGTAAACAGGAAGAAATAATAAAGATTAGGGCAGAAAAAAATGAAATAGAAACAAAATAAAACCATCCAAAGAATTAATGAAATAAAGAGTTGGTTCTTTGAAAGGATAAACAAGATTGATAAACCCTTAGCAAATCTGACCAAAAGAAAGAGAGAAGAGACACAAATTAATAAAATCAGAGATGAACAAGGTAACATCGCAACAGATTCCAGAGAAATTCAAACAATCAGAGGGACAACTATTAGAGCTCATCAAACCTACAGCTATGTAGCAGGATACAAAGTAAATACACAGAAGTCAGTAGCCTTCTTATATGAAAACAACAAACACACCGAGGATGAAATCAGAGAATCATTCCCATTCACAATTGCATCAAAAAAAAAATAAAGTACCTTGTAATAAACCTAACGAAGGAAGTAAAGAATCTCTACAATGAGAACTTTAAAACACTCAAGTGAGAAATTGCAGAAGACACTAGAAAGTGGAGAAACATCCCTTGTTCCTGGATTGGAAGAATCAACATTGTGAAAATGGCAATGTTACTTAAAGCAATCTACACATTTAATGCAATCCCTATCAAAATTCCAAAGGCATTCTTCATGGAAATAGAAAAAACAATCCAAAAATTCATTTGGAATCACAAAAAGCTCGAATATCTATAATAATTCTGGTCAACAAAAGTAAGGCTGGTGTTATCACCATACCTGATTTTAAATATTTTTTTTGTTGTTCATTTTTTATTTATTTATTTGAGAGCGACAGACACAGGGAGAAAGACAGATAGAGGGAGAAAGATAGAATGGGCGTGCCAGGGCTTCCAGCCACTGCAAACAAACTCCAGACACGTGTGCCCCCTTGTGCATCTGGCTAACGTGGGACCTGGGGAACCGAGCCTTGAACCGGGGTCCTTAGGCTTCACAGGCAAGCGCTTAACCGCTAAGCCATCTCTCCAGCCCACCATACCTGATTTTAACCTATGCTACAGAGCCATAGTAACATAAACAGCATGGTACTGGCACAGAAACAGACATGTAGATCAGTGGAACAGAATACATGACCCAGATGTAAGCCCAAGTTGCTATAGCTACCTGATATCTGATAAAAATGCCAAAAGTACTCATTGGAGAAAAGACAGCCTCTTCAGCAAATGGTGGTGGGAAAACTGGATATATATCTGCAGAAGGATGAAAATAGATTCTTCTCTCTTTCCATGCATGAGAATTAAGTCCAAATGGATTAAAGACCTTAACATCAGACCTGAAACTCTGAAACTGCTAGAGGAAAAAGTAGGGGAAACCCTTCAACAGATTGGTCTTGGCAAAGACTTTCTGAATACAACCCCAATTGCTCAGGCAATAAAACCAGAGATTAATCACTGGGACCTCATGAAGTTACAAAGATTTTGCTTTGCAAAGGACACAGTGAAAAAAGCAAAGAGGCAACCTACAGAATGGGAAAAAATCTTCGCCAGCTATATATCTGATAGAGGATTAATATCTAGGATATACAAAGAACTCAAAAAGTTAAATATTAAGGAATCAAGAAGCCAATCAAAAAATGGCTTATGGAGCTAAATAGAGCATTCTCAAAGGTAGAAATACGAATGGCATATAAGCATCTAAAAAAAACGTTCTACGTCTCTAGTCATCAGGGAAATGCAGATTAAAACTACATTGAGGGGCAGGGACAAGGGAAAAGAGGGTACCAACACATGATGTATCCATACAAAATATATTGTTAATTATAACAATAATAAAATAAATAATTAAAAACTGTGCAGATCCAGTTACCATAATGAAGTTTAAAAAAGGGCTGAGTGGTCTTCCTTACATTTGTAATCAGTTCCATGTAGCTGGGATGAATATCCAAACCAGACACAGTTCATAGGAAGAAGGGTTTAGTTCAGTTTACAGATCCCTAGGGAAGTTCCATAAATCCCAGCAGAGTCACCACCAAACGGTCAGCACCACGAGAAAACACAGCCAACAAAGAACTAAAACAGCCAGCCACAAAACTGGCAGTAAATATCAGTGACCCAGGCAGAGCTCAAAACCACTCTGTATACCTTTAGGCAAGAATTCAGCTCCACCCTCAAACATACCTTAGAGCTGGACTGCAGTGACACCTTCTCTACCCGGATCACTGGAGACAAGCTTTAATAACACTCCTGAATCTACTTGGGGACATACATTCAAACTACCATATCTGCCAATTAAGCAAGCTGTAGGCTCACAAATCTTTGCTAGTACCTGACTGAGGCTATTAAAATTCTGAAAGCCTAGGTGAGGTTGCTGTGCTATGGAAAGCACTTTGGCATGATTGTATCTTACCATTTAGTAGTCGTTTTCCCAAAGCACCCATCTTGAGCTTATACTTTTTTTTTTTTTTTTTTCCTTGCAGGAAAACAAGCCTAGAACTTGTCAGGAGAGGCAACCGCCCCTTATCTTTTTTCAAATACTGTCATAAGTATATACAAATCCTGTCTCACAAAGGCTTTGGCTACAAGAGGAAATATAACCAAACAACACTTGCCCCAAATTGTGAAAGCCCTAATACAGTGAAGAGTAAATTTAATTAGGGATTATGCCCTGATTCATCTTCATCTCTCCACAGAAAGCAAGGGGTCCTTATTGTGGAGAAAGGTGTCTTTAAAGGGAGAAAATAGGAGCAAAGTGGAAGGTAAGTGAGTAGACTGGATTTGATCTGGCATAAGTGGCCCCTTAGGGCTGGTTTAGTCAAGTGCAATTGCCTGGGAGATGGAAGCTGTCTTCTGTGTTTGTGTCTACTTAGGGGCAGTAGAATTGAAATTTCACTTTAAACATGCTTTCCACTCTCATGCATATGGCCTAATCCATGCACACATGGTGTAAAGGTCTTTTCTCTGGGATAAAAATTAATAAAGTTATAAGTGACTGCCTAGGAGAGCAGGTTCTAGAGTTTGCTTTAGCAACTAGGAAAACAACAGATGGTGGGAAGTTTGCTTATCCTGCTTGAAACCACACAATGGCAGCAAAGCTGTCATTGGATTTTGAGGAGTTTTGTTTGGGTTCCATTCAAGTGGTGTTTCAAATGTTGTGGTGTATTCAAGTGTACCACTGGATGATTAGTGGGTTTCCCCTAATTTTTTTTAAAGCATTAGTACAGGCAGTCCATTAATTCTCTGGAAAGAACATGTCTGAAATGATGAACAAAACATGCTCTGAGGCCGTACCTGATGGCCTGACCTAATGCTGCCCTTTTGCCCCCTATCCCAGTTCAATCAAGTCTTGTCATCTTTTTTTTTTTTCTTTTCTCCCTCACCATCATTATTCCAGATTGCCATTTCCCAAATTTGCTACCTCAAGAAAAGAGAGGCCTGGGATCCAATTCTTTCCTCATAAATTTGACTTTACATGTCACCTGAGCTTTCCAAAGAGCTAAACTTTGCTATGTCATAATCCACTACTTTTTTTTTTTTTTTTTAAATTAAGATCCAACCAGGCTAGAAATCTGGCTCCTGTTGCCTGTCATCTTGCTCTGGTATCTTCATAGCCTGTACATCTGTACTTCTTTGGCTGGGCAGTAGCTCCCACTTATGACATGTTATATTAGTTAAGACTTTGCTTCATTGTAAGTACATTCCTGGCATAAACAACTTGAAGGTAGAACGCTTTATTTCGTGAGGGTTAGTCCATGGTTGGTTTGTCTCATGCATCTGGGAGATCATCATGGTAGTAGGAGGGCATGGCAGAATAGTCTTCACTATATAGCAAACAAGCACGAAAGCATGACAAGGAAAGGTATAGATAAGATACTACCAAGGACATTTCTCCATCAACCTACTTCCTCTAGTCAAGTTCTACTTCTTAAAGTTTCTGTAACCTTCCAAGATAGCCCTCCTATCTGGGGAACAAATGTTCTACCCATGAAGCTGGGGGCAGGACACATTTCAATTTGAACCATAACACATATGAAAACCTTACCTGTACATGGTTTCTTGGACATCTTGCCCATCCCCAATCCCTCCCTGCTCCCCGCTTTCTCTCATTCATGTGTTTGTGTGGGTATAATATAAGTGTGGTATGGTATTTGATGGCAGTTGTGGGTGGTGTGTACATGTATATATGCAGATGCACACAATGCATCTGCATATATACATGCACAGAGGACATTGAATGTCCTCCTTTATTGATCATATGCATATTTCCCTGATATGGAGTCTCTCAACCTGGAGCTGCTGTTTTTATTCAGTGAACCTAAACAATTCTTTAGTCTCTGCCATCTTCAGGACTGGGGTTATAGACGTGTGTGGCCTCACCCAGCTTTTTAAAAATTATTATTACTATTTTTCATTTTATTTAAGAGAGAGAGAGAGAGAGAATGGGCACACCAGGGCCTCCAGCCACTGCACATGAACTCTATATACACTTGCCACCTTGTGAATTTGGCCTACATGGGTCTTGAGCAATCTAAACTAGGTCCTTTGGCTTTCAGGCAAGTACTGTAACTGTTAAGCCATTCCTCCGGTCCTTCACCCAGCTTTTAATGCAGCTGCTGGAGACCCAAACCTGGACAGAGCTGTAATCAGTTTCACATTGCTGAGATGAACATCCATCCAAACACAGTTTTTGTTTGATTGTTTTTGTTTTTGTTTTTCAAGGTAGGGTTTCATTCTAGTCCAGGCTGACCTGGAATTCACTATGTAGTCTCAGGGTAGCCTCAAACTCAGTTATCCTCCTACCTCTGCCTCCCAAGTGCTGGGATTAAAAGCATAAACTACCATGAGAGGAAGGGATTTATTTCAAGCTTACAGATTCAGAACAAGTGCCATTAATAGTGGAAGAAGTGGGCTTCCATTCATAAATCCAAGGAGAGACAGAAACAACCACCAACCAGCAAACACTAAAAGCAGCAAACATAAAACTGGCAGCAAGCAGGACCCCCTCCACTCCCCCCCCCCCGAAAAGCTCAAACTGCTTTCTTATACTTTTGGCCTAGAATTCAGATCTGTCCCTGATGACACCTTATGGTTGGACTTCAGAACCCACTGCTGGTGACACCTTCTCTAGCCATGTGACTGGAGAACCAAGTTATAAGCTTAATTTTAACACATGCGTCAATGGGGGACAAAGTACTACATGCAGTCTCAAGTCCTTTCCCTCCAGCTCTCATGATTAAGAGGCAAGAGCTCTTACCTGCTGAACCATCTTTCCAACCCTTCTCTTCCCTTTTTCTGACTACTTTCCAGAGGAACTTTCCTTATCTTTCTGCTCCTGTACTCCCACAGCATCTGCTGTGTTCACAGCTTTTCAGCAGCACTTCCCTTCACTGATTCTTACTATAATAACTGGTGTGCACATCTGACCTTCCCTACCACTATGAGCTACTTGAATGGCCATGGAAGGAAGAGTGTTGCCAGATGACAGTGAGGGGCTAAAAGACTAAGTGCCAAAGATTACAGCAAGGCAGAGATTTGCTACCAGTTTAATGCTATAATTCCTTATATATAAAATCTAATTGCTGCACAGCTCATTATATATGTTGGCAAAACTGAGAACATCTGCAATCAAATGCTCCATTTTGTGTGAATATTTAATGCTGTGATAATAAGTGTATATAATGAAATATATGACATTACCTGAAATATAAGTAAACAATTTTAATTGTCAAAAACTCCTAGAAAATCCTCAAAAGGGTTCTATTTGTAGTTGCTAACTTACTATTTGGAGAAAGAAAGGAAGAAAATAAAATCTGATGTACAAAGGACTTTTTACCTAGCAGATTTATAAGGACTCTTGTCATTAATTTAACTTCCTTTTTGGAAATGAAGAGGAAATTTTGCCACTTCTCAATATTTGCATATGCAAAAGAGACATGAATCACAAGGATATAGAGGTGAACCCTGATTTATGACAACATCAGGAAAATGGCTAAAATTAAGTATAGTTAAGGATGACTCAACGTGCAATAAGGGAATTTCCAGTGATTTGGCAACAAATGTAGCAGCCAATCTCCAGAACATATTCCCAAGAAGCAGGACACATGACAGCTGCTTAATTTGATCTGTTGATATTTCATGTTAGTTGGTTTGACCTTTTCTGTTGAGAGATAGAGAGAACAGAATCTTAGTAATTGATGATATTTATAACTTAATAGCATTGGAAATAAAACCTCCAATAATCTGCAAGTAGCTAAATATCAGCATTCTAATCAGTCTGAATTATACAGAAATAACATTAGAAATAATAGAATGAGGAGATGTTCTTGAGGAGAAAGCTATGTGAAAAGTTAAAATTTAACATTAGAAATAATAGAATGAGGAGATGTTCTTGAGGAGAAAGCTATGTGAAAAGTTAAAATTTAGGTGCATAGTTTTGAAAAGAACACAAGACATCAGTGGATTTAATTTTTTACTTCAGGCAAGAATCTCTCCAAGCCACTGACCTCTAAGAACTTAAAAACCTGTATGTAGTAAAGGGAGGTCACTGCCCCTCCCTATCTTACTTTTCCAGGGCTCTAATAACAGATTGCCACAGATTTAGTGACGTTAAATGACAGTATTGATTATTACTTCCTAAATATTGATGTCTTTCAGACAATCACACCATTATGTTTTGCATTTTGGTCATATACCTTTAATGACATTCAACTTAGAACTTATAGAAAGCTGCCTTATTTTCATCTACTTTTTGAACCAAATTTGTCTATTTGTGACCCTTTTTCTTATCAAAATTATAAACTCTCAAAGGGCAGCTGGGACAAAATACCTGACAGAAATTATATCTTAAGGCAGGAAGGGTTTATTTCAATCTAGTTTCAGGTGAGTGCCCATCATGGCAAGGAAAGCATAGCAAGAGCAGGAAACTGGCATTAAACCCACACACCAGCAGAGAGGGAGTGTTAGAGTGATGAAATAGTGGTTGCTCACCTAGCTCTCGTTTTATATACTGTTCAGTTGCCCCACCCTTGAGATGGTGTCACCTACAGTCAGGGCCAGTCCTCTCACAGATTGTCCAGAAATTTCTTTCATGGAGATTCTAAATCCTGTCAAGTTGGTAACTAGTGATGAATTATTTTCTTATTTCTTTATGATGTTTAGTGGGTACAGTGGCCATTTTAGGGTTTCTTATTTATAAACAACCAACTAGTTACAATGTGCCAACATCTGTACCTTTGCTGCAGTAGGATTTTTCCAATAAAGAAAGTTAGATAGCCTGAGGAAATATAAAAGTATACTCCTTCCTATCTCCCTTGTCTATAACTTTACCAGAATAAATAATTCATTTATATCCTATAAGAAAGTTCCAGACATAAGCTTATTATGTCTTTGAAAAATGCATATAAAATTATTCATAGGTGCCAAATTGCCTGTTGAGAAGATTTTTGTGGGCTAAAACCCTGAGTTTTTCAAGGGTTGGAAGTTTGGTGGACAGGGATGAGTCACTTAATAGGAAGAAGGGTCAGAACATATTCTTGTCTCAATAATACCAGTGATTTTCCACACTTTTCAGTCAAAAAACATGCAGAATTTCTTTGCTTAGCCTGTAAGTAAAGTTGCAAGGAAAAGGTCAGCTGTGGATCTGGTTACTAGAGATGGTCACTGCTTAGGATGGTGAATATTGCTTTGCGTCTTTTCCACACAATATGGGTGCACATGTGTAAAATGTAAATGCAATCATATTGAATCTTCATCTGTCATACTTTTTCATCCTTTTTTCAGAATGTGGTAGATTTAACAAGCAGAAAAAGCAAGAATATAAAATAATTCAACAATATAGTTAAAAATGAATACAAAGATACATACTCCTACATAAACTCATTATTATAAAGTAAAATTTATTATATGTACTTGGCTACAGAGCAAGTGATAGTGATTTGAGTATTAGCAAGTAGAACTCTTGGTCATATTACATGATCACAATTCAATAAATAAAAGTTAATAGTAAAAAGATGAAACATGTAAAAGTACTTTCTATTAAAAAAAATGAGGTTCTAACTAACCTTAGAACAAAGGCAATTTTAAAAGAAAAACTAGGCTGGGCAATGTAGACAAATACTAGATGATTGGCTTAGACTAGGGCCCTGGGTAATATTCCTAGCATCACAAGAAAGGAAGGGAGTATAGGGGGATGAAGGGAGAGTAAGGAAAGGGAGGGAAAGAAGAAAGGAAAAGAAGAAAAAGAATGAGAATGAAAGGAAGGAATGAAGAAAGGAAGGAAGCAAAGACTAATAAATTACATCAAGACCAATGAAGACAAGAATAACTCACATTAGAAGAGAATTTTAAGTCCTAAATTCCTTTCCTGGCATGCACACATACAACTCAGAAGAGAAGGCTTCTCATTTGCTAACCTTGCAGTAAGTAGCTATGGCAGCTGGTGGGTCTGCTAAGGGTGAACCTAAGTAGTTTTGAAACTTCTCATTAGTGGAGGCTGAGGTCATTGACAGCAAGTGCCAGGAACAGGGCTAACATCATGGGACATTAATGATGGACCCATTGTGGTGGACCTACTTGGCTTAGCACATTGCATCAGGTTATAAATCGCCACTTTTGATAATATTTTCTTACTATAACAACAAACAAAATCAGTTGGTTCAACTTTGTAAGCCTGTGTGGCTGCTTTATAAAGGAAGAGTTTAAGATGTATTTTCAGTGATAGTGATTTGAGAAAAATTAAGTAAAAAATCTAGTTTCATAAATTACAAATGGGTCACTAAGCAAGGTGTAAAGAAACATAGGTTTTTATATTCTACATTTCAAATTAATAAACACTGGAGTCATATTCATGTTTGGGATTGCATTTATGTTCTCCACTCATCAGTTTATCACAGATATTTTAGCAACAATTTTTATTAGGAGCTTTAATATATGAACATATTGCATATTCACATCAGGTCATCCTCTTTTGTTCCCTCTCCCCAAACCCCATTCCACAGAGGGCCCTCCTTAGTGGGGGAATTCTTAGTCACTGAGGGGTGGTGAGTGTACAAGTTAGTTCCTATAGGGAAGACAATGCCTCATCATATGCCTTCCCACTCTGTAGCTCTTACATTCTTTTTTTTTTTTTAAAATTTTTATTTATTTGAGAAAGACAGACACAGAGAGAAAGACAGATAGAGGGAGAGAGAGAGAGAGAATGGGCGCGCCAGGGCTTCCAGCCTCTGCAAACGAACTCCAGACGCGTGTGCCCCCTTGTGCATCTGGCTAACGTGGGACCTGGGGAACCGAGCCTCGAACCGGGGTCCTTAGGCTTCACAGGCAAGCGCTTAACCGCTAAGCCATCTCTCCAGCCCAGCTCTTACATTCTTTCTGCTTCCTCTTCCACAATGTTCCCTGAACCTTGGAGGGCATGGTAGAAGTTTCCTTTGGTTTTGAATACTCAGCAACCTCTTACTTTCTGCTTTGGTGAGTTTTGATTCTTCTCAGTGTCTATGGCCATCTCCTTTGAGAAGATTCTCTTTAATCTGATGTTTCCTCTGTAATGTTTCCTGGACTCTGACAGGTATGATAGAGATGACTTATCTTGTTCTAAGTAGGTGGTTTTCTGTTTTGGGCCTTTTGAACAGTCTTTGGTCTCATGGGTATTCACTGCTCTCTGTAAAAAGTAGATTCTCTAGCCAAGAGTGAGAGCAGCATGGATCAAGGGGATAAACTTAGACATTAGAAAACTTTTTATTTTGTTTATTTATTAAACATTTTATTCTTATTTATTTATTTATTTGGTATAGAAAGAAGGAAGGAGAGAGAGAATGGGCTCGTCAGGGCCTCCAGCCACTGCAAACAAACTCCAGATGCATGCTTCCCCTTGTACATCTGGCTAATGTGGGTCCTGAGGTACTGGACCTGGGACCTTCAGCTTTGTAGACAAATGCCTTAACCGCTAAGCCATCCATCCAGCCCTAGAAGACTTTTGGTAAGAATAACCATTATTTTTAACCAAATACTAAGGAAGCTTCCCTCTATGGTCTATGACCATACAAGTCATAGGCTTCTCACTTGGTTCTCAGTACCAGGCACAAATTCCTTCCTATGGAGCAGGCCTCATATCTACTCAGAGAGCATCTGATGGCCCCATAAACTGTGTGCTACTGTTGCACTTGTGGGTACCTCTTGCCTGGATAGTTGATTTTGTAGCCTGCAGAACCCACTCCTTGTTCACACTGCTGGTGACCATTATTCCCCAGAAGCTCTCATAGTGTTTCCCAACACTGCATGCTAGCCAGCACAGAGCTAGCCATCTCAGTTTCAATGATAAATAGCATGAACCATTTAAGGTTCTTAGTTGATATTTTTTGTGAGGTGAGTGATAAGAATCTAGGTTCATTTTTTATATGAGTTACCTAGCTTTCCTAGCACCATTTATTAAAAAGTCTTTTTTTTCCCAGTGTTTATTTGTGGCATCTTTTGTTGAGAAATCAGATTGCTCTAGTTACTTGAACTTATAACTGGATCTTCTGTTTTATTCCATTGATCTCTGTGTTTGTTTATTTATTTACTTGAATTTAATTAATTAATTACTTTTTTTTTTGAGGTAGGGTCTCATTCTAGCCCAGGCTTACCTGGAATTCACTATGTGTCTCAGGGTGGCCTTAAATTCATAGTGATCCTTCTACCTCTGCACCACCATGCCTGACTATTTTTCCAAACATTTTATTGAAGAAATTTATGACATATTTTAAATATTCTACAGTTAACAATAATCTGCAGTTTTTCTTTTGAACACATCCTTTTGACATCATATATCTGCAGAATAAATAACTAGAAATTGTTGTGTAGTGTTATTTTAAATATGTATTTTCTAATTTTCCTCTAATATGGTTACTTTGTATTTGGTGGAATATTAGCTAGTATCTCACTTAGCTTTCTAATAGTCTAGAGATTTTGAGCAGACATATGGCTATGAAAAAGAGGTTAAATAAAAGTTAGGACAAAGAGTATGTTTGAAAAGAAGGAGAAATGAAATCTTACCCTTCTCATAGATAAAAAGAAGAAGGGTAGTAAAGAAATGCTAGCCGGGCATGGTGGCACATGCCTTTAATCTCAGCACTCAGGAGGCAGAGGTAGAAGGATAGCTGTGAGTTCAAGGCCACCCTGAGACTACAGAGTTAATTCCAGGTCAGCCTGGACCAGAGTGAAACCCTACCTTGAAAAACAAACAAACAAACAAACAAAAAGAAATGCTAGTGATAGATATGAGAGTAGGTTAAGTTAAGAAAGAGCACTGTGCCACTTGGAGTTATTCTATAATTTATTGGGAGAGATCTTCTTTAATTTATTTTCCATAACTGTGGCCTTTTGGTTTCTAGGAAAAGCATTAATAGAAATTGAAATACTGGCTGGGCATAATGTTGCAAGCCTTTAATCCCAGCAATTGGGAGGCAGAGTTAAGAGGATCCCCATGAGTTTGAGGCCAGCGTGAGACCACGAGTTAAATTCCAGGTCATTTTCAGCTAGAGCAAGACCTTACCTTGAAAAAAACAAAAATGAAACTGAAATAATGATAAAAACACCAAAGGAAAGCAATACAAACATCTATGTTAAAGGTAAAATGTTTGTCCCAATATATTTTAATAAAAATAATGGTCATCATAACTAAATGCCAGAGTTATTAGATTAAAATCTTATTTTATAATTGAATGATTCAAAGATTTACTTTTAAATGCCATTATGACCACACACATTTTGATTTTGGTAGAGACTATTTGTATTACCCTTTAGTCATTCATTGCTATATTCAGCAATAGCAGAGATTTCTCTTTTCATTTCTCCTGTGTTAGAGGGAGGCAGGAAGTCACCAGTTATAATGGTGATATTTCCAAGGAACATTAGTCCAGATATTGAGGATGATACCAATGAAAGATTTGTGAATGACTCTGGGGCTTACCTTACAAAGTGTTCCACAGAGAAATTCACCTGATGTAACATCAGGCTGACCTCAAACTCACTCTGTAGTCCTGAAATGGCCTCAAACTCACAGTGATCCTTCCTAATACTGATATTAAAGGCATTTTCTACCACACCTGGCTCATAGCCATTTGCAATATTTTTCCATAATTATTTTGAAGGGAATAATAACATAAAATGCTGGATATAATATTAAATATATTAGAACATTGATATTCCTTGTTATGAAATGCCAATAGTAATATCAGATATTGCCATTGATCATTAAAAGTTATTTGAATTATACAGATATTAAAAATCATCCAATCATCTGATTCCATATATACAGCATAAATAGTACAAACTAAATATGGCTTATAACATAATTTTATTAGAAGTATGGTTTTGCTGTTAAGAAATAAAGCTTGTGTAGGTTATTTCCAATTCTCTATCCATCATGGAATGGTTATGTAAAAAGGCAGAATTTTCTAGGTAATAGTATAAAATTCAAGTATAAAATTATACTAACATAAGGCAACACATTCTCCCCAGGTAAATTTGATGGATAGCTCATCTCACAGGTGTTTTGGCAGAAGATTAAGATTTAAAAGTCCTGAATACCAGGCATTTAAGTTCTTTAGGAAAAAAAAAAAACTTTAGAAATTTTAAAGGTAAAAATTCATCATTAGGGTAATCTCTATTGCATGTAAACTCTCAAAGGTGAGGATGAGTGAATGAGAAGACAAGGCATTGCAGTAGTAAGTATACTTTGTATAGATTATCAAAATCTCATGGAACTACTATGAATCTATCCTTAGAGGAATAAACACATAGTGAGAATACAGGCTTTCTTTTACTGCTTCAAGGCTATATGTTCCTAGGGTGGGGTTCTCCTCCTGATTGGGGCGGTGAAGATGGTCTTCTCTCTCTCATTTTCCTCTTTCATTCTCTCTTTGCTATCCTTCCTTCTTTTCTTGTGACACTTCTTCCATCCAATTATCATTTTTTCAGTTCTATAACACTTATGCCATCTAGCCAACCCCTTTCTAACTTACATTATTTTATTAACAGTATGCAGCCTTCATTTCAAAGCTTGAATCTCTTGGAAGAATATTTTGGTATTATATCTGAACTATTACTTAGTTATATCCTTTTCCACAGGTTTTTCCAATCAGGCCCATTTTTTTCTGGTCTAATTGCCTCTTTTCTTATTGTTGTGTCTTTATGTTCTTATACAAGTTTTACCATTAGTGAGGCTGGAATACTATTTCTTCAATGAATATCAAATAAATAACCAACCAAACATATGTTTAATTTAATCAGTATGGGATCTTAATTAATTTATTTACTCACCAGATATCGGTTAAATACTTGATTAATAAAATTCTACTAAGAAGGAAATCCATGATTTTATATATTTGATACTTCTCCCATCTCAGCTTCATTCACTGTTTTGCTAAAATCATATCTATGAATGCAAAATATTTAATTTTTTTTCAGTTTTGCAGAAAGATCCTACTCTATTTCATTTAGTCTGATATGGCATTTTATTTTGACCATGGGCCCAGGAGTCTGGTGGCCTGATCTAACATGAACATATTCTGGAGTAAATTATTATAAAACATGTGTCTCAAAATAAATGTCTCATATTTCCATGGGTGGTATGTTATGTTAATAATTGTAGGAGGTAGGAAGAGAGGAAGCCAGTGCTGGAGATATTGAATATCCCTCTTGATGTTGAAAGCTTTTATGGCCAAGATTAGTAAGTTTAAAGGGAAATGTACAAAGTTGTAAAAACACTGTGTGAAAAAAAGTGAATGTTTTTTCTTTATCGTCCTTGTTCAGTTTCATAACAATTGGATGGTGGTAGCCAGGCATGTTCACATTACTAAGAAGTTTATAGGTAATAAACACAGTCAATGTAAAAATGGAACTGCTGGAGACTTCCCTCTTTAGTTAATAAATAAAGCCAGAAGTGTGGCCTCAGTGCTGTATTTTACTTCAGATTCTGCACAGCTTACAGCATAATTAGTGTGACTAAAGGTGATTTACAAGAAAGTGATTTCCTGTACAGTGCCCAACTGTGCATTGCTCTTTGAAATGAATTAGTCAGAGCTTGTGGCTTACCACGTGTAATGACTTGGGGAACAACTCACTAGGGTAGGGCTAGAATAGAAGGCTGGGAAGGGTGTGAAGAGCCCTATCTACAAGGCGAAGACAATCAAGAAAACAGAAACTGCTTTAGAACAAAACAGTTGTGTGCATTACCGTGGTCCAAATTCTGTGGGTTTGTCTGCTAGATTTTACCAACATAACTTAATCAAAATATCAACAAATTTCTCTTCTGATGTCATCTCCTATTTCTTAATATAGTTAAATAATGAAACAGTGCATGTTTGCCTGGAGAAGCAGGACAACAGATTAAAAGTAATAAGGGAATTGAAATGTCAGTGTTACTTCTGTAACGAAGGTGTAGGTTGGGGCAGAGCATGCAGGAGGCTTTTGGTGCCAGTCTTAGCACTGCAAACAAAAAGCTACTTTTAAAAATTTTGGGGCTGGAGAGATGGCTTAGCGGTTAAGCGCTTGCCTGTGAAGCCTAAGGACCCCGGTTCGAGGCTCGGTTCCCCAGGTCCCACATTAGCCAGATGCACAAGGGGGCGCATGCGTCTGGAGTTCGTTTGCAGAGGCTGGAAGCCCTGGCACGCCCATTCTCTCTCTCTCCCTCTATCTCTGTCTTTCTCTCTATGTCTGTCACTCTCAAATAAAAAAATAAAAAATGAACAAAAACAAAATTAAAAAAAAATTGTGTGTGTGTGTGTGTGTGTGTGTGTGTGTGTCTATCTGTCTGTGCATATATTGGTGTGTGTAGATCAGGGGACAACTTGTGGGTCAATCCTTGCCTTCCACCACGTTTTGAGGTAGGGTTCCTCATCTCACTGTTGTTCACTGCTCCATTTCTGAACTTCCACAAAATCCTGCTGTCTTCACTTCCTTTCTGCCGCTAGGTGTATTGGGATTTCAGAAGCCCACCACAGCTTCTGTCTTTTACATGAGGTCTGGTATCTATATTCAGGTATTCAAAGTTAGGTGGCAAGTGCTTTATCCACTGATCAGTCTCACTAGTCTCCCCTTTTACTAGAAATATCCATAAGCTGAAATATTTTCTTTCATTAAGAAACAATCTTGAATTCCATCATTTTTCTACTTTGCATTTCTTTTATTCTGTGTAGAAGGGAAAGGCCTGGCCATTTAATATGAGGTGAAATCTATCCTGTGGTCACAAAATCAGGTTTCTGTGTTGCCTTGCCTAATGTCTCTCTTTTTGTCTTTTTCAATGCTGTCATCAATTGACAGTCATTAAGACAGTGCTCTCTTGTGTCCATCCTGAGAAGCCCATTTTCATCTTTAGTAAAAGAGCTGGTGAGTTATTTGCACAGTTAGCTTATCTTTTTCTTAAAATATATCATGCTCGTGTTTGCATTTATAACCAGAGGAGCTAAAATGCTTCAATTTTTCTCTTTCTTGTGAGCGAGAGAAGACATGTTGGTTCAGAAAAATAAAGCCGGGTGTGGTGGCGCACGACTTTAATCCCAGCACTCGGGAGGCAGAGGTAGGAGGATCGCCATGAGTTCAAGGCCACCCTGAGATGACAGAGTTAATTCCAGGTCAGCCTGGACCAGAGTGAGACCCTACCTTGAAAAACCAAAAAAGAAAGAAAAATAAGACATGAAATAGGGGACAAGGAGGTTGCACTTCATAAGTCATATGTGAAATAATATGTTATAGAGGAAGATATTGCCTTACAGAGTCTTAAAATACAATTTATGTAATAAATTAAGAAGATGGGGGGTTGAGAGGTGGTAAAGTACTTGCCTGCCAAGCATGAGGACCTGTGATCAATCCTGAAAACCCAGTTTCAAACACTCATATGTGGTATTTGCATTTGTAACCTCAGTGCTAGGGAGGCAGAGGCAGGCAGGGGCCTCACTGGCCAGAGATTTTACTAAGCTCCAATCTCAAAGAATGAAAAAGGTGAAAGGAGCAACACTTGAGGTTGAAGTTGTCCATAGGACTCCACATGAATGCATGCCTACACACACTGTGCACGTATATACACAAACTCATAAGAAAAGAAGGTAACTTTTATAGTAGATACCATATGGTGTATTATATATATAATGCAAAGCATTGTATATAATGTTGTTTGGTATCCACTGGTATCTACAGTGGATACTGAAAAGGTTTCCTTAACTTTATTAAGTCTCGATTTATTTACCCAAGAATTAGAATAATAACCATGACCTCATAGCATTGCTGTGAGAAATGTATGAGATGCCAAACAAACACGTTTACTAAAGGAGCTGCTAGTTTATACTTTCTTAATGAGAGGTATTATAAAAGTAAATATTCCCAACTCTATAAAGCTCTATAAATTAACTAAATGACCTTTGCTGGCTGATTTTTTTGTGACCCTGGAGATATGTAAGAGGTCAGTCAGAAGTTACACAGCCAGGTTTAGGAGATATAGAGGTGTATTTGCTACTAATTCTCCTAATGTCATCATAGATCAGAAGTCTGCCTGGTAGGTAGACCAGATTACTAGGATTTGCACCTACAAATGCTAGACCAGCTATGAGAGATTTTTCATTTCCTGTCTTCAGTAACACTGATGAAAGCTGTTCTTTGCTCTAATTCATTGTCTCAGTGCCCACCAGAAGATGGCTGTGAACCTTAACAGAAAGCACTGTATGTGTTTCTGGTCGTTATTGGCAAATACCACTTAGAGTTCATTGCTACATACATGACCTGCTTCTATAGATGACTCTTGCAGTATTATCCACTGCATTCACTCTGGAAAAGATGAGTTTCATTTAGCACACTCACTTATAGCTGATGGCCTTATTGAGAATTTCTGACTCTAATGTTTGATTGTTTCTGGTAACATGGTTAAAGTGGGTTTCTAGGAAATGGAACTAACTTGTAGAAACCTCTGATTTTTGAATCTACATCAGTTATGCTCTTTAGGATATAAATTCTCTATAAGTATTTTTAGGTAGCTTTTAAAAAGTTAAAATATTAACAGCAGGCAGACCACTTAATCTTTTTTTTTTTTGTTTTGTGTTTTTGATTTTTCGAGGTAGGGTCTCACTCTAGCCCAGGCTGACCTGGAATTCACTATGGAGTCTCAGGGTGGCCTCGAACTCACTTAATCTTGAATCTCCAGGTTCCTAAAGGTTTGTGTAGACCCAGTGCTTAGATTGAGATATTTTCAGTATTGCTGTGTTGGAAGGCATGTCTGGGGAGTTTTGGAAACAATTAAGTACTTATGTGGAATTCTTTTTCCAATCAGAGTCAAAAGTAACTTTTTTGGTGTTAAAATTGGCAATTACGCACTCCTTAATTTGTAATGGATTCATAAGGAAATAATATAAGTTGACCTAATATGTAAAAGATGCTATCACATTGAAGGAAAAATGAACCATTGTAATAGTACATGAGTTATTTTTTTTTTTTTCCAAATTGAAGGAAAGTGGAAACAATAGAAAGCAACTTGACTTAAGCTTGTTAAGACTAACACAAACAAAATGGGCAGCATTTACGTGTTTGTGATAAAGTCTGTGCTGAAACTAGAAATGCTTTCACCATCTCCAAAAATGGCAACTAATTTCAGATTTTATTTTCTTGAAATATTGCAAAAATAACTGGATCTGATTTGCATTTTGTGTAAATTTTAATAATTCTGCAGTGTTTTCTGATCTTTTTAAAAAGAAAGTCCAAGTTAATTCTGGAAACTTTTTTCTGTTGAAACCTCTAGAGTACTATTTAAGTTTGAGAGGCTCTGCTGGTTCCAAAGAGAGGAATAAGTACATAAGTTATTTAATGGGCCCCCTTCTGTCCTTTGCCTAATTTTAATGATCTTAATATAGCTGGACATTTGGAAGAATCTCTTTGTTGTATATTATATTTTTGTTGCATAGAATCATCTCTGTGTGATTAATGTAATTTTTTCTTAAAATAAAGACTTCCAAATAGTGAAAGAATGAGAATAGTTTGGTTTATGGTTTGGAGGGGGGGTTTAAGGGCTTAAAGTCAGATATTTGAGAATAAATCAGATGTCAGACTTCAGGCCAAGACCATGTCATTTCAACTCTCAGCAAGGAGGGATCCTGCATACTACACAGTGTGAGACTTTGACTCCTCAAATAACCAATGGCTAGAGACATCCATTTGTGAGTTCTATTGTATGTACCTGCTGATAGCAAAAGTTGAATTAGATCAGCTTGAAATGTAATTATAGCATCAAATTTATTCCTAGTAATACTTTTATTAGTTTTATTGCTACATTTTATATTTATCCCAGAAATAGTTTATATATAGTACCATAATTTCAATGTAACTAGTTGTATAGGTTTTATACTCACAGCAAAGCAATAATAGTAGTCTTTGATGACCTTTGACAATTTTATGACTCCATATTTTATATTCAATGAAATACACATATGTCTGTGAAAAGACACATATTTTAATAAAAAATATTATTCAGCCTTATATCAGTGGAATTTTTAAAAGCTGCTCCTAGTCTCACTGATTTAAAAAGTTGAAAATTTTATTATAGAAGATGATGTGATTTATTTGAACTAAAAGTTGTCTTAAGGTTAGTCTCACAATGTTATGTTGCTATTGATTAAAATTCTAAGTGATGGTGAAGAGTGGCTTGGGAATAAGTCACATTATATCATAACAAGTTATGTTTGTTGATAAAGCATGGTGAGCTTAAAAGGAAGGTTTTTCTGAGATTCTGCCTCTAGCATATTTTGTCAAAACAAATCAAGTATCACAGAAGGAATTGAAATTTTTCTTTGTATAATATACTTTCCCAAAAGATTTACTTTGCTTTTCCTATCCCTCCTTTTCTTACTTCAGTGTTTCTCTCACTTTAAAGTATCCGAGGGTCATAGTATGTGAATTCACACATAGTTTGGTTCATTCCATAGAATACAGAAGACTCCCATGGCATCAAAATACATTATTTAATATCATATCCATTATTTGACATTTGCATTTAAATGAATCCATATTCATGAAGGAAAGATTCTGTGGCATAAAAATTTTGTCTTGAACAGATTAAGCATATCAGAAAAGGGACATATAAGCAGGGCATGGTGGCGCACACCTTTAATCCCAGCACTCTGGAGGCAGAGGAAGGAAGATTGCCATGAGTTCAAGGCCATCCTGAGATGACAGAGTTACAGAGTTAATTCCAGGTCAGCCTGGACCACAGTGAGACCCTACCTCGAAAAACCAAAAAAAAAAAAAAAAAAAAAAGAAAAGAAAAGAAAAGGGACATATAAAGAGCTTCATTACATGAAGCAGGATGACTGTGGGTTAAAAGCCAGCCTGACCTACATAGCAAGGTCCTGTTTCAAAAAAACAGATAAAACAAAACATATAAATAATCAAGAGACACTTTATATGACAGTCTTTTGTACGACAAAAGGTGTATCTGACCATGTGTATGTTTTACATGTGTATATGGTATGGGTACATGTGTGGATACATGTTCATATGTATGGGGACATATGTGTGTATGAATGCCAGAGAACAGTCAGTATACTGGTCACACTTTTAAAAGCTTTTATTTATTTATTTATTTATTTGTGTGTGTGAATGAAAAAGAGAGAAAGAGAGAGAGAAAGAATAAGCATGTATGTGCCAAGTCCTCTTGTGGCTGCAAACAAACTCCAGATTCATATGACACTTTGTGAGTCTGGTTTTATGTAGGTACTGGGGAGTTGAACCTGGCAGTCTGCCTTCCTTTTCAAGCAAACCCTTTTAACCACTGAGCAGTCTATCCAGACTGCTGGTCACTTCTCTGATGCATGGTCTCTCATTGGCCTAGAGGCCACCAATAATATTTAGATTGACTGACTCTAGGGACACTCCTGTCTCTCCTTTCACAGTGCTCATATTACAGGCATACACCACCATACCTTGCATTATAGGGTGATGGGAATAGAACTTAGGGCTTTGTGTTTTCACACAAGCACTTTACAAACTAAGCTATTGCCCAAGCCCTGACTATACTTTTATGGAAGCATTAAGTGTAATTCTCTCAGTGTGCCTTGGAAAATAAGACAAGGCTTAACAGTAGATAGTATATTGCATTTGAACTAGCCTTCTAGAAAAAGTGGGCAATTGGCAAACAAAACAAAAGAAATCAGGATTTTAAAAGCAAGTGTGTAGCAGGGATGGGGCTAGTGTAGAATTCCATCCATATATAGGTCACATTCTATTGAAAAAGCACAGAGTTTTAAAAGCATATGATATATTCAGGAAAGTTGATTTACGCACAATTTCTTTTTTCCTTTGATTTTTTAATATTTTATTTTTATTTATTTACTTTGAAATAGAGACAGAGAGAGAGGAAGAGAGAGAGAGAGAGAGAGAGAGAGAGAGAATGGGCACTCCAGGGCCTCCGGCCATTGCAAATAACTCCAGATGTATGTACCACCATGTGCAACTGGCTTTCATGGCTTCTGGGAAATATAACTTGGCAAGCGCCTTAACTGCTAAGCCATCTCTCCAGGCCCCCCCCCCTTTTAAAAACTTTAAAAAATATTTTATTTATTTATTTATTTGGCATAGAGAAAGAGGCTGGGGGAGAGAGAGAGAGTGTGTGAGAGAGAGAGAGAGAGTGAGAAAGGGAATGGGCACACCAGGGCCTCCAGCTGCTGCAAACGAACTCCAGATGAAAGCACCCCTTTGTGCATCTGGCTTATGTGGGTCTTGTGGAATTGAACCTAAGTTGTTTGGCTTTGGAGGCAAGTGCCTTAACTACTTAGCCATCCCTCCAGCCCCATCCTTTAAAAAAAAAGAAAAAAAAAACTGTAAGAAAGAGAGACAAGATGGAGAAGGAAAATGAGAAAAAGAATTTTAGTAAAAATATATCAACTTAGGGAACTAATGTAACTTGAAAGAATCCAAGGAAATAGAAAGGTGATTAATGACAGGACACAACATAAAGACCAACAAAAAATTATTTACTTAATGTTTTGTCTGTTAAACATCAAACTCAAGTCCTTGTGCATGCTTGGCAAGTACTCTACCACTAAGTTCCACTTCCATCCTCTGGTCTTTATTAATGAATGGGCGTAATGGCTAAGATTTACTAAGTACTGTGTAGCAAATACTGTGCTAAGCTTTTTCTTTATTATCTAACTGAAGCCTCTCTCTCTTTTAGTACATAACACTTATTTACTAGGCACTCTTACTGTACCCACTAGGGAAAAGGCCAACTGGTCATCAGGGATATTAAGTAACTTGCCTAAAATGATATACTTGTATTTCAACCCCTGATGCAGCATTTGAACTCAGTGCATCTCATTCTAGAATTCCAAGTGCTTAATCACTACAGACCCTGATTCTCTGACTAATGGATTTAATTAATATGGTCCTATAAGGTTCAGAGTTAGAATTTGTAACTCTGCAGATGCAATGAGAAGAATCATGATGGACTTAAAAAATGCAGCATACAGTACCAATATGCCTTTCCAGGACTCATTAGGACATACTGATTTAAAGAAAGCCTGACTAAAAGAAGTCATAAAGAGATATGATAAAGTTGGTATGCTTTCAGGTTTTCAAAAGAAAGGATTAAAAGCAAAAGAATTTTATAGCGCTGCATGCTCAATGGAAAATTGTCCTAGAAATGGAGTGTGTTGGTTGTCTCATTATTGCAATGAAATATCCTAGAAAAAGTGGCTTAAGGCCTGGGAGGGAATTATTCATGCTCACATTTTCATGGAATGGAAGGCACAGCATCCGGACCAGCTCCTTTGAGGATGTGTGTGGACATGTGGCATGGCTGCATCACAGCTTAGCAGACAAGGAAGCATAAACTCTGGACCAGAATCAGCAGTTATATTCCTCCAGCCCCACCCTTGAGGCTCTTTGCCTACCAGCTAGGCCTCATGTCCAAAAGACTCAACAGCTTCCCAAGGCAGTGCTACCAGCTGGGCACCAAGTCAGTGTTTAAATACACAAACCTGTGGGGAACATTCCACTTTCAAATCATCATAGTTTCTGATAAAAATCCTTGGTGTGGGAGAATAGATGTACAAGCCCATGCACTGTACTCCTTTGGTATTGCTAGTAAATTTCTCTTCCTCTTAATCATTCAATTATAAAAACACTCATTTTTTCAATCTTGTCTTTGCTCTAGTTGCTGTTCTCCTATTCCACCTTTTACATGTTTTTTTTTTTTGATTTTTTTTAATTTAATTTATTAGTTTTCTTTTCAGTAAATACAGGCAGTTTGGTACCATTATTTAGGCTCATCTGTGATCTACCCCCTCCCATTAGACCCTCCTTGTTAATGAAAATGGGTCGTGCATTGTGGAGTTAGCCCCCAGTTATTAGTATGATAAATGTCTCTGCAAATCATGACCCAACATGTAACTCTGACATTCTTTCCGCCCCCTCTTCCGCAAGATTTCCCTGAGCCATGTTGGGTTCATTTTTGGTCTGCTTCAGTGCTGAGGTGTTGGGGGCCTCTGAGGCTTTGGCTCTCTGATTTGGTAGGAGTTGATTTTTCTCTGCGTTGATCTCCTTCCCCTTTGTGCTGGTATCCAGTTCACAGGAGAACATCACCCTTGCTTATTTCGTCAGTTGTCCTTAGTTTCAGTTGGGCCCCTTTTGAGGTATGTTGGGGCAGCTCTCTTCTTAGGATCTGCATCTATCTTTTTTCCCCTTGTTGTTTGTAGTGCAGCTAGGCGGTCGCCATCTTAACCGGAAGTCCTTACATGTTTTTTTTTTTTTTCTAAGCAGTATATATTAATAAGAAGACATTAGTTGAGCTCCATATCTAAGAATTGTTTACTTATAGAATGATATGAAAAACTTCCTGAAGGACCATTGAGATGATGGGAGCTTTATGAGAGTGGATCACAGGCAAGTGCTTCATTCTGTACTGGTGAGAAGAAAAAACAGTTAGAGGACCCTTGAGAAGTTGGCCTAGAGTTAGGAAGACAGACTAAATAATGACACACCTTGGTTCAAAGGGCAAAGTTTAGTGCCTCTTATATCAATTAAGAAGCCCAGGATCACATTAGCTTGAGAGCCAGGTTTAATGCTATTATCCTGACCCATGTAGGCCCAGGGTATAAATAAGGTCCAGGTAGACACTTTCTACACATCTTTGGAAGTTCATTCAGAACCTCTGGAATGTCAATAGGAGGCAGTTGTCAGTGTGGATGGTTCTTCCAGCCCTTGCTAAACAATATTCACAGTGGATTGGATTGAGGCAAGGAATAGAAGCAGGGGAAGCATAGTATTTCTAAAATTTCCATGGGTAGAAATTTCAATAGGCCCTTGGGCATCTGGCACAGTTTCATGGTAGGCAATGGGTAGGAAGAAAAGAAGTATTGGCAATTACAAAAGAGAAAGTTCAGGTCACATGACAAACAGTAGGACAATAGGTATGCAGGCCATATAGAGCAACACTACAGATAAATGAAGTGTGTTGTCTTAAATATTACTGAAGATGACTTATAAATTTTTCTCAGATTTCTAGTGGTCCAAATAGAAAGGTTAAACATAGTAATTCACACAATACACAATTTTTACTATTTATAGATGAAATATGCCCAAATGTCAAATGATAAAATCACTTTTCATCACAGTTCAAACTTAAATAAAGCAGGGAAAGGACAGAAACTTCCCAGAGTGAAAATGAACTAGCATGGAAAATGAACTTCATGATCCCCTTCTTTGGCATTTTAGAAAGCATCAAAAATTGTTTTTCTGAGTTTGAAAATAATAGTAGAGTCACAAAAATTTTAATTAACTTACTTTTAAAACACTCAGAAATATTTAAAAGCTTTGTAGCAGTTGCAATCAGGGAATATAGTCAAATATGATTTTATGAGACTCTGACATTGTAGACATATTAATATATCATTACAATAAAAATACTCTATAGATAACTGATTTATCACTGCATGGCTTCTGTTTGTTAATCTTAGTGTGACAAACAAGTATAGAACAGATCAACAACAACAAAAAAAATACATCTGCGATTCTATGCATATTGCCTGCCAATTTCTCAAATTGGAATGTAGTTAATTTCTCTCTTTCCTCAGTTCAGAAAGTTTATTTTCTTAGATTCTCTCTGAGTTAATTTTAAAGAACTACCTCTAATTAAGGGCCATGTTGGGACTTGCTTCAAGCATAGCTATGGCTAAAATAATGAGAATTTAAACCCATTGGAAGAAATTCAAATCTGAAAATTAAAAACACCACAACCAACGACAACAATAATGTACTCTGTATCTCTGAGAAAATGTGTATTCAGTATTGTTTAATGTGAGTAAGTAATCTAGCTGCAGGAAGCATATATAGAAGACAAGCCCAGGCAAAACCCTTTCATTTCATAATTCACATAGCAAGAGCTATCATGAGATCCTAAACACAGCTCTGCTTTCATTTGGGCCCAAATTTAATTGATGCTATTATGTTGCTGTTCTTTGTGGTGGAATGTGAAATAAGAGGCATACTTTTCTGGCCTTTGTAAACAATTTTCACATGGATAGCTATTGTAAGTTTTTAAAACCTTGAAGATTTAAATGCTTTTCTTTAGATACACAGTAGAAATCTGATACTACAGTTAACCCAGATTTCAGCCAAGTTACTTCATCTCATCAAGCAATCTTAGGGATTATTTACATTTTGTGTGTGAACATGGACTTTTAGAGAAATAGATAAAGAACTATACTCCTTTATTCTTGAGTGTATCTCACCTTCATAAAATTCATAAGTATTATTGAAATTTCAATTAATCCTGCAATTGTTTTGTTTTGCTATGTGCTGCTCTTGTGGGAAAACCCCCCCCAGGGGGTCCCCACGCTCTGCCCGGATAAGGCGACACCCCAAATCACTCACTCACGAGAAGCGGTCTTGATGCAAACTGCAAGAGGATTTTATTCCAAGCGCACTGTGGCCCACAGTCGTACACCGCACAGGGGTAGAGGACTGCAGAGCCCCGAATGCAGGAATGGGGTAGTTTTTATAGGGTTTCTAACAAAGCCTGTGTATTAGACCAATCATTATTTAATATCAGGAGCCCCTGCAGGGTGTTAGCCAGTCAGTTTGTGCCACCCCACAGTTTCTAAGCCAATTAGTTTACTTTGCTCAAGCCCCTCATGGACCAATCACTCTCTCATGACTATGACCTTGGTGGTCAGCGTTTGCGCAGGTCCTTGGGTGGGAGTAGCAGAGTATGGTACCAGTCTCCTGTGACCTTGGAGGTCAGCACTTGTGCAATTCCTTAGGTGGGGGTAACAGAGTATGGTATCAGCCTCCTATGACCTTGGTGGTCTGAGGCAGGCTGCTACAGCCTATGGTGCGAGTTACAAAGGCTTACAGTGTGGGCTACTAAGGCTTACAGTGTGGGCTATTAAGGCTTACAGTGTGGGCTATTAAGGCTTATGGTGCAGGCTATTTACAGAAACTAAATAAGTGGTCCACTTTATTACTCATTTCTCATCCCTGAGGGCTATCTCATGCCCTTTTTACCTAGTTTTATATTAGGAGTGGGCTCTGATACAATGAGAAGAGGGATTCTTTACTTGCTTCTAACAGAGAGTAAAACCAGGAGTTTGAGGTATGCAGGTGGCCCGCTTAAGCTCCCTTTGGAGCGTGATAGTATTTCTGAGCTTCTGAATTCTTGGGCCTTTCACTCTATAGCTCATCAAACTTCAGTCTGTATAAAAAGCTAAGAGGAAATTAAACTAGATGTGTTGTATAAGCCATTGACTCTTATCTCTGATTAATTCAGAAAAAATTGCATCATTGGAATCATTCACACTGCTGTTAAACTAGCTTGAAAAGGCAAATCTGCCTGGGCTTATTGGTTCAGACCATCTATCTGCTGTATACTGTAGAGCACTTGCGAAGGTTACATACCTTTCAGCTACTGGGAACTTGGGAACAATTCCATAGCACTTCCCAGGCTATGGTTTTCCTTTACCACAACAAAAGGTCACATATAAATGGTCTTCTATAAAAAATTAATTCTATTATTGTGTTTTATTCTTAAAATTTATGATTTCATGTTTTGTGTATGTATGTGTGTGTAGTATTCATGTGTGTATGTACTTGTGTTCTTATGTATATGGACATGTGTATGTGTGAACATGCATTTTTAGGCCAGAGGTCAAAGCTGAGTATCTTTCTCAATTGCTTGCATCATTTATGTTGTCATTCCAGACTAACCTGAAACTCACTCTGTAGTCCCAGGCCTCAAACACAGCAATCCTATTTCTGCCTCTCAAGTGCTGGAATTAAAGGCATGTGCCACCATGCCTGGCACCACCATACTGTTTGAGGCAAGGTCTCATTCAACCTAGAGCTCACTGACTTGTCTAGACTAGTTATCCAGCAAGCCCCAGATTCTCTTGTCTCTACCTCCCCAGTGCTGGGATTAAAAATGTATGCTCCACACAGGGCTTTTACATTGGTGTTGGGATGCCCTAACTCAGGTCCTTAGGTTTGTATAGCAAGCACTTTACACAATAAGCCATCTTTCCAGCTCCTAATTTTCACTATTTGATAGTGACAGAGTACCGTAAATGCTACCTTAAAATACAGCACCTTGGCATACAATTTCAGCTGAAGGAAGATGAGATATTGTCATTACCTAGGAGGACTGCTGTGTGAACTTTTCCTACCTTTCTCCCATGAGACTATGAGAAAAATTCTCTGACATCTCCCCTGGAAGTGGGACACAAAGCCTTCATTCCAGAGGGCTCCTAGCCTATACCTGAAGCTGTAGAAGAAACTGAATGAACAGGACTTACTACATTCCCCTAGGTTATTAGTGCTAGTTCTGGGCTCTAGTTGTCCAGTTATACATCTGCAGAACTTTCGGCACTTCTTCAACTTAAGCATACCAGCATAGTGTTCCCTAGGCACTTTGCTATTGAAATTTTCCCTGACATGTCATCATGTCAACCAATTTGTTATGCTTTTTTTTCTCATTAATTGGTCTGCTTTTATGGGAATGTTAGCCATAAACATTTTTATGGGTTTGAAAATTCTATCACTTTCCTTTTGTGCAGTAGGTTTTCAATTTTAGATTTTTAAATTTCAAATTCAGAAAATGACATATATAATTTGTTTTCAAGATACATTTATAGAAAAACAAGATTAGTGTGAAATATTTATCATGTCAGATTTTTCTATGCTTACAAACAAAATTTAAATTTGTTCTTTCAGCACTTCTGAGAGTATAATAATAGAATTCCTGGGAGTATTGTATCACTATGAAGTTTGGTATGTTTGTTCATGCTTTTGTCTCATGATACTTTCAAATCACATTATTAGCTTTTCCTTATTTTTACAAAATGTTTTTCTGGACAGTTGTTTAATGTGAAGACTCTATATTTAACATTTACTAGGATAGCTTGTCTTTCTTTTTTCAAGAGGCTTAGTTTTCAAATATATTCCATAGCTATCTGGCCTGGGAAAAGCAGTTCCAAGCTATAATGAAATTTCCAACTGCTTTTATTACCTTTCTGATTGTCACTTCCTGCATTTTTTTACATTGCCTCAGCAAGCGTTACAAGTCCTCAAGGTCTACCTACTAGCATCTACAAAATGTATAACAATCAATTTTCTTGTGCTTGGAAGATATAACTCAGCCAAAAATTACTCACTCACGGAGGACCTTTAAGATGAATGATATTCCAGTATGCCACAAGAGTTAGAGTGAAGCATAAGACTAGAAATGAAAGGGCAATCAGCATGCTGGTTTCATTCATTAACTTGTTCTTTGAGTGTGGGGATTGAATCCAGAGCCTTGGATATGCTACACAAGCACTCTGCCTCTGAGGCACATTCCCAACTTCTTCACATTCATTTTAGCTTTCATTGATTTTAATTCCAATTCACTGATCTTAATAATAGGAAACAAATCAGTCTATCCAATGTCGATTCTCAAATTCTAAAAGAAAAAAATACTTTCTGACTTTCAATTTCTGGCAGAGTAAAACATATAGTTCCACTGAATATCTAAAATCTCAGGTGTGATAAAAGGAGCCACAAACTTGGAATAATACCCCTTTAATTCTTGCTCTTGAGCTGCTGAATTTCAGAATTAAAAAGCATTTTAAGAATTAATTAGCTAATAATTTACCCTATATTATACTTCTAAACTCAGTGATACTATATAATACACTCTCTTAATTCCCTGTTTAGCTTTGCCTCTCAAGTACAATCTAAGAAACTACTTTGGAGGCAAGATTTTGCCCTTACGAAAGTAGAATTTTAGCAGGCATGGTGACATTTATCATCTCAGCATTTGGGTAGAAAAGGCAAGAAATTGTGAAGTGCCTTCAAGGGTATGTAGTGAGACCTTTCCTCAAAAAAAGGAAGAAAGAAAGAAAGAAAGAAAGAAAGAAAGAAAGAAAGAAAGAAAGAAGAGAAGAGAAAAGAAAAGAAAAGAAAAGAAAAAGAAAATAACAAAACAAGAAAAGAAAAAGGAAGAAAGAAATAGAAATTTAAAGTTCTGTAGAATGGTTACACAAACTATAGGTTGTATAGTCTTTGTATATAATTTTTAGAATGACTAACATTCAACAAGAGCTAATAATCTAGTTCTTTCCCATTACAAAGAAATCAAAGTATACTAAATATGGCCAGTTAAGTAAAATTGTATGATGAAGGGGACCATTACTGAAATTATCCACTGGTTCTCATAAAGACTATTACTTATATTACCATGTTGTCAGAGACAGAGGTCTATTAGAATTTTCTGCTATTAAGTTGAAAAGGCACTAAGTTCATTCCATGTATCAAAGAAAAAGTTAAAAAAGGTAAAAAGGATTGAAAATAAACTGAATCTTAAAATATGATTACTTAATTATGAGGATGTTTTCAGTGTGATTCTAGAGCTGTTTTCATCATTCACTTTAATTTTAAATAAATATAATAAATTTCTTATAAACCTCTAGGGTCAATAAACTCTATAACAGATCATTTTATCTGGTTTATTCTAATTATCTGAAAATGTAGCTTTGTAGGTGTGGGGGCTTGGCAAACTGATGCTCTGAAGTGCGGCATTTTGACAATACTTATCTGGAGAAACAGTATCAGAACTGGAATCTTTCTGACTCTTCATCTTGTTTGGGTCCCTCCCACTTCACACATAGAGAACCTTCCTCTGAGGTCCTATAATCTGACTAATACTTTCCTTGCCCAAAAGCAAACAATTGTCATAAAGCCCTTTTCCAGGGCTCTCTTGAGGTAACCAGGTATAACCTGACAGGAGAAAAGAGTGAAGCCTGTCACCAGGCCCAGATACACTTTTTCTCCAATTCTCTGGTAGACTTTATCTGCATATGACAACTTTGTTGACAGTGAACACTTGCTTCTCACTTCCCATAACTTGTCATTAGTTCCTGGAGGGTGTGAGGAACTTCCCCCAAGACTTTTGCTGCCCTCTGGGCACATTTATTTCTTCTAAATAATTATTTGCTATTCCTCTAAACTCCCAATCCTCCATTTCTCTTTCTCCTATGAGAAAGACATGACATGTTAATGCATAGATGATTTTGTCTTCTATTAATTTATCAATTCTCAGTTCATATCAGCAGTGTCTCAGAAAGCAGAAAATAAGTTTTTTTTGGCCTCTATGTAAGTTCAAAATGAAATTGTATTCATTATTACTTACTATTTGGTCACTCTCAAAATTGATTTATGATAGTTATCAATTGAAAGTATTTAATTGGTATTTGTAATCAATTTGTATGATTATAACGTGAGTAAAGATATTATGCTTATTTTCAGGCTTTTAGAAAATATATTCATACAATTTATCTGACAAATATTGCAAAACAGCAAAAAATGGTCTTATGAATAGAAGATATTTTCATTCAGTTGTTGCTGGTCTATATATGTTCATTGCTTTTCTTAGGGTTTGGAGCTTGACTGATAGTTATCAAAAGGTAAAGCACACCAGTAGCTTTAACTGTCTTTTTTACTTTGGTTCATACTTTGTCAGACTTTTTCAGAAATGCCTGTTTTGTTTTCATGAAATTTCTGATAGAAGCAAAGGAGTACAAAGTTTAAAATAATTTTAATTTTTCTTAAAATCATTGATTTCAAGACTATAGAATTTATGAAAAGTAAGACATGTGGGTGATTGGAATAAATTTAAAAATCTGGTGTGAATTTTTCATTGGGATGATTTAACATGTGATGCTTAACTTTGAGTTACAAATTTTCATTTCTTCATTTGAACAGAAAATAAGATTGGTCTTGGCTAATCAATTATTGAAGAGAAAAAACTGTGTGTGTGTATTGGGGTACTGAAGTATCTTTCTCTCTTATTACACACTTCTAGCACCCAGGCACGAAAACTATGTCTATTCTACATAATAAGTTTAATTCTTTCCCATAGAGTGGTAGCATGTGATTCTTGATTGTGTATGAGAGGCAGCGGGACTGTGAAAGATGAGGCTTTCTTGGTACAATTCAAATCCGTTGTTCAGGACTGGAAAGGGAACATAGCCACCAGTCATGCATTTTTGAGTAAGAGTGAATGTTTGTCTTCATTAGTCTACTGCAGTGCACATCAACTCATGTGTTTACGAATTATGTGTATTTTGAAACACATAATAGGTTTCTGTTCTTTTTCATGCTTTGGAAAAATCACCAAACTAAGGTTTTAATTTTAGGGAAAGACCATATGTGGAATAATGAAGCCACTTTGAAGCTTAATATTTTCTGTGTTATGTAGTTGAAAGAAGAGGTTATATTTAATCACATTTTAGTGCATTAAAGACAAATGACTTCAGTCAATAAGCTGAGTTTGCTAAATTGCCCTTTTAATTCTCTTTAAGAAGTTATTTATCTATTTACTGAATGAACTAATGAGCAAAGTGGAGTCTGGAGAAGATTATGGGAAATTAAGCAAGATTAACAAAATAAAAAAGAACAAAACCAAAAAACTTTTCTGGTCTAAACATTATTATTTAGGGATAATTCAATAACAACTGGGGGGAGGGGAGCCTCAGAAGACTGATAGCTTCCTCTTTTGTAGCTGCATATTAACAAAAAAGTAGTAAAATTCAATCTGATTCCACAGTTGCTTGTTTTTCTAATAAGGATACATATTATACTTAACCTTGAGAATGGGAATAATAACATAATTAGTATATATGTAAAATCCATTTATTTTTTTTAAATACTAAACTAGGGTCCATATTTCATATGAAGTAATATGTCACAGCAGTGCCTAGCAGGAAAACTGTTCATGGGCAAGACTACCTTCCAGAAACTGACCTCTGTCAACTCTCTTCTATGTCATTTTGGCCTTTGAGAACCTTTGTAGCTTCAGGTTCAATTTACCTTTTTTTTTTTTTTTTCATTTTGTTTCTCACTTTCTGTCCTCTTGCTTTTCTTAAACATTTTATTTTTATTTTTTATTTATTTGGCAGTGAAAGAGGGAGGGAGGGAGGGAGGTACGGAGGGAGAGATTGAGAGAGAGAGAATGGGAGCATTAGTGTCTCCAGCCACTGCAAATGGACTGCAGACTCGTGCATCTGGCTAAGGTGGGTCCTGGGAAATCGAACCTGGGTCCATTGGTTTTGTAGACAAATACCTTAACGGCTAAGCCATTCCTCCAGCCCAAACCTCTGATGTCATCAATCATACCTATTTTTCATTTGTCCATCAAACCTTACTTAGTACTCTTTCAAATGTTTGAATCCCTCAACCATGATTTACTTTCTTCTCACTAACTAGGCACTGCTTCTGTAAAGAGATCATCCCTCCTACCAGCACAGAAAACAGGAGATAGTTTAGAAAGTACCCTACTTTGCCAGATGCATGATTCTTCCCCTAAAATAATAATTCAAGATATAGCCAACAAAAAGAAGGCATAAAGTTAAACTTTGGAATGAGCTAGGCATGATGTGTTCTAACCCTAGTACTCAGGAAGACGAGGCAGGAGGATCTCAAGTTCAAGTCCTGAGTGTGACTAACTGATTCCCAAAGCAGTATCACGATAGCCACATGGAGATGTCTTCAACAGCCATGGAAGTGACTCTGGGCTTTTGAAATCAGTTTAGAAAGAAGTAGAGCATTAATTGAGAGGGACAAACATTCCAGATAAGGGAAGCCGAGTTAAAGGCCTCTATGGAGGAGACAGAGGAAGAGGAAGGGGATGAAACCCTGAAGGGAACAGCAATCTGGATTACAGACTTCCAGAAAGAGCCCTTGGTAGTATCAGATGACAAAAGGAGATGGAAGCTTGTCCTTCTTCCTGGCCAGGAGGAGGAGCGTCCCTCTGCCACCTGGCCTAGGTGGGTGGGCTTGAGACCTGCAGGACTGACTGACTGGATGCACCAGCGACAGTCAGCGCCTCCCACCTTCACACTCAGGAAGGCAGGACTTTCAGCAAAGGTTCAGTTCCCACAGAAACGGGTTTTCCCAGTTCTTGGGAGACCCCTCCTCTGTAAAGGGCTTGGTGTCTTTCCCCTTCTTTCCCTCTTACTCTAAAGAACAAATTACTCTTTCAAAATTCTTTTCTGTCTCTTAATTCCTTTATTTGCAGAAAATATGAACCCAGGATCCGTACAGGATACCCAGGAAGAAGGAAGGAGAAAGTGGAGCAGGAGGCTGAGGTAGAAGTGTAGAGCAGGAGGAAGAGGAGGAGAAGGAGGAAGTAAGATGCACTGGTGGAGAATCTGGTGGGTTTAAATCAGCTGCAGAACTGTTCCACTGTTGGCTCCAAGATTTTCTTACTTTGTATTATGAAATTTCCCTCTTGTAATTATTTTAATTTTTAAAATTTATTTTTATTTAAGAGAGAGAGAGAGAGAGAGAGAGAATGGGTGTGCCAGAGCCTTTACCACTGCAAAATGAACTCCAGATGAGTGTACCTCTGGCTTACATAGGACCTAGAAAATCAAATGTGGGTCCTTGGACTTTACAGGTAAGCACCTTAACCTCTAAACCATCTCTCCAGCTCCCTCTTGTAATTTCTTTGGGGCAACTGTACATTCTGTATTCCCAGGTTTCTGGCCTGTTGCTTCTTACTTAAGTTCTGTTTAGCTTCCTGGGGCTCATGGCTGACACTCCATCTCTCCTGTTGCACTTTAGGTTTTCATTTTGTAGGCAGTAACTGCAGGATGTCATGTGAGGGACAGAGTATTTTGACCCAGATATAAGACTGAAGCTCGTGGACTTGCTGAGTTATCTCCTGTGAGACCATACCAAATGCTTCAGCAGGCTTGTACAATTAAGAATTAAGATAAGGAGCTGGGCATGGTGGCGCACGCCTTTAATCCCAGCACTTGGGAGGCAGAGGTAGGAGGATCATCGTGAGTTTGAGGCCACCCTGAGACTCCATAGTGAATTCCAGGTCAGCCTGGGCTAGAGTGGGACCCTATCTTGAAAAAAAAAAAAAAAAAAAAAGAATTAAGATAAGGTTTAAATTACGAATTGCTCTTGACAAACAACAACATCACCTACTCCACAAATATTTAATTATAGCTGGAAAAATATCTCTCACTATTCCACAATCCTGACTAATCAAATTTATTCACTTTTCCATTCTTATTAGTTTCACCCATATAGATTCATTATTATTATTATTTATTTTTTTTTTTGGTAAAAATGTAGCAGTACTCCACGTTTACCATACCAAACTGACTTCAAGGAAGAAACAGAGATATATGTGTTTTATTTCCTAACATGTTGGAACAAATGTAAATTATCAAAGAATGCTACCACCTACTGTGCTACTTAGTAAGTACAGAAGCCCCAGAAATTTCTATTTTTTTCTAAGTGAAGCTGAACTCACTTTGTGTGAAAAAGATCATTTTACCACCTATGGTAGGGAGATCCTTGAAATGTGTGGAAGCTCCCAACTCTGTATTGCAAAAACTTTTTTCTACTGCTTTAATCCCAAACATCACCCACGATCATCATATAACCACCTTTGGAACTTTAATTTTCTACGTGTTCCCTTCCTAATTATCATTATGAAACAAGAAATGAGGTAAGAGTAAATAGTCTACACTGTAAGGAAAGGATTAATGACCTGGAAAGACATTGTTGCTGTTTCCAATTTCAGGGAATTTCTGAATGATATTATACTATTTAAATTTGATTACTAGGTTATACAACTATCAATGATTCCCACTAAATTGTTTGAAAATGTAAAATAAAAATATAATTTTGGTGGTGGAAGATCAATAGCTGGGGAATATGATATGGGGCTAGCTTTAGACAGACCTACAAGTTTGGTCAAACCTGTCTTTGATGGAGCTGGAGAAATGGATTAATGCTTATAATCTTTTGCTTGTAAAGTCTGACTTTACAAGGTTCAATTCCCCAGTACCCCTGTGAAGCCAGATGCACAAAGTGATACATGCATCTGGAGTTTATTCACAATGGCAAAAGTTTTTTTTGCTTGCCTGTTCTCTCTCTCTGAAAATCCATCCATCCATCCATCCATCCATCCATCCATCCATCCATCCATATATGTGTATATATAAATATACATTTAAATATATTTTTTAAATGCCCTTGATTTTGGATCACTTTGTTGCTGCTTTTTGTGCCTTCCTCTTTCACTTCACATTCAGAGGCATCCTATGTCCCCAAACTATACAGATAGCTTGATGAATTAGTTAGCACAGACATTTTAGTGGTTTAATTACCAGTGCTCTGGAAGGGTATGAATTTGTAAGGATAACCTCCAGGAACCGTATTTAGCCAAAGTAGCTTTAGTAGTGGCAATTCCCAGACTGCATTCCTGGAAAGGGCTGTATTTGCTGGATAAAAGATTTCCTGGGCTGGAGAGATGGCTTAGCGGTTAAGCGCTTGCCTGTGAAGCCTAAGGACCCTGGTTCGAGGCTCGATTCCCCAGGACCCACGTTAGCCAGATGCACAAGGGGGCGCACGCGTCTGGAGTTTGTTTGCAGTGGCTGGAGGCCCTGGCACGCCCATTCTCTCTCTCTCTGCCTCTTTCTCTCTCTGTCACTTTCAAATAAATAAAAGTAAACAAAAATTAAAAAAAAAAAAGATTTCCTGACCTGTAATTATATCATATTAGAGTAAATCTACCTTTTGTGTGTATAGACATTTTAAAAAATATTCAAGGTCTTTAGAAGGAGAATTGGACAGATAATGCTAAGACTTAGAGAATGGACAATAGGAAATTGCAATCATCTTTATTGAATGCAAGGAGTTTTGCTGTGTTTTGATGTGAATGTTACATGCCTCACACCTCTGCTGAAAACAAAACAAAACAAAATGGGAAAAAAAATCAGAACCTCCAACAATAATCAGAATACTTATCGACAAAGGTTCTCTCTCCAGAGATTAAATAAACAATTGTATATAATCACTTCTTTGAACACTTCTGTAATATTAGGCCTTATTGGTCTTTTGAGAAGATTTTCTTCTTCAGCAACTGGCTCTGTAGGTGTTCTGGAATTCTTCCTTCAAGGGAATTTCATCCAGCATTAGGCACTCAGGCTAAGACTTTGTGAAATCATCACTAACACTCTCTGGAAGCTCCACCCTCTGCTGAGGTTGGAATCATGGCTAGATTGGTCCTTTGTCTTCTGGAACCTTGGAGTCATACATAGGAATATGATGATGTCTTATGATGAACATGTGATAGCTGATAAAATAGTGTATGTCTCCTTGAATCAGACGTATTGATATGGAAAGAATAAAATTAAATAATTATTTTATTTACTTTTGCAAATTCATCTGTAACTCTGTCTTAATTGAAATTTTATGTAAAATTTCAGTCAACAGGTGATGGTTCTGTTCATTCCCATTTCTAAGAAATATATTCATACAAATACATTTGCTATTTAGAAAAAGTGCATTTAGGGCCTCACTTAATTAAGACCTTTTTCTCTCCATAATGTTGTTTTAGGAAGACAGCTCATGCATGTGCTACTGTAGCAGTTTTTGTCACAGGCAAATTAAACTAAGAACTGTCCACTTTAGCAAAATTTTCTAAATACTGCGTGACCCAGGAATCACATGAAGTATTGCTGTAACAGTTCAAATCAGGGCTGGAGAGATGGCTTAGTGGTTAAGCGCTTGCCTGTGAAGCCTAAGGACCCCGGTTCAAGGCTCGGTTCCCCAGGTCCCACGTTAGCCAGATGCACAAGCGGGTGTACGCGTCTGGAGTTCGTTTGCAGAGGCTGGAAGCCCTGGTGCGCCCATTCTCTCTCTCCCTCTATCTGTCTTTCTCTCTGTGTCTGTCACTCTCAAATAAATAAACAAATAAATAAAAATTTTAAAAAAAGAGTTCAAATCATCATATTTGGCCAAACACTAAGTTGTGTAATATTACTGAGTATTTAAGCAAAATTGATGGCCATTAAGTCCCATAGCTTCCCTGTGAAACCTGTATGGTCTTGTTCTCCTTAGCAACCCTCAGAGCTAAATGCTTCTTTGGCATTTAGTTTTTATTCATAATCATAAACTTAACTCTGCTAGACTTGAAGGAAAATATGGAACCCCAAAGAACTGCAGTGAGAGCACAGAGATTACAGGATATGGAGAGCAGATGGGGAGTGCAGTGTGCTGTCCTGAGCTAAAGAAGGAATAGTCTAGTGGTTAAGATGGAACAAGTCAACTGTATTATAATTGTCCACAGTCAGCGATGGTGACCTTCTTGCTGGTCTTGCCATTCCTGGACCCAAGGTGCTCCATTTCTTTGATAATCTTCATGCGTTCTTTCACCTTCCCAAAGACTACATGCTTACCATCCAACCATTCAGTCTTGGCAATGCAGATGAAAAATTGGGAACCGTTTGTGTTTGGACCAGCAATTGCCATAGACAATATCCAAGACATATATGTGCCATAGACAATATCCAAGACATATATGCTTCAGGATGAAGTTTTCATCTTCAGATTTCTCTCTACAGATGGACTTGCCATCAGTGCTATTATGGCATGTGAAGTCACTATCCTGGCACATAAGTCCTGGAATAACCCTGTGAAAGCATGGCCATTTATAATCAAATCTTTTCTCTCCAGTGCTCAGAGCATAAAGTTTTCTGCTGTCTTTGGGACTTTGTCTGTAAACAGTTTTGAAGGAGATGTGGCCCAAGGGCTCATCATCAACTGCAATGTCAAAGAACATGGTGGGGTTGACCAAGGCTGGCAGGAACCAGCAACTGAGCACTGTGGTGTCTGCAAAGCTGGTTTGTTTTTTATAACAAGATAGCCAAGCACAGAATAATTCAGTCATGGTCTAGCTACTCCTCAGTTATGTTTATGGCAATACCGAGGCATAGCTCTGGAGTAGAATTTATGTTTGTTCAGTGCTGCAAATCACTTTTGCTTATTTTATTTTTCTATAATATGTAACTATATTTTCATCCTGAAACATTTCCCCCACTTGGAAAATAATAATCAGTTTACTTGTTTTCAAAGGTTAAAAGTCCACAAAATAATGAGTATTAATGATATAGGAATCAAATACATTCAGCAGATAATACTGTCTTTTTTTTTTAATAATTTTATTTATTTATTTATTTGAGAGTGACAGACACAGAGAGAAAGACAGATAGAGGGAGAGAGAGAATGGGCACGCCAGGGCTTCCAGCCTCTGCAAACGAACTCCAGACGCGTGTGCCCCCTTGTGCATCTGGCTAACGTGGGACCTGGGGAACCGAGCCTCGAACCGGGGTCCTTAGGCTTCACAGGCAAGTGCTTAACTGCTAAGCCATCTCTCCAGCCCAGATAATACTGTCTTTTGCATGGGCTCAATACTTGTTTGCATTCCCTTCATTCAAAAAAGTAAAGTTACCTTATGTGGATCAGTGAGGCAAATGCATGACAATTGCCTGCCATGAGTGAGAGGTCTGACTTACCTGCTCTTTGTGACTGTGTACTGTAATGCACCGTGATGATTTTATTCAAAATGTAGGTTGGTGTCATGGGCCATAGAAAGGACAACCCATCCCACACTATATTTGTTTGGTTAGGCTTTTTGGCAAGTCCTGCTAGTATTTTCCATGTTAGCTATGTGGGATGGAAGACTGATGACTGTGAGGATCAATAGTTATTCTGAGATACTTTTTGAAGCATGTTCAGCAACAGAAATTTGCTACTCCCTCTCCATTTTTAGACATGACTACTGAAGGAAATTTAATCCGTATGTTTCTGGTTCCTTTACACTTAACTCATCAAAATGTTGTTTTGTAAAAGCCCTTTGAAGTCAAGGAAGCCTTTTAAGTCATTTTTTATGAGATTTTGTCGAGCCTCTTTTCTTAGGGACAGGAAGTGGCATTTAGCCAACAGTTAACAAACTCAAACACCAAAAGGTTCAACTTGGGTTTGAATCTCTGAAATGATGAGTGTTTGCATGAACTCCTGACATGACCTATCTTTGCTGTATATTAGCACCAATGGCCATCATAACAGCCCTAATTGCCCAGAAAATGCTGGAATCTTAACCAACTGCCAGCTCACAAATGTTTCTCTAATCAATTTACTTCATGCTGAATTATGACTCACTTAACTTTAAAGAAACTACTTTATTACCAATGCTCCTAGTGTTTTTTGTGTTTTCTGTGAGAACCATTTAAATTGTCACCCTCAGAAAGCTGGCTAGCTAGAACTTTAAATCCAGGTACTAGTAAAGTCACACAAGAGTTCTAGTTCCCAGGACAAGGGAATGTTGACTGACTGTGAGGACTCACTCCAGACACTCAGTTCTAAGTACAGAAAATAACCAAGATCCTGCAATCCTTTCAAAAATAAAATAGACATTAAAATAATAAATGAAACATCTGGCTTCAGAAGTTTGATTTATGTTGACATTTGTTTGGAGCATAAACCAGCCCCCATTTCCCAGGAAACTTATAGTCCAAATAACTCATGGTAGTTCCCACTGCCTAGTGCATTAGAAGTGATTTTGTCCAGTAGTTAGGAAGTTTCGTCCTCCTGCTAAGTCTTCATTTTACAGCCTGCAGATTATGAAACAATGATTGTGCCAAAGAGGCAGAGCTAATCTAAGTTAAAAGCTTCAAAGTTATCTCCAAGGCAGCCCAGAGAGGGGCAGTAAGAGATAATTCTAGAAACAAGAGTGTCATTGAAGTGAGGAGAAATCTGGTTTAAGACAGCACCTTTTAGAACCTAAGCTGTCTGAGGTGATCTATGCAGAGAGAGCTCAAGACAGTATAGGGGATGAAGGCCCAGCAGCTCTGGCATCAGATCTTCTGGTGCAAAGACTGATTCAGTCCATCACTGGATCTGTGATCTTTAGAAATTGAGATCATATTAGTACCTATTTCTCTGGGCTGCTGTGAAGACTACGACAGTGCATATGAACTTCCTGTGGAGTCGTGATACCCATGACATGTGAAGATGATGACGATGATGGTGTTGATGTTGAATAGAACTAAGAGCAGTATTACAAGTAGGCAGATTCTCTGACACAAGTTAAGCCCTCCATCAGAGTTATGAGCACCTTGTGTTGGTCTTCAGTCTTTCTGGAATTTTTCATTCATGCTCCTGGCTTTCAGTGAAACTTATTTATTGATGGCTCTCAAACCAAAGTCCTTCTCCTTGGCCTCTCTCAGAACAAGGTTAAAAAGCCACTCTCAGCTATCTTCATATTTTCTTACAAAGTTATCTTCTCTAATTTGCAAGTTTTTCTCTCCCAGACTTCATAACTTGACTTGTCTTTACTTTTTGTCTACTTGATAAATTTTTATTGATCTTTTAATGCTCAAGCACCAAGATCTCTGTAGATGCCTCTAACTCCTTCCTGCTAGTGTTGTATCGGGAGCGGGCAGCTCCAGGGTGATTTGTGGAGGAGGTGGGCCAAGCTGAAGAAGTCACATGGAATAGACATCCACCGACCCCAGTTGTAATGCAAAACAGAGAGGGGCTGAGCCAAATTCATTTTTTTTTTTTTTACTTTTTAATTTTTTAAAAATATTTTTGGTTCATTTTTATTCATTTATTTAACAGTGACAGAGAGAGAGAGAAAGAGGCAGAGAGATAGAGAGAATGGGAGCTCCAGGGCTTCCAGTCACTGCAAATGATCTCCAGATGTGTGCGCCCACTTGTGCATCTGGCTAATGTGGGTCCTGGGGAATTGAGCCTCAAACCGGAGTCCTTAGGCTTCCCAGGCAAGTCCTTAGCCACTAAGCCATCTCTCCAGCCCCTGAGCCAAATTCTTTATTGTGGCCACAGATGCTTATGTAGGAAGTGCATGTGCAGATGCACTCTACACAATGATCACATCTACATGAGGGGTATTGAATCAGATTATAATAATAAGCTACAGCCATTTTGTGTGCTGTGCTAGACATTAAGCCTATTAAAGGTATATGCCCCTATATTCCATCCCCTACGTTTCAGGGACCAGGTGATGAGTGTTTGCTCTTTTTGCCCAGAGAGCAGAGCCTTGTGCCCATTAACCTTTATGCCCATTGTTGCAGTCTGGTTCGCATTGCTGGTAGAAATCACCCAACCAAGAGCAGCTTCTGGGAAAAAGAGGTTTATTTTGGCTTACAGGCTCGAGGGGAAGCTCCACGATGGCAGGGGAAAACGATGGCATGAGCAGAGGGTGGACATTACCCCCTGGCCAACAGAAGATGGACCACAGCAACAGGAGGGTGTGCCAAACACTGGGATGGGGAAACTGGCTATAAAGCCCATAAGCCCGCCCCCAACAATACACTCCCTCCAGGAGGCATTAATTCCCAAATCTCCATCAGCTGGGGAGCTAGCATTCACAACACCTAAGTTTATGGGGGACACCTGAATCAAACCACCACACCCATAAACCACAGCAACAATATGCTGAACAGCAACCTACTGCTAAGATACCTGTGATTAAAGCCCACTGCCAGCTGGGTCCCATGATTGCACACCCTGAGGTGAGGCAGTCTTTAGTGAGTTTCTGAATTAAATCAACCTCCATAGCTAGTTTTTGCAACACATCTGTAATATCCTGTGTTAGAGCATCTATTACATCATTTCTAGGAGACAGGCTGGGTTTATGCCCTGAAACATGATAAATAGGAGTCTGCTTCTGAGTACCTATCTCCCATAACTTCTGCCACATAGCTTTCCCCCACAAGGGTCATCCCCTACCTCCCATTCCTGAGAGGTCCATTGGACAATCATAAGGTTAGGCCATGGTACACAGCCCAGCTGTCTGTACACACAGCTACAGGAGTGTCTTCTTGTGTTAGTACTAGCCATTCAGCTTGTGATTCAGTCCCTTGACTAGACTGTCCTTGCCTCATCTTATACCAAAAAATTGCTGTTGCAGACTGAAGGGCAACTGCCACCCACGTGATAGGTTCCCTTTACAGAAACCATCTGTATACCAGACCTCCTGGGGAGGGGTCACCAGAACCTCTGTGTGTCATGAAATATATTGTCCTCAACCTCGTCCTTAATGACATATGTCACTGGTCCAAGTACTGCCTGCAACTCCTGAGACAGTGAGCTAGAGGAAAATCATGCCTGTCAGTTTCAGTAAGTACCCCACTTAGTCACAGTGGGATTTGTGCAAGTCCCAAATGAAGTTTTGTCACCCGTGTTCAGAAGCATCCCTGTATTGTATGGGTAGTCTGTACTTGTACAGGTGGGGGCCTAGTGATGGGCTCTATAGCATGCAAGGCTGCATAGGCCTCAGCCAGTTGCTTCTCAATAAGGGAATACCATTCTTCAGCTCCCATCCATAGTTGAGACCAGAATCCTAACAGGATTCGTTTCCTCCTTTGGAACTGCCACAGCCCCCAACTATATCTCTTATGGAGTTACATAAACACTCAACTGAAAGCAGGTATGTGGGTCTACTACCATGAAGGTCTATGCCTTGGCCATCAGGCATTTGGCTGCCTTAAAGACCTAAAAACCTGCCAGGCATGGTGGCACACACCTTTAATCCCAGCATTTGGGAGGCAGAGGTAGGAATATTACATTGAGTTCAAGGCCACCCTGAGACTACATAGTGAATTCCAGGTCAGCCTGGGGTAGAGCGAAACCCTACCTTGAAAAAACAAAAACAGAAACAGTCACAAACAAGCAAACAAAAAAGAGTAGGATGAAGGGCTGGAGAGATGGCTTTGTGAGTGGTTAAGGTGTTTGACAGTGGAATCTAATGACCCCAGTTTGATTTCCCAGTACCCATGTAAAGCCAGATGAATGGAGTGGCACATGCTTCTGAAGTTTTTTTTGCAGTTGCAGGAAGCTTTGGCATGCCTATTCTCTCCCTCTTCTCTCTCTTCTTCCTCTCTCCAACCCCCCACTCTCTCTGCTTACAAATAAATTTTTAAAAATATTAAAAAAAACAAACCTAAAAACTTAAAAGCCTTTATGTCTGGTTTCTAATCCCAAGTTTCCCCTTCTCTGTTAGGTGGTGTAAGAGCTGAAACATCTGCTAAATGGGGTATGAATCTATGCCAGTACCCTAGCAACCCTCCCCCTTTAAATCCTGTGATTGATTCATTGTTTTCACTTGTGGTTATGCCTATGTTTTGTCTACAACAGCCTAAGGAAACTGTTGTGTCTTACCGGACCAGATAACACTAATAATTTGACAGAAGATCCAGGTCCTTGGATTTTGCTAGCATTTATCATTGACCACCATTCACCTAACACATCACATAGGCTGGTTGTGCTGCATGGTCTCCAAATCTGCAAGAGAATCAGAAATCAGCCTTATGTCATCAATACACACATGAGTAGATGTATGCTAAATTCTGGACCACCAGACCATGCCATATTGTGGGATTATTTACATAGCCTTGGGGAAGGACAATGAAAGTCCCAGTAAAATAAATTGCTCTTGGCTCTCAGGTGCAATGTCAGTGGAAAAGAAGGCATTAGCTAAACCTAGAATATAATGAGTTCCAAGTTCATGGGTCATGTTGCCCACAATGTTCATGATGTCTGGTATTGCAGCCTGCAGTGGAGTGGGGGTGACTTCATTCAGTCCTTGATAGTCCACAGACATTCTCCAGAAGCTGTCAGGCTTCTGGACAGGCCATATGGGAGAGCTGAATGGACTATGGGTCAGGCTGATAATACCTTCTTCCAATTTCAGAATGGTTAGCCCACTTTCTGCATGTCCTTCTGGCAATTGATATTGCTTCACAATAGTCCTTATTCAGGAGACCTGCTGTAGTTGTATAACAACCTGGTGTAAATACACACATACCACTATTTTCACAGTCCATATATGGAAATAAAAGTCCCCTTCTACCATGGTAACTTGCAAGCCTTGTAAGACATTCACCCCCTGGATGAACCCAACTATCCTCAACTATCAGTAACATAGTGTAGCTAAAAGGTGGGAGTCATCCTGCCCCCAGAATCAAAGGTACTTGTTTGGCTATTATCTCCATATCTTTCTATATGGACTACTGAATTTAGAAGGGTTTCCAAAGATAAGGGTGGTATTTATGCCATTGTCAACAAGTCCAATTATCCTTTGGGCATTTTATGGAGTCCAGTAAATCATAAGTTACACATGAGGTCTTCAGTAGCCTGGGTTCCCCATAGTCTGGATGCCTTGACCATTGTTGTAATTGGGGAAGTAGTCAGCATGACTCACTTCTCATGCTTGAACAGATGTAGGCAACAGGGTGTACCACTGTTTGGGGAACAATTTCTTCCACAAGTCCACCAGTACTTCTAGCACAGGCCATTTAATTTCCTGATCAAGTCCAGCAGCCAATAACTGCCTATAAGTCACTTTTATTGGGCCACCTTACAATATCTTTGGGAATTTCATTCCTAATTTTACATTTTCCCCTTTTGTGGCCCTTGGCCATGTTTCCTTATTGGCCATGCCTCTTTTCTCTGTTGCCTAACTTCAACATTTCCCCAGCCGGCCAGTGTAGTGGCTACCACATCAATAGGTCAGTCAGTGTACGGAGCTAAGAGAGCCACAAGTGACACAAATGTCTCAGGTGGCCCAGACACCAAAATTATATCTTTCAGCTGAGAGGCAAACTTTCTTCATCTGAGTCAGCCCAGATATCATCTGCTGCATGCCATTCTCCTGGATCTCTTGCACCAAGTCTAGGTAAGATAGGTGGTCCATTTACTAACCTGCTCCTGCATATCCCCAGCATTCTCCCATACCATTCATGCAGCTGCCATTATCCAGGTGGCTAGGGATGGGTTCCCTGCATCAGGAGCCACACATTGTACTTTCTGCAATCTTTGTCTTAATGATGGAACATTAGTAACGGTTAACATTATTGTCATTTCTTCAGGGTCAGCTGTGGATTATCAGCTCAATCATCTCAAACATGCAATAGCCAGGCAGAAATTGTCTCCCTCACTCTCTGCTTGCATTTTCTGGTCAGCTTCCACAATTCCATAGCTGTATGGCTGGGATGCACAAGAGTTGGACTCACCTACCATCTGAGGCTGAGACACACAACTGTTGCCCTGTTCCATGACTGTCAGACATTTTTCAGGTTCCAGATCCTTTGTTCTCTGTGCCAGCAGCTGCTCTTGCAAATCGGGGCTGTCCTTATGGTCTTATTTTGATAGGCAGAACCCTTGTTCAAAGTTCCTATATGACTTGGCTTTCTGATTGGACTTGCCTCAGTACAGACAGTCAAGCCATTGATCCAATAAGGATTCCTCTCTTGATTTATTTCAGGGCCTGTTTAATTTTGTCCAAACTGGGATTAATTGTTCCCCAATCCTAAGGGGAGCCCAGGCCATCATTAGAGCTGCTATTGGATACTACCATTTAGTTGAGGGCCACATGTTCAGTGTGGAATCCCCAGGGATGAGATAGGAGGGGCAGAGGACTGGCTCATTCATCCTCATCCTGCTGACTACACCAAGTGTCAGGAATAGCAGACAGCCTCCAGGGGGATTTGTGGAGGGGATAAAATAAAGTGCATAGACTAGACATTTGTAGATACCAGTTGCAAAGCAAAGTAGACCAGAGCTGAGTTGAGCTGAGCTCTTTATTCCAGTCACAGTGTCCTTATATAGGGAGTGTACATGCAGGCAAACTCCAAACAATGACCATCAACATGTGTGCATAAAGGTGAATGTCATATAATGATGTCATCTACATGATGGGTGTTGAATCATAATTATAATAATAAACTTCAGAAATTTTGTATGCTTGGCTGGAAGCCAAGTCTATTAAAGATATATGCCCCTACTTGTAGGTATCCTTCCCCTATATGTTCATTCTACTTAATTTCTATATCATTGTAATCCTCCTCTTGTCACACTAGAAATCTCTTGGTGTTTGTTGCCACCTTCCTGAGAGAACTGCACAGGTAGGGACTGAACCTCATAGGGCCCTACTTCTAGCAAATTGGAATGCCTTGGAAATTTGTATAGAGGAGTTTTACTTTCTTTATGACAGACATGCAACAGTGCTCAATGGAAGAAGAGTGCTGATCGCCTTTCTCATCGTACGTACTTAGTGTCACAGCTCTCATTTCAAAGCAGCTCCATTTGGCTAGACATTCTTCTTAACCATTGTGAGGTAGAGAGGAGGCACACAGTATTTGATGAGTGGTTGTATAAAAGCCAGGGAGATACATTATTAGACGAGGTAAGATGAAAGCACCAGTGTTCTTTGCACTTATTCAGGTATTTGCTTGAGTCCTTCAGGGTGAGTTTCCAGTATTTGGGATGACCACGTTTTTCACATCAACCCTATCAGATGCCAAGGACAAAAGTGTCTTCTTGGGGCTGCAGAGATGGCTTAGCAGTTCAGGCTCTTGCCTGTGAGGCCTAAGGACCCAGGTTTGATTTCCCCAGTACCCACATAAGCCAGATGTACAAAGTGCCCTATATGCACCTGGAGTTCATTTGTAGTGGCTGGAGGCCCTGGTACATCCATTCTCTATCTGGCACTTTGTCTCTCTCTCTCAAATAAATAAATAAAATATATTACAAAAAATAAAAATGAAAAAAAACTGTCTTCTTTTTCCCACCCATGTGGGAAGTTGTAGAGAAGGGTACACCATCTTTAACATTCAAGGTCATCCGCACTGGGAAAGCTGAAGGTCACTAGCTGCAAGTGATTGATCTATATCCCCAAGAAGTGGCTTAAAGCCCACAAGACACTCTCCTGTAAGGAAGTACAGACTCTGCCTGGCTTCAGGGATATAATGTGAATTCTAAATCCACCTAAAGTCACTCTAGCATTGTTTGTGACCAAGAATTGGAAGAGATGATGTCTAGTCAGTTGCTGAACAGCTTAAAACACTCACTTCTCATAGATTCTCTCAATTGGGGATGTCACTTAAGATCTAGGTCACTATGCTTAGCCAAAGTGGCCCCAAAGGGTTATTTTACTACTGTAGGTTGAAACCTATTAAATGATTATGATATTAACCAAAAAAGTTGCAAAAAGAAATGACAGGATAAAACCCAGCAGTATTTTATATAGTACAGCTACCGTGTTCCATGAAACTTCTGTTTTCAATTATAAAATGTGCTTCCGTTTCTCCTACTTGCTTTCCATCTATGAGGGGGAATGGGAGATGTATGTTTGTCCCCCTTCCTCTCTCTCTCTTTGTGTGTGTGTGTGTGTGTGTGTGTGTGCTCATGCTGGATCTTGATGTAAAATTTATTTCTTACTCTGGGTTGTAGGAAAGTAATTGGCAAGCTGCTCTCTTAGAAACTGCAGCACAGAAACCTGGGGTTTGGATGCTGATCAAGGAAACCCACCCACGTTGCAACACAGAACAGCTAACCCGGCCACCGCCTGGCACAGACTCATGCATGTCATGAGGCTTGCACTAATCCCACTTTCAGTTATTCATAAGTGGAAGACAAGGGTGTCTTAGATGGCTTATAAATGCTCATGTCTAATTTGACTCATTTTCCCCTTAATTAGAGAAACATCTATTGCATATCTTATGTGTTTCAGAGCCCATACTAGATGTTGGGAGAAAACAATGTAAGTCAGTTCCGGCTTTTGTAGAAGAGGTGACATTTCCTACCATTACCTTACAACTCTGAGTACCTTTATTGGTTTTCCTTCTTCAATTGTCAACTTTCCCTGATGGAAAGGCTAACAGAAAACTGGTTAAATAGCAATGACAGACAAAGAAAAACAGGAAAAAATGAGGCTGAATGCAACATAATTAGTTCCTAGGTATTTGAGGCAATGAGTGAAGTAATAACATTTCATATTCATGCTTAACTCCAAAAGTTTTGGGTGGGGAACTCAAAACCTTTCATCCTAATCCATATGTTCAGCATTCCCAGAGCATTGCTGCTGTGCCTAGGTTACTGGGCACTGGGTTTTCTTCCTCTAAAGAGAAGAAAGAGCTCCTCCCCCAGGTTAATTCCAATGCATATTTCAGATTTCTGTTTCTGCCAATACATCAAGCTAATTTTCCCCTTCCTATTTATTTTTCTCTGTTGTTAGTTGATGGATTACAACATTTGAGGATTGCCAAGTAGAATCCCTTCAGAATTACCAGTCACAAACATCCCATGTTTAGTTAACTACCCAAATAAGGAAACATTGACTTTGATTTTTCAAAAGGGAAAAGGCCTTTCTTATGAGCTGTTTATATTGGAATTTCAAAACCTGACAATATCTTTCCTTCCTTCCTGCTTGTTGTTGCAGTGAACAGCTTCGCATGTAGTTTGATCATTTTAGTTTAAAATATTTATGCCGTCCCATGCATGCACACACTCTTCTACAATGGACTTTCACAGTGTAAGAGCCTGATAGCCTAGACTCCTGTTTCATGCTTTGGTTTTTATTTATTTATTTATGTTTTCAACAAACTCAACCTGTCCTAACTATCACATAATTTAGCTTTCAGCTCATTCCACATTGCTGCAGGAAATCTTTATTTACACATGAGTATATGTTTAGAGAATAAGATGCTCTTTTCTTTTTAAACTGAATTGTATTTCTTATTATGGCTTCTCTGCTTCCTGGTAGCATATTTTTTATGACACAGCCATAGCAACGGCAGTTCTATTTATAAATAAACTGAAGAAGAAACATGGACTTTGGCTAACCTGGATGTACAAATCACACCCTGACTATGATAGTAACTGTGTCCACGAGTGATGATATGGTTCAAAGTTTATTGGAATTTCCAGAGAATTCTGTTCTGTGGGAGTAGTTATCAGCTGTCACAACATGTCTTCATATAAACTGATATAGACTGTCCTTATTCTTTTTGGTAACTTTAAAGTTTGTGTTTAAAAATAAGAAACAGTTAGTGACAAGGTTGAACTCAGTGGACAATGGAAATCCACTGAATATTTAGTTCAACAAATCAATAGTAGGGACATATGCCAAATGTCAGGACTGAAGAAGTAAATAGGATGCTATCTTCAAATTGAGCTGAGAATGTAACAGGGCAATTGGGGTTCTGGGTGCTTTCTGGAATCCCAAACCCTGAGTTCATATCTCCAAAGTAATCAAAAAAATTGACAATTCCAGATTCAAGAGAATGGTTTTTAAAATACCACCTTTTGTTCAGATTTTACAATGGAGTGGGGAAAGAGGAAGCTGGGAGGTAAGGGGAGATAAAGTGGGGAGAAAAGAGGTACACCACGTGAAGCCCAAAAGCCCATGTAGGCCACGTGTAGCTCAGGAGTCCATGTGACCAGATATAGATCTGGGGGGAAAAAGCATAAAAAAAGAGAGAAAAGTTCAAGGAGCTCCTGCCATGTGGGGAGCTGAATGGGATAAAGAAACATGTGGAGAGCAAGGGCTGGGGGAGTCTCCAGGCTGTGTCTGAGCTAGGGCCTAGGCTAAGCCCCTCCCAGCTAGGCCTAGGCCTGAGCCTGGCCTAAGCCAGCCTAGGCCCAGCTGAAGGAAAAACTTACCCATAGCTGGAAGTTCCCAAGCGATCAGAGAGAGCCCCTACCCTCCCCTTGCAAAAGGATTTATAATCTTAGGGTGGTGGACTATCTTTTGGCTGGCCCAAGTGAAGCAGAGATACAGCTGGTTGGTTAGGGCTAGGGGCTGTCTCTGGAAGAGATTAGCTCCAGCACCAAGTTCTGGAGGCTGAACTTGACCAGCCACAATGTATAAATCCTATGAAAGACCTTCCCCCCAGGAGGGGTCCTGACTGTTTATGAAAAAACAGTTCTATGGAACTAGGCAAGAGAAAAAAACCTGATCATCTATGATTTCTATCAAGTGCTAACTCTCCTGTCCTTTTTATCTTCAGGGGTCCAGTCATCCTAATTCTATTCCCACTTCAAGAACTATGGCATAGGGTGGATATGGGCACAAATAGCAAAATGTGAGGAGATATGTATTACAATCTGCAATAAGTTACATTAGTGTCAGCTAAAATAGAAGAATAGAGAATACCTATTTCTAGACTGGAGTACTAGGGCATATATGGTAGAGATATAAGAATCCTGAAGGAGGGACTGGAGAGATGGCTTGGCATTAATGTGCTTGCCTACAAAGCCAAAAGACCAGGTTCAATTCCCCAGTACCCACATGCAGTCAGATGCACAAGGTGGTGGCACATGAAACTGCAGTTTGTTTGCAGTAGCTAAAGGTCCTGGCATGCCCATTCTCTGTCTCTTTCTCTCTCTCCCTCTTTCTCTCTCAAATAAAAAAAGAAGAATCCTGAGGAAGAAAGTACCATTTTAATCATCTAATGGATTTCAGTCGTCTGACAGGAAGGTAATTACAGATTGAGAGATCAGTTGAGTGAGTAAATGTTGGCTTTGCATGTTTCCTACTCAATAAAGATGAGATCTCAGCTGTAGAAAGTGTGTTTAGGGAAAGAAGAGGAAGAGGTGTGTTTGTTTCTATCTTGAACTGTTGCATAATAAATCACCTTAAAATTTCATAGCCTAACACACCATTTCAATATGTGTCACAACCTGCGTGTTGTCTAAGCTGGGCTCTGTTGAACGACCCCTACTTTGCTCCATGTCATGTCAGCTGAGCTTACCTAAAGTGGCCACAGTTTAGACAAGAGGTTCTAAGATGGCCTCCTTTACTGACCCACTTAGCATGGGTGGCTGCAGAGTGAAAGCTTATCTTCTGTGCTGCAGGGACTCCATTTCCACATGGCCTTTCTGGAGATAATGTCTATTTACAGGGAAGGGAAACACTCAGAGGTATTTCTAGCATTCTCCAGGTCAAAATAGAGTATCCTATAAGCCTCATGGCAGCTTAAATTCCATGTGGGTAGGGACTGAGCAAGTACAGAATAGCATAATGCACAGCTAGCATGTTAGAATGCTGCAGATACTAGGAAGAGAGATGAGACTCTTGTATTAGAGACAGATGGTTTTATTATTCATAACAATAGCAGTATCCAGAATATATATGGTATTCTCTTGGACCACTTCTCTAAGCCTAATATCTGCATAAATACCAAGTGTGTTGTGTTGGAGGATAAACATGCTGACCTTAGGATGCTAGAACCTTTAAAAGGGGCAATTGATATACTTGATCTTTATCCTAGAGAAACACATGGTTGTTATAAAGCTCTCAAGTACATTACCAAACATGAGTTTGTTATGGTGGGGAGGCACTCTTGATCTTGCAAGGCTGTATGCATTCCTGTCTTTGGTAAAAGAGGGATAGCCTATCTTTATGCAATACCAATGCTGTTTGCTATAACAAGCTTCCTTGGAAAGATAGCCTCAAGCAAACATGGTACTTATGATAGCAAGGCATGAAGAAATATGATCAACCCAAAAGAATTATCTTCTAACAACCCATTTTGAAATTTTATTTCACTGTTCAGGAAATGGTTATAGTCTTCATGAAATTTTAACTACTTCATAGTAAACTATAACATAGAAGTACTTAAAGTATTTTTAAAATGTGTAACATGTTTATGTATTCAATTGTATATCAACAATTTTCCCATGTAGACAGTGAGAGGAAAATGCAAATGAAGTGATAAGCAACTTAAGATAATGATTTTAGTGAACTTTTGAAGAAATCATGGTCACCAGAGTATTATGAGGTTAATTGGGTATAAGTGACAAATAGCCTTCTAGGATGGCTTTGGGTGAATGTCCTCTGATTAACTCCTTGGACTCAGCATATGGCAGCAGCCTACTTATGCCTCCTATATGAAAGCCAATACCATTTATAATAAGGGGCTTGTAGGGTCTATAGATGCTCCAGGGTATTTGTCCTAGCTCAGGGTATAGGGTGGAGTGTAGGTAGGGACATGAGGTAGATTTGTGTTTTGAATTTACTATGAGATGATATGTATCTACAATGTATAATGGATCCCAGACATCTACTAGGAAAAAAGAAATTTCAAGTGTTCATGGAATACTTTCATATATTAGTAAAATTTGACTATAATATTTGCATAGTATTATGTGGTTAAATTTTCCAACATCAGTATAGATACTAAATATTCTGTGTCTATAAGCAGAGAGACACAATCTCCTGTAGATTTAATTTTACTCAATAGGTCATTGTGGGGGAGGATTAGCAAGTCTCTGATGTGGGTGACCATATGCTGAGAAAGGAAGACAGGACATGAATTAGAATTTAAAATGTTCAATTTCTTACTTGTAACACTAATAATTAATTTTTTGCTGGTTTTGTCTCCAAAGTTTATGTTTGCATTTCTTTTCATTGGTTTAGTTGATTTGGAGCATAATTTCATTTTAAAGGGTGAACACTAAATCAATTACTGAGATCTGACTGTCCTAGCAGTGTCTGGTAACCCAGTGAGAGACTGAAGTGCTGTTGAATACTGCTTTAGTCAATATAGCTAAAAGGCATAACGAAAGAAATCAGTGGAAAGAACATGTATGCCAATGTCTGCTTCTATTCCAGCATTTGATATTTTTAGTTTTTAACTTTTTCTTCTATGACCATTTAACCTCCTCCTAGCTGTCTAGCCGCACTCCTATTTTTATGTTACTTGATGTATTGGGTGCTATTTTTACCACTATACTGAAATACTTTGGGCAGCTAACTTTATAAAGTAAAGAGGTTTATTTAGCTCACAGTACTAGATATTCCATGTCCTGTCACCTGCGTCAGTTCAGTTCTGGTGAGAACTCTCCTGATTGTGCCATAACAAACAGTGTTTGACAAGGGTGGAAATCATACATGGAAACAAGGGACCACATTTCAGATAGAAAGAGAGTCGGGTGGGGCCAAGCTCATGTTTTGCTTACAATTCTCTCTCAAGAACTTCCTAAATCTCTTTGAAGGGACATAGTACTTCTCACTGAGCCCCACCCTTCAAAGGTCCAGACCACCTGTGCAGTGCCACCCTGGGACAGGCTTCTAACACAAGAGCCTCAGGGAAGACACCAACATCCAAACCATGATACTCTACTTAAACATTTCCTTCACTGCTATTCCTTTTTCTTTGCTTTTCTACCTACTGTTTTGTTATTAATTTCTTTTTAACCCTCATTTAATATTTTCTGAAAACTCACTGTTACCATTTAATTTTTTTCTAGAGGTGAAGAAGAACTGCTAGGAATATAAATGACTTTAGAGAAATTAATTAGTTATACAATAGTTTGAGGAAATGACATATAATATACTTTGGAGATTTTTGATTTCCATATTGTTTTCTTATTGTGAAGTGTCCAATTTGTATCTCCCTGCTAATTTTTTGAGATCAAATACTATTTTTAGACTAATTGTGCTTAGTGATCACCAAAACGCATGTCAGTTCTCAAACCCAAATGTGTCTTACCCTATGCAAGTAAGATAATAACACAAAAGTGAGAAAAAATACTGTGTGAATTGACTATAATCCCTCCCAAACTCATAGGCTAAAACTCTAACTTCCAATGTGATTATATTAAGTCACCATGGTAGTCAATTCACCAATGGAATTGATGTTTGTGAAGAGAGAGTCCAGGAGATCCCTTTGGAAAGAGGGCCATCAAAAAACCAGGAAGGGAGCCCTTACTATCTGGTGCAACCTGATCTTGGCTTTCACAGCCTCCAGAATTGTGAGAAATGCTAATTCTTTGTAAGCCACTTGCTTAAGGATATTTTTGTCATAGCAGCCTGAATAGATTTAGATAAAGACTATCCCCAATAAGACATTAGATTTCTTAGTCAGTGTTATTGGCCTTTTAATAGAAAGATAGATTACTGAGAATTCAACCTAAGGAGATTTATAACACACAATTTTTCAAGGCACAGGGCAAATTGTGGAAAAGGCAGCAGAAAAGTTCTAAGAGTCACAGGTGGGAATGTGTGCACTGAGTCATTGTACCCCCACAGAGACTGGTGCATTTATAACCCTGCAGTGATTATCAAGGACCCCAATGAGGAGGTCCTCAAGGGATTAGGGTTCCTTGGGGCAGAGGAGACATAAAAATGTAACCTGATGGAAATATGACCAGTTTGCACTGTGTTCATATATTAAAGTTGTCAGTAGAAAATGAAATTAAAAATAAAAGCATAGAAATAACTTGTAAATACTTCTTGGCATCCAGCCATGTTGGCAGAAAAAAAAGAGTTGCTTTTGCTTAGCTAGCTAAGCAAGGATAAACAGGAGTGTCAGCAGAGGGAGCTAAGATGTCAGGACTACAAACATAGCAAAAGCACGAAAGAAAAAAAAAAATCATTCAAATGCTGCTATTGTGCAATGAACTTCATGGGAATTGCTATCATAAGAGACCAGGAGTACCAAACTCAAATATGGGTTTTTTGAACCAACAGGACCTCCTGACAGTCTCACAATGTATTTATTTCAAGTAGTTCTCACTGTTACCTCTTTTCTTTGGTTGAAAGGGCTTTGGTTCATGCATTTCTCTTTCTTTGAATACATATGCTGGGTCATGATGAAACACAGTAATGTGGTACTTAGCCATGGCTGGGAGAGCAAGGAGAATGCTCATAGCCTGAGCATCTGCATAAAATCAGGCAACTAGCAATAAAAACAGCAGACATCATTCATTGGTAGATTGCTACCTGCCATGCTTAATGCTAGGATGTGGAGATATAGTGTCACCTATGGTGAATTTAGTGTCTGTCCTCTTACAGTCTGATATAAATTCACCAGCAACCAGAGAATTTGTAGGTACCAAAGTCAAAGCCAGTGCTTCAAGATGTAACACAAGATAAATGTCAGAAAATAAACCCAGATGCTTTATTACAGGGATAAGGAAAGGAAAGCTACTTTATTTAGGCAAAAAGTTTTCCAAGCGTGGGCAGAAGTCACTCAGCAGATGTGATATACTAAGATCTTGCAAAAAGGAAAATAGAGCACTGGAGAGATGGTTTATCAGTTAAGCGCTTGCCTGTGAAGCCTAAGGACCCCAGTCCGAGGCTGGATTCCCCAGGACCCATGTTAGCCAGATGCACAAGGGGGCGCACACATCTGGAGTTCGTTTTCAGTGGCTGGAGGCCCTGGTGCCCCCATTCTCTTTCTCTCTCTCTGCCTCTTTCTCTCTCTGTCTGTTACTCTCAAATAAATAAATAAAAATAAACAAAATTTTTTTTAAAAAAAAGGAAAATAGAGATATGTAGCAATAGTAGGCCAGTGGCCTCTGGCAAGAGTGCAGAGGGCTGGGTCAGTGGCTATGGGAGAACCATGTATCTGATCATAACATTTCCCCTAGGCTGACATGCTTCTGACAGTAGTTGGGACCAGAAAACCTGATCCCAAACATCAAAGCCCAGCATCTTTGAACTTCAAGGTTTTTGTCTACACTTGAGGAGAAAATGTTAAAGAGGGGATGTTAGTTGTGCAACATTTTCACAAAAACTAGTAGTCTTCCCAGTGTGTACAGTAGTCCAGTGTTCTAGGGGTGATTTAGAGATCAGGGAGATATTTGGATAGCTCAGACTAAATGACCCAGTGAATGAGTATTGTCAAGGATAAAACTGAAGGGTAAGTGATGAATTAGTTTGTGGTAAGAACAAACTGGTGATTATGGTAAGGACTAAAAACAGAAAAAAGATAGATTTGCAAATGAAATAATAATGAAATGTTTATAGGAGTTTGATGTAGGTTATAGGCTACATGGCAAGTTCTGGTTTCCCCCAGTTAAACAACAAGTATTTGCTCAGGGGAAAGAAATGGAATCATCAGGACAAAGGTCCAAAATGCTGCTAGGAAAAGCAGCACTATTTAAGGGCTAAGCAGAAAAATGAACAAATAGTAATTAAGAAGTAGAACAAAAGATGGGAGAACATTGGTCAGAGTGTAAAACATAGCTAATAATATTTATTTATTTATGAGAGAGGTAGTAGAAAGAGAGAGAAAGAATGGACACTGCCGGGCCTTTAGCCACTGCACACAAATTCCAGACACAAGTGCCACCTTGTGCATCTGGTTTCACGTGGGTACTGAGGAACTGAACTTGGATGTTTAGGCTTTGCAGGCAAGCACCTTAATGACTGTGCTACTTCTCCAGCCCACTGATAAGATTTAATAAAAATTAAAAGTGCCAGATGATTGAGTTAAGTCAATGAATATAAATCTTGGATTTAGACTTTCCAATGGCTATAGTGAATGCCAGCCCAGGGCATGCTGGGACCTTAGAGCTACTTTGACAGTCTCTGCAAAGAGTGGATGTGGGAGCCAGTGGGCAAAGGCTACCTGTAAAGTGATCTGATATCCAAAGGCTTGGGTAAGGCTCAGTGTGATGAATAGGAAAGGCTATACAAACTTGAAACATTATACAAACTTGCAATTCTGAAGTGTTTTTTTGTTTGTTTGTTTGTTTGTTTTAACTTATGTGCTTCCTTGATTCTGAATCTTAATGACCTATCTAAGTGCATTTATGAACTGTATTTTTTCTAGCCTTATGAAACCTCCCACTTTGCTAATAAGAAAACACAATTACTGCCTAACCAAAATAATTAAATGGCTAAGTAACCTCATTTAAAGAACTGCAAACAGTCATGAATACAAATAAGTAATTCTATGTCATATTTATTGGCCCCTCCCAGATGAAGTCACCAAAGCCAGCATCCTCAGACCTAAAGGACCACACCCAGGCCACCTGATAGTGGAGTTCCTGGCTCTCAGTCCAGGGTCTAGGGTGATGGTTCTGGGTGAGCTTTGGGCACCCAGGTTTTGTGGTCAACTCAAACCCCTGGAGTCTGTCATCAGTAGCTCTTTTCTCTTTGAAAAAGAGTGGACTTAAAGATCACCACCCTCTGTATTATGGTGTCTTCCCATGAGAAATGCTAAAGGCTTTGTGGACCTTGACTTTGACCTGAGCCAGACCTGAATGAAGCTGGAGTTGGCCCTTCCTGGGGGCCCCAGCACTGGAACTCAGCAGAGTGAGTTTCCCACTGTTTCTCTGCAGCTGCCTCCACCTTCCCATTTGGCTATGCTCCCAGGGCACAGCCTGCTGGCCCTCATTCATTCAAGTTCATGACGCTTAATCACAGACAAATGGCTACCTTCACAGCAAAAGCATTGTTTGATTCTGTATTTTTTTTTCCCCAGAAACACTATTGAAATTAAATTGAAGGAATGGAGTATCACATTCAACCTAAAGCAATGAGTAGCTTTAATTGAAAAAATAGTACAAATCTCTATTTTGGGTGGGCAGGAGGGAGGGGAACATTTTATAGCAGGGATGTGTTTCTTCACAATGAACAAGGGGTGTCTATAAAGCCCTTGCTTGAGGGTTACCAATCCAAGCTAGTGTCTCAGAGCAGGCTGTGGAAAATCTCAGATATGATTGATATCTATTGTGTGGTGGACAGATAATTCCTTCTGGACACTTTCTCTTCCAAATCACTATTTGGCATTCTTTTAGTTGCAAAACAAAACAACTATGTTGAATTAAAGAAAAACATATTTTTTTGTCTTTTAAAATTATTCTACCAGAGATTACAAATATTCTAGGAAATATATTTGGTATAAAGAGCTGCACAGGCTCTTAGTCTGTGGGTCCATTGATGTACCACATTACAGCAAAAACTGATATTATCCTAGGCAACATAATCTTACTCTTTGTCTTCCCTTCTTAAAAACAAAACAAAACAAAACAAAACAAACAAACAAACAAAAAAAACCACCTAAATTGGACTGCCACTTAACTGCCCCTTGGGAATTTTTTTTTTATTTTAACATTTAAAGGTTAGTTTTTTTTTTTTTTAAGTTTATCATTATCTAGTTTGGAAGTGCTTAAAGATGTTGGGAAAGCTTTAGTTCATTTTTAAATTCCCCTTTTTAAAGCCTTTATACACATACTTTAAGTTGACAGGTGTTTTACTGTCTTGATGATAAGGTGAGTTCTGACCAGTGAAGATCAATGAAACGAGGCTGAAGACTTTGTCAATATATTGAGATTCTTTTATTCTCAGGCCAGAAATAGAGAATGTATTTCCCTCTTTGGAAGCAAGCTAAAAATAACTTATAGAATGTGAAGTAACCAAAAAGACATCACAAGCATGGGAAAATGAGAGCCTGTGATTTGCTTTTTGTGATACGACGATTTCAAAGAATTTCAGGGACTGGAATGAAACATCGGAATGCTAGGACATTCCCAGAGGTGCTTATTTTGGGCATGCTTACAGAGGATAAAAACCATGTTCATACATTAAAGAGAATACACGCTCTACTGCTACGTCCATGGTGGTGCAGGGAACAAGCGCTTTTCTTTCTGTAAAGTTTGCGCTCAGTTTGAGTAGAAATCAGATTAGGAGCCTCATTAGCAGTTGAAATGCCTGCTTGTGAGGCCTGAGAGAGGTTAAGGGAAGCCAGAGAGAAAAACCAACAGCTGCAGGAAGAATTAGCATTAATCAAGTGGAGGATGGGAGGGTCTCAGAATACACTAGCTCCTTCCCTGTCTCTTCTTTAATCCATCCTACTGCTTGTGCCTTGTGTATGCTAGAATAGGAAATGGCCAGTTTAGTAATTATTTTAAGCTTCATTGCTCCTAGAGGGCATTTGGCTGTGATGACATTTCTGTAGCTTTTCCCCTCCAAAAGACATCATCTTTTTCTGTGTAACTGATAAAAGCCCCCTGTTTCTATACTTAGAAGTCAGTCCAGTTGGTAGCTGGGAGTTAGGGCTGAACTGTTCTCAATTCCCTTGCCCATTTCAGGCCTCTGGGATTTCGCCCTGGAGCCAGTGTTAGAGTGGGAAGTGTTGGGTGAACATGAGACAGTGGCTCCTACTGCCTCAGTTGTCTCCAGACAGATCTGTGGGATTACAACTTTCTCCATGAAAATTGGAATGGTGTTAGGAATCAAGACTCCTTTTTGAGAGTCTCTTTAACAGAGGGCTCTGAACATTTGGGCTATTATGCATGAGAGACCAAAAAGAAATAACATGTAACTAATTAAACAATGACACTGCCATTGTAGGACAAACCATTGTGAACAAAGGAGGATCCCCGGCTAGGCTCAGATAAGGAACTAACTGATTAAAGTGCCAACCTTTGCTTCTGTAACTCATGCTCACTTGCTCAACAGGACATTCCAGAAATACTTAGCTGTGGGGGCCTCCGGCCCCTTGCAAAAGATAGGATCTACAAGCACTCTGCTGACCAGAGATGAGCAACTAGAAATGTTCCCGCGCGCGCCTTCTTGGAACCAATCATTTTAAAAGATGCAATGTGATGTAACCCCTTTTCCCCCTTCCCACTCTCTTCCTTTATAAACCCCTACTTTTAGAAGGTCGAGGCTCTCTCCCGCTCCCGCTGCATAGGTCTGTGTGGATTGAGTACCTGCTTAAGCTTGACATTAAAAGAAACCTGTTGCTTTTACATTCGAGTGTCTCGGCTTCTGTGGAGGTCCTCTAGGTGACTCCAGGGTGACTGGGGGTCTTGGCTCCTGGTCAGGGGTCTTGGCACAACAATGCACACAGTGAGTTCTGGGGTGGAAGGCAACCCCTTTGCCTTGCTAAATTAGACAAGCTGGGGAGGGATAGGGAGTGCTAATTAAAAACTTAAAATTAATTTTTTTTTCTGTGTGTTTGTGTGTGCACACGTGTGCATGTTCATGGTGTGAGTGCCAGTGCACACATTCCAGAGTATGTGTATGGAGGTCAAAGGGCACTTGGGGGGGTCAGTCCTCACCTCCCACTTTCTTTGTGGCAGGGTCTCTTGTGGTTCCTTGTTCACTACTGTGTGCACTAGGCTACTAGTCCATGTGGAAAATTCTCTTGTCTCTGCTTCCCTCTCTTGCATGTGTCCATTTTTATATAATTGTCACATTAGCTTGTTTTCAGTCCCATGTGGGTATAGCCTGAAGAAAATAAGAGTAAAGCTTTCTCAATAATAGCTCCAGGGATACTCACTGAAGGAAGGAAAGCATCCTCGATTAGCTCTTCGCTTACATGTATCAGTGCTAATTTGTGGCTCCATGGGACATAAATAATAGTAATTATAGGCCTGCTTCACCAGAAACATGAACCACATGGTTTTGTATCTGTAGGAAGACCTGGTCAGCAGTTAACTTGTTCTAAGTTTAAGGCTTGCTCTAAGTTAAGTGAGCGACTTAATATCTCTGAGACTCGGTGTCTTTACCCTAAACAGAAGGGTAGCAATTTCATTTAATTTCTTTTCTTTTTAAATTGTACAATGTGCTCTGCTACCTGTCATACAGAAGGCATTCAAGTAGCCATATGCAAATTCATTGCTATTCATTGGAATCTTGGTTTTTACTGTATTATAAATGTATGCTCTTGTCAATCATTATTGAGGCAGCTAGAGTTGTACTGGTCACCACTCTTAAAAAATACCTTCCCTTAGACTATTTCACAGGCCCATCCATGCACATCTCTAAACTTATGACTGATCTTTTTATGTTGAAGAGTCCACCAGGAAAGTGAGTTAAGATGCATGTTACCTGACTTCATGAATAGAGTCTAAGCCTTGGTTTGTGGTGAGGCCCAGAATTACATAGCTGAGAAGCATCCCTGGTGATTTTGATTCAGGTGGTCAAACTGATCAGTTTGAAAGGCAAGTTCTCACTTGTGAAATACCCTGCATCCACCTGAGCATGTTATCATTACTTGGTTCTCATTTATGGAGCAGCCATCCATGTGCAAGGCATTAGTCTAGGATCTTTATCTACTGCTACATTTTGGACATGAACTGTTCTCTAAAGGACCTCTAGTAGGTCTGGGTGAATGTTAAAGTCTGGTGAAGACTCTAGAAATAGTCAAATGCATTTACACATGTTCAGATGAGGGCAGCAATTTCTTTTATCATCATTATTATTATTTATTCATTTATTTGCAACAAGAGAGAGGGAGGCTGGTCATGCCAGGGCCCCTAGCCACTGCAAATGAACTCCAGATGCATATAACATGTGGTGGTTTGATTCAGGTGTCCTCCATAAACTTAGGTAGTCTGGATGCTAGGTTCCCCAGCTGATGGCAGTTGGAAATTAAAGCCCCCTGGAGGTGGTATATTGTTGGGGGGGCTTATGGATGTTATAGCCAGTTTCCCCATGCCAGTGTTTGGCACACTATCCTGTTGCTAATGTCTACCTTATGTTGTCCAGGGGGTGATGTCTACCCTCTGCTCATGCCATCATTTTCCCTGCCATCATGAAGCTTGCCCCTCAAGCCTATAAGCCAAAATAAACCTCTTTTTCCCCACTTTGTGAATCTGGCTTTACATGGGTACTGGGGAATTGAACTTGGGATGTTAGGTTTTGCAGGCAAGTGCCTTGACCACTGAGCTCTCTCTCCAGCCTGCAATCCTTTCCTTAAAGGCACAAATTATCCAGTTCCTGCTAAATGGACACCATGCTATTTCCTTTTTTTTTTTTTTTTTGCTATTGATAATAATGCTGCTGGGCATGGTGGTGCACTCTTTTAATCTCAGTACTCAGGAGGCAGAGGTAGGATTGCTGTGAGTTCAAGGACAGTTTGAAACTACATAGTGAATTCCAGGTCAGCCTAGGCTACAGTGAGACTCTATCTCAAAACAACAACAAAATAATGTTACTGGGAGAGTTGGTTTAGTGGTTAAAGGTGCTGTGTCTGAAGCCTGTTAGCCCAGATCCACTTCCCCAACAACCACATAAAAGCTGTATACAACCACACACATATACTGTGGTGGTTTGATTCAGGTGTCCCCCATAAACTTAGGTGTTCTGAATGCTAGGTTCCCAGCTGATGGATATTTGGGAATTAATGCCTCCTGGAGGGAGTGTATTGTTGGGGGCGGGCTTATGGGCTTTATAGCCAGTTTCCCCATGCCAGTGTTTGGCACACCTTCCTGTTGCTGTGGTCCATCTTATGTTGGCCAGGGGGTGATGTCCACCCTCTGCTCATGCCATCATTTTCCCCTGCCATCGTAGAGCTTCCCCTCGAGCCTGTAAGCCAAATAAACCTCTTTTTCCCAGAAGCTAATCTTGGTTGGGTGATTTCTACCAGCAATGCGAACCGGACTGCAACAGTAAAGTGGTACCGAGGAGTGGGATTGCTGCTAGACACCTGACTATGTGGCTTCAGCCTTTTGTAGCTGATTTTCAAAAGGAATGTGGGAGGATTTGAAAACTTGGCCTAAGAGATGCTTTGCAGTGCTGTAAGTAAAGCTTGATGGTCTATCCTGGTTAGAGCTGAAAAACCTGAAGGCAGTAAGAACTATGGACTGTGAGGTTTGGCTTATGAGGGTGAGAAAGAGCTGTGCCTGGACTGGGCTAGCAGTTTGTGTGAGAAGCTTGCTCTTGTGCCCATGTCCTGAGAAGTTGTGCAGGGTTGCTTTGCGTAGAAATGAACTGGTGTGTGCAGAGGGATATGGCACAGAAAGAAAAATCTTTGGGTGAACTGTTGCCCATTCAGCTGCAACTGAGAGATTACAACCTTTGAGACTGGGCTAGCTGACCTGTGCTGGGGCAACAGAAAGAAAGCCAACTCTTTTGAAGGGGTCTGAGTGCTCAAGGAGTGTCCTGTTCTTCAAAGTCTGCTTTATTCCCCCCTGGATTAACAAATTGGCACCCTACCTGGTATTGTGGAGTATAAGAAATGCTGGAAAGAGCGTCATTGAGTTTGCAACACGGTCTTGTGTTTTGGAAATGGCCATGGGCAGTGTGAAGCAGGTTTGCTGGTTGCCTGCATAGAGACCCCATGGGGCCATGAGGATGAACCGTGGCTTGCAGTGGAGACCCAGTGGAGATGCCGGGACCATGAGATGGCTGCCAAGGAGCTGCCGGCCCTGATGAAGTTTTCCAGGACTGTGAGTAGCCTAGCTGGAGGGGCGGAATTGGAATGCCAGAGACTTGTTGCTGGTTAGAATTATCGGACTTGAACATTTGTCACTGGCTAGTGTTGCTGGACTTGAAGCTACAGAGTTTGATGTTTTCCCTAGTTGTTTTAAATCTTGTATTGGTTGAATGTTTCTTTGCTATGCCCAATGCCATCTTTTGCAGTGTGAATATTTATTCTGTGTCATTATGGGTTTTTTGAGGTTATATTTTGGTATTATGGCTCAGTTAAAAGATCTTGAACTATGGGGATGTATGAACATCATTGAGATTGATAAAAACTATGGGGACTTTTAAAGTCAGACTGAATGCATTGTATTTTACATCATGTATGGCTATCAGTTTATGGGGGTCAGGGGCGGAATGTGGTGGTTTGATTCAGGTGTCCCCCATAAACTTAGGTGTTCTGAATGCTAGGTTCCCAGCTGATGGATATTTGGGAATTAATGCCTCCTGGAGGGAGTGTGTTGTTGGGGGCGGGCTTATGGGCTTTATAGCCAGTTTCCCCATGCCAGTGTTTGGCACACCTTCCTGTTGCTGTGGTCCATCTTATGTTGGCCAGGGGGTGATGTCCATCCTCTGCTCATGCCATCGTTTTCCCCTGCCATCGTAGAGCTTCCCCTCGAGCCTGTAAGCCAAATAAACCTCTTTTTCCCAGAAGCTTCTCTTGGTTGGGTGATTTCTACCAGCAATGTGAACCGGACTGCAACACATACACACACAAATAAATAATTTTAAAAATAGGAGCTGGAGAGATGACTTAGAAGATAAGGTGCTTGCCAGCAATGTCAAAGGACCCAGGTTTGTTTCCCCAGTGCCTCCGTAAAGCCAGATGCACAAGATGGCACATGCATCTGACTTTTGTTTGCAGTGGCTAGAGGTCCTGGTATGCCCATTCTCTTTATCTTTCTATCTGTCCCCCACCTCAAATTAATAAATAAGTTGTATATACAAATTCATAATCATATTGCTATTGTGAATGTTTTGGACTCATGGAAATATCACCCAAAATAGAATATCTGAGTCATAGTATAAATACATCTTGAAACTTATGATATAATACTAAATTGTTCTCAAAAACTTGGGATCATTTATACTTTTGGTAGCAGTATACATGATCTGCTGCTGTTGGAGCTCACTATATTTGGCTTCTTCTGCCTTGCAGGAAATGGACAAGTTCCTTGCAAATCATTTTGGGATGAGACAGGGGAGTTAAATAATGGCGCCTTATAGAATCTGCACAGAATCAGCTTTGGGGATCATCAGAATGGAACTCAGTTTATCTATTTTTTTTTTCTTGGCAGATAGCTTGCAATTTTAGTTATATTACTGGATTAAAAAATTCTATTCTATGAATTGACTTTTTATTTCAGTTGTGTACTTTTAAAATCTTTCAAAAGCTTATATATGGTATATCTGCTTTGCATAATTCCAACCTGTCACTTAGGACTTTTGTGTGGTTATAATAATGAGCTTAATGGTGAAAAAGCATAATGTAATATTCATATAAATAATGAGGCTGGTACATCAAAACAAAAGTAGAGATATGCCCAGAGACTAAGTTAATGGAAAAGTTTTAAGTACAAAATTAAATAAACAAAATTCTTGACTACCTTCAAGTACAGTAAAATGTGGGGATATGTCATTATTTTGGGTGAGCCAGGCTGTAGAATAGTTGTGACTGCTTAGCTAGCAGGTGCAGATTCTCAGACCATCTCTCAGGTGGCCACAAATAGGTCACTGAGAGAGGCAGCTCTTACTGCTCCTGTGGCTTTCTAACCATGTGAAAGATGAGACAATGTTCATTCCTCAGGAAGGCTAAGCCTTCAGGGAATCCTTTGAGGGTGTGGAAAACTCACCAAATCCAAGGAACTTGTGGATGCAAGGAGAGAAATGGGGGAAACAGATTTTTCCAGAAAGAATCCTTTTCACATTGACCTTGACTCTGAGTTGGCCCCTCAGATCTTGTGGCAATTCCATTCTATCTCTGAGGGACAGGTGTCTCCTTTAGAAAACAATGGATCCTCTCAAGGACCCTCTTAGCAGCTCCCAAGAGCCAGCCAACCAACATGTGAGCATGAGCATGTGCAGGAAAAGTCACTGGGAGGACAACGTGGAACCCACCGGACTGCTCTTTGGAAATACACTTTGGTTCCATGCAAAAGTTTCCTACTACATTTCCGTGATGCTTCTAGCACGATGTGAGTGTTGCGGGAGACAGCAAGGAAGGAAGATAAAGCCCCGACCTGTCAGTCTTTGCTTGAAGACAGAAGAGATGCAGGAAGTAAGAAATTGCACTTCTTGTCAAATTAAATTAATTCTTTGCCTTACTTTGCTTTCAGAATTACAGTTTACAAGTTTACCATCAGGGATTTTCAGTAAAGGACAGGCAAGGTGAACATAGGAATGGGGACTTCATATGTACTTTCCAGTGAGAGAAAAGGCTTAGACCAAAAATCCTTCCTGAAAATGGAGAGTGGCAAAGCATCAGACCTCTCATATCAAAGAGATGACTATCTTTGGGAAAGTGTGTGCTTCTGTGTGTTTGACAGACAGTGCACTGAACTGGAGCAATGTCATCCTAGAAAAATTGGTAGTGGCTCAGTATATCTGGAAGCAAATACTCTACAGATAGAGAGGGAAGTGGGAGGTTAGCTCAGACCATTTTATTTTACTTAAACAGCTTTCCTTTTTTGTGGAACTTGGAAAAGAAAATTTAAGCAGAACTGATAAAGTCCATGTGATATTGACTCTATTTCCTTAACACCTAAATAAATAGGCAGAGTATATTAGCAGTAGATGTCGGGCCAGTGTTGCAAGTACCTTTTGAGAAGTGTGTGCACATTGCTAGGAATGTAGAAAGTGCAGGAGAAGCAAATTGTGAAAGGAGGCCATAATCATTTTTGGCATGTTTGAAGAAAGGGCAGAGGCAACAGTGATATTTTCTACTTAGAGATATTTGACAGAACACCTGAGAGGGAGGGAACCAGGCCTCATAGTTCAAACACATGGATTTCTTGCTTCTACAATGGCCTCCAGCACTCTCCATTAACATTTAAGGATGTCACTACCCAGAAACATCATGGCCAGAAGCAGGAATCATGCCAGTATCGGGGGTTATCCAAGATTGGGGGCAAACCATCTCACTGGGAAGGATTCAAAGTGACTCAGGGCATCTTTCTGCATAGTCAGAAAGAGGTAGTCTTGAGTTGATGCTACCACAGCTAGCTGTATCAGTGGTGCCTTTTTTGCCTTCATCCCTTGCTTGCCTTGTTCAAATTGATGAGTCAGAGAACAGAGTAGCAGTCATTATCAACTTTTGAATACTAGACACATACCATGTAAGTCAGTGCCCCATCAGAAACGATTTTACCCTTCAGGGGACATCTGGCAATACTGGAAACATCTTAGGTGCTCATAACAGTGGAGGACAGTGTTACTCTTGGGTAGTAAGTACAGGCCAGTAACTGTAAGTCCATATTCCCTGCTTTCCAGAACAGCCAAGAAATATTGCACTCAGAATGTTAATAGCATCAAGTGGGAGAATCTCTGGTATAAGTTAAGATGTGATTTTTGCGGAGAAAGGGTGGAAAGGATGATAAGAGTTGGATCAGGCTGTGTTAGTGGACCTAATTCCGTTTGATTTGCTTTAAGCTCCATTTCGCTGGTCATTGAATATTATATTAGCAGAAAATTTTAATAATTTTTTTGTCATCTGTGTTTTTCTTATACTCTTGATAATGTTTTTATGAAATGTGAGAGGTCACATAGGTGACTATGTCAGTGCTTTAAAAAAATATATTTTATTTATTTATTTGAGATAGAGATACAGAAATAGCCAGGAGAGAGAGAGAGAGAAAGAGAGAGAGAATGAGCATGCCATGATCTCCAGCCAGTGCAAACGAATTCCAGATGCTTAAGTCCTCTTGTGCATCTAGCTTACATGGGTCCAAGGGAACTGAATCTGGGTCCTTTGGCTTTATAGGCAAGTGCCTTAACCACTAAGCCACCTCTCCAACCCTGTCAGTGCTGTTTTTGAGGTAGAGGTGAGAGCTTTCTTACCTCACTTCTGATCTAGGAGTCCTGTTTGTAGCAAAGAGAATAATCTCTCTGCATGATGTTCAAATGAAATGCTGTACTTGGTAAGAAGTGACAACATACTTTCTAGTGTCATGGATTGGACCTTCTGATTTAAATTACTAGAATATAATTGAACAAGTTTTTTTTCTTTTTAACTCATGGCTCCTTCATTAATATTTTCAATATATTTGTGCACTAAAGTGAATTTAACAAAAATGATTTTGGTTTGAACTGACAAAATTGTCTCACACCTGGCAGTGGTTGTCTTTCATCACCACAAGCTCTGCTTAGAGTGATGATAGTGTGATAGCTTACGTCACAAGGCTGCAGTTCCTAAGTAGGGGTGCAGCAGAAAGGTGGGGATCTCTTGAAGATACCCAAACAGTAACTGACCTTGAATCTAAGGCTCCATGTTTATACTTACAAATATAAATATGTCTATATTTAACTATATTTAACATATAAATATTTGAAGATTATGCTAAATAAACATAGCGATAAATATTTGATGAATTTAGTTATGTCTACTTATTTAAAATATTATTACTACATGATATAATAATTGAGTAATATTTATTTTTCCATGTCTAACTCTCTCAGGATAATTTAGTTGAATTCATTACAGGCATTGTAAGTAGTGAATCTTCACCATTCCAGAGCTGTTGCTGCTATGTCTGCTTCTCCCCCACCCCCTTCTCATTTTCTCTCCAGTTGTCTCTCAGTATCATCCATTTATTGCCAGGAATAGTGATTACATCTGATTAAATTATCTAATTATTTTTAAACAATTCTGTAGCGTGACTTGAATAAGTAACAGTGAACTAAGCACTGATTGAGGTCATTTCAATAGGCTTTTTTCCCAATAAATTATATTTTGTTTTCTTAAAATAATTAAGATAACATCCATGCTAACTGGTTCTATAAGATGACAAATAAAAGGAAATCTTCCTTTTTCTATGGTTCAATTTGTTCAGGGCTAAAAATTTCAAACATACAAAGTAATTGACTATTTATTACTTTTGGCTTCTAATGTTATTTCCATGTTGACTCTGCTGTAACTCACCTATTACCTGACAGCAAATTGTTTATATTGAGAAGAATTTGATATTATATTTGGGCACTGGTTTAAGAAGACAATTATTTTTTATAAGAATTTTAAGCTCAGTAAAATTTTGCTTGAATATTTCTTTGAAAAGCAATGTACTTCATTTGCTCTAGACCCTGTTCTGATCCCTAACATGTAGAAAAAAACTTACTTATTGTTTAAATTAAAAGCTCCCTGAATAATATCCACATGGGAGAAACAGAGTCCAGATGTCTCCTAGTATGACTTCATCCTGAATCCAGCACATGTTTACCCCTGGAGAAGGAGCAATATGTTTCTGAAATAATTTGTAGTTTAAAAAAATATTAAAGGGGAAAATGAATATGGTATTAGGCCAAAACCAGGTATTTCAGGTGTGCATTCAAGATAGCTTTTTGAAAGATGTATGTATTCCCTGAGCAATTAAGCTTAACTAAGGATGTGTAGCTTACAGCCATCTAAACAATATAAGTGCAAAGCTGCAGTATGAAAGAGAATGCCACTTGGATTTCATCCTCTCCAACATTTATGAGCTGGGTGACTTTGATAAGTCACAAATGCTTTTCAGCTTTTCTTAGAGGATGCTTCTCCAGTGACCACTAAAGACAGCTGAGGTGATCTGCTCAGAAGTATCTACACTTTAGTGCCAGATGAAACTGAGGAATAAAACTACAAAACTTTGGTCATGACATTAGTTATGACTTTGATTACCAACAATTATTTATAACATTTAAAAATTTTATTTCTAACATTTTGATGATATATATGGAATTTTTGAGGGTCTGAACTAGAATTACAAATACTTGTACTTTCAATTTCTGGAAAAATGGAATGTAGGAATCTATAAGCCATCTTAGGCTTTTTCCAAGTGTGGCTTTCCCCTTGATACTGTTTTCAACGGATGTGGCAATATGTAACTTTCTTTCCCAGTACGTGGAGTGCTTCATTTCCTGGAACATTTTCTCATTAAGTCATTACTTATTCTTTATTTACTTGGGCTAATGGCAATGTCTGAATAAGGTCAGTGTAAACATTGACTCACACACTTAACCTTCTGGACAACGCAGCAAACTAGTATGAGAGACTAACTCCTTTCCTTATACTCAACTAGGATGTAAACAACCAGAAGGATACTTCAGAATGGGCAGCAACTCTTGTGACAACAAAGGATGCCAGGGACATTTTCAGAAACTGAACAGTAGTCCAAATTTGAAGCAAACCATGTGCTCCTAACTAAAGGACACTGTGCGCCTGAGTGCTCTAATTGTCCTAATCTCTGTACCTGCATGAACTTGGGTGAATGAGTGTTTTCCTTAATGGCTCGTGGGTGGGGGTGCAGAGCAGCCCCATCACAACATGAGCAAAGCAAGGAGTGAGAGCTGGGGAGTAGCACTGAGAATGTAGCCTGGTTCCCTACTTTGGGCTTGCTGATGAGCTAATAACAGAAGAGGAAAGCAAACCCTGAAAGAACAATTATCTGGGTATGAGCAACATGAGATGAGTGAATGACTGGAGGCTAAGTGGGACTGAATTAGTAGCTTTGTTAGGCACTTAGGATGACTGGCCCATGAACAGTAAGAAGCAGGAGTGTCTTCGGACCTATCCTTGCAGTCACCACTTTGGTAGAGATCAAAGTATGATCTGACTTCTTATCTCTTCCCTAGATTTGTTTTTCCACAAACAACCTGAGCCCCTCCTGGGAGGAAAGTCTCTCTGAGGATTTAAATCTAATCTTCACATTCAGGTTAGTCAAGTTTAGGCCCCAGAACTTAGTGTCATGGCTGGACCAGGTCAAGGGGAGGACCCTCTACCCCCTCCTTCCCATATGGGCTCTTTACCCCTCCTGCTGTCCATGTGGCAGGAGCTCTCTCTACTTTCCTTCCTGTCCTCTCCATAGTTTTTCCAGGCCCACCATGTGCGCTCTCAGACCACGTGGGTATATTCATTTTAATTCCCTTGGTTCTTTGCTTTCCTCAATAAATATAATAAGTTAACAATTATCCTTCTCAATTCTTTGGCTAAATGTGGATCCAGGGTTTGGGGTTCAAGGACTTTCCTGATCCCCTAACACCCGGTTGGTTTGGGACTTAAAGTGGGAACAGAGAATTTGGGACTCATAGTAGCAGGGGTTCATTTGACTGACTATGGGTATTTATAGCATTCCAGATGAGAAGCACATTCATTGCCTAAGCTCCCATCCCAAAGTAGCCAAGAGTTCTAACTGGCCTATAACTTGTAGGAAGAGAGGGAGTTTTGTGAGGTGGTGTACTAGTCCTTTAAAAGAAAAACAGATACTAAAGGACCTTATCAGAAGGAGATTAGTTGTCCAGATAAGATAAGCATTTGCATCAAATGAGACCAGACACTGTCTTCTGAGGCAAAGGGATATTGCCAAGTTAGAGCAGTTAACAGCAAAGAAGAATCAAAGGAGACAGGCAAAAGCATAGATGACAGTGAGAGGGTAGGTCTGGGTCGGAAATTTCCCTGAAGGAGAAGGGAAAGATAAAATATGGAAAATATTTAACAAGATCTAAAATTAGAGGAGAAAAGGACAACTTTAATCTACTAAAGCTAAATGGAGTAGAGAAATTTTTATTTTTGTTTTTGTTGATATAGTGGTTGAGAGTTAAAGAAAGTTGGAAGAGTCATATCAAAAGAGCCCCATAGAACAACAGACACCATTGATAAAGAAATCCCCAAATATTTACATATTATATTTTATTAAAAATAACAAATACAGTGCTAGAGAGATGGCATAGCAGTTAGGCAGTTAAGGCAAAGTCTTAGGACCCAGGTTCAATTCACCATAATCCACGTAAGCCAGATTCAGAAGGTGGTGCATGTGTCTGGAATTTGTTTTCAGTGGCTGGAGGCCAAGGTGTGTCTGCTCTTTCTCTATCTCTCAAATAAATAAAATATTTTAAGTACCCCCCCAAATCCTAAAAGCATTCAATTAAAAGTTTTATTTTGCTGTTAATTATAAATTTGCTTCAAAATTCTCAGTGGCAATACTAGAATATTAAAATATTACTTTTATATGTTCAATGAAAATATCAGATCTTTAATTTTATAAAAAGATTAAACTAGGTTGAAGAAAATGAAGGAATTCCAAAGTATGGATACAAGGTAAAAATACACAAAACCTTAAAGAAAATATTTTAAGGAAACAACTCTCCAGAGAAGATAAATGATTTTGAAACAAGCATTTAAGATAAATCAAATAAGAAATGGTAACAAGAAAGTACATGTGATCATTCGTATGTATTTATAACAATGTTTTCCAATGGATATTCTAGCTTTTGTGGAGACAATGTATGTGTATCATTTAGCATGATAGTTCTTAGCCACATGTAGGAATAAAATGTAAGGGATCACTACTATGGCCAAGAAAGTAGGTTTTTAATTTTATTTAATTTAAATGAATTTGAATTTAAGTAGTCATATGTAGTTACTAGCAACTACATTATACAATGTAGCTCTATAAAAATGAGGATATAATAGAAGAATATGACAAATTATAATGAAAGGGAGGTAATAAGCAGAGCTCAGAAGATTCTGATAGCATTCTGAAGTCTTTGTCTTGATGAAAGCAAAGAAATAATGTGCTTTAAAACAATGAATGAAATTTAATATGTTAGCAGAAACCAGCTGAAAAAACTGACATTCAATTGTAATTTTCAAGCAACAATAGCAAAAATGATCTAACAAAATTAAGAGAAATATAACCAAGAATTTATAGTTCATAAAAAAATATGAAATGGAGTGACAGTAATAAATTATAATGATAGTAATTAAGGTAAATGTAAATTAATTAAACATCTACATCAAATATAGACATTTTTCAGGAAGGCAAGATTCTATAATATATTGTCTACAAGATATTTAAAACAAAATAAAGAGGAAACAGCTCATTAAAGAGACATGAACACATCATCAATTTTTCATTATCAATTTTAATAACAGAAAAACCAAATTAAGCTGTTAAACTACATAAATAAAAGACACATAAACTGTGATATAATTTAATACTAAGAGTAATCAAAAAGAAAATAACCAGAAATATATCCGTCTCCCTGATGAAGAAAGTAAATTGCAAAGAAAAAGTAGATGAATCATCACCTGAAGATGGAGTTATTAACATGCCCTCTGAAGCCTGACTGCGGAAAATGAAAATTAAGAAGAATTCAGGGCTAGAGGGATGGCTCAGCAGTTAAGATACTTGCTGGTAAAACGTCAAGAACTTGGTTTGATTCCCCAAAACCCACATAAACCAGATGTATAGGGTAGTACATTCATCTGGAGTACACTTGGAGTGGCTAGCAGCCCAGGGGCACTCAGGCCCACTCCTCTGTATCTCTGTCACTCTGCTTGCAAATTAATACATAAAATATTTTCCAAAAGAATTTAGAATGTTTAAACAAAACGTCTCCATTCCAGATATGAATTCCCTCCTATGGAACAATCTTCAAATCTTAATAGATAGCAGTTGGCTACCCCTATAACAGTCATACCACTCTTGCAACAGTGAGCACGTCTTATCTGGTTGGTCAGTTGTATAAGTTGCAGGGTCCACTTCTGAGTATGACCCTAAGAGTGCTATAGAACTGCGTCTTTTGTATGTAAGGTGGGTTTTGCATTCATGACCTCACAGCAATTGTAGTTACCTTCACAAAACATGGACAATGTTGGGCCTATCAACGTTCTGTCATGGATGGTGGAGAAGGGGAAAAAAGAAACAGGACATAAAAGTAGAAGAGGAAGAAGTTAGAATGAGGATGTGGTTCAAGGTAAGAGAGAGGTGAGGGAGGGGCATCAAGAGAAGGCAATGGGAAGGGATCATGATTAATATACACTATGGAAATGAATGAAAATTGTCAATAAAAAAAGAAAAACCAAAACTCTCTCTCATAAATAAACTCAAATCAATAGATTTACACAGAATTTCCTTTCTAAATATAGACTACACTTTTCTGTATATAATGCATATTTATAAATGAAATCAAATTCTGTAAAATCAAACTCATGAATATTGGAGATCAATAATGAAAATATAGTTTTAAAGTACCCTACAGCTGGCTTTGGACAATATAGAGATAAAATATGATAACATATAATTAATAATAAAAAGGTCAAATTTTGAAAATTAGACAAATTGAGTGAATATCTGAAATTATGTATAATATCAAAATTATATGATTAAATATGACCTTGCATGAGACAGACATGAGGGAAGAAATAAAGTATAATTAATGACTTCTCCTTCTGAAAGAATCTTAGCACAGACATATTTGTTTATTTTATTTCCGGCCCAAGGAGACCAGCCCCTAGGTAACCATGTTATCACTGAGTTAGCCTCACCTCACAGATAGCTTTATTTGATTTCTCCACCACTACAGATTGATCCTTGGGCCTCATGCATGCTAAGTAAGTGTTCAACCACAGAGCTACACTCCCAGTCTTATCAAGAGAAAGTTTCAAATGTGAGTTTTACACATTTTCATAGAAGAGATTAACTATATATTACCTAAGAGAAAATTTAAAATTTAAATTAGTCTAATAATGTGTTAAAACATGTATAAATCAAACACACTTGCCCATAAAATAGGATAGTATTTAAATAATAGATATTTTATTGAAGTCATAAACATACCCATTAGAAAAGCTAGTTGCATAACCTTTAAAAGTTAGAAAAGGGGCTGGAGAGATGGCTTAGCGGTTAAGCGCTTGCCTGTGAAGCCTAAGGACCCTGGTTCAAGGCTCGGTTCCCCAGGTCCCACGTTAGCCAGATGCACAAGGGGGCACACGTGTCTGGAGTTCGTTTGCAGTGGCTGGAAGCCCTGGCACGCCCATTCTCTCTCTCTCCCTCTATCTGTCTTTCTCTCTGTGTCTGTCGCTCTCAAATAAAAAAAAAAAAAAGTTAGAAAAGGAGAAAAAAAATGTCACCTATTATTACAAATGTTTAACATAACATTGAAAATTTTAGTTATATAAAATCATGATAGAAAATCATCGAGATGCATGAGAATCAGAAGGGCAGCAACAGCTTTCATTTATTTGCAGATGATGGGGCTCTAAAGAGGAAACCAAGCTGAATCAATCACTGTAGTTGTGATGAACGAAGTTGCTTAATACAGGATAGGCATCTGAAATCAATAGAATTTTTAAGTGACGAACCTGAAAATATAATAAAAAGTAAGTCATTATTCACAGTAATAGCATTTCTAAACATTTCTCAGGAATCATAATAACAATCCAATCATTTCTGAAGTTTAGAAGTTAGATGAGGGACTAGGCTAAATCTCCTTACCAGCTTTTCAAAGAGTCATTTAAGCAAATTTAGCTGAGCTTAGAATTAAAAATCTTTTTGTAAACTACTTTCCAAGTATAATACCAGATCCTTTTCTCTCTCCCCTCCTCCTCTACCACGTACATTTCACATTTATATTAATATATTAGTTATTTCAAGTATAACCAAAACATAACTGTTATAAAAATACCTCATTGACATCAAATTATATAGGCACTGTGGTAACCTATAGACATGAGGCCAAGTGGAACTTCCTGAGCCTAGCTAAAGTTTGGCGATCTGCCTCTGGCCAGCTATGACTCAGCAAGATGCCTAATGACCTTTGGCCTGTTACTTCCACATAGGAGTTGGAATTCCCACAAGCTTAGAACCAATCATTTCAAAAGTCGCGGTATACTATTGGCCCTTACCTATCCCCGCCCCCCATCCTAGAATACTCACCCTCGTTCTCAACAGTATACAGGCAACCACCTGTAACAATAAAGTGAGTTCCTGCTTTGACGAGACTCCCAGCTTGGTGGTGTGTTCCTGGCCATCCAGAGGGCCTGGTCCTTCCTCACCACTACCTGCCAGGGGAGCCCGGCAGCCTGGTGCCCAACGTGGGGCTACAGGAACCCAGCAGACTGCTGCCCCATGTAAGGCATTCTCATTGAGGAGGTCAATCGGGGTGCATGTGCAGGTGAATGTACACTCATAAGTTAGGAGGCAGTCTTCATTTAATGTGCTAAATTTTGCTTCTATAACCTGTACTTACTTGTCAACATCTCTTCATTCTCTTTCTCTTTTCTTTCACTTTCAGTTCTCCGGCAAGCTGCAACCTGGAGGAGACTCAAGGCATACTGCCCCCTCATTTGAGTGAGGGCTCCGAATCTGCTGGGGAAACCTGCTACCATTCATACCATGTTTGGCATCACTGAGCCATCCCCTAAAGACACAGATTCCCCTGGCCATCATGGATCTAAATCTGAACTTAATTCTACAGCATGTTTACCTATCTTTTGGGTCCTTGTGTTTGTGTTGTACTCACGTGTCTGTGGGTTGCTATTGCCCTTAATTTTATGGACATTTCTCTCTCAACTTTATAATATGGGACAGTCTACCTCTAAATCCAATCCTGCCTTAGAATCTCTCAGGGCACTCCTAAAGAGTAGAGGGCTTTATTTGAGTGATAATCAGGCTCAACAGACCTGGGATTGCTTTCTTAAACTGGTGCCATGGCTGCTGGAAGAAAATCTCTGATTGGGACACTTGGGATAGGGTAGAGGCCCTTGTTCATCGGGCACATGTGGAGAAGGGTCAGAAACCCCCCTTAGGGGTCCTACCTATGATCTCAGCCCTTAAGGGCTGCTTCCCACCAAGGCCAACCAAACAAAAACAAAAGACAGAGGAAAAAGAAAAAGATAGTATACAGCCTAATCCAAGTACACCTTGTGGAGATACAGTTTGAAAAACCCCAGAAAATGGTACATCTTTATACCCCTCTCTTAATCCCTTTGAGAGTGCTCCCTGCCCTTCCAGGGGACCTCTTTCACCTCCTCCATCAACTAATCCTTTCTGGACCACCTGGGCCCTTCCTTCATATTTGGCCGCCAAGCCACCAGAAAATAAAGCCACTTTAAAAAAAAAAAATTTCCATCAATCTAAATCCTGGGGGCAATTGCCGCACTGCCTGGTATCTGAGGGAAGCTCAGAGCCTTAAGGAGCTTAAAAAGGTGGTCTCAGAGGATGGACCTAACTCTCCTTGGGCTGAGACCCTGTTATAGGGACTTGTTCATCAACCTTGTACAATCCAAGTATGGAAAAATCTAGTTAGGGCTGTCTTGTTGGGGCCCCTATACATTAAGTGGTGTGCCTTTTTTTTTTTTAATTTTTTTTTTAAATTTTATTTATTTGAGAGCGACAGACACAGAGAGAAAGACAGAGGGAGAGAGAGAATGGGCATGCCAGGGCTTCCAGCCTCTGCAAACGAACTCCAGACGCATGCGCCCCCCTGTGCATCTGGCTAACGTGGGACCTGGGGAACCGAGCCTCGAACCGGGGTCCTTAGGCTTCACAGGCAAGCGCTTAACCGCTAAGCCATCTCTCCAGCCCATGCCTTTTTTTAAAGATGAGTGCCATACACAGGCAGAGCAAAAATAAAGTCAATAGCCCCCTGTGCCAATAACTTTTGGGACGCTGTCCAGTACCTCTGATCAATATGCTACAGGCATGTAACAGGCGGCTATACCTGACCTGTACAGGAACCAGGTCAGGACACTGGGCTTGGCAGCATGGAAAAGGCTTGAGGAGGGACCCTCTGAACCCCCGCCCCCCCCCAATGGGTATTACTCAAAAACCATCTGAGGACTTGGCTACATTTTTAGATAGGGAGGAAAAAAGTCTCCAAAGAAAATTTCCCCTAGGGGCATTATGGGATCTGTTTACTAAAATGTTGTTCTGGGAAGGGATGACAGCCAATCATCACATCGCCTGTGTGAGTCTCAAGGAAAACTCCATGAGTAGATGGATTGTAGCTGGCAAGGACATCAGCACTATCTGCCATCAGGCTAAGGCCATGGCTGCTGCCCTTCAGGAAAATAAACAAAGAGATTCGGCTACTATGATATGTGCATTACAATTAAATCCTAAAAAATCAACATGTTTCAGGTGCAGGGATGAGGGCCATTTTAAAAAGGAGTGCCCCAACAAGACAAAGCCTCCCTTGCCCTCTGGGGGGATGACCAATGCCCCTTGCACCCACTGCCCTAAATGCAAGAAGGGGTTTCATTGGTCTAGGGAGTGTTGGTCAAAGTTTGACACAGAGGGCTGGAGAGATGGCTTAGCGGTTAAGCGCTTCCCTGTGAAGCCTAAGGACCCTGGTTCGAGGCTCGGTTCCCCAGGTCCCACATTAGCCAGATGCACAAGGGGGCGCACACATCTGGAGTTCGTTTGCAGAGGCTGGAAGCCCTGGCACGCCCATTCTCTCTCTCTCCCTCTATCTGTCTTTCTCTCTGTGTCTGTCGCTCTCAAATAAATAAAAATAAAAATAAAAAAAGTTTGACATAGAGGGAAAGCCTTTAAACTCCTCCCAAGGCTCCCCTCAGCCCCGTTAAATAAGGGGAAAGAGACCATCAAAGCCCATTGGACCATCCCTCTGGTCCCTGGCCTTAGACCCAAAATTATTTTAAATATTGGCAATAAAAGATCCAAACTAATCATTGACACTGGAGCAGACCGAAAGGTCCTGAGAAAGGAGGAAATGCCCCCCCTACTGGCAGCTTGTGCCCAGCCCTCCCCTACTGAGAGTTGGTGGGCAGTCCACCTCCTGGGAGACTGCCACGTGGCTCCCTTGGACTGACCCAGGTTGGGGCAGGGGAGAAGTCTGCCCTCTCGTATGACTGGGCTCACTGCTAACTTACTGGGGCAAGACATCCTTGGAGATACCAAGGCTTTCATCACTACTGATCATTAGGCTTTTTATAATGATTTGTTAGATGAAGAAGAATATCAACAACAGTTTGACAAAGGTAGGGAATAGCATCCCAATTATAGAAATGACACTTACTTTGGGCAACTCAGACCAAAGAACTCCAATGAACAACCCCAATTCTAAGTGCCACTGTCCAGCTCCCACCCACCCATTTAAAATCCAGTGGAGACTGGGGCATCCTATATGGGTTGAGCAGTGGCCTCTACCTTCTAAGTTACACCAACTCCACATACATCAACAATTGGAGGCCAGACATATCTGTCCCTCCACTAGTCCCTTGGAACTCTCCTGTCTTTCTCATAAATAAGCCTAATGAGTCCTGGAGGTTTTTACATGATTTAATGGAGATCAGTACTTCAATGTTTTGCCACTCCAGGGCTGCCTGATTAAGTAAAAACAGATAATGGCCCCTGCTTCATAAATAAGGCCTTTGTAGATTTTCTCCAGACCTGGAAAATCTCACATTCCACAGGCATTCATACAACCCCTGGGGCCAGGCTATCATTGAAAGATGTAATCAGACTCTCAATTCTCAATTACAAAAACAAAAGGGGGAATCCTTACCCCCACACAACCATCTAAAAAAGGCTTTATTTACCCTAAATATTTTAAATTTTTCTAAAGAAGATAAACAATTACACCCTCTTCAAAAACATTGGTCCTCATCCATTACCTACAGTTCTATCTGGGTAAGATCGAGAGACCCATTGACTGGGGCACGGAGAGGACCAGACCTGCTCCTCACAGCAGGGAGAGGGTTTGGATGTGTCTTCCCTCAAGATGAAAAAAGACCCATTGGGTACCAGCGAGAGACCTAAAATATTTGTCCCAATAAGGGGACACTGACAATCACTACTCCAGGGAGTGTCCCACCCCTGATGGCTGTTTCTAATGGTCTTCATCCTACTAAACCAAACAACTACCTTCCTGGCAGAGGATTGCTGGCTTTGCCTCTGATCTGGGCCTCACTGGCTGCTTGCAATAATCACCAATAATACAACTACAGTTGGCATATGACCCTGAAAAATTGCTCAGCCACCTTCTGCATCCCTGTCCAACTTTTCCCAATGTCTCCTTCTGGAACTTACATTTGGGACCCACCTTCCCCTAATAACTCCAATACAGATATGGGATACATTTATCCTTCCTTCTGTACTTTCAACACAACTGAGCCCAGTGCTCAATGCTGCCCACCTTCTGGAATGGTTTATGTTTGTGGAGGTGGGATGGCCTATGACTTTCTGCCCACCACTTGGATGGGCCTTTGTATCACAGCGACCTTGATCCCAGATGTAGATATCATTCCTGTAAATGAGGCCCTCCCTATACCCTCTTTTGATTATATCAGAGGGAGACCTATGAGAGCTGTACAAATGATACCTTTACTCACTGGGATGGGAATAACCATAGGCATGGCCAACAGAACAGCCAGGATGGGTATGGCAGTCCATTTCCACAGAAAGCTTTCTCTCCATTTGATCAAGGACATAAAACCATGTCCAACACTATCCTTGATCTCCAACATCAGCTAGATCCCCTGCCTGAGGTAGTCCTACAAAACAGGAGGGGGCTAGACCTATTAACTGCCACAAGGGGAGGCATATGGTTGTTTTTACATGAAAAATACTGTTTCTACATCAATAGATCAGGAATCATTCAAGACAAAATCAAAAGACTTCAAGAAAACCTGGAGAAGAGATGGCGGGACCTCTAGGACAACCCACTGTGGACCGGCTTACATGGCTTCTTACCTTACCTCCTCCCTCTACTTGGTCCCCTCCTTCTTCTCCTTATCCTCACTGTTGGATTACACAATTCATTCATCAGAGGCTAGAGGCAATAAAAGCCCATAAGGTTGAGATAAATTATCACAGGCTGGCAACTCAGGAATTAAGTTCCTCAGATGACCCCCTGCCATCTCCTCTGCCCTCCATGTGACCAATGATGGGTAAGATTTCAGACTGACTGAGACAACCTAAGACCAGCCATGGAGTGGGTTCTCAGTGAGCTAAACACCTGGTACCCAGTGATGGGTAAGGTCTCCAGAGGGGGACAACCTAAGACAGGGGCCATGGTGACTAATGCTCTTACAAAAACAAAAGGGGGAGATGTTGGGCCTTGAAAGGCTCGGACATGAGGCCTAGTGGAATTTCTTGAGCCTAGCTAAAGTTTGGTGATCTGCCTCTGGCCAGCTATGACTCAGCAAGATGCCTAATGGCCTCTGGCCTGTTACTTCCACGTAGGAGTTGGAATTCCCCTCACACATGTGCTTAGAAACCCATCATTTCAAAAGTCGTGGGATACTACTGGCCCTTACCTCTCCCTGCTCCATCCTAGAATTCCCACCCTAGTTCTCAATGCTATATGGGCAACCACCTATAACAATAAAGTGAGTTCTTGCTTTGACAAGACTCCCAGCTTGGTGGTGTGTTCCTGGCTATCAACACTCATCCTCCTCCTCAATCCCTTGGGAGGAACTAGTGGGCCTGGTCCTTTCTCAGCACTAGCTGCTGGGGGAGCTCAGCAATAGAACAGCTCCCCAAGGAACACTGCCTTCTGCTATGCACTGCTATTGTACATTCCATCCTGCTAAACCTAGTTCCTGTTTTCTCATACACAGAATTAAGTCAAAGTGCGAGAATGCTATTTTTGAGATGAAGTCCAACAGTACAGGCTTTCCTTCTCTCTTCCATTTTTCCTCTTCCTTATCTTCTTCTTTCTTCTCCTTCATTGTCTTCTTGCCTCTTTTCCTCCATTTTCATTCATTCCTTCTTTCTTTCCTCCCTCCCAATAGAAGCCAGCTGCTTGTCATAATCTGTACTGGACAGAGGTCCATATGCTAAGGAAATGCAGGAGACCAATATTAGCCTATGAGATGCTGAACTTTCCCAACAGCCATGACGGTGATTTTACCAGCAGATAGATCTTCTCTGTTTGACACTCAGGCTGACAGAAGCCTCTGTTGCTGCTCCCAGCTGAGGCCTCTCTTGATTCCTCACTCAGAGACAAAGCTTGTTCCTCTAAATATGGAACTTTTATGTCCTTTGTTATGTAGCAGTAGATAACTGATAACAATTATCTAAGATACAATAGATAGCTAAAAGGGATGTTGGTCAAGTGACTCAATGTGAGAACTTGGATTAGCGGAGGTGTTATTCAGGAGCCAAAAAAGCAAAGTCAGATCACATGTCTGAAAGCATAATTTTGTTGAGTCTTGAAAGCTACTTGCTTGGTTCACTTCAAATTCATCCGGACTTCATTCCTTGTCTCCTGCACCATGGAACTAGAAAGCAAATACTTGGATTTCTAGACTTCATTTGTTGCTAATAACAGTGATCAGTCCCAAGTGACAAGATGAATGCAAAAGTTCCCAAGGAAAGTTTCATTTTCTCACATTTAAAGAAACAAATTCTAACCCACTACCTGTTGGCATTTCCTTTGCTTTTTTTTTTTAATTTGAATTGAGACATTTAACACATGAACATATGGTAATTTGATTATATTCTCATCCCATATTCTTTTGCTCCCCACCACCCTCACTTCTATTCTACTAAGGACCCTCCAAAAAAACAAAGGCCCCAGGAAAAGTCTACCTAACCTTTGATCCCCTCAATAGCTTTTTTCGCCCTCATTCTAGCACAGGCTCTCCTGGAATTCACTATGGAATCTCAGAGTGGCCTCAAACTCACAGTGATCCTCCTACCTCTACCTCACCGGATTAAAGGCATGTGCTACCAAACCTGGCTCACAATCAATATCTTTATTTTAAAAAATTCGTTTTATTTTATTTTCACAAATTTTATTAACATTTTCCATGATTATAAAAAATATCCGATGTTAATACCCTCCCTCCCCCCACCTCCCACACTTTCCCCTTTGAAATTCCATTCTCCATCATATTACCTCCCAAGCTCAATCATTGTACTTACATATATACAATACCAACCTATTAAGTACCCTCCCCCTACCTTTCTCTTCCCTTTATATCTCCTTTTAAACTTACTGGCCTCTGCTACTAAGTATTTTCATTCTCACACAGAAGCCCAATCATCTGTAGCTAGTATGCACATATGAGGGAGAACATGTGGCACTTGGCTTTCTGGGCCTGGGTTACCTCACTTAGTATAATCCTTTCCAGATTCATCCATTTTTCTGCAAATTTCATAACTTCATTTTTCTTTACTGCTGAGTAGAACTCCATTGTATAAATGTGCCACATCTTCATTATCCACTCATCAGTTGAGGGACATCTAGGCTGGTTCCATTTCCCAGCTATTATGAATTGAGCAGCAATAAACATGGTTGAGCACGTACTTCTAAGGAAATGAGATGAGTCCTTTGGATATATGCCTAGGAGTGCTGTAGCTGGGTCATATGGTAGATCAATCTTTAGCTGTTTTAGGAAACTCTACACTGATTTCCACAATGGCTGGACCAGATTGCATTCCCACCAGCAGTGTAGAAGGGTTCCTCTTTTCCACATCCCTGCCAACATTTATGATCATTTGTTTTCATGATAATAGCCAATCTGACAGGAGTGAGATGGAATCTCAATGTAGTTTTAATCTGCATTTCCCTGATGACTAGTGATGTAGAACACTTTTTGAGATGCTTATATGCCATTCATATTTCTTTCTTTGAGAATGCTTTATTTACCTCTATATGCCACTTTATTATTGGCTTGTTTGCTTCCTTGTTATTTAACTTTTTGAGTCTTTGTATATCCTAAATATGAATCTTCTATCAGATACATAGCTGGTAAAGATTTTTTCCCATTCTGTAGGTTGCCTCTTTGCTTTTTTCACTGTGTCCTTTTCAGTGCAAAATGTAATTTCATGAGGTCCCAATGATTAATCTGTGGTTTTATTGCCTGACCAATTGGGGTTGTATTCAGAAAGTCTTTGCCAAGACCAATATGTTGAAGGGTTTCCCCTACTTTTTTCTCTATCAGTTTCAGACTTTCAGGTCTGATGTTAAGGTCTTTAATCCGTTTGTACTTAATTCTTGTGCATGGAGAGAGAGAAGAATCTATTTCATCCTTCTACAGATATATATAGTTTTCCCAGCGCCATTTGCTGAAGAGGATGTCTTGTCTCCAATGAGTATTTTTGGCATTTTTATCGAATATCAGGTGACTATAGCTATCTGAACATACATCTGGGTCCTCTATTCTGTTCCAATGATCTACATGTCTGTTTTTGAGCCAGTGCCATGCTGTTTTTGCTACTATGGCTCTGTAGTATAGGTTAAAATCGGGTATGGTGATACCACCAGCCGTATTTTTGTTGCTCAGTATTATTTTAGATATTTGAGGCTTTTTGTGATTCCAAATGAATTTTTGGATTGTTTTTTCTATTTCCATGAAGAATGCCTTTGGAATTTTGATAGGGATTGCATTAAATGTGTAGATTGCTTTTGGTAATATTGCCATTTTCACAATGTTGATTCGCCCATCCAGGAACAAGGGATGTTTCTCCACTTTCTAGTGTCTTTTGCAATTTCTCGCTTGAGTGTTTTAAAGTTCTCACTGTAGAGATTCTTTAGTTCCTTGGTTAGGTTTATTCCAAGGTACTTTATTTATTTATTTATTTTTGGATGCAATTGTGAATGGAAGTGATTCTCTGATTACATACTCTGTGTGTTTGTTGTTAGCATATATGTGGGCTACTGATTTCTGTGTATTTATTTTGTATCCTGTTAGATGGCTGTTGGTTTTTATCAGCTATAACAGTTTGCTAATAGAGTCTTTAGGGTCCTTTATGTATAGAATTGTGTCATCTGCGAATAATGATAACCTGATCTCTTCCTTTCCAATTTGTATCCCTGTTATGTGTGTCTCTTGCCTTATTGCTATGGCTAAGACTTCCAAAACTATATTAAATAAAAATGGGGACAGTGGACACCCTTGCCTTGTTCCTGATTTTAGTGGGAAAGCTTCCAGTTTTTCCCCATTTAGTAATATTTTGGCTGTAGGCTTGTCATAAATAGCTTTTATTATAATGAGATATGTTCCTTCTATTCCCAGTCTCTGTAGGATTTTATGTGAAGGGATGTTGGATTTTGTCAAATGTTTTCTCTGCATCTAATGAGATGATCATGTGATTTTTGTCCTTCAAACCGTTTATATAATTTATTACATTTATAGATTTGCATATATTGAGCCATCCCTGCATCTCTGGCGTAAAGCTTACTTGGTCAGGGAGAATGATCTTTTTGATATATTCTTGTATTCTGTTTGCCAATATTTTGTTGAGAATTTTTGCATCTATGTTCATGAGGGAGATTGGTCTGTAATTTTCCTTTTTTGTTCTATCTTTGCCTGGTTTTGGTATCAGGGTGATGCTGGCTTCGTAGAAAGAGTTTGGTAGAATTCCTTCTGTTTCTATTTCCTGGAAAAGCTTAAGAAGCAATGGTGTTAGCTCTTTCCTAAAGGTCTGGTAAAATCCAGCAGTGAATCCATCCGGGCCTGGACTTTTTTTAGTTGGGAGATTATTGATAACTGTTCGGATCTCCATGTTTGTTATAGGTCTATTTAAGTGATAAATCTCATTTTGATTTAATTTAGGTAGGTCATATAAATCAAGAAATAATCCATTTCTTTCACATTTTCATAATTTGTGGGGTATATGCTTTTATAGTATGTCCATAAAATTTTTTGAATTTCTCTGGAATCTGTTGTGATGTTACTTTTTTCATCTCTGATTTCATTAATTTTTGTCTCTTCTCTCTTTTTTTTAAAATTATTTATTTATTTTATTTGAGAGCGACAGACACAGAGAGAAAGACAGATAGAGGGAGAGAGAGAATGGGTGTGCCAGGGCTTCCAGCCTCTGCAAACGAACTCCAGATGTGTGCGCTCCCTTGTGCATCTGGCTAACGTGGGACCTGGGGAATGAAGCCTCGAACCGGGTTCTTTAGGCTTCACTGGCAAGCGCTTAACTGCTAAGCCATCTCTCCAGCCCTCTTCTCTCTTTCTTTTGGTCAGATTTGCTAAGGGTTTATCAATCTTGTTTATCCTTTCAAAGAACCAACTCTTTGTTTCATTAATTCTTTGGATTGTTTTTTTTTTTTTTAGTTTCTATTTCATTAATTTCTGCCCTAATCTTTATTATTTCCTCCCGTCTACTGCTTTCTGGTTTGCCTTGTTCTTCTTTTTCCAAGGCTTTAAGGAGAAGCATTAGGTCCTTTTCTTAATATAGTCACTTAAAGCTACAAATTTACATCTTAGAACTAACTGCCTTCATTGTGTCCCATAGATTTTGATATGTTGTGTTCTCATTATCGTTTAACTCTATAATAGTTTTTTGAATTCCTTCTTGATTTCTTCATTGATCCATTCATCATTTAGTAGTGTATTGATTAGTTTCCATGATTTTGTATATGCTCTATAGCCTTTCTTACTACTGATTTGTAGTTTAATTCCATTGTGGTTAGATAGAATACAAGGAATTATTTCAATTTTCCTGAATTTGTTAAGACTTGCTTTATGCCCTAATATATGGTCTATTTTAGAGAATGTTCCATGTGCTGCTGAAAAGAATGTATATTCAGCAACATTTGGATGAAATGACCTGTATATATCTGTTAGGTCCATTCCTTCTATGACCTCATTTATTCTCAATGCCTCTCTGTTTACTTTTTCCCCCGGGATGATCTGTCAATTAATGAGAGTGGGTTGTTAGTCACCCACCACCACTGTGTTTGGTGTTATCTGTGACCTTAGTTCTATAGTGTTTGTTTGATGAATTTGGGAGCCCCCATTTTAGGTGCATATATGTTTAGGATTGTAATGTCCTCCTGTTGGAGTGTGCCCTTAATCAGTATAAAGTGACCTTCCTTGCCTTTCTTGACTAACGTTGGACTAAAGTCTACCTTGTCAGATATTAGGATAGTAACCCTTGCTTGTTTTCTAGGCCCATTTGCTTGAAACATTGTCTTCAAACTTTTCACTCTCAGATAATGTCTATCCTTTGAAGAAAGGTGAGTTTCTTGGAGACAACAAATTGTAGGATCCTGCTTTTTAACCCTGTCTGCAAATTTATGTCTTTTTTCTGGGGCATTAAGGCCATTGATATGAAGAGATATTATTGAAAGGTGTGTATTTAAGTTTGCCTTTTTTTTTTTTTTTTTTTTTTTTTGTGGTTCCGGTTCTACCTGTGCTCTCTTGTGTTAACTAGTATTTGAGTATTGCTTGTTTTTCTAGGTTCCTTATATGTGTGCTTTTTCTTTTCTTCAGCATGGAGGATTCTATCAAGTATTTTCTGTAGAGCTGGTTTTGTCTTCAAATACTCTTTTAACCTGCTTTTCTCATGGAATGTCCTTATTTCTCTGTCTATTTGAATGGATAACTTTGCAGGATAAAGGAACCTTGGTTGACAGTTCTTATCTTTCAGAACTTGGAATACATCACTCCAAGCCCTGCTGGCTTTTAAAGTTTGTGTTGAATAATCTGCTGTAATCCTGATGGGCTTGCCTTTGTAGGTAACTTGATTTTTCTCTCTAACTGCTTTCAAAATTTTTTCTTTTGTTTGTGTGCCTGGAAGTTTGATTATAATATGGCGAGGAGAAATTCTTTCCAGGTTTTGTCTGGCTGGGGTTCTAAAGGCTTCCTGTATCTGCATTGGCACCTCTTTCCCAATTTGGGGGAAATTTTATTCTATGAGTTTGTTGAAGACACCTACTATGTCTTTGGAGTGGAATTCTTCTCCTTCTACTATGCCCTGAATTCTTATATTGGATCTTTTCATTGTGTCCCGAATATGTTGAAATTCCCATTAATACTTTTCTATTAGTTTGCCTTTCTCTTTGTTGGACTGTATTAGATCTGCCACCTGGTCTTCTAGCTTAGATATTCTGTCCTGTCCTTCATCCATTCTACTGGGTAGATTTTCTACTGAGTTTTTTTTTTTTAATTTCATTAACTGTGTTCTTTGTTGCTAGTAATTCTGACTGGTTTTTCTTTATTATTTCTATTTCCTTATTTATGTCTTATATTGCCTTCTTTATTTCATTAAATTGGTGTCCTGTGTCTTCTTTGCTTTCCTCTTTAATTACTTTGATTTCCTCTTTGATTTTTTCTTTGATTCCTTTGGTTTGTTCTTTGACCTCTTTGAACACATTTACAATCATTCTTTTGAAATCTTTCCCAAGCATTTTCTCTAACTCATTGTCACTGGAGGTCACTTCTGATGCATTAATACTTTTAGTTGGATTTATATTGTCTTGCTTTTTAGTGTTTCTTGTGTTATAATGCATATATTTTTGCATCTTGGTTTACTTTAATGTTGGGATTTTCTAGCTGGCTGGGTATTCTTAGCTGTATCAATTGATTTGATGTTATATATTTTCAGGGTAGGAGCTTAAGGTGTTAGGTGTGGCTCTTAAGACTCTCATAGTATCTACAAAGATGTTCTTAGGGGTTGAGTTTCCCTTCTATGGGAGTATTCAAGTAGGCTGAGTGGAATAAAATACAGGTAGATTCTAAAAGTTAACTGAACACTGTACACATTCAATTAAATACAGCCCCAAGTATGTATGCAAGAGTAGTTATAACAGTCAGATCCTCTATCAACAAAGAGGTTAAGATTTCTGGTCTCTTGAGGGATTCAAGTCAGCTTGTGACCAAGTGAGACCCTTCCCTGGTGCAATCTCAGTTACCTTGGATGATTTTGGTCTCAGTCAAGTTGCTGCCTGGGTTGTTGGGCTGCTGTTCTGATTTCTGGTGCTTGCACTGGCTTTTTCTGTGGGGAAACTGAGTCTGGAAATTGTGGCCCTGCAAATCAGCCCACCCACTTCTGGAACTGCTGCTTCCAAAGCTGCCACTACTGGATCTGTCACTGCTGCTGCTAAAGTTGCCACTGCTGGGTTTGTCACCGCTGCTGCTGAAGCTGCTGCTGCTGCATCCACCACTGCTGTTTCCTCTGCTGCTGCTGTAGCTGCCAGTGGTGGAGCCACCTCTGTTGCCTCTGAAGCTGCTGCTGCTGGGTCTACTGCATCTGCCACTGAGGCTTCGGCTACTGGATCCACTGCTGCTGGGGCTGCTCTTACCAGTGCCAGAGCTACTGATGTTGCTACCAGACTCTGCTCCTGCTTGTGTCCTGCTGTTGGCTCAAATTGCGTGGCCGGGTCCCCGGACTGCTGCTCTGTTCACTGGAGCTGACCACAGGCGGTGAGGGAGTGGAGGGAGCCACAGCTGCTCTAGTTTTCTTGCTGTTCCACGTGTTCTTCTACTTTGTGATCTCTCCTCTGTTGTTCAGTGCCACACTCCTTTCACCTTTCTTGAGTTGCAGGGAGCTCTGGTGTGAGTGGAAGCTCCCCTCACCTGGCTTTTCTTGCAGCTCGAGCTGAGCCTGGCGGCTTTTTGGTGCGCTGCCACCGCCATGGTTGGCGGACCTGCCAGGGCTGCTTTTGCCGGCCTGTGCAGGCTCTGGATGCTGTGGATCTCTTCTACTTTTCTGCTGCCACCTCAATTTCCTATACAGTTTGCTTTTTAGTAAAAGTGTGTATTTTCCTGAGTTTTTTTGGTCTTTTTTTCCCTCTAGTCTGCTTTGGCATGGTACCTACACTGCCATCTTCCCTCAATATCTTTTTAAAAAGTATTTTTTTTATTTATTTGTGACACACAGAGAGAGAGAAGCACTGCAGATAGAGAGAAAATACGCATACCAGCACCTCTAGCCACTGAAAACTAACTTCAGACACATGTGCCACCTTGCACATCTGGCTTATGTGGGAACTAGGGAATAGGACCTGGGTCTTTAGGCCTCTCAAGCAAGCATCTTAACCACTAATCCATCTCTCAAATCCCTCTTAATATTTTTACTTTAAGTGTGTGTAGATTATGTAGAAATGTGTTAGTTTTATGTTGTGACTAAAATGAGACAATATTAAAAATAGGAAAGGTTAATTTTGGCTTAGGGTTTCCACGGCTTTTGGTCCTGTTTGAGGCAGAACATCATGGTAGTACAAGCAGAAGTCTGCTCACTGCTGGTTTTCAGAAGCAAAGAGAAAGGAATGGACTCCTTATAGTGTCTGCAAACGAATGCATTTACCTACTTCTTCCAAAGATGTCCTGTCTCCCAGTTCCTGCCACTTCCCCACAGTGTCACCACAGGATCAAAATCTCCAGCACTCCAGTCTAAAAGACACTCCCGATGAAAACTAGTAAGTAGTACCCAGTATCTTGGAGCTGTGATCTTATAGGGGAAATCCATGCACTGAGAATGGCTGGACAGTCAGGGGCAGGGAAGGCTCTCAGGATGATGTGTACTGTTGGGAGCCATTTTGGCTGGACGTGTATCCATAGCCCTGGGCTTCTGGCCACAGGACATTAGCAAAACCATAGCAGCCTTACTGTAAGTAAGGTTGTGTATCTTCAGTGTCGGGAAGCAAGACATTAGCATAACCATAACAGCCTACCTGTAAGCAAGATTAGGTATCTTCAGCCATTTGGCTGGCCCTTTGTACTGAGAAAAGATTGAAATGCAAAAACTCTGTAAGGGAAGGTTTTTTGATAGGAAACTGTAAAGCTCATAAAATCTTTGTCCATGGAAAAAGTGCTTGTAAAAAGATATAAAAAGGAATGCTGTGAAATAAACCATGTCTTCAGTCCTGGCTTGAGGCCTTGCGTCAGCCCTGGACTGGGGTCCATGCTTTCTCTCTTTCTTCTGTCTTTCCTTAATCCTCACTCCCCATCAGGCTTGAACCCTTCCAGCTGGCAGGCTCCTGCAGTGTACCTTGTGGAGTGTATCTCTATACTGAGGAAAGGACTAGACTAGAATCCATGTGACTTTGTCAAATAAGGCACTTATCTTTTAAACCTATGTAATTTAAACAACCTTTTAGTTGATCATTGCTTAGATAACTACTAAGTAAAAAAGTGAGATAACTTTCAATTTTTGTACTGAAACTTGCTATGCTCTTTAAAGTTAAATTGATTACTTTGGAAGAGGAATACATTTCTATAGGTTATCTCAGGTAGTAGCAAGTGAAATTAGGAGAGGTTTATGAATGCCTATTAAACCTACTAGTTTTGCCTTTGCCAAAACTGTTAAAAAAAAAAAAAAAAGAAAGAAATCAAGGAAGAAAGGAAGACAAAGTCAAAGAACACCATGGATTAGATATCCTTTTGCTATTAATTGACTTGTGAAAGGTTCCTGGATCTGGTCTGAATTGAATTTGGATCCATTAAGTTTTAGGTGCATCAGAGTTTCTTATGTAGCTCAGAAAGTACCCACTTTTACTATATTGCAATCCTGGTTTTTTCCCAGATCATTAAATGGAATTTCTATGACAACTGAAATCTGCTCTAAGAATGAGCCTGAGTCATACAATATCATAAATGAGTCCAACTATATCTTAACTGTTATGCTTGGATCCTAAGAAACACATGCAAGTTATGAGTTTAGGGCATAATTTAGTGTTATCCAGCAAATAGTACACTAATGGTCTGAGGGTCCCATAAATCTCCTTGCTTTATTCACAGTACTTTATGGGCAACTATGGCAACAGAACCAACTCAGAAAAGAACTTCTCTGGAACAATCTTGGGCAACCCAAAAAACTGCAAGGAGAGCTGGAGGATTAGACATAGAACATGGGCAGATGCTCTGGTTCTAATGAATGACCTCAGCTGGTTCCCTTCTGGGCCAGTGGAAGATGTTTCTCTGGTCACGGAATGATGGAGGCCTAAGTGGGTACTACATGCTATGGCAAGAATAGCTAGGCTCCACATATGAGGGAGAACATGTGGCACTTGGCTTTCTGGCCCTGGGTTACCTCACTTAGTATAGTCCTTTCCAGGTCCATCCATTTTTCTGCAAATTTCATGACTTCATTTTTCTTTACCGCTGAGTAGAACTCCATTGTATAAATGTGCCACATCTTCATTATCCACTCATCAGTTGAGGGACATCTAGGCTGGTTCTATTTCCCAGCTATTATTATTTTATTGTATTTTATTTTATTTTATATATATTTTTTAAATTTTTATTAACATTTTCCATGATTACAAAATATATCCCATGGTAATTCCCTCCCTCCCCACCCCAACACTTTCCTATTTGAAATTCCATCCTCCATCATATTACCTCCCCATTACAATCATTGTAATTACATATATACAATATCAACCTATTAAGTATCCTCCTCCCTTCCTTTCTCTTCCCTTTATGTCTCCTTTTCAACTTACTGGCCTCTGCTACTAAGTATTTTCATTCTCACACAGAAGCCCAATCATCTGTAGCTAGGATCCACATATGAGGGAGAACATGTGGCACTTGGCTTTCTGGGCCTGGGTTACCTCAGTATAATCCCTTCCAGGTCCATCCATTTTTCTGCAAATTTCATAACTTCATTTTTCTTTACTGCTGAGTAGAACTCCATTGTAGAAATGTGCCACATCTTCATTATCCACTCATCAGTTGAGGGATATCTAGGCTGGTTCCATTTCCCAGCTATTATAAATTGAGCAGCAATAAACATGGTTGAGCATGTACTTCTAAGGAAATGAGATGAGTCCTTTGGATATATGCCTAGGAGTGCTGTAGCTGGGTCATATGGTAGATCAATCTTTAGCTGTTATAGGAACCTCCACAGTGTTTTTCACAATGGCTGGACCAGATTGCATTCCCACCAGCAGTGTAGAAGGGTTCCTTTTTTTCCACATCCCTGCCAACATTTATGATCATTTGTTTTCATGATGGTGGCCAATCTGACAGGAGTGAGATGGAATCTCAATGTAGTTTTAATCTGCATTTCCCTGATGACAAGTGATGTAGAACATTTTTTGAGATGCTTATATGCCATTTGTATTTCTTCCTTTGAGAATTATCTATTTAGCTCAATAGCCCATTTTTGATTGGCTTGTTTGATTCCTTATTATTTAACTTTTTGAGTTCTTTGTATATCCTAGATATTAATCCTCTACAAGATATGTAGCTGGCAAAGATTTTTTCCCATTCTGTAGGTTGCCTCTTTGCTTTTTTCACTGTGTCCTTTGCAAAGCAAAATCTTTGTAATTTCATGAGGTCCCAGTGATTAATCTCTGGTTTTATTGCCTGAGCAATTGGGGTTGTGTTCAGGAGGTCTTTGCCAAGACCAATATGTTGAAGGGTTTCCCCTACTTTTTCCTCTAGCAGTTTCAGAGTTTCAGGTCTGATGTTAAGGTCTTTAATCCATTTGGACTTTATTCTTGTGCATGGCAAGAGAGAAGAATCTCTTTTCATCCTTCTGCAGATATATATCAGGTTTTCAAAACACCATTTGTTGAAGAGGCTGTCTCTTCTCCAATGAGTGTTTTTGGCATTTTTATCGAATATCAAGTGGCTATAGCTACTTGGGCTTACATCTGGGTCCTCTATTCTGCTCCACTGATCTACATGTCTGTTTTTGTGCCAGTACCATGCTGTTTTTGTTACTATGGCTCTATAGTATAGGTTAATATCAGGTATGGTGATAACACCAGCCTTAGATTTGTTGCTCAGTATTATTTTAGATATTCGAGGTCTTTTGTGATTCCAAATGAATTTTTGGATTGTTTTATCTATTTCCATGAAGAAAGCCTTTGGAATTTTGATAGGGATTGCATTAAATGTGTAGATTGCTTTAGGTAAGATTGCCATTTTCACAATATTGATTCTTCCAATCCAGGAACAGAGGATGTTTCTCCACTTCCTAGAGTCTTCTGCAATATCTCTCATGAGTAATTTAAAGTTCTCATTGTAGAGATTCTTTACTTCCTTGGTTAGGTTTATTCCAAGGTATATTATTTTTTTTTTTGATGCAACTGTGAATGGGAGTGATTCTCTGATTTCATCCTCTGTGTGTTTGTTGTTAGCATATATGAAGGCTACTGATTTCTGTATATTTATTTTGTATCCTGCTACATTGCTGTAGGTTTTGATCAGCTCTAACAGTTTGCTAGTACAGTCTTTAGGGTCCTTTATGTATAGAATTGTGTCATCTGCAAATAATGATAACTTGATCTCTTCCTTTCCAATTTGTATCCCTTTTATGTGTGTCTCTTGCCTTATTGCTATGGCTAAGACTTCAAAAACTATATTAAATAAAAGTGGGGACAGTGGACACCCTTTTCTTGTTCCTGATTTTAGTGGGAATGCTTCCAGGTTTTCACCATTTAGTAATATGTTGGCTGTAGGCTTGTCATAAATGGCTTTTATTATATTGAGATATGTTCCTTCAATTCCCAGTCTCTGTAGGACTTTTATCATGAAGGGATGTTGGATTTTGTCAAATGCTTTCTCTGCATCCAATGAGATGATCATGTGATTTTTGTATTTCAACCCATTTATATAATGTATTACACTTATAGATTTGCGTATGTTGAACCTCCCTGCATCTCTGGGATAAAGCCTACTTGGTCAGGGTGAATGATCTTTTTGATGTACTCTTGTATTCTGTTTGCCAATATTTTGTTGAGAATTTTTGCATCTATGTTCATGAGGGAGATTGGTCTGTAATTTTCTTTTTTTGTTCTATCTTTGCCTGGTTTTGGTATCAGGGTGATGCTGGCCTCATAGAAGGAGTTTGGTAGAATTCCTTTGTTTCTATTTCCTGGAAAAGCTTAAGAAGCAATGGTGTTAGCTCTTCCTTAAATGTCTGGTCAAATTCAGCAATGAATCCATCTGGGCCTGGGCTTTTTTTAGTTGGGAGATTATTGATAACTGTTCAGATCTCCATGTTTGTTATACGTCTATTTAAGTGATTAATCTCATTTTGATTTAATTTAGGTAGTTCATATAGATCAAGGAAATCATCCATTTCTTTCAGATTTTCATACTTTGTGGTGTATATGCTTTTATACTATGTCCCTATGATTTTTTGAATTTCTCTGGAATCTGTTGTGATGTTACCTTGTTCATCTCTGATTTTATTAATTTGTGTCTCTTGTCTCTTTCTTTTGGTCAGATTTGCTAAGGGTTTATCCATCTTGTTTATCCTTTCAAAGAACCAACTCTTTGTTTCATTAATTCTTTGTATTGTTCTTTTTGTTTCTATTTCATCAATTTCTGCCCTAATCTGTATTATTTCTTCCTGTCTACTGATTATTGGTTTGCCTTGTTCTTCTTTTTCCAAGGCTTTAAGGGGAAGTGTTAGGTCGTTTACTTGCAACCTTTTAATTTCTTAATATAGGCACTTAAGGCTATAAATTTACCTCTTAGAACTGCCTTAATTGTATTCCAGAGTTTTGGTATGTTGTGTTCTCATTATCATTTGACCGTATAAATTTTTTGATTTCCTTCTTGATTTCTTCATTGACCCATTCATTATTTAGTAGTGTATTGTTTAGTTTCCATGATTTTGTGTATGCTCTATAGCATTTCTTGCTACTGATTTGTAGTTTAATTCCATTGTGGTCAGATAGAATGCAAGGAATTATTTCAATTTTCCTGAATTTGTGAAGATTTGCTATGTGCCCTAATATATTGTCTATTTTAGAGAATGTTCCATGTGCTGCTGAAAAGAATGTATATTCTGCAACCTTTGGATGAAATGTCCTATATATATCTGTTAAGTCTATTTCTTCTATGACCTTATTTAGTCCACATGCCTCTCTGTTTATTTTTTCCTGGGATGACCTGTCAATTGATGACAGTGAGGTGTTAAAGTCACCCACCACCACTGTGTTTTGTGTTATCTGTGACCTTAGTTCTAATAGTGTTTGTTTGATGAATTTTGGAGCCCCCATGTTAGGTGCATATATGTTTAGGATTGTAATGTCCTCCTGTTGGAGTGTGCCCTCAATCAATATAAAGTGACATTCCTTATTTTTCTTGACTAACGTTGCACTAAAGTCTACGTTGTCTGACATTAGTATAGCAACCCCAGCTTGTTTTCTAGGCCCATTTGCTTGAAACACCGTCTTCCAACCTTTCACCCTAAGATAATGTCTATCCTTTGTAGAAAGGTGAGTTTCTTGGAGACAACAAATTGTAGGATCCTCCTTTTTAACCCAGTCTGCAAAACTATGTCTTTTCATAGGGGCATTGAGGCCATTGGAATTAAGAGATATTATTGAAAGGTGTGTATTTATGTTTGCCATTTTTATTGTGTGTGTGGGGTTCAGGTTCTACCTGTGCTCTCTTCAGTTAACTAGGATTTGAGTATTGCTTGTTTTTTATAGGTTCCATATATGTATGCTTTTCCTTTTCTTCAGCATGGGGGATTCTAACAATATTTTCTTTAGAGCTGGTTTTGTCTTCAAATACTCCTTTAATCTGCTTTTGTCATGGAATGTCCTTATTTCTCCATCTATTTGAATGGATAACTTTGCAGGATAAAATAACCTCGGTTGACAGTTGTTATCTTTCAGAACGTGGAATATATCACTCCAAGCCCTTCTGGCTTAAAAGTTTGTGTTGAATAATCTGCTGTAATCCTGATGGGATTGCTTTTGTAGGTAACTTGATTTTTTTCTCTAACTGCTTTCAATATTTTTTCTTTGGTGTGTTTGTTTGGAAGTTTGATTATAATATGGCGAGGAGAGGTTCTTTCCAGGTTTTGTCTGCCTGGGGTTCTAAAGGCTGCCTGTATCTGCACTGGCACCTCTTTCCCAATTTGGGGGAAATTTTCCTTTATGATTTTTTGAAGACGCCTACTATCCCTTTGGAATGGATTTCTTCTCCTTCTACTATGCCCTGAATTCTTATATTGGATCTTTTCATTGTGTCCCAAATATCTTGAAATTCCCACTCATACTTTTCTATAAGTTTGACTTTCTCTTTGTTGGACTGTATTAGGTCTGCCACCTGGTCTTCTAGCTTAGCTATTCTGTCCTCTCCCCCATCCATCCTACTGGTGAGATTTTCTACAGAGTTTTTTATTTTATTAACTGTGTTTTTCATTGCTAGTAATTCTGACTGGTTTTCTTTATTCGTTCTATTTCCTTATTTATGTCTTGTATTGCCTTCTTTTTTTCATTAAATTGGTGTCCTGCGTCTTCTTTGATTTCTTTGTTTTCCTCTTTGATTTCTTCTTTGTTTCTTTTGATTTGTTCTTTGACCTCTTTGAACATATTTACAATCATTCTTTTGAAATCTTTCTCAGGCATTTCCTCTAACTTGTTGTCACTGGAGGACATTTCTGATGCATTAATACTTTTAGGTCAATTTATATCGTCTTGCTTTTTAGTGTTTCTTGTGCTATATTGTATATATTTTTGCTTCTTGATTAAGTTAATGCTTGGTTTTTCTAGCTAGCTGGGTATTCTTAGCTGTATCATTTGATTTGATGTAATATATTTTCAGGGTAGGAGCTTAAGGTGTTAGGTGTGGCTCTTAAGACTCTCAGAGTATCTACAAAGATGTTCTTATGGGTTGAGTTTCCCTGCTATAGAAGTATTCAAGCAGGCTGAGTGGAATAAAATGCAGGCAGATTCTAACGTTTAACTAAACACTGTACACATTCAATCAAAAATAGCTCCGAGTATGTATGCAAGAGTAGTTATTATAATGACCAGATCTTCTATCAACAAAGTGGTTAAGATTTCTGGTCTGTTGAGGGATCCAAGTCAGCTTGCGACCAAGTAAGACCCTTCCCTGGCGCAATCCCAGTTACCTTGGATGATTTTGGTCTCAGTCAAGTTGCTGCCTGGGTCGTCGGGGTGCTGTTCTGATTTCTGGAGCTGGGCACTGGCTTTTCCTGCAGGGCAAACCGAGCCTCGAAAGTGTGGCCCTGCAGATCAGCACCCCTGTTGCTGGAACTGCTTCTCAAGCTGCCGATGCTCGGTCTGTAGCTGCTGCTGCTGAAGCTGCTGCTGCTGGACCAACCGCTGCTGCTGCCTCTGCTGCTGCTGTAGCTGCCACTGCTGGTGCCACCTCTGGTCCTGTAGCTGCTGCTGCTGTGTCCACTGACGCTGCTCTCACAAAGCTGCACCTGCTGGGTCTGCCGCTGCTGCCACTCCTGGGTCTGCTGCTGCCGGGTCTGCCACTGTTGCCACGACTGGAGCTGCTACTGCTGGGGCCGCTATTACTGGTGCCGGAGCCACTGATGTTGTTGCTGAACTCTGCTTCTGCTTGGGTCCCCCTGAAGGCTCAAGTTGGCGTGGCCGGGTCCCAGGAACGCTGCTCTGCTCACCAGAGCTGGGCTCAGGCAGTGGGGGAGGGGAGGCAGCTACAGCTGCTCTAGTTCTCTCACTGCTCCACGTGTTCTTCTACCTCGCATTCTGCTCCTCCATTGCTCATTGCTGCTCTCCCTTCACATTTCCTGAGTTGCAGAGAGCGCCGTTGTGAGGGGAAGCTCCCGCACCTGGCTTTTCCTGAGGCTGAAGCCGAACCTGGTGGCTTATTGTTGCGCCACCGCCGCCGTGGTTGGCCGAGCTGACGGAGACACTTTTGCCAGCCTGTGCGGGCTCTCGATGCTCTGGATCTCTTCTACTTCTCCGCTGCCACTTCAATTTCCTATACACCTCACTTTTTAGTAAAAGTGTGTATTTTGCTGAGTTTTTATGGTCTTTTTCCCCCCATAGTCTGCTTTGGCATGGTACCTATGCTGCCATCTTAACCAGAAGTCCCATTTCCCAGCTATTATAAATTGAGCAGCAATACACATGGTAGAGTACGTACTTCTAAGGAAATGGGATGAGACCTTTGGATATATGCCTCGGAGTGCTATAGCTGGGTCATATGGTGGATCAATCTTTAGCTGTTTTAGGAACCTCCACACTGTTTTCCACAATGGCTGGACCAGATTGCATTCCCACCAGCAGTGTAGAAGGGTTCCTGTTTTTCCACATCCACACAAACATTTATGATCATTTGTTTTCATGATCCTCTGTGTGTTTGTTGTTAGCATATATGAAGGCTACTGACTTCTGTGTATTTATGTTGTATCCTGCTACATGACTGAAGGTTTTGATCAGCTATAACAGTTTGCTAGTAGAGTTTTAGGGTCCATTATGTATAGAATCATGTCATCTGCAAATAATGATAACTTGATCTCTTCATTTCCAATTTGTATCCCTTTTATGTGTGTCTCTTGCCTTATTGCTATGGCTAAGACTTGCAAAACTATATTAAATAAAAGTGGGGACAGTGGACACCCTTGTCTTGTTCCTGATTTTAGTGGGAAAGCTTCCAGTTTTTCCCCATTTAGTAATATGTTGGCTGTAGGCTTGTCATAAATAGCTTTTATTATATTGAGATATGTTCTTTCTATTTCCAGTCTCTGTAGGACTTTCATCATGAAGGGATGTTGGATTTTGTCAAATGCTTTCTGTGCATCTAATGAGATGATCATGTGATTTTTGTCCTTCAACCCATTTATATTATGTATTACACTTATAGATTTGCATATATTCAACCATTCCTGCAACTCTGGGATAAAGCCTACTTGGTCAGGGTGAATGATCTTTTTGATATACTCTTGAATTATGTTTGCCAATATTTTGTTGAGAAGTTTTGCATCTATGTTCATGAGGGAGATTGGTCTGTAATTTTCTTTTTTTGTTCTATCTTTGCCTGGTTTTGGTATCAGGGTGATGCTGGCCTCATAGAAGGAGTTTGGTAGAATTCCTTCTGTTTCTGTTTCCTAGAAAAGCTTAAGAAGCAATGGTGTTAGCTCTTCCTTAAATGTCTGGTCAAATTCAGCAGTGAATCCATCTGGGCCTAGGCTTTTTTTAGTTGGGAGATTATTGATAACTGTTCAGATCTCCATGTTTGTTATAAGTCTATTTAAGTTATTAATCTCATTTTGATTTAATTTAGGTAGTTCATATAGATCAAGGAAATCATCCATTTCTTTCAGATTTTCATACTTTGTGGAGTATATGCTTTTATATTATGTCCCTGTGATTTTTTGAATTTCTCTGGAATCTGTTGTGATGTTACCTTTTTTTTTTTTATATTTTTTGTCCATTTTTTATTTATTTATTTGAGAGTGACAGACACAGAGTGAAAGACAGATAGAGGGAGAGAGAGAGAGAATGGGCGCGCCAGGGCTTCCGGCCACTGCAAGCGAACTCCAGATGCGTGCGCCCCCTTGTGCATCTGGCTAACGTGGGACCTGGGGAATCAAGCCTCGAACCGGAGTCCTTAGGCTTCACAGGCAAGTGCTTAACCACTAAGCCATCTCTCCAGCCCGTGATGTTACCTTTTTCATCTCTGATTAATTTTGGTCTCTTCTCTCTTTCTTTTGGTCAGATTTGCTAAGGGTTTTTCAATCTTGTTTATCCTTTCAAAGAACCAACTTTTTGTTTCATTAATTCTTTGGATTGTTCTTTTTGTTTCTATTTCATTAATTTCTGCCCTAGTCTTTATTATTTCTTCCTGCCTACTGAATTTTGGTTTGCCTTGTTCTTTTCCAAGGCTTTAAGTTAAAGCATTAGATCGTTTACTTGTGACCTTTCTAATTTCTTAATATAGACACTTAAGGGTATAAATTTACCTCTTAGAACTGCTTTCATTGTGTCCCAGAAATTTTGATATGTTGTGTTCTCATTATCATTTGACTATAAATTTTTTGATTTCATTCTTGATTTCTTCATTGACCCATTCAGCATTTAGTAGTGAGAACAAGTTAGTGGAAATGCCTGAGAAAGATTTCAAAAATGCTTCTAAATATGTTTAAAGAGGTCAAAGAACAAATCAAAACAATCAAAGAAGAAATCAAAGAGGAAATCAAAGAGGAAATCAAAAGAATCAAAGTGGAAATCAAAGAAGATGCAGGACAGAAATTTAATGAAATAAATAAGGCAATACAAGACATAAATAAGGAAATAGAAATAATAAAGAAAAAATAGTCAGAATTACTAGCAATGAAGAACACAGTTAATGAAATAAAAAAAAAAAACAAAGCAAAAAAAAAAAAACTTTGTAGAAAATCTCACCAGTAGAATGGATGAAGGAGAGGACACAATATCTAAGCTAGAAGACCAGGTGGCAGACTTAATACAGTCCAACAAAGAGAAAGACAAACTTATAGAAAAGTATGAGTGGGAATTTCAAGATATTTGAGACACAATGAAAGTATCAAATAAAAGAATTCAGGGCATAGTAGAATGAGAAGAATTCCACTCCAAAGGCATAGTAGGTGTCTTCACGAAAATCATAGAAGAAAATTTCCCCCAATTGGGAAAGAGGTGCCAATGCAGATACAGGAAGCCTTTAGAACCCCAGCCAGACAAAACCTGGAAAGAACCTCTCCTCGCCATATTATAATCAAACTTCCAAACAAACACACCAAAGAAAAAATATTGAAAGCAGTTAGAGAGAAAAATCAAGTTACCTACAAAAGCAATCCCATCAGGATTACAGCATATTATTCAACACAAACTTTGAAAGCCAGAAGAGCCTGGAGTGATATATTCCAAGTTCTGAAAAATAACAACTGTCAATCAAGGTTTCTTTATCCTGCAAAGTTATCCATTCAAATAGATGGAGAAATAAGGACATTCCATGACAAAAGCAGATTAAAGGAGTATTTGAAGACAAAACCAGCTCTACAGAAAATACTAGATAGAATCCTCCATGCTGTAGAAAAGGAAAAGCACACATATACACATATAAGGAACCTAGAAGAAACAAGCAATACTGAAATATTGGTTAACACAAGAGAGCACATGTAGAACTAGAACCACACATACACACACAAAATGGCAAACATAAATACACACCTTTCAATAATATCTCTTAATATCAACGGCCTCAATGCCCCAACGAAAAGACATAGGTTTGCAGACTGGGTTAAAAAGCAGGATCCTACCATTTGTTGTCTCCAAGAAACTCACCTTTCTACAAAGGATAGACATTATCTTAAGGTGAAAGGTGGGAAGACAGGGTGTCAAGCAAATGGGCCTAGAAAACTAGCAGAGGTTGCTATCTTAATATCTGACAAGGTAGATTTTAGTCCAACATTAGTCACAAAAGATAAGGAAGGTCACTTTATATTGAGTAAGGGCACACTCCAACAGGAGGACCTTACAATCCTAAACATATATGCACCCAACATGGGGGCTCCCAAATTCATCAAACAAACACTATTAGAACTAAGGTCACAGATAACACCAAACACAGTGGTGGTGGGTGACTTTAACACCCCACTCTCATCAATTGACAGGTCATCCCCGGAAAAAATAAAGAGAGAGGCATCTGGACTAAATGAGGTCATAGAAGGAATGGACCTAACAGATATATGCAGGACATTTCATCCAAAGGCTGCAGAATATACATTCTTTTCAGCAGCACATAGAATATTCTCGAAAATAGACGATATATTAGGACACAAAGCTAATCTTCACAAATTCAGGAAAATTAAAATAATTCCTTCCATTCTATATGACCACAATGGAATTAAACTACAAACCATTAGCATTAAAGGCTATAGAGCATACACAAAATCATGGAAACTAAACAGACCCTATATTTAAAAAGTTGTTTTTAAAATTTGTTTTTTATTAATTAGCTTTGTATTCAGCAAACACAGTCAGTTTGGTACCATTATTAGGGTCATCTGTGACCTACCCTGTCCCCATTGGCCCCTCCTTGTTGAGATATATGGGTCATGCATTATTGAGTTAGCCCACAGTTATGGGTAAGATAAATATCTCTGTATATCATGACCCAACATTCTTTCTGCCCCCTCTTCCGCAAAATTTCCCTGAGCCATGTTGGGTTCATTTGTGGTCTGCTTCAGTGATGAGGTGTTGGGGGCCTCGGAGGCTCAGGCTTTCTGATTTGGTAGGAGTTGATTTTTCTCTGTGTTAGTCTCTTTCGCCCTTGTGCTGGTATCTGGTTCATCAGGAAAAGAGCAACCTTGTTTGTTTCGCCAATTTTTCTTAGCTTCAGCCGGGGACCTTTTGAAGTATGATGGGGTAGCTGTCTTCCTTAGGATCAACATCTATCTGAAAAAATAGAAGCAGATTCCCCAACAGAGAATAAGTTAGCACAAGGACAAATGAGATAACCTTTATTTTTTTATAGAGAATTTAATAGGTGTAGGCCCTCTTGCAGCCCATGATTGACGGTAGCTTGATATTGGAGAGTGGACTTTTGTTTGCATATGGTTCTGACTTATTTCCCAGCCCCAGCTGTGGGTCCCAAAACACTGAGGTGATCAGCTAGCCAAATCAAGAACAGGTGGTTTCCCCACCATTGCTGTGTGCCACTATTGCACTTGTGTGGGCATCACAACAACTTATTTGCTGCTAAGTAGGATAGACCATGAGTTGCTTGGACAGATATTGGTCATTTTCCCCCAGTCGCCCATATAGAACCTTCTGGCCCTAGACGCACTGACTGTCTGGGTACTGACTCTCTTCTAGCTTCCAGCCATGCCATTCCATTTTATGGGTCAACTGCATATGGTGTCTTCAGCAGTAAGACCTACTAACCTTTGGTGGGTCATCCAGTACTCTGACAGAAATCTGTCTGTCTTTTAGGAAACCCTGTAGGTCTGTCTGATCAGAAGTTCATTGTGGATGATAGCTCCATGCTGGTACTGGGAGTTACAGGTCAGTGCCCACTAAGAAAATGAGGAAAAAGATAACTAATATGCAAGAGTTAGAATGAAGGGGGAGAGAGAGAGAGGAAGAAGGAAGGAGGGAAGATGTGGAAGATTAAGGTTAGCCTCGATCCTAACCTCTCCAGTGTCTTTTGTTCAGGTGTTCCCTGTAAGGGCCTGGAGAAGGTTCTGACATTTGGTCTGCCTTTTAGGAAGTAAAATTTTATGGGACCATTGCCGTTTGGGTCTAGATTTGTGTTTCACCCCTTCGATGCCCTCCCCTCACTCTACCACCATCCTAGTGTCTAGTCCATGAGATGGTTGGTGGGTATGTAAGGTATCTTGGCTTGATTCAGGACACGTGCTGTAGATGAGTGAGACTATGTGGTGATTTTTTTTTTTCTGTGATTGGGTAAATTCACTGAGAATGATCTGTTCCAGGTTCAACCATTTTTCCTCAAATTTCACTGTGTCATTTTTTTCTTACTGCTGTATAGAATTCCGTTTTGTAGTTATACCACATCTTAGTTATCCATTCTTCTGGTGTTTGACATCTGGATTGATTCCAGCTATTAGATATTATGAATTGATCTGTTACCAACATGATTGAGCAAATCTCTCTGGCCTGTGGTTTGAAAGTTTTAGGGTACATGCCCAATAAGGGAATAACTGGATCTGTTGGTATCTCTATAGTTCTCCATATTTCTTTCCAAACTGGTTGTACCATCCTACATAACCAGCAGCAGTGGATAAGTGTTCTTACTTCTTCACATCCTTGCCAGCATTTATGTTCATTTGATTTTTAAAAAAATTTTAAAAAATTTTATTTATTTGGTGGTTAAGCATATTTGTTTTAAATCTTAGTACATAGACTTTATTAAATGCTGTTCCATTCCCCAGAGAAGATCCTTCATAATTTGATTTTTTTTTGATGTTTGCTATCCTTTTGGGGGTAAGGTGGATTCTCAAAGTTGTTTTAATTTGCATTTCTCTGATGATTAGGTATGATGACCATTTTCTTAAGTGTGTGTTTGCCATTTGTATTTCTTCCTCTGTGAACTTCCTGTTCAGCTCTTTGCCCCATTTTGTGAGTGGGGTGTTTGGCTTCTTACTGTTTAGATTTTTGAGTTCTTTGTAGATTCTAGAGATTAGGCCTCTATCAGTTGGATAACCTGCAAATATTTTCTCCCATTCTGTGGGTAATCTATTGCCTTTGCTTATTGTATGCTTATCTGTAAAGAAACTCTTCAGCTTCATGTGATCACATTGGTTGAGTGACTCATTAAGATCATGAGCTACTGGGGTTTTGTTCAGGAAGTCTTTTTCCATTCCTATATCATGGAAGGTACTTCCTAAAGTTTCTTTCGGTAGTATTTGAGTTTCTGATCTTATATTGAGGTGTTTGATCCATTTGGATTTGAGTATAGTGCATGGTGAAATGTTTGGATCAAGTTTTATTTTCCTGCATATGGTTATCCAGTTTGTTCTGCACTGTTTGTTGAAAATTCTGTCTTATTTCCAGCCTATATTGTTCTGGCCTTTGTCGAATATCAAGTAGCTGTAGTTGCTTGACCCAAATTCTGGGTCCTCAAGTCTATTCCATTGGTCTATACTCCTTTTTTCTGCAAGTGCCATGCTGTTTTTATTACTATGGCTTCTTAATATAGCTTTAGATCAGGTATGGTGTTTTCTTTTGCTGAGGATATGTTTGGATATGTGAGGCCTTCTCCCTTTCCATATGAAATTTGAGATCACTTTTTCTATGTCTGTGAAGAACACTGAAGGGATATTAATCAGAATTGCAGTGAATCTGTATATTGTCTTTGGTAGGATTGTCATCTTCACAATGTTAATTCTGCCTATCCAGGAGCATGGGAGGTATTTCTATTTTCTCAAGTCCTCCTCAATTTCTTTTCTGAGTGTTTATGTTTTCATTGTACACATCTTTCTCTGCCTTGCTTAACGTTATTGCAAGGTATTTTATGATTTTTTGTTGTTGCTATTGAAAATGGGACCATGTCCCTTATATCTTTCTCTGTATCTTTGTCATTTGCAAATAGAAAGGCTACCGATTTTTGTGCATTGATTTTGTATCCTGCTACTTTGCTGTAGGAGTTAATCACGTTTAGGAGTTTTGTGATGGAGTCTCTCAGGTCTCTTACATATACAATCATGTCATCAGTGAATAGAGCTAACTTAACTTCTTCCTTTCCAAAATGTATCCCTTTTATTTCCTTCTCCTTTCTTATTGCTTGAGGTAGAACTTCCAGTACTACATTGAAAAGCAGAGGTGAGAGAGGACAACCCTGTCTTGTTCCTGATCTTAATGGGAATTCCTCCAGTCTCTCTCCATTAAGTATTATTTGGGCCTTTGGAGCTTTGTATATTGCCTTTTATTATGTTAAGATGTGAACCAACCAGGCCAATTCTCTCCAATGTGTTGATCATGAAGTTATGTTGTATCTTGTCGAAGGCCTTTTCTGCATCTATTGAAATGATCATGTGGTTTTTATGTTTAATTTGGTTTATGTGGTGTATTACACTGCAGATTTCCATATGTTAAACCACTCCTGTGTTTCTGGGATGAATCCCACTTGGTCAAGGCAGATAATGCTTTTGATGTGCTGTTGGTATTGGTTTGCAAGGAATTTGTTCAGGATCTTTGCATGTAAGTTCATCAGGGAAATAGACCTGGGGTTTTCTTTTCTTTTGGCATCTCTGCCTGGTTTTGGAATTAGGGTGATACTAGCTTCATCAAAGGAGTGGGGTAACTTTTCCTGTTCTCCGATTGTGTGGCACAGTTTAAGGAAGATTGGTTTGAGTTCTTCCATGAAGGATTGATAGAATTCAGCTGAGCAGCCATCTGGTTCAGGACTCTTCTTTTTGGGGAGGTTTTTTTAATTACTTTTCAATCTCCATGAGTGTGATAGGTTCATTGTGGTGATTAATATGCTCTGAGTTCAGCTTTGATAGATGGTATGCATCCAGGAATTTATCCATTTCCTCCACATTATCCAGTTTTGTGGAGTAGAGGTTTTTGAAATAAGTCTTAGTGTTTCTCCCAATTTCACTTATGTCTGTTGTGATCTCTCCTTTTTCATTTTGAATTTTGTTAATTTGAAGCTTCTCCATTTTTTGCTTGATCAAATAGGTCAGGGGTATGTCATTCTTGTTTATTTTTTCAAAGAACCACATCTTTGTTTTATCTACTGTCTTAATTGTTTCCTTGGTTTCCAATTCATTAATTTCTGCTCTGATTTCAATTATTTCATTACTTCTGAAGCTCTTTGGGTTGTATTTTCTTTTTTTCCCAGCGCCCTTCTGTGAATGGTTAGTTTACTGATGTGGGATCTCTCTTTCTTTTTTATGAAGGCTTTGAGTGGTATGAATTTTCCCCCGAGTACCACCATCATTGTGTCCCAAAAGTTTTGTGTGACATGTTCTCATTGTCATTCAATTCCAGAAATTTTGTAATTTCATCCACTATCCATTTATTCTTTAAAAGTGTGCTGTTCAGTTTCCAGGTGCCATTGGGATTCTTGGTGGGTCTTTTGTTATTGATTTCTAGCCATATAACATTGTGGTCTGATATCATGCAGAGAATTATGTCAATCTTCCTAAATATGGAGGCAGTCTTTGTGACCCAGTATGTCGTCTATTTAGGAGAATGTTCCATGGGCTGCTGAGAAGAATATGTAGTCTGTGGATTTTGGATGGAAAGTTCTGTAGATGTCTGTTAGGTCTATGTCATCTATGGTTTTGTTGGGCTCTCTTACTTCCCTGTTGAGTTTCTGTTTGGATCATCTGTCTATTACTGAAAATGGTGTATTGAAGTCCCCAGCTATGATGGTGTTGGTGGTTATTTTTGTTTTATTGTCAAGTAGGTTTCTTTTATGAACTGTGGTGCCCTTGTGTTTGGTGCATACAGATTTATGATTGTAATAACCTCTTGTTGGATAGTTCCATTGATAAGTAGGAAGTGGCCTTCTTTGTCTTTTAAAAAATATTTTAGTTTGAAGTCTATTTTATCTGATATTAATATAGCTACACCTGCTTGTTTCTTATTCCCATTTGCTTGGAATATTGTTTTCCACCCTTTCACCCTGAGGAGGTGTCTGTCTTTAGTGGTGAGGTGGGTTTCTTGAACGCAACAGATTGAGGGGTATAATTTTTTGATCCATCCTGTTTGCTTGTGTCTCTTGATAGGTGAATTAAGGCCATTAATATTTAGGGTAATGACTGTGAGATTTGATTTGATCCCTGCCATATTGTGATAGTACAAATGGGTTGGTGTTTTCATGGACTTTGAAATTTTTTGTGCCCACTCTGAGTTTGGTTATTGTGATCTGCTTCTTGTAGCCATTTGAGTTTGATTATTTGTTTCTTCTCTGTGGAGAATTTCCTAAAATACTCTCTGTAGGTTTGGTTTTGTGTTCATGTAATTGTAAAGCTGAGTTCTGTCATGGAAAGTTTTTCTTGCAGCATATATTATGAAGGACACTTTTCCTGGGTAGAGTAGTTTGGGTTGGATGTCATATATTCTTAGACTGTGCAGTGTTTCTTTCCTGGCCCTTCTAGCTTTCATGGTTTCCATTGAGAACTCTGAAGTAATTCTGATGGGGTTACCTTTGAAAGTGGTGTGCTGTTTTTCCCTAGTTGCTTTTAGGATTTTCTCTTTGGTGTCAATGTTTAGAGTCTTAATGACAATATGTCTTGGAGTTTCTCCTTTGGTCCAGTCTATTTGGAGTTCTGTTGGCTTCTTGTATCTTTATGGGCCTTTCCTTTTAGAGACTCCTGAAGTGTTCTTCAATTATCTTGTTAAATAAGTTCTCCATACCTTTGGCGTGAATTACTTCTCCTTCTGGTATTCCAATGATCCTGATATTAGGAAGTTAAAGTGTGTCCCACAGTTTCCTCATGCTCTGTTCACAGGAGTTTTTGAAATGACTGAAATGTTTGAACTCTCGAACTGTTTCTTCCATCTTGTCTTCCAGATCAGAGTTTCTATCCTCCACTTGGCTGACTCTATTCTTGAGAGCTTCTAGAGAGTTTTGGACTTGTTCAATTAAGTTTGAATTTTCTACTACTTTTCTATGTATAATGTCTATCCCTCTGTCAAGATCCCTTTTCACATCATTTTCTGGTTTTCTTCATGATACTTGGAATTCATCATTGCATCTTTATGTATTCCTTTAGCATGGCCAGCTGATTTTTGAGGTCTTCTTTTTTGTCACTCTTCCTCAAATCTATTAACTCTCTTTGAACCCCTTCCAATCTCTTATCTATTAGTTCTAGTTTAGAGATGGCATCATCCATATGATTATCAGTCCTTTTGCTTTCCTGCAAGTTCTACCAGTAGGTTGTTCAGTGTTGCATTACTCATAGCTTCAATTTTATGTTCTGATCCTAGTAGCTCTTCTATGTTTTGTTTAGATGTATTCATTTTAGGTCTGGGTGATCTAACTGGATTTTCTTGCATTTGATTTTTCATGTTATTTCTTTTGTGCTGTGTTCTGCCCATGACAGTGTATGGGCACGTAGGTGGGTGGATCTGCCTGGGCTCAAGCGCAATGGGAATCTGAGCCAGCCTGTGGCAGTTTCCAAGCAGCCTGGGCTTTGGCTGTCACTTGCCAATGCTGCCTATCTCTTGCCTTGCAGTGGTTTTGAAGTTGTGTGAATTCTCAAGCAGTATTGTGCCAAAGCTGCCTGTGTTTGAGCTAGGAGGGACACTAAAGTATCAAGCACTGAAGCATCCCAAACTCTGGATGGGAACACTGGGTCCCAGAAGCAGTCTGCACTCCCCCACCATGGAACAATGGCGGATGGCCGGCTTGGCAGACAGGTAGGGGATAGCAACTGATCTTGTGCAAGTGAGAGACACAGTCTGAGCTTGTGTGGCAGTTGCTGTGGGAGTGGGCTCGCTGAATGTGCAGCGGCAGGAGCAGTATGTGAGCGAATTGGCAGAGCAGTCTGAACTTCCACATGCAGGGATCAATCTGCATGCTGCTGTGCTGTGGATATGGGGAGGGGTGGGCTACCCGCTCCTTAGGGAATCAGGGATTCCCTGTTATTGCCAGGAGTTGCTGAACGTGCAGTGGCCGGAGCAGTAGGTGGGAGAGTGTGTGCAGCAACGTAAGCTTCTGCCCCCAGGGATCGATCGGCGTGGCGGCAGTGGCGGTGGACACAGCGGCTATTTGCGGGGAGGGGTGGGCTACCCGCCTGCGAGGGGAGCTGAAATTCCCTGTCCCCCCCCATGCCCTACCACTGACAATCTGTTGGAGATTGCTCTTCCCCCCAAAACCCAGTGAACCCTTAATGTCTTGCCTTTCTTTCCCTGGTATTTTCAGCACAGCTAGGCGGTCACCATCTTGGCTGGAAGTCCCCTTAAAAAGTAGTTTTAAACAATTTGGAAAACTGTTCTCACTATAGTCATTTACTTATGTCTTTGGCTAGTTGCTTTTGAGTCTAGTTTCACTCTCTCCCAACATTTTCTCTTTCTGTTTGTGAATCTGCATTTACTTCCTGTAGTGGCCATCACTCCATTTAACCATGTTCACATGATGTCCTGAGTAACTGTCAATGTTGGAATTGTCATCGGTATCGGCCTGTTTGTGTAAGAGTTTCAAGTTTCCTTACCAGAAGGCATGCCTTAATAAGCTTGCACAATACATGCAGAAATAAATCTACAAATATGAGGAGGTGCAAAAGAGAACACCTAGGCGTGTTTCTAGAATGGAGGCAAAAGGATGGCGTGAAGGATTTTTGGTGTCAGATCTGAAATTTCATCAGTCATGAACATTGTTTTCTGAACTGGGTTGTCAGAACAGCACTTCAGGTATCTTCATTCTTGTATGTGTCAATAGGAAAATCTGAAAGATAATTCAATATAAATTCTCACCCTTGATTAATTTTACACAAAATGGTGAATATTAGAAGATAATTAGAAATAGCCATTTTTTAAATAGAATTACACAATACACAGTTAACAGTGGTGTGATCAGTTTATGTTAATGCTATAAAATGTTTGGGTGAATTTGATTTTGATTAAAATCAGGATTTTCCTGTTTTCTAAGTGACCAGGATAGGTCTTGTAGATATGTTGCTAATTACACCTATCATTTGTCTGTTTCCCTGCTAGTGTTTAAGTTTCAGAGGGAAGAGAACTGGTATACCTTGCTCCCTCTTGGCACATAGCAAATCCTTTATTACAGGAAAATAGAAAGAGAACATAAGAGAATCTGGAGAATCTAAGGCAAATAGATAAAGACTTTATTAATTATATGTCATTCTGTGACACTTCTAGAATGTTGCTAGCTTACTCTTGTTAGGTCAGGACAAAATGGATTTACAGAAGGAGGGCAATAGAGATAAGGAAGTGGATCATCCACATTCCTCAAGACATTGCCCAGCCATTACACCTTCCCTGCCTAACAATGCCCTGGGTCTAGATTTCTGCCCCATTATCTCTCACTGGGCCACTTCTGGTCTCACCCTATGGCTAATATAAAGAACAAAGAAATTCCTACCCTTCCTCTCCTTCTTCCAACTGAAGAGTTATATATAGGGCACTATCTGTGATCTCAAAGCTGACAGCTCCACTATTGAGAGTCAATCCTGGCAGCTTGTGTTTTTCCCTGAATAAAAACTTTCATCATTGCCTCAGAGTGGTCTCTGTGGTCTTGGCCACTCTTGAACCTTACATGTGGTTCCCTGACTTGAATAGGAAGGCTTCTGATTGCCCTTTTAGGTGGCCAGACCTCCGTTTCCCTGACCACCAAGCTTCCATTAGACCCTCTTAAGGCCTTGGACCATCTGTTTGATACAGGCTCTCACACCCATCCTAATTTGGCCTCACTGTTCTTCCCTTCTGTGTCCTTCTTGGTAAGTATCCCTCTCTCTCAGGTTGGCCTGCTCTCAGGGTTCACCCCTCCTCATCGAAGCCATGCTGGTACACCAGGCTACACCCCTCAGCCACTAGACCCCAGCCCCAGGTCTTGAGAAAGATGCACTTTTGACACCTCAGATCTACTGCTTTCTGGTCTACCATACTCTCAGGGGCAGCTTTTGGGTCAGTTACACCATCTCAGGATACCCCCTCTCCCTCCCTTCTCTTCCTCTCTCTCGTGAGCTCTCATTTTCCACTGCCAGCCATTTTCATCTTCCACAGCCAGGTGCTTTCACCATCAGGAGTACAATAGCCCTCTTTGCCCACTAAGAGACTAAAAAGCCAACAATTGTGACCTGTATGGACTCTAACCACGTGGAAGGTGCAGTCCCTGTTCACCCTAATGCCCCAGGAGGTCATGTTAGTGTTCTGTGTAAACTCAGCTTAAGCTTTGGTTTATTTTTCTCTCACCCTTGTTTTGCTCTTTCCGTGTCTCCTTAAGAACTTGAAGCCTCTAAGACTCTTACATAACATCTTATCTTTCTCTGAAACTTTGCTTGGCCACATCCATAAGCTGGACAATTGGTCCAAATGGCCTGAAAATGATACTTTTGATTTCCAGATTCTCACTGATTAAAAAAACAAAAATCAACTTCTGCCAATATGCAGGCAAATAGTCCAAAATACCCTATTTTCACTCTGCATGCATGGCCTTCTCTCTGTTCTACCTGCTTTTCTTACCAAGTCCTTCTGGGCCCTCCCCTATACTCATCCTCACCCTCTGCTTTTTTTCCTGACACTATAGATGACCTTGCCCCAACAGCTCCTCCAGCTCCTTCAGCCTCTCCTTACATACTGCCTGGTAATAATGTTTGATTTTAATCTTCAGAGTTGTAAATAGAATAGAAATTTAAAATGAGAATGTATAACTTCTCAATAAATGAATGAATGAATGAATATATGAAGGGAAAATAGTTGTCTAGAGTCTATTTGAAAAATGCACTTAAAATTAATGTGTGTGTGAGTATGTATGTAGCTCACAGCCCTAAGGGTACAAAATTTGGAAAAAAAAATTCTAAAATTTGTAATGTTTAAATCTGCTTTCATATTTTAAAAATGTGTTTCAGGAAAGTTATAAGAAACAAAGTTTCAAAATCTATATATTTACTTTGGGCATAGCATAAGTCAAATCTGATCTACTCTTGCTTTTAAAAATAAGTTTTCCCAAAAGGCCCTTTGAAGGAAAATATGGCCATATGAAAAGTGTTTTGGTAAGGAAAATAAAATTTTTTGTTGGTAGTTATGAAATGAATTGACTGAAAAAGATAACTTGAAGAGAAAACTATATGTTGGATGTTAAATGTTTGATGAAAAAGACTGTTACAGAGTAGTTACATGGATTGTAAGGTAAAAGTATATAGATGAAGATATGAGTAAGGCTATACAGGTTAAAGACAAAGTACTTAATCAGATTGCAGGCTTCTTATTAGCCTAGAGCTTGCATCAGACTAACAAAGTACAGCCCCTGCTGGTAGCAGTTTGCTATGGTATTCAGGTTGTAAACTTAACTTTAAAGTCATTGATGTTAATCTGGTCAGATTATGGCCATGAAAGATTGAGTTTAGGGTAACTGAACCAAGTTAAGTAGGTTCCTCTATTTGTCAACCTTTCAACTAAGTCCTAACGTTAAAATTCACTCATTAATATTCTCTTCTAAGGTTATTATATCTAAAACCTTGCCTTAAATCTCACAGAGGAACTATTTACTTTTTTTTCTATTTTATAAGGTAAATAGACCACATTTGAAATGTTTAACAGTATTAATCTGTCACATACTTAAAAAATTATTTATTTCATGGTGAACTTAAAGAAAATTCTAAACAAACTTATGTTGTGATTTAAGATGTAATTCCTCAATTCCTCCAACAATCAGTCTTAATACTTTAGACTTAACTTATGTCATTACTAAACAAGTTTACCAAAGTACCACAGACAGAATTATAGAGTTGATTAAGGCTCTAATAGTTAAGGATTGTGTCATAAAACTTTTGTGTATGTTAAGAGATTAAAAATATTTCTTTTTGGCTCAGCAGTTAAAGGTACTTATTTGCAAAGCCAGATACACATAGTGGAGCATATATTTGGAAATTGTTTGCAGTAGCAAGTGGCTCTGGCATGCTCATGCCCTCTTTTTCCCTCAGACTTGTCTCATTTTTTCATTAAATCATGTCGTTTAATCCAGTTCCTCTATTCTTTGGGTATATTAAATATAGCTAAAATAATTTCAAAAACTGACTTATAGATTAGATGGGAATCTCATTTAGCTTTTATAGATCCAGGGGGAAGTTCTAACAGTGGTAGAAGAAGCTACTTTCATAATTGCAGAGAGAAACAACCAAACAGCCCATGAAAAACAAAAGGAGCAAGCAGGATAGGGAGGGGTGGCAAGCAGCAGGGACACCTACAGAACTCAAACTTCTCTGTATACCTTTGGACTGGAAATCATATCTGCCCCCAAACATACCTTAGGGATAGACCCACCCCCAATAACACTTCCTCCAGCCAGGTGGCTGGAGACCCAAGCTACAAGCTTTAATAAAACACTTGAATATATGGGGGGGGGGGGGCATATATTCAAGGTACTACAACCAGGAAAGCAAAGCATTCTTTAAGTGTACTTATGATATCAAGACTTTAACTTCTACATATTGCTTACAGAGTTCATTCAGTTGTGTGATTCTTGCCATGAACCTAGAGATTATTATTACTTATTTATTGAGTTTGTTAGTTTAACATTTATTTATTTATTTGTGTGCATGTATATGTATCCACTGCAAATAAGCATTAGTCACATGTGCCACTCTTTGGGTCTGGTTTACATGGATGGCTTGGGAATTGAACCTGCGTCAGCAGGCTTTGCAAGTAAGCACCCTTAACCTTTGAGACATCTTCCCAGTGCCTAGAAATATTTTTAAAGTACTGCATAACACTATTATTTCTGACCACATGATTACTTTCCTAGGTTCCAGGCTTGTGGGTTTTCTGTCTATTTTGTTTAAAACATTTTTTCTTATTGTTTTCCTCTTCACCACATCTATTCTCCCAATCAAAGCAAAACAAGATGCCACAAAACAAACAAACAAATAAGAAATAAAATCCAAACTCCCAAATCAAGAAGAAAACATTGGCAAGAGTTAGTTTTTGTGCTGTAACGTAGCATTTACTTATCATTAATACTCTGTGTGCCTACATTGTTGCCTGTCTGATTTTATTTCCATTAGTAACCATGTGAAGACATGTATTGGGCCCACTCTATGTTTTTTATTGCAGTAGTAGTGTCTGACATATGATTGACAATGTCTCTTTGTGGGATGAAGAATGAATGAACATATGGAAAATCAAATCTCTTCCTATCTTATGATTATGGATTTTCATTTTATTAGCTTTGACAGATCTAGGAAATTAGCAATGGGAAAAATGATGTGCCTACTTCAGCTTCCGAGTCAGCTCATGTGACACTGTTTACTTACTGCAATGATCCAGTGCCATAGGTATATGTCACATATATAGGCATTATGGCCTTATGCATCCTCACAAGCACTCTACCACTGAGCTATATCCAAAGCCTTGGGTTTACTTTTTGTCTTGCCTGTAGCCAGCTATATGACTTTGAGTAAGTTACTCCGTCTCTTTGAGGCTTAGCTTTTCCCTGCTAAAAGGAAAGTATTGGAGGCATCTTTAAAGTCACTTATAGTTCTGAAATTTTTTTATTTATACTTTTCATATTTCAATATTAACATAAGTTTCAATCTGTACAGTTATTTCTTTGAACATTGGTGGGACAACATACACTCTGAAGATACTGTGTCACCTCTGAAAACACAACACCAAGACCTGAATCCTAATTAGACAGTCACATCCATATTCCAGGCATGTTTCTATCTTCTAACAGAAAAAAAAAAAAATGATGAGTGCAGAAAGCATGCCATTTTTAAGTGGCACAAAACAATCATCATTCTGAAGTTCCTTAAACAAGTGATGAACGTTAAAACTATTGTTGATGTGGGCTGGAGAGATGGCTTAGCGGTTAAGTGCTTGCCTGTGACGCCTAAGGACCCTGGTTCAAGGCTTAATTCCCCAGGTCCCACGGTAGCCAGAGTTCGTTTGCAGTGGCTGGAGGCCCTGGCGCGTCCATTCTCTCTCTCTCTATCTGCCTCTTTCTCTCTCTGTCTGTCGCTTTCAAATAAATAAAAAAAAGAAACAAAAATATTAAAAAAATTATTGTTGATGTTTATACCTCTGAAAAGTCAGATAGATAGTCTTGAGCCATGAACATTCAAGTTCTGTGTTTCCTCTAGGCTAACAGTTTATAAAGTAATGACAATTACTAATTTGAGAACATATACATGATGCCTTTCTCTCATTAAAGGTTCAGGCAGTAATGCATCTCCTAGTATAAAATAGAGAATTCCATCTACATTCTGCTCCTCATCCTTGATGGTTCAGACTCCTCCCATCCTTCCATTCTTAGGTGTAACTCTGCCTTCTTTCTGTCCTGGCTTCTCCTTCAACTGCTTCTCTCATAATCCCTACCCTTTTCATCTCTGACCACAAGTCTCTGAATAACTGATCTTTTAAAAAGAGAAACATTTTATTTATTTATTTGAGAGAGAGAGAATGGGCAGGCCAGGGCCTCCAGACACTGCATATGAACTCTACACATGTACCACCTTGTGCACCTGTCTTACATGGATATTCTGGAATTGAGCCTAAGTCCTTAGGCTTTGCATGCAAGTGACTTAACCTCTAAGCCTTCTCTCCAGTCCATAATTAATCTTTTAATGATTATTTTCACTTGTATGTAAACTCGTTGGAAAAATATCTTTTCCAGCCATTCTGCCAAGTTGGTTTTGATGACCTAATACCACTGTACTTTTAATTACAATTTGCTATTTATATCTTTCATACATAAAGCTGCATTGATCAATTGCATTTCTTTGCTTTATACTTTTTCACCCTCTGATTTTTTTTCTGATTCTTTTCTGATCCTTTTTCCTCTGTGCATGGTAAACTCAAGAAGGTGGTGAGGGATATGCTTGCTTCATCTGCCACTGTGTTCCTTATTGTCAGAAATAAACAATGCTGTACAACAATATGCATGTGCACACAGATATCTACAAGATATATTTAAATAAAGACACTAAATTCTAATATTTATCCAATAAAATACTTTTTCTTTCTCACATAGTAAAATCATTCTCTCAGTGATGATTAATGTTGCTTTGTGTGGAAATACCCAAAGTTTATTAAAACTTTTTATTATAAATGGGTAAACTTGGTTGTTCCCAGTTTTAAAATCATAACAAGGTTTCATTGATTATATTGAGCTTGGCCAGACTGCTTTTGGGCAACTATACAACTATTTCTCCAAGACACATTCCTAGATATAGTGTTATTGAGTTAAAGGAATGACATATTCTTAATTTTGATAGATATTCTTAAATTAACATTTTAAACAGATGTTCCAAATTCTTTTTGATCCAACTGTTATTATAAGAGTTGTGATTTGTAATTCTCCATATCTATAGTCATTAGAAGCCTTTGGATTTTGCTAAGATAAAGGCTATAACAAATATATCAAAACTTTGTCTCATCAAAAATATGAATTCTTGGACTTGCCAGCAAAGCCAAAAGACCCAGGTTCGGATTCCTCAGTACCCACATACAGCTTGATGAACAAGGTGGAATTAGCATTGGGAGTTTGTTTGTAATAGCTTGAGATCCTGGTGTGCCTATTCTCTCTCTCTCTTCTATCTGCCTCTCTCTTTCATAAATAAATAAGTAAATAAGTAATATCTTAAAAATATTGTTTCTGATTACCAGGAAATTACAATGTTATTATTTTTAAATATTTTATTTATATATTTATTTGAGAGAAAGTGACAGAGAAAAAGAAGGAGGGAGGAAGAGAGAGTGTATGTGTGTGAATGGGCATGCCAGGGCCTCTAGCTACTGCAAATGAACTCCAGACACATGTGCCACCTTGTGCATCTGGTTTTACATGGGCATTGAGGATTAAACTCAGGTCCTTAGGCTTTGCAGGGAAATGTCGTAGCCACTGAGAAATCTCTCTAGCCTAAATTCAATTGATATTTTAATGTTTGCTATCCTTACTGGGTTATGGTGGAATCTCATAGTTGTTTTAATTTGCATTTCCCTGATGACTAGGGATGATGAACATTTTCTTAAGTGTGGTTACTATTTGTATTTCTTCCTCTGTGAACTGCCTGTCCAGTTTCTTGCCCCATTTTGTGAGTGGGTTGTTTGACTTTTTATTGTTTGGGTTTTTGAGTTCTTTGTAGATTCTAGAAATTAGGCCTCTGTCAGTTGGATATTCAACAAATATTTTCTCTCATTTTGTGGGTAGTCTATTGGCTTTGCTTATTGTATGTTTGTCTGTGAAGAAACTCTTCAGCTTCATGTGATCCCACTGGTTGAGTGAGTGTTTAAAATCCTGTGCTACTGGGGTTTTGTTCAGGAAGTCTTTTTCCATTCCTATACCATGGAAATTTCCTCCTATATTTTCTTCCAGTAGTAGCCACATTTCTGGTCTTATATAGAGGTCCTTGATCCATTTGGACTTGAGTGTTGTCTATGGCAAGATGTGTGGATCAACTTTCAGTTTCCTGCATATGGTTATCCAGTTTGTCCAGCACCATTTACTGAAGATGCTGTCTTTGTTCCAGCTTATATTGTTAGGGATTTTTTCAATTATCTAGTAGTAGTAGTTGCTTGACTTAAAGTTCAGGTCCTCAATTCTATTCTAATGGTGTATACGCTGTTCTTAATTTTTATCTTCCTGAGGTAGGCAGGGTTTCACTATAGCTCAGGCTGACCTGGAATTCACTCTGTAGTATCAGGGTGGCCTCAAACTCATGGCAATCCTCCTACCTCTGCCTCCCAAGTGCTGGGATTAAAGGTGTGCGCCACCATGCCTGGCGTATACTCTTGTTTTTAGGCCAGTACCATGCTATTTTTATTACTATGGCTTTGTAATTCAGCTGTAGATAAGGTGTGGTGATGCCTCCAGAGGTATTTCTTTTGCTGAGGATATGCTTTTATATCCGAGGCCTTCTGCCTTCCCATATGAATTTTGAGATCATTTTTTGGTATCTCTGTGAAGAACAATGTTGTGTTTTAATTGGAATTGCATTAAATCTGTATATTGCTTTTGATAGGATTGCCATTTTCACAATGTTCATTCTGCCTATCCAGGAGCATGGGAGGTCTTTCCATTTTCACAAGTCCTCTGTAATTTCTTTTTTGAGTGTTTTTATGTTTTTGTTGTATAGATCTTTCACTTTCTTGGTTAAAATTATTCCAAGGTATTTTATTTTCTTTTGTTGCTATTGAAAATGGGACAATGTCTCTTATTGTCTCTGTATCTTTGTCATTTGCATATAGAAAGGCTACTGATCTTTGTGCATTGATTTTGTGTCCTGCTACTTTGCTGTAGGAGTTAATCACCTTCAAGAGTTTTGGGATGGAGTTGATCAGGTTTCTTACGTATACAATCATGTTGTCCACGAATAGAGCTAACTTATCCTCTTCCTTTCCAAATAGTATCCCTTTTATTTCTTTCTCCTGTTTTATTGCTTGATCTAGGACTTCCAGTACTATATTGAAGAACAGAGGTGAGAGTGGACAACCCTGTCTTATTCCTGATCTCAATGGGAATTCCTCCAGTGTCTCTCCATTAAACATTATTTGGGCTTTAGGAGTTTGTATATCACCTTTATTATGTTAAGATATGAACCAACCATGCCAATTTTCTCCAATGCTTTGCTCATGAAGTGATATTATATTTTGTCAAAGGCCTTTTCTGCATCTATTGAAATGATCATGTGGTTTTTGTGTTTAACCTTGTTTATATGGTATGTTACATTGACAAATTGTTTAATTTTTCAAAAAACCAGCTCTTTGTTTTGTCAGTTTTCTTCATTGTTTTCTTGCTTTCCAATTTATTAATTTCTGCTCTGATCTTAATTATTTCTGTCTGGAGGTTTCTGGGTTGGATTCTTCTTGTTTTTCCAATGCCTTTAAGTGTATGGTTAAGTTATTTATTTGGGATCTCGGTCTTTGTTATGAAGGCATTTAATGTTATGAATTTTCCTCTGAGGACCATCTTCATTGTGTACCATAAGTTTTGGTATGATGTTTTCTCATCGTCATTCATTTCTAGAAATTTTGCAATTTCATTTTTGTTTTTTACCACTACCCATTCATTGTTTAAAAGTGTGTTCTTCCGTTTCCAGGAGGTGATGGGATTCTTGGTGGGTCTTTTGTTGTTAATTTCTAGCAATATAGCATTGTGATCTGATATCATGCAGGGAATTATGTCTTTACTGGTGAGGTGGGTTTCTTGATGACAACAGATTGAGGGGTCTAATTTTCTGATCCTCCCTGTTAGCTTGTGTCTCTTGATGGGTGAATTAAAGCCATTAATGTTTAGGGTAATGACTGTGAGGTTTGATTTGTTCCCTGCTGTATTTTGTTGGTATATGCAGTTTGGTGTTTTTGTGGACTTTGAAGTTTTTGTGCCTTCTCTGAGTTTTGTTATTGTGATCTGTTTCTTGTAGACATTTGAGTTTTATTATTTGATTCTTTTGCATGGAGAATTTCCTGAAATACTCTGTAGGTTTGCTTTTGTGCTCGTATAATTTTAAAGCTGAGTTTTTCATGGAAAGATTTTCTTTCACCATCTATTATGAGAGATACTTTTGCTGGGTAAAGTAGTTTGGGTTGGAAGCCATAGGATCTTAGATTTTTCAGTGCTCCCTTCCAGGCCCTTCTGGCTTTCAGGGTTTCCATTGAGAAGTCTGAAGTAATTCTGATGGGGTTACCTTTAATAGTGATGTGCTGTTTTTTTCTAGCTGCTTTTAGGATTATTTTTTTCTTTGGTGTCAATGTTTAGAGTCTTAATGACAATATGCCCTACAGAGTTTCTCCTTTGGTCCAATCTGTTTGGAGTTCTATTAGCTTCTTATATCTTGATGGGTCTTTCTTTTGAGAGAGTGGAAAAGTTTTCTTCAATTATTTTGTTAAATAAATTCTCCTTGCCTTAAGTCTGAATTTCTTCCTTTTCTGGTATTCCCACGATCTGGATATTAGGACATTTAAGAGTATCCCACAATTCCCTCATGTTCTGTTTTTGGTTAGTTATTTGTTTATTTATTTTATCAAGCTTTTACTATTTTGGTACTTGTTTTTACCTCTTCTGTGGTTTCCAAAGAGTCTCTGCTAATTTGATGTTTATTATTTAATATTGTAAAATGGTGACTTTTTCATATGATTTTATTTTTTTTTAATTTTTATTAGCATTTTCCATGATTATAAAAAAATTCCCATGGTAATTTCCTCCCTCCTCACTCCCCACACTTTCCCCTTTGAGTGATTTTATTTAAGAATCTTTATTGAGACATAATTGATACATAAGTAAATGGACATATTTGTTTTTGACAATAGGATGCTTAGGTATATGAAAAGACCTGGGATAGCATTACCACAATCAATATAGTAGACATGTCCAACACTACTACAATTTTTTGGATCCCTTGTCATTTTCCTTTTGTTTGTGTGTATATGTGATGAGAACACCTAAACAACATGAGATTTCCTTCAGAACAAATGTTGAAGAGCACGATACCACATGGCTAACTATTGGCATTATGTTGTACAACAGATCTCTCAAATATATTCACTGAGAATAACTGAAGCTTTAGACCCACTCAGCAACATCTTTGATATTTCCCCCACTTCCCAAGCCCTAGCCACTACTCTTGGATTCTATGCTTCAGTGAGTTCAGCTATCTTAGATATTTTATGGAACTACAAGCAGAGGATTTGTACTTCTTTAACTGCTTTATTTAACTTTTCCAGGTTTGTTTATGCTTAAACATGTTAGAAATTTTTAAGGCTAAAGAATATTTCAGTGTGTATATGCATCATATTTTCTTTCTTTCTTTCTTTCTTTTTTTTTTTTTGTGAGGTAGGGTCTCACTCTAGCTGAGGCTGACCTGGAATTCACTACCTAATCTCAGGGCGGCCTCAAACTCACAGTGATCCTCCTACCTCTGCCTCCCGAGCAGGAATTAATGGCATGTGCCACCATGCCTACCTCATTATATTTTCTTTATTTAAAAAAAAATTTTTTTTGTTCATTTTGATTTATTTATTTGAGAGTGACAGAGACAGAAAGAGGCAGAGAGAGAGAGAGAGAGAGAGAGAGAGAGAGAGAGGGAGAGAGAGAGAGAGAGAGAGAGAGAAAGAGGGAGAGAATGGGCGCACCAGGGTTTCCAGCCACTGCAAACGAACTCCAGATGCGTGTGCCCCCTTGTGCATCTGGCTAACGTGGGTCCTGGATAATGGAGCCTCGAACTGGGGTCCTTAGGCTTCACAGACAAGCGCTTAACCACTATGCCATCTCTCCAGCCCTCATTATATTTTCTTTATTCATCCACTCATGAGCCTCTTTATCACACAATTTGCCAATGTAATTTTTGTAGTTATAACTTCTAGGCATTGACTGTTACTCTAGAAGGCTACCTCCATTTTGCGATTATCTTTCTGTATTTGCATATATATTTATATATTTTTCTGTATAAAATTCCACATGTGAACCTCAAATTTTTTTTTTTTAAATTTTTTTTAAAAATTTATTTATTTGAGAGCGACAGACACAGAGAGAAAGACAGATAGAGGGAGAGAGAGAGAATGGGCGCGCCAGGGCTTCCAGCCTCTGCAAACGAACTCCAGATGCGTGCGCCCCCTTGTGCATCTGGCTAACGTGGGACCTGGGGAACCGAGCCTCGAACCAGGGTCCTTAGGCTTCACAGGCAAGCGCTTAACCACTAAGCCATCTCTCCAGCCCTGTTTGTTTGTTTTGAAAAGCCAGGAATGGTGGTGCACGCCATTTATTTATTTATTTATTTATTTATTTATTTATTTATTTAAGAGTGACCGACAGAGAGAGAAAGAGGCAGATAGATAGATAAGAGAATGGGCACACCAGGGCCTCTAGCAAAGGACCTCGGACGCATGCGCCCCTTGTGCATCTGGCTAACGTGGGTCCTAGGGAATTAAGCCTCCAACTGGGGTCCTTAGGCTTGACAGGCAAGCACTTAACCACTAAGCCATCTCTCCAGCCCAACATCATACTTTTTCTGAGTATCATGTGAAGTAATGATAACTTTGATTTCCAAGTAAGCAATTATAATTTGTAAGTGGATTTTTTTCTTTGCATTTGCCATCTTTATTATACAAAGACATACTTGAATGTGGATTTATTGTTGCTAACTCTATGGGGATTTTTCTGTTTATCTATTTATTTATGTTTTTGCATGTGTGTGTACATTTGTATGAGTAGGGTTTGTGTGTGGCATAGTCTATGTGGTATGTTTCATGTGTACTGTGTACATGTATGTGTGTACCCCATGTGTGTGCATGTAGAGGTCAGAGGAGAACACTGACCCTTCTCTTATTGCTTACTTAAGTACTTCCTTGAGGAAGGGGTTTGCCCTCAACCCAGAGCCTTTCAGTGATCCCCAGAAGTTCTCCTGTCACCACCTTCTTGAGCTGAGGTTAGAGATCTGCTTGCCCACACACAACATTTTCCTTGGGTTCTGAGGAGTCAAACTTAGTGATTTCAGCCAAAGAGACCCTCATGCTTAAGTGATAAATGATCTACAGTGTCGAGCCATCCACCAGCCCAATCTGTTTATTGCTTTTCAGACCTTAATGTTGATGTGAATCAAGTTCTTACTTACAGGACTTAGTTAAACCTTTTATTTTCAGGATACTTGCTTTTCTATTATAGGGGAACCTAACAATGTCAGTCTGTTAGAAAAATCTCATTTTAAGTTTATATTACATAGAACTAATGAATTAAATGGGAGTACTGAATTACAAACATTATTGAGTTTTCCCCATAAAACATTTGTTTCCTTTTCTGTTTTACCCCTTCTTTTTATTATATACTTATATAATATATATAAATAATATATAATAAATAATATATATAATATAAAATTATATATAATATATATATATATATATATATATATATATATATATATAATGGATTTATGTTTATTTAGATGTTTCCAGAAAATAAACTGAAATGGCATGGGTGTCACTAAGGGGAAGGTCTCCTTCTTTTGTCTTTTGACAAGAGATGTTTCCTGTGTAACCAGCTCATTATTCTGTGATCATTTGTTATGACCTTCCTTTTTTATTTCTCTTTTAATTTTCTTGAGACAATGTTTTAATTTTGATTCAATAAATGGTATTCAAATTTAATTGTATTATTTAATTAGGGTCAATATGGTTACTATATTGAGTTCTTATGAATATTATTTCATGGTATATGTATAATTCTACCTAATGGCCTTGAAGGAATTTGGAACAGCAGTGCTTACATAGTAGTGTCATTCTTTTAATTTTTATATTTCACATTAGTAGGCCTTTGGATGGAAATAATTCAACTTTAATCCATTGTTTTTAAAGCAAGCTCCTGGGGTCATGTATAGATGATAGAATAAAATGATCATGATGAAACAGAAATAGAAGTTTTTAAGATCACATTTCCTTTTTTTTCTTTTTCTTTCTTTCTTTCTTTCTTTTTTTTTTTTTTTTCCAAGGTAGGGTTTCACTCTAGTTCAGGCTAACCTGGAATTCACTATGTAGTCTCAGGGTGCTTCAGACTCACAGTGATCCTCCTACCTCTGCCTCCTGAGTTCTGGGATTAAAGGTGTGCACCACCATGACCAGCTCAAAATCACATTTCATTTTAAAATCATTAAGTTGGTGTAGCTGAGTTTGTGAGTTAAAATAAATTACTTCTTCATGTTATATCATGTAGTAATTGCTGAAATTGTCACATTTATTAAATTTTGATAGTACAGATAACAGAGACAAGTAGTCATATGTCCTTTCTATTAGTTTCTTTTGATAAAACATAACCATGAAAATATTATTCTACCAGAAGAAATACTAGTTTTTTAATAATTATTTTCCAGAAAGTGCACATTGACTGACTTTTAATTTATTTTTTATTTATACTTTTTTTATTAAATAGTTTTGTACTGAGTGAATACAGTCAAGTTGGTACCATTGTTAGGCTCATCCATGTACTACCTCCTCCCCCTGGCTCCTCTTTGTTGATGTGTATAGGTCATGCATTGTGGAGTTAGCCCACAGTTATGGGTAGGAGAAAAGTCTCTGCATATCATAATCCAACATGTGGCTCTGACATTCTTTCTGCCCTCTCTTCTGCAAAATTTCCCTGAGTCATTTTGGGTTCATTTTTGGTCTGCTTCAGTGATGAGGTGTTGGGGGCCTTTGGGTCTCTGGATATCTGATATGGTAGGAGTTGATTGTTCTCTGTGTCAATCTCCTTCACCCTTGTGCTGGTACCCATTTCACCAATAGAACAGCACCCTTGCTTGTTTTGCCCATTATTCTTAGTTTCAGCTGGGGCCCTTTGGAGGTATTATGAACTAGTTCTCTCCTTAGGATCTGTGTCTTTCTGAAAAAGAGAAGCAGATTCTCCAATGGAGAGTAATATTAGCACCAGACAAATGGGGTAATCCTTTTTTTTTTTTATAAGGAATTTAATAGGTCTAGGCCCTTATGTAGCCCATGATTGGTTGGTAGTTTGATAATGGAGAGTAGGCTCATGTTTGGATATAGTTCTGACTTGTTTCCCAGCTCCAGCTATGGGTCCCGTACCACTGAGGGGGTCAGTTAGCCAAATCAAGAGCAGTTGTTTTCCCACCCTAGCTGTGTGCCACTATTGCACTTGTGTGAACAGAAAATTAACACTTGACCCACACATCTCACCATGCACTACTACACTCAAGTCCAACTGGATCAAAGACCTCAATGTAAGACCAGATATTCGGCTACTACAAGAAGAAAATATAGGAAGAACTTTCCATGAGATAGGAATGGAAAAAGACTTCCTGAACAAAATCCCAGTAGGTCACCATCTAAAACAGTCACTCAACCAATGGGATCACATGAAGCTGAAGAGTTTCTTTACAGACAATCATACAATAAGCAAAGCCAATAGATTACCCACAGAATGGAAGAAAATATTTGCTGATTATCCGACTGACAGAGGACTAATCTCTAGAATTTACAAAGAACTCAAAAACATAATGAAGAAAAAGTCAAAGAGCCTACTCACAAAATGGGGCAAAGAGCTGGACAGGCAGTTCACAGAGGAAGAAATACAAATGGCAAACACATACTTAGAAAATGTTCATCCTCCCTAAACATCAGGGAAATGCAAATTAAAACAACTATGAGATTCTACCTTACCCCACCAAGGATAGAAAACATTAAAAGTTCACATGAAAATAAATGCTGGTGAGGATGTGAACATTTAGGAACCCTCATCCGCTGTTGGTGGGAATGTAAGATGGTACAACTTCTTTGGAAAGCAATATGGAGAGTCCTGAAAAAGGTGACTATAGAATTCCCAAGAGACCCAGTTATTCCCTTTCTGTGAATGTACCCTAAAACCTTTAAACCATAGTCCAGAGAGATTTGCTCAATCATGTTTGTAACAGCTCAATTCGTCATACCTAAGAGCTAGAATCAACCCAGATGTCCATTGCTAGAAGAAAGGATAACTAAGATATGATATATCTACACAATGGAATTCTACACAACAGTAAGAAATACTATTTTATCAACTTAACCAAACTATAAAGAGTCAGGAAACATAACAAACAATCATTAATATTCTCACAAAAGAGATTTCTATTTTTTTTAAGTGCTAATTTTAGCAATGTACAAGCTCAGTAGAGGTTATTTCTTTAGAGTACAATCACTAGTTACCAGCAAGATAAATTACACTCCTTTGGGAGAACAAGAGGCTTTCAGGAACTATGTGAAGTTCCATTGAAGAATCTCTTGAGACCATTGTGATCAGCCATTTATAAACCAATTTCATTGTGTGACTCTGCAACAATAGAAAGAATGTGGAAATGTTATTTCCACAGGAGAGTACTAAGATCTACAATACCTGTAAGTCACTTAATTCTTTTTTTTTTTTCTTTGATTTTTCGAGGTAGGGTCTCACTCTAGTTCAGGCTGACCTGGACCTCACTTTGTAGTCTCAGGGTGGCCTCGAACTCACAGCGATCCACCTACCTCTGCCCCCTAAGTGCTGGAGTTAAAGGCGTGTGCCACCATGCCCAGCTCTGTCACTTAATTCTTAAGTTACATTGTGAAGAAGGAAGAAGATATCGACACTTCATTTGCATTTGCATTTTTGAATAGAAAAAAATGAATCATTTTAACTTTAATTTTTTTGAACTGGATAATGTTTTAGTTACCTTTGCATTGCTGTGACAAAGCACCAGAGCAAAAGCAGCTTATAGGAGGAAAAGTTTTTTATTTTTATTTATTTATTTATGTATTTATATTTATATTTATTGTTGCTTAAAGTCTCAAGGGAAAATTTCATGTTGGGAAGGGAAAGCATGACATGAGAAGAGTCTGGGCATCACTTCTGTGACAGCAGGTAGAAAACAGCAGCAGGAGAGTGAGCAGGACTCTAGCAAGGAAGAGGTAGCAATAGCACTCCTATGCCTACCTCCAACAACACACATCCTCCACCAAAGCTTCACGTCCTAAGTTATCATTCCGACATCTGAAATCCTAGAGTCTACATGGCAACCCAGAGTTCAACCTCATGTCTTCATTGTTCTCCATGCAGGGGCTGCAACAACCCTGCCTCACATTGCCCAGTGGCTGCTCCGACAAAACCATGCTGCACATCCAAAGAGTTTTTCTTTAATTTGTTTATAATAGCCTACTACCAGTTAGGATACCAAATTGTTAAACCAGTGGGTGGGGGTGGGAATAAAACCTACTTTGAACAGCAGAATAACTCTTTAAGCATCCTGGCCCCTTACTTTCAGAAGAGTCAGCATTCTTCCTGCAGAATGGCTGACCCAATCTTAATGGTAGGAATTTCTCAAACAATTGCAGCTGAAGTAGCCTCTAGTCTCTGGCCCATCTTTCATTTCTTTCTGTTTCATATACATCTGCTCACACCTTCTCACCTTAACCCTGATAAAGTTAACAGAATACATGCAGGAACCAGTAAGCTTTTTACACACAAATGGTTTCTAGTCTAGTCTGGACAAAGCTCTTTTTCCTTCATGAGCCAAGTCTCACAATCCACAATTCTTTCTGCATTTATCCCTTTAAACTCTCAAAACAATCCATCAAGCTATGCTTGAAGCACTGCAAAGCATCCTTTAGGTCAAAGTTTAAAATACTTCTGCACTCCTCACACAAACCAGTTCTCAAAAACAAAAAGCCACATAATCAGATTTCTGTCAGCATTTCCCTCATCTTCTTGTAGTATTTTTATGTTGTAATTACTTTCTCATTACTGAGACAAAACATTGGATTGAAAGCAACTGATGGGAGAAAAGATTTTTTATTTTGGCCTATAGTCTCAAGGGGAAGCTTCATGATGACAGGGGAAAGTGTGGCTAGAGCCATAGCAGGTGGTGATAACAACAGGAGAGTGAGCTGAGCCCTAACTTGCCCCAGCAATGTATGTCCTTCAGAAAGGCTCCATCTCCCAAACTTTCACCAGCTGGGAACCAAACATTCAGAACACATGAGTTTAAGGGGAACATCTGGATCAAACTATTACATATAACTACTTATGAAAATCTAATTTGACTTGATTGAAAACACATACCTTATAATAGGGCCTGGTGACCCAAGCCTATAATCCTAGAAGTTGGGAAGAAGTGGAGGCAAGAAGATCGGAAGTTCAAAGTCATCCTTAGCTATACAACATGTTTGAGGCCAGCCAAGGCTTATCTCACAAAATTTATTTAAATTCTTAATAATATAAAGAAAATTGAAAATAGTTCTTTCCCTCCATTTTTTCCTGATATACATAAAGATGAATTATCTTTTTTTTTTAAAGTAAGATCAGCTTTTCCTATCTCCAAGTCATATAAATGTAGGAATTACAGGGATAAAAAAATTCAGTGCTACAGGATTATTTAAAGAAAATTATCTCTTTTATTCTTTAATAAATTTTTATTTAAGAGGCAAGAGATTGATATTAGAAATGATAACCCCTATATTCCAAGATTTTCAGTCTCTGCTTATGCTTAAGAATACAAAAATACTTTTTCTCACTCATAATGTATTTTGTATGATTAGGAGGCAATTTACAGCATTATTATTGTACAATTTTAGCCTTCAGCTTATAGTTTATAGAAGTTATTTATTTGATATTCTCAAGTCCTAATATTTGATTTCACAGTCATTTGTCCCACATTTATTTTGCAAAACACTTTAAAATATAATTCACATCATAAATGTTACAAATGTGCTATTGTAGTTCACCTTAGATTCTGTACACATTCTTCCAATGTGAAGTGAAGTAATGAGAGCTGAAACATAAATGGTGATGAGAATGGCTTGTCATGTACTCTCAGGCTCATTGGAGTTGAGAAAGATCCCAGACTGGGTTAAATGGGAACTCATAATATTCAAGTAAAGATGTATTCCACATGAGATTTTTTTTTTTCTGTTTTCAGTGAAGGACTCTGGAAAGACTACTTTGGCAAAGGATAGAGTATCAGATAGTCTTATAGAGATTAATTGTTCCTAAGTATGATATGAAGAGATTTCCTTTAGGCTTCTTCTGCCTTCAAAGATAGCTGTACTATGTCCTATGCTTAAATACAAGGATGAAAAATGACTTTTCCATATTGAGGTTTATTAGGGAATATTCAAATCTCAGCTAGTAATGGGTCCTTCCTTCTAAAAAGATGATGCATATTAACCACATGCTATAAATGTTCCTATTTATTTATTTATTTTTTAAATATTTTTTGTTCATATTTTTATTTATTTATCTGAGAGCGACAGACAGAGAGAAAGACAGATAGAGCAAGTGAGAGAGAATGAGCGCGCCAGGGCTTCCAGCCACTGCAAACGAACTCCAGACACGTGCGCCCTCTTGTGCATCTGGCTAACGTGGGACCTGGGAAACCAAGCCTCGAACCGGGGTCCTTAGGCTTCACAGGCAAGCGCTTAACCACTAAGCCATGTCTCCAGCCCAGTTCCTATTTATTTTAATTAGAGAATTATAGGATGGGATGTCACCACAAATATAATTCAATTGGTTGATTTTTTTTTTTACTTAAGTATTTGAGATATTAAACAAAGAGCTTTACATAGTAACTACTAACTTTAAAATAAAAATCCTTCCTGAATTTCCTTTCCAAAATACTGTTTCTCATCATTTCCTTTCTTAACTCTTCCCTGGCTTTGCACCAGTAGAAATCAGTTCTCCATATGTACATAGAGATTGAAAGATAAGGCTAGAGGGCAGGTGTTGAGATGGTGGTTTTGGAAGTCTGGTGGAAACAGAACTGCTATGAACTGGACATTTCCTCAACTTTTCTCTATTCTTGCTTGGATTTGCCCTTTAATAGAAAGGTAGTGTATTAGAACACAGTAAGAATCATGGGACACAAGATGCCTTACATACCCAGAAAGCACCTCATGGACTAGACAATAAGATGGATGGGAGGGCGGGGAGGGAATCAAAGGGTGGAAAACAGTAATGCGGACCCAAACGGCAATGGTACCATAAAATTCTACTTCCTAAAGGACAGACCAAATGGCTGAACCTTCACTAGACCCTTACAGGAAACACCTGAACCACAAGACACTGGAGAGGTTAGGATCAAGACTGACCTAAATCTCCTACATCTTCCCTCCCTCCCTCTCACCCTCTCCCCTCTATCTCTCTCCTCTCTAACTCTTGTATATTAGTTATCTTTTTCCTCAATTTCTCAGTGGACACTGACCTGTAACCCCCACTTCCAGCTTGGGCCTACCATCCACAATGAGCTTTTGATCAGAGAAACCTACAAGGTTTCCCAAAACAATGACAGACTTCTCTCAGAGTACTTGATGACCGACCAAAGGCCAGTGATAAGACCCTATTGCTGAAGACTCCATACACAGCCGATGCGTAAAATGGAATGACATGGCTGGAAGCCAGGAGAGAGTCAGTCCCCAGACAGTCAGCGTGTCTAGTGCCAGAAGGCGCTACATAGGCGACTGGGGGAAATGACCAAGATCTGTCCAAACAACACATTGTTTAACCTAATTAGCAACAAATAACCGGATGTGATGCCCACACAGTGCAGTAGTGGTACACAGCCATGGTGAGGAATCAATTGCTCTTGATTTGGCTAACTGATCCACTCAGTGGTACCAGACCCATAGCTGGAGCTGGGAAACAAGTCAGAACCATACCCAAACACAAGCCCACTCTACAATATTAAGCTACCATCAATCACGGGGTATAAGAGGGCCTAAACCTACCATACTGTCTATCAAAAAAGTAAGTCTTATCTCAATTTTCTGGGTGCTAACTTACTCTCTGTTGGAGAATCTGCTTCTCTTTTCCAGATAGATGCAGATCCTAAGAAGAGAGCTTCCCCAACATACCTCAAAAGGGGCCCAACTGAAACTAAGGACAACTGGCGAAATAAGCAAGGATGATATTTTCCTGTGAAATGGATACCAGCACAAAGGGGAAGGAGATCAACACAGAGAAAAATCAACTCCTACGAAATCAGAGAGCCAGAGCCTCAGAGGCCCCCAACACCTCAGCACTGAAGCAGACCAAAAATGAACCCAATACGGCTCAGGGAAACTTTGCGGAAGAGGGGGCGGAAAGAATGTCAGAGTCACATGTTGGGTCATGATTTGCAGAGACATTTATCATACCAATAACTGGGGGCTAACGCCACAATGCACGACCCATTTTCATTAACAAGGAGGGTCTAATGGGAAGGGGTAGATCACAGATGAGCCTAAATAATGGTACGAAACTGCCTGTATTTACTGAAAAGAAAACTAATAAATTAAATTAAAAAAAAAAAAAGAAAAGAGCAAAAGCGAAAAAAAAAAAAGAATCATGGGACAGCATCTTTGAAAATTTGTCTGCTACAGCAACTCTGATAATGTGACTTGTAGGTGGCTGTTTGAGAGTTTTTGAATGGCTTTCAGAGGCTCTATGATTCAAAAATATTATGGTAACACAGATCATTTAGATCTTCACTATTATTTTATTCAGACTGTACAAAAATCGTGATGGGTAAATTCTTGGCACCAAGAATATATGAAGGTGGTAGCACCAAACCATGGGGGTAGTTAATATATTCTGTTTTACCTTCCCTGTGTATTGAACCAAAACAAAAAACAAGTCAAGCCATTGATATCACTTAGGATACTCTTGATTATCACTGACATTTATTTTATGAACTTAGTTCCACAATATACAACCTTTTAATATTTATATTGAAAGAAATGGGAAGTATGGGTAAAGTGATTGTACTTGCTGAACACAACAGGTATCCATAGAAAACCCTTTTATTGATTGAGGCTACATGCTACTTGGCCATACTAAGACAAATGACCTACCCACATTAACATATTTGATAGATGTTTTCTTGAAAATGCTAAGAGTTTGTCACCTCAAGGAAAACTGCCATCACTTGTTGAAGCAAAAGTTTTAATTTTGGAAAATTAGTTTCTGCCTCTGAGAAATTTTCTTTTTTTTTAATTTAATTTATTAGTTTTCATTTCAGTGAATACAGGCAGTTTGGTACCATTGTTTAGGCTCATCTGTGATCTACCCCCTCCCATTAGACCCTCCTTGTTAATGAAAATGGGTCGTGCATTGTGGAGTTAGCCCCCAGTTATTAGTATGATAAATGTCTCTGCAAGTCATGAACCAACATGTAACTCTGACATTCTTTCCGCCCCCTCTTCCGCAAGATTTCCCTGAGCCATGTTGGGTTCATTTTTGGACTGTTTCAGTGCTGAGGCATTGGGGGCCTCTGAGGCTTTGGCTCTCTGATTTGGTAGGAGTTGATTTTTCTCTGTGTCGATCTCCTTCCCCTTTGTGCTGGTATCGGTTCACAGGAAAACATCACCCTTGCTTATTTCGCCAGTTGTCCTTAGTTTCAGTTGGGCCCCTTTTGAGGTATGTTGGGGAAGCTCTCTTCTTAGGATCTGCATCTATCTGGAAAAGAGAAGCAGATTCTCCAATGGAGAGTAAGTTAGCACCCGGAAAATTGAGATAACACTTACTTTTTTGATAGACAGTTTGATAGGTGTAGGCCCTCTTATACCCCGTGATTGATGGAAGCTTGATATTGTAGAGTGGGCTTGTGTTTGGGTATGGTTCTGACTTGTTTCCCAGCTCCAGCTAAGGGTCTAGTACCACTGAGTGGATCAGTTAGCCAAATCAAGAGCAATTGATTCCTCACCATGGCTGTGTACCACTATTGCACTGTGTGGGCATCACATCCGGTTATTTGTTGCTAATTAGGTTAAACAATGTGTTGTTTGGACAGATCTTGGTCATTTCCCCCAGTCGCCTATGTAGCGCCTTCTGGCACTAGACACGCTGACTGTCTGGGGACTGACTCTCTCCTGGCTTCCAGCCATGTCATTCCATTTTACGCATCGGCTGTGTATGGAGTCTTCAGCAATAGGGTCTTATCACTGGCCTTTGGTCGGTCATCAAGTACTCTGAGAGAAGTCTGTCATTGTTTTGGGAAACCTTGTAGGTTTCTCTGATCAAAAGCTCATTGTGGATGGTAGGCCCAAGCTGGAAGTGGGGGTTACAGGTCAGTGTCCACTGAGAAATTGAGGAAAAAGATAACTAATATACAAGAGTTAGAGAGGAGAGAGATAGAGGGGAGAGGGTGAGAGGGAGGGAGGGAAGATGTAGGAGATTTAGGTCAGTCTTGATCCTAACCTCTCCAGTGTCTTGTGGTTCAGGTGTTTCCTGTAAGGGTCTAGTGAAGGTTCCGCTATTTGGTCTGTCTTTTAGGAAGTAGAATTTTATGGTACCATTGCCGTTTGGGTCCGGATTACTGTTTTCCACCCTTTGATTCCCTCCCCGCCCTCCCATCCATCTTATTGTCTAGTCCATGAGGTGCTTGGTGGGTATGTAAGGCATCTTGGGCAGATTCAGGTTAGGTGTTGCAGATGAGTGAGACTATGTGTTGATTTTTTTTCTGTGATTGGGTAAGTTCGCTGAGAATGATTTGTTCCAGGTTCAACCATTTTTCCTCAAATTTCTTTATGTCATTTTTTCTTACTGCTGTATAGAATTGCATTGTGTAGATATACCACATCTTTGTTATCCATTCTTCTAATGATGGACATCTGGGTTGATTCCAGCTTTTAGCTATTACGAATTGAGCTGCTACAAACATGGTTGAGCAAATCTCTCTGGCTTTTGGTTTGAAGGTTTTAGGGTACATGCCCAGCAATGGTATAACTGGGTCTGTTGGTATTTCTATAGTCAGCTGTTTCAGGAGTCTCCATATTGCTTTCCAAAGTGGTTGTACCATCCTGCATTCCCACCAACAGTGAATGAGTGTCCCTGCTTCTCCACATCCTCGCCAGCATTTATTTTCATTTAACCTTTTGATGTTGGCCATCCTTATTGGGGTAAGGCGGAATGTCATAGTTGTTTTAATTTGCATTTCTCTGATGATTAGGGATGATGAACATTTTCTTAGGTGTGTGTTTGCCATTTGTATCTCTTCCTCTGTGAATTGCCTGCTTAACTCTGTGCCCCATTTTGTGAGTGGGGTATTTGTCTTCTTATTGTTTAGACTTTTGAGTTCTTTGTAAATTCTAGAGATAAGGCCTCTATCAGTTGGATAACCTGCAAATATTTTCTCACATTCTGTGGGTATTCTATTGGCTTTGCTTATTATATGCTTGTCTGTAAAGAAACTCTTCAGCTTCATATGATCCCAATGGTTGAGTGACTGTTTAAGAACTTGAGCCACTGGGGTTTTATTCAGGAAGTCTTTTTCCATTCCTATATCATTGAAGGTACTTCCTAAATTTTCTTCCAGTAGTTTTCGAGTTTCTGGTCTTATGTTGAGGTCTTTGATCCATTTGGATTTGAGTGTTGTGCATGGTGAAATGTGTGGATCAAGTTTTAGTTTCCTGCATGTGGTTATCCAGTTTGTCTAGCACCATTTGTTGAAGATGCTATCTTTTTTTCAGTCTATATTGTTTGGGCCTTTGTCGAATATCAAGTAGCTATAGTTGCTTGGCCCAAAATCTGGGTCCTCAAGTCTATTCCATTGGTCTATACTCCTGTTTTTATGCCAGTATCATATTGTTTTTATTACTATGGCTTTGTAGTATAACTTTATATCGGGTATCGTGATGCCACCAGAGGTATTTCTTTTGCTGAGGATATGTTTGGATATGCGAGGCCTTCTGCCTTTCCATATGAAATTTGAGATCATTTTTTCTATGTCTGTTGAAGAACACTGTAGGGATTTTAATTGGAATTGCGTTAAATCTATATATTGCCTTTGGTAGGATTGTCATCTTCACAATGTTAATTCTGCCTATCCAGGAGCATGGGAGGTCTTTCCATCTTCTCAAGTCCTCCTCAATTTCTTTTTTGAGAGTTTTTATATTTTCGTTGTATAGATCTTTTACTTCCTTGGTTAATGTTATTCCAAGGTATTTTATCTTTTTTGTTGCTATTGAAAATGGGACTATGTCCTTTATTTCTTTTTCTGTGTCTTTGTCATTTGCATACAGAAATGCTACCAATTTTTGTGCATTGATTTTGTATCCTGCTACTTTGCTATAGGAGTTAATCACCTTCAGGAGTTTTGGGATGGAGTCTCTCGGGTCTCTTACATATACAATCATGTCATCAGCGAATAACGCTAACTTAACTTCTTCCTTTCCAAATTGTATCCCTTTTATTTCCTTCTCCTGCCTTATTGCTTGGGCTAGGACTTCCAGAACTATATTGAAAAGCAGAGGTGAGAGAGGACATCCCTGTTTTGTTCCTGATCTCAATGGGAATTCCTCCAGTCTCTCTCCATTAAGTATTATTTGGGCCTTTGGAGCTTTGTATATTGCCTTTATTATATTAAGATGTGAACCGGCCATGCCGATTCTCTCCAATGTTTTGATCATGAAGTGATGTTGTATCTTGTCAAAGGCCTTTTCTGCATCTATCGAAATGATCATGTGATTTTTATGTTTAAGCTTGTTTATGTGGTGTATTACATTGACAGATTTTCGTATGTTGAACCACCCTTGTGTTCTTGGGATAAATCCCACTTGGTCAAGGTGGATGATGCTTTTGATGTGTTGTTGGATTCGGTTTGCGAGAATTTTGTTGAGGATCTTTGTGTCTATGTTCATTAGGGAAATAGGCCGATAGTTTTCTTTTCTTGTGGCATCTCTGCCTGGTTTGGGGATTAGTGTGATACTAGCTTCATAGAAGGAGTTGGGTAGTTTTCCCTGTTCTTCACTTGTGTGGCACAGTTTTAGGAAGATTGGTTTGAGTTCTTCCATGAAGGTTTGATAAAATTTGGCTGGGAATCCATCTGGTCCTGGACTCTTCTTTTTTGGGAGGTTTTTTTTATTACTTTTTCAATCTCCATGTGCGTGGTGGGTTCATTGAGGTGGTTGATCTGTTCTGAATTTAGCTTTGGTAGATGATATGCATCCAGGAATTTGTCCATCTCCTCCACATTTTCCAGTTTTGTGGAGTAGAGGTTTTTGAAATAAGTCCTGATGATTCTGCCGATTTCACTGATGTCTGTTGTGGTCTCTCCTTTTTCATTTTGAATTTTGTTAATTTGGAGTCTCTCTTTGTTTTGCTTGATCAAATTGGCCAGAGGTTTGTCAATCTTGTTTATTTTTTCAAAGAACCAGCTCTTTGTTTTGTCAATTGCCTTAATTGTTTCCTTGGTTTCCAATTCATTAATTTCTGCTCTGATTTTAATTATTTCTTTCCTTCTGGAGCTCTTTGGGTTGGATTTTTCTTGTTTGTCCAATGCCTTTAGGTGGATGGTTAGGCTATTGATTTGGGATCTTTCTGTCTTTTTTATGAAGGCATTGAGTGCTATGAATTTTCCCCTGAGGACTGCCTTCATTGTGTCCCACAAGTTTTGGTATGATGTGTTCTCATTGTCATTCAATTCCAGGAATTTTGCAATTTCATTTTTTATTTCATCCACTATCCATTTATTGTTTAAGAGTGTGCTATTCAGTTTCCAGTTGCCGTTGGGGCTCTTGTTGGTTTTTTTATTGTTGATTTCTAGGACTATAGCATTATGGTCTGATATCATGAAGGGAATTATGTCGATTTTCCTAAATATGTGGAGGCTATCTTTGTCACCCAGTATATGGTCTATTTTAGAGAATGTTCCATGGGCTGCTGAGAAGAATGTGTAGTCTCTGGATTTGGGATGGAAAGTTCTGTAGATGTCTGTTAGGTCTAAGTCCTCTATGGTTTTGTTGAGCTCTCTTACTTCCCTGTTGAGCTTCTGTTTGGATGATGTATTACTGATAATGGTGTGTTAAAGTTCCCAGCTATGATGGTGTTGGTGGTTATTTCTGTTTTATTGTCAAGTAGGTTTTGTTTTATGAACTGCGGTGCCCCTGTGTTTGGTGCATACAGATTTATGATGGTAATATCCTGTTGATGGATTGTTCCCTTTACAAGTAGGAAGTAGCCTTCTTTGTCTTTTTTGATTGCTTTTGGTTTGAAGTCAACTTTATCTGATATTAATATAGCTACACCTGCTTGTTTCTTATTCCCATTTGCTTGGAATATTGTTTTCCACCCTTTCACCCTGAGGAGGTTTCTGTCTTTAGTGGTAAGGTGGGTTTCTTGAAGGCAGCAGATTGAGGGGTCTAAGTTTTTGATCCACCCTGTTAGCCTGTGTCTCTTGATGGGTGAATTAAGGCCATTAATGTTTAGGGTGATGACTGTGAGATTTGATCTGATCCCTGTCATGTTGTGGTGGTAGAGGTGTGTTGGCATTTCCATGGAATTTAATTTTTTTTTTTTATATCTACTCTGGGTTTGGTTGCTGTGATCTGCTTCTTGTAGGCATTTGTGTTTGGTTATTTGTTTCTTCTCTGTGGAGAATTTCCTGGAGTACCTTCTGTAGGTTTGGTTTTGTGTTCATATAATTGTAAAGCTGAGTTTTGTCATGGAAAGTTTTCCTTTCACCATCTATTATAAGGGAGACTTTTGCTAGGTAGAGTAGTTTAGGTTGAAAGCCATAGTTTCTTAGAGTTTGGAGAGTATCATTCCAGGCCCTTCTAGCTTTCAGGGTTTCCATTGAGAAGTCTGAAGTAATTCTGATGGGGTTTCCTTTGAAAGTGGTGTGCTGTTTTTCCCTAGCTGCTTTTAGGATTTTTCCCTTGGTGTCAATGTTTACAGTCTTAATGATAATATGCCTTGGGGAGTTTCTCCTTTGGTCTAGTCGGTTAGGAGTTCTGTTTGCTTCTTGAATCTTGATGGGCCTTTCTTTTAAGAGATGGGGGAAGTTTTCTTCAATTATTGTATTAAATAAGTTCTCCATGCCTTTGGTCTGAAAGTCTTCTCCTTCTGGTATTCCAATGATTCTGATATTAGGACGTTTAAGTGTATCCCACAATTCTCTCATGTTCTGTTCACAGGAACTTTTGAACTTACTGAAATTTTTGGACTCTCGAACTGTTTCTTCCATCCTGTCTTCCAGATCCGAATTTCTATCTTCCACTTTACTGACTCTATTCTTGAGAGCCTCTAGTGAGTTTTGGACTTGTTCAATTAAGTTTGCATTTTCTACTACTTTCATATGTATCACTTCCATCGCTTTGTCCAGCTCTGTTTTTGTCTCATTTTCTGATTTTCTTGCTGATTCTTGGAAATCATCCTTGCATATCTTTATGTTTTCATTTAGTGTGGCCAGCTGATTTTTAAGGTCCTCTTTTTTTTCACTCTCCCTCAACTCTCTTAGCTCTCTTTGAATTCCTTCCAGTGTCTTATCATATTGCTCTAGCTTAGTGATGGTAGCATCCATACGATTATCTATCCTTTGTAGCTTTCCTGTCAGTTCTAGCAGTAGTTTGGTCAGGGTTGCATTGTTCATTGCTTCCACTTGATATTCTGATCCTAAACACTCTTCTATGGTTTGGTTAGTTGTGATCCTTGTTGGACTGGGTGATCTGTCTGGATTTTCTTCCATTTTATTTTTCGTGTTATTTCTTTTGTGCTGTGGTCTACCCATGTCAGTGTATGGGCAGGTAGGTGGGTGGAGCAGCCTGGGATCTAGCTTAATGCGAATCCAAGGCAGCCTGGGGCAGTTGTAAGCAGCCTGGGTTTTTGCTCACTCTTGCTAAAGCCGCCTACCTATAGCCTGACAGGGGCACCAAAGTTGCCTGAATTCTCACCCAGTAATGCACCTAAGCTGCCTGCCTTTGCGCTTGAAAGGGGACTGAGGTAGCAAGCCCTGAAGGTGCCTAGATTCTGGCTGGGTACACTGGGGTCTGTAAACAGTCTGTGCTCTTCCGCCTCAGGGGAGTGGGGGATGGGTGGCGATGTACAGGTAGGGGATGTCAGCTGCGCTGGCGCTAGTGACTCAGTGTGGACTTATGTGGCTCTTGCTGTGGGGTGGGCCCGCTGCACGTGCAATTGTAGTGCAGAGGCAGATGATGTGGGTACGGAATCAGGACACAGCAGAAGCTGACCGGTGGCAAGTGATGTGAGCACAGCAGCAGGGGATCTGGCAGCCACCTATTCACGGCAGGGGTGGCCCCCACAGGCCTGCGAACCGGGCACCACGTGGCTGGTCTACTCGCAGGATCAGAGAACAAGGGCGAGGTAGGAGGTCTCAGCTTGAGTGCAGCAGGCTGGCAGGTGTGACTGGTGGGTGCCCGATCAGAGCACAGCCATGCGGGATGTGCAGAGGGTGCGTGGGCGGGTGGGCGAAGGGGGCGCGGGGAGTGATGGTGTGTATGGAGCGAGTGGGGCATGCGGTGGGGGGGTTCGGGGTGCGCCGGGGCACTGGGCAATCAGGGTGGGGTGTGCGGGAGGTGGCTGGGCTCAGGGGGCGCGGGGTGGGGTGCCCTGGAGGGGCGGAGGGCGTGGGGCACTCTGATCAGTTAGGGGGCGAGGGGCGCGCTGTTGGTGCGGGGGGGGTGCGCATGCAGGGGGGTGTGCGGGGCGCGGTGGGGTGTGGGGCACCTGGGGGGCGTGGGGGGGAGCGCGGGGCGCGCGGGGTTCATGGGGTGCGCAGGGGGGGCGCGGAGGAGCTTGCGGGAGGCGCAGGGGGCTAGGGGCACAGGGCACATGGCGGGTGAGCGTGGTGTGCAGGGGGGGGCGCAGGGTGCACGTGTGGGGAGGGGGCGCGGGGCACACCGGAGTGCGGGATGCCAAGGGACGCCTCAGGGTGCTCTGGATGCGCGGGGAGTGTCGGGGCTTGCGGGGGGGGGGTTGAGGGGGTTGCGCGTGGGACGCGGGGCCTGGAGGGGGGTGGGATATTCTGAGGCACTCCGGGGCACAGGACGTGTGGGAGTGGGGCACAGGGGGCACGGGGCACACCTGGGCACGCTGTGGCACACTTGGGACGTGCGGGGGCGCCCAGGCCGCGTGCGGCGAGGGGACGAGGGGCGTGCGGGGTGGGGGGCGGGAGGCGCCGGGGTAGGGCGCGGGGCGGGCAGGGAGCGCTTCAGGGCGCATGGGGCTTAGGGTGCGGATGCTCAGGGGCGCGTGGGGGTGGTGGCGCAGAGCGCGTGGGGAGGGTGGACAGCTAGGAGCGCAGGGTGCTTGGGTGGGCGCGGGGGGGGCACAGGACGCTGCGGGAAGCCGTGGGGTGCTCTGGACTTGCGGGGGGGTGCGGGTAGAGCGGGGAGGGTCTCAAGTGGGTCGCGGGTCTTGCAGGGGGTGTGGAGCACACTGAGGTAAGATGGAGCGCAGGACGCTCAGGATGCTGCAGGATACTGCGGGGCACTCTGGATGCGCGGCGGGGTGGGGCGCACCCGTGCAGGGGGCTCGAGGCGCGCGGGGGGTGCGGGGCACACCTGGGCACCCGGGCACGGGACGCTCTGAGGCGCTTGGAGCGTGCCTGCTGCGTGTGGGTAGGGAGCATTGGGCACGCAGGGGGAGGCGGGGGCGGAGGCGGGCGCGCGTGGGGGGGCTCGAGGCGCGTAGGGGTGGGGAGCGGGCGCATGGGGGCGCAGAGGTGCGGGGCACGCCTGGGCGCCCGGGGCGTGGGGCGCTTGGGGCGCGCCTGCTGAGTGTGGATAGGGAGTGTGGGGCGCACGGGGGGTGGGGCGGGCAGGGGGTGGTCTTGAGGCGCACAGGGGTGGGGCGCGGGGGTCTGGGGCACGTGGGGGGCGTGGGGGCGCGGGGCAGGCCTGGGCGCCCGGGGCGCGGGAAGCTTCGTTTTGCAAGGGCTGAGCCTCTGCGTGTGGATAGGGAGCGTGGTGAGTGCTGGGGGGGAGGGGCGCACTGGGGGGGGGGCGGGGGGTGCGCGGGCGTGGGGCGCAGGGGTTGTGGGGAGCGCGTGGGCCGCCGGGGCACATGGGGCTTGGTGCGCATGGGGCGTCGGGCTGCTGAGGCGCCGGGCTGCGCCCAATGTGGCGATTTGCAGCTGGCGGGGTGGCAGGGCGTGGGTCGTGGGGGTGTGTATTTCCCTCTTTTACCCCGATCTGTGCCCTCCCTCTTCAGAAAGTTCCTAATTTCCCTTGAATACTTACCTGTTTTTTCCCTTGTTGTTTGTAGTGCAGCTATGCGGTTGCCATCTTGACCGGAAGTCCTCTGAGAAATTTTCTTAATATAGATTTTTAAAATAAGATCAGTGGTAATAGTAAAATATATCTTTTTTGCATTGATTAATTGAATGCAGTCAGTATTTGGAGGAAGTATCTCAGTGAACCATATTTTGCATATGGTAATGCATAGTGTCATGAAATTATGTCTGAGCAAAAGAAGACCACAAAATGTTCATTGGTGTGATAGTTAAGGTGTTGTCAACTTGATCTGTTTAGTAATCTACAGGTTGCTTCTAGGAATGATCAACTAAAGGAGGAAGTCTTTCCCCCAGTGTGAGCCCTTCCCCTAGAATGGGCAGCCCCACTCAGAGGAGGACTTGATATAATGAAGCTCTGTGTAAAAAGAGTTCCTTCCTTCCTTCCTCCCTTCCACTTGGCTGCCAGAGCTGCTCGCTACCTTCCAGGGTGGATTGAAGACCAGTGCGGACTAAATACTAGCATCAACTGAAGATCCGCATGGATTGAAACCCAGTGGCTCCTCAGGAAGCCTCCAGGCTTTCCGGCACCATCTGCAGTACCGGGCAGTACAGATGCTGAGGCATCTGGCCACATGGACTGAGCAGCTACCAGGTTCAGTGATTCTCAGGCCTGCAACTGCTAATGGACTACTGTATGCTGATCCAATAAATCCTCTTTTTAACATAATTCATTCTAGCAGTTCTGTTCCTCTAGAGAACCCTGACTCATACAATTTGTAAAGTTTTGGATTCCATATTGACAATTGTATTTAATAAAAAAAAAACCTCCAAATGTCAAGTTTTGGTGTAATTGTAAAGAAAAATATTCACAATTATCTGAAAAATCTATTGAACTATTATCCTTTGGTCATACTATCTGTTTGAGAATTTTTTTTGTTTTGTTTTAATGAAAGCAACTTTTCAGCCTTTCAAAGAAAAACTAGATCATGGATAGATTTGCAAAAATATAAAACAGTGACATTCTCCTTGATTCCCTTTGAATAATTGCCATTTTAAGTGAAAATATATGTTAAAATGCAATGTTAGTACTTGTTTTTTATAATATTTTATTGGGTACATGATTTATTTTAAAATAAGTAACAATATTTAATATTTTTTCAGTTTTGATGTCAAATGTTTTAATCTTTGGTTTAAAAGTGAAGTCTGGAGACAACACATTTTAAGATCTGTGGCTTTATCCAAGTTGATCTGAAAAAAATTTCACAGCCAAGTTAAAAAAGGAAAACATCCTTTTTTGATTTAATTTTCAAATGGTATAAAATTTAATATAATCACAAAGATAATTTTGTATGTTTTTCATAAGTAAAGTTTTATATTTGTTAAAAAGAAAATAAATACTTTTGTATTTAGTTATAAGTGATTACTATTATTATAACAATAGAAAATATATTATGTAAATTATGATAAGAAATTATTGCCTTTTTTTTCTTTTGAGGTAGGGTCTTACTCTGGCTCAGACTGACCTGGAATTCACTATGTAGTCTCAGGGTGGCCTCCAACTCACGGAGATCTTCCTACCTCTGCCTCCCGAGTGCTGGGATTAAAGGCATGCGCCACCACACCCGGCTAATTGCCTTTGCTTAAAAAAGCTTCACTAAATCTTTTTTTTTTTTTAAGGTAGCTTTTTGTTATGTGGTTCAGACTGGCCTCTAATTCATGATTTTCCTACCTTAGCCCTCTAAGTACTATGATTTCAAGCATATGACACCATGCCCATCTTCAGTATCTTTTGTGTCTGTAAATTTTCTTTTAACAACTTATTCTATGCTATAACACCTTGCACTTTAAGTCATAGCCTGTTAATGCCAATGACTTGGTCAACAATGAGCTAAATGAAACAGAGCAGCTTATTAAGCCTTGGCCAATGGCAAGGGCTACTGGACTAACTTGACAGTGAAGAAACAGTTTTGTAGTTACATAGTGTGGTGGTTTGCATGTGCAACGTTCCACATAGCCTCCTGTGTTTGAAGGCTTCGTCCACAGCTGGTGGTGCTGTTTGGAAAGTTATGAAGCCCTTAGGAGATGGAGTTTTGCTGTTGGGGGTTGGCCTTGGAGTGGCATAGTCGTGCTCTACTTGCCATATTTAACTCATCCTGTGGAAGTGAAGGTGCGATTCCCAGTTATCTGCTTCTGCCATGCTTTACTCATCATGATGAAACTTCCCCTAGAAATTGTATGCCAGGAACAGATCTTATCCTTCCATAAGCTGCTCCTGCTACACATGGTGTTGCTAAAGTCATTCGTAGTGGATACTACCTATGCCCCAGACTCCTGACTGAATTTGGCCTTCCTTTTTCTCCACTACTAGAAACCTATTAAAAAGCCTGATGGAGCAGCCCTTGAAGAGCTGCCCTTGACCATGGGAGCTGCCTCACCAGAGATAAGAGAATGTCATTCCTTAGGGCTTACAGCCAATGGCTGTCTTATGGGGGTCTAAATAACCAATCCCTTGTCTTCACACAGAATGTACCATGAACTGTGGTGTAATTTTTACACTTCAGAGCACTCAAGGTACCATGCTAATGCAAGATCACAACTAAAGACTCTATATTTTTTCCACTGTGTTCCCCCACTTTCTTCCCAGAGCTAGTTCTTACTAATTCTTTGGAACTCACACAAGAATTTTTATCTTAAACATCCCACCTAATTCCATTTGTTTTTGGGGAATGAGAGATTAGGAGAGCTTATGTGTCACTTGTGCTACCTGATTTGGAACCACGAGACTGAAGACATGTCCCGCATTGCATTGTTCTTTTATTTTATCTCCTTAATAATAATGTTAACACTCAAATTCATATCATCATTTGGGTAGTATGTAGTAAGAGTTTCATTATGAAAGTAAAGGCTCACTGTTAATACCAGCATGGAAGTTACTAAAAATATAAAAGCAGAACAATAATATGACCTAACTATGCCTCTCCTTGGTAGATACATGAAAATTGGATCAAATGAACACACCACAGAGATATATGCACCTCTTTATGTGTACCTTCTATGACACTAACAACATCCAAGATGAGAAATTAGTCTATGTCCATGAACAGATGAATGGGTTAAGAAGATGTGGTATAGGCCAGGCATGGTGGCACATGCCTTTAATCTCAGTACTTGGGAGGCAGAGGTAGGAGGATCACCATGAGTTCGAGGCCACCTTGAGACATAGTGAATTCCAGGTAGCCTGGGATAGAGTGAGACCCTACCTCAAAAAAACAAAAGCAAACAAACAAAAAAGATGTGATACACACACACACACACACACACATACACACACACACACATAGAATGAACTTATACAGGAAAATAGACAGAACTGGAGGACATCATGTTAAGCGAAATAGGTCAGGCACAGAAAAATGAATATTCTATGCTTTCTCTTATATGTAGATGCTAAAAACAATAACAAAAAAGATGAAGTCAAAGTGGGAGAGGCTATTAGGGAGGGAAAGGCAACTGGGGGGGGGAGTAGATACAGGTCAGTGTAGAAGGAAGGGTGGGTAGGATCCAGACACGATCAATGCATGTATGGAATCCTCACAGTAGAACCTGTTTATTTTTTGTAGTTGATAGGTGTTAATAATATAAAAACCAAAATCAATAGTAAAGGCTGGTACTATTTGAAACTTTTCCACTGCAACAGTGTTTCTCATCTGCAAGTATTTTGTCCCTGGGAATATTTGACAACTTTTTAAAATTATTATTATTTTTATTTATTAGTTTTATTTTCAGCAAATACAGGCAGTTTGGTACCATTGTTTAGGCTCATCCATGACCTATACCCTCCCAATGGCCCCTCCTTGTTGATGTAAATGGGTCGTGCATTGTGGAGTTAGCCCACAGTTCTTGGTACCATAAATGTCTCTGCATATCATGACCCAACATGTGACTCTGACGTTCTTTCCACCCCCTCTTCCGCAAAATTTCCCTGAGCCATGTTGGGTTCATTTTTGGTCTGCTTCAGTGCTGAGGTGTTAGGGGCCTCTGAGGCTCTGGCTCTCTGGTTTGGTAGGAGTTGATTTTACTCTGTGTTGTTCTCCTTCCCCTTTGTACTGGTATTTTTGATTGGCACCTATATTATCTCACACAGGAGAAAATATTTCTGAGTGTAGTGCATGGAGGCTGGAAACATCATTCCACACACAAGGAATCAAATTCCCATGATTTTAGTTGTGCTGAGCTTCAGGAGTCTAGTTTTTGGTAAAGCATTTTCCTTTCCAATGCTCATTCGCTGAGTATGGACTTGACACAAGACCTCTGAGACTCAAGTTACCAGATAAACGGTTGAAGTATTTGTCCTCCTTAGGAAAAGAGACTATGTCTATTTTCTTCTTGACACATCTCATGGGGGAGAAAGGAACTCCTCATGGTAGAATATAATCATTTTCCTTGATTTCCCTCTTAATTTGGCAAGTGTGGTGAAAGTAGACTTCTGTTTGTGTTAGCTTCAGAGATCTGGCTTATGTCAAATAAATTTGAATAAAATGACTATAGCAAAATACCAGATAACTTTGGTCTTCCCATAACTACATGATTTCACTTAAGACAGAGCACTAAATAAATGTTGAAGTGCAATGAAAATAGCTTTCCCCCAGAATGTGATGGTACCAATTCATAACACCAAGCATGTTGCATCCTTTTTAGCATAATAGGGATGTGTTGAGTAGTTTGAGGTTTGTGATATATTTGCATCAAAATGCTTTTTTGATCTGATTTTGGCAAAATTGAATATTTTGGAATGCTATTGTGTGCTTAGTCTTCGAGGAATAAAACATTACTACAAAAAGTAACTTATTCTGCCTTTGACTTTGACTTTGAATACCTCGTTACAGGCAGGCATACTCAGCACTGAAATAACATACTTTTACCTTGTGGATAAGCCAGGCTTCTGTTTACATCTAGTGTCATCTTTTACTTCTAACTTACCCCTGCCATGATTCTAGACACTTCTCATGCTTTGAAAAGAACAATGTTTCATTTCCTTCTCTATAAATTCCCTTCTACATCTTTGTCTTTGCCCCATGGAAATGAACATTCTATTGTATTTGTTTTGATCATGAATGTGTTTATATGTGAACTCTCTCACTCATGCAATAAAAGATGAATTGGCACAAGGCCTTTTGGCTCAAAGCTTCATTTTTTGTTCCCTGGCTCTGTTACCTCATCTCTCCTGAGTTTTGGGATTATAAGTAATGTGCTACCACACATGGCAGATAATCATTTTCTACACAGGTTTATCTCTGTGTTCACACCTTGTGCCATTTAACAGACTTAAGAGTTGGGAGAACCCTGAGCTGATGTAGTATGAATTTATCCCCAGTTTTATAAAATGTAGTTGAAATCTCCTTCCCTGCCTGACCCTGTTTTAATGAAATCCTATCATAACATAATGAACTCTGCAATATGAAAGCTGGATTCTACAAATAAATAATCAGATATGTAGGATATGTAGGAATGCTTAGGATTGAGGAACTTTCATCTAGTGAGTAATAATAAAGAACATGTTCTGACAGTATTGCTAACTGATTAACAATGCCTAATACATTTGCTGGATTTATTAATGGTACTTTTAAAGAAAATTGGCAATAAAACAGTGGCATTTGTTTAAACAGGAAAAAATAACTTTCTTCCACATTCTTCCTTTTGAAAGGAAACAGTCATGTTATGGGTGTTCTCATAGTTTTTTGTTAAAACAAGACACCTTTACAGAAACTGTCAACTTTAGTGTTTCAAAGACATATTGAAGAGTTCAGGTGGTAGGTTTGTAAATAAATGTTCTGTTTCTGGTTTTGCTTAAGTGATTTTAGAACATCAGAGGAAGCACAGTTTTAAAGTTTAAGTATCTCAGTGAATAATGTTCCTTTTACAATACTATGTATTATGGCCTTAAACATTTTCTTTGTCCAAGTAAGAATTCTGGCCAATGTAGGATACAATTCCTATATTTAAACAGTTTCTGAACAAATATTTCAGAACATTTCAAACTCGTTTCCATTGATGAAACAGATTTCCAGGTTCAGTGATTTTCCAAATAGAAAAGAAAAATAGTTTTAGCATAGTTCTATCATAACTCAAGAGAAATTTTGGGGGCTGGAGAGATGGCTCAGCAGTTAAGGCACTTGCCTGTAAAGTCAAAGGACCCAGGTTCAATTCCCCAGGACCCGTATAAGCCAGATGCACAGTGGGCACATGCATCTGGAGTTCATTTGCATTGGCTGGAGGCCCTGGCATTCCCCTTCTCTCTCTCCCTGTTATTTCTCTCCTTCTCTCTCTAAAATAAAGAAATGAAATTTTTTAAAAAAGATAAGTGTTGGGCACTGTGCTTCTAGTCAAATTATGGCTCAATTGGCAGAATTAGATCAACCTACAAAACTGTTGGAGAAGTAATTATGAAATGCTGTTTGTATTTTGATAACTCTCTCCTATGAGGCTCAGAAGATGTGATTGAGTCTGATCAATTCACTACTCATTGCATCTTAATCATTAAATAAAGTAAGCTGATGAAAAATAAGAAATTCAGCTGGAACAAGTTCTCTGTTCACTGTCTCTTCAAAAAAAAAATGAAATAATGATAATAATCAGAAACTGTCCAGATAAATGATTGTGGCATATTTTTAGAGCTTCAAAATTTTGGACATGTAACTGAACACTAATTTTTTAAAAGACCATTCAAAGAACCTCAGTAGGCAGTTTTGTTTGTCTTTTCCTAAAATTGAATTCTTTGTCTTTTGTTGCTAAATTTCAAATTTGTTAAAATATGAGCACATATACACCACTCACACACATAGTGGATATTGGGCCCTTGAATGATTTCAGTATTTCCCTTTTCCTATAGTATTTTTGCTTTCTTATTCCCATACTTATAACATAAAAATTTTCATTATGGTGAAGCTCATTTTTTATTTTATAGACACGGTCTCACTATGTAGGCCAGGATGGCTTTAAACTCCCAATTGTCCTGTCTCAACATCCTGAGTATTGGGATTCGAGGCATATGCCTAAGCATGAGGCCTAGCTTATTTTTTTTCCCTCCTGTTACTTGTAGTTTTTAGTGTCATTCATAAAAATATATTGCCAAGTCTGTAAGGTTTGGGAGTGACCAAGACCACACAAACCACCCTAAGACAACGATGAAAGCTTTTATTTGGGAAAAGCACGAGCTTCCAGGCCTGATTCACAAGACAGGCACACAGCCCACCTGCGTTTTCAGGTATTTGCCTTTATAGGGCTTTTTCAGTTGGGGAAGATGAGGAAGGAAAAAGAACTCATTTGTTAAGTTGCATAGAAAAGCTTCTTTAGGGGATATCATTACACTAACCATTTAAAATAGCTAGGGTGTAATACCAGAACAGTAACCATGTAACTTAAAAGATAAGGGTGCAGGAAACCATGACCTCTGAGCATTGTTAGGCAAGGAGGGGATAAGGACTGGGTAGTTTGTTGAGGAATGTGGATAATCCACTTTCCTATGCCGCTGTCACCATTTTGCTGACCATGGTGACTCCATTTGGGAGCCCATCTTGACCTAACATTCCAGCCTTTTGTTAATGATATTTGATGAAGGTAATTTCTCTACTGTAGTGTCTTCATGCTGACTGTAGGGGCAATGAATTCTTATTGGAGAGGCTGGATAATGTGGCCAACTGATCTCCCTTTAGGACAGGTGAAGAGGAGGCAGTTCTATGGTGGCTAGAGGTGGCAGAATAGTGAGATTGATAGTGAGCACCCTCTGATAGTGCCAGTATAGCATGCTGTTATGACTTGGTCCTGAGAGAAACAGATACCATTCCTTTATCGAGCTGGCTTTGGGGCAGTTACTGGTGACATCTGTTATAGAGAAGGCAAGGAAGATGGGCTCCATGCACCCCATGAGAAGACACAAGGAAGAGATAAGAAACTTGTTATTCTTTCCAACAGCTACAGGATCAAAACACCAGGGGCTAGGAGGTGGGGATGAGCATTCAGAGGCAAGGAATAGAGGGCTTGGGGTAAGGGATAGGAGGCACAGGGACATCAGTGTATTCAAGAGGAACATTTTGGGGTGGTGAAAGAGTAGGAACACAAGAGAGTTTAAGTTTGAGAGGGCCCTTTGGGGTGCAGATCTACTTATTCCTGGATAAGGTAGGGTAGGATGGAGGTGACCTGACTCTCTTGTGCTGTGATAGGTGAATTCAATTGGGGATTCCCTTTTTTTTTTTTTTTTGTTCCTTGGGAATGGTTATGGTCACCAGATAAGGTCCCATCCAGAGTGGCTTGTTCCTGTAGGTAAGACTGCTTAAGTAGACTTGATTTTCAGAGTTAAGTGAGAGAGTTGTGGCTCTCTCAGATGGTAGGGGAAGAAGGCAGTTAACCTGTTTCCAGAGAGGGTTTAGGATAAAAGTAAAAGTTGGTAAGTACCCATGGAGAGGAGTTTCTGGTAGTGGGGGAGGTTGTTAAATAGGAATGGGTACCCATGCATGAGTTAAAAAGGGCTAAGAAAGGAGGGGGCCCAAGGAGTAGCTCTGATTTGGGTTAAGGAAAGTGGGAGGAGCTGGGTCCAAGATAGGTGAAGTGTGTAAGTCAGTTTAGACAGGTGAGTTTTGAGAATAGCATTTGTTCTTTCTACTTTTCCTAAAGACTTAGGGTTATATGTAATATGAAGTTTACAATCTATTCCTAGGCCTCTGGATACCTCTTGGGTTACCTTGGAAATGAAGGCTAGTCCATTGTCTGATTTAATGGTAAGGGTAAGGCCAAAGTGGGGCAAAATAGATTCAAGAATGTGACAGGCAACTATATTTGCAGTTTCTCCTGTCATAGGAAAAGCTTCAACTCACCCCAAGAAAGTATCTACCATAGTGAGAAGTTATTTAGTTTTTTTGTGAGGAGGCATGTGAGTAAAATCTATTGGCTGTCCAACCCAGGAAGTGAGCCCCTGTGTTGGTGGGGTTTGAAAGAGGGATGGAGATGGACTCCACCTTGTGGAGAGGCCTTGGTGTAGAGTGAGCAAGCCTGTGTAGGCAAGAGTTGGAGAGTAGATCCTTAAGCCTGTGGGGGGGGGGGGAGAAGACAGTGAGTTATTCCCCAAAAGTGAATTTCTGTGCTAGAAGAACAGCTGCAGCAAGAAGATACAGGCATGGTTGCTAACTCTGGACAGAAGGCCTTTAGTTGTTTAGAAAGATAAGTGACCATTGGAAAAGGATGGGCCCTTCATATGGCCCAGAACTTCTGCCTTTTCTGTGGAATAAAGAAGAAAAGGCTGCTAAAGGTCTGGTGCTGCAAGGCTTGGAGCTTCCCAAGGCAGGTGGGAGAAAGCAGCGTTTGTCTCTGACTTGGGGTTTATGTGTTCATGAGGGTCTCCCTTAGCTTAGCTTTGTCATAAAGGGGCTTTGCCAGGAGGGCAAGGTTTGTAATTCACACTCCAAGGAACACAGCAAAGCCAAGGAAAGAGAAGATTTCTTCCTTAGAGGTAGGCAAGGAGAGGGAACGAAGATGTTTGTGGTCTAGGGTGAGTTGTCATGAGGTGAGGGTAAAGAGAAAATCCAGGTACCTAACTTAATTAAAGAAAATTGAGATGTTTGGAGAGAAACTTGATATTCCTTAGATCCTAGAAAGTTAATAAGTCTGTTGGTGTGTAGTTTAGATAGAGAAAGACAGGTTGAGCAGAGAAAAGCTTGTCTATATGTTGTAAAAGTGTTCTGGGCAACAGATCTAGAAACAAAAGGTCAATGGAGAGAACTTGACCAAATGGGTAAGAGCTGTCTCTAAAACCCTGGGGAAGGACAGTCCAGATGAGTTGAGAGGCAATATGAGTATCAGGGTCCTCCCAGGTGAAGGCAAAAAGATCATATGAATTGGGGTGGAGGGGGATGGAGAAGAAGGAATCTTTGAGGTCAAGAACTGAAAAATGAGTAATGGAGGAAGGTATGTGGGAGGAAAGTGAGAGTATAGGGGTTGGGGACTACTGGATGAATAGGCATAACAGTAGCATTGACTAGGCACAAGTCTTGGACTAAGTGGTAGGTCCCATCAGGTTTGATAACAGTCAAGATCAGAGTATTGTAAGGGGAATGAGTGGGGTGAAGGAAGCCAGTTTGGAGCAAGTGAGAAATATGGGTTTGAGTTCTTGGTGATGTTTAAGTGAGATTAAGTATGGAAGGAAGGGAAGGGATGTGGAGTCTTTGAATCTGATGAGGACAGGCATGTGACGAGAGTCGGTAAGGAAGTGTCCCACATTCTGAGATCAACTTCAGTGACAGGGAGGAGGAAACTTAGATTTTTTTTCTGGTTTTTTTTTTTTAATTTTGTTTATTATTTATTTATTTGAGAGTGACAGGCAGAGAAAGAGGGGGAGAGAGAGAGGGAATGGGCACGCCAGGGCTTCCAGCCACTGCAAACAAACTCCAGACGCATGCGCCCCCTTGTGCATCTGGCTAACGTGGGTCCTGGGGAATCGAGCCTCGAACCGGGGCCCTTAGGCTTCACAGGCAAGCGCTTAACTGCTAAGCCATCTCTCCAGCCCGAAACTTAGATTTTTTATAAGGGAGGGGTTGGCATGAGGAGGAAGACAGGGTGTGAGTGGTAAGTCAGAAAGAGAGGAAGTTTTTGCACAAAATCTTGATCCAGGAGAGGAACAGGACCAGAGGGTATTATGAAAAATAAATAGGAGAGGGGGGTGTCCCAGACTACACAGGGTAAGTGGTGGTGGGTGTGGGGGAAGTGATTCATAGGGAGTAGGATAGGCCATCAATACCTGACACAGAGATCTGCAAGGGAAAAGTCTTACCAGAGTAGGATGGCAGGTCTGACCAAATGGCCCCCATAACAAATAAGACAGGCCTTTTTGCCAGGTGGACTGTGTCCCTGGGCTTCTCTGTTGTAATATGGTGGAGGCCAATGTTCCAGGGCACCTTTAATCTCTGCCAGGCCCAGAAGATCATGAGGGATGAGGGTAAGGGGTTGATCTACCTTGTAGAGGCAAAGAAGAACAGTCTATCTTCCAGTATCTAGCAAATCCACAGTGGGGACAGGGTGCTGGCAGCAGGCACAGGTTGTGGCAGCCTTTTGCCCAGTGACTGGTGTGGCCACACTTGTAGCAGGGCTTTGGTGGTGAGCATTGTGGCCCCATCATCTTCTTTGGAGGAGACCTTAGGGCAGCAGCCAGGAACCAGAACTGCTATCTGTCTCTGGTCACTCTCTCAGTCCATTCCTAGTCCTTTCTGTTACTAAAAATTGAAAATGTTCCCTGGGGGGTTAGAAGGCCATTTTCTAAACATAAGTTTTTTTTTTTTTTTTTTTTTTTTTCCTTATGACAGGGGCAGATTGGGACAGGAAATGGATATTGAGAAGTGTGGTTGTTTGATTTAGGTGTACCCCATAAACTTAGGTGTCCTGAATGCTAGGTTCCCAGCTGATGGAGATGTGGGAATTAATGCCTTCTGGAGGTGGTGTATTATTGAGGGCAGGCTTATGGATATTATAGCCAGTTTCCCCATGCCAGTGTTTGGTGCACTGTCCTGTTGCTATTGTCCACCTTATGTTGGCCAGGGGGTGATGTCCATCCTCTGCTCATGCCATTGTTTTCCCTGCCATCATGGAGCTTCCCTCTCTAGTCTGTAAGCCAAAGTAAACCTCTTTTTCCCACAAGCTACTCTTGGTTTTGTGATTTCTACTAGCAATGAGAGCCTGACTGCAACAGGAAAGTGGTACCGAGAGTGGGGTTGTGGCTAGACAACAGACTGGGTGGCTTTTTGCCTTTTGGAGCTTATTTTCAAGAGCAATGTGGAAGGATTTGAAACTTTGGCCTAAGAGACACCTTGCAGTGCTATAACTACAGCATAAGGGACTATTCTGGTCAGAATTAAAATACCTGATTGCAATAAGAACTACAGACTGTGAGGTTTGGCTTATGAGTGTGAGAAAGAGCTTTGCTTGGACTGGGCTAGTAGTTTTTGTGTGAAGCTTGCTGTTATGCCCATGTCCTGAGAAGTTGTGCATGGTTGCACTGCATGTAAGTGGACTTGTGTGAGCAGAAGGATATGGCACAGAAAAAATGAAATCTTTGGGCCTAAACTACTACCCATTCACCTGCAATTTGTTTGAGAGATTGCAACCATTGGGATCGGGCCTGCTAACCTTCACTGGGGCAATGGGAAGAATGTAAATTCCTTTGAAGGGGCCTGGGTGCTCAAGGACTGTCCTGTTCTTCAAAGTATGCTTTATTCCCCACTGTATTAACAAACTGGCACCCTACCTGGTATTGTGGAGTATAAGAAATGAAGTAAAGATAGGGTCATCGAGTTTGCAACAAGGTCTTGTGTTTTGTAAATCGCCATAGGCAGTGTGAAGCAGGTTTGCTGTATGCCTACATGGAGGCATGAGGATGAACCTTGGACTGCAGTGGAAACCTATTGGAGGTGCTAGGACCATGACATGGTTGCTAAGCAAAGCTGGTGGTCCTGGATGAAGTTTTCCAGGACTGTGAGTTGCCTAGCTGGAAGGGGAGAATTGGAACTCCAGAGACTTGTTGCTGGTTAGAATTATCAAACTTGGAGATTTGTCATTGACTAGAGTTGTTGGACTTAGAGCTACAGAGTTTGATGTTTGCCTTACTTAAATCATGTGTTGTTTCAGTATTTCTTTGCTGTGCTCAATGCCATCTTTTTCAGTGTGAATTGTTTATTCTGTGTCATTATTGTGTTTTTTCTTTTTGAGGTTATTTTTGGTATTATGACTCAGTTACAAGACCTTGGATTATGGGGCTATATAAACATCATTGGAATTGATTAAAAAAAAAACCAACTATGGGGACTTTTAAGGTTGGATGAATATATTGAATTTTACATCACATATAGTTCTAAGGTTCTAAGGTTATGTGGGCCAGAATATGGTGGTTTTATTCAGGTGTCCCCTATAAACTTAGGTGTTCTGAATTCTAGGTTCACAGATGATGGAGATTTGGGAATTAATGGCTGCTGGAAGCGGTGTATTGCTGGGCGCATGCTTATGGGTTTTATCGCCAGTTTTCCCATGCCAGTGTTTGGCACACTCTCCTGTTGCTATTGTCCACTTTATGTTGGCCAGGAGATGATGTCCATCCTCTGCTCATGTCATCAATTTTCCTGCCATCATGGAGCTTCCCACTAGAGTCTGTAAGCCAAAAGAAACCTATTTTTTCCCAAAAGCTGTCTTGGCTGAGTGGTTTCTACTAGCAATGTGAACCTGACTGCAACATGCCTTCTTGAGAAGCAGGATCAAAGTGAGTGTATTGGGTGAGTGTCTCAGTTAAGCATCCTATAAACTCAGCTGGACTTTCATTAGGCTTCTGGGTAGGGGTCTGGAGTTTGTCAAAATTGAGAAACTTATGGAATGCCTTTTGTAGGCCAGTCAGGAGGCAAAGAACCATTCTATCATGGGCCACCCATTTGGGGGAGTTAGTTGGGGAATGATATTCCTAGCTAGTGTCCTCTCTGGGAGCAGCAAGTACCCTTACTGAGAAAGTGTTATCAGTTAAGTGAGTCTCATTAGCATGGGACTGGGTGGCCACCCAGACATGTTCTCGTTTATCAAGAGTGAGAGTGAAGGAAAGAACTACAAAGAGATCATGTGTGGTTAGGTCATAGGCCTGGGTGGGGTAGCAATTTTTTTTTTTTTTGGTATAGCCTTTTAGAATCAGTGGAGAAAGACTGTAGATGTTTAAAAATCTGGAATAAATCTGACATGAAAAAAAGGAACATGAATGTGAACAATTCCTTTGGTGCCTGTGACCTCACATAAAGGGTGCATTCTATCTCTGTGAGATTGAGTACGTTGAGTAGAAGGGGAAAGAGGAAGAGAGGGTTGGGAGATGGTGATAGTGGAGGAGATAGTTAAAGCTGTTGGAGCCAGGTCATCTATGGCATCCGGGTTAAAAGCAGAGGGTGAGGATGAGTATGGTGGAGTGATTGAATTAGAGTTCATTCCTGAGACCTTAGCTGGAAGGATTTTGTAAGAAGAGCAGGTAGAGTGGAGAGAAAGAGAGAGAGAGAGCTGCGTACACAGAGTGAAATGTGCCTGAATATAGAATATTTCGGACCACCTGCCTGTATGTTGGCATAAGTTTTCTAAATCAGTGAGAATTTGGAAAACAAAAGTACCATTCTCGAACCATTTGGACCTATTGTCCAGCTTATATTGTGGCCAGGCAGAGTTTCAAAGAAAGAGCAGATGATGAGGTTTGATGTTGTCCTCAAGTCATAGAGGCTTTAAATGCTAAAGGAGATAGAGAATGAGCAAAACAAGGGTGGGAGAAAGAAACAAGGGCTTAAGCGGGTTTACATTGAACACTAATATGACCTCGTGGCCCATTAGGGTGAATGGGGCCTGCACCTCGCATGTGGGCTGAGGGTGTACAGGTTAAGCTGTTGGCTATTTAACCTGTTAGTGGGCAAGGTGGGTGTCTGTGCTCCCAAAGGAGTAAGTGGCTGGCAGTGAAAGATGAGGCCTCAGGAGGTAGAGGAAGAGGAGGGGGAGCGGGAGTGTCCTGAGATGGTGCAACCAAACCAAAAGGCACCTCTTAGGGTACAGTAGACTGGACAGTGAGAGAACCATGGTGTCAAGAGTGCATCTTTCTCAAGACCTGGGGTTGTAGCCCCAAAGCAGGTGAGGGGTGTAGCCTGGTGTGATGGTATGGCTTCCAAGAGGAGGGATTAAACCTCAGAGCAGGCCAGCCGGAGAGGGGCACTTACTGAGAAGGAGGTAGGAGATGAAGGAGGGCAGAAGAGTGAGGGGGAATTGTGATTGGTATGAGAGCAAGTATCAGGCGAGATGGTCTGAAGCATTGAGAGGGTCAGTAGGAGGTTGGTAGTTTGGTCAGGGGAAGGGATGTCTGGCCACCCAAGAGGGCAACTGGAAGCCTCCTATCCAAGTCAGGACACTAGATGTAAGGTTTGGGTGAGACCACAACCATGCAAACCACAGCGAGGTGAAGATAAAAGCTCTTATTGGGGAAAAGCATGGGCTTCCCGGGCTGAGTCATAAGGGAGGAGCACAGTCCACCTGAGTTTTCAGGTAATGGGCCTTATATAGGGCTTTTTCAGTGGGGGGGAAGGTGAGGAAGGAGAAAGAACTCGCTTGTTAAGTTGAACAGAGAAATTCCTTTAGGGGAGATCATTATATTAACCATTTAAAATAGCTAGGGTGTGACACCAGAACAGTGACCATGTAACTTAGGAGATAAGGGGGCAGGAAACCATGACCTGGGACATTGTTAGGCAAGGAGGGAATAAGGACTAGGTGGTTTCTTGAGGAATGTGGATAATCCACTTTCGTATGTCCTTGTCACCATTCTGCTGACCATGGTGATTCCATTTTGGGAGCTCATCCTCACCTAAGAAAATCCAAGGTCAACATTTATTCTTATATTTTCTTTTAAGTGCTTTACAATGAATTGGTTTCTATACATAGTATGAGGTAAGGATCCGACTTAAGAATTTTACATGTACATATACAGTTGTCCTAGTACCATTTCTGAAGAGATATTCTCCATTAAAGGCTTTTTTTTTAATCTTTGTAAAAATAATTTGACTATTTAGGCAAAAGTTTATTCATAAGTTCTTAATTGTGTTTGTTTGGTGTGTCTCTATGTTCCTCTAGTATTATCACACTATCCTGAGTATTGCAAATTGATTTGTCATCAGAAAGTGTCAGTCTAAATATTTGCTCTGTTTTTGTAATATTTCAGTTTCATATGCATTTCAGGATTGGCTTTTCTGTTTCTTTCAGATATACCATTAGGAGTTATGTGGTGATTGCACTGCATGTATGGATCACTGTGGAAAAATTGCTACCTTCACCTTAAGTCTGTCTTAATCCAGGAAGACAGGCTGTCTTCCATTGATTTCTGCCTTTCATTTTATTTAGCAATGTTCTGTAATTTCTCTGTAGTTACTAGTTTAATTTATTCCAAGTGTTTTATTATAGTTATGTGTCATAAATGGAATTTTTAAAAATTTCATTTTTGAATTATTTATTGGTAGTTTATAGAAATACAGCTGATTTGGTTTTGATCTTGTATCCTTCAACTTTACTAAATTTGCTGAGTAGCTCTAGTGGATGTTGTGTTATTCTGTTTTCTACATATACCTAGTGCTTAAATAGCAATAATCTTACTCCTTTTCAACTTCAATGCCTTCTATTCTTTTTCATTGTTTTATGGTTATAGTTAAAACTTGCAGTTTAGTGGTGAAGACAGGTGTTGAAAACAGCATCCTTGTCACACTGCCGATCTTGGGAGATGAGCTTTCAGTCTTTTACCATTGGATATGATTTGGCTTTGGGTTTTTCAAAAATGCCCTTTGTCATGTTGAGGAACTTCATAACTTATTGTGTGTTTTAGTCACGAGAGGGGTTTGCCTCTTTTTAAATGCTGTTCTGCACCATTTGAGATGAATCTGTTTTCCCCTCATTCTATTAAAGTGATGTATTATATTGATTTATTGTTGTATGTCAAACTATTCTGTATACCTGGGATAATTCCCACTTAGGTGTAATGTATGATCCTATAAAAACACTGGTGGATTTTGTTTATTGTTTTGTTGTGTGTTCTTGGCATCTCTATTCATAAGAGATATTTGTCTGTAGTTTTCTTTCTTATGTCTTACACCTTTGCCTCTCTTTGCTGTCAGCCCTGTTCTGGTCTCATAGAGAGTAGTGTTTTCTTTTCTATTTATGGAAGAGTTTGATAAGGATTAGTGTTAATTCTTCTTTCAGTGCTTCAAAATATTCACCAGTGAAGACATTTTTAGATGCTGACTTTTGAAAATTGGTCCACCTAAAGCAATAAAATTCAGATACAGGTATCTTGGATTTGTTAATAACACAAAAATTAATTGTAAAACAATTTTTCCCAGTTACTAGTAACATTACCTATTTAGTAAGATTAGGGAAGGAAACAAATTTATTATATATCATTTCAAGGTATGAGAAAAATTTCTACTAGGTAAATCATATATTTATAAAATATCCTGATATGCTGAGGGATTTATCCAAATACATAGGAACCTAATGGAAACATGGGTTGTTATTCTATTGTGTCCAAACTATTATCTTTGTTCTTATTTTTTCTGTATTCACACAAATTTGTCTCCGTTCATATTTTTTTTTCCAGGTAGGGTTTCACTCTAGCCTAGGCTGACCTGGAATTCACTATGTAGTCTCTGGGTGGCCTTGAACTGAGGGCAACCCTCCTACTGCTGCCTCCTGAGTGCTGGGATTAAAGGAGTGCACTACCATGCTCAGCATGTCTCTGTTAATCTTGAATAGTATTTTGTTTAAACTAGAAAGAGAAGGTTATCTCTAAGGGATTTTATAATTTTATTTTCTCTCTTATTTTTCTTTCATTTTTTTTCCAAGTTGTCAGGTTAATGTTAATGTTTTTTTTTTAAAAAAAAAACTTTCCAAAACTCTACTAATATTTTCTTTCTATTAATATTCTCTCTCTTTCTCTCTCTCCCTCACACACACATACACACACATCATTCTCGTCTACAGCTAATTTTATTTGAAAGTAGAATGCCAAACTTTATATCCCACTATATAAAATTCTTATGTACAAATATTGACACCAGCATCATGAATACATTAGTTCTGGAAGGTGTAGATCAGACAACATGTCCAGAAGGACAAATTGAAAGTAATGTCTGATAAGTGCTGAGCAATGGTGATGAAAAACTATGTGAACACTGACTTGAGCAGCAATTCATTTTTAGTGGAAATGATGTTACTGTTTAAATGGTTCCTGTCACCATTAGAGACAGATAATCATAGACCAACCTTCACAGATAGGAAGTTAGTCATTTTGCTAACTCTTGGAACAAGTGCACCAAACAAAGAGCATAATTTTGCCCACTTAAAATTTCAGAAACCTAAACTCCCTGAGTTGGGATGATCCTTGGGCTATTTCAGAAGGCAAAATTCATAGACAGCTTCTGGGTGAAGCATACTTTTCTTTTTTCCAAAGAAAAGGGATTTGTATCAGAAAATTTGACTCACCCTGACACATTATGTGGCTTTCCATTAGTAAAGCAACTCCAAAGATCTTGAACATTCTTTTACCGTCTGACCTGACAGTAACTCACACTAGTTCTTATCAGCAGCTAACAGAATTCATACAATTATTTTGAATCCCTGGCACATAAACAGATAAGTGTTCAATAAATATTTATTGACTATTCCTATAGCAAAGAAGCAGCTCAAATTGGGAATTATGTTCCTGTCTCTTAAGAACATTTTAGCAGCTATGATCACCTAGACCAATAACTTTAACTTTCATACATTTCTGTTTTAATGAATTAAGGAATGGACTGATGTATCTACTAAGTTTCTTTAATCTTCTACCTAAACAGTATGGCATAAATTTAAGATTAAACTTGTAAGTACTTTTTTAATCAAACTCCATTCTCAGTCTATTATGTCAAGTCTTATAGGAGATGATGGGTTAATGGACCATTATGATTTGGAGATATCTACATTTACTTGAATTGTAAATGTCATGGGAATTGATCAGTATTTTCAAATACAGGCAGCTCCCACAGCAGAAATTTTCTGATAATAAATAGTCTCTGCTCTCAAGGACATTATACTTTAATGCATAAAAAGAAATATTTACAAAATAATATAGCTAAAATGTGGCATTTAGGGTAAATTGGCAATGTTTTTAAATTCCTCTCATAGAAATCAAGACTTATTTGATATTTTATGTACAGATATGTATCTCTGAAGAAAGAAATGACAATAGTTTTATGAGAAAAGAAATTCATGTGGAGAGGAGCACAGTGTTTATGAGTGGATTTGCTGTTCTCTGAATCTATTCAAAGATCTGACCTCTCCTTATTAGCTTTCCCCAGATACCATTTAGAGCCACTCTCCCAGACTGGCTATTTTCTGGTTGTAGTGAACAATTATCATGATATGTTTGTGTATGTGTTAACGTGTGGGTGGTATGTGGTGTAGGTGTGCATGTAGGCATGTGGTGGTATCTGTTGTTGTGGAGGACAGAGGTTGGTGTCAGATGTCTTCCTCCATCATTCTCCACTTTATTTACTGAAGTAGGGTCTTTCACTTGAATTTAGAGCTTGCCTATAGGGCTAGTGAAGTTAGCCATTTGGCCCTGGTGATCAGTTCCCTATCTTTACATCCCTAGCACTGGGATTATAAGTGGTATTACAAGTTATAAACCATAACCATCCAGCATTGATGTATGATCTGAACTGTTGTTCTGGCAAGCACTATCCATTGAGCAATCTCCTCAGCTTCAATATCCATGATTTTTATTTTACATATTTTCTTCCTATATACTTAAGTGCTTTGCTATACAGTTAATATTTTCATTCAGCTGATTAATTCTGTTACTTAAACAGCTGTATTTGGGAAACTGGCGATCCATATATATATATATATATACACAAAGGACCCTGTGAACAGAAAGCAATTCTGTGAAATTCTCCTGTGTACTTCTATTGTCCTTTAGCTTCTGCTCTTGAAGTCTGCACTTTTTTCTGTAAGTGGAAACTTGGTGCATGTTAGACAGTTCTAGTACCCAAGGAAGGCTGCTCCTCAGAGTTCAGGAGCAATGAGCAGAGATGAAAAAATAAAAGTAGAGATACTGTGGAGATCATTTTACAACCAAATGGTTTTGTATGTATATTTCTTCTGAGAAGAAGGTATTAGGCATACATATTAGGAAACTGCAAGAACCACTATTAGTACTGTTACCATGGCTTTGTTAGATGTTGAAGTTAACAGATTTTGTGGGCTAGTCGATTCACAGACTGCATAAAGCGTGATTTTCCATGTTATAGAGAATAATTACATTGAATTTTGTACCTGAAGCTGAGTCACATAAGAAATTGTACCATCCAAGTTCTTTGTGCTTTTCTCTTATCACCCACTGTGAGATTTTTCATAATGGACATCAATTAGCTTTATTTTATGACAGTAATCAGACATACATTAAAGCAGGAAAAGCAAGAAGTAAATGTGATGTAGCATACTTGAAGTATACAGATATCATCATAGATGTTTGAGTTTTAAAATATACCATTTAAAACAAATCTTAGTTTTCTTAAGGAGAGAAAATATAAACACTGTCAGGCCCTAGATAAAATATTTCAAGAGCAATTACTAACTCCCAGCTGTGAGACTACTACCTAGAGACAGTTGTTATTCTTATTCAACATTAATCACCCTCCATGTGCATCAGATATTATTAGTTAAGTCAAAGGGGATGATGTAATCAATGCCAGCATGGCTATAGAACAAACACAGATTAGTTACTAGCACAAAAGAGTATTCACAGAATGCAATGTAGCTGTAATGTCTAGGACAAACCAAGTGGTGGACCTAATATTAGAGAAGGTGCATGTTCCTTCAGTGATGGTCATGTACAGAGCTCTTGGATCAGCAGATAGTGCTAGAAATAAGTACTGTTTGCTGAGGGCTTGGGAAGTGCCAAGAATGACTATATATGCCTCACATGAAATATACAACTTTGTTTACTATTGTCTTATGACATGGATATTTTTACATATATAAAAATATAGCTTCATAAAAAATTTGAAGTTAAGGACAAATGATTTGTACCAAATCTAGTGAGAAAGTGCAGGCCCATATATATATATATATATATATATATATATATATATATATATATATATATATATATATACACACACACACACACATATTCATTCTAAAAGTTACAGAACGGTTCCCACCTGAGATTCCTGATCAGTTCTTCTGTCTATAATATTTGGCAATGATATGTAAATGACAACAACACACACAAAGAAACTTGGTGCCATTAACCAGTCATCGTTAATAGCAAATTGTCAGTATTTTCTACAGAAAATGACTTACTAAGAATTGCAGTCACACTTCACATGGTCAACAACCATTTTTCAAGATGCCACATTTCAAACTGAGGTATTAATCCCATTTCCTGAGTATTTCAATTTCATTTCACAATGTGAAATTGCCAAGAGACACTTATCAAACATTTTCCACAATAATATTTGTTTAGCCCCGTTTCCTTCAGTATATAGAATTTTGCTACCAGATCAATATATGAATCTTCTCTGTAGAGAAGGCACCCAATCTCCCTTTGTATGAAGCCTCAATGGGTGACTAAAACTACTCACAGAAATCCCACTAGTGACTTTTCTTTCTCTCTTCTTCTTTTTTTTTTTTTCCTCAGACCTCTTATAAATAAGCCTTTTCCCACAGTCTGTGGCCTTAAAACATTAGCAATTATTAAAATGTCATATTTTATTGGAGAGTTTTATGTTAATATGAAAGGTGACCTTGGTTTTGTCTGGACTAAGAAATGATTTTAAATCCAAGTTGAGAAGAGTCTGTAAAAGTGTTTATAAACATTACAAAGTGTTTTTATTCTTTATCCCTAAAAAGAGTGTGCTGGGCTGGAGAGATGGCTCTGCAGATAAGAGCACTTTACATGCAAGTATGAGGGCCTGGTGGCGGGTTGCATGTACATGAGTTTGATTCCCCAGCACTTACATAAATACTTGGCATGGCTATGCATGTCTGTAACTTCAGTACTGTGAGCATCAGAGATGGGAGAATTGCTGTGGCTGATGAAAATGAACCAGAACTGATTCCTGAACCAGTAAGAGACTCCATCTCAAGAAAAATCATAGATGTGAGATAGACAGGGGACACTCCATGTTATCTGTCCTCCACATGTGCACACACATGCATGCAAATATACAAACACCACACCACAATACTGTACGTATGCACATTCAAAACCAAATAAAAGCTGGGCGTGGTGGCACATGTCTTTAATCCCAGCACTAGGGAGGTAGAGGTAGGAGGAACTCCATGAGTTTGAGGCCATCCTGAGACTACATACTGAATTCCAGGTCAGCCTTGACTACAGTGAGACCCTACTTTGAAAAACAAACAAATAAAAAATAATAAAATCAATCAATCAATCAATCAATCAATAAATAAATAAAATGAATGTGTTAGTCAGGGCTCTCTATAGATATAAAATCAATAGTGTGTTTGTACAATTGTATATATTATTATTAACTACATACACTTACATACAATTAATTCTCAGAAGGAGAAATCTATCATTGGAGAATATTTCCTTTTTGTTCTATAAAACCATTTTATATTATGTTATATTGTATAGAGAAAATTCTGTTCTGTAATGCATAGAGCTGAAGTTATAGCTCTATAGAATTAAACTTCTCTGCCCTGCTTTTCTTAAAGGCTGTCTCCACAGATTTTGTTTTCTGTAGAAAATAGTTTGTTTTTATAATCTAGAGTTAGACTTCCATATGTATTTTGTTAGTACTTGCTTTTGGAAGGCTTATTTGTAGGTTGTCTGTCTAGGCCATGTTTTAAGCCTATGTAATTGGTGGTTGGAATTCAAGATGGAATGTACAGGGAGGGAGTGGTTGGAAATTACCTGGGTGCTACCCAGAGAGAGGAAAAGGAATGGGGCATTGAGACTGTGTTTGGGACTATTCTAGTGGAAACCCTGGCAGGTCGCCTTACATGTAATAATTCTGTCTTGAGTGGTCCAAGTAGAACCAAATAGAGTAGCAGGTGCATGTATTGGAATAACTGTCTATCCTTTCAAAATTCATGTGCTGAAATCTTAACTCTTGGTGTGATAGGATTAGAAGGTGAGGTTGTTGTGGAGTAATTATGCCATGATGGTCAAGCCTCATGAGTGGGTTTAGTGCCTATCTACTATAAGACAGGAGAGAATCAGTTTTCACAAAATAGGGTTCCTTTGCCCTCCAGGAAGTATATTAATCCCTGAAATGACATGTTTTGCTAAAGAATAGTGTATTCACCAGGCCTCCTAGTGTGAAGAGGTGAGAACCCCAAACCTCAAACTCCCTTCAAGGATGAAGGTTTGAGGTTATTTGAAAAATAATAATTCAAAGTGTTCTGAGGTGTGGGGATAGAAGGCAAAGTGAAGTAATGGGATCTGTGTGTGCTCAATCAAAGGTCATCGCTCATCAATGGAGACATGTCCATAAGATGGTGGCCCAGTGTGACGTGAGGGTGGATTTTCATTCTCACCACCTCACAAGGCCACCCACCTGTGCAGACCAAGTAAATGGTGACTGGGTTCAGAAGGTATGAGTGTGTGACAAAAGTGGCTTCCAAGTTCCTGAAAAACAATTAGGTAATCATGACCACTGTGACCCACATGTCAAAGGTTGTATCTGTAACAAAGATGATGGTGTCATGTCTTAGATGAGGAATTAGAAGGTGGTTTCTTGGCATTCAAGAAGAAACAGGATTAAAGACAAGCAGCAAGATAAGGGAATATCTGGGGCAAAAGAGAGCTATCAGTGCAAAGACATTAAGATATATAATAATAGTCACATAGTAAGACAAGTTGATGGTGTAGATGTTGCCCTAGTTTTCAAATAACTACAACACTGATGACTTTCTTCGATTGTTTTCTACTAAATACCTAACTTGTCAGTGGGGGGAGGGGGCAATTCCACACCTCTCCCTGAGTGCTCTTTGGGCTGACACCATCTTGTATGTGATTAGCAAGTTTAGGCGACTCCTTTTTACTTTTTTTTTAACCTTTAAAATAGTTTAATCATTCTTTTCCTTTTAGTGTTAGTTATTAGCTATTGATTTTCCTAGTGGGAGCTGAGTACTTCCATCTCTGATAACACTTTCTTACCCATGTTTCTTATTTCCTCATTCCAATACAGCTGATCTTAGTCCCCTCATTGTCAGTACTCAGCTCTGTTAATATTGAAGCCATGTAAATATACCTGTGAGCCAGTTAACATGCATCCTTTCCCATCCTTTCTTGCACTTGCATATTAAACCAATGGTTTTACCTTTGGTTTAGATTTAATGACTTTATCAGTAATCAACTCTCAAATTCCTGTGCAAGCACAAGGGCCTAAGGAGGCCTGAGAAGCATTCACCAGGACACACTTAAACAGCTGGACATGACCTCACACGTTTGTAAACCCAGTCTGCTGTGGGAGCACAGATCCAATAATAGTTGTAGCTTATGAAAAATCCGGCAAGTTCTGGGATCACTAAGCAACTGTGGCTCAGATAAGAATGGATGAAGATCCATGGAGTGTGCCACACAAAGTTTAGTTCTGCCCACCACAAGTAAACACACGGGGTGCTGTGTGGGCACATACACTGCATATACCACAGCACAGCATGAGTGCATGCACACACATGTGCATGCATGTGCACGCATGCACACACACACACATAAATAAACAAATAAAAATAACTAGACTAAACCACAAACAGTAATGCTAATTATCTCAGATTTTTAACTTTGTATGTGGGCATGTTTTCACAAATATATGTCCTACTTAAGTCAATAAACTATTCAGTGGATAATGGTGGTTCATTCACTTTAATCTCAATTTATTTCTTTAAAGTCACAAATTTATAGGCTTGCATAATTTGAACCAAACTCTGACTTGGGGGAAGAGCATAGTAGAGATCACTGACTCAGGTTGGCCACTGCAGATCTCAGCCACAAAATATAATCAGGACAAGATATCCTGGAACATGGCACTGACTATCATGGTATCCTCAAGTTGGTGAGCACATCAGATTCATCAGCTGTTGCATTTGATTCTCTGATAAGGATAAATTATAAATTTCACTGGGAAATCAGCTATGCATAAAGAAGTGATCAACTTCTCTGAATAGGCAAATGGCTATCTGAAAGAATACATAGCTCTTACCTCCCAATCGGATAGAGAAAGATAACTCACTGGGATATGAGAAATAGGGCCATTTCTTTTTGTATGTCTTCAGTGTGTCTAAAGACCATTGGATTCAATGCTTTCTTAAGGCACAAAACAAATCCAGATTTAGAAAACCATTTACTGTCATCACTATCTATTTCTTCAGGATACCTCCTACATGTGGAATCTCAGACTTCCTTTCTTAAAACTTTGGCTTGGGCTGGAGAGATGGCGTAGTGGTTAAGCGCTTGCCTGTGAAGCCTAAGGACCCCGGTTCGAGGCTCGGTTCCCCAGGTCCCACGTTAGCCAGATGCACAAGGGGGCGCATGCGTCTGGAGTTCGTTTGCAAAGGCTGGAAGCCCTGGCGCGTCCATTCTCTCTCTCTCCCTCTACCTGTCTTTCTCTCTGTGTCTGTCGCTCTCAAATAAATAAATAAATAAATAAAATTAAAAAAAAAAAAAACTTTGGCTTATTTACCTAGCAAGCAAGAAAGGTCCAGGTTGCCTGTATTAGCAATTGTGGGGAAGGCAAAAAAGAAGGCTTATTTTTTACTGTTATGAGAAGCTGTGCAACATGAAAAGAAGCCAAGTTTGGAGTAAACATGTCTTCATCCACTTGAAGAGACCTGAGTTCTGAACTGATGTTCCCAATATGCTTTGGCATTTTTCAGAAGAAAGTGCAAAGGTTTACTATTTTGATATGGTTATGTTAAACTAATATGTTTAGTTCCCTTCAGTTCAATCCCACCCATCTCCAAAAGAGCAATTGCAGCTACAGTAACAATGTTATTCTCAGGTTTAAAGTGGGGAGGGAACATTTTAAAATTTGTATATTTTTTGGTGCAAGTGTGTGTTTGTGTGTGTTTATGTGTGAGAGTGTGGATGCTTGAATACCTGGTATGTGTATGAAGGTCAGATGTCAACTTCCAGTGTCCCAATCCTACTCTATTTTATCTGAGACAGAATATGTCACTGTTCATAGCTGTACCAGGCTACCTGGCCTGTGACCTTCCACTTGATTCTCCCTTTTCTACCTCCCTTTTCACCTTGGGCATGCTGAGATTACAGACTTTACATGGGTTCTGCGGATCTGAATTCAGAACTTCATGCTTTCATGGCAAGTACTTTATCCATTGAATTATCTCCCCAGCCCCCAAATTTGGAGACCTTAAATGCTATTACACATGCATATAATACCTAGATATTTTCTATTACAATTCATAATTTGGAGGGGATGGTAGAGTAAACCTAATTCTGCTATGGTTCAATGAAATACCTATTTCTGACCATTGCTCTAATGGAATTTGAGCAAGAATGTACTCTGTCCTAAATATAACTCAATAGAATGAAGTTGTTAGCCATCCCAAGGTTTCTTGATGTGTAGTACTCATGACAATAAAGAAGAAAAAAACACTTCAAAAGTAGACCAAGTGACAAAATTATTTCTTTTAAAAATTTTAATTTTTTGGTTCTGAGAAAATTTGCTTTTTCTCATCTTTTAAAGATATATTAAACATATACTGAAAATGACTAGATTAAAATGATGGCTTTGGTTTTTCATTTGCCTAATATTAAACTTATGACTTGTCCATACTCCAAACATTTTCTGTGTATTTGACTCTGGCCATGAACTTGAAAATGAGTGAAGTACAGTGGCTGTTACAGGTAGAATCTGCGATGATGAGGTCCATTCTCCTGAACTGACCCAAGTTGGATCATGCCCATCTTTCTAGGCATGCTTCTGTTGGCATATATTTCTAATGGATTATGGTGGTTTTCCTGTTTTGTCTTCATGTAGCTTTACAACCTGGCTCAGCATATCCTGTCAGGCAATATGACAAAAGTGATTAAGTGAGTTGGAACTGCTCTGCTTACTGGGCTTAGATTGTAAAGAATGAATGGTTAAGTCTACCTGCTGAATATGCCTTCAAGCACAGACTTTTTATATTGGTTTGGAGAAAGGGAAAATGGAGAGGGTAGATGGCATCCACATATCATGTAGTAAGTAACAATTATGTCACATTTGTTCAAATTTCACCTTGATACGGATATAGTTCCTGGAAGAATCAAGTATATTGCCTCATCAGCAAAGGGCTATGATTTCACAGCTGAGAAAATGGCTACGTACAAAAAATAATCACCAAATATTGAAATGTAGTAAAATATGGAACTGTCTTGACAAATTATTATCCCAGATTTCTTTCTTTAATGGAGTCATATTTCAGAGAAAGTGTGAGAAAAACAGACTTCTTGGAGATGATAGTACTACTCCTGCTATAAGTAGTGAAACTGAGTTTGCAAAAATATTTGGAATGTAACAGTCAAAATGCCATGTGTCAGTGTGTCTGAAAATTTTCAACAAAATCAATTTTAGATTTTATTTCAGAGAAAGACTTAATAATGCAGAAAAGTGCTATTTTATAGAAATACTTTAGAAATAATTTTGAAGATTATAGGCATTTCAAAAAATGAGACATAACTACAGCAAAATAATTCATACTAAAGATACTGATTGGAGTGACAGAGTAATTCAATGAGTTGCTATTAGACACAGGCAGTGAGCTAGGCTACTGGGGCATATAAAAATGTTCTTTTGAAAATATTTTTTTTTAAAATTTATTTATTTATTTATTTGAGAGAGAGAAAGGAGGAAGAGAATGGACACACCAGGGCCTCCAACCACTGCAAACGAACTCCAGATGCATGTGGCCCCTTGTGTATCTGGTTTTTGTGGGTCCTGAAGAATCAAACCAGGATCCTTTGACATTGCAGGCTAATGCTTTAACCACTAAGCAATCTCTTCAGCCCCCAAAATGCTCTTTTTAAGAGCATATCGTCTAAGGTGGATCCAGGTAATTAATGACATTACAACTTAGCTTATGATGCATTCAAAAGAAGGGGCAGAGAACCACAAAAGTGATAGTGACAGCAAGTGATTCGAATCAAGACATTTGTCATGACTTAGTAAAAGCTCAGAGAGCTGCAATACTCAGGATCCTGATTTAATTATAAAATCCATTAAATTAATTAGGCCTATGAAACATTAAAAATTAAGTTTATCAGTACAACAGTAACCCTTACCAGAAAAGCTTAGAATCATTAGGAGCCCCTGGTGACTACAGGCTCATGACAGAATCCTTAAATGGTGCACTTTATCATCATTATTGGAAGAGATGTTTGAGGTAGAGTCCCACTCTGCCATTAGTACTAGCCTTGAATGTAGTGCTTATTGGCCTTGAGCTTGTAATCCTCCTGCCCCAGTCTTTCATTTGCTGGAATTTCAGGTGTATGTTAGGCTTGGACTATGTGCTTGTTTCAATTAAACTGAAGAATTGTTTGTGAGCTCATGTCTTACCTCAAAGCACACAAAAGAGACTTTTTGGTTTCATATAAAAATAATAGACTTCAGCTGTATTTGGTTAAATTGAAATAGGTGGTCTTATGGTGAGGGAGATAGCTCAGTTGGTAAAGCACTTCCTTTTGCTCTTCTCATTCAAATCCCACCATTCTGTGCTCTTGGGTGTGTCCTATAGATTTCTGTGTTCTGAGGAGTGCCCTACCGATTTCACATCAATTAGTTTTTTGCCTACAGTCCTGGTGGTAGTTCCAACCAGTAGGGAGCATCATGGAGTTTCAGGAGGGCACTGAGCTGGCTTCAACTGTCATAGCTGCTCTGTGTCTCTTAGCAGAGCTTTAATGATTAACTCTCCTTGTTACTTTGATAGGCTAACAATGGAAAATGAACCTGCTGTTCTCCTCTCCAAAACACATATCTGACATGTCTACTTACTTACAGTCCTGCCTTCCCTTTGTAAATACTCCCTAGACTATGCCCATCAACTATCCATTACCGTCTTCTATCAAAAAACTCATATATTCGGGTAATGAGTTGATGACATACGTAATGCTTCTCTTTGGTTTCGGTACAGTGGTACAATGCCTTAAAAGATAATCTGAGGCTAGAGAGATGGCTCACTGGTCAAGATACTTACCTGCAAAACCTAATGATCCAAGTTTGGTTCCCCATTACCCATGTAAAGCCAGATGCACAAGGAGGTTCATGCATTTGAAGTTCATTTGCAGTGTCTAGAGGCCCTGGTGCAAAATTCTCTCTCCACCTCTCGCTCTTTCTCTCATCTCAATCTCTGCTTACAAATAAATAAATAAAATGTTTTTTTTGAAAAAAAGATTATATGAAAACTTTGTTCTTTTGGAGGGAGGGGAGTGAGAGCGAGAGCGAGCGAGAAAGAGAGAGACAGAATTGGTACATCAGGGCTTCACCCAGTACAGTTAAACGCCAGACGTTTCCGCCACCTAGTGGGCACGTGTGACCTTGTGCTTGCCTCCTCGTCATGCATCTGGCTTATTTGGGATCTGAAGAGTTGAATATGGGTCCTTAGGCTTTGCAGGCAAGTACCTTAACCGCTAAGCTATCTCTCCAGCCTGGAAAACTTTTTTTTTCTCTGTGGGCTAGGGGAAGAAAAATAAACAATCGTGCAAGAATACAGTTCAGTTATTGTTTTAAAAATGAAGTTAGGATTTGCCATAAATCATAGTCATATGATTTCATGTATTACTCAGGTAAAATTTTAAAAAGTTCTCAGTTATATAATACATTTTATAACTTATTTGAGTACAGGGAAAGTTAATATTTGTAAGAGAAAATAAATTTGAATAAAAGAAGCTGGTGGGTGATTCTGAGGAAAGGAAATTAATATATTACCCAGATGCAAAATTTTGTAATGCATATAACAACATAATTTTGACAGAGACATATTGAACACAAAGTAAGTAACAAATATATAATGGGAGAGTATTCATTTATTCATTGGTCTACAAAAAGTTTTAGGGAGCAAGGGTATAGTTAAATAGTACAGACATATTTCTATAATTTTGGAGTTTGTTAAAAACCTTTGAAAGCATTATACTCTGAGTGAATTAGACTTGATCCAATAAAAAGGTAAGTATATTTGTTATATTTGATACAAGGGAAGTTTTCTAAGATTTCTCAACTTGAATTTATCACAGAATGCTCATTAATTATAGAGACAAATAAGGGTAAAAATTTTGTATCATATATTTCTTCTTTTGGTACTAATAGGAACAGTTTTCAGTGTAGCTATCCTTATACTCTTGAATATTATATAAAATAGAAAAAATTTCATACATCTCTCACTGCATGTTCAGATGTAGCAATACTTCACCTCAGTCAACAAATGGAAACTGGATTTTCCATACTCTTCCTTTTTTATTAACTTCAGGTACACTTTCCTTTGAAATGAATGGAAAGATCTTTTCCTTCTGTTCTATGTCAATATGTGGGCTGACATTCTACCTAGAGGTAAAAAAAAAATCATGATTCATCTGAGTGCTTATAGCTTTGTGTATGCCTTTGACAATGGCCTGTCTGGATGCAAAGATCCCTACTGCACCACTTCATGAAAATCATCCCTGCCTAGTGGTGGATTTCCTTCAAAATTATAAAACCAACCCCAGCATCTTGGTGGTATCACTTGACTGGATGTTTTGCCCATAGACCTTTCCATGCACTTCATCCCATGTACCTGCCAATGACTTCTCTCATACATGCACCACTCTGCACTTAGACCTGATGTAGCTCACATCCTAGGTTCATCAATGGGCTTGAACCTTGTCTTTCTTCAGTAGCAAATGCCAAGGAAACTACTTGGCAGGCAACAGTGTTGATCTTTTTAATACGACTTCTCTGCTCAGTTGAGGTAGAATTCTTTTCTAAAACATAAGCTGACATAAAAAATGTGTCTTCCATTATATCCCCAGAAAACTGTTCATTCATTAAGCATCAAGAAATATTTGTTAAGTTCAAAAAAAAAAAAAAAAAGGAATCCAAGCAAATCCAACATCACATAGCTCATTTCATCCGGCAGAAGTGATTTTTTGATACCACAGTTCTCAGTCATTTTGTATTTCTTCTTTCTTTTAAGCTTATGTACATTCCCCCAGAAACAGGTTCACTTTCAATATATTTCCATTTTTTTTATGTGGGAAAGAAAATATGAAAGTGTTTTCTGTGCATTCTTGTGCACACATACATGCCTGTGAGTGCATGGGTGTGAATAGTTTCTCAGAAAGGAAATGCATGCTCCCCCATCCCCTTGAGCTTGCTGTGTTCTTGCTGCTAAATTGACCTCTATGTCATGGGCTTTGTATGCAATCCCCTTCCACAGCCCTCCATTCTGGAGACTCCACTGTATTAGAGTCTTCTAGAGTTCCTGCGGCTCTTCTTGTGGAAACTGCTCTCTTTCCAATCTAATTTTTTTTCTGGGTGAAGATATAAGGTTTGGAAGGTAGAGGAGTAGAAGAAAGTTCAGTTGTTAGTTTATGAACTATGTGTGAGGAACTTAAGTATAGCAGCTCCTCAGTTGAAATACAGACATGAGAAAAACAATTGTAAAGGATGTCAACTTCTTTGGGGTGCTGGGGATCTATCCAGGATATGCATAAGTTAGACAATCATTCTCATGCTCATCTGTATCCCCAGATCAACATTCAGTTTTTTAAAATTTTGCTTCTATGTGTGTATGTACATGTATTCATGATAAGGAGAGAGAGAAAGAGAAAGTGGGGGATACAGAAGGGCCTCCAGCCACTGCAAAAGAATTTCAGATGCATGTACTACCTTGTGCATCTGTCTTACATGGTTCTTGGCAAATTAAACCTGGGTCCTTTTACTTTGTTGGAAAGTGCTTTAACCACTAAGCAATCTCTCCACCCCTGCATTCAGTTTTTAAAAACTCTTTTTAAAAAAAAAAAAAAAAAACAAGATGAATCAATTTTTGTGATTATCAATGGGTTTTCTTCATCTGAAAGCTTGGAGATTAAGATGGTTCCAACAAAAACAACTTTGCCTTTCCAAACCCTTCTAATCCAGTCCCTGTTTGGACTTCACTAACAGGTGACAGTGGGGAACCTTTCAGACTCTGTTTCTCTGGTTCTTTGCCTTTCCAAACCCTTCTAATCCAGTCCCTGTTTGGACTTCACTAACAGGTGACAGTGGGGAACCTTTCAGACTCTGTTTCTCTGGTTCTTTCTGGAGGTAAAGCTCTGTGAGTCTATCTAATAACAGTTCTTAGCCAGGATAAGCAACCTATAGTTGTATGCAAATTTCCTCCACATTTAAAAGTGTCTACAACTATTACCAGCTTTTTCAGAATCAGTTGGGTCAACTCACAAAAGAAGGTATGGGGAGGGTCATCAGATCCCTACCTGAGATTCAGGTGAACCTGCGCTGGCTCTAAACAATAATGCACAAGGTCTTGTGATCTCAGGCAGAGATAGAGTATATAGAGGGTAAAAGATAAAGGAACAATGACCTCATTTTAAGTGGTTTCTTTGGAATCTCCACATTCTATAAGTAAGCTCTCACCCCTTACTTCAGGAGTATCTGTGGGGGTAATTCTGACATAGTGAGCCCCACTTTTGTACTGCTTTGGGGTCGCATGCTCCTGTACAGAGACAAGGATCTTCTGGAAGTGAGCACAGAGAAGTAGTCATTCAAGGGAGGATGAGACTTCTCAGAGGTGTGGCTGCTCAGGAATTCCCTGATCTGCAAGTAAGCCTTCCTCTGGAGGTTGAGAGAGGAGCATCAAAGTAATCTTGACATAGGAAGAGTCCCATCAAATTGGCTGCTTTGAGAGCTCCACATTCTTGTAAATAAGCCCTCTCCATGATCTCTAAGCAACTGAACTGGTATTGGTGCAATTGTACTTTGGTCTGCCATCTGAGCCTTATTTGGGGTGCAGATATGTGTTTGTCTCTCCCAAGAGGAAAAGTTTCCTGTGACAGATCCTGACAAGAGTTATGAACTCCTAGTAAAAAGCAGCTTCTTCTAAGGACCCAGGTTCGTTCCCCAGGACCCATGTAAGCCAGATGTACAAGGCAGTACATGCATCTGCAGTTTATTTGCAATGGCTAAGGTACTGGCATGCCCACTCTCTCTCTCTCTTAAATAAATAAATAAATTAAATTAAATTAAATATATTTTTTAAAGCAACTTCCTAAAAGACATGTGTATGTATGTGAAATAATATTTATATTCTATAACTGTACACACTGGGCTTTTTATTTAGCTGCCCAGTATCTTCTTTTTGAAAATCAGCTGTCATGAGTTTTCATAGTGGTGAGGCCTCACCACCAGAAGGAAGGCTGGAATTTGCAAAGGCCTGCCTGCCCTCCCTGAGCCTGCACAGGTAAAATGGTTCCACAGACCTAACACTGACCAACTGAATCAACTTCAGTCCTGGGGGTTTTGAATCTTGGGGTACTTTGGCATGGTATTTGCTCTGGATGTACATGTGGAATGAACATTTGGTATTACAGGCCAGCAACAGCTATTGCCAATGGTAAAATATTGTCGGTTTGCACAGTGAAGGCCCTTGGACCACTTGTTCTGTGAGCTTTACTTTTGTTTTGTATTGCTATGATCACTTAGCATTGTATCTGATATCTGGGCTGTATAGTGTCTTTGCAGGAAATTCAGTGGACTGTCTGGTGTATAGTAAATTTCCTTCCTACATGAGGTCACTATAATTGTTTTTTGTAACTTACCAATAGAAATTATAACAGGCGTAAAGTTTGGGGAAAAAAAAAGCCTGTAAGTTCAGTGTTTTGAAGAGCTACTTTCCTTTCACTTAGAGTCCCACCTCTTCGTCTGGATCAGCGAAGGCAGAAGTTGAAGAGTAACTCTACGGGTTGGTCGAGGGTGCCTTCTTCAAAAGGGCACCCAGTTCATTGTTGAAATGAAAAATACTAAAGGCTCTAAAAGCCTTTATTTTCCCATGCTATAGCAATACAAGGCAAAAAATTATGAACTTATACATATCAATTCTCTACAAAGTTAATTTTTATTTAAAAGCCACAAGTTTTTCATCACAATTACTTAAATCTTGTTCTGTTTCTCTTAGTTTGCATCTGATGAGTAGAACAAAGCTCTGTCCCCTCAGCAGAGTAAGCACCTCAAAATCCCTCTTATATCCCCTTGGGAGAATGCACCAAAGAAGGCTATTAATAAAGGAACTACAGCAGAAGAGTTCTCATATGACCTGTCCATGGGATGTCATTCAGATGAACTGCAATTCTTTCTTCATGCCATTTTCATAAAGAACCTAAAAGCAGGGCTTGGAAGATGGCTCAGTGATTGGAGCTCTTGCCCCACAGCTCTGAGTACCTAAGATTAGATCCCCATACCCCACAAAGGAGCTGGAAGCTACGGTAGGTTTTTGCAATCCCAGTGCAAACATAGTGGGAGGGAGGCAGAGACAGGAGAGATTTCCAGAAAATTGTCCAGGGAGCAGTAAACAAGGAGAGATCCTGATTGAAAAACCATTTATGGCAAGGACCAATCCAAAAATTGTTTCTGACCTTTGCACATAACATACACACACACACACACACACACACACACACACACACACACACACACACACAATCTCAGAGCAAAAATAGAGTATGCTTCACTACATAAATGTTTCTACCTAGTACCTTCCATGTCACAAGAATTGGCCTTAGAATGTTTGCTAAAGAACAGATGGCCTGCAGTGGAGGGTCCACATTAACATCCCATGAGAGTGCCATATATTTGAATGGCCAATTATACACCAATACACAGGTTTTTTGTTAGGATATTCGTGAATGACATGCTCAAAAGATCAAAGTCCATGCCTTGAAATAGTGTCCATGTAGGAAAATGTTTTTCCTTCACGATCATCAAAGTCTTTCATCAAGGTCATCAAGTTTGAGTAGAACTTACAGTACACCTTGTGTGAGGCAAGCATTGCATTTCAAACATACAGCACCGAGACATTGTGAGAATACAAAAGTAAGTGAGCAGGACAGGTGACATGTCTTCAGAAAATGGAAACAAAAGGAAATCTCAGCTTTCTTAAATTCCTTTCGTGCTTTCTCTTAAGATTTAGTTGTTTTAGAAGATCCAAAACCAACCCAAAAGTAACTATTTTTCTCCTTTTAGAAGCCAAATTCATTTGAAACATGAGGATAAAAGGTCTGTGTTCTCCACTGTTTATTTATTAAGATGTAGTATGCTCCCACACTTGTGCTGGAGTGGATTCAGCAGGGCGCCTTCCATGTTGACTAAACTCCTCAGCCTGCAAAACCATACCAGCAGAGCCAGCTGGGGGGTTGCTTCTTGGGAGAGTCTAGGAATGACTCATTATAGATAGGGTTTGCCTTTAATGCTTATGGATGTCTCCAAAGTAAACTCTATTTCCTAGGCAGGTTTTATGCACAGCAGATAAACACCTTTCCACTCAGGCTGGAGCTAAAAGATCATCTTTGTGATGGAGTGATTGTTCACGAGAGCTGAGGCTTTGCGTTTCTGCTATCAGGGGAGCTGCTTATGACCACTTACACTTGATGTATAATGAGGACACCTTTCTGATAACTGAACCAAGGCTACTACAACTCAGTGCATTTAAGCAAATGGCATGGAAAAGCGCAGAGATCACACACTGAGAGACAGATCTTTGTTCTTGATAGCTAAATGGCCCATAGCTTGTCTAAGTAGTTAAATTGACTTGCAGTTTTTCTGGTATTTATAGCATTTCATTTAAATAAGCAGTTATTATACTTAAATAACTAATTACTTTACAGCAGGTGTAACAAATATCATGGGGGAGCCATCAATTAAAATGCTTTATTACAGCCATTTCCCATATCACAAAATAATAACCAAAGACAGAGATTAAAAGAAATAAAATGAATTCATTAGTGAAATAAAATAAGACTTCAATTTCAGTGTGACTCAGGATGCTTGATTGCCACATGAATAAACAAGCCAAGGCTAGAAGCAACAGCTCAATGGCAAGAATTGTGGTGAATAAGTAATTTAGCCAAAGGGAATTAAGTAGGTTCACTCATGGGTCCAATTGTTCCTGGTAGAACCCAGTGTTTGGATTCCTGCCGTTTTAACTGGTTGGTATACTGTAGAGAAGGCAAATGCTTCTTTCATCTTAATTTGAATTATGGTACACCAGATGTGACAGGAATTATAATAGTCTCAACATAAAAAGTAAAGAAAAGTTCAGAAAAGCCTTTCCTCTACCTGGGTGTGTTGGCTCATAACTATAATCCTCATAGTGTGGGGCTAGCGTGGTCTCCAAAGAAAGCAAGGCAGCTTAGGGCTACATAGTGAGACTCTGTGTTAATTTTTTTTAAAGAGTATATCTTAAGCTTCTTTAAGAAAACTAGAATGTCAATGTACTGATTTCTATAATGCTTGTAGCTAAGAGTGCTGTATGTTTTATTCATGTCCTTTTTCAGAAGAACAGAAAGTTAGATAATGGATAATGATAAATAAAGGGCATTGAGGCAAAATGCCAGGCACAAAAATAATCAAATAATCGAAGGACCAAGCTTGTGTATTTACCAACTTCATTTAATCTAAATATACATCTGTAATATAATCAATTAATAAAATTATTAAAATTATGTTTACAATGTGTCCGTTAAGCTGGCAGATTCATAGAATGTTAGAACTTTAAGGATTTCATTATTTATCCCCCTATTTTATAATTAAAAATATGCCAGAGTGCTGGCTGGGTTTACCTAGGTCAGTCTCTATAGGAAACAGCTAGGGTTAACACTTTTTAAATCATAATAATGTACTGACTCATAAGTAATAATCATGCTGTATCTATACTTCAAATATTCTATTGAACTTTAATTTGCTCTGAGAAAAATAGTTTTAACTTGACTGATTTCTTCTTATTCATTAGTAAGAGAATAATGGGTCTCATCATGCTGGGTTAGTCTAAGTTGTTGCTGCAACTCATTCATCTGCTCATATAAATATGTGTGCCTTCCATATTTAGCAGGAAAGCATGTGCGTGTTTCCTCACTGACAAATCCACTCATCTCTCCATCTACATGCAAGGCCCTAGGAGGAACCTGGGGTTGACTTTTTTATAAACAGAATGTCAAGTAGCTAGGCTGGCCATCAACAATGGGGCCAAGAAGACCTTGAACTACTGACCTTCTTGCTTCCACCACCCGTGTTAGACCTACAGGAATCCACCACCAGGACTATTTTCCAAGGGATCTCAGGACTCTCCAAGGTAGCAATGACTTAGGAACACACTATTGACTTGGGAGCTCACAACATGCTCTGTTTTCCAGGTTCTTCTTGGGAGTCTGCTGCTGCTTTAAGATGCTGCTCTGGTGTTTGACAGAAAAAGAGGGTGATTTCTCTTCGTGTTGCTGCTCCATCCCCAGCACAGGGCTTCTCTTGTTCAGGGTCCTTGCATTTTCATACACTTTCCCTTATCTTTAAAATGCACCATTCACATACTATCACTTTCTTCCACTCCTCTCTACTCCTCCAAGGCCTCTCCCTTTTCCAAGAAGATAACATAAAGCAAATAGCTTATAAAGAGGTAAGAGCTATTCACCTGGCAGCCTTGAAGAAGCATTCATACTCCATCCTCTCCCAGCCAAGAGAACCACTTAGGAATATTTTTGAGATGCATTTTACTTTCTAAGAATTGGCATGTGAAAAGATGAGGCTCAGTACTCTAATGAATCACTTCTTTTGTAAGGCTATAAAATGCATAGGGTGTAGCCATATTGGATATGTATTAAGAAGTACTTTCTCCAGCAACTCAAGGAAAATATCTCTTGGAGCAGACAGGAAACCTTAGCTTTATTGCAGTCTGTGTTTTGAGTGCCTCATTTTCTATATATTCTAAATGTACCTCAAATCTTTTCCTGCACTGTAATATGGAAAATAATAGTTGGCAGTCAGTGGTCATTAGAAACTATCCTGAAATGCTGCTATAGCATAGGACAGCCATTACTGTAACACTATGTCATGAAAGGTAGAATCAAGGTATTTTAAAAATATAAGGGAACTTAGAAATAATTTTGTTCAACTCCCATGTCTTATAGATAAAAGTAGTCATGGAATAATTTGTCATTTTATATCCAATTCAGAAACTTGCAATATTTTATAAAATGAAAACACTATCAAATTAGGCATTGTGGCTCACTTGACCAGCACATCTATTCCATCTAACCATGTCATGGTACATATAGTGGCAACATTTTAATAAAGAATTAAACTAAAGTACTTTCATCATAAGAGAAGATTTTTGCAATAAAATAAGATTAAGTAAATATAGCAGTTCTGAAAATAGAGGGATTTCTAGGACATGATAGTATTAGTTGAAGCCTGAAAAAATTCTTTAATGGGGAAGGAAGAGGGGCTCAAAGATAAGAATATTTAATTATGTCTCCATGGATAAGATGCAATAATATTTCATTTCTGAAAATTCTATCAGGATGTTCAAGTTCACTTCCTAGTACTGTTTCCCCTGTCATGTTAAGCCTGCCTTAGATCTTCACTGCTCTCCAAGGATTTACCAGTTCTTTATCCTTTCCATCTATAATGTCTAAGTTCCCACTAGGCTGACATAAATGTTTACATGAAAGTTCCTTTTGGGGAGACACTGTGCCTAATCAATCCCTAGAATTCTGTACCACACATTATATAGTTACACAGTTTATTTTTCTTGAGGTATCTTAAGCCTGAAGCTAGTGCAGTGATTTTTTTCTAATTAATTCAATCTTCTGAGGTGATGATTAAAACACGTGTGGTCATTGAGTACCCTGGATGGCCAGAAACCTTTCCTCAGGTTGAAGAAGCTCTTATATAAACAAATTAAGTGGACATATGAGTTGAAAATATTTAGGCAATATTATTCCCATGAGTCAAATTCAAGCGATGTAGATTCCAGAGACTGATTGTATTGGCATGTTTTATGTACAGGCCATCAAGTCACCATTGACTAAAAGCAAACTGGTTATAAATTACTTTAGAATGTTGTAGTGCCCATGTTCATTGCCTTCTGAAGCTGACTTATAAAATCAAAGTTGTAGTCTCCTGACTATATTTGATAATACATTCAAGCAGGTATTTTGCCAAATTCTTTTGAGACTATATTAACTAGAAAGATATTTTAAACATTCATTTTGATGAGTGGCATGTCGGTAATGACCCTGTGCAGCCACAGAACTCAGTGGAAAATAACAACATTGACTAACAGTTTATCACAGTGAGGTAGAATTTGATTTTGGTATTGGATATTTATTTGCCTCTATGCTGCTTATTTTATAAGACATTTTATTCTGTTTATAAAATTAATAAAAGATAGTTGTAAAAGTTAGAAATATATTGTTGTAGTTACTTTAGCATTGCTGGGATAAAGCAGGTGGCCAAAAGCAGCTGATGGGAGAAAGTTTTTATTTTGGCTTACAATCTCAAGGGGAAGTTCTATAATATCAAGGAAAAACATGGCGGGAGCAGAGGCTACACATCACCTCTGCCACAGCAGGTGGAAAACAACAGCAGGAGAGTGAACCAAGCTCTGGTAAGTAGGACTGGCTGTAACACCCCAAATCTCTCCCCAACAGCATACTTCCTTTAGCAAGATTCCATTGTCAAACTTGTCACTAGCTGAAGATAAAGTATACAAAACTCATGAGTTTATAGGGGACATTGATCCAAACCAACACATATACAAATGAAAAAAAATTAAAATATTAATTTGGCTATGGAAAACAACCACTATTTATATTTTGGTATAAATATTTCTAAATAATATATCCATATATATTAAATATCTATTATATTTATACACTTAAGTATTTAATATTAATTGCTATAATATATTTAGTTGAAATTAAACAGTGAATAGTGTTTTTTACATTTTTATATCATGCATTAAATAAAGTATATATTATACCTATAATCAGATATTTATGTAATTCTGTTTTATTTGTTCCTTTTGTGATACTTTGATGAATATTTGTGTGGAGAAATTAACTCCATTACTCTTTAGCTATCAAAAGAGTTTAAGTATACCACAATATGATCATATTCTATGCCAACTCTCTAGAAACAAAGTTTGAATAAGAAGAAGGAAGACCTGTTAGACACTCTTATTAGACAATGTCAAGTTTTCTCCTTAAATTTAGTTCAGTATTTGTTCAATAATCAGTTCTGGATAGTCTCTTTCCTTCACCATAGTGAATTTTATGAGCTTTGGCAATCTATCATTTCACAACCCATTTAGTTCTATGAATGAAAAAATATTTGTTAACATATTATAATATGTAATCTTGTTTTCTATGCCCTTTCCTTCAAATACTGTATTTGTGTTGATGTACAGGGGACTGGGTTCAGCAACAACTGAGGGCATGCCTTGTTTCCTTTTTAGTTTTGTCACCTGACTTTTCTGTAACACACTGTCATTATTAACTGGTTTTAGGGTCCTACATGTGCCATGATTTCTGTTCTTCTGTGACTTTTGGGAGATGTCTGATCTTTTTGATTTCTTCTCTCTCATTGGCCCAGATTTATCTTTTACTAAGGCATCTTTCCTGGATGAGTTAGTTACCCCTCTAGGTTTTTAAAAGCTAAGTAGTAGTGTAAAAGTAGTATTATCTGTAATATTATCTCATTTACTAGGTGTTGTTCAGTTGATTGTGTATATATATATATTTTTTTATAGATTTTTTATGTATATGCAATGTAATGTTATTATATTTTAGAAATAATATATGACACATAACATATTATAATAATAATTATATATATACATATATAATTGAAATGTTGAGCAGGCAGAGATAAGATGATCCCTGGAACTCATTAGCCTAATTGGTGAGCTCCAGAACAATAAGACCCATCTCATAAAACAGGTTGATAACTTTCCTGAGGAACAACAAGTGAGGTGGTTCTCTGGCCTCCACATGCACACATGAGAATGCACACCCCCCTCGCACATGCACCTAAGCACACACTTACCACACATGCATTCAAAAACAAATTACATTGCACAATTATTTAACCACAACTAAAGAGAATTTTTTGTGTAAATTAAGATTCTGTTAGTACTCCAAAGAAGTTTCTCAGAGTATTCCTAAGATATTTTTTAAAAATTATTTTAGAGAAAGGGAGACAGAGAGAGATATTTTAGAGAAAGGAAAAGAGAGAGAGAGAGAGAGAGAGAGAGAGAATGAATTGGTGTGTCAAGGCCTCAGCCACTGAAGTTGAACTCCAGGTACTTGTGCCACCTAGTGGGCATGTGCAACCTTGTGCTTGCCTCACCTTTGTGTGTCTGGCTTATGTGAGATCTGGAGAGTCGAACATGGGTCCTAGGACTTCACAGGCAAGTGCCTTAACTGCTAAACATTTCTCCAGCCCTTAAGATGTTTTTATAAATGGATAATTAACTGGTCATTCATTGATTAAAGTCCTATTTAGAGGAATTGCTCTGAGACCTGTTAAGGGAAAAGGAAAATATGGAGATACATATGGGAAGGGTTAAATAGTGATCATCTCAGAGGGATCTGATAAATAGTACTTATGAAGATTTACAGCCTATATTAGTTTTGTAATAAGTAAAAAAAAAAACAAAAAAAAACAGAGTATTTGCTTTGTTAGAATGCAGCCATCAATGGTATATCCAAATAAAGATTTTTAATAGATTTACTATGTTTGTTTGAAGGGAATAATGGATAAATTTGAAGATTCTGAGATTCAATGTATAGTTACATTATTAATAGCAGGTAAAACCTATGGATTTAAGAGGTAAAGAAACAGATTGTTGATTTGAAGATGAACATATGAGAATTTGTCATCAACAGATATTTATTGAGTGGCTACTATATGTAATACTCCATCAACAGAAATCTAAGAGTCATGGCAAATTTTATTTTATTTTATTTTTTATTTTTTAAAATTTTTATTAGCATTTTCCATGATTATAAAAAAATCCCATGTTAATGACCTCCCTCCCCCCCACTTTCTCCTTTGAAATTCCATTCTCCATTATATTACCTCCCCATAACAATCATTGTACTTACATATATACAATATCAACCTATTAAGTACCCTCCTCCCTTCCTTTCTCTTCCCTTTATGTCTCCTTTTTAACTTACTGGCCTCTGCTACTAAGTATTTTCATTCTCATGCATAAGCCCAGTCATCTGTAGCTAGGATCCACATATGAGAGAGAACATGTGGCATTTGGCTTTCTGAGCCTGGGTTACCTCACTTAGTATAATCCTTTCCAGGTCCATCCATTTTTCTGCAAATTTCATAACTTCATTTTTCTTTACTGCTGAGTAGAACTCCATTGTATAAATGTGGAGTCATGGCAAATTTTAAATGGTGTAACTAGTCGTGAGAATTTGTCTATGATTTGGAAGGCAGAACTTTGGAGAATGTGGAGTGATAATTATTCTACACATGAGTAGGGGTGATGTTTAAAATATGGAATACTCAGGACAACACAAGAATAGAATCTGATCAGAAGGGTTATTGACTGGGGTCCTAGGGTAAAGTTTTGGGGAATTCATTTGTCAGGCTTAACTATTGGGATATGAGATAGAAGTGAGCAGAAAGGAGGAGACTCAGGGTATAGGCTTGTTTTGGGGAATGCTCAGTGAGTAACTAATTAAAATTAAGTACTTTCAAATTCTTACAAAAATTTGAGGGATAAATAATATTTCCCAGATAAATTTTTGTAGTATTTACTGTTATTAATTTCTGTATTCTAGAAAATATTATAAAATACATGTTAACTTAAAAGTCTATCTGTTGGATGAAAACATCTGTAGGTTTTATCATTTAAATTGCTATTTTCCTCCGCAAGTTTCTTTGTCACTTTATGTCCCACTCACGTAAATATCTCTTTACCTCCTCTTAAGAGCACTTTTAGTACAATGAAATCACTGAGTTAGCTATTTTTTGTTTCCCTAGTCTCAACATCAAAATCATGCACCTCCATTTTTTCAGAACCCAATATTGTTTCCAGAAGTTGTTTCATTAAAAGAAAAAGGAGCAACAACAATTCCAATGACATGGCAATTTAGAAGTGAGTGTCTCTTTGTTTACCTCTAAGAACTTTAAGAGTACCTTAATGTTTTCTCATTTTAAATCAACGAAATAAGACATTACTAATATATATGCGTGTATATATACTTACTACATTCTACTTTGATAGTTTGCTTTTCTTAAAAAAATAAGTATTGGGCTGGAGAGATGGCTTAGCAGTTAAGTGCTTGCCTGTGAAGCCTAAGGATCCCGGTTGTAGGTTTGATTCTCCAGGACCCACGTTAGCCAGATGCACAAGGGGGCGCATGCGTCTGGAGTTCATTTGCAGTGGTTGGAGGCCCTGGCATGCCCATTCTCTCACTCTCCCTGCCTCTTTCTCTCTCTATCACTCTCAAATAAATAAATAAAAATAAACAACAAAAAATTTAAAAAAAATAAGTATTGACTGCAAATAGCAGTATTAGTAATTGTAGCTTTAAATAAAATAATATTTGAAAGGTCTTCATCAAATTTTAAATGCTGATATATTTTGTTTTTCAGAATCTAATAAAAACTTTCAATTATATAAATGTTGATTAGTTAGAGTCTAAGCCATTGAATCATAGTCTCCATTGGCAAAAAAAAAAAATAAAAAATAAAAAAATAAAAAAAAATTAACATGTTCTATTGATTCCTTCTCTCCCTTCTATTTTAATCAACAAATCAGAAGTATGTAGGGTGGTTCAAATTCCTTGATGTATTTAAGCATTTTGAGTTTTAAATAGCCAATAACTGTAACCACCCTTTTACCTAGAGAAGCAGATGCCTTAGGAATTACTGAATGTTATATAACACAAGCCAATGGCCAGGGTTCATTTGGATTTTAATAATTCAGAGCTAATACACTATAGGTAGAGCAGGACAGATGTATCTTTCCTGGCAACACAGGAAAGGTAGGCCTACAAGAATCATTTGGTTACTCTATAACATTTTAAAGAGTTTGATAGAACCTGCAATATCAATTATTGACACAGACATTGTGATTCCAAGGAAGAAGGGGTAAGGCAAGGGCAAAAGGACACATGTGATATATAAACATAAAGGGCAGTGTGGGATACAAGGATGGATGGAGGGAGAGGGAGATAGGGGTAAAAATCAACTTAAATTCTGTTCGAAAATGCCATAATGATCCCTAACACTGTGTGCTGAATGAAAAATAAAAAAGAAAGTCCCTTGCATTTCTATATGAACTATTCATATTTCTGTATGCTTTTTGTTGTTCTTTTAAAATATATTCTAGATCTACTAGCTCTTTTTGTTTAGGATATGAATCCTCTGGCTGTAATTAAAAACTAGAAGCATTTTCAAAAAATTGTATTTGTAATAAACATATCGAGAAAATTGCAGGAAAATGGAAGGAGCTGGAAAAGACAATACTAAGGTACCTATCCCAGAGAGACAAAAATCATATGTTCACTCTTATAAGTGGATCATAACTGGAAATATTTATCTATGGATAAATAAGGAATTATAAGAAAGAGTGCAGGTTTTGAAATTATAGAGGAGACCATAAGAAGAAAGAAGAGGTGTGGAGAAAGACAAAACAAAAGTTTGCATATGACTGGTAGGTGGTCTATGAATGAGATCAAGGGGGGAGGAAGTATAAGCAAAAGGGGGGAAAGGGAAAATGTATAGAAAATGTCATAATAAAACACAATCATTTGTTTGCTAAAAATGATGTATCCCACAATTAAAGTTAAGTCAAATGTCCATGAAAAAAAAAAAATCTACAGGTACAGAAATAGATCAGTGGTTGCCGAAGTTTGGGAGAAGAAATTCAATTATACAGGGGAATTTTCTAGGGTAATTGTGATGTTCTAAACCTCACATGTGATGGTTACTTTACTTTATGAATTTGGTTTTTTTTTTTTAATTTTTATTTATTTTATTTATTTATTTGAGAGTGTCAGACACAGAGAGAAAGACAGATAGAGGGAGAGAGAGAGAGAGAGTGGGCGCACCAGGGCTTCCAGCCACTGCAGACGAACTCCAGACGCGTGCGCCCCCTTGTGCATTTGGCTAACGTGGGACCTGGGGAACCGAGCCTCGAACCGGGGTCCTTAGGCTTCACAGGCAAGCGCTTAACCGCTAAGCCATCTCTCCAGCCCTGGTTTTTTTCTTTTATTTATTTATTTATTTATTTATTTATTTATTTATTTATGAGTGACAGACAGAGAGAAAGAGGCAGATAGAGAGAGAGAATGGGTGCGCCAGGGCCTCCAGCCACTGCAGACCAACTCCAGACGCCTGCGCCCCCTTGTGCATCTGGCTAATGTGGGTCCTGGGGAATCGAGCCTTGAACTGGGATCCTGAGGCTTCACAGGGAAGCCCTTAACCGCTAAGCCATCTCTCCAGTCCATGAATTTTATTTTTTAAAAAAAATTCACTGTGTTATAACTTAAGGTGAATAAAATTGGTAGTATGCAAGTTATGCCCTCACCAAGTCATTAAAAATTAAAATCATAAAATAATCACCCACACATATTTGCAGATAACCCAAGAAAAGAAGCCATATTCCCTGGTGGAATATCCCCAAAGGGCAGGGAATTCCTGGACTTGTTTAATCAAAGGAAACAAAGATCCAGAATGATAAAGCTGAGAAAAGTCTGTGGGAGGGAACTAAGCATAATCTATGAATCTCTTCAGCCCCATTTCACAGACAAGCAGTAAGAAAATAGTTAGCATAGCACCTGCATTTTGGAAACCTATGCATGGTTTGTTTTCCTTGTGTAATATCCTTGGGATTTCAAGTCAAGATGACACAAGGATGCTGTGTGTGGTCCAGCTGTTCTCTGGACAAGCCAACCAGCTACAAGTGAGCTCCAGATTATCACAGCAAAGCTACCAACTCAAGCCATAGGCCACCAACAAGGATATGATCGAGTCAAAACCTACTTATGGATTTTTGAGGTGGCTTTGCTGTGCCCCAGTGATTGGTAGAGACTGCAGGTTTTTCACACTTGACTTACAAGTCTCCTGTTTTTGAAAAATGGTTGGCAAAAAATTTCCTGGCATGTCTCTCAAGCATTAATCACTTTCTTTTTGATTTTCTTACTCCTTGAGGACAACTAGCGTGTAAGGATTCATGATGTGCTTTTGTATGTAAACATCTGAGAGGCAGCTCTGTGCCTCTTCCAGTACTTAACCCAACGGACTGCCCCAACCTGGTTCAGTTCTTTCCTAAGGAGATTTGCAGCACAATGACTATAGAATTGTATTGGCTTCTGCAATGCATTTAGCAGGTTTGCTCAGAAATGCAAAAGATGTATAAATGGACACAGAGAGGACTCAATCATGGTCAAGTTATGTTCCTACTACATGTAGGTTTTGAAGGACAAATGTTTAAAAATAACTGCAAGTAGAAATATTTGCCTGTACTCTGTTTTAGGTTTAACTGAGGCATGATGCAACTCCAGGACAGATGTTCTGGTGGCATGCCTTAGAGACAGGTTTGAGGCACAGAATGTTCTTTATGATCTGTGCTATGTAAAATATAAACCAACATCCTGCTGTTTGACTCTGGGTACATTTCAATCTCCTGCTCCTTGATAGTAAAGGTGGGCTATGAGAGAAAGTACATGATGAAGGGGTGAATTAGAAGAACATGACTGACTTCTGGGGAAAGCCGCTTCAGTTACTAAAGTGCAGATAAGCCACCGTGAACATTCAGGAGTGATGGTGAGCACTCACCATCCGTGGATCTCAGGTTCTTGACAGGAAGGCTAACAGTGCCTATCAACTAATATGTCACCAACATTCCCATTGTTTTTAGAATGAAGAAGTGATACATCATTTATTTTTGTTGCTTTTTTTGTTCAAATATCACAAATATAAATTCATTTAAAATGATAAATTCATAGAACCATATTACTTTTTGATTTTTCAATTACTGTCCATACACTATAGTAAATACAATAGTACAAAATATGAATGAACCCAACATGGCTCGGGGAAATTTTGCGGAAGAGGGGGTGGAACGAATGTCAGAGACACATGTTGGGTCATGATATGCAGAGACATTTATCCTACCCATTAACTGTGGGCTAACTCCACAAGGCATGACCCATATACCTCAACAAGGAGGGGCCATGGGGAGGAGGTAGGTCATGGATGAGCCTAATATAATGGTACCAAACTGACTGTATTTGCTGAATACAAAACTAATTAATAAAAAAATGACCATCTGCAGAAAAGTACTTTGTCCTCAAATTTTGTGAAAATAAACATGGGAAACTCTCATAATTTAGAATGTGAAATGTTTCATTGAAAAAATGGAACCAGAAATTTTCAAAGTATAATAATTATTTTATCCACAGAGCATAAGATTGCTACTGATAATTTTGTTTCACTGAAAACCAGAGGTTTTTTTTTTTATCATAGAAGTATTGTTAAAAATTAAAACATAAATTTGTATTTTTCTTTTCAGAAAAAAATATGCAAAAAGGGAAAATAAACCTTATAATTCTATCAGTTAACATTTTCTGTTAATATCTCTTACCATGTATCCTCCTAGAACTTTAAAAATGTATATGTTTGGATAGATAAGAAAACCAAGAAACCAAGGTTTTATTCTTGGCTCAGTTTTAACGTATGATATTTTCCATTTAGCTACTTAGGACCATCATCTATCCATGAGAAGATGGGTTACATTATGGAATTTCCTGTGAAATAATTTTATTTTTTAAAAATACTTTATTTATTAGTTTATTTATTTGCTGTCAGAAAGAATGCCAGAGAAAAGAGAAGGGAAGGGAAGGAATGGTATGCCAGGGCTTCTTGCCACTGTGGATGAACTCCAAATCCATGCATCACTTTATGCATCTAGTTTCACATGGGCACTGGTTCATCAAACTTGGGATAGCAGGCTTTACATGCATGTGACTTTAACCAGTGGACAATTTCCTCAGCTCAATCATTTTCAAAGAAATACACAATTAAGGAAAAGTGAAATTTGTAGAGGATGGAGGGGAATTTTTTAGGTTTCCTTTTGAATTTATGCCTTGAAATTAATATGACCACATAGATTTTTCTTCACACAGCTTCCACCCATCTAAATAGCATATGGTTTCTTCTCTTCACTGCATGTTCTTCTATGCTTTGTGTTCTCTGTCTGTGGTTTGTGTTCTTTCATCAGAAGCTGCCGAATTCACTCTAATTCAGGATTAATTTTAACCTCACTGCCTAGACATACAGTTCTAACCTCTCATTGCTTTGTTCACATACTGGGATTGCTTTGGCCACATAGTTTCCTAAAGTAAAAGGCTCTTTACAATCATATTTAGGACCACATAGATATCATATAGTACTCCAGTGCTTTTAAGATTTGGATGTGAATGGTATGGAACATATGAATTAGGTTTCTTTCAAGAAACACATACATTTTCAAATTAAAGACTGTAGTGGACTAAACCCACAGGAAGTGATAACTATGACTTTATAGGATGATTTTTAGATTGAACAATGAGAAAGACTTTGAGGGAATTTGGTGGTTTAATTGTGCTTATATTCTTATATTCTGTTTTACATCTGCATTTTAGAAGGGAAAATGTCAAGTCCTTTTTAGGTTTTGGTGAAAATCATTTCAAAATACCTGTTTTACTGGGAGCTTTCTTCCTCTGTGTTCCTTCTGTTACCAGTGCCAAGAATTAAGCATGTGCCCTGCATGGGTGGCAGCAGAAGTAGCAGTACTGTTAGCTTAAACTAATAAAGCCTGCAAGGCCTCTAGACTAGCATTCAAACTGTGCTTCCTTCCCTCAATGTAATACCTGTTATTGCCCTACATTTCTCATTACTGTTTCCTTCAAGTTACCATAACAATCTGTACACAATTCTGTTTTAGAATCCTTCAAATTGCTCTATAACTAGCTGTTTATGTGTATTCAATGCATATAATTTTTGATAGCAGGAAACACAATTTCAGCAACTTTCTGTCCCTAGGAACTAGAACAGTATGATAAAAGGCCTTCAGTAAATTTTTACTGAATGAGTGAAAGCCATTCCAGCCATGGCCATCATTGAGTAGACAATGTGCAATAAGGTAGAAAAACTGATCTTTTGGAAACCAGTGAGATCTTTCCAACTATAATGGAGTAGATTAACCAATATTCTTTAATAAAAGATAACTTAATCTGCTAGTGGGATGTATAGGTGTGTGTTGAACTAACCTATAGCTTCCTTTGTAATGTAAGTGAGCTATTCTAGCAGTATATGTCTAGATGTGATCCCCTGGCACATTCTGGCATGGCATTAAGAGTTTTCTTTCATTTCACCACTTCTTAGATGTTCTTGGAACCTCTATTATAAAATAAATTACCTAGTGGCATTGGTCTTCTCATATTCCCTTCTGGAAGGCTGGCAGAATAAATGTACGCCTCCTGAAGAGAAGCCTGTGCATTTGATTAGACCAGCCCAAGTCAGCATAGCAGAGAGAATCTCATTCAGAGTCCAGAGATATTCTCTGAATGAATAACTTGTCAGTAGCAGTAAAGAACAACCCTAGCTTCCTCAGAGTCACTAGATCCAAGAAGTAGTGCCAGATATGTAAAATGATATGTTTCCTAAAGTCTTGGAGGGGGAACAAGAGATAGAGAAAGTTCCTACCAAGATCTTAACTGCAGAGGTTAGGAGACCTGGTGGAGGTTGACAGATCCTCGCCCAGGAAAGAAGCGCTACGTGGCAGTAGGACACTACTAGCAACCTCGTCTCTGGCCTGCCATTTACAACTTACAAGACACATTCTCATAATTTTTACCAATTAAGGGACATATTTTTAACAGTTCTTACTACATATGGGATAGATGCAAAAGAATCAGATTTCAGGAATCATAGCAGAAAAAAAAAAACTTCAAGGAAACTGTATTCAGCCTTTGAAATCATAAAAATCAATGACATTATGTTACTTACTTTATCATTATAGTTTTAAGGAGCCCAGCAAATACAAGTGGTTCTTATGAAGTTTAAAACAGAAATCTTATTGGAAGTTTATATTACAATGCTTGACATACAAAAGTATATAAATATATAATCAGCCCTCCATAACTGTAGATGGGGTCAACCAGCCATATATAAAAATATTTTCAAATTTATAAACTCGCCATGGTTGTGTACATCTATAATTCTAGCACTCAGGAGGCTGAGGCAGGAGAATCTCAACTTTGAGGCCAGCCTAGGCCAGCATAGAAAACTTTTTCTTAATTAAACAATCAAAAAATGTCTATATTGAACATACATAAACATTTTTCTTTTCTTTCTTTCTTCCTTCCTTCCTTCCTTTCTTTCTTTCTTTCTTTCTTTCTTTCTTTCTTTCTTTCTTTCTTTCTTTCTTTCTTTCTTTCTTTCTTCTTCTTCCTCTTCTTCTTCCTCCTCTCCTTCTTCTTCCTCTCCTTCTTCTTCTTCTTCTTCTTCCTCCTCTCCTTCTTCTTCCTCTCCTTCTTCTTCTTCTTCTTCTTCTTCTTCTTCTTCTTCTTCTTCTTCTTCCTTCTCCTTCTCCTTCTCCTTCTCCTTCTCCTTCTCCTTCTCCTTCTCCTTCTCCTTCTCCTTCTCCTTCTCCTTCTCCTTCTCCTTCTCCTTCTCCTTCTCCTTCTCCTTCTCCTTCTCCTTCTCCTTCTCCCTCTCCCTCTCCTTCTCCTTCTCCTTCTCCTTCTCCTTCTCCTTCTCCTTCTCCTCCTCCTCCTCCTCCTCCTCCTCCTCCTCCTCCTCCTCCTCCTCCTTCTTCTTCTTCTTCTTCTTCTTTTTGGTTTTTTGAGGTAGCCCAGGCTTACCTGGAATTCACTATATAGTCTCAGGGTAGCCTTACACTCATGGCAATCCTCCTACATCTGCCTCTTAAGTTCTGGGATTAAAGGCATGCACCACCATGCTCAACCATAAGCTTTTTTTTTTTTCTTATGATTATTCCATAAACAATATAGCAAACAACTCAGCATAGCATTTACATTGCATTATGTATAAGTAATGTAGAAATGATTTGTTAACTTTTTTAGCTCCTTGTTTTTTAGTGTATTCTATTGCAAAAAAATTATTAAAATTAGAGCCAAATATGCTGAAGGTTATAACATCCAACTGAACCCAAGAGACTCAGGGCAACACACAGGTGTCCGGTGTCCTGAGCATCACATTATGCTTGTGCTTGTGGGTGTCATTGTTGGCCATCCTGAAGGTTTACCAAAACACGAGATGTGCTCAGGAGAACACACATAAATGACAACCAAGTTCTACACCATTGTGTAGAAAAGACTTGAGCATTTGTGGATTTTAATACCTAGGGATAACTATCATGTCACTGGTTTAATGACTTTCTGGGGCATGCTTATTTTTATTTTATTTATTTATTTGAGAGAAGAAAAGAGAAGAGAGAGAGAGAGAAAGAGAGAGAGAATGGGCATGCCAGGGCTTTCAGCCACTGCAGACGACCTCCAGATGCATGTGCCACCTTGTGCATCTGGATTATGTGGGTCCTGGGGAATCAAAACACGGTCCTTTGGCTTTGAAGGCAAGCACCTTAACTGATAAGCCATCTTTCCAGCCCTGTGGGGCATGTTTAATGATTCCCATCCCAAATTAGTTAAATATGAGCAGTTTTTATTTGGAAAACATTTCATTCTAGTGAAACCAAATCTTCAACAATGATTTTTGCTTTTGGTCTTCATGGATACCTACTTGCTATATAACAATTTCTCTAGGTCACTGAATGCTTTCTTTACTCCAGAGACATAAAGAGGGATTTAAACCCTTAGTGAATCCACCAAACTCTGTAGAAAACATTTTCATTTCTATTTAATGGGTTATGTTAAATCTATGAAAAACACCTGTTTACCATGAAGTTTATGGAGATGACTTTAGTCTATTCAAAATGGCCATAGATTGGGTAGGTTGGAAATAATAGAAATATATTGCTTACAGCATAGAGGCTTGGAAATCCAAGATCAAGGTACCAGCAGAGCCAGTGTTGGCTGAAGGCTGCTGTCTGTTTGCAAGATGTGATTCTCACTATGGGTGGAAGGCAAAAAAGACACCTTCCTTTTATGAGGGCAGTACTCCCATCCATGAGGCTTAGGCCCTTATGTCATAAATCACCACCCCAAGGTTCTACTTCCTAATGCTGTCACCTTGGAGTTTAACTTCCAGCATCATCTGACTGTGGGAAGAGCACATGCATTTCAATCATAGCAAAGCCAGTAATATATCTGGCTTCCCTCTATGCTGAATGTTTTGTTGATTGGAGGCAATAAAGGCTATCCAAATCAGTTTTTGCCCATAGTACTCTCAGAACTATAACAGATGGACCATTTCTATGCTCATCCAAAAGGACTAGAAATGGCAGGCCCTATACCTGTCATTCCCCCACAACTTCTGCCAGGTGCACCTGAAAACAGCAAGACTCTCCTCACATTCCAACTGAGCATGGGGCAGCTCTCTCTCTCTTTCTCTCTCTGTTTCTGGGAAGGAGTTCATAGGAGTCACACTCATCTCCTTTCTCCTGTCATTACCTTTTCCTTTTAGGACCACATTCCCAAGTTATCCCTCCCTCTCACCCCCTTAAACCCAAGCTCCTCCAGGTTGGTATGAATAGCTTCCTTCCTTACAATGCTAGAAGACACTGACATCCTTTTAAAGCACTATGTCACACAACCTCTAATTGTCAGGCATCTTGACACTGGTAACAGATGGTCTCTCCCATTCCAAGCATTCTCCTCTCCTTCTTTAATAATTCTGTGTATGACATAAGGGTGGCTAAAATAAGCAATATATATGTGAATATCTTTCAGGCAAGGTGGCAAATATGGATGGATAATTTTATTTTCATTTTTATTCACAAACTTTATATGGGTACATCATTTGTTTGTTCCTACTTATCCCTCGTCCCTGCCCCCATTCCTCTATTCCTCTGGGGATCCTCTTCCATGGGGTTACAGATAGTCTCCATGGGGTTATGTGATATGCATTGTAGGACCAGCAGTTGTTTTGTTTTTTTTTTTTTGTGGGTGGGGGAATGCCTCTGGGCATGATGTTTTTCTGACTCTTATATTCTTTCTACTGCAAAATTCCCTGAGCCATGTTGGGTGGGTTTTAAATCTAATTCAGTGATGAGGTTTTAGGAGCCTCTGGATCTCTGCTTTGGTAAGTGTTGAGTATCCTCAGGGTCTGTCTCCAACACTCTGGCACTGATTATCAGGTTCACCACTGAAGCAGCTCACTTACTCATTTCCCCAATTCCTCTGTATTTTCATCTATGGCTTGGCTGAAATGTGAGGGATAGTTTATCTCCTTGGATCTCTACGTTTTGAAAAAGAAAAGAAGATTCTCCAAATGAGGGTGAAGTCAGCAGAGTTTAAATGGAATAAGCATTGTTAATTTAGGGGAAATTTTATATATGTAAGCCCTCTTTTCGCTAAGAACTACTGAGAGTTAACGCTAGAGAGCATAATCTTTGTCTCCATAGGATTCTGTCTGGTTCTTAATTCCAGACATGGGTTCCTCCACATTGAGTGTATCTCTTAGCCAATCAGAAATCTATTGGTTTACCCACCAAAGCTGTGTGCCACTACTGCACTGGCATGTACTTCCTGTCAGGGTGTTTGTTTATGATTAGCTTAGACCTCTAGGTGCTCAAACGTATTTTGGCCATTTTCCCCCAGTAGCTCATGTTGCACTTTCCAGCCATACACAGGTTAACTGTCTGGGGAGTGGCTTTCTTCTGAATTCCAGCTAGGTCTCTCCATGCTTTGTGTCAGCAGCATATGGTGTCTTCAGCAAGTGGGTCTTAGCTTTTGCCTCAGGTGGGTAATCAAGTGCTTTGACAGAAACCTGTCTTGTTTTGTAGATCTTGAGGTCTGACCGATCAATAGCACATTGTGGATTGCAACTGATTTCTGGTACTTGGAATTACAGTCCAGAGGCACCAACAACAGTAAAATAATAATAATAATAATAATAATAATAATAATAATAATAATGATGATGATGATGATGATGTTAGGCTTCATCCCACCCTTTCCAGTGCTATTCTTTCCAGGTACTCCCCTCATACTCCTGCTAAAGGCTATTAAATCTTTCAGTCTGTCTCCAGGGAAAAGGGTTTCTAAAGTACCAGTTCATTTGGATATAGTTTTGTGTTTGTTTTCCCCAACTCTCCCCTTCTCCTCTCCCCCCAAATCTTCCATCTCTAATGTCTGAGCAATGAGTATGTCAGCAACTCAAGGTGGTCCAGATCAGGAGCCACAAATGAGTGAGACCATGTGTCATTTGTCTTTATGTGATTGTGTGAGTTCGCTGAGACACCATAATCAGAGCCAATAGGTTACCCACAAAATGGAAAAAAAAAATTATGAGATATGCCACTGAAAGAGGCCTAATATCTAGAATCTACAAAGAACTCAAGAAACTAATGAATAAAAATCAAACAACCCACTCCAAAAATGGGGCCAAGAATTGAATAAGAAGTTCTCAGGGGAAGAAATAAAATAGGCTAACACACACTTAAGAAAATGCTCAGCATCTCTAATAACTAGGGAAATGCAAATTTAAAAAACTATCAGATTTCATTTTACCTCAGTAAGGATGGCTATCATTTAAAAATCAAATGACAACAAATGTTGGTAAGAATGTGGGGGAAAAGGAACCCTCATTCGTTCTTGGTGGGAATGTAAACTTGAACAACCACTATGGAAATTAATTTGGAGATTCCTAAAAAGGATGAACACAGAGCTACCAACAGATCCAGTTATCCCATTACTGGGCATCTGTCCTAAATGCTCCATGTCTCCTTACAGAGATAGCTGCTCAACCATGTTTGTAGCTATTCACTTTTAGGTAAGAACTGGAATAACCCAGGTGTTCATCATTGGATGAATGGATAACAAAGTATATTTACATAATAGATTTCTACTCAGCAATAAGAAAAACTGCTACAGTGAAATTTGTAGAAAAATGGATATTTTTGTTGTTGTTGTTTTAGGATTTTATCCAGTGCTGTTTAATTTGAACAAGTCTTTGTATGAAATTTTTATGTAAGTTCTGAGAATGATATAACTTGAGGTCAGTAGCACTACCTTCTTTTTTCAAGCTTCAGTCTAACATGCTTTCTACTGGCTATATTTTACTAGCCTGGAGAAGCACATGAATTCACTGTACCCCGTCCTGCCACCTGTACACATTTTTCTATTAATTAGTTTTGTATTAAGCAAATACAGTCAGTTTGGTACCATTATTAGGTTCATCCATGACTTACCCCCTTCCCTTGGCCCCTCCTTGTTGAGGTATATGGGTCATGCATTGGGGAGTTAGCCCTCAGTTATGGGTAGGATAAATGTCTCTGCATATCATGACCCAACATGTGGCTCTGACATTCTTTCCACCCCCTCTTCCACAAAAATTCCCTGAGCCATGTTGGGTTCATATTTGGTGTGCTTCAGTGATGAGGTGTTGGGGGCCTGTGGGTCTCTGGCTCTCTGATTTGGTAGGAGTTGATTTTTCTCTGTGTTGATCTCCTTCACCCTTGTGCTGGTATACAGTTCACCAGGAAAACCACACCCTTGCTTGTTTCACCAATTTTTCTTAGTTTCAGCCAGGGCACTTTTGAGGTATGATGGTGTGGCTCTCTCCTTAGGATCTACATCTATCTGAAAAGGAGAAGCAGATTCTCCAATGGAGAGTAAGTTATCACCAGGACAAATGAGATAACCCTTACTTTTTAAATTGAGAATTTAATAAGTGTAGGCTATCTTGTAGCCCATGATTGATGGTGGCTTGATAATGGAGAGCAGGCTTATGTTTGTATATGGTTCTGACTTGATTCCCAGCTCCAGATATGGGTCTTGTACCACTCACGGGATCAGTTAGCCAAATCAAGAGCATTTGTTTCCCCACCATGTCTGTGTGCCACTATTGCACTTCTGTGGACATCACAACAGGTTATTTGCTAAGTAGGTTAGATGCTTGAACAGATATTGGTCATTTTCCCCCAATTGCCCATGTAGCACCTTCTGGTACTAGACTCGCTGACTGTCTGGGGACTGAATCTCTTTGAGCTTCCAGCCATGCCATTCCATTTTATATATCAACCACATAAGGTGTTTTCAGCAGTAGGGTCTTACCACTAACCTTTGGTGGGTTATAAAGTATTCAGACAGAAATCTGTCTTTCTTTTAGGAAACCTTGTAGATCTCTCTGATCAAAAGCTCATTGTGGATGATAGCCACATGATGGTAGTGGGAGTGACAGGTCAGTGCCCACTAGGAAAAGGAAGAAAAAGATAACTAAGATATAAGAATTAGAGAGAAGAGAGAGAGAGAGAGAGAGAAAGAATGAGAGAGAGAGAGAGAGAGAGAAAGAGAAAGAGGGGGGGAAGGGATGGAGGGAAGCTGTAGAAGATTAAGTTTGGTCTTCATCATACCCTCTCCAGTGTCTTGTGGCTCAGGTGTTCCCACTAAGGGCCTGGTGAAGGTTCAGCCATTTGGTCAGCCTTTTAGGAAGTAGAATTTTATGGTACCATTGCCATTTGGGTTTAGATTTGTGTTTCCCACCCATCCATTGTCCACCCCTCGCACCCTACCCATCCTATTGTCTAGTCCATGAGATGCTTGCTGGGTATGTAAGGCATCTTAGGTAGCTCAGGTTGGGTGCTGTAGATGAGTGAGACTATGTAGCTATTTTTTTTTCTGTGATTGGCTAACTTCACTGAGAATGATCTGTTCCAGGTTCAACCATTTTTCCTCAGATTTCACTGTGCCATTTTTTTTCCTTTTGCAGTATAGAATTCCATTGTGTAGATATACCACATCTTAATTATCCATTCTTCTAGTGATGGACATCTGGGTTGATTCCAGCTCTTAGCTATTATGAATTGAGCCACTACAAACCTGGTTGAGCAAATCTCTCTGGCCTGTGGTTTGAAAGTTTTAGGGTAGATGTGCAGTAAGGGAATAACAGGGTCTGCTGGTATCTCTACAGTCAGCTTTTTCGGGAGTCTACATATTGCTTTCCAAAGTGGTTTTACCATCTTACATTCCCACCAATAGTGGATGAGTGTTCCTATTTCTCCACATCCTTGCCAACATTTAATTTCATTTGACTCTTTGATGTTTGCTATCCTTATTGGGGTAAGGTGGAATGTCATAGTTGTTTTAATTTGCATTTCCTTCATAATTAGGGTTGATGAACATTTTCTTAAGTGTGTGTTTGCCATTTGTATTTCTTCCTCTGTGAACTGCCTGTTCAGCTCTTTCCCCACTCTGTGAGTGGGGTGTTTGACTTTTTACTGTTTAGATTTTGAGTTCTTTGTAGATTCTACAGATTAGGCCTCTGTCAGTTGGATATTCAGCAAAAATTTTCTCCCATTCTTTTGGTAATCTATTGGCTTTGCATATTGTATGCTTGTGTGTGAAGAAACTGTTCAACTTCATGTGATCCCATTGTTTAAGTGGTTGTTTAAGGCCCTGTGCTACTGGGCTTTTGTTCAGGAATTCTTTTTCCATTCCTATATAATGCAAAATTCCTCCTATATTTTCTTCCAGTAGTAGCTTAATTGTATTGGGGTATTTGATCCATTTGGACTTGAGTGATGTGCATGGCAAAATGTGTGGATCAAGTTTCAGTTTCCTGCATGTGGTTATCCAGTTTTCCAGCACAGTTTTTTGAAGATGCTGTCTTTTTTCCAGCCTATATTGTTAGGTCCTTTGTCAAACATCAAGTAGCTATAGTTGCTTGACCCAAAGTCTAGGTCCTCAAGTCTATTCCATTGGTCTATACTCCTGTGTTTATGCCAATACCATGCTATTTTTAATACTATGGCTTTGTAATATAGCTTTAGATCAGGTATGGTGATGCCTCCAGAGGTATTTCTTTTGCTGAGGTTATGTTTGGATATGCATTGCGTTTTGCCTTTCCATATGAAATTTGAGATCATTTTTTTCTATCTCTGTGAAGAGCACTGTAGGGATTTCAATTGGAATTTCACTAAATCTGTATATTGCCTTTGGTAAGATTTCCATCTTCATAATGTTAATTCTGCCTATCCAGGAGCATGGGAGGTCTTTCCATTTTCTCAAATCCTCCTCAATTTCTTTTTTGAGTGTTTATGTTTTCGTTGTATAGATCTTTCACTTCCTTGGTTAACATTATCCCAAGGTATATTTTTGTTGCTATTGAAAATGGACCATGCCCTTTATTTCTTTCTCTGTATCTTTGTCATTTGCGTATAGAAAGGCTACTGATTTTTGTGCATTGATTTTGTATCTTGCTACTTTGCTATAGGAGTTAATCACCTTCAGGAGTTTTGGATTGGAGTCTCTCAGGTCTCTTAAATATACAATCATGTCATTGGTGAATACAGCTAACTTAACTTCTTCCTTTCCAAATTGTATTCCTTTTATTTCCTTTTCCTGTCTTATTGCTTAAGCTAACACTTCCAGTACTATATTGAAAAGAGGTGAGAGTGGACAACCCTGTTTTGTTCCTGATCTTAATGGGAATTCCTCCAGTCTCTCTCCCTTAAGTATTAATTGGGCCTTAGGAGCTCTGTACATATATGTGAAGATATGAACCAACCATGCCAATTCTCTCCAATGTTTTGATCATGAAGTGAAGTTGTATCTTGTCAAAGGCCTTTTCTGCATCTATCGAAATGATCATGTTTTTTTTTTTTTATGTTTAACCTTGTTTATTTGGTGTATTACATCAACAGATTTCCATATGTTAAACCATCCTTGTGTTCCTGGGATGAATCCCACTTGGTCAAGGTGGATAATGCTTTTGATGTGATGTTGGATTCAGTTTGCGAGGATTTTGTTCAGGATCTTTGCATCGAAGTTCATCAGGGAAGCAGGCTTGTAGTTTTCTTTCCTTGTGGTATCTCTGCCTGGTTTTGGAATTAGGGTGATACTAGCTTCATAAAAAAGACTTTGGTAGCTTTCCCTGTTCTCTAATTGTTTGTCACAGTTTGAGGAAGATTGGTTTGAGTTCTTCCATGAAGGTTTAATAGAATTCAGCTGAGCAGCCATCTGGTCCTAGACTCTTCTTTTGGGGGAGGTTTTTTATTACTTTTTCAGTCATCATGAGTGTGATGGGTTCATTGAGAAGATTAATCTGCTCAGAGTTTAGCTTGATAGATGTTATGCATCCAGGAATTTATCCATCTCCTCTATATTATTCAGTTTTGTGGAGTAGAGGTTTTTGAAATAAGTCCTGATGTTTCTCCCAATTTCACTTATGTCTGTTGTGATCTCTCCGTTTTCATTTTGAATTTTGTTAATTTGAAGCTTCTCTCTCTCTCTCTTTTTTTTTTTTTTTTTGCTTGATCAAATTCACCATAGGTTTGTCAATCTTTCTTTGTTTTTTCAAAGAACCAGCTGTTTGTTCTGTCAATTGTCTTAATTGTTTCCTTGGTTTCCAATTCATTATTTTTTGCTCTGATTTTAATTTTTTCTTTCCTTCTGGGGCTCTTTGGGTTGGATATTTCTTGCTTTTTCAGAGACTAGGTGGATGGTTAGGTTATTGATTTGGGATCTCTCTGTCTTTTTTATGAAGGCATTGAGTGCTATGAATTTTCCCCTGAGGACCACCTTCATTGTGTTCCTTAAGATTTGGTATGATGATGTGTTCTCATTGTCATTCAATTATAGAAATTTTGCAATTTCATTTTTTATTTCATCCACTCTCCATTTATTTTATTTTATTTTATTTTTTTATTTGAGAGCGACAGACACAGAGAGAAAGACAGATAGAGGGAGAGAGAGAGAATGGGTGTGCCAGGGCTTCCAGTTTCTGCAAACGAACTCCAGACATGTGTGCCCCCCTTGTGCATCTGGCTAACGTGGGACATGGGGAACCGAGCCTTGAACTGGGATCCTTAGGCATCACAGGCAAGTGCTTAACCGCTAAGCCATCTCTCCAGCCCAACTATCCATTTATTATTTATAAGTGCGATGTTCATTTTCCAGGTGCCATTGGGATTCTTGGTGGGTCTTTTGTTGTTGATTGCTAGCAATATAGCATTGTGGTCTGATATCATGCAGGGAATTATGTCAATCTTCCGAAATATGTGGAGGCAGGCTTTGTGACCCAGTATATGGTCTATTTTAGAGAATGTTCCATGGGCTGCTGAGATGAATGTGTAGTCTGTGGATTTGGGATTGAATGTTCTGTAGATGTCTGTTAAGTCTATGGTTTTGTTGAAGTCTCTTACTTCCCTGTTTAGTTTCTGTTTGGATGATCTGTCTATTACTGAGAATGGTATGTTGAAGTCCCCAGCTATGATGGTGTTGGTGGTTATTTCTGTTTTATTGTCAAGTAGGCTTTGTTCTATGAACTGTGGTGCCCCTGTGTTTGGTGCATACAGATTTATGATTGTAATATCCTTTTGATGGATCATTCCCTTGATAAGTAGGAAGTGGCCTTCTTTGTCTTTTTCGATTATTTTTGGCTTGAAATCTATTTTACCTGAAATTAATATAGCTACACCTGCTTGTTTCTTATTCCCGTTTGCTTGGAATATTGTTTTCCACCCCTTCACCCTGAGGTCTCTCTTTTGTGGTGAGGTGGTTTTCTTAAACTAAAGATTGAGGTGTCTAATTTTTTGATCCATCCTATTATCTTGTGTCTTGTTGGGTGAATTAAGGCCATTAATATTTAGGGTAATGACTGTGAGAATTCATTTGATCCCTGCCATGTTGTGATGGTAGATGTGGGTTGGTGTTTTCATGGACTTTGAAGTTTTTTGTGCCTACTCTGAGTTTGGTTATTGTGATCTGCTTCTTGTAGCCATTTGAGTTTGATTATTTGTTTCTTCTCTGTGGAGAAATTCCTAAAATACTCTATGTAGGTTTGGTTTTGTGTTCATGTAATTGTAAAGCTGAGTTCTGTCATGGAAAGTTTTTCTTGCACCATCTATTATGAAGGATACCTTTCCTGGGTAGAGTAGTTTGGGTTGGAAGTCATAAGTTCTTAGACTTTGCAGTGTTTCTTTCCTGGCCCTTCTAGCTTTCAGGGTTTCCATTGAGATCTCTGAAGTAATTCTGATGGGGTTACCCTTGAAAGTGGTGTGTTGTTTTTCCTTAGATGCTTTTAGGAATTTCTCTTTGGTGTCAGTGTTTAGAGTCTTAATGACAATATGCCTTGGAGAGTTTCTCCTTTGGTCCAGTCTGTTTGGCATTCTGTTGGCTTCTTGTATCTTGATGGGCCTTCCTTTTAAGAGACTGGGGAAGTTTTCTTCAATTATTTTGTTAAATCAGTTCTCCATGCCTTTGGTCTGAATTTCTTTTCCTTTTGGTATTCCAATGATCCTGATATTAGGATGTTTAAGTGTATGCCACAATTCCCTCCTCTTCTGTTCACAGAAAGTTGAATTCATGAACTGTTTCTTCCATCTTGTCTTCCAATTCAGAGTTTCTATCCTCCACATGGCTGACTCTATTCTTGAGAGATTCCAGAGAATTTGGGCTTGTTCAATTATGTTTGCATTTTCTACTACTTTTCTATGTATAATTTCCATCCCTCTGTCAAGCTCCCTTTTCACATCATTTTCTTATTTTCTTGTTGATTCCTGCAATTCATTCTTGCAATTTTTTTTTTTTTTTTTTGGTTTTTCGAGGTAGGGTCTCACTCTGGTCCAGGCTGACCTGGAATTAACTATGTCATCTCAGGGTGGCCTTGAACTCATGGCAATCCTCCTACCTCTGCCTCCTGAGTGCTGGGATTAAAGGAGTGCACCACCATGTCTGGCTATCATCCTTGCATTTCTTTATGTCTTCATTTAGCATGGCCAGCTGATTTTTGAGGTCTTCTTTTTTGTCTCTCTTCCTCAAATCTATTAAGTGTCTTTGAGCTCCTATTTTCTTATGTATTCATTTTAATTTAGTGATGGCTGCATCCACATGATTATCAGTCCTTTGTTGCTTTTCTGCAAGTTGAACCAGTAGCTTGGTCAAGGTTGCATTGCTCATAGCTTCATTTTGAAGTTCAGATCCTAATGACTCTTCTATGTTTTGATTAGAGATGTTCACTGTACAACTGGGTGATCCAAGTGGATTTTCTTGCATTTGATTTTTCATGTTATTTCTTTTGCACTGTGGTTTGCCCATCACAGTGTGTGGGCCCTTAGGTGGGCATATCAACCTGGGCTCAAGCACAATGGGAATCTGAGGCAGCCTAAGGCAGTTGCCAAATAGCCTGGGCTTCAGCTCTCACTTGCCAAAACCGCCTGATCAACTGCCTGGCCAGGGCCCCAAAGTTGCCCGATCTCTCAAGTGGTAGTGTGCCAAATATGCCTGTGTTGGAGCTAGGAGGGACACTGAGGCACCAAGCACTAAATCAGCCCAAACTCTGGCATGGGAACACTGGGGCCCGGAAGCAGTCTGTGCTCCCCCACCACAGGAGAATGGCAGACGGAGGGTGTGTCAGACCAGTAGGGGATGGCACCTGAACTGGTGCAAGCCACAGACACCGTCTCAGCTTGTGTGGCAATTGCTTTGGGCCTGCCCTCACTGAACATGTGGCAGCTGGAGCAGTAAGTGATCAAGCAGGCAAAGAAGTCTAAGCTTCCACAGGCAGGGATGGGAGCACAGGGTGCCACCATGGATATGGTGGCTCCTTGGGGGGAGGAGTGGGCTACCTGCTCATGATGGAATCAGCAATTCCCTGCTTATGCCTGGACCCAGAATGGAGCAGTAAATGGGTGAGTGGGCAGTAAGTGGGCAAGTGGGTGGAGCAGTCTAAGCTTCCACATATAGCGATCGATTGGCACATGGCGGTGCTGTGGATACAGTGGCTACTTGGGGGGAGGGATGGACTACCTGCCTGCAAAGGAAATCAGCTATTCCCTGATCCCCCCCTCCCCCGCTCTGTGCCCTCACACTGGAAATCTATTGGAGATTGTTCTCCCCTAAAAGACCCAGTGAACCCTTAATATCTTGCCTTTCTTTCCCCCAGATTTGCAGCACAGCTAGGTGGTCACCATTTTGGCCAGAAGTCCCCCTGGATAAGGTTTTAATACATACATACATATATATATATACATATACATATATATATATATACATACATACATACATACATACATACATACACACACACAAACATATACATATACATATACATATACATATACATATACATACATACATACATACATATATATATATATTTGGTGTTTTTTTGTTTTTCACTGTAGAGTCTTACTATAGCCCAGGCTGACCTGGAATTCACTATGGAGTCTCAAGGTGGCCTCGAACTCATGGCAATCCTCCTACCTCTGCCTCCTGAGTGCTGGGATTAAAGGCATGCACCACCATGCCCAGCTAAGGTTTTAATATTTATCTCATAACTAAACTTTGCATATTTCCCACATTTATGTTTGTGTTAGTCCATTGGTATTGAGGCAAAGGTTAGGAGAAGAAAGGGAAGGGGAAGTGGCTCCAAGAATCACCAGCTATTTTTACATTGTTGAGTTCTGCTGGAACTCAGAGGCCCTGGTCCTGGATGTGCAAGGCTGCAAGGATGCTCTCCACTCAGCTCTCCTTTTTTGCTGATATTTATCGGATATGCATGGTCAATGGGCTAAGCTTTTTCTCTCCCTGCCAGTGGGCATTCACAACCCTTCCAACTTCCATTTTACCATAATTAAAATAATTCTAATCATCAAGGGACATATTCCTTTTTGTAAAGTTAGTTTATTCGATAAGGTCATTGTATACCCATTACCTGCTGAGAAGAAGACAATTTGAGCTAATGATCACATTTAATTAGGAAAGAAAGGAAAAGAAGATTTAGCTCCTCAGGACAGTGGACAAATAGAGTACTTAAAATTATTTTAGCAAAGCATTGATTTCTTTCAAATTAAAATATGCCCATAGGCTTTTCATGTTTTTTATATATAGGCAAATATTTTTTTCTGTTATTCAGTCTTTCTCATTTTGAACCAGTTGTGAGTTGACTTTTCCATTTATGTTGGAAGATGTTATATATTTCAGCATAATAATTGAGAATACTCCATAAGTACTTTAAATTTATGAGACTTTCTCTTGGGAGCTACTCTATAATCCTTTCTATTGTAATAACTGGGGAAAACACTGGTAGAATTCTGTGGAAAACAGTTATTGGCTTTAACTTCCCTATGTTCAGCTGCTTTATTATAGCTGAAGTCCCCCAAATTAAAATGCAAAGCTCAGCTTCTTGGCTGGGCTTACTTACTTAGCCTTAATAAAATATAATGCTCTGTTTCATTAATCAGAAGCACTAGACATAGTGCATGAATTTTATCTTTCACTTTGTCCATTGCATTTCAGAATGATGATAATAAGAAAGCCTTGAATTTGGCAGACATGGGGGATCTGTTGCCTTTGTTTCTCTTGTGTTCCATCCTATGTAAAATGGATTTCTCATAGAGACTACATACAGTAAGGAGCAAAACCTCCTATAATCCTCTCCTGTGGAAATCTTTGAAAAATAGAATAAACTTTTACTTGTGGTGTAAGTATACATAATTTTTGGCAGAATGTTTTAACTGACTTATTCATGTAACTGTAAGCTACACAGTCACTTAAATGGAGAGTTTTCCCTTAATCCTTGACATATTTAATTTATCACAACACATTGTTTTTGAACAAATGCAATGATTTTTATTACCTGGCTTATATGTAATAGCTTAAAATTACTCATATTTTGACATTCTAAGCACAAATATAATTTGAAACAACACATTTTTTTTTTAATGGATGCAGCTAAACAAAAATCAGGTATTATCTTCTTTTCCATTGTGAACTAATAAAACAGTTTCTAAAATTTGAGGAAACAAAATTAAATCAAGAAAATATATATAGTGTTTGTTCCCTCCTCAAGTTTCAATGAATGGCAATGAAATGTGATAACAGTGTGCTATTAAAAATAGTGTCTTTTCAAACAACCATGCCAAGTAAGTGACTGAACCATTTGCTTGTGCAAGATCGTTCTATGATCCCCATGTGAACCTGAAGCTGAACAACTGGACTGAATGCTGATGAGCACAGACAGGATAAGCAGTGGGAAGGGATGAAGGGAGGATAGTTTCTTATATATAATTCCAATCTTGGCTGTGCTGACTGCTGTGTAACCATCACTCTGTTGAGAGACTTCCCACACCACACTATGGGCAACCAAAAGCTCCCTACTGTTCAATCCTTACTCCTTATAGTGATTGCTTTATGAAAATCCTCACTTCCCACAGAAATGTCATATTAAACATGAATGCTTATGGATAGCATATCTACTTTGAGACTCACTCATCACACATATGCTCATACCCGTGGGGAGAGAGAGAGAGAGAAAGAGAGAGAGATATCAGTTAAAGTATGAGTTTCAGCTATACTTAGATTCAAAATCATAGTTACTTAGACTTTTACAATTCTTTTTGTTTATTTTTCTTGTAATTTTTTTATGAGGGAGAGAGAGACAAAAAGAGAGAATTTGTGCACTGGGGCCTCCCAGCACTTCAATCAAACTCCAGACATATGTGCCACCTTGTGCATATGTACAACCTGATGTGCTTGTCTCACCTTGTGCAAAGTTGAATATAGATCCTTAGGGTTCTGCAGGCAAGAACCTTAACCATGAAGCCATATCTCTAGCCTCTTGTTTTTCTTTTTTTAGTAGAGACTTCCAAGGTTCATTTGTTTTCATCAGATAAGGTTTATAGAAGTAATTAATCTGAAAATATTCCAGTTATACACAAACTACTGCTTTTAAGGAAATGTGCTGATCATTGTGCAACCATTTCCCTCTCCTGCCTCCAGATAAGGGAAGCACTGTTTTCTGTTCTATAGATATGCTTTCCTCAAATTTCCATATAAAGCAAATCAGAAAAGATGTGATATCAGTGGCTGATGTTATCTACACAAGACCTGCATATTAAGAGGATAAAAGAATGATGACATCATAAGAGATGAGAGACTATTCGGAAAGAAGAAGTAATTCAGTGGAGGGTGGATTTGGGAGAAAAGAGAGCATGGTGAGCAGGAACATACTATTTGTATGTAAGTCATCAATAAAAAGTTCTAAAAATTAGTTGTTTTAATTTGCATTTCCCTGATGTTTAGGGATGATGAACATTTTCTGAAGTGTGTGTTTGCTATTTGTATTTCTTCATCTGAGAACTGCCTGTCCAGTTCTTTGCTTCATTTTGTGAGTGGGTTGTTTAACTTGTTATTGTTTAGGTTTTTGAGTTCTTTTTAGATTCTATAAATTAGGCCTCTGTCAGTTGTATACCCAGCAAAAATTTTCTCCCGTTCTGTGGGTAATCTGTTGGTTCTGTTTGTTGTATGGTTGTCTGCAAAGAATTTTTCAGTTTCATGAGATCCCAATGGTTGAGGGATTGCTTACATTTCTAAGCTACTGGGATTTTGATCAGGAAGGCTTTTCTCATTCCCATATTAAGGAAAATTCCTATTTTTTCTTCCAGTAGTAGCTGAGATTTTGGTCTTATATTGAGGTCTTTGATATATTTGGATTTGATTTTTATGAATGGTGAGATGTGTGGATTGTTTCACTTTCCTGCATACAGGTATCCAGTTTGTACAGCACCATTTGTTGAAGATGCTGTCTTTGTCAAATATCAAGTAGCTGTAGTGACTTGACTCAAAGTCTGGGTCCTTGATTCTGTTCTGTTGATCCATAATCCTGTTTTTATGTCACTAACATGTTGTTTTTATTACTATGGCTTTGTAATATAGCTTTAGATCAGGAATGGTGATGCCTCCAGAAGTGTTTCTTTTGCTAAAAATATGCTTGGTTATCTGAAGCCTTCTGCCTTTCCATATGAATTTTGAGAACATTTTTTTTTCTATCTCTGTGAAGAATAATGTGGGGATTTTTATTGGTATTGCATTAAATCTGGATGTTGCCTTTGGTAAGATTTCCATTTTTACCATGTTAATTCTGCCTATCCAGGAGCATGGGAGGTCTTTCCAGTTTCTCAAGATTCTACCTTACCCCAGTAAGGACAGCAAACATTAAAAAAATCAGGGCTGGAGAGATGGCTTAGCGGTTAAGCGCTTGCCTGTGAAACCTAAGGACCCCGGTTCGAGGCTCAGTTCCCCAGGTCCCACGTTAACCAGATGCACAAGGGGGTGCACGTGTCTGGAGTTCATTTGCAGAGGCTGGAAGCCCTGGCACGCCCATTCTCTCTCTCTCCCTCTATCTGTCTTTCTCTCTGTGTCTGTTGCTCTCAAAAAAAAAAAAAAATCAAGTGAAAACAAATGCAGACAAGGATATGGAGAAATAGGAACCTTAATTCACTGTTGGTAGGAATGTAAGATGATGCAACCACTATGGAAAGCAATATGGGGAATCCTGAAGAGGTTGACTAAGTTACCAACAGACCCAGTGATTCCCTTACTGGGCATTTACCCTAAAACTCCACTCCTCAGTTCAGAGACATTTGCTGAACCATGTTTATAGCTGCTCAATTCATAATAGCTAAGAACTGGAATCAACCCAGATGTCCATTAGACAAATGGATAACCAAGATATGGTATGTCTACATGCTAAAATTCTACACATCAGTAAAGAAAAATGACACAATAAAATTTGAAGAAAAATGGTCAAACATGGAACATATAATGCTCAGCAAACTCACCCAATAACAGAAATATAATCATCATGTGGTCTCACTCATCTGTGGCTCCTAACCTGAATCTGCCTGAGATGTTGACATACCTAATGAGCATCTTGAGGACTGGAAAACAGGGAGGGTGGGATGGGGTGGAAGGGGAGGGTAAGGGAGTGGGGGACACAAAATTGGACCCAAATGGCAATGGTACCATACAATTCTACATCCTAAAAGACAGACTAAATGGTTGAACTTTCAACAGGTCCTTAGAGAGAACACCTGAATCACAGGGCCCTGGAGAAAGTATGATGAAAATTAACCTTAATTTTCTGCTGTTTCTCTCTATCCCTCTTCTGCTTATTCTCTCTATCTTTTACATTATCTATCTTTTTCTTACTTCTTATTTATTTATTTATTTTTTGGCACTGGCCTATAACTCCCAGTACCAGCAAGTGGTTAACATCCACAATGAGCTGTTGATCAGAGAGACCTACAAGATTTCCCAACAGAAGACATATTTCTGTCAGAGGATTTGATGGCCCACCAAAGGCTAGTGGTAAGACCCTACAGCTGATGACACCATATGGTTGATACAGAATATGGAGTAACCTGGCTGGAATCTGGGAGTCAGTTCCCAGACAGTTAGCTAATCTAGTGCCAGAGGTGTTACCTGAGTGGCTAGGGGAAACTGACCAACATCTCTCCAAGCAAATCATGGTCTAAGCTACTCAGTAGCAAACAACCTGACCTGATGCTCACCCAAGTGCAATAGTGGCACACAGCCATGGTGGGTAACTAACTGCTATTGCTCTGGCTAACTGATCCACTCAGTTGAATGGAATCCATAGATGGAGCTGGGAAACAAGTCAGAACCACATCCAAAACATGAGGCCACTCTCTACTATCAAGCTTCCAACAATTGTGGCTACAAGAGGGCCTACACCTATTAAATTCTCCCTAAAATAATAATGTTATCCAATTTATCTGGTGCTGAATTCACTGTCCATTGGAAAATTTGCTTCTATTTTTCAGATGGATGCAGATTCTGAGGAGAGAATCAGCCCATTGAACCTCAACAGGGCCCCAGCTGAAACCAAGAGTAATTGGGGAAATGAGCGAGAGTGCCCCTTTCTTGGTGAACCTGGTACCAGCACAAGGGTGAAGGAGATAAACACAGAGAACACTGAACTTCTACTAAACGAGAGATCCAGAGTCACAGAAGCTCCCAAGACCTCATCACTGAAGTAGTCCTAAAATGAACCCAACATGGCTCAGGGAAATTTGTGGAAGATGGGGTGGAAATATTGTTAGAGCCACATGTTGGGACATTATGCACAGAGACATTGCCTCTTACCCATAACTTATGGCTAACCCCACAATGCATGACCCACATTCCCCAATGAAGAGGGTCCTTGTGGATGGGGGAGGACAGGGAGGTGGCTAACAATGGTTCCAACATGGTTGTATACACACTGTGTACATAACTAATGAAAAAAAATCCTAAAAATATGTTTTTCACAGTTTCTGAATTTTGCTGTGCTCCGTCATTGAATTCTAGTTTCACCTCACTGTGGTCTGAGAAAATGTCTGATATTATTTTAATCTTAATTAAAATTTGTTTTGTTACCAGTGAACTACTCTGGTAATGTTACATGGGCACTCAAAATGCATATCCTGTTATTCTTAGTTGGAAGACTCCATTCATTTCTGTAAGCACCTCTTTTGAATGAATCTTTCACTTAGCATTATCTGTGTTGTGACATGATTCAGTAATTTGTGCCTTTTTACTACCAAATAATATTCTAGTATATAAATATGCTGTACTTAAAAATAATTTTCTAGCTGATAAACATTCCACTTATTTCTAGTGTTGGGTTCTATGTTTGTGCTGTTGTGGATATCTATAGGTAAATTTTTCGAAAGAATAGGTTCCTATGTCTTTGAGGAAATACTTAAGGAATAATTGCTGTGCCTTATTCTGAATTTGTAATTAACATTTTATTTAAGGACAGAAATTATCTTCCAAAATGTTGTATCATTGTAAATTTCCATTATCACAATTGGTGAAAGATGATTTCCATCACTTTATACCCTTGAAGGATTTCTTCCTTCCTGGATTTTGGTTGTGCATTTTGCAGAGGGTATACAGTGGTATTGCATTGTGGATTTGATTTAATATAATCTAAGGATTTTTGATTTTACAAAATTATGCAATATATTTATTGGACTTTTGTATATAAACTTTGGGGAATAGTATAGTTACCTCATTTTAATTTCCCTTTTAAAAAATATTTATGGGTAATAAACAAAGACATTTTCATGCATTTATATCATTCCATTTAGTTTTAATTTTTTTTCACGCTGCCCTCACCCATCCCATTCTAGCTTTCTTGCTGAACTAACTCTTCCTCTTCCTAAGTATCCTCTGTGCTTTCATGACACATAGATATTTCATTGTTCTTTTTACCTCCATACCTTCTCTTAAGTTCTCTACCTCCCTCACAAAGACACCCCTCCCCCACACACGCCACACACTTTAAATCTCGATTATACATATGAGAGAAAACGTGTAGTATTTGCCTTTCTGTGTTTGGCTTATTTTGCTATACACAATTGGCACCAGTTCCATCCATTTTCCTACAGTTTTTAAGGCTAGCTAAAATTCCTATGTGTACATGTTTCATGGTTTCTTTTTTCATTCAAGATGAATGTCTAGGCTGGTTCATTTTCTTCATTGTTATAAATAGTGCAGTAATAAACATGATGTGTACATAACTGTGTGGTATGCTGACTTAGAGTCCTTGAGGGGTATATCCAGGAGTGGCATAGCTGGGTGATAGGTAGTTTCTTTTACAGTGTTTGGAGAACCTTAGTGTTGTTCCATAGTGGCTCCAGTTCACATTCCCACATGCAGTGTGAAAGGTTTCCCCTTGACCCACATCCTTGGTAATATTTGTTGTTACTGGTTTTCTTAATGATCACTATTCTTACTAGAGAGAGATAAAATCTCAAAGTAGATTATTTACCAATTTTTAATGACTGCTGAAGTTGACAACTTTTTTCAAGTATTTATTGGTTATTTTTTCCTTTTGAGAATTTTCTATTCATTTTATTAATCTAATGATTGATTGATTTGAGGATGACTTTATTCAGACTTTTTTGCTTACACATGAATGTTATTATTACTATTATTATTATTATTTTCTTTTTTTAATTTTTTTTTTTTTTTGCTTTTATTTATTTGAGAGTGACAGGCAGAGAGAGAAAGAAAGGGAGAAAGAGAGGAGAGAGTGGGCGCTTCAGGGCTTCCAGCCACTGCAAATGAACTCCAGACGCATGTGCCTCCTTATGCATCTGGCTAATGTGGGTCCTGGGTAATCGAGCCTCAAACTGGGGTCCTTAGGCTTCACAGGCAAGCGTTTAACCACTAAGCCATCTCTCCAGCTCTTGTTTTTCAAGGTAGGTTCTCACTCTGGCCCAGGCTGACCTGGAATTCATTATGTAATCTCAGGGTGGCCTCAAACTCATGGCAGTCTTCCTACCTCTGCCTCTGGAGTTCTGGGATTAAAGTTGTGCAACACCATACCCAGCTTTGCTATGATTATTTTTGCTTGTTCTGTGAAGAATGACATTTGGAATTTTGATGGGGATTGTACTGAATCTATAGATTGCTTTCCTTAATATAGCCATTTATTAGCTCTGCCAATCTGTGAGCACTAGAGATTGTGTCTTCCATATCTTCTTCAAGTTCTTCAGTGTTTTCATTATAGTGGTCTATAATCTCTTTACTTATGTGTTTATTCCTAGGTATTTATTTTATTTTTGATTTATTGTGGGTGAAATTCCCTCCTCCATTTTTTCCCCTTGGTACGTTTATTATCGGTAAATTAATATAGAGAAGCTATTGGTTTTTGCATGTTGGACCTTGTAGTCTCTACTAATAGTTTTTATCAGTTCTAAAAGAATTATAGTAGGGTTTTGTGGAGCTTTTATATGGAACAAAGTCCTATGTAAACAGGGATAATTTCACTTCTTCCTTTACAACCAATGTCTTTTTTATTTCTTTCTCATATGGCTCTAGCTAAGATTTTTAGCTCTATATTGAATGAGAGCAGGGAAATTTGGCAGTCTCATATTATTCTTGGTCTTAGAGGAAACAATTTCTATTTTCCAACAATTAACATAATGTTGACTATAGGTTTGTTACATATAGCCCTTATGATATTGAAGCATGTCCTTTCTAGTGTTAGTTTATTCACAGCTTTTATCCTGAAGGAATAGTGAATTTTGCCAAAGGTCTTTCAGCAGGCTTATTGGCTATATGTATGTCATCTTTTCGGAATAATCTATTTAAGTCCTTTCACTTTTAAATTATTTTATTCATATATGTCCATATATTATAATTTGTTCCATATTATAATATACATTATAAAGTTCCTAATATATTATATTTTTGATGTAAGTCTTTTAGAAATATATGTTTTAAAATACTTTATCCCAGTCTGTGGTTTGTCTTTTAGTATTAATGATGGTTCTTGGAAAGGATAATTTTGATAAGGGCCAATTGATCAATTTCTCTCTTATTAATCATAATTTTATGGTCACATTTAAGAAATCTTTACTTATACCAAAGCCTCATATACTTCTGTCATATTTTGCAATTCCTACCATTTTAGTTCTCACATCTGGGTCAATTTGAGTTGTTTGTGTGAAATTATGTGGTATAAGGATCTTGGATTATAATTGCCATAATTATTTTATTATGAATATGTGATTATTATCTTTATTTCTTTAAAAATATATTTTCTCCTGTGAGTTGTGACTATTGAAAATGAATTTACCATAAATCTGTACTTCTGTATTTTGTATTAATTTCCACTGATCTCTTTGTCTATATTCATGCTAGCCTACTTCCTTAATGACAGTGGCTTTCCTGTAAAGTTTGAAATTGGCTAGTGAAAGTTCTACTTTCTTGTGCTCTTGTAAGTGTAGGTAAATTACTATCCTAATTTAGTTCTTCCACTGTAGGTACTGTTTAATATCCACCCCTGAAGAAAAAATATGAAAAGGTGATCATCTTCACCTGTGTAAATGTATCTAACTGTGTCACTGTCTCTTGTAAAAGATTAGCTTTTTCTGTGGAAAAAACCAGCTCAGTACTAGTAACATAAAAGAGCAGCCAGTTACTTAGTTGGAAATTCTGTGTGTCAGCAATTTGGCATGTTGCATAGCTGAACAATTCTCCTGGCCTCAGTCATGTGACCACAGTGGTCAGCTGTCAGCCACCTTGGCAGCTCTGCTTCTGGCACTTGACTGGATGTCGGCTGGGGCGATGGGGAGAACTGGGTCATATCCTTATCATCCATCAGGCCAGCCTGAACTTGTTCCCCTAGCAAAAGGGTGCCAAGAATAGCAAAAGGGAGGACCTTTCAAGACTGCTGGTATCTGATCGGCTAACTTCTTGTTGGTCACAGCAAATGACAAGTCCAAAACTAAATCAACTTGGGAGGGCCTGAAGGGATGCATGAGCAAATTGAAGGTATCATAGGGATTGGTGTGCCAAACTTTCTAATAATCTTTAGCTGCTATTTTGAATATCAGGAGAGCCATGATTGTAACTGTGAGTCAGCTATTTTGAGGCAGCAGTTTTCTGTAATTGGCATTTGGTGTGCCTCCGCTTATTATTCCAATTTTAGTACATGTGCTGCTAAAGTAAGCACAGGCCTCAGTTTATAAATCCATAGATTTTTAAGTCTCATCTGGTAGCCTTAGTAAATATAGGCAAATAAAATTATGCCTTATATTTTTCCTTAGGATCATAAAACTTTGAGGAAGCCAAATGAACCAAAAATTATTCTGATGTAAAACAATTAGGAACCCCAACTCTATCTTCCCCTAACTTTACATAATTTACTTTTTTGCATTTTTTGTTTTGTTTTTCAAGGTAGGGTCTCCCTTTAGCTCAGTCTGACCTGGAATTTACTATGTAGTCTCAGGATGACCTCAAACTCACAGTTGTCCTTCTACCTCAGCTTCCTGAGTGCTGGGATTAAAACTGTGTGCCACCAAGTCCTGAATTACTTTTAAAGGGTATAATTTAAGAGTTTTAGAAATTCAATTAGATCAAATATGGAGGTTGTATTTTGGAACCACACTGAAGGAACAGTCTCTTCACACAAATTCCAGTCACTAGAGTGTGTACTGATATTAGGATGCACTCTTCAGATTTACATATCAAACCACATATTTAATTTTTTTCTTGTAAAAACAATACAAGCAGTACTGGCTAGAGACAAAGGTTATTTCTAAACTCATTATAATCAAGATAACGATTTCATTACTACCTTTATTCCATTTGATATGGGTTATTCCCTTCTGCCATTATGATTTTGAAAATGCCTGAGATGTATTAGAAAATGGGTGGACTTCAAAGCAGAGAAAGACACTGAAATATGAGCGTGCAGCCCTGTAAGTAGAGTTGACAGGCTTCCCAAGTATAGAGCTTCTGCAAGTAATACTAGTACACTGGTCAGTATGTATGGATCGAACATACTCTTTGAGCCAACAGGGAAAATCAATCACCATTTACGTGTATATTAGATAACACAACTGAGCAATTGGTTTTGCACGTATAATCCATTTATATGTACAAGTGTTTCTGGATTATTATATTTTGCAAATATATGCAAGTATATGTACATTTATGTGTTTATGAATGGATGCATGTGCACATGCACATGTGTGCTTGAGCATGTGTGTGTGCATGTGAAGGGTGGCATGGCCTTCTTCAATCATTCTCCATCTTACTTTTTAACAGAACATCTCACTGAACCTGGAACTCACTGACTCAGCTGGATGATCTTGCCAGCAAGTTCTAGAATCCTGTCTGCCTCCCAGCCCTGGGACTACAGGCATGTGCCTCCATACTTACCTCTTATTTGGGTTCTGGGGATCTGAACTAAAGCCTTCATTGTGCAGCAGGTATTTTACCTATTGAGCCACCTCACCAGCCCTTGGATTATGATTTCATGAGACCATTATAATTAAATAAAAATGGTACTGTTCATTTGTATTGACTTATTTGTAATTATCTGTTCTATCATTGAGATTTATATGGAAGCTAAAATAGATGTTCTATGTAAACTAAGCAGTGAATTCAATTCCATGCACACAGTGCAACAAACCTCCTTATTTTTCCTTGACTTAACAAGTTTATTGACACAACTTTTATTCTGGGACATTATATTGGGATTACAGATATGGAATTGAACATGACAAATTTAAGTTACTGAAAATCCAAATCTCTTTAAGTACTGAATGAATCTCTTGGTGCTGATTGCCAGTGTTGCCACTGTCAAGGCTGTAGAAAGAAACTTCTGAGAAAGTAAAAGGAGTTTCTTTGGTCAGAGAGAGGCACTAAGTCACATCACCTGCAGGCATCAGATTTTGTTTAAATTTGTGCATGATGCAAGAAAGGTGATTCCTAACAAGGACAACCTGATTTCTTAATTAAATTAGCAGTGGAAATTTTATTAGCTTTACTTAGTGGAAAACAAGCCACAGAAATAAAGATAATGATTTAAGCACGCTAATCTGATAAGAAACACAATATGCATTGTCAAGAACTACTTTATAACATAGACTCACGAGCCCAACGCTAGAAAGCAAAGGACCCTATACATGGCACTCCCACCTGGAGATGCTGTGAGACAGCCAGACTGTGTGCTTGATAAATGTCATGAGATGTGTGGGTCACTACTGGATGATGAGAGCTTTGAAACTGTGACCACCCACAGTGAAGGGAGCAAAATCTACCATCAGCCTTTCCTCTAACAGAAGGACCTTAGCCAGTAGGGTCCCGCCTTCTCAAAGTTTCAAATATATTATCAATGTGCACAGTAGAAAGCTGGGAATCTTTCTCCCAACTCTAACAATGAAAGAATGTCCACTGGAGACATTTATCAAAGGACATTCAAATATGTGTTGAGAGAGATCTTGTTTTATGAACTATGAGCTAGTTGAAGGCTCATTTACAGGACTCAATTGCTTAATTTCAGTGTAGAATGACTTTAGCTTACAGAGGAGAGATGGCAACAGTGCATTGTTCCTCCATCATTACCCAGCCTTCCCCCATTTCCTGGTCTGTAAAATTTCCAATCACTGAAAGGGTAATCTGTCTCTGTCATTTTCAATGTGTATATATAATGTATTGTTTATGATGCTTTCATAATATTTAGTTAGTCATAAACCAACAGAAAATATTATAAAACTTCACTGAATAATAAATTAAATACAAATGGTACTGCTTATATTGACTTATTTGGCACTGGCTGTTTTAAATGTTTATTTCTTCAATGTGGATTAATTGGAAAAGTGTATTTTTCTTCAGTTTTGCAAATGTCAACACATAAAATAATAAAGTCACTTTAAGTGGCCAGTACCATAACAGAACATTATGGCTGTTTCAAATCAAATCATTTTTTAAAATAGGCATTTTATTGTCAACTTGATAGCACAGATTTCAGACACAATTGTGTCACCTCGGCCTATTGAAATGATTTAGTTCAAAATAAAACATTATCCACTATAGATTTTTCATTAAAAGTACTAAGAGAAAAAAAAATCTCATTCTTAAGGCTAGAATGCAAAAGGATAGCATGAACAATTGTCAAAACACATTTAGATTAAATTATTCCTTCACTCCCTTATAAGTATTTTGTTCATCAGATATAAATCACATTAGGTAGGATTCATTATTATAACTTATGACCTTCCAAAATGTTATATGAGTTCAATTTCAGCCAAGTTTTGTGTATATGGTAACACAAATATATATATATTTTTTTTTTTTTCAGTCAATGAGTACATGATGAGAACTGTATAGAGTGCATCGCTCTGTTCTTGGTATTGCTTCTAAGGAGTGTATTTGGTACAGTGGTTAGGAAACTCATCTAGATTTTTTAAAAAATTTACTTGTTTGTTATTTAAATGAGAGAGAGAATAGACATGCCAAGGCCTTCAGCCATTGCAAACAAACACTCCAGAAGCATGCACCACCTTGTACATTTGGCTTATGTGGGTCCTGGGGAATTGAACCAGGGTCCTTTGGCTTTGCAGACAAGCACCTTAACTGTTAAGCTATCCCTCTAGCCCTCATCTACATTTTTAAAGAGAGGCATTAATAATGTGTAATCAACAGAGAGACTTAACAAAATACCCATGACTTGGTGGAACCTTGGACCTTCCTGTAAGCTCAGAGTTTGTTTTGTTTCTTCATCCCTTCAACCCACCTACCTTAAATCCACCTGGAATCCATTAGTTGGGCTGCATAATGAACATTGGGTAGGGTGGTGACACAGTCCTGGTATACTGCTAGAGCAGCCTGAAATGCTCCCCTGTATAGACTGTGGTATGAGTTGAAGCGCTAAAGGAAAATCAGACCCCATTGAGGAGTGCTCAGAGCATTGGAGGGCCTCCTTGTGTACATGCTGAGGTTCTGGTGACCTGGCAACAGAGTGGAAGGGGAGGGAAAGAAAACCCCTGTATTCAGGATAATATCCGTGGCCTGCCCTTTTTACTGATCTCCATTGAATGCAAAGAACAGAAGCACAGGTTTTCAATGACTGCTGATGCCCTCTGTCTGAGGGATGCTAGTGAGATCCATCATAGATTGCTGTGTTGGTTAATATTGCTTGTCAATTTGGCAGGATTTAGAATAACATAGGAGCTAAATTTCTGAGATTCCTGAGAAGGAGTTTCCAGATTAGTTTAAGTGAAGTGGGGAGGCCAATCCTAGCTGTGATAACAATATTCCATGAGCTACATTTTAAACTATATAAAAGGCAGAATGTGAGTTGATCACCAGTGTCCATTTCTCTCTGCTCCTGACTGTAGATGAACTGCGGCTCACCACCTCCCATTCCTGCTGCCATGCCCTCCCTGCCAGGATGAGCTACTTCCTCTTAGACTCTAAATAAAAGAATATATGTAAGAGGATTATATTTTACTTGGGAAGATTTCTTGGTTTAGTGAGAATCCTCCTAACTTTTCTCACTTCATATTTCTCTAGTTTTTCTTTCCCTTGCTTCTTCCCTCCCTTCTCACTCCCTATCTTGAAAATATTTCTTTAGTAATCCCCACATTTGAGGGACTTGGTGACACACTGTAGAGGTGAAGGAGTTTCCTCCTGTGATCACAGTGTGATTGCTTACACCCATTACAGCCCAGAAGAAGAAAGACAACAACAAAGAAAAACTGCTTAAACTGTCACCAACAGTTTAGTATTCTCTCTACCTCTGGCCTATTGGTCACAATTAAATTAACCTCTTAATCAATAGTTGAACTTTCAGCCTCCACCCATTCCTTCTCACTTATATGATTCCTTTATAGACTAAGCACCATATGCCTCCTCTTCATTGACAGCTGTAAGTCTTCTCAGGGAAAATAAATGTCTTAAGCAAGTAGTTCCCTAAAGACTTTAACTGGGTATAAAATGGAATTTGTTTCTTTGATTTTTAAGTCTCAAAGAAGTCCTGTTTTCCCATTCTGTCCAAAGAGAAAACTACAATTTAGATATTTGTGTATAGTTTTTAATAAAAATTATGGAGTAGTATGAATAGGATTCCTCTTAAAGATTAAAATGTATTTTTAAGTTGGTAAAATGATGGTATGTATTAATTTGCCAAATTAATATATTGTCATAACAACACTAGGGAACTTATCACTATTCATCCTTAAAAAACATGTTATTTTGGGCAGAGGAGATGGCTTAGGGATTAAGCACTTGCCTGTGAAGCCTGTGGACTCTGGTTCAAGGCTCAATTTCCTAGAACCCATGTAAGACAGATGCACAATGTGGCGCATGCATCTGGAGTTCATTTGCAGTGGCTGGAGGCCCTTATGTGCCCATTCTCTCTCTCTCTTTCCCTCTGCACCCCCCATGCCTCTCTTGCTTTAAAATAAATAAATTTTAAAAAAAGAGAGCAAACATAGTGAATTCCAGGTCAGCCTGGGCCAGAGTGAGACCCTACCTTGAAGAACAAAAAAAAAAAAAAAAAAATTTAAAAAAACATGTTATTTTCTTTATGAATTGCTTTGTAAAAGACCTGGAACATCATGGTGCTTGACTAAAATGTGCTTTTAAATGAATTTCCAAATAATATGTTCTTCCTTTTGGTCTTTGTTCATTAAGCCTACATAGAAAGGACTAAGGCAACCACTCAGTAATGGCTCAATTGCTCTCTGTCTAAAGTGTTCACTACTGTTTCAAACAATAATGTGCCTATTGTCTTGGAAAATGCTAATTGTTAAATTGATTATAATATTCATGTTCCTGCTGAACTGTTAAACCCTGCACAATATACCATGTGGGATGGAGAGAAGCTTGTTGTTTGATGCTCCCCCTGCACAGACTCCCCCATCTCCATCAAGAAAGGGTCTCCTGATGTTCTGGGTGTTTTTCAAGATGGGAGTTCTTCAGGCCAGAAAGGGGCAGGACAAGATTCTCATGTACTTATTCTTTGTATTACTAAAGCTGCCCAATTTAACAAATGCTGAGCAAGGTGATTGCATTTTACATGTTTCTAATGCACTGTGAGATTACAACCGGGAAAGCCACAGAGCTAGAAGTTTGGGGAGCTACTGGTTCATGTTCTGCATGGTCACACCATGGCTTCTGGGTTATATCATCTACGAAGAAAGGACTGGACAAAATGAAACACTTCTGAGATCCTACTAGCTTGCCCAAATGTGGAACACCACCATGTCAAATTTCACGATTGGTACCTGTGGTACTTTGAATGTATGTCCTCCATAGACTCAAATGTTTTATTAAATCTTGTAAGTTGGGTCTCCAGCTGTCTGTCTGGAGAAAGTGTCACTGTAGGCACATCCTGGGGTTCAGCTCAAAGATATGTTTAGGGTGGATCTGAATTCCAGTCCAAACTTTTACAGAGAGGTGTGAGCTCTGTGGGTCCTGCTTGCTGCTTTTTGGTGTTTGCACATTGTGGTGGGTTTTCTTTCTGTATTGGATTTATTAATGGAAACCATCTTTCCCCATAATTAATGGAAGTTTCTATAGATCTGTAAGCTTGAAATAAATCTCTTCCTTCCATAAAATGGTTGGGTGCATGTTCATCCCAGCATTGTAGAACTGTGTATCACAGAACCTAAGTTAACAATGGGAAAAACTCACCAAAGAGCTCCAATTAGTCTTTCATCTAGTGGTTACCAAGTCTCTTTGATGTACTAAAACTGATTTATACCAAAAGCACATTGTTTAATTAACTGGCTGGTTAGTTAAGACAGTGTATGTGATCAAAAGTTTATACTGTATCTTAATACTGTGAATAGGACTAGCGATGAATTTTCTAAAGAAAAGTTACTGCAGGTTCCATGATATAAATGTGGAATAAACCTTGGGCTTGGTGCTGAAGCAGGAAAATGTTGGTATAAAGAACATCTCTGGGGAAGGTATATCCTGTTTATGTTACATTGATTGAGTGTGACCACCGCATTGTGGGTCTTTGGAATATTTTTGTTGCTAAGAAATCATACGGAGATTATGGTGATCATTTTTTGGCAACTTACTCTTGAATAATTCAGAAAATACCCCCCCCCTCTGTGTGTGTGTGTGTGTGTGTGTGTGTATAAGGGAGAGAGAGAGAGTACAAATGTAATAGAATGCTTCTAACTTGTAAAAGCACCATATAGGTTTATGAATTTTATAATTTTTTGAAGATTTTAAACTGTTCTAATTAAGATAGAAAATAGCATGTGTGTATATAGTAATGCAAGAATACAGGGTAATTACATTTGAAATAATTATAATGGCAAGTTCAATGAAATAAAATACTATTTAATTTTATAAGCTGGAGTCTCCAAAGACCAGCTATGCTGGTTACAAGAGGCCAGGAATTCTGGAGCTGGCACTGAGGACAAATCCCAGGAAGAAGCAAGGCAACCAGATCCAGTTCATCAGCCTCTTCCATAGAAATCAAGAGGGAATCTATCCTGGAGCACAGAATAGTTTAATTACCAACTGAGCATCCCACAACAGTCAGCAGAGACAAATTGTCAAATCTCACATTTTAGAGTGCAGTTTTTTTATTTTTTGCTATATAACTACTCCAATATACTCTTAAATAATCTTGTTTATAATGCTAGACTTATTTTCAAGTTTCATTCAGAATATAGAACCCAAATATGGTCAGATAGTCATGAATCAGATGATTATTATTGAAAGAGCCCAAGTGAAACTTTGCTCATCTGATTCTTCCAGTAACCCTCATTCTTCTGACCTTCCTTCAGCATGAGTACAAATGATTACAGGTACCAGATACAGTTACTGATATTGAAGACTTTCAAAGTGATTAGGTCTACTATGCTACAATATGGATCATTAAATATAAATATATTTCATATAATAACATAAAAAATAAAAATATATTTCAAATCATATAAGCATACATGTATGTAGTTAAAAGAAATAAAAATAATATAATTCATGATTGGGGGCTCACAAAAACAATGAGGTTGACATGGTGGTATGCATCTGTTATTCTATTACTTAGAAGGGTCTGAATTAGAAGGTTTATGAATTCAAGTTCAGCCTGGGCTAGGTAGTGCAAGGTTGTCCCAAACAAACAAGAAGGTTGGAAGGATGATAATATAGTCATATTGTCAACTTGACTGGATTTAGAACCATGTTAACTTACCTCTAAGTATGATTATGAGGGTGTTTCTAGAAATGTAGAGGCTAAACTCACCCTGAGTGTAGATGGACCGTCCCACAGACTGGGATCTTGGATTGAACAAAAAGGAGAAAGTTGAGGCCCAGCATTTACCTCTCTCGGCATTCTCTGGACACAGTGAGCAGTTACTTCATGTTCCTGCCACCATGACTTCCTCAGCATGATGGACTGTGCCTTCAAACAGTGAACCAAATAGCACCTTCCATGAGTTGTTGTTCTCAAATAGTTTCTCACAGCAACAAAAAAAGTAATGCCAAAAAATAACTAAGCCCTTATGCAAACTGCTCCCTTTATGGGAAGAGCTTCAAACTGTCTACTTGACAAATAAAATATGAAAAGTTGACAAAGCAGTTCATTTTGCATTTAGGAGATTATAAATATTTTAGAAGAGATTCAACAGTGATGGCTAGAGAGATGGCTTAGCAGTTAAGTGCTTGCCTGTGAAGCCTAAGGACCCAGGTCCAAGGCTCCATTCCCCAGGACTTACGTTAGCCAGATACAAAAGGCATCTGGAGTTCATTTGCAGTGGCTGAAAGCCCTGGCGTGCCCATTCTCTATCTCTTTGCCTCTTTCTCTCTCTGTCTATTTGCTCTCAAATAAATAAATACAATTTTTTTTAAAAAATATCCAACAGTGAAATTATGAATATTTTCTTTCAGACTTCACAAGATATACAAGAGATAGTAAGTTAGACAAATATATTTTTGCTTGAAAATGTGACCACTCAAAGTAACATTAGAGAATTTCTCAAAAAAGTTTTATTAATAGGCAAAGTGAAGATGGTATAGGAGGAGAAAAGAAAGACTTGGATGAAAATCACAGTGATCTTTTGGGTCCTGCCACTGAGGAAGCCAGCTTTGCCTTTGATTTCTTTGGTGTTTGTTTCTCTTTGCTGTGAAGATTCAACCTTCAAAGCAGAACTTCACAGGTTGTGCTCAGCTAATCTAGCCTTCTGGGAAGCTGTCTTCAGTTGAATGATAACCATGAGTCTGTGAGCTCACTCCACCTCTTTGCACTCATCCTCAACTCGTTGCAGCAGAAATCTTAAATAAGCCCTGTAGAAGTGCATTTTACAAATAACTGAATAATATTATTTTTATTTAAAAAATTTTATTATATTCATCATCAGGCTTAACAGAGTATTTTGCATTTTGAAAAAAGGAAATAAAATATGAAAAAAAATAAGAATCTTATTTATTTAAATGGGAATCCAATTTCCTCCCCAAAGTAATATTTTACATGTGCCATCTAAGAGGAATAATTGTGCATCATCGCAATCGAATATACTGAATAGATTTGTAAAGATTTATGCAATGGCCGTATTGAATACAGTACTTTGGGTATTCACCCAGGACAAATCTATTTGGCAACATATGAATTAGCCCTTGGTTGCATTTCATTGACCGTGTATTGTATGCTTCTTTGCTATCTAATTATTTTATGTGTAGAAGTATTTTGTCTTGACCTGTTGAAATGGTTCATTGGGTAAAAGCACTTTCTGTACAAGCTTAATGACCTGAGTTCAAATCCCCAGAACCCATAAAAAAGCTGGGCATGAAATTCTGAGCCTCAGTAATCCTAGAAAATACACAGCAAGATGAAGATAGGTGGGAGAGACAAAAGAATCCCTAGAAGCTCATGGGGCAGCTAGCCTGGCATGTTCACTGACAAACAATAGGAAACCCTGCCTTAAACAGGGTAAAAAGCAGGGAACAATACCAGAGGTGCACCGTGACTTCCATATTCCATATCTATGAATGCATCTGCAGACAGACAGACTGACAAACACACACACATACATACACACACACACATGCACACACACACACATTTTGTCTTCCCAGTTGCAAGACTTGTTAGGTCCTCTGCAAAGAGGGCAGGGATGGAACAACAAGAATTGAAGTGAGGGGATTCACTGGGAAAGGCTGGAGCTTTGTACAACAGCTAGGGTATGGGAGTCACCCCAGCAACCATGCATTGTATGGTAGAGATGGTGTCACATGGGGTCTAATATTGAATGGAACATTAAAGAAGAAAGGTACTAGAGTTAGAAGTTGGTATCATATTAATTTCAGGAAAGTTATAGAGGTAATATCTTTTTTTCTCAATTTTTATTATATCTTCCATGATTACAAAAAATATCCCATGATAATACCCTCCCTCGCCCCCCCAACTTTCCTCTTTGAAATTCCATTCTCCATCATGTCCGCTCCCCATCTCAATGAGTCTTTCTTTTATTTTGATGTCATGATCTTTTCCTCCACTTATGATGGTCTTGTGTAGGTAGTGTCAGGTACGGTGAGGTCATGGATATCCAAGCCATTTTATGTCTGCAGGGAGCATGTTGTAAGGAGTCCTACACTTCCTTTGGCTCTTACATTCTTTCTGCCACCTCTTCCACAATAGACCTTGAGCCTTGGAAGATGTGATTGAGATATTACTCAGTACTCCAGTCACTTCTTTCCAGCACTATGATATCTTCTGTGATGTCCTAAGGTCACTGCCATCTGAAAAGAGAATATTCTCTACCCAAAGTGAGAGTAGCATTAATATAAGGGTATGAATATTAAGACAAGTGCTTACTGGGCAGTTTGATAAGCATAGTATATACATTTATCCAGACATCAGCAGGTGTTACACCCCTAGGACTCATGACTACACCTGTTTTAAGTTTTCAATATCAGGGATGTATTCCCTCCCATGGAGTGGGCCTCTACTCCAATTAGAGGGCAGTTGGTTTCCACCATGATAGATGTGCCACTATTGCACCCTTTGTCTCTTGGTCTTGCTGGCTAATTATAAGGCTTGTAGTGTCCACTGTTGGGTATTTTCACTGGTGGTATTGCTTTCTCCTATTGACCTGTAGAATGGCTTCTTCTAGCTTTCTGTCAGTTGGTCTACATGGAGAAGGTTGTCAGCTCAGTTCCAGAAGGAATTTCTCAGTGGCCTTGCAGCCCAAGTATGTGGAGTCTTCATCAATAGGGTCTTACCATCTATTCCTGGTGGGAAACAAAGGGTCATGGCAATGGCTTATAATGTTTTGGGTGCATCAGGGATCTCCCTGGCCAACAACTCACTGGAAGGTATCCATCCCTGGCACTGAAAATTCTCTAGCAACAATCTATGGCTCCTGGATGTTCCATTGTCAAAAACTGGAGGATTACATATGATTGTTTTATATCCTCTTAGATTTTAGTTAGCCCTTTTTTCACCTTTTCTTTACTCGATCTCTTCCCCTGACCTCACTTTGGGCTTTTCACCCTCGTTATTCTATTCTTCTAGTTACATATATACAATACCATCCTATTAAGTACCCTCCTCCCTTCCTTTCTCTTCCCTTTATATCTCTTTTTTATATTAATGGCCTCTGCTATGGAGTTTTTTCCTTCTCCAACAGAAGCCCAATCATCTGTACCTAGAATCCACATATGAGAGAGAACATGTGGCACTTGGTTTTCTGGGCCTGGGTTACCTCAGTTAGTATAATACTTTCCAGATCCATCCATTTAGCTGCAATTTTCATAACTTCATTTTTCTTTACCACTGAGTAGAACTCCATTGTATAAATGTGCCATATCTTCATTATCCACTCATCAGTTGAGGGATGTCTAGGCTGGTTCCATTTCTCAGCTATTGTGAATTGGGCAGCAATAAACATGGTTGAGCATGTACTTCTAAGGAAATGAGATGAGTTCTTAGTTCTTAGCCTAGGAGTGCTATAGATGTGTCGTATGGTAGATCAATTTTTAGCTGTCTTAGGAAACTCCTGATTTCCACAATGGCTGGACCAGACTGCATTTCCACCAGCAGTGTAGAAGGGTTCCTCTTTTTCCACATCCCTGTCAACATTTATGATCATTTGGTTTCATGATGTTAGCCAATCTGACAGGAGTGAGATGGAATCTCAATGTAGTTTTAATCTGCTTTTCCCTGATAACTAGGAATGTAGAACATTTTCTCAGATGCTTATATACCATCTATATTTATTCTTTTGAGAACTCTCCATTTAGCTCCATAGCCCATTTTTTAATTGGCTTGTTTGGTTTCTTATTAGTTAATTTTTGAGTTTGTTGTATATCCTAGATATTAATACTCTATCAGATGTATAGCTGGCAAAGATTTTTTTCCCATTCTGTAAGTTGCCTCTTTGCTTTATTTACAGTGTCCTTTGCAGTACAAAATCTTTGTAGTTGCATGAGTTCCCAGTGGTTAATCTGTGGTTTTATTGCCTCAGCAATTGGGGTAATATTCAGAAAGTCTTTGCAGAGACCAAATTCTGAAGGGATTCCCCTAATTTTTCCTCCAACAGTTTCAGAGTTTCAGGTCTGATGTTAAGATCTCTGAATCCATTTGGACTTAATTTTTGTGCATGGAGAGAGAGAAGAATCTATTTTCATCCTTCTACAGATACATACCCAGTTTTCCCGCACCATTTTCTGAAGAGGCTGTCTTTTCTCCAATGAATATTTTTAGCATTTTAATCAAATACCAGGTGGCTATAACTACCTTAACTTACATCTGGGATGTCTACTCTGTTCTATTGATCTACATGTCTCCTTTTGTGCTAGTACCTTGCTGTTTTTGTTACTATGACTCTGTAGTATAATTTAAAATCAGGGATGTTGATACCACCAGCCTTATTTTTCTTGCTTAGTATTACTTTAGATATTTGAGGTTTTTTTGCAATTCCAGATGAATTTTTGAATTGTTTTTTCTATTTCTGTGAAGAATACCAATGGAATTTTAATGGGGATTGCATTAAATGTGTAGATTGCTTTTGGTAACATTGCCATTTTCACAATATTGATTCTTCCGATCCAGGAACAAGGGATGTTTTTTCATTTCCTAGTGTCTTCTGCAATTTCTCTCTTGAGTGTTTTATAGTTTTTATTGTAGAGATCATGTACTTCCTTGGTTAGGATTATTCAAAGGTACTTTATTTCTTTTGATGCAATTGTGAATGGGAGTGATTCTCTGATTTCATACTCTGTGTGTTTGTTGTTAGCATATAGGAAGGCTACTGATTTCTGTGTATTTATTTTGTATCCTGGTACATGGCTGTAGGTGTTTATCAGCTCTATCAGTTTGCTGGTAGAGTCTTTAGGGTCCTTTATATATAGAATCATTTTATCTGCAAATAATGATAACTTGATCTCTTCCTTTCCAATTTGTATCACTTTTAAATGTGTCTCTTGCCTTATTGCTATGGCTATGACTTCCAGTACTATATTAAAAAAAAGTGAGGACAGTGGATACCTTGTCTTGTTCCTGATTTTAGGTCCATTCCTTCTATAACCTCATTTAGTCCAGATGCCTCTCTGTTTATTTTGTCCTGGGATGACCTGTCAATTGATGAGAGTGGGGTGTTGAAGTCACTCACTACCACTGTGTTTTGGTGTTATCTGTGAACTTAGTTCTAATAGTGTTTGTTTGATGAATTTGGGGGCCCCATGTTAACTGCATATATGTTTAGGATTATAATGTCCTCCTGTTGGAGGGTGCATTTAGTCAATGTAAATTGGCCTTCCTTATCTTTCTTAATTAATGTTGGACTGAAGTATACCTTATCAGATATTAGGATACAAACCCCTGCTTTCTTTCTATGTCCATTAGCTTGAAACACTGTTTTCCAAACTTTTACCCTAAGATGCTATCCATTCTTTGTAGAAAGGTGGGTTTCTTGGAGGCAACAAAGTGAAGTATCCTTCTTTTTAATCCCATCTGCCAACTAAGTCTATTGGTTGTGGCATTGCACCCATTTATATTCAGAGATATTATTTTTTTAAAGATTTATTTTTATTTATTTATGAGAGACAGAGAGAGGGAGAGACAAAGAGTGAGCATGAGCACCACCATGTGTGTCTGGCTCTCTTGGGACCTGTAAAATCAAACCTGGGTCCTTAGGCTTCACAGGCAAGTGCCTTAACCGCTAAACCGTCTCTCCAGCCCAAGATATATTATTGAAAGGTATGTATTCATTTTTGCCACTTTTTTTTTTTGTAGTTCTTCTGGTTTTACCTTTGCTTTCTTGTGTTAACTAGTATTTGAGTATTGTTTGTTTTTTACTGGTTCCTTATATGTGTGCTTTTCTTCTTATTCAGCATGGATGATTCCTTCAAGTATTTTCTGTAGAGCTGGTTTTGTCTTCAAATACTTCTTTAGCCTGCTTTTGTCATGGAATGTCCTTATTTCTCCTCTATTTTTTTTTTTGTTTGTTTGTTTTTGTTTTTCATAAGTACCGTCTCACTCTAGCCCAGGCTGACCTGGAATTCACTATGGAGTCTCAGGGTGGCCTCAAACTCACGGTAATCCTCCTACCTCTGCCTCCCAAAAGCTGGGATTAAAGGCTTGCGCCACCACGCCCGGCTCTCTGTCTATTTGAATGGATAGCTTTGCAGAATAAATTAACTTTGGTTGACAGTTGTTATCTTTCAGAACTTGGAATACATCCTCCAAGCCCTTCTGGCTTTTAAAGTTTGTGTTGAGTAATCTGACGTAATCCTGATAGGCTTGCCTTTGTAGGTAACTTGATTTTTCTCTCTTCTTTCATTTTTCCTTTGCTTTGTGTGTTTCATTGTTTGATTATAATATGATGAGGAGAGGTTCTCTCCAGGTTTTGTCTGGCTGGTGTTGTAAAGGATTCTTTTATCTGCATTGGCACCTCTTTCCCAATTTGGGGGAAGTTTTCTTCTATGATTTTGGTGAAGATGCCTACTATGGCTTTGGAGTGAAATTCTTCTCCTTCTAACTATGCCCTGAATTTTTATGTTTGATCTTTCCATCGTGTCCCAAATATCTTGAAATTCCCACTCATACTTTTCTATTAGTTTGTCTTTCTCTTTTTTGGACTGTATTAGATCTGCTTCCTGGTCTTCTAGCTTAGAGAGTCTGTCCTCTCCTTCATCCATTCTACTGGTGAGATTTTCCACAGAGTTGTTTTTTTTTTTTTTTTTTAATTAACTGTGTTCTCTATTGCTAGTAATTCTGACTGGTTTTTCATTATTATTTCTATTTCTAGTATTGACCTCTTTATTTCATTAAATTGGCATCCTTTGTCTTCTTTGATTCCTTTGATTTCTTCTTTGACTTTTTTGAACATAATTATGATCATTCTTTTGAAATCTTTCTCAGTCATTTCCTCTAACTCGTTCTCACTGGAGGTCATTTATGATGCATTAATTCTTTTTGGTGGATTTATATTGTCTTGATTTTTGGTGTTTCTTGTATTATAATGTATATATTTTTTGCATCCTGGATTATTTAATGATTGGATTTTCTAGCTAGCTGGGTATTGTTAGGTGTATCAATCAGTCTGATGTTATATATCTATCTTCAGGCTAGGTGCTTAAGGCACTAGTCATGGCTCTCAAGACTCTTAGAGTATCTATAAAAGTGACTCTAGGTGTTGGGTTTGACTGCTATGAGAGTATTCAAGTAGGCTGAGTGGAACCACATACAGATAGTTTCTACAATTTAACTGAACAATGTACACTTTCAGTGAAAAAGAATACAGAGTATTTATTCAAGAGTATGATAACCTGATCCTCTGTCTGTCCCTTAGGCTGTGTGGTTACTCTTCCACTCCTTGAATTCTGACAACAAGGAGGTTATGATTTATGGTCTGTTGAGGATTCCAAGTCAGCTTGTGACCAGGTGAGACCCTTCCCTAATGTATAACAGAAGAGGAAACAAAGCCACTATAAATCATGATGCAATGAATAACAAGCCCAAAATACAACTTATTTAAGAATGGCAAATCTGACCACCCAGTAGATTTAACATATAATTTATCCTGATATGGAAGGTGCCATTAGCACTTCTGGTTCAGGCCTATACACCAGGTTTATTAGGTGGGTACTGACCTGGTGTAATCCCAGTTACCTTTTGGAATTATTTTGGTCTCAGTTATACTGCGCTCCTGCTTGGGTCCCTCTTTGGTGCTCTGTAGGTTCAAGTAGGCATGGCTGGGTCACTGGACCACTGCTCTGTTCACTGGAGCTGGGCACTGGAGGTGAGGGAGGGGAGGCTGCTGATGCTGCTCTAGTTCTCTCACTGGTCCACATTTTCTTCTATCTTGTGATCTGTTCCAACATTGTTTATTGTTATTCTCTCTTCACATTTCTTGAGTTTGCGGAGAATTCAGGTGTGTGTGGAAAATCCCCTCACCTGGCTTTTTCTGTGGCTCAAGCCAAGCCTGGCAGCTGCAGTCCCATGAACCTGGCACTGCTGCTGCTGGAGCCGTAGCTGCTGCTGGAGCTGCCACTGTGGTCCCGTGGACCTGCTGGAGCCACTTCGGCTGGCCGGAGTGGGCTGTGGATGCTCTGGATCTCTCCTACGTCTCTGCTGCCATTTCAATTTCCTATACACCTCACTTTTTAGTAAAAGTGTGCATTTTGCTGGGTTTCTTTTTCTTTTTATTTTTTTTTTCCCCTGTAGCAGATAGATTCAGGTTTGCTGAGATGAACTTCCAGACCAGGCACAGTTATGGAGGAAAGGATTTATTGAAGCTTACAGATCCAGGGAAAGTTCCCGTAAATGGCAGAAGAAGCTGGCCTGCCTTCACAGGACCAAGTGGAGAGAAAAGAGATTTATAAGCCTAAAGGTCAAAAGCCACAGCACACTTCAGGAACTCCAGCTAGGCACACTTTGCATATCTTTAGATTGAAATCGGAAACCCACCACACCTTAAGGTTACCCAGTGACATTGCCTCCAGCCAGGTAGCCAGCAGATGCAAACTACAAACAATAAAGAACTGAATATATTGAGGGCCATCTATTCAAACCACCACACCTCCCCAGGCTGCTTTGGCATGGTACCTATGCTGCCACCTTAACCAGAAGTCCCTAGAGGTTCTATCTTTGAATTAGGCCCCGGTGAGGTGTTTGAGGGTAGACAGGATTTAGTCTTCTACTAAAGATGGAAAGTTGATAAATGTTTAAGGATTCTGAGTCCAATTAAATGGACTAAATTTCAGGGTAGGACTCCTGTCCCAGCAGCAGGAATATGAAATTTTCTCATGAATACAAGGAAAATATCAGTTAAAGGATGGAGTATGATGAAACTTATTGTAAATCAAAATGACCATTGAAGGATAGGTGCTGGATTTGGAGAAGAGAAAATCCTTTGGTCCTCTGCTGAGGGCCCACAGGTATATTTCTGGAGAGAATCCATTCAGATACTTGGTTAGGGTAAATTTTCTAATAAATTGTCCTTGTGACTAAGCAGGTCATATGCAGCCTGTCCTGACAGGTTATCAGATTTTAATGATCAGTGCATTTGTCTGTTTCTCTCTCAGCATCCAGAGCCAAGAACAGCATTAGGATAACATAGATGCTTGGAGTAGGCATTGAATTGATTTTTGTGAATTGTACTATGCAGTTCCCCATATAGCTGATAGTGCAAATCCATGTGTAGAATGCTCATCTTGCCTTGTTAGTATGGTTTCAGGATATATACTCAGAAAAAAGGCCTCACTTTCCCTTGTTTTAGAGGTAGTCTTTAAAAACATTTCTGTCAGTATTTCATTGACTACTTCAAATGAACATATTCAATTTCTTCAAAATTGGTATGAACTCAATTTCTTTCCTCATACCTATGGGTTTGTTGTTAAGGATGAAATTGTATGATTTGCCAAATTGGATAAATTAACATTCCTAAGTTTGTATGTTTGTCAAGTTCAGTGTTGAGACTCTGTTCTCATTTTTTTTCTTGTTTTTAAATATTTTGTTTTTATTTGTTCATTTGAGAAAGAGAAGGAGAGAAAGAGAGAGAATGGGTGCGTCAGGGCATCCAGACATTTCAAACAAACTCCAGGTGCACGTGCCACCTTATGCAACTGGCTTACATGGCCCCAAGGAGTTGAACCTGGGTCCTTTGGATTTACAGGCAAGCATCTTAACCACTAAGCCATCTCTCCAGCCTGTTCTCATTATTAAAATGTGCTATTTTTCATGTACATAGATGATGCTACTGACAACCACTGGAAGGAAGTGCATTTTCAGCTGTAACATGCAGGTTTGTCTTGTCAATAACACCTCCTGAACTTATTTGCTTTATGACTTGCATAGACTTATATCCAGCAATGAATTTTTCCATAGGTGGATGGGAAGAGGCATTCAAGTTTTCCATGCACAGCACTCATAATTCCATGTAGGCAAGGGTCCTGGAGAATTGAAACATGGTTCTTAGGCTTTTCAGGCAAGGATCTTAACTGCTAACCTATTTCACAAGCCCCAGGTCTTACTTTCTTAGTTTTTCATAGCATCTATCACTTACTTGTCAGGCATTGAAAAAGTACTAGCTTGACCTTTCTTTTTTACAACTTGTTAACTAATAGATTTTTTGCATCTCACACTTCTCCTTTTATATTATTTAAAGTAATTATATCACTACCAATCAGTATAACTATCTAGATATCTGAAGATTCTGCATAATAAGTTTTAATGAAACAAAATACTCGAATAACAAAGATTTTAAGAATATCAAATATTCAACTGTCTTCTAAAATATCACATATGTCCCATCCTGTGGAGAAATCCCCCAGGTCTATGACTAAGATGTGTGACCATCATTTGAAGGCCCTTCCCATTTCCATACTTCCTAAGCTTTCCTTAGTTTTACTGTAGAAGAATTTGAAAGATGAATGTCACTTCTGTAGAAGCACTGATATAATTAATTTTCTTATTAAATTAAATGTATTAAAATTCATTTTTACAATTCAATTACATTTACATTTACTAAGCATAGTGTTTTCAATGGTATCTTTACATCAATTTCTTAATACAGCCATTGTTCCCATATTAACTTAATACTAGCTAATAGAAGATTAATGATTATTAAATATTATCAATTAATAGATACCCATGGCCACAAAGTTATCCATTTATGTAGCTGTGCATATCATTGTCCTTTGTAGATTATACTATATTGACTTACTCAAATTCTGAATGCTGAAGCTTGCTTTATTTTAATTCATTAATTATTATTTAAATGAAGATGTTTTGTACTACAACACAGCCTGCAATTGGTCTTGTTTTGGCATCTTTTTGTAAAGTTATGTTGAAATTGTCTATTGACAATATTATACATAACATATACATATAAAATAATGTGTGTGTGTCTGTGTGTGTGTGTGTGTGTGTGTGTGTGTGTGTTTGTGAAAGTACCTCAGGGAAACAGGGTATAGTAACACCAGCACTCGGGAGGTGGAGGGAGGAGAAACATCATGAGTTTGAAGCTAGCTTAGGCTACAGACTGAGACCTTGTATGAATAAGCCAAAAAATAAAACATAAAACAAAAAATAAAAGCAATAAAACTCACTGAATTATATTGCCTTGAAGTTTTATACATTATTTATTTTTATAAGAATAACTTTTCTAAAGTTAGTTTCCATAATTGCCAGGCGTGGTGGCGCGCGCCTTTAATCCCAGCACTTGGGAGGCAGAGGTAGGAGGATCGCCGTGAGCTCAAGGCCACCCTGAGACTACAGAGTTAATTCCAGGTCAGCCTGGACCAGAGTGAGACCCTATCTCGAAAAACCAAAAAAAAAATAAATAAATAAAAAATAAAGTTAGTTTCCATAACTATTACTGTACTATTATATTCTAAACAGTTTATCTTGAATGAATATATATATATATATAATTTATATATACATATATATGATTACTACATATGTACATAACTACTTACTTGTATATACATAGTACTATTCATATATTCATATCTATTTCTTAAGCATGTTTTGATTCCAGGCATGCTACTGGAACAGGAAGTATAACAAAGCCAACAGCATAGCCTCATGGATACTGTTTCTCCAGCTCTTTGGCAGGCAACACTAATCAACAAAGACAATATCTCCTGAAAGCTTGGATCTCCTCAACTTTTGTTCAAGTACTGTGAATGAATCAGAACTGGCATGGGAATTAACAGCAAATTTCTATACTTATATTTACAAGTATAGTAAACAAGCTATTAAGATGCATGTTTCAAACTACATGCCCAAGTAACATGGTTAACAGGAACCAAAGTGAAGTTTAATGAAAAATAATAAAAATAACAAATGAAAATTATGTTATAAAGTTTGACCTTTTAATTTATGAATGGGTTTGATGATTCTTGAGTGCCTTCCAGAGTCCTTGCCTCAAAGATCAGAAAGTCTAAAAAATACATACAGATAATGTTTTGAGAAAGAGAGAGAGAACTGGCATTCCAGGGCCTCCAGTCACTACAATCAAACTCTAGAGGCATGCACCACCTTGTGCAACTGGCTTACATGGGATTTAGAGAGTCAAACATGGGTCTTTAGGCTTTTCAGGCAAGTGCCTGTTAAAGCCATTTCTCCAGCCCCATAATGTAGATAATTTCTATGTACAGCAGAAATTAGTAGTCAGTCTTTCTTTAATGAGTCACCCACTTTTCACCCAAAGCTATTGTCAGTATTCTCATGGAAGACTTGGCAAGTTTGCAGTTCCCAGGCCATAGGTAAAGTATATCACAATCATACTTGAGTAAGCTCCTGCAGAAGAGATCTCTATCACAAAAGAATACACATAACTATTAATGCAATCAGTAGGACTAGGAATAGTAGGGCATGATATGTTCACTTATTTTCAAATAATTGTTGCTCAAGATTGCTTCCTTTAGGATCAGCAGGCCATATTGGGAATAGCTGAGAAGGATCAGCAGCCAGAAATAGTAATTGTTTCTGTTTCAGATAAAAAAGTAGTACTGTCTTAAAGGCATTTTCCATATAATATATTGTGATGAAAGAGGTATATAAATTTGCAATTTATACTTCTATAATTTATAGTATGAATATTTATGGTCTCAGTAAAATATCTATGAGCTCTAGTAAAGACATGTACAAATTGTTATATGTCTCTTCCTAGCTTCTACTCTCTGCCTCATTCCTGTTACTAGCAGAGTGAATGCTTTGATATGAGACAAGGAAACGTTCTATATAAGGTTATTTATAAAAATAATAGCTGGGTAGCAGGAGAATTGGAAATGCTGATAATGTGTGTATAAATTGTGAAATATGGATGTTAATCCTCAAGAAATACATGTTAATAAATAACATATCTTAAAATACCAATTAAAACTGATTAATCCAGAGTAAATGCTCTGGAGGCATTAAATTGAACTTTCAAAGAATTATTATGTACTTCATTCTTTTTAATTGCTCAACTGCTTCTAATATATTATTTAACTCTTGTGAGTCTTTGAGATCAGAAGAGGGATGGTAGTTGCACAATAAAATTATATAGCTTAAGATAGAGAAATAAATTATAAATCTTTTCTTCTTCCAACAATCTCCCAACCTTATTTCATACTTAACAGTTTCACAGAAGTAAATCTCAGGTGCCAATATAATAGCACAGGGCTCTATTTCAAAATGTCTAAGTGTTCAAAGTTCCCTTTCCTTACCACTTGGAGCTGGAATCTGAGGACCATAGGCAATAAAACATATTGCAGAAGAAAGCATGTCTACTTGCCTCATTTGAAGATACTTAAGTAATGAAAGAGGCTCCCACACTCAAGCTCAAGGAATGTGGAGATCTATTTGTTAATGAAGCCAGGAAATTTAAGAATAGCAAACATCCATAAAACTTGAATACTTCTAAACATCAACATTTCATAAAGTACAATCAGACAAGGATTATGAGTAAACTTAAGAGACTTTGGACTGATTGAACCAATGGAGATTGAAATTCACATAATCATAGGCTTCTGAAGACCATGATTTTCTTCTATCCATAGGCCATAAGTAAAATGGAAAGTTGCAATAGTGTGTATGGGTGAAACTTACTTCAATGTTTCAAATTAGATGTGGCCATTTCACCATGTATTGCTATGTTTTTGTTTCTTCTCTCATCCATTTTTCATTACTTCAATCTCAAAATACGTCTGTGGTAGGTATGGGAGTATACAGAGAAGCATGAGAGGGACATATGGATCATGGTCTAGGAATCCAATATAACTCTAAAGAAAGTAAACTACTTCTATTTTTAGATATTATAACTATAAATTGTTCTTGAGTTCTATTTTTTAATTTTAAATTTATTTATTTGAGAGCAACAGACAGAGATAAATAGGCAGATAGATAGATAGATAGATAGAGAGATAGAGAGATAGAGAGAATGAGTATGCCAGGGTCTCCAGCCACTGCAGACGAATTCCAGACGCATGTGTCCCCTTGTGCATCTGGCTAACATGGATCCTTGGGGAATGAGCCTCGAACCGGGGTTCTTAGGCTTCACAGGCAAGTGCTTAACCACTAAGCCATCTCTCCAGCCCTTGAGTTCTATTTTTTTTAGGAGCTTTGTACTATATTTTGGTCTCTTGAACCAAAAAATCAAATAGTTTTTGGAATGTTCTATGTATAATTAGAGAGAGAAAAAGAGAAAATGAAAACTTTCATTGTTAAAGATGTCTCAAATCACTACTGGTTGACTATTCAGTGGATCTCTGCAGTGATTCAAATATAAAATATCCCTTATAGACTCATGTATTTGTATACTTAATCCTCAATTTGTGGCACTGCTTGGAACAGTTTTGGAACATTTAGATGATACCTTGCTGGAGGAATGTGTCACTGGGAGAAGGCCACGAGATGTTACAGCCGGCTTCACTTGATCTCTTTTCTTTCTGCTAATGTGACACTAGCTTCCTGATAGCATTCATTCTTTCTCTACTGTGATAGATTTCCCATTGAAATTGTAGCCAGAAATAGACTCTTTCTTTCCCTAAGTTGCTTCTGAGCAAGTATTTTGTTCCAGCAAGGAACTCTCACAGTAATGGAGGACAATATGATGCCACTTGACACCCTTTGGTCTTGGCCTTCCTGTATCATTCTTTATAAGATATTTCCTAATACATTTTGTTAAAGTTGAATACACATTAGTGAGTAGTTCCTAACAGTTTTTTATACAATAATATCACTTCAATATCTATTCTCATTTGACCTTCAAATAGCTTATTTTAGCCTCTTGGTTATGATTCCTTATGTAGTACAGAATTTAGGCAACACGACACACAACATGAATATGAAATTAAGTGTAGTGATAAAGGCCATAAGTGTGAACCTTAATAAGGTGGAAAGCCAAGTTTTCCAGGCAAATTCTATGGGTAGAATTCTGTTAGATAGAATCAAATATCTACAAATAATGTCCTATCCATCAGAATAGATTAACTTTATATAGAAAAGAAGTTAAAACCAAGTGTGTTGGTACACACCTTTAATCCCAGTACTCAGGAGGCAGAGGTAGGAGGATCACCATGAGTTCAAGGCCACCCTGATACTACATAGTGAATTCCAGGTCAGCCTGGGCTAGAATGAGACCCTAACTCAAAAAAAAAAAAAAATCAAAACAAAAAAACAAGTTAGTTTTTGTAGAGATTACGTCTCTCATTTTGTGTCTTTAGGCAAATAATTAATTATATATGTAATAGTTTATAGTAATCTAATGTATAATAGTTAATCTTAAAGTGTTCTAACAGCAAGACTACCTGAAAATACATTTGAAATATGTAAATAATATGGCATTTAGCTAACATTAATTTTCCATACCTATTGATATTGCTCCTCAAAAATAGGCCTTCTAAATATACAAAATGGTGGATAGAAATTTAAATTGCTTTTGAATGTCAACTTACCATGGTCACTTCCAAAGAAATTAATTCTTGTTAGTTCACTCCTAGCTCTGTGATGCAGATCATGAGTTTTAACCCATTGGCTGTGATGTTATTACAGTACCCACATCACTCGTCCTTTCTTTTGTTCACTTTTTATTTATTTATTTGAGAGTGACAGACACAGAGAAAAAGACAGATAGAGGGAGAGAGAGAGAATGGGCGCGCCAGGGCTTCCAGCCACTGCAAACGAACTCCAGACGCGTGCGCCCCCTTGTGCATCTGGCTAACGTGGGACCTGGGGAACCGAGCCTCGAACCGGGGTCCTTAGGCTTCACAGGCAAGCGCTTAACCACTAAGCCATCTCTCCAGCCCTAGTCTACTTTCTTTAGAGTTGAGTTTTACTAGTTGTTGCTGTGAATTCTTTGACTTTTTAATGTCCAATATAGCAGCAAGGACTGGGCTAAATATTCCTATGTAATCTCTCATAGAATGTGCTCAGCAACCCTATGTGGTGGTTATTGTTTAATTGTCATGTTAGAAGTGAGATGTGGAAGAGAAAAAGGCATGTCCAAAGTCTAGTCATAGGCAACTGGATTCAAATCTAGGTTTGATGAATTATATTATATTTTATTTATTTATTTGCCAAAGAAAGAGGGCAAGAGAGACAGAGAGAGAGAGAGAGAGAGAGAAAGAGAGAGATAATATGGGCATTCTAGGGCCTACAGCCATTGCAAACGAATGCCAGACATGTGTGCCCCCTTGTACATTGGCTAACATGGGTTCTGGGGAATGCAACCTCGGTCCATTGGCTTTGTAATTTTTTATGAATCAAGTTATATCCTAGAAAGATATATGTTCTTATTTTTCTATGCACAATTTTATTCTTGATTTTTCTACTTTCATTAGTTTGCAACCCTGTATATTAAATATTAAGAATGCAGAATTTGAGAATGCTTTTTATCAGGTTATTATTTTTTTCCAGGTTTATCATTTTTTTTCCTCAAATTCTTAATCATTTCATATTAATTTTTAAAATATATTTTTATTTTTGTTTATTTGAGATACAAATAGAGAGAGAGGCAGATAGATGCAGGATGAGCATGACAGGGAGGGCCTCAAGCCACTGTAAACAAATTCCAGATGCGTGTATTACCTTGTATATCTGGCTTATGTGGGTACTGGGGAATCAAACCTTGTCTTTATTTAGACAAATGCCTTAGCTGCTAAAATCTCTCCAGCCAGTCATTTTATATTCTTATCATATATTTTTGTTAAAATTCCAGTATAATTACTCTTCTTTATTTTCTAAGAATTTCTACTTATTAATTTTATGTATCAATTTTAAAATATCTTCTTTAATACGGAGTCATTGATTATAGAGTCCATTGTCCATCTCTCTGGGCATATGCTTTTCTCTCTGTATTTATATTTGTGTTTTATATCTCTTTCACATCCTTTTTTAATGTCTCATGAACTTGACTCATTTTCTAAGAGCAAGGCATGAGCATTTGTTGGGGAGTTTCTTGGTAGGAAGAGCATTTGTCAGTTAGCATAATCTCTACAGCATAATTAGGCTCAGTTTATATTTTTTGTTGGAAACTTTCAAATGTCAGAATGTAAGGATAGCCCAGTCTCCTGCCTTGGTGTTCAGAAGGCATGTGATAGAAAGTACAATCTTTGTAGCACTCTGAAGCAGGGCAAGAGAAAGAAGTTGAGAATCTCAGAGATTCCCTGATTTTCACTAAATTGCCTATTTCCTAGGCATTGTTCACACTGGTTTTCTGCTAGTCTAGTCTCTACAAAATACCATATGGAAGCTCAGGAGTATTTATGTGAAGACAAAGTCATCATTGTTACTGGTTTAGACTAAAGGGGTGATCACTGTAAAAGAAAACTTTCCAGCAAACCCTGTGGAGAAAGTCCTGTATCATAGACCAGAGTCTAGCATACACAGGGCCCAGCTTTCCATGGGAATCTCTTTGCTCCACGAGTACCACAGCTCATGTTTCATTGTATTCATAATCTAGGAAGTTGACAAGTCACAACTAAGTCAACTTCACTCATTTGTCAATCCTTCATTTGTGCTCTGTCTTCTACACAGTGGTGTGGCTTTTTCATTTGTTATTATCTGTTTTCTCATTGCCTTTATTGTAAGTGGTCATAATTTTTGTAACCTATTATTTTCATTTAAAGGAGAATGGCATTAGAAAGACATATAGAAAAGCATTTGTCTTTAATAAATTATTACAAATAAATTATTAGATTGTGTATTTGGTTAGAAAGAAACCTTCACTATCATCTCTCTCAACTCATTGTATATGATCATTTTGGATTAAATAAAAGTTGTAACAATATAGAAATTTTAATGACAAAATTAATGTGGTAATTTTAATACAAATGTATAATATTTTCTTTGAATTTTTTTTTGTTTATTTATTTGAGAGCAACACAGAGAGAAAGTCAGGGGTGGGAGGAGAGAGAGAGAATGGGCACGCCAGGGCCTCCAGCCATTGCAAACAAACTCCAGACGCATGTGCTCCCTTGTGCATCTGGCTAACGTGGGTCCTGGGGAATCGAGCCTCAAACCAGGGTCTTTAGGCTTCACAGGCAAGCGCTTAAATGCTAAGCCATCTCTCCAGCCCAAAATGTATAATATTCTGCAAGTCACATGGTATTCTAAGTAACTGTGAGATAATTATAAAAGTTTGTCATATATTGGAACACAAAGTTCAGTACCCTACTCCAAAGTAAAAGTAATGTAAATGACTTTCCTGAGCACAATGAAAACTAAATTATACATAAAAGAAAATGAAATGAAATTCTTCTTGTGTGCCAAAGGTAATAGAAGAAATAAGAGGTAGAGGGAAAACAAGAAAATTATTGCCATACATCAACTATGTACAAAAGCTATAAAAATATTTGAAATAGAAGATATTTAAGAAAAACAAGTTAGAACATTGATCATTCAAGATAGAGAATTTTAATAGTTCATTTATCATAAGATAAGAAAATTATTTTCAATTTTAAAAATATGAAATAACCCATTTTTACATTGAATTTTTACAGTACAGGTAAATTCTATTTTTTTTTCTGACAATTAAATGCAAATCATCTCATGTTCCTGAGTAACAGTAGTGTTACCAGTTTAAGATATGTTCCCCAGTGACTGATAGAGTACATATAATCAATCAAGTATATGACTTGTGTTTCTTTAGTGTGGTTCTTGGTTTTCTAATTGTGTTTCCTGCATGACAGCATCAGCATCCAATGGGAAGTTGCTGGAAATACCACTCTACCAAAAGAACGCTACAGAATTAGAAGCTCTTGGTATGGAAATTAGCTATCTGACACAATGTAAAGTTCCTGGACCACTGACATTAAATGTTTCCAGTAAAGTCTGAAGATATAATACCAAAGCCTTTATTTCCTTTGTACACAAAAACATTACATGAAAGAAATCAAAAGCCATAGAAACTGAATTAAATGTGTGCACCATAGATGTCAACAATTTATTCCAGTGCTAAACAAATTACTTAAAATGAAGCCTACAATCTTTGTCTACAAGTGGTTATGATAGATTTCAATTATTAACTAGAATTTTAAAAGATCAGACTACTATGACAGAACGAGATGCTTGTTTTCTGGAAATTAGCAAGGTGAATACCAATTACAGTTCAATGAATAAAGATAAATGTTTAATCGAATCTTACCTACTTAACTTTAGTCTTGTAGGTTTCAAGGAAGAGGAAACAGACTTTGTATTTTCTCCCCATATTTAAAATACACTTGGAAGTTGCAATAATATCACAGTGGATCCTTGGTAAGTGCTTGGTGTATGTTTCACAGACAGAAACTTTGCTTTACAACATGCTATTCCCCAAATGGATGACATCAGTTGTCCAGTTTTCCCTTTTTGTTATATATCAAAGTAATATTTCATTGTAAAAACCTAAATAAGATAACTTTGAAGATCAAATTCCTATACTGTGCCTGCCTTCCAGGAACTATTGACCAATGGGACAAATACTTATTCTCTTTTTTGTCCTTAGTTGTATTATCTGTAAAACGGTGATGACCTTGGGTTATCATCTTAGTGTTCTGAACAATAACAACTAACTATAGACATAACTTTAGAAGGCAAAGATATGTCTGGAAATTAGATCCCCTGCCCAACCTTACAGAAATCCTAGTGGTTGCAATCTCAGTCATTCATTTTTTTTTTTACTTTATTAAAATACTGGGTTTATTTCACATGTGATATTTTTGTTTCTCCACCATTTCCATGTCTGACCACTACTACTATGTCCTATCATAACATTCCATACATACTTAAAACCAAGTAAAGGGTGGAGTCCATCTTTTTTAAAAACTAAACAGGCATTTTAGACAACACATTCTTGGCAATGGAACTTGGATGTGAGGGTGATCTGGCTGTGACATCTGTCACCCCGTTGATCACCAGGGTTGATTTGGCTGATCTGGCTGGCTAGGGGGGTGTCCCCTTCCTCCCTCACCGCTCCATGTGCGTCCCTCCCGAAGCTGCGCGCTCGGTGGAAGAGGACGACCTTCCCCGAATAGAGGAGGACTGGTCTTCAGTCAAGGGTATACGAGTAGCTGTGCTCCCCTGCTAGAACCTCCAAATAAGTTCTCAGTCATTCATCTTGCAATAACTTCTTGGCTGATGAATTTGTTACCTTTTCATCTTTCTGCTACACTTCTGGTGAGGCTACGTTTTTGGCTGCACACATCTGCATGACCTGGCCAAGATCCTGGATGCAACATCATTTTTGAAGCGAGGAGCTCACAGAATGTCTGCTCTGTTTCCTCTGTGTGGTTACTAAGGTTACTGGACACAAAACCTGGCCAAAACAGTGATCTACTACTTCAGGCAAATTGTCTATATTCTTCACTGGACAAACTTTTAAAACAACTTTGTTATGCTTGTTAAAAATTTAAGATAACGCCTACAGAGCAGTGAGACACAGATCCTAGGGTTGTAGGCAAGAAACACTGCCATACTGCTCATTAGGTGGCATTTAACACTAAAAATTCGATAACACTTACTGTTTTAAAAAGGAACTATTTTACAGTCCAACAAGTTTCAAATTGTTATTCTTCTCAGATTTTTATTACTGGCCTTTCTTAATGTAATAAGCAATCTGTTTCCTAGTACAGAACAAAAAGAGCTTCATAAGTAAAGATCTGACAAGCACAGTGGTAATCAAGTACCTGAGAACCTAGCTTTATTTATGGCTGTCCATGGCAGGTGATATTTTCTGTAACTTCTGTACAAACACACCAGCAGACTCTTCTAAAGGACATGATGGATTTGACCAGTTTTGGGGTCTTTACTGACAACTATAGGAGCAGCTTGTTGGGAGAGGGGAAGTCAGTCACAGTAATTCCATTCTACCAACAGTTACTAGTGAAACAGGCAAACTTGAGGAAACTTCTTGAACACTTCCCCACATATTTTGCTTTGAGAAAATCACTTTTCTAAAATTGCATTCAATTAAGAAGCATCTGTTTTATTACAGAATCTTATAAAGAACAACATTTAAGATACAAAGAGCTAACATTTGAAGAAAAGTTCCTGTTGGTATGTTTTTCCTTGTGAAAGTCTCTAGAAACCATGTTTGGAAAAGATAGCAAAATTTACTATCTTAAAAGTTGAATCTTTCCTGCTTCTTCCTGTCATCCATCACTGATAATAACACTTTTCCTTTTTATCTTTATTGCCTTAATAAAAAGGCATAGCTAAATTGTCTGCTTTTGTCAGTTCAATTGTTCTGTTTGAATGATATCATAAATGAAATGTCTTTGTAAAATCATCTTCTGTCTTCATGTGGATTCCACATATTTTCAGTGATCTGTCTCTCCCCTAGTTCTGATCCAAATCCTATATCAATATACCCCACAGCATCTTCTTCAGGTTCCACTTTGCATGGCCTCTTCCTCTCTGTGAATCATAAGTTATTAGAAGGCAGAGCCATTTCCAAAAATCAATGCCTGGCATGAAACAAAGGGCTTCCGTGCATCAGGAAATATTTTCAAAGGTTAACAGTTTATCCAAGGGCATTATTTAAATATCTTTCATAAATAAGGGCTTAGTTTTGTCAAAAGGTGGAGTGTATGAAGAGACAATTCCAAGGCTACAGCTTTCTTAATGAGAAAAAATGAAGCTCTTCACAGACAAATCCTTTTAAGCACATTCAGTTGTAGATTGTTAGATGAAACAAATGAGCAAGAGAGACAAGGTAGAAGTAATACCCTTAAGAACAAATGATGGCTTCTGTATTTACAGGCACTGTAGCTTTGTTTGAGAGAATTCAAAGAGGAAGAAAATGGGGATAATTAGTCAATTGATTGATACCAAACCAAAGACGATTTCTAGGTCAATTTGATATCAATTTCTGGTCTGTTTATTCCTTTTAACATTGATCCTGGAGTCTGAGATTAAAAATGACAGATCCTTCGATAACTAGTTTAAAAGATTTAGGGAATTATCCTTTTTATATTTGAGTGATGAGATTCTTGACCAATTAATGAAAGGAGCAAGGTGAAAATATGGAACAAATTATCATCGTCACTTATGAGATTTTTGTATTATGTCTGTACCAACATTTAAAACAATAACATCAAGGGAGGGAAATAAATAGGCTGACATTACTAATAAGCTGTATCAAGATGATGTGAAGGTATCAAAGCAAGGCAGCAACTTGTCCATGCACTAGGTTATACACTGCTGCACCATACATTTCTAAAATGTGAAATAGAGATACCATTCATTAGATTGAAAAGAAATTCTGCTTAAAATGTCACCAGCAAATGTTACCTCTGAGAATGAGGTGCAGACAGCTTTGACTCTAGCAAAAGAAAAGTTTGGCTGTGTGGATGTGACTGTCAATTGTGAAGGTATTGCAGTGGCCATTCAAACATACAATATAAAGAAGAAACAGGCTCATACCTTGGAGGACTTCCAGCGAGTTCTCAATGTGAATCTCATAGGCACCTTTAATGTGATCCCTCTAGTTGCTGGTGAAATGAGCCAGAATGAACCAGACCAGCGAGGCCAACGTGGAGTTATCATCAATACTGCCAGTGTGGCTGCCTTTGAGGGTCAGGTTGGACAAGCTGCATACTCTGCGTCCAAAGGGGGTATCGTGGCCATGACACTGCCCATTGCTCGGGATCTAGCTCCCATAGGCATCCGTGTGATGACCATTGCTCCAGGTCTGTTTGGCACCCTACTGCTGACCACCCTTCCAGAGAAGGTGCACAACTTCTTGGCTAGCCAGGTACCCTTCCCCAGCCGACTTGGTGATCCTGCTGAGTATGCTCATCTGGTACAGACTATAATCGAGAATCCATTCCTCAATGGAGAGGTCATCCGCCTGGATGGGGCCATTCAAATGCAGCCTTAAAATGAGAACACGGAAAACCTGTGCACCACTTTCCTCTAGGGAACTACTCTCAGCTTGCAGTAGACCTAATAGCCATTTGTAACTCTTACCAGTCACCCTCTGTGCCTAATAAAGTCTCTTTCTTACAGGAAAAAAAAAAATGTTTAAGAAACAAAAGACAAGAAGGGATGATGGTGGCAAAATAGCCATGCCAATGCACCCTAAAGATGTAAATAAGCAGGAAAACAGCAAAATACACCTTTTATGTTGAAAAGTAAAGGTGCTTAAATTATTATTAACCACTGCAGTGAAGCAGGGAAGACTCAGAGAGTCAGATCTTCTACATAGGAGGAAACCAGCCGGAATCCTGCCAAGGTGCCAGTGTCCCCCATTCATGCACCCGCCCACCCAACTGGGCTGCAACACATAGCTGCTGGAACAGAAACCAGGTGGAGGGTTTTCCACTCACATCAGCCTCCTTGTAAACCTGAAAGGGAAGACAGCAGGGACCAGCTGAATAGGTGCTGAGGTAGAACACAAATAGGACCAGCTGAGAAAATCCAGTGCAACTCCAGGCATCCTGCACAGACTCCCATCCCCCAACCGCCCGTGCTAGGAACCACTGGAGAATTTATTCACTCCCTGGCTGCATGGCATAAACAAAGCTGATCCGAACACCAGGTCTACAACACAACAGAGAGAATCAAGGTAGGCACTCAGCATGAGTGACATTGGAAGCACAGAATGTCTAAACTAGCCCCAGTGGAAGATCTAATATAGGTCCAAAAAAGAGAAAGAGACCAGCACTTGGGAGGTAGAGGCAGGAGAATCACCGTGAGTTCGAGGCCACCCTGAGACTCCATAGTAAATTGCAGGTCAGCCTGGGCTAGAGTGAGATCCTACCTCGAAAAACCAGAAAGAAAAAAAGAGAGAGAGAGAGTGAGAAAGAGAAACTTGGGAAGTCATTAATGGGAATTTCAAGACTTCAGGACACTATGAAGAGATCAAACAGAAGAATTCAGGGCATAGTAGAAGGAGACAAATTTCACTGCAAAGGCATGGTAGATATTTTCAACAAAACCATAGAAAAAAACTTCCCCAAATAGATAAAGTTATACCAATATAGATACAGGAAGCTTAAAGAATGCCAAACAGAAAAATTCAGGAGAGAACTTCTCACTTTCATATTATAATTAAAGTACACACACACACACACACACACACACATACACACACAAGACAATATACTGAAAGCAGTTAGAGAGAAAAATCAAGTCATATATAAAGGAAAGCCCACCAAGATAATAGCAGATTACTCAACACAAACTTTAAGAGCCAGAAGGGCTTGAAATGGTGTATTCAAAGTTCTGAATGAAAGCAGCTGCCAACCAAGATTACTTTATCCAGAAAAGCTATTCATCCAAATTGATGGAGAAATAAGGAAATTCCACAACAAAAAACAGGCTAGAGGAATATATGAACACTAAATCATCTCTACAGAAAATACTTAAGGGCTGGAGAGATGGCTTAGCAGTTAAGCACTTGCCTGTGAAGCCTAAGGACCCCGGTTCAAGGTTTGATTCCCCAGGACCTACATTAGCCAGATGCACACGGGGGCACATGCATCTGGAGTTCGTTTGCAGTGGCTGGAGGCCCTGGCATGCCCACTCTCTCTCTCCCTCTCCTTCTCTCTCTCTGCCTTTCTCTCTGTGTCTGTCTCTCTCAAACAGATAAATAAAAAAAAAAAAAGAAAAAGAAAATACCTGAAAGGATTGTCCATGCTGAAGAGAAATAAAAGCACACACATAAGGAAACAGGAGAAAAAAACATATTCAAATAATAGTTAATAAAAGAGTGTAAAGGAAAAGAAGATCTATAAAACTATAAGAGTGGCAATAATAAATGCATACCTTTCAATAATAATTCTCCACATCAATGGCTTCAATGTCCCTACCAAAAGAAACAAGTTTGGAGACTGGATTAAAAAGCAGTATTCTTCGATTTGTTGCCCCCAGGAAACTCACCTTTACATAAAAGTTGGGCACTATCAGGGTAAAAGGATAGAAAATGGTATTTCAAGCAAATGGGTCTAGAAAACAAGCAGGTGTTGCTATCCTAATATCTGACAGGGTAGACTTCAAACCAACATTAGTTAGGAAAGATAAAGAAGGTCATTTTTATTGATCAATGGAACACTCCAACAGTAAGGCATTAAAATTCTAAACTTATATGCACTTAACATGGGGTTCCAAATTTCATCAAAATAACACTAAATTAAATTAAGTTCACAGATAACACAAATCACAATGGTAGTGGGTGACTTCAATAATCACCACTCATCAATTAACAGGTCATCCCAGACAAAAATAAACAGTGATGCATCTGGATTAAATGAGATCACAGAATAAATGGACCTTACAGATATCTACAGAACATTTCATCCAAATGCTAAAGAATACACATTTTTTTTCAGCAGCATATGGAACATTCACTAAAATAGACCATATATTAGGACACAAAACAAAACTTAACAAATACAGGAAAATTGAAATAATTCCTTGTACTCTATCTGACTACGATGGGATTAAAATACAAACCAACAGCAAGAAAAGCTATAGAGCATACAAAAAATCATGGAAACTAAACAACACATTACTAAACGATTACTGGGTCAATGAAGAAATAAGGAAGGAAATAAAAAAATTCATAGAATCAAATGATAAGGAGAACACAATATACTAAAACCTTTGGGACACAATGAAGGTAGTCCTAAGAGGAAAATTTATAACTTTATGAGCCTATCTTAAGAAATTAGAGATAAGAGCCATGCCAAACCAGCCTAAGGAGGGATTTAAGCAAAACCCAAGCAAAATACACTTTTCTTCTGTAAGATGAAGGAGTATATGTTATTCTTAGACACAGTGGAGAAGGCAGAGAGAAAAAAAATCCACCAGAAAGGAGGAAAATTGCTAGAGACATTAACAGCCCATGATCCATGCTCTGCACCTGTGCAGCAGCACCCCACAAGGCACACCTGGCAGCAGTAGCAGTGGAGGCCAAGCAACAGATTTTTCAACTTCTTCAGCCTTCTAGCAAAGTTCAGAAATCTGAAGTAAAACAGCTGAGATCAAATAAAGAGCTATTGAAAGTGCAAGCAACTCCAGAAGTCTGAACTCTCTAATCCCCTACCATCAGAATTGCAAACCTCCAGCAGTCAGCCCCAAGTGGCAGTGCAGCTAGCAGAGCTGACCAGAGGTATAGCTGCACAGCAAAACATGGAGGGATCGAGGTGGACACTCAGCATTTGTGAGATTGGAAGCCACCCCAAAAGGTAAGAGTCTGACTGAAAAAAAAGGGGGGGGGGAGAGAATCATCAGGACTTAGTTCAAAAACATCTACTCCACAAAACTGGATAATGGGAAGGGCACAGACAAATTCCTGGATGCATACCTTCTGTCAAAGCTAAACTCAGAGCAGATTAATCTCTTAAACAAAACTATCACACTCAGTGAGATTGAAAAAGTAATTAAAAAAACCTCCACAAAATGAAGAGTCCAGGACCAGATGGCTTTTCAGCCGAATTTTATGAAACCTTCATGGAAGAACTCAACCAATCTTCCTAAAACTGTGCCACACAATTGGAGAACAGGGAAAGCTACCCAACTCTTTCTATGAAGCTAGTATCACCCTAATTCCAAAACCAGGCAGAGATGGCACAAGAGAAGAAAACTACAGGCCTATTTCCTGATGAACTTAGATGCAAAGATCCTGAACAAAATCCTTGCAAACTGAATCCAACAACACAGCAAAAGCATTATCCACATTGTTCAAGTGGGATTCATCACAGGGGTGGTTCAACATACAGAAATCTGTAAATGCATTACACCACATAAACAAGGTTAAACATAAAAACCACATGAACATTTTGATACATGCAGAACAGGCCTTTGACAAGATACATCACTTCATGATCAAAACATTGGAGAGAATTTTCATGGTTGGTTCCTATCTTAACAAAATAAAGGCAATATACAAAGCCCCTAAGGCCCAAATAATACTTAATGTAGGAATTCCCATTGAGATCAGGGACAAGACAGGGTTGTCCACTCTCATCTCTGCTCTTCAATATAGTACTGGAAGCCTGAGCTCAAGCAATAAGACAGGAGAAAGAAATAAAAGAGATACAATTTGAAAAGGAAGAAGTTAAGTTAGGTCTATTTGCTGATGACATGATTATATATGAAAAAGACCTGAAAGACTCCATCCCAAAACTCCTGAAGGTGATGAACTCCTGTAGCAAAGTAGCAGGATACAAAATCAATGCACAAAAAGCAGTAGCATTTTTATAGGCAAATGACAAAGATACAGGGAAAGAAATAAGGGACATGGTCCCATTTTCAATAGCAACAACAACAACAAAATACCTTGGAATAACGTTAACCAAGGAAGTGAAAGATCTATACAATGAAAACATAAAAACACTCAAAAAACAAATTGAGGAAGACTTGAGAAAATGGAAAGATCACTCATGCTCCTGAATAGGCAGAATTAACATTGTGAAGATGGCAACCCTACCAAAGGCAATATGTAGATTTAATGCAATTCCAGTTAAAATCCCAACATTGTTCTTCACAGATATAGAAAAAATGATCTCAAATTTCATTTGGAAAAGCAGAAGGCCTTGAATATCCAAACATATCCTCAGCAAAAGAAATATCTCTGGAGGCATCATTATACTGGATCTAAACCTATATTACAAAGCCACAGTAATAAAAACAGCATGATACTGGCATAAAAACAGGAGTATAGACCAATGGAATAGACTTGAGGACCGCAAACTTGGGTCAGGCAACTATAGCTACTCAATATTTGACAAAGGTCCTAACAATATAGGCTGGAAAAAAGACAGCATCTTCAACAAATGGTACTGGAAAACTGGATAATCATACACAGGAAATCGAAACATGACCACACACATTTCTCCATGCACTACACTCAATTCCAAATGGATCAAAGACCTCAATATAAGACCAGACACTCGACTAGTACTGGAAGAAAATATAGGAAGAACTTTCCATCATATAGGAATGGAAAAAAAACTTCCTGAACAAAACTGCATTAGCTCACGATCTTAAACAGTCACTCAACCAATGGGATCGCATGAAGCTAAAGAGTTTCTTTACAGGCAAGCATACAATAAGCAAATCTGATAGATTACCCACAGGATGGGAGAAAATATTTGCTGGTTATCCAACTGACAGAAGCCTAATCTCTAAAATCTACAAAGAACTCAATAACCTAAACAATAAAAAGTGAAACAACTCACTTACAAAATAGGGCAAAGAGCTGAACAGGAAGTTCACAGAGGAAGACATACAAATGGAAAACACAAACTTAAGGAAATATTCATCGTGCCTGATCATCAGGAAAATTCAAATTAAAACAAGTATGAGATTCCTCCTTACCCCAGTAAGAATAGCAAACATCAGAAAATCAAATGAACATAAATGCTGGTGAGGATGTGTAGAAGTAGGAACACTCTTCCACTGTTGGTGGGAATGCAGGATGGTAAAACCACTTTAGAAAGCAATATGGAGACTCCTGAAAAAGCTGACTGTAGAAATACCAACAGACCCAGTTATTTCCTTACTGGGCATGTACCCTAAAACCATTAAACCACAGGCCAGAGAGATTTGCTCAACCATGTTTGTAGTGGCTCAATTCATAATAGCTAAGAGCTGGAATCAACCCAGATGTTCATCACTAGAAGAATGGATAACTAAGACGTGGTATATCTACACAATGGAATTCTACACAGCAATAAGAAAAAAATGACACAATAAAATTTGAGGAAAAATGGCTGAATCTGGATCAGATCATGCTCAGTGTCCTTACCCAATCACGGAACAAAAATTGCCGCATAGTCTCACTCATCTACAACACCTAACCTGAATCTACCCAAGATGCCTTAAATATCCATCAAGTATCTTGAGGACTAGACAATAGAATGGGTGGCGATTGAGGGTAGGGGAAGGGAAGGGGTGGGAGACACAAATCTAGACCCAAATGGCAATGGTACCATAAAATTCTACATCCTAAAAGGGAGGCCAAAGGGCTGAATCTTCACCAGGCCCTTAGAGGGAAGACCTGAGCCACAAGACACTGGAGAGGGTATAATGAAGACTGACTTTAGTCTTCTACAGCCTCTCTCTCTCTCTCCCTCTCTCTCTCTATTGTCTCTAACTCTTTTATATTAGTTAACTTTTTCTTCCTTTTCTTAGTGGGCACTGACCTGTAACTCCCAGTACCAGCATGTGGCTATCATCCACAATGAGCTTTTGATCAGAGAGACTTACAAGGTTTCTTAAAAGAAAGGAGATTTCTGTCAGAGTACTTGATGACCCACCAAAGGTTAGTGGTAAGACCCTACTGCTGAAGACACCTTATGTGGTTGACACATAAAATGGAATGGCATGGCTAGAAGCTGGAAGAGAGTCACTCTACAGACAGTCAGCATATCTAGTGCCAGAAGGTGCTACATGGGTGAATGGGGGAAAATGACCACTAATCTGTTCAAGCAACCCATGGCCTTACCTACTTAGCAGCAAATAACCTGTTGAGATGCTCACACAGTGCAATAGTGGTCCACAGCCATGGTTGGAAACCAACTGCTCTTTATTTGGCTAACTGATCCCCTCAGTGGTACGGAAACTATAGCTGGAGCTGGGAAACAAGTCAGAACCAGATCCAAACATGAGCCTGCTCTCCATTAGCAAGCTACCACCAGTTGTGGGCTACAAGAAGGCTACACCTATTAAATTCTCTATAAAAATGTAAGGGTTATCTCATTTGTCAGGTGCTAACTTACTCTCTATTGGAGAATCTACTTCTCTTTTTCAGATAGATGTAGATCCTAAGGTGAAAGCCACCCCATCATACCTCAAAAGGGCCCTGTCTAAAACTAAGAACCATTGGCGAAATAAGCAAGGGTGCTGTTTTCTTGGTGAACTGGGTACCGGCACAAGGGTGAAAGAGATCAACACAGATTAAAATAAACACCTACTAAATCAGAGATCCAGAGACCCAGAGGCCCCCAACACCTCATCACTGAAGCAGACCAAAAATGAACCCAAAGTGGCTCAGGGAACTTTCGCGGAAGTGGAGACAGAAAGAATGTCAGAGCCACACATTGGGTCATGATGTGCAGACATTTATCCTTCCCATAACTGTGGGCTAACTCCAGAATGCATGACCCATATACCTCAACAGGGAGGGGTTGGGGGAGGGCGTAGGACATAGATGAGCCTAACAAGGCACCGACTTGATTGCATTCTCTGAGTAATAAACTAATTATTAATAATAATGATAATAACAGGTACACAGGCCTACACTGCAAGAGCTAATCTTGATTTCCATGTCAGAGCAGGTTATGAGGTATATATTCTTGGTTGGCTTTATCATTTTCAAGTAACCCATATTGGGGGGTTGAAAATTGTTGCCTTTTATGCTTTCATGTGTATAGGGCCTTTGTTTTTTCCTTTTGTCATTATTGGGTCTGATCCAGATCCAGGTTGACCTAGGTCCCAATTCAGAATAGAAATCTCTACCTCTTAGCTGACAAGATAAAGGGTATAGCACAACACACAACCTTAAGGATTTTTGCTTTATATGACTATCTGTTTGTTTTAATCCCCACTATTGCATACTTTGTGCTGGATTTATTGACTGTATATGTTACTCAGTTGACGTTTAGAATTTGCCAGTAAATTATTACACCTAGTCCACTAGAATACTTGCTTAGTAAGCAAACTCAATACTTAGGACTATTTCTGTGGCTTTATTGGGGGACAAGAGCTACACCTGGCACCTTGAACTCATATCCTGACAGTATATAGAGGTGGATTGCCACATCTGGGAACATGGAGATAGGTAAAAAACCCAAGCATCAAATCAATTCAGGATTCAAAAGTTACTACAATATAATACAAGAAACTCAAATATTCAAGATCATACAGTCCCACCCAAAACTCTAAATCCATCAGAAATTATCATCAGTGAGACTGAAATCAGTAAAATGCCTGACAACGATTTCAAGAAAATCATGGTATCTATGCTCAAAGAAATCAGAGAAGAAATGAAGAAAATCAAAGAAAAAAAAAAACAACAACAAAGGAATAATAGAAGAAAACAAACTTCTGAAAGAGATCACAAGAAACCAATTTAATGAAATAGAGAGGTCATTATAATACAAAAGTAAGGAAATAGAAAAATGTCACCAGTAGAATGGATGAAGGAGAGAACAGAATATCTAAACTAGAAGAACAGGTGGCAGATCTAATACACTCCAACAAAGAAAAAGACAAGATAATAGCAAGGTATGAATGGGAATTTCAATATATCCAGAACACTATGGAAAGATCAAACATAACAATCCAGGTATAACAGAAGGAAAAGAATTTCAATCCAGAGGCTTAGATGTTGTTTTCAACAAAATCATGGAAGAAAAATTTCCCCAAATTGGGAAGGAAATTCCAATGCAGATACAAGAAGCTTTTAGAACACCAAACAGAAAAAACCTGGAAAGAACTTTTCCTCGCCATCTTATAATTAAACTACTAAACACAAAAAGCAAAGAAAATATATTGAAAGCAGTTAGACAGAAAAAACAAGTCACCTACAAAGGCAAACCCATCAGAATAAATGCAGATTACTCAACACAAACTTTATTTTCTTTTACATTTTTTAAAAAATTAGTTTTCTATTGTGCAAGTACAGGCAGTTTGGTACCATTATTAGGCTCATCCATGACCTGCCCCCTCCCCATTGGCCCCTCCTTGTTGAGGTATATAGGTCATGTCTTGTGGAGTTAGCCCACAGTTATTGGTACGATAAATGTCTCTGCATATCCTGACCCAACATGTGGCTCTGACATTGTTTCCACCCCTCTTCGGCAAAATTTCCCTGAGCCATGTTGGGTTCATTTTTGGTCTGCTTCAGTGCTGAGGTGTTGTGGTCCTCTGAGGCTCTGGCTCTCTGATTTTGTAGGAGTTGATTTTTCTGTGTGATTGTTCCTACCCTCTCCAGTGTCTTGTGGTTCAGGTGTTTCCTGTAAGGGCCTGGTGAAGGTTCAGCCATTTGGTCTGCCTTTTAGGATGTAGAATTTTATGGTACCCTTGCCGTTTGGGTCTGGATTAATGTTTACCACCCCTTCGATACCCTCCACTCTCTCCCCATCACTCATATTGTCTAGTCCATGAAATGCTTGCTGTGCATGTAAGGTATCTTGGGTAGATTCAGGTTAGGTGCTGTAGATGAGTGAGACTATGTGGCGATTTTTTTTCTGTGATTGGGTAAGTACACTGAGAATGATCTGTTCCAGGTTCAAACATTTTTCCTCAAATTTATTTTTGGCACTTTTTCTTACTGCTGTATAGAATTCCATTGTGCAGATATACCACATCTTAGTTATCCATTCTTCTAGTTATGGACATCTGGGTTGATTCCAGCTCTTAGCTATTACGAATTGAGCCACTACAAACATGGTTGAGCAAATCTCTCTGGCCTGTGGTTTGAAGGTTTTAGGGTAGATGCCCAGTAAGGGAATAACTGGGTCTGTTGGTATCTCTATAGTCAGCTTTTTCAGGAGTCTACATATTGTTTTCCAAAGTGGTTGTACCATCCTACATTCCCACCAACAGTGGATGAGTACTCCTACTTCTGCACATTCTCGCCAGCATTTATTTTCGTTTGAATTTTTGATGTTTGCTATTCTTATCAGGGTCAGGTGGAACATCATAGTTGTTTTAATTTGCATTTCTCTGATGATTAGGGATGATGAACATTTTCTTAAGTGTGAGTTTGAAATTTGTATTTCTTCCTCTATTAAATGCCTGTTCATCTCTTTGTCCCATTTTGTGAGTGGGGTTTTTAACTTCTTACTGTTTAGATTTTTGAGTTCGTTGTAAATTCTAGATATTAGGCCTCACTCTGTTGGATAACCCACAAATATTTTCTCCCATTCTGTGGGTAATCTATTGGCTTTGCTTATTGTATGCTTGTCTGTAAAGAAACTCTTTAGTTTCAGATGATCCCATTGGTTGAGTGACTGCTTAAGATCGTGATCTACTGGACTTTTGTTCAGGAAGTCTTTTTCCATTCCTATATTATGGAAAGTACTCCCTAAATTTTCTGCAAGTAGTAATTGAGTTTCTGGTATTATATTGAGGTCTTTGATCCATTTGGATTTGAGTATAGTGCATGGTGAAATGTGTGGATCAAGTTTCAGTTTCCTGCATGTGGTTATCCAGGAGTCCAGCACCATGTGTTGAAGATGCTGTCTTTTTTCCAGCTGGTGTTGTTCGGACCTTTATTGAATATCAAGTAGTATAGTTGCTTGACCCAATGTCCGGGTCCTCAAGTCTATTGCATTGGTTTATACTCCTGTTTTTATGGCAGTACCATGCTGTTTTTATTACCATGGCTTTGTAATATAGCTTTAGATCAAGTATGGTGATGCCACCAGAGTTTTTCTTTTGCTGAGGATATGTTTCAATATGTGAGGCCTTCTGCCTTTCCATATGAAATTTTAGATCATTTTTTTCTATCTGTGAAGAACACTGTAGGGTTTTTAACTGGAATTGCATAAAATCTATATATTGCCTTTGGTAGGATTGTCATCTTCATAATGTTGATTCTACCTATCCCAGAGCATGGGAGGTCTTTCCATTTTCTCAAGTTCTCCTCAATTTCTTTTTTGAGTGTTTTTATGTTTTTGTTGTATAGATCTTTTTCTTCCTTGGTTAACGTTATTCCAAGGTATTTTATTTTTTTATTGCTATTGGAAATGGGACTATGTCCCTTATTTCTTTCTCTGTATCTTTGTCATTTGCATATAAAACTGCTACTGCTTTTTGTGCATTGATTTTTTATCCTGCTACTTTGCTATAGGAGTTAATCACCTTCAGGAGTTTTGGGATGGAGTCTCTTGGATCTCTTACATATACAATCATGTCATCAGCAAATAGAGCTAACTTAACTTCTTCCTTTCCATATTGTAACCCTTTTATTTCCTTCTCCTGTCTTATTGCTTGAGCTAGGATTTCCAGTACTATATTGAAAAGCAGAAGTGAAAGAGGACAACCCTGTCTTCTTCCTGATCTTAATGGGAATTCCTCCGGGCTTTCACCCTTAAGTAGTATTTGGGTCTTCAGCTTTTGTATATTGCCTTTATTATATTAAGATATGTACCAACTATGCCAATTCTCTCCAGTGTTTTGATCATGAAGTGATGTTTCATCTTGTCAAGTGCCTTTTCTGCATCTATTGAAATGATCATGTGTGTTTTATGTTTAACCTTGTTTATGTGGTGTATTACATTGACAGATTTCTATATGTTGAACCACCCTTGTGTACCTGGGATGAATCCCTCTTCGTCCAGGTGGATGATGCTTTTGATATGTTGTTGGATTCGGTTTGTGAGTATTTTGTTCAGGATCTTTGCATCTATATTCATTAGAGAAATAGGCCTGTAGTTTTCTTTTCTTGTGGCATCTCTGCCTGGTTTTGGAATTAGAGTGATACTAGCTTCATAAAAGGAGTTTTGAGGCTTTCCCTGTTCTTCAATTGTGTGGCACAGTTTGAGGAAGTTTGGTTTAAGTTCTTCCATGAAAGTTTGATAGAATTCAGCTGAGAAGCCATATGGTCCTGGACTCTTCTTTTGGGGGAGGTCTTTTTTTTTTTATTACTTTTTCAATCTCCATGACTGTAATGGGTTCATTGAGGTGATTAATCTGCTTTGACTTTAGCTTTGATAGATGGTATTCATCCAGGAATTTATCCATCTCTGCCACATTGTCCAGTTTTGTGGAGTAGAGATTTTCTAAATAAGTCCTGATGATTCTCCCAATTTCACTTATGTCTGTTGTGATCTCTCCTTTTTCATTTTGAATTTTGTTAATTTGAAGCTTCTCCCTTTTTTGCTTGATCAAATTGGCCAGTGATTTTTCAATCTTGTTTATTTTTTCGAAGAACCAGATCTTTGTTTCTTCAATTGTCTTAATTGTCTTCTTGGTTCCCAATTCATTAATTTCTGCTCTGATTTTCATTATTTCTTTCCTTCTGGAGCTCCTTGGGTTGGATTTTTTCTTGTTTTTCCAGTGCCTTTAGGTGGATGGTTAGGTTGTTGATTTGGGATCTTTCTGTCTTTTTTTATGAAGGCATTGAGTGCTATGAATTTTCCCCTGAGGACTGTCTTCATTGTGTCCAATAAGTTTTGGTATGATTTGTTCTCACTGTCATTCAATTTCAGGAATTTTGCAATTTACCTTTTTATTTCATCCACTATCCATTTATTGTTTAAGAGTGTGCTGTTCAGTTTCCAGGTATCATTGGGATTTTTGGTGAGTCTTTTGTTGTTGATTGCTAGCAATATAGCATAGTGATCTGATATCATGCAGGGAATTATGTCAATTTTCCTAAATATTTGGAGGCAGTCTTTGTGACCCAGTATGTGGTCTATTTTAGAGAATGTTCCATGGGCTGCTGAGAAGAATGTGTAGTCTGTGGATTTGGGGTGCAAAGTTCTGTAGATGTTCATTAGGTCTAAGTCATCTATGGTTTTGTTGAGCTCTCTTACTTCCCTGTTGAGTTTCTGTTGGGATGATCTGTCTATTACTGACAATGGTTTATTGAAGTCCCCAGCTATGATGGTGTTGGTGGTTATTTCTGTTTTATTGTCAAGTAGGTTTTGTTTTATGAACTTTGGTGTCCCTGTGTTTGGTGCATGCAGATTTATGATTGTAATATCCTCTTGATGGTCATTCCTTTGATAAGTAAGAAGTGGCCTTCTTTGTCTTTTTTAAAATTATTTTTGGTTTGAAGTCTATTTCATCCAATATTAATATAGCTACACCTGCTTGTTTCTTATTCCCGTTTGCTTGGAATATTATCTTCTACCACTTTTCCCTGATGAAGTGTCTGTCTTTAGTGGTGAGGTGGGTTTCTTGAATGCAACAGATTGAGGGGTCTAATTTTTTGCTCTATCATGTTAGTTTTTGTCTCTTCATGGGTGAATTAAGGCCATTAATATTTAGGGAAGTGACTGTGAGATTTGATTTGATCCCTGCCATATTGTGGTGGTAGATGTGTTTTGGTGTTTTCATGGCCTTTGAAATTTTTTGTTCCTACTCTGGTTTTGGTTGTTGTGTTCTGCTTCTTGTAGCATTTGAGTTTGGTTATTTGTTTCTTCTTTGTGGAGAATTTCCTGAAATACTCTCTGTAGGTTTGGTTTTGTGTTCATATAATTGTAAAGCTAAGTTTTGTCATGGAAAGTTTTTCTTTCACCATCTATTATGAGGGATACTTTTGCTGGGTAGAGTAGTTTGGTTTGGAATCCATAGGTTCTTAGTCTTTGGAGAGTTTCACTCTCGGCCCTCCTAGCTGTCAGGGTTGCTATTGAGAAGTCTGAAGTAATTCTGATGGGGTTTCCTTTGAAAGTGGTATGCTGTTTTTCCCTAGCTGCTTTTAGGAATTTCTCTTTGGTGTCAATGTTTATAGTCTTAATGATAATATGTCTTGGAGAGTTTCTCCTTTGGTCCAATCTGTTGGGAGTTCTGTTGACTTCTTGTACCTTGATGGGCCTTCCTTTTAAGAGACTGGGGAAGTTTTCTTCAATTATTTTGTTAAATAGGTTCTCTATGCCTTTGGTCTGAAATTCTTCTCCTTCTGGTATTCCAATGATTCTGATATTAGGACGGTTAGGTGTATCCCACAATTCCCTCATGTTCTGTTCACAGGAACTTTTGAACTTACTGAAGTTTTTGAACTCTCAAACTGTTTCTTCCATCTTGTCTTCCAGATCAGAGTTTCTATCCCCCACTTCACTGACTCTATTCTTGAGAACCTCTAGAGAGTTTAGGACTTGTTCAATTATGTTTACATTTTCTACTACTTTTCTACGTATCATTTCCATCACTCTGTCAAGCTCCCTTTTCATATCATTTTCTGATTTTCTTGATGATTCTTGGAATTCATCCTTGCAGTTTTTTATGTCTCCATTTAGTATGGCCAGCTGATTTTTAAGGTCTTTTTTTTCACTTTCCCTCTAATCCCTTAATTCTCTTTGAAGTCCTTCCAATGTCTTATCAATTTTTTCTAGCTTAGTGATGGTAGTATCCACACGATTATCGGTCCTTTGTTGCTTTCCTGCAAGTTCTATCAGTAGGTTGGTCAGGGTTGCATTGCTCATAGCTTCAATTTGATGTTCTGATCCTGATGGTTCTTCTGTGTTTTGGTTAGATGTTTTATTCATTCTAAGACTAGGTGATATAACTGGATTTTCTTGCATTTGGTTTTTCATGTTATTTCTTTTGCTCTGTGGTCTGCCCATGGCAGTGTATGGGCATGTAGCTTGGTGGATCAGCCTGTGCTCTCATGAAATGGTAATCTGAGGCAGACTGGGGCAGTTGCCAAGCAGCCTGGGCTTTGGCTCCCACTTGCCAGAGCTGCCTATCTACTGCCTGACTGGGGCACCGAAGTTGCCTGAATTCTCAAGTGGTGATATGCCAAAGCTGACTGTGTTTGAACTTGGAGTGGGACTGAGGTACCAAGGCCTGAAGCAGCCCAAACTCTGGCTGGTAACACTGGGATCTGGAAACAGTCTGTGCTCCCCTGTCTCAGGAGAATGGGGGCTGGCTGGGAAGGCACCTGAACTGGCGCAAGCCAGAGACACAGTCTTGATTTGTGTGGCAGTTGCTGTGGGACTGGACTCACTGAATGTGCAGTGGCAGGAGAAGTAATCTGCACAAATGTGCAGAGCAGTTTAAGCTTCTGCCATGGCGGTGGCTCGTGGCCAGGCACAGCAGTGGGGAGAGGCAGCAGAGTGCAGGACTGTGCACAGGAGTGTGACGGTGTGCAGGATGGGATGGAAGGCAGCAGGGCATGGGACGGGGCGTGCAATGGTGGCAGGGCACCATGGGATAGGGCATGGGACAGTGACAGGGCACGGGATTGGGCATGGGACAGCAGGAGGGTGCAACAGGTATTTGGTGAAATGGGTGGTCTACCAGTCCCCAAGGGGATCCGTGATTCCCAGATTTCTCCCCTTCAGAGCTCCCCCACTGACAAGAAGACCCAAAAAACCCTTAATTTCTTGCATTTTCTTCCCCAGGATTTGCAGGGCAGCTAGGTGGTTGCCATCTTGGCCGGAAGTCAACACAAACTTTAAAAGCCAGAAGGGCTTGGAATGATGTATTCCAAGTTCTGAAAGATAACAACTGTCAACCAAGATTACTTTATCCTGCAATGCTGTCTATCCAAATTTATGGAGAAATAAGGACATTCCACAACAAAAATAGACTAAAGGAATTTATGACAACTAAAGCAGCTCTACAGAAAATACTTGAAGGAATTCTTAATGCTTACAAGAAAGCAAAACATACACAGGAGGAAATAGGAAAAAATAAACTAAACTCAAATAACAGTTAAAACAAATGAGTAAAGGGTAAACAGGAAACATACAGAATAAGAAGAATAGTGAAATTAAATGCATACCTTTCAATAATAACTCTTAATGTCAATGGTCTCAATGCACCATCCAAAAGACACAGGCTTGCAGGCTGGATTAAAAGGCAGGGTCCTGCAATTTGTTGTCTCCAGGAAACTCATCCCTCAATAAAAGATAGATACCATCTTGGTGTGAAAGGATGGAAAACAGTCTTTAAAGCAAATGGACCTAGGAAACAAGCAGGGGTTTCTATCCTTATATCTGACAGGATAGACTTCAAACCAGTATTAGTGAGGAAAGCTTTTAAAAAAGGACATTTTATATTGATTAAAGGAACACTTCCACAGGAGGACATTACAATCCTATGCACCTGACATGGGGGCTCCCAGTTTTATCAAACAAACCGTATTAGACTTAAGGTCACAGATAACATGAAACACAATTTTTATGGGAGACTTCAATACCCTACTCTCATCAACTGACAGGTCATCCCAGCAAAAATTAAAAAAGACATCTGAATTAAATGATATCATGGAACAAATGTACCTAACATATATCTCAGAACATTCTATCCAAATGCTGTAGAATATACATTTTTCTCAGCAGTACATGGAACATTCTGTAAAATAGACCATATATTAGGACAGAAAGAAAATCTCCACAAATATAGAAAAATTGAAATAACCCCTTGTACTCTACCTGACCACAATGGGATTAAACTGCAAATCAGCAATAAGAAAAGCTGCAGAGTATACAGAAATTCATGGAGACTAAACAGTACAATGTTAAATGATCAATGGGTTATTGAAGAAATCAAAAAGGAAGTCAATAAATTAATATAATCAAATGATGATGATAATACAACATACCAAAACTTTTGAGTCCCAATGAAGGCAGTCCTAAGAGGGAAATTTAGAAGTGCCTATATTAAGAAATTCGAGAGTTCACAAATAAACAATTTAATTCTTTACCTTAAGGCCTTGGAAAAAGAAGAACAAGGCAAATCAAAAATCAGTAGATGAGAAGAAATCATAAAAGATTAGGGCAGAAATTAATGAAATAGAAACAAAAAAAAATCCATAGAATCAATGAAATAAATTGTTGGTTCTTTCAAAGGACAAGATTGATAAACCCTTAGCAAATTTGACCAGAAGAAAGAGAGAAGAGACAAAAATTAATAAAATTAGGATGAAAAAGGCACCATTACAACAGATATCAAAAAATTCAGACAATTATAAGGACATACTTCAAGAATATATATGCCTCTATATCCTAATGACTCTTCTCAGTACTTTAGATATACTTGCACAACCATGTTTATTGCTGCTCTATTCACAATATCAAGGAAATGGAACCAGCATAGATGCCCATCCACAGATGAATGGATAAAAAGATGTGGTACATCTATACAATGGAGTTCTATTCAGTGGTAAAGAAAAATGAAATTATAAAATTTGCAGGGAAATTGATGGATCTGCAAAGTATTGTACTAAATGAGTTAACCCAGGCCCAGAAAGCCAAATGTCACCTGTTCTCTCTTATATGTGGATCCTATCTACAAATGTATAGACTTGTGTGAGATCTGGAACCAAAAATCAGTAGCAAAGGCCTGTAAATTAGAAAAAAGCTATAAGGGAGGGAGGAGAGGGAAGGTCTTAAGGGGATGGCATTGTATATATGGAAGTAGAAGAGCAGATTACATGGAGGGGAAAGGACTAAGAGAAGTCAGGGGAAGAGATTGTTAAAAAGAAAGGTGTGGGGGGAGGGTCAATCAAAATTTAAGATATTCTGAATAAACATATGAAATTCTACTTTTTAAATAATGGCACATCCAGAAGCCATAGATTGTTACTAGAAAATTTTCAGTGCTAGTGATGGGCTACCTTACCTTCCAGTGAGTTTTGGCCAGGGAGGTCTCTGTTGCCTCCAAAACGGTATAGGCTATTGCCAAGGCCCTTGGTTTCCCATGAGAAAGAGATGGTAAGACCCTATTGCTGAAGACTTCACATGCCTGAGTGGCAAAGTCATTGAGAAATCAAGCTGGTGCTAAGCAGAAAACCTGCTGTCTGTAGCCCAGCCAACTGAAAGCTGGAAAAAGCTGTACTGTATATAGTCTTATGGGAGACAGAATTCATCAGCAGTGAAAACAGTGGATACTGGAAACCTCAAGTTTAACCAGACAGACCAAATGACTGAATGAGTGCAATAGTGGAATGTCTGGTCTAGGGGAAACCAACTGCTCTCTAATTGCACTGAAGGCCCTCTCTATGGGAGGGAATATGTGCCTGGTACTGAAAACCTAATCAAAACCCTATGGTAGGGGCGGTCATGAGCCTTAGGGGTATAAAGCCTGCTTTTGCTTGGATAAATGCAAATATTACTCTCACTAAATTGCTCTGAAAGCCCAACACTTAATGTTCATGTTCATATATACATGTTACTCTCCTTTCTGATTACAGAAGCTTCACTTTTCAGATGTTGATGACCACTGGGAAGACCCAAAAGGCAACATAGTGCTGAGAAGGGATGAAGTAGTGTCTGCCACTGAAACATCTCACTCCCTCCAAGGCTCAGGGTCCATTGCAGAAGTGGTGGCAGAAAGAATGTAAGAGCCAAAGGAAGAGTACCACTCCTTACATACAATTGTCTGGACAGAATTTGGCCTCTATATCCATGACCTTGTAGTGCTTAGCAATGCCCATACAAGACCCTCATAATAGGAGAAAAAGATGATGACATCAAATGAAAAGAGAGACTAATGGAGAGAGGGAGGAGATATGTTAAAAAGTTATGAAGGGGAAAGTGGGGGAGGGGAGGGCAGGGAAACACCATGGTTTTTTATCTGTAAGTATATAAGTTGTATATATATGTATAAATTAGAAAGGTTACAGTAAACAACTTCATTCTTCACCTTAAGGCCTTGAATAAAGAAGAACAAAGCAAACTGAAAATCCATAGGCAGAAAGAAATAATGAAGATTATGGCATAAATAAATGCAATAGAACCCTCCCCAAATAAAATTTAAAACAACACAATGAATTAATGAAATAAAGAGTTGATTCTTCGGAAGTATAAACAAGATTGATAAACCATTAATAAATCTACCCAAAAGAAAGAGTGAAGAGAGAAAAGTTCATAAAATTGGAAATGAAAAGGGCACCATTATAACAGATACCAAAGAACTTCAGAAAAATCATAAAGACATTCTTTAAGAACATATACTCCACTAAGTTTGAAAATCTGATAGAAATGTATAAATTACTTGATTTATGTGGCCTACCAAAATTAAATCAAGATTAGATCAACCACTTAAATAGACCTACAAGTATAAATATCCAAATACTTATAAAAAAATCTGCCAACCAAAAAAAGTTCAGGCACAGATGGACTGACTAGTGAATATTATCAGATCTTCTTGGGAGAAAACCAACACCAATACTTCTCAAACTTTTCCATAAAATAGAAAGGAATGAATTCTAACACACTCCTATGAAGTCAGCATCACCCTCACACCAAAACCAGACAGAGACAGAACAAAAAAAAAAAAAAAAAAAGAACCAACTGCTCTTGATTTGGCTAACTGATCCCCTCAGTGATCCAGGACCCATAGCTGAAACTGGGAAACAAGTCAGAACCATATCCAAACATAAGCCCACTTCCAATATCAAGCTACCATCAATCATGGGGTACAAGAGGGCCTACACATATTAAACTCTCTATTAAAAAATTGTTATCTCAATTCTCCAGGTGCTAACTTACTCTCTGTTGGAGAATCTGCTTCTCTTTTTCAGATAGATGCAGATCCTAAGGAGAGAGCTGCCCCATCATACCTCAAAAGGGGCCCGACTGAAACTAAGAAAAATTGGTGAAACAAACAAGGGCGCTGTGTTCCTGATGAACTGGATACCAGCACAAAGGGGAAGGAGACCAACACAGAAAAATCAACTCCTACCAAACCAGAGAGCCAGGGCCTCAGAGGCCCCCAAAAACTGATCATTGAAGCTGACCAAAAACGAACCCAACATGGCTCAGGGAAATTTTGAGGAAGAGGGGGCAGAAAGAATGTCAGAGTCACATGTTGGGTCATGATATGAAGAGACATTTATAGTACCAATAACTGTGGGATAACTCCACAATGCACGACCCACTTACTTCAACAAGGAGGGGCCATTGGGAGGGGGAAGGTCATGAATGAGCCTAAACAATGATACCAAACTGCCTGTATTTGCTGAAAAGAAAACTAATAAATTAAATTAAAAAAAAAAAAAACTGGGCTGGAGAGATGGCTTAGCAGTTAAGCGCTTGCCTGTGAAGCCTAAGGACCCCAGTCCAAGGCTCGGTTCCCCAGGTCCCATGTTAACCAGATGCACAAGGGGGCGCACACGTCTGGAGTTCGTTTGCAGAGGCTGGAAGCCCTGGCACGCCCATTCTCTCTCTCTCCCTCTATCTGTCTTTCTCTCTGTGTCTGTCGCTCTCAAATAAATAAATAAATAATTTAAAAAAAAAATAAAAATAAAAACCAAATAAAAGAAAAGAAAATTACAGATCAATCTCCCTCATGAGCATAGATGCAAAAATTCTCAACACGATATTGGCAAACAACATACAAGAATCTATCAAAATGATGATTCACCCCAACCAAGTAGGCTTTATCCAAGATATGGAGAGATGGTTAAATATATGCAAATCCATAAATTTTATAAACTATATAAATGGACTGAAGGACAAAAATCATGTGATCATCTTAATATATGCAGAAAAGGCATTTGATAAGTCTGACATACCTTCATGATAAACGTCCTAAAGAAACTGGGAATAGAAGGAACATATCTCAACATAATAAAGGCTGTTAAGGACAAACCTACAGCCAAAATAATACTAAATGGGAAAAACTTGAAAGTTTTCCAATAAAATCAAGAACCAGACAAGGGTATTCACTGTCCCCACTTTTATTTAATACACTACTGGAAGTCTTAGCTATAGCAACAAGGCCAGAGACATACATAGAAGGGATTCAAATTGGAAAGGAAGTGATCAAATTATCATTATTGGAAGATGATGTGATTCTTTACATAAAGTATGCTAAAGATTCTACCAGTAAACTGTAAAAGCTGGTAAACACTTTCAGCAATGTAGCAGAATAGATAATAAAACACAGAAATGTGTAGCCTCCTTATATACTAACAACAAACATGAGAAGGATTAAATCAGAGAATGTCTCCCAATTCACAATTGCCTTAAAAAAAAAAAAGTACCTTGGAATAAACCTAATGAAGGAAGTGAAGGATCTCTGCAATGAAAACTTCAAAACACTCACAACAGAAATTGTAGAAGACACTAGGAAATGGAAAGACATCCCATGGTATTGGATTGAAAGAATCAATATTGTGAAAATTTCTATCTTACCAAAAGAAATCTACACATTTAATGCAATGCCCATCAAAATTCCAATGGCATTCTTCACAAAAATAGAAAAAAAATCCTGAAATTCATTTGAAAGCATAAAAAACCTTGAATATCCGAAACAATTTTGAGCAACAAAAGTAAGGCTGGTGGTATCACCATACCTGATTTTAAGCCATTGTAACAAAAACATCATGGTAGTAGCAGAAAAATGGGCACATATATCAATGGAACCAAATCAAGGACCCAGATGTAAGTCCAGGCAGCTACAGCCACCTGGTGTTTGACCAAAATACCAAAAGTTCCCACTGAAGAAACTCTTCAACAAATGGTGCTGGGAAAACAGGATACCTATATGTAGGAGGATATAAATAGGTACTTATCTCTCTCCATGAACAAATCTTAAGTCCAAATAGATCAAATATGCTAATATGAAACCTAAAACTCTGAAATTTCTAGTGGAAAAAGTAGGGGAAGCCCTTCAACATATTGTCATAAGCAACACCTTTCTGTGTAAAGCCTCAGTAGCTCAGGAAATAAAACCACTAGTCAACCCCTGAAAACTAATGAAATTACAAAGCTTTTGTACCACTAAGGACAGTGTGAATAGAGCAAAGAAGTAACCTACCGAATATGAGAAAAATCTGTGCCAGCTATACATCTTACAGATGATTAATATCCAGCATATACAGAGAACTCAAAAAAAAAAAATAAGAAGAAGAAGAAATAAAACAACCCAATTACAAAATGGGCCATGGAACTATATATAGAGAGAGTTGTCAAAAGAAGAAAGACAGATGGCATATAACTATCTAAAATATTCCACATCCTTAGCTAGCAGGGAAATGCAAATTTAATCTACTTTGTGATTCTACCTCAATCCTGTCAGAATGGGTATTATCATTAAAACAAAATGACAAATGCTTGCGAGGATATAGAAAAAGAGGAAGCCTTCTACAATGTTGTTGGGAATGTAAGCAATCAGAGCCGTTTTTAAAATCAGTGTGGATGTTCCTGAGACAGCTAAAAATAGATTTACCACATAAGCCAGCTATACCTCTCCTAGACATATAACCCAAGGACTTATTGCACTACCTTAGAGATGCTTGCACATCCATGGTTATTGCTATTCTATTAATAATAGCTAGGAAATGGAACCAGCCTACATGTCTGTCACTTAATGAATGGATAATAAAGATGTGGAACATTTATACAATGGAATTCTATTCAGAGGCAAATAAAAATGACACTGTGAAATTTTCAGGGAAATTGATGGATCTGGAAAGGACTGTACTTAGTGAGGTAACACAGGCTCAGAAAACCAAGTGCCACATTTTTTCTTTCATATGTACATCCTAGCTACAAATGTTTGGACTTGTATATGAGTTGGAAAAAACTCAGTATCAGAGGCCAGTAAGCTATAAAAGGGTTATAAAGGAGGGAGGGAAGGAATTAAGATAATGGTATTGTATATATGTCAGTAGAAGAACATATTACTGGGGGGTGGAAAGGCCTATGTGGGGTCAGGGGAAAAGATTGAGTAAAGGAATTGTGGGTTGAATGTTAATCAAAATCTAAAAGGGTATGAATAAGTCATATGGAAATCTACTTTTTTGGATAATGACATACTCAGAAGCTATGGATTTTCAGTGCCAGGGATGTTTTCAGTGCCTTCCTGTGAGCTGTTGGCCAGGTAGTTCTCTGAAGCTCCAAAAACATTAAAGGCCATTTCTGAGGCTTTTGGTTTCCCACCAGGAATATATGGTAAAACCCTATTGCTAAAGGCTTCATATGCTCGGGTGTCAGATCATTGAGAAAATCTTGCTGGGACTGAGATGAACATCTCCTGCATGTAGACAAGCTGAGAGAAATCTGGTTTAAGCTATGCTGCATAAAACTCCATTGAAGAGAGACAGAAATCATCAGTGTAGATAAACAACAGTGGACACTGCAAGCCTTACATTTAGGAAACCAGGCCAAATGAGCCAGCGGGTACAATACTGGTATGTCTGTTGTGGGGAAAACACATTCTCTAATTGGACTGGAGGCCTGCTTCATGGGAGGGAATACATACCTAATACTGAAAACCTGTCATGGGGAAGTCAGGAGCCCTAGGGGTATAAATGTCTGGTGTCTGGTTAAATACATATATTATGCTAACCAAACTTCCTAGTAAGCACTTCTGTTAAGGTTCATACTCATATAATAATGATACCCTCAGTTTTGGTTAGAAAAGCTTCTCTTTTCAGATGGTAGTGACCTTCGGGATAGCTCAAAAGTCAACATTATGCTGGGAAGAAGTGACAGGGGAGTATTCATCAATGAAACATCTCTAACACAACTTTCAAGGCTCAGGGTCCAGAAGAGGTGGTAGAAAGAATGTAAGAGCCAAAGGAAGGGTAGGACTCCTTAAAGTGCACCCTTCCAGACATAAAATGGCCTGGATATCCATGACCTCGCAGTGCCTGGCATTACCTACACAAGGCCATTATGATGACATCAAAATAAAAAGGAGATAGATTGTGGGGGGGTATGATGGAGAGTGGAATTGTGGAGGGAAAAATGAGAGAGGAGGGAATCATCATGGTTTATTGTCTATAATTATGGAAGTTGTCAATAACAAAAGAAAAAATGTTGAAGAAACATTCCAATGTTGGTTTAATTAAAAATAAAATATACAGACTTCCAGTTAAGATGGCCGTGTAGGTACCACGCCAAAGCAGCCTGGGGGAAAAAAAGACCAAAAAAACTCAGCAAAATACACACTTTTACTAAAAAGTGAGGTGTATAGGAAATTGAAGCAGCAGCGGAGAAGTAGGAGAGATCCAGAGCATCCAGAGCCCGCACAGGCCGGCAAAAGTGGCCTCGGCAGCTCCGCCAACCGCGGAGGCAGTGGGTCGCACCAGAAAGCCACCAGGCTTGGCTCCAGCCGCAGGAAAAGCCAGGTGCAGGAGCTTCCCCTCACACCGGTGCTCTCCGCAACTCAGGAAACGTGAAGGGAAAGTGGCAGTGAGCAGCAGAGAAGCAGACCGTGAGGTAGAAGAACACATGGAACAGTGAGAGAACCAGAGAAGCTGCAGCTCCCTCCCCTCCACACCGCCTGAGCCCAGCTGCAGCGAACTGGGGAGGGCCCTGGGACCCAGCCACACCAACTTGAGCCGAAAGCGGAACACAAGCAGGAGCAGAGTTCAGCAGCAACATCAGCAGCACCAGAACCGGTACCAACGGCCCCAGCAGCAGCAGACCCAGGAGCGGCAGCAGTGGCAGACCTAGCAGCAGCAGACCCAGGAGCAGCAACAACAGCAGACCCAGCAGCAGCAGCTTTAGCAACAGCAGAGGCTCCAGAAGTGGCAGCTACAGCAGCAGCAGCAGCAGAGGCAACAGCAGTACTGGGCCCAGCAGCAGCAGCTTGAGGTGCTGACAGACCCAGCAGAGGCAGTTTCGCAGCAGCAGTTCTAGCAGTGGGGATGCTGATCTGCAGGGCCACAGTTGCCAGGCTTGGTTTGCCCCACAGGAAAAGACAGTGCCCAGCTCCAGAAATCAGAACAGCACCCGATGACCCAGGCAGCAATTTGACTGAGACCAAATTCAACCAAGGTAACTGGGTTTGCACCAGGGAAGGGTCTCACTTGGTCACAAGCTGACTGGGATCCCTCAACAGACCAGAAATCTTAACCTCTATGTTGATAGAGGATCTGGTTGTTATAATAACTACTCTGGCAAACATACTTGGGGCTGTTTTTGACTGAATGGTAGAGTGTTTAGTTAACTTTTAGAATCTACCTGTGTTTTATTCCACTCAGACTACTTGAATACTCCCATAGCAGGGAAACTCAACCCCTGGAACACCTTTGTAGATACTCTCAGAGTCTTAAGAGCCACATCTCACACCTTAAGCTCCTACCCTGAAAATATATAACATCAAATCATTTGATACAGCTAAGAATACCCAGCTAGCTAGAAAATCCAAGCATTAACTTAATCTAAGATGCAAAAATATATACATTATAACACAAGAAACACTAAAAAGTAAGATGATATAAATCCAGCTAAAGGCATTAATGCATCAGAAATTACCTCCAGTGAGAACGAGTCAGAGGAAATGCCTGAGAAAGATTTCAAAAAAATGATTGTAAATATGTTCAAAGAAGTCAGAGAACAAATGAAAGGAGTCAAAGAGGAACTTAAAGAGGAAATCAAAGGAATCAAAGAAGATACAGGACACCAATTTAATGAAATAAAGAAGGCAATACAAGACATAAATAAGGAAATAGAAATAATAAAGAAAAAACAGTCAGAATTACTAGCAATGAAGAACACCGTAAATGAAATAAAAATCTCTGTAGAAAATCTCACCAGTAGAATCAATGAAGGAGAGGACAGAATATCTAAGCTAGAAGACCAGGTGACAGATCTAATACAGGCCAACAAGAGAAAGACAAACTTATAGAAAAGTATGAGTGGTAATTTCAAGATATTCGGGACGCTATGAAAAGATCAAATATTAGAATTCAGGGCATAGTAGAAGGAGAAGAATTTCAATCAAAAGGCATAGTAGGTATCTTCAACAAATCATAGAAGAAAATTTCCCCAAATTGGGAAAGAGGTGCCAATACAGACACAGGAAGCCCTTAGAACCCCAGCCAGACAAAATCTGGAAAGAACCTCTCCTCGTCATATTATAATCAAATTTCCAAACACACACACCAAAGAAAAAATATTGAAAGCAGTTAGAGAGAAAAATCAATTTACCTACAAAAGCAAGCCCATCAGGATTACAGCAGATTATTCAACACAAACTTTTAAAGCCAGAAGGGCTTGGGGTGATATATTCCAAGTTCTGAAAGATAACAACTGTCAACCAAGGTTACTTTATCCTGCAAAGTTATCCATTCAAATAGACGGAGAAATAAGGACATTCCATGACAAAAGAAGGTTAATGGAGTATTTGAAGACAAAACCAGCTCTACAGAAAATACTTGATAGAATCCTCCATGCTGAAGATAAGGAAAAGCACACATATAAGGAACCTAGAAAGAACAAGCAATACTCAAATACTAGTTAAAAGAGAGCAAAGGTAGAACCAGAACCACAAAAAAAAAAAAAAAAGGCAAACATAAATACAAACCTTTCAATAATATCTCTTATTATCAACGGCCTCAATGCCCCAATGAAAAGACATAGGTTTGCAGACTGGGTTAAAAAGCAGGATCCTACCATTTGTTGTCTCCAAGAAACTCACCTTTCTACAAAGGATAGACATTATCTTAGGGTGAAAGGTTGGAAGATGGTGTTTCAAACAAATGGGCCAAGAAAACAAGCAGGGTTGCTATCCTAATATTGGACAGGGTAGACTTTAGTCCAACGTTAGTCAAGAAAGATAAGGAAGGTCACTTTATATAGATTAGGGGCACACTGCAACAGGAAGACATTAGAAACCTAAACATATATGCACCTAACATGGGGTCTCCCAAATTCCTCAAACAAACACTATTAGAACTAAGGTCACAGATAACACCAAACACAGTGGTAGTGGGTGACTTTAACTCCCCACTCTCATCAATTGACTGGTCATTCCGGGAAAAAATAAACAGAGAGGCATCTGGACTAAATGAGGTCATAGAAGGAAATAAAAAAAAAATTATAGAGTCAAATGATTATGAGAACACAACATACCAAAATCTGGAATACAATTAAGGCAGTTCTAAGAGGTAAATTTATAGCTTTAAGTGCCTATATTAAGAAATTAGAAAGGTTGCAAGTAAACGACCTACTGCTGCGCCTTAAAGCAACGGAAAAAGAAGAACAAGGCAAACCAAAAATCAGTAGATGGGAAGAAATAATAAAGATTAGGGCAGAAATTAATGAAATAGAAACAAAAAGAACAATCCAAAGAATTAATGAAACAAAGAGTTGGTTCTTTGAAAGGATAAACAAGATTGATAAACCCTTAGCAATTCTGACCAAAAGAAAGAGAGAAGAGACACAAATTAATAAAATCAGAGATGAACAAGGTAACATCACAACAGATTCCAGAGAAATTCAAAAAATCATTGGGACATACTATAAAAGCATATACTCCACAAAGTATGAAAATCTGAAAGAAATGGATGATTTCCTTGATTTATATGACCTACCTAAGTTAAATCAAAATGAGATTAATCACTTAAATAAACATATAACAAGCATGGAGATCCGAACAGTTATCAATAATCTCCCAACTAAAAAAAGCCCAGGCCCAGACGGATTCACTGCTGAATTTTACCAGACCATTAAGGAAGAGCTAATACCATTTCTTCTTAAGCTTTTCCAGGAAATAGAAAAAGAAGAAATTCTACCAAAGTCCTTCTATGAGGCCAGTGTCACCCTGATACCAAAACCAGGCAAAGATAGAACAAAAAAGGAAAATTACAGACCAATCTCCCTCATGAACATAGATGCAAATTTCTCAACAAAATATTGGCAAACAGAATACAAGAGTATATCAAAAACATCATTCACCCTGACCAAGTAGGCTTTATCCAAGAGATGCAGGGATGTTTCAATATACACAAATCTATAAATGTAATACAGTATATAAATGGGTTGAAAGACAAAAATCACATGGACGCAGGGAAAGCATTTGACAAAATCCAACATCCCTTCATGATAAAAGTCCTACAGAGACTGGGAATAGAAAGAACATATCTCAAAACAATAAAAGGTATTTATGACAAGCCTACAGCCAATATATTACTAAATGGGGAAAAATTGGAAGCTTTTCCACTAAAATCAGGAACAAGACAAGGGTGTCCACTGTCCCCAATTCATTTAATATAGTTCTGGAAGTCTTAGCCATAGCAATAAGGCAAGAGACACACATAAATAGGATACAAATTGGAAAGGAAGAAATCGAGTTATCATTATTTGCAGATGACATGATTCTATACATAAAGGACCCTAAAAACTTTACTAGAAAACTGTTAGAGCTGATCAAAACCTACAGCCATGAAGCAGGATATAAAATAAATACACAGAAATCAGTAGCCTTCAGATATGCTAACAACAAACACACAGAAGATGAAATCAGACAATCACTCCCATTCACAATTGCATCAAAAAAAGAAAGTACCTTGGAATAAACCTAACCAAGGAAGTAAAGAATCTCTACAATGAGAACTTTAAAATACTCAAGCTAGAAATTGCAGAAGACACTAGAAAGTGGAGAAACATCCCTTGTTCCTGGATTGGAAGAAACAATATTTTGAAAATGGCAGTCTTACCTAAAGCAATCTACACATTTAATGCAATCCCTATCAAAATTCCAAAGGCTTTCTTCATGGAAATAGAAAAAACAATCCAAAAATTTATTTGGAATCAGAAAATACCTTGAATATGTAAAATAATTCTGAGCAACAAAATTAAGGCTGGTGGTATCACCATACCTGATTTTATCCTATACTACAGAGCCATAGTAACTAAAACAGTGTGGTACTGGCACAAAAACAGACATGTAGATCAGTGGAACAGAATAGAGGATCCAGATGTAAGCCCAGGTAGCTATAGCCACCTGATATTTGATTAAAATGCCAAAAATAGTCATTGGAGAAAAGACAGCCTCTTCAGCAAATGGTGTTGGGAAAACTGGATATGTATCTGCAGAAGGATGAAAATAGATTCTTCTATCTCTCCATGCACAAAAATTAAGTCCAAATGGATTAAAGACCTTAACATCAGACCTGAAACTCTGAAACTGCTAGAGGAAACAGTAGGGGAAACCCTTCAACATATTGGTGTTGGCAAAGACTTTATGAGTACAACCCCAATTGCTCAGGCAATAAAACCACAGATTAATCACTGGGACCTCGTGAAATTACAAAGATTTTGCACTGCAAAGGACACAGTGAATAAAGCAAAGAGGCAACCAACTGAATGGGAAAATATCTTCAACAGCTATATATCTGATAGAGGATTAATATCTAGGATATACAAAGCACTTAAATACTTATGTAATAAGGAATCAAACAAGCCAATCAAAAAATGGGCTATGGAGCTAAATGGAGCATTCTCAAAAGAAGAAATACGAATGGCATATAAGCATCTAATAAATGTTCTACATCACTAGCCATCAGGGAAATGCAGATAAAACTACATTGAGATTCCATCTCACTCCTGTCAGATTGGCCACCAACATCAAAACAAATGATCATAAATGTTGGCAGGGATGTGGATAAAGAGGAACCCTTCTACACTGCTGGTGGGAATGCAATCTGGTCCAGCCATTGTGGAAATCTGTGTGGAGATTCCTAAAACAGCTAAAAATTGACCTACCATACGACCCAGCTATAGCACTCCTAGGCTTATATCCTAAGGACTTATCACATTTCCTTAGAAGTACCTGCTCAACCATGTTCATTGCTGCTCATTTTACAATGGCTTTGAAATGGAACCAGCCTAGATGTCCCTCAACTGATAGTGGATAATGAAGATGTGGCACATTTATACAATGGAGTTCTACTCAGCAGTAAAAAAAATGAAGTTATGAAATTTGCAGAAAAATGGATGGACCTGGAAAGGATTATACTAAGTGAGGTAACCCAGGCCCAGAAAGCCAAGTGCCACATGTTCTCTCTCATATGTGGATCCTAGCTACAGATGATTGGGCTTCTGTGTGAGAATGAAAATACTTAGTAGCAGAGGCCAGTAAGTTAAAAAGGAGACATAAAGGGAAGAGAAAGGAAGGGAGGAGGGTACTTTATAGGTTGATATTGTATATATGTAAGTACAATGATTGTGATGGGGAGTTAATATGATGGAGAATGGAATTTCCAAGGGGAAAGTGTGTGTGGAGGGGGAGTGAATTACCATGGGATATTTTTTATAATCATGGAAAATTCTAGTAAAAATGAAATTTAAAAAGAAAAATATATATAATGTAGGTATTTCTTTTTGTACACATTACTCAACCTAGCTTTTGGTATAGACATTAAAGTCATTTTTTTTTTGAAAGTGCACAATTAATAATGAGGATATAGTGTATAACCCTGAAGTTTTGGCACCTAGCTTTTATCTTTGGTGGAAACTCTCTGCTTGCATCCACTTCTAGTAATTATCCATTGCCCCTTGCTCTATGTACTTTTCCTACCTGTGCCTCAGTGACTCACCACCCTTGAAGACTTAATGATCCGGGGAAAGAAAATAGAACAAGGAGAAAAGAGCATGCCAGGTGGCTGCCATCATGCACCTGGATAGTGGTGAAGTGCTTCCTGTCCAGAATGGAAGGCCAGTGAGTCAATGTTTTTGTAACAAAGTACCCCAGTTAAACAATATGAAAAAAAAGAAGGATTGTTTATATCATGCTTTTAGGGACTTTAGTTTGTTTTTAGTTAGTCCTAATGACTTTTGGCTGATGGCGTGGCAATAATATATCATGGTGGGTGTTCATGGCAGAACAAACTGCTCCACTTACAGCAGCAAGGAAGTAGAGAGAAAAAAGAGAAGGAGCTGGGATCCCGAGATTCTTTTCAAAGGAATGTGCACATATGATTAGAAAGCTTCTAATTAGATCTCTCATTAATGCTTGAGTAGCTCTGTTGGCTGAATATTAAACCTTTAACACCTGGCTTTTGGGGACACTGACCCAAACCATCAAAGTGAGGCACCTGTGATGGCATCACACAGAATCTGATGCAGAGTAGGACCTGAGGTCTCCTGCAGAACACTCAAAAGAAAAGAGGAGATAAGTTCAGTTCTGAGATTGGAACTTGATTATATTTTTTCTCATCCTGAGTGGAACTTTTCTTATTGAGACTGGTTTTCCTTACAGGGCCAGATTAGGCTAGACTAGAAAGTTTTCTAAATTTAATCACATAGCCTTTTCAGTGTAAAGAGAATCTAGGGCTATATGTAGGACACTAGTAGGGAGCATCTCATCTAAGACAAACAAGGAAAATCAGGATCTAGAGAGACAAAACAGCAGAGGGAAATGTGGAATGTCAGAGCTCACAATCTAGAGGGGACAGGTTTGCTAATTAATGGGATGCCTTGTGGAGATATAGAAGATAGAAGAGAAAGACAAGAATCCAGAATCAAATGCATAAAAATAAAAATCCCAGAAAATTGATCCCTGAACCAGATAAGAAAGTTACAAATATGTAATATCATGAGTGGCAAGGGAAACTCTACTATATACAGAAATTAAAATGAAAATATAAATACAACCAGCAATCATGTTAAACAGACAAATTCCTGTGAAAATATAATGTATATGAATGATTTAAAGTGGAATAAGACACTCAAATTGTCTTATCACTATGAAAGAAATTAGATTAGTAACAAAAATCTGTCTTCTAATAAACCAGGAAAAATAAAGATGGTTTTTCAGGGAGATCCATTCAATATTAAAAATGCAGTGTCCCATTTTGTTCAGTTGTGAATCCTTCCTGATTAAAAATGATTGCGTATCCATCCTATTCTAGAGGTAAACATTATGACATAAAAAGCCAAAGAGTTTTGAAAAGAAAAATACAGATGAATTTCACTCATGCTAAAATTCTCAAAGCAAAAATTTAAAAATAAAATCAAAAAAGCATGTTCTATCCCATATGTGGATTCTAGTTACAAATGACTGGACTTCTGTGTGAGTAGGAAGAAAACTCAGTAGCATAGGCCAATAAGCTAAAAAGGAGATATAAAGGGAATAGAAAGAGAGGGAATGGGGACTTAATAGGATGGTATTATATATATGTAAGTAGAAGAACAGATTAATTAATGGGGGTGAAAAGGCCTAAGTGAAGTCAGGGGAAGACGTTGAGTAAAGGAAAAATAGAGGGAGGGCTAATCAAAATCAAAGAGGATATAAATAAGTCATATGGAAACCTACTTTTTTGAACAATGCAACACATAGGAGCCATAGATTATTACTAGAAAATTTTCAGTGCCAGGGATAGGAAACCTTTCAGTGAGTTGTTGGCCAGAGAAGTCCCTGATGCCCCCAGAACATGATAGGCCATTGATAAGGCCCTTGGCTTCCCACAAAGAGTAGATGGTAAGACCCTATTTCTGAAGATTCCACATTCTTGGGCTCCAAGGTCACTGAGAAATCCTGCTGGAGCTGAACTGAAAACTTCCTCAATGTAGACCAGCTGACAGAAACCTGGCAAAAGCCATCCTGCTTGCAGTTCAGTGGGAGACAGAGAAATCACCAGTAAAGATACTCAACAGTGGACACTGCAAGCCTTATATTTGGCCAGCCAGGCCAAATGAGCCAACTGGTGCAATAGTGGAACATCTGTTATGAGGGAAACCAACCACCCTCTAATTTGATTAGAGGCCCACTCCATGGGAGGGAATACATCCCTGATACTGAAAACCTACAACAGGGGTACTCATGAGCCCTAGGCATGTAATGTCTGCTGCTTTCTGGCTAAATGTATATACTATGCTCTCCGAAATGTCCAGTAACCACTTCTCTTAATGCCCATGCACATATACTAATGATACTCTCACTTTTGGTTAGAGAAGGCAGTGACCTTAAGAAGACTCACAAGGCTATATGGTGCAGAGAAGAAATCACAGAGGAGTGCTCAGCACTGAAATATCTCAATTATACCTTCCAAGGCTCAGGGTCCATTGTGGAACAGGTGGCAGAAAGATGCAAGAGCCAAAGGAAGGGTAGTACTCCTTACAGTGTGTTCATCCAGACACAAAATGGCCTGGATATCCATGTCCTTGCAGTGCCAGACACCACCTATACAAGACTATCATAATAGGAGGAAAAGATCATGACATCAAAATGAAAGAGAGACTGATTGAGAGGGGGACAAGATATGATTGAAATGGAGTTTCAAAAGGGAAAGTGGGGGATGGGGAGATTACCATGGGATATTGTTTATAATCATGGAAGTGGCAATAACATAAATAAATAAATAAAATTTAGAATATTTTAAAGATTCACCAGCATGAATTGCATATTTTAATGTATCTAAAATAATATTTGGAAAGCAAATATATCTCACATTAATAAAAGTTTGGAAAGTGAAGAAAATTAATTTAGACCTCATTTTAATAAAAGCCTGGATAAATATATGTATAGAAAAACAGATGTCAAGATATATATATAAGGGCTGGAGAGATGAGTTAGTGGCTAAAGCACTTGCCTGTGAAGCCTATGGAGCCAGGTTTGGTTCCCTAGTATCCACATAAGCCAGTTGTACAGGTGGCACATATATCCTGAGTTTGTTTATGGTACGTGGAGGCTTGGTATGCCCATTCTTTCTCTCCCTATCTGTCTATTTTCTCTCTCTTAAATAAATAAATAAAATATTAACAAGTGTATGTGTGTGTGTGTGTGTGTGTATAAACATAACTATTTAGGGGAGGAAAGAGAGCATCAGAAAAGGGGTAGGGGATGAATATCAGCAAAGTACAATTATATAAATATGATATGTCATAATGAAATACATTATTTGTAATCAAATATAAAAAGTTAATAAAATAGTTAAATGTATTCACTTGAATTTGTCCATGATATACTTGAATACTGAATTACTTTAACTTTATACAAAAGAATTACTTGAATATTTCCTATTTAACATCCAAAATACACAGGCAACAAGCAGTCTCTAAGAAATTCTGAAGTCTGATTCCACATGTTTAATTTCCCTTCAGAACACTATGGTGTGATACATTGGAAGTAGACCTGAGACAGGGCCTATGAGATACGAATTTTATCCTTACATTAACTCTGATGATTAAAGTGACCTTTAGACTAATTTGCATCTTAACTTTCTAACAAAATGAAGATGTTCTTTCATATAATCATTTTTAGTCATTTCATCTTTGTTATGGTTTGAATCTGAAATGAGCATTTTTATAACACTTGCTTCCAGCTGGCGGAGGTATTTTGGGGAGAATATGGAAACTGTAGAAAGCAAGGCCTCACTGGGGTCCTTTGAAAGACATAACCTAGTGCCTTATTGATTCTACTGTTGTCTGTGCTTCTTGGGCCACCTTCATTCCTTCATTCACTTTGCAAAAATTCTGCCTCCAAGCCTTCCTCATCATATTGTACTGAGACCTCTTTGAACCCATGATCCAAGTAAGCCCTTTTTCTCCTAAGTGGTGTGTGTCACAGTGACCCAAAACTAATTAATACAACCTCCTTATAGTTTGAGTTTGTCTAATGTGGTGGTTTTATTCAGGTGTCCCCCATAAACTTAGGTGTTCTGAATGCCAGGTTCCCAGCTGATGGCAATTTGGAAATTAATGCCTCCTGGAAGCAGTCTATTATTGAGGGCAGGCTTATGGGAATTATAGCCAGTGTTCCAGTGTTCCCTTGCCAATACTTGGCACATTCTCCTGTTGATATTGTCTACCTTATGTTGGTCATTTGATAATGTCCAACCTTTGCTTGCTCATGGCATCTTTTTTTTTTTCTTGCAAAATAAGCCCCCTTTTCCCCAAAGCTGCTCTTGGTTGGGTGATTTCTGCCAGTAATGTGAACCTGACTGCAGCAGTAATATTGGTACCAAGGAGTTGTGTCATTTGCTGCTAGATACCTGGACTGTGTGGCTTTGGCCTTCTGGAGCTGAGTTTCAAGAGGAATGTGAAGGATTTGAAACCTTGGCCTAAGAGATGTCTTGCAGTGATGTAAATTCAGCTTGATGGACTATTGTGGTCAGAGTTGAAAGACCTGCATGTAATAAGAACTATGGACTGTGAGGTTTTGCTTGTGAGGGTGAAAAGGAGCTCTGTCTGGACTGGGCTTGAAGCAGTTTGTGTGAGAGGCTTGCTGTTATGCCTGCATCCTGGGAACTTGTACAGCATTGCAGTGCACAGAAACAGACTGGTATATGCAGAGGGATATGGCAAAGAAATAATCTCTGGTCTGAAACTGCTACCTCTTCAAGCTGAGAGATTACAACCATTGAGATTGGGCCAACTGACCTACATTGGGGCAACAGGAAGCATGTAGACTATTTTGAAAGAGCCTGAATGCTGAAGGAGTGTCCTGTTCTTCAAGTCTGCTTTATTCCCCCTTGGATTAACAAATTAGCACCCAAGCTGGTATTTGTGGCATATAAGAAATGCAGGAAAGAGAGAGTCATTGAGTTTGCAACATGGTATTGTGTTTTGGAAATGGCCATGGGCAGTGTGAAGCAGGTTTGCTGGATTGGCTGCATGGAGACCAGATGGAGCCATGTGGATGGACCATGGGTTGCAGTGGAGACCCTATGGAGAGGCCAGGACCACAGATGGCTGCTAAGGAGAGCTGCCATCTACAGATGAAGTTTTCCAGGATTGTGAGTAACCTACCTGGAGGGCAGAATTGGAACTCCAGAGACTTGTTGCTGGTTAGAATTACTGGACTTGGAGATTTATCACTGACTAGAGTTGTTGGACTTGGAGGTACAGAGTTTGTTTGTTCTGTTTGAATCTTGTATTGGTGGACTTTTTCTTTTCTATGCCATCTTTTTCGGGGGTAGTGGTGGAATGTTTTGGTATTAAGGCTCAGTTAAAAGATCTTGGAGTATGGGATGTTTGAACATCATTAGGACTGATAAATATGTGGAGACTTTTAAAGTTCAACTAAATGCATTGCATTTTACAACATGGATGATTATTAGTTTATAGAGTGAAGGGGCATAATGTGGTTGTTTGATTCAGTTTTCCCCTATAAACTTAGGTGTTCAGAATGTGAGGTCCCCAGCTGATGGCAATTTGGAAATTGATCCCTTCTGGAGACAGTGCATTGTTGGGGGCAGGCTTATGGGTATTATAGGCAATGTTCCCTTGCCAGTGTTTGGCACACTGTCCAGTTGCTTTTGTCTGACTTATGTTGGCCAGATGATGTCTGCCCCCTGCTCATGCCATCATTTTCTTTATCTGCTATCATGGAGCTTCCACTTATGTCTGTATAAAATAAAATTTTTTTTCCCAAAAGCTGCTCTTGGTGGGATGATTTCTACCAGAAATTTGAACCTGACTTCAATATCTAAGTTAGAGACTTTTTTTGTGATTTATGTAAGATTCTATGTGTTGTACTTCAGTGAATTTGCCTAATAAAATGTTTTTTATACTTTTTATCACTTGATAAATTAGTTGCCATCACTTTTTAAAATTTTTATTTATTTATTTATTTATTTATTTATTTGAGAGTGACAGACACAGAGAGAAAGACAGATAGAGGGAGAGAGAAAATGGGCGCTCCAGGGCTTCCAGCCTCTGCAAACGAACTCCAGATGCATGCGCCCCCTTGTGCATCTGGCTAACGTAGGACCTGGGGAACCGAGCCTTGAACCAGGGTCCTTAGGCTTCACAGGCAAGTGCTTAACTGATAAGCCATCTCTCCAGCCCGCCATCACTTTTTAATAATAAACACAAAGCCAACAGTTTAAGTTTCTGATATCCATAATCAAGAATCTAAGGAAGGATGACAGAGGTGTATTGCAGAGCATATGACCCCTTTCACAGGTCATTCTTATTTCCCTACCTTCACAGTTGCATTTTGACACTAGAGTCACTGTATTTGTGAATATAGCTTTTTAAGAAGTAGTGTATTTTGAAATTTGCACTAATTTCACGATCAACACAATTCATCTTTGCATCCAATCCACAGACTACACATTCTTCTCAGCAGCCCATGGAGCATTCTCTAAAATAGATCATATACTGGGTCACAAATATATATATTCATATATATCCATATATTCAGGAAGATTGACATAATTACCTGCATGTTATCAGATCACAATGATATACTGCTAGAAATTAACAACAGAAGACCCACCAAGAATCCCAATGGCATCTGGAAACTGAACTTTTAAACAATAAATGGATAGTGGATGAAAAAAAAATTGCAAAATTTTTAGAAATTAATGACAATAAGCACACATCATACCAAAACTTATGGGACAAAATGAAGGCAGTTCCCAGTTCGAGGCTCAATTCCCAGGACCCACATTAGTCAGATGCACAAGGGGGCGTCTGGTGTTCGTTTGCAGTGGCTGGAGGCCCTGGCATGCCCATTCTCTCCCTCTCTCTCTCTCTCCCTCCCTTTCTCTCTCTCTCTCTCGTTCTCTTTGTCTCTCTCCCCCTCTTTCTCTGTCTGTCTCTTTCAAATAAATAAATAAACATTAAAAAAATGAAAGCAGACCTCATAGGAATATTAATAGCACTAAATGTCTTTATAACAAACATAGAAAGATCCCAAATTAATAACCTAACTATCCACCTAAGGACACTGGAAAAGCAAGAAAAGTCCAACCCAAAAAGCTCCAGAAGGAAAGAAATAATTACGAACAGAGCAGAAATTAATGAACTGGAAACTAAGAAAAACAAAGAGCTGGTTCTTTGAAAAATTAACAAGATTTCAAACCCTTGGCCAATTTGATCAAGAAAAAAAAAAGAGAGATGCTTCAAATTAACAAAATTCAAATCAAAAAAGAGACCTAATCACAGACATAAGTGAAATTGGAAGAAACATCAGGGCTTATTTAAAAAATCCTATACTTGCCGGGCGTGGTGGCGCATGCCTTTAATCCCAGCACTCGGGAGGCAGAGGTAGGAGGATCGCCGTGAGTTCAAGGCCACCCTGAGACTACAGAGTTAATTCCAGGTCAGCCTGGACCAGAGTGAGACCCTACCTCGAAAAACCAAAAAAAAAAAAAAAAAAAATCCTATACTCCACAGAACTGGATAATGTAGAGGAGATAGATAAACTCCTGGACACATACCATCTGTCAAAGCTAAACTCAGAGCAGATTAATCTCCTAAACAACCCTAACACCAACACACTTGTTGAGATAGACAAAGTAATAAAAATCCTCCACAAAAAGAAGAGTCCAGGACCTGAATTCTATCAAACCCTCATCAAAGAACTCAAACAAATCTTCCTCAAACTGTGCCACACAATTGGAGAACAGGGAAAATGACCCAACTCCCTTTATGAAGCTAGTATCACCCTCATTCCAAAACAAGGCAGAGATGCCACAAGAAGAGAAAACTACAGACCTATTTCCCTGATGAACTTAGATGCAAAGATACTGAACAAAATCCTTGCAAACCAAATCCTCCAACACATAAAAAGCATTATCCCCCTTGATCAAGTGGGATTCATCCCAGGAATGCAGGGTTGGTTCAACATATAGAAACCTGTCAATGTAATTTTACACCACAATAACAAGGTAAAAATAAAATCCACACGATCATTTAGATAGATGCAGAAAAGGCTTTTGACAAAATAAAACAACACTTCATGATCAAAACATTGGAGAGTATTGACATGGTTGGTTCATATCTTAACATAATAAAGGCAGTATACAATGCTTCATAGGCCCAAATAATACTTAATGGAGAGAGACTGGAGGAATTCCCAATGAGATCAGGAATAAGACAGGGTTGTCCACTCTCACTTCTGCACTTCATTATAGTACAGGAAGTCCTAGGTCAAGCAATAAGACAGGAGAAAGAAATAAAATGGATACAATTTGGAAAGGAAGAAGTTAAGTTAGCTGTATTCACTGATGACATGATTGTATATGTAAAAGACCCAAGAGACTCCAATCCAAAACTCCTGAAGGTGATTAACTCCTATAAACAAAGTAGCAGGATACAAAATCAATGCACAAAAATCATTAGCCTTTCTATATGCAAATGACAAAGATACAAGGAAGAAATAAGGGACATGATCCCATTTTCAATAGCAACAACAACAACAAAAATAAAATATCTTAGGAACTTCCAGCCAAGATGGTGACTGCCTACCTGTGCTGCAAATCTGGGGTAAAGAAAGGCAAGACATAAAGGATTCACTGGGATTTTTTGGGGGGAGAGCAATCTCTAATAGATTGTCAGTGGGAAGACACATGGGGGGGGCAGGAAATCATGGATACCCTCATAGGTGGGTATCCCACCCCTCCCTGCAAATGGCCTCTCTGTCTGCCCTTGCTGCTGCTACATGCCGATCGATCCCTGCATGTGGAAGCTTAGACTGCTCCCCACACTCACCCACCTACTGCTCTGGTCACCGTGTGTTCAGCAACTCCTTGCAATAGCAGTGAATTCCTGATTCCCTCAGGAGCAGGTAGCCCACCCCTCCCTGTATCCACAGCACAGCTGTGTGAAGATGATCCCTGTGTGTGGAAGTTTAAACTGCTCCACCCACTCGCTCACTTACTGCTCCTGCCACTGAACATTCAGCTAGCCCAGTCCCACAGCAAATACCACACAAACTCAGACTGTGTCTCTCACTTGCACCAGCTCAGGTGCCAACCCTTACCTGTCTGCCACACTGGCAATCTGCTATTGTCCTGTGTCAGGGTACACAGACTGCTTCCAGTGTTCCCAGCCAGAGTTTGGGCTGCTTCAGAACTTGGTACCTCAGTGTCCCTCCTAGCTTGAATGCAGGCAGCTTTGGCACATTACCACTTGAGAATTCAGGCAGTTTGGCACCCCTGCCTGGCAATAGATAGGCTGCTTTGGCAAGTGAGATCTAAAGCCCAGGCTGCTTGGCAACTGCCCCAGGCTGCCTCAGATTCCCATTGCGCTTGAGCCTAGGCTGATCCACCCACCTACATGCCCATACACTGAAACCAGCAGACCACAGTGCAAAAGAATTAACATGAAAAATCAAATGCAAGAAAATCCAGTTAGATCACTCAGTCCTAAAATGAATACATCTATCCAAAACATAGAAGAGTCATTAGGATCAGAACATTAAATTGAAGCTATGAGCAACGCAACCCTGACCAACCTACTGATAGAACTTGCAGCAAAGCAACAAAGGACCAATAATCGTGTGGATGCTGCCATCACTAAACTAGAACTAATAGATAAGAAATTGGAAGGAGTTCAAACAGAGTTAAGAGTTTAAGGGAGAGTGAAAAAAAGGCCTCAAAAATCAGCTGGCCATGCTAAATGAAGACATAAAAAAAATGCAAGAATGAATTCCAAGAATCATTAAGACATTCAGAAAATTATGTGAAAAGGGAGCTTGACAGAGGGATGGAAATTATACATAGAAAAGTAGTAGAAAATGCAAACATAATTTAACAAGTCCAAAACTCTCTAGAAGATCTCAATAATAGAGTCAGCCAAGTGGAAGAAAGAAACTCTGATCTGGAAGACAAGAAGGAAGAAACAGTTTGAGAGTTCAAAAATTTTAGTAAATTCAAAAGCTCCTGTGAACAGAACATGAGGGTAATTTGTGATACCTTTAAACATCCTAATATCAGCATCATTGGAATACCAGAAGGAGAAGAAATTCAGACCAAAGGCATGGAGAACTTATTTAACAAAATAATCAAAGAAAACGTCAACACTCTCTCAAAAGTAAGACCCATCAAGATACAAGAAGCTAACAGAATCCAGGCAGATTGGACCAAAGGAGAAACTCTGCATGACATATTGTCATTAAGACTCTAAACACTGACACCAAAGAGAAAATCCTTAAAGAAGCTAGGGAAAAACAGCACACCAGTTTTAAAGGTAACACCATCAGAATTACTTCATACTTCTAAATGGAAACCCTAAAAGCCCGAAGGGCTTGGAATGAAACACTGCAAAGTCTAAGAACCTATGGTTTCCAACCCAAACTACTCTACCCAGCAAAAGTATCTCTCATAATAGATGGTGAAAGAAAAACTTTCCATGACAAAACCCAGCTTTACAATTATATGAACAGAAAACCAAACCTACAGAGAGTATTTCAGGAAATTCTCCACAGAGAAGAAAGAAATAATCAAACTCAAATGCCTCCAAGAAGCAGATCACAATAGCCAAACTCAGAGTAGGTGCAAAAAACTTCAAAGCCCATGAAAACACCAACACACATCTACCAACACAATATGGCAGTGACCAAATAAAATCTCATAGTCATTACCCTAAATATTAATGGCCTTAATTCACCTATCAAGAGACACAAGCTAACAGGATGGATCAAAAAATTAGAACCCTCAATCTGCTGCCTTCAAGAAACCATCCTCACCACTAAAGACAGACACTTTCTCAGGGTGAAAGAGTGGAAAACAATATCCCAAACAAATGGGAATAAGGAACAAGCAGGTGTAGCTATATTAATATTGGATGAAATAGACTTCAAACCAAAACTAATCAAAAAAGACAAAGAAGGCCACTTCCTACTTATCCAGGGAACAATCCAACAAGAGGATATTAGAATCATAAATCTGTATGTACCAAACACAGGGGCACCACAGTTCATAAAACAAAACCTACTGGACAATAAAACAGAAAAAAACACCAACACCATCATAGCTGGGGACTTTAACACACCATTTTCAGTAATAGACAGATCATCCAAACAGAAACTCAACAGGGAAGTAAGAGAGCTCAACAAAACCATCTCTAATGGACATCTATAGAACTTTCCATCCCAAATCCACAGACTATACATTCTTCTCAGCAGCCTATGAAACATTCTCTAAAATAGACCATATACTGGGTCATAAAGACTACCTTGACATATTTAGGAAGACTGATATAATTACCTGCATGATATCAGATCACAATGCTATATTACTAGAAATCAACAACAAAAAGCACGAAGAATCCCAACGGCATCAGGAAACTGAACAGCACACTTTCAAACAATAAATGGGTAGTGGATAAAATAAAAATAGAAATTTTAAAATTTCTGGAATTGAATGACAATGAGAACACATCATACAAAATCATATGGGACAAAATGAAGGCAGTCCTTAGGGGAAAATTCGTAGCACTCAATGCGTTCATAAAAGGACAGAAAGGTCCCAAATCAAGAACCTAACCATCCACCTAATGGCACTGGAAAAACAAGAAAAAATCCAACCCAAGGAGCTCCAGATGGAAAGAAATAATGAAAATCAGAGCAGAAATTAATGAATTGGGAACCAAGGAAACAATTAAGACAATTGAAAAAACAAAGATCTGGTTCTTTGAAGAAATAAACAAGATTGACAAGCCCCTGGCCAATTTGATCAAGCCAAAAAAGAAGAAGCTTCAAATTAACAAAATTCAAAATTAAAAAGGAGAGATCATAACAGATCTAAGTGAAATTGGGAGAATCATCAGGACTTATTTCGAAAATCTCTACTCCACAAAACTGGATAATGTGGAGGAGATGGATAAATTCCTGGATGCATACCATCTATCAAAGCTGAACTCAGAGCATATTAATCACCACAATGAACCCATCACACTCATGGAGATTGAAAAAGTAATTAAAAAAAATCCCCAAAAAGAAGAGTCCAGGACCAGATGGCTTCTCAGATGAATTCTCCCAAACCTTCATGGAAGATATCCAACTAATCTTCCTCAAACTGTGCCACACAATTGGAGAACAGGGAAAGTCACCCAACTCCTTTTATGAAGCTAGTATCACCCTAATTCCAAAACCAGACAGAGATGCCACAAGAAACAAAAACTACCAGCCTATTTCCCTGATGAACATAGATGCAGATATTCTGAACAAAATCCTCACAAAACGAATCCAACAACACATCAAAAGCATTATCCACCTTGACCAAGTGGGATTCCACCCAGGAACACAGGGGTGGTTCAACATATGGAAATCTGTCAATGTAACACATCACATAAACAAGGTTAAACATAAAAACCACATGATCATTTAGATAGATGCAGAAAAGGCCTTTGACAAGACAAAACATCACTTTATGATCAAAACATTGGAGACAATTGGCATGGTCGGTTCATATCTTAACATAATAAAGGCAAATACCATGCTTTGAAGGCCCAAATAATACTAAATGGAGAGAGACTGGAGGAATTCCCATTAAGATCAGGAACAAGACAGGGTTGACCACTCTCACCTCTGCATTTCAATGTAGTACAGGAAGTCTACCTCAAGCAATAAGACAGGAAAGGAAATCAAAGGGATACAATTTGGAAAGGAAGAAGTTAGGTTAGCTCTATTTGCTGATGACATGATTGTATATGTAAGAGACTTGAGAGACTCTATCCCAAAACCCCAGAAGGTGATTAATTCCTAAAGCAAAGTAGCAGGATAAAAAAATCAATGCACAAAAATCAGTAGCCTTTCTATATGCAAATGACAAAGATACAGCAAAAGAAATAAGGGACATAGTCCAATTTTCAATAGCAACAACAACAAAAAATACCTTGGAATAACATTAACAAAGGAAGTGAAAGATCTGTACAATGAAAACATAAAAACACACAAAAAAGAAATTGAGCAGGGCTTGAGAAATTTGAAAGACCTCCCATGCTGCTGGATAGGCAGAATTAACATTGTGAAGATTACAATCCTACCAAGGGAATATACAGATTTACTGCAATTCCAATTAATATCCCTACAGTGTTCTTCACAGAGAGTGAAAAAATGATCTCAAATTTCTTATGGAAATGTATAAGGCCTCGCATAGCCAAACATATCCTCAGCAAAAGAAATACCTCTGGAGGTATCACCATACCTGATCTAAAGCTATATTACAAAGCCATAGTTACAAAAACAGCATGGTACTGGCATAAAAACAGGAGTATAGACCAATGGAATAGACTTGAGGACCCAGACATTGGGCCAAGCAACTATAGCTACTTGACATTTGACAAATGCCTGAACAACATAGGCTGATAATAAGACAGCATTTTCAACAAATGGTCCTGGACAAACTGGATAACCATATGTAGGAAACTGAAACTTGATCCACACATTTCACCATGTACTACACTCAAATCTAAATAGAAACAAAAACCTCAATATAAGACCAGAAACTCAAATACTACTGGAAGAAAACTTAGGAAGTACTTTTCATGTTATAGGAATGGAAAAAGACTTCCTGAACAAAACCCCAGTAGCTCACGTTCTTATACAGTCACTCTACCAATAGGATCATATGAAGCTGAAGAGTTTCTTTACAGACAAGCATACAATAAGCAAAGATAATAGTTTACTCACAGTATGGGAGAAAATATTTTAGGATTATTCAACTGATGTAGGCCTAATCTCTAGAATCTACAAAGAGCTCAAAAATCAAAACAGTAGGAAGTCAAAAACAACACTCACAAAATGGGGCTAAGAGCTGAACAGGAAGTTCACAGAGGAAGACATAAAAATGACAAATACACACTTAAGAAATGTTCATCATCCCTAATCATCAGAGAAATGCAAATTAAAACAACTATGAGATTCCACCTTAACCCAATAAGGATAGCAAACATCAAAAATTCTGTTTTAGGAACCTCCACACTGATTTCCACAATGGCTGGACCAGATTGCATTCCCACCAGCAGTATAAAAGGGTTCCTTTCTTTCCACATCCCCGCCAACATTTATGATCATTTGTTTTGATGTTGGTGGCCAATCTGACAGGAGTGAGATGGAATCTCAATGTAGTTTTAATCTGCATTTTCCTGATGACTAGTGATGTAGAATGTTTTTTTAGATGCTTATATGCCATTCGTATTTATTCCTTTGAGAATGCTCTATTTAGCTGCAAAGCCCATTTTTTTGATTGGCTTGTTTGATTCCTTATTATTTAACTTTTTGAGTTCTTTGTATATCCTAGATATTAATCCTCTATCAGATATATAGCTGTTGAAGATTTTTTCCCATTCTGTTGGTTGCCTCTTTGCTTTATTCACTGTGTCCTTTGCAGTGCAAAATCTTTGTAATTTCACGAGGTCCCAGTGATTAATCTGTGGTTTTATTGCCTGAGCAATTGGGGTTGTATTCATAAAGTCTTTGCCAAGACCAATATGTTGAAGGGTTTCCCCTACTTTTTCCTCTAGCAGTTTCAGAGTTTCAGGTCTGATGTTAAGGTCTTTAATGCATTTGGACTTAATTCTTGTACATGGAGAGATAGAAGACTCTATTTTCATCCTTCTGCAGATACATATCCAGTTTTCCCAACACCATTTGCTGAAGAGGCTGTCTTTTCTCCAATGACTATTTTTGGCATTTTAATCAAATATCAGGTGGCTATAGCTACCTGGACTTACATCTGGGTCCTCTAGTCTGTTCCATTGATCTACATGTCTGTTTTTGTGCCAGTACCACACTGTTTTAGTTACTATGGCTCTGTAGTATAGGATAAAATCAGGTATGTTGATACCCTTACAGTGGTTAATTATGTGTTGAGATGAGATGATTGCAGGAACTGGGGAGGGATTTTTCAATTTTGGACATGGCATGCTCATTTAAATGCTTTTTTAAATAGAGTTTAGATCAGGATGTTTAAGTATGTGGATGAAGGTATGAGTATGTAGAAAGTATATAGGAGATCTGAAAAGACCAAATTTTGCCTCAGATAAATTTTCTTTTATAAGGAACTAAAACCTAATTTTCAGGCTAAACATAAATACATACCATGGCTAAAATTAAAGATTTTTTCAATGGTTTACAAACTCTTAAGGATGCTCTAAATGTTTTATTTTTATTTTTAAAAATTTTTATGTTTATTTATTTGAAAGTGACAGACAGAGAAAGAGGGAGAGTGAGAGAGAGAAAGAGAGAGAGAATGGACATGCCAGGGTCTCCAGCCACTGCAAACTAACTCCAGATGTGTGTGCCCACTTGTGCATCTGTCTAATGTGGGTCCTGGGTTATCGAGCTCGAACCAGGGTCCTTAGGCTTCACAGACAAGTGCTTAACCTCTAAGCCATCTCTCCAGCCCTCTAAATGTTTTATATAAAGACATAGAGTTAATTTAAATTAAGCTACATTACACACATGTGTTAGGTAGGTCATGAAGTCGTAAGCACAGATGTAATTTACATTCTTTAGAGGTCTAACCAGGTTAGACATAGACAACACTTGAACACCTTGTGTATTTCAAATAGGTAAAATAAATTTCCTATTTAAAAACTAACAACTTCAAAATAGGAATGTCAGGATGCTTATCTCTCTGTTCTATAATTTCCTTTTCTGTTTGCTTGTTGTTATATGCTATTTAAAGTCATGGCCAGGTGGACTCTGGAGAAAGGGATGGCACCCCATTTATCTCAGACCCCATACAAGTTTAAGCCATGTGTCCCCAGACCCTAAACACAGAAAAAATGCCTAATTATCTCTAATAATAAAAAGAAAATGACAAACAACCTGTAACTCTGTTTCTCTTTATAACTCCTCTGTTTTGAACACCTAAAGTCACATCTATTAGGTGAAATTTCTCACTAGACAAAAGGTTAAATAGGTAAACTGAGCTAAGGTACTGGATCAGGTTACAAACTCCTTACATAATACAATCATCAGGTTTACCTAACATATATATCAGGATATAAACATATATGATAAATAAACATCAAAGTGATGGCTTAGTGGTTAAGTTGTTTGCCTTTGAAGCCTAAGAACCTAGGTTCAATTCCCTGGTACCCATGTAAGCCAGATGCACAAGTGACATATGTGTTTGTTTACAATGGCTAGAAATCTCAACATGCTCCCTCTCTTCTCTTTCTCCCTCCCTTCTCTTTCTCCCTCCCTCCCTCTCTCTCTCTCTCTTTCTCTCTCTTATATCAACAAAGGATAGTATCCCTATATTTAAGGTTAAAAAAAAAGATTACTTTCAAAATAATACCCTGTAGTCCCTAGACCATTCTAAAATTTTCACAAATGGAGGGGGACCAATATCCCATGCTCTCACAGAGCATAAAAGAGAAAACAGCTCCCAAATGCCCTTCCCCGAAAAGGACATATAGTCTGTCAAGACAGGAGTAGATGGGAAAGTCTTCATATTTGGGCCTATCTTGCCAATGGCACTACTTACAAATCATGATGTAAGACACATGCAGGGCTGGGAAAATGCTTGTTTCAGATGGGACAATCAGCTTCCAAGATAGCCCCAAAGTGTCTGCTAGCCTATCTTCTTAAAAACTGGACTCATTTAGATAATGCAAGTAGAATAGGAATTGTCCCTTACTTCTCTCCAGAGACTTAAAGAAATAATTTAAAAATATAGTATTGTAATTCCAGATACCATGGAGGAGGAAATTCTTCTTAAAGATAAATTCTTTTTTTAAAATTTTTATTAACATTTTCCATGATTACAAAATATATCCCATGGTAATTCCCTCCCTCCCCACCCCCACACTTTCCCATTTGAAATTCCATTCTCCATCATATCAACTCCCCATCACAATCATTATACTTACATATATACAATATCAACCTATTAAGTACCTTCCTCCCTTCCTTTCTCTTCCCTTTATGTCTCCGTTTTTACTTACTGGCCTCTGCTACTAAGTATTTTCATTCTCACACAGAAGCCCAATCATCTGTAGCTAGGATCCACATATGAGAGAGAACATGTGGCACTTGGCTTTCTGGGCCTGGGTTACCTCACTTAGTATAATATTTTCCAGGTCCATCCAATTTTCTGCTAATTTCATAACTTCATTTTTCTTTACTGCTGAGTAGAACTCTATTGTATAAATGTGTCACATCTTCATTATCCACTCATTAGTTGAGGGACATCAAGGATGGTTCCATTTCCCAGCTATTATAAATTGAGCAGCAATAAACATGGTTGAGCACGTACTTCTAAGGAAATGAGATGAGTCCTTTGGATATATGTCTAGGAGTGCTATAGCTGGGTCATATGGTAGATCAATCTTTAGCTGTTTTAGGAACCTCCACACTGTTTTCCACAATGGCTGGACCAGATTGCATTCCCACCAGCAGTATAAAAGGGTTCCTTTCTTTCCACATCCCCGCCAACATTTATGATCATTTTTTTTCATGATGGTGGCTAATCTGACAGGAGTGAGATGGAGTCTCAATGTAGTTTTAATCTGCATTTCCCTGATGACTAGTGATGTAGAACATTTTTTTAGATGCTTATATGCCATTCATATTTCTTCCTTGGAGAACTCTCTATTGAGCTCCATAGCCCATTTTTTGATTGGCTTGTTTGATTCCTTATTATTTAACTTTTTGAGTTCTTTGTATATCCTAGATATTAATCCTCTATCAGATATATAGCTGGCGAAGAGTTTTTCCCATTCTGCAGGTGGCCTCTTTGCTTTTTTCACTGTGTCCTTTGCAGTGCAAAATCTTTGTAATTTCATTAGGTCCCAGTGGTTAATCTGTGGTTTTATTGCCTGAGCAATTGGGGTTGTATTCAGAAAGTCTTTGCCAAGACCAATATGTTGAAGGGTTTCCCCTACTTTTTCCTCTAGTAGTTTCAGAGTTTCAGGTCTGATGTTAAGGTCTTTAATCCATTTGGACTTAATTCTTGTGCATGGCAAGAGAGAAGAATCTATTTTCATCCTTCTGCAGATATATATCCAGTTTTCAAAACACCATTTGCTGAAGAGGCTGTCTCTTCTCCAACGAGTGTTTTTGGCATTTTTATCGAATATAAGGTGGCTATAGCTACTTGGGCTTACATCTGGGTCCTCTATTCTGTTCCACTGATCTACATGTCAGTTTTTGTGCCAGTACCCTGCTGTTTTTGTTACAATGGCTCTGTGATATAGGTTAAAATCAGGTATGGTGATACCACCAGCCTCATTTTTGTTGCTCAGTAATTTTTTAGATATTCGTGGTTTTTTATGATTCCTAATGAATTTTTGGGTTGTTTTTTCTATTTCTATGAAGAAAGCCTTTGGAATTTTGATAGGGATTGCATTAAATGTGTAGATTGCTTTAGGTAAGATTGCCATTTTCACAACATTGATTTTTTCAATCCAGGAACAAGGGATGTTTCTCCACTTTCTAGTGTCTTCTGGAATTTCTCACATGAGTGTTCTAAAGTTCTCATTGTAGAGATTCTTTACTTCCTTGGTTAGGTTTATTCCAAGGTACTTTATTTTTTTTTGATGCAATTGTGAATGGGAGTGATTCTCTGATTTCATCCTCTGTGTGTTTGTTGTTAGCATATATGAAGGCTACTGATTTCTGTGTATTTATTTTGTATCCTGCTACATGGCTGTAGGTTTTGATTAGCTCTGACAGTTTGCTAGTAGAGTCTTTAGGGTCCTTTATGTATAGAATCATGTCACCTGCAAATAATGATAACTTGATCTCTTCCTTTCCAATTTGTATCCCTCTTATGTGTGTCTCTTGCCTTATTGCTATGGCTAAGACTTCCAAAACTATATTAAATAAAAGTGGGGACAGTGGACACCCTTGTCTTGTTCCTGATGTTAGTGGGAAAGCCTCCAGTTTTTCCCCATTTAATAATATGTTGGCTGTAGGCTTGTCATAAATAGCCTTTATTATATTGTGATATGTTCCTTTTAGTCCCAGTCTCTGAAGGACTTTTATCATGAAGGGATGTTGGATTTTGTCAAATGTTTTCTCTTCGTCTAATGAGATGATCATGTGATTTTTGTCCTCAACCCGTTTATGTAATGTATTACATTTATAGATTTGTGTATGTTGAACCATCCCTGCATCTCTGGGATAAAGCCTACTTGGTCAGGGTGAAAGATCTTTTTGATATACTCTTGTATTCTGTTTGCATATATTTTGTTGAGAATTTTTGCATCTATGTTCATGAGGGAGATTGGTCTGTAATTTTCTTTTTTTGTTCTATCTTTGCCTGGATTTGGTATCAGGGTGATGCTGGCCTCATAGAAGGAGGTTGATAGAATTCCTTCTTTTTCTATTTCCTGGAAAAGCTTAAGAAGCAATGGTGTTACCTCTACCTTAAAAGTCTGGTAAAATTCCGCAGTGAATCCATCTGGGCCTGGGCTTTTTTTAGTTGGGAGATCGTTGATAACTGTTCGGATCTCCATGTTTGTTATAGGTCTATTTAAGTGATTAATCTCATTTTGATTTAATTTAAGTAGGTCATATAGATCAAGGAAATCATCCATTTCTTTCAGATTTTCATACTTTTTGGAGTATATGCTTTTACAGTATGTCCCTATGATTTTTTGAATTTCTCTGGAATCTGTTGTGATGTTACCTTGTTCATCTCTGGTTTAATTAATTTGTGTCTCTTCTGTCTTTCTTTTGGTCAGATTTGCTAAGGGTTTATCAATCTTGTTTATCCTTTCAAAGAACCAACTCTTTGTTTCATTAATTCTTTGGATTGTTCTTTTTGTTTCTATTTCATCAATTTCTGCCCTAATCTGTATTATTTCTTCCCATCTACTGATTATTGGTTTGCCTTGTTCTTCTTTTTCCAAGGCTTTAAGGCGAAGCAGTAGGTCATTTACTTGCGACCTTTCTAATTTCTTAAGATAGGCACTTAAGGCTATAAATTTACCTCATCAAACTGCCTTCATTGTGTCCCAGAGATTTTGGTATGTTGTGTTCTCATTATCATTTGACAATATAAATTTTTTGATTTCCTTCTTGGTTTCTTCATTGACCCATTCATCATTTAGTAGTGTATTGTTTATTTTCCATGATTTTGTGTTTGCTCTATAGCCTTTCTTGCTACTGATTTGTAGTTTATTTCCATTGTGGTCAGATAGAATGCAAGGAATTATTTCAATTTTCCTTAATTTCTTAAGATTTGCTTTGTGTCCTATTATATGGTCTATTTTAGAGAATGTTCCATGTGCTGCTGAAAAGAATGTATATTCTTTAGCCTTTGGATGAAATGTCCTGTATATATCTGTTAAGTCCATTCCTTCTATGACCTTATTTAATCCAGTTGCTTCTCTGTTTATTTTTTCCCAGGATGACCTGTCAATTGATGAGAGTGGGGTGTTCAAGTCACCCACTACCACTGTGTTTGGTGTTATCTGTGACCTTAGTTCTAATAGTGTTTGTTTGACAAATTTGGGAGCCCCCATGTTTGGTGCATATATGTTTAGGATTGTAATGTTCTCCTGTTGGAGTGTGCCCTTAATCAATATAAAGTGACCTTCCTTATCTTTCTTGACTAACATTGGACTAAAGTCTACCTTGTCTGATATTAGGATAGCAACACCTGCTTGTTTTCTAGGCCCATTTCTTTGAAACACCATATTCCAGACTTTCACCCTAAGATAATGTCTATCCTTTGTAGAAAGGTGATATTCTTGGAGACAACAAATGGTAGGATCCTGCTTTTTAACCCAGTCTGCAAACCTATGTCTTTTCATTGGTGCATTGAGGCCATTGATAATAAGAGATATTATTGAAAGGTTTGTATTTATGTTTGCCTTTTTTTTTTTTTTTTTTTTGTGGTTCTGGTTCTACCTGTGCTCTCTTGTGTTAACTAATATTTGAGTATTGCTTGTTTTTTCTAGGTTCCTTATATGTGTGCTTTTCCTTATCTTCAGCATGGAGGATTCTATCAAGTATTTTCTTTAGAGCTGGTTTTGTCTTCAAATACTCCTTTAACCTGCTTTTGTCATGGAATGTCGTCATTTTTCCATCTATTTGAATGGATAACTTTGCAGGATAAAGTAACCTTTGTTGACCATTGTTATCTTTCAGAACTTGGAATATATCACCCCAAGCCCTTCTGGCTTTAAAAGTTTGTGTTGAATAATCTGCTGTAATCCTTATGGGCTTGCTTTTGTAGGTAATTTGATTTTTCTCTCTAACTGCTTTCAATATTTTTTCTTTGGTGTGTGTGTTTGGAAGTTTGATTATAGTATGGCAAGGAGAGGTTCTTTCCAGGTTTTGTCGGCTGGGGTTCTAAAGGCTTCCTGTATCTGCATTTGCACCTCTTTCCAATTTGGGGGAAATTTTCTTCTATGATTTTGTTGAAGATGCCTACTATGCCTTTGGAGTGGATTTCTTCTCCTTCTACTATGCCCTGAATTCTTATATTGGATCTTTTCATAGTGTCCTGAATATCTTGAAATTCCCACTGATACGTTTATATAAGTTTGTCTTTCTCTTTGTTGGACTGTATTAGATCTGCCACCTGTTTTTCTGGCTTAGATATTCTGTCTCCCTCATCCATTCTACTGGTCAGATTTTCTCCAGAGTTTTTAATTTCGTTAACTGTGTTCTTCTTTGCTAGTAATTCTGACTGGTTTTTCTTTATTATTTCTATTTCCTTACTTATGTCTTGTATCACCTTCTTTATTTCATTAAATTGGTGTCCTGCATCTTCTTTGATTCCTTTGATTTCCTCTTTGATTTCTTCTTTGTTTCTTTTGATTTGTTCTTTGACCTCTTTGAACATATTTAATATCATTCTTTTGAACTCTTTGTCAGGCATTTCCTCTAACTCATTTTCGCTGGAGGACATTTCTGATGCATTAATACTTTTAGGTGGATTTATATCATCTTGCTTTTTAGTGTTTCTTGTGTTATAATGTATATATTTTTGCATCTTGGATTAAGTTAATGCTTGGATTTTCTAGTTAGCTGGGTATTCTTAGCTGTATCAATTGATTTGATGTAATATATTTTCAGGGTAGGAGTTTAAGGTGTCAGGTGTGGTTCTTATGACTCTCAGAGTATCTACAGAGATGTTCTTAGGGGTTGAGTTTCCCTGCTATAGGAGTATTCAAGCAGACTGAGTGGAATAAAATGCAGGTAGATTCTAAAGTTTAACTAAACACTGTACCCATTCAATCAAAAACAGCCCTGAGTATGTATGCAAGAGTAGTTATTATAATGACCAGATCCTCTATCAACAAAGAGGTTTAGATTTCTGGTCTGTTGAGGGATCCAAGTCAGCTTGCAACCAAGTGGGACCCTTTGCTGGTGCAATCCCAGTTACCTTGGATGATTTTGGTCTCAGTCAAGTTACTGCCTGGGTCATCGGGCTGCTGTTCTGATTTCTGGATCTGGGCACTGGCTTTTCCTGTGGGGCAAACCGAGCATGCAAAGTGTGGCCCTGCAGATCAGCACCCCTGCTGCTGGAACTGCTACTCAAGCTACCACTGCTGGGTCTGTAGCCACTGCTGCTGAAACTGCAGCTGCTGGACCCACTGCTGCTTCTGCCTCTGCTGCTGCTGTAGCTGCCACTGCTGGAGCCACCACTGCTGCTGTGTCCACTGCCGCTGCTCCCACAGAAGGTGCTGCTGCTGGGTCTGCTGCTGCTGCCGCTCCTGTGTCCATAATGAATGGTGACAACTTCCAGGGGTCCTCTTGGGCTGCTCGAGATTCATGTGGCAGATATCAATCCTGTGGCTGTAAAGACATTTGTCTAGTGATAGTTAGCATGTGTAACTCTTGGCTTTCTTGTGGTCATGGCCTAATCATATATGTGCCACTGATAGCCACCTTAGGGTTGGCTGCTTTGCATGTCATTGCTACCTTGGGGTTGGCTGCCTGGCTTTTCTTTAACTATCCACACTATGACCCTAATGTGTTCAACTCATTTTGTGCTCTGGTGGTTTGGGCTTGCTTGTGGTTTTGTGGAGTTAGCTGCTGGTGATGTCTCTCTGCTTCAATCTATGGGAGGGAGCCAGCCTGTGCAGGCTCTGGATGCTCTGGATCTCTTCTACTTCTCCACTGCTGCTTCAATTTCCTATACCCCTCACTTTTTAGTAAAAGTATACATTTTGCTGAGTTTTTTTGGTCTCCCTCCCCCCACCCAGGCTGCTTTGGTGTGGTACCTACGCCACCATCTTAACCGGAAGTCAAAGATAAATTCTTAACTCAGTCAACATCTGATATTTGTAAGAAATTACAAAACTTGGTTACAAAGCCAGATAAGGACTCTAAAACAGTTTCTCCAGGTGGCAACTTATGTGTTAATATAAACAAAAAGCTGAGAGAGTGGGGGGTGGGTGTAGAAAGGGAGATGAAAAAAATAAGAGGATAAATGTCACTAGGATATTTGATATTGTCATGAAGAATACTCAGGGATGGGCCCCTTCATTTTAACATTTAATTGGATAAAATCTAAAATATGTTTACTTGATGTCAAGGTTTGAACCAGCAGAGAAACTGAGTGTTATGGTTAAGGCCTCACTCACTAATAGTTCACTGATGCTATTCCAAAGATAAGGTACTTATACCTAGTGACATTGTGACTTTAAAGTTAGCTTCTGTTTTACTTATGCTAATTCTGTTAAATGGTCATCATCACTAGGTTTAATCACTTCGGTTTAAGTGGTTTTATTTCAGTTAATATAACTATTATACTCCTGTTAGGTAAAATATATTGAGATATCTTGTCCAAGCTTTATCAATTTTAAGTCATTGGAAAGACAAAATTATTTTATGTCAATAAAAATTTCTATTATACATAAAATCAATTGCTATCAAGATTAATCTAAACATTATTTATGGAATAATGCTTTCTATTTCAAAACAGATGTGTCAAAGTTGTACTGGAACTTAATTGTTTTGGCTCAACAATGACCAGATTCTGCTCTATTATATGTGAAGTAACTATCTCATTTCTGGCGTGTCAAGCCCAGTAATTACAACAAAATTAATTCTTAAGATATATTCCCTACTTTAGGGTACAGCCTCATGCTCAAATAATGGTCCTCATCTGAGAAAAATAATTTCAAGCTCTGTGGTTCTGTTTCCAGTGTTCCCTGGGTAATTGGTACCCACACAAGTATCTGGACTAATCAAAGATGTTTTCAAACACAGGTGCTAAGACTTTACACTGTCTTTGTTTTCCTTTACTGAAAAATTCTAGGTTAAATAAATTGGCTTATATTTGTATTGTTTTCAAGACTGATAACAGCCTCTGCCTGTATTTATAACTATTAAATGTTTAAAGGATATGTGCCCAGTTTCTATGCTTCAGATATGGCCTATGCTGTCACAGGACAACCAATTTTTAAAAGATTGGACAAAGTGACTTTAACTTCCTTGTCTTTCTTTAACTAAATCTATTTCAGTAATCAAATGTGCTCTGTATGTACATACATCCAGGTGGTGTAACTTGCTTGCTAAGTGTGTTAATCACCTACATAGAAGCCAAAGCCAATTGGAATCATTGGAGCTAAAAAGACCAACATGTTGGCCTGTGCTCTCAGGTCATGAGGCCACTGGAGATGATGGGACACATCTACACTGGCCCCATGGTAAGTCACTTGTCTTCCTGATCAGGAAAGATACAGACCCAAAAACAAAAAAAATTGAGCCAAACGTGGTGGCGCACACCTTTAATCCCAGCACTTGGGAGGCAGAGGTAGGAGGATCACTGTGAGTTCAATGTCACCCTGGAGTCTACATAGTGAATTCCAGGTCAGCCAGGGCTAGAGTGAGACCCTACCTTGGAAAACTAAAAAACAAAACGAAACAAAAAGCAAAAAAAAAAAAAAAAGGTGTACAGTCTGTAACAAGAGAGTCACAATTGAGGAACAATCAGTCCTTCTGGCTTCCCAAAGAAGGGAAAACTACTTGGTCAACATGGCCCTGCCTCCTCCTAACAGAGAGAATACTCCAATCAGCTATAGGACTACTCTTGGGTCCCTAAAATCTCCTTTGGAGAACCATTAGTGATGTCCAAAATTAATCCTTGATTAAATATATGAGTATTTACCAGATATCAAATATATGAATGGCCTATATAAGTAATACAAGGCCTTAAGACATGTTGTTCCCTAGCTCTAATTGCTCTAATTCTATAATAAGAAAAAACAACCACAGATGTCAAAAGGGTTATTTTAAAATCTAAAATATACATAGATGACTCTGCCCAAGGTTTGCTTAATTCAAAAGACTTCCCTATACTATGAACAATGGTGAATTTCTTCTAACTTGTGCTAGGATATCCCTAAATAAGTCCTCAGACCAAGAATGTATTTATGCAGCCTTTAATGGTACAATGGCTCTATGGTACCAACCTTTGGCCCTGGCTACTCCTAGGACAAATTTAAAAGGTATACTCTGGAGGACTATTATCAAGGTTAAATATTGTATATATGTTTCTGATAACTCTACTAATATCTTGACTGTTTTACAAGCCATAGAAAAACAAATTCAGACTATGTCAGACACTACAGTGCCATTTGATGAACAGTTCTGGAAGAAAATCTCAGCCAGCTCATCCTCTAATGGCCCTGAAATAATCCAACTCTATATACCTAGGTTCCCTCAAATGCTTCCCAAGGCCTAGAAGTCCACAAGAATGATAAGCCAAAAGGCAAACAGTTTGCTGTGTGCTCACTTCTCATTAACTCTTTACTCTTATTCTTTCTCCCCAAATTCTCTTCCAAGACTATCTTCCAATACTCTAGCAATACTCTTTTGGGTCCTGTAAAGTACTTACCTTCTCTGGGAGAGATTTTAACTGCCACAACCTTGTGCCACATTCAACAGAAAATAGTTTACAGTCTGATGTCATTGCCCTTTGTCCTCTAAAAATAGTTAGATTATCTTCTCATGAGAGGGGGAAATGAGGGATGGTATAGTTAGTGATTGGACCCCTGAAGGTAAAAAGGACAAGTTTACACTTGCTAAAAACCAAAGATGATCTGACTTCTTATCTCTCTTCCCTAATTCTGTAGAACTGTATATCCACAAACTTAGGATCCTCCCAGGGAGGGAGGTATTTAATTAAATTTAAACATTGTGGTTGGTCAATTTCAGGCCCCAGAAGTTGGTGCCAGAGCTAATCTCTTCCTGAGACAGCCACTAGCCCTAAGTAACCAGGTGGCCCTCTGGTTCACCTGGGCCAAAAGATGGCCTATATATAACCCTAAGGTTATAAATAGCTTTACAAGGAGACTACAGTGGCTTTCTTTCTCTCTCCCTCCCTCTCTCTCCTTCTCTCTCTCTCTCTCTCTCTCTCTCTCTCTCTCTCTCTCTCTCTCTCTCTCTCCCTCTGATCACTTGGGAACTTCCAGCTGTGGATGAGTTTTCCCTCTGCTGTGCCTGTTTCAGGTCCAGACCCAGCTAGGAGGAGCTTGGCTTGGGCCCTAGCTCAGGCTCAGCCTGATGGGCCCCCTAGCCCTTACTCTCTGCATGGGTTCTTTATCCAATTCAGTTCCCCACATGGCAGGAGATCTTGGAACTCTTTTTTTTTTTTTTTCCATGTTTTCCCCCCACCAGATTTGTATCTTGTTACATGGACTCCTGAGCTACACATGGCCCACATGGGCTTTTTGGCTCCACGTGGTGTACCCCTTTTCTCCTCACTTTATCTACCCTTACCTCCCAGCCTTTCCCTATCCCCACTCCTTTGTAAAATCTAAATAAAATGTGGTATTTTAAAAATAAAAAAAAAGAGAGACTTCCGGTCAAGATGGCGACCGCCTAGCTACACTACAAACAACAAGGGAAAAAAAAGGCAAGTATTTAAGGGAAATTAGGAACTTTTTGAAGAGGGAGGGCGCAGATTGGGGTAAAAGAGGGAAGCACACATCCCCACGACCCACGCCCGGCCACCATGCCCGCCACGAATCGCCGCATCGGGAGCGGCCCGGCGCCCCATGAGTACCAAGCCCCATGCGCCCCAGCGGCCCCGTGTGCCCCACAACCCCTGTGCCCCATGCCCGCGAACCCTCCGCCCCCCCACCCAGCGCGCCCCGTGCTCCCTATCTACACGTGGCAGGCGCGGCCCGAGCGAACCGAGGCTTCCCGCGCCCGGGCACCCAGGCCTGCCCCAGACCCGGTGCCCCACCCCCGAGTGCCTCCAGACCCACCCCCGGCTGCCCCAACCCCCGCCCCACCCCCGTGCCCCACCCCCACGCGCCTCGAGCCCCCCCCCCCCCCGCGCACCCCACCCCTGCCACCCCCCGGGTGCCCAACGCTCCTTACCCACACGCGGCAGGCGCGCTCCAAGCACCCCGCAGCGTCCCGCACCCAGGCGCCCAGGTGTGCCCTGTGCACCCCTCGTGCCCTGAGACCCCCGCGCCCCACCCCTGTGCTCCTTGAGCCCCCCCCCCGGGCACCCCACACACACCGTGCGTCCAGAGTGCCCCGCGGCATCCCACAACGACCCGTGCTCCATCTTACCTCAGCATGCTCCACGCCCCCTGCGCAACTCGTGACCCCTTGACTCCCTCCCCCATGCGACCCGCCCCCTCCCCCCCGCGAGTCCAGAGCACCCCATGGCATCCCGCAGCATCCTGCGCCCCCCGCGCCCACCCGAGCACCCCGCGCTCCTAGCCACCCCCCATCCTCGCGGGCCCTGCGCCCCCACCCCCATGCACCCTGGAGCATTCACGCCCTGAGCCCCTTGCGCCCTGAAGCGCCCCCTGCCACCATCCCCGCGCCCCCACCCTGCACACCCCTTGTCCCCCTGCTGCACGTGGCCCGGGTGCCCCCGCGCGTCACGAGCGCGCCCCTGCGTGCCCCACGCCCCCTGTGCCCCACCCCCACGTGTCCTGTGCCCCGTCATGCCTCAGCGTACCCTGCCTCCCCTCCACGCCCTGCGCAACACCCTCGACCCCCCCTGCAAGCCCCGCCCCCCTCGCGCGTCCAGAGCACCCCGCGGCATCCCTTGGCATCCTGCACGCCGTGGGCCACGCGCCCCTCCCCCCATGCGCAACCTGCGCCCCCCTGCGCACCCTGTGCACCCCCCATGTGCCCTCCACCCCTAGCCCACCGCGCCTCCAACATGCTCCCCTGCGCCCCCCTGTGCACCCCGTGACCCCCCGCGTGCCAAGGCCCCTGCGTCCCCACACGCCCCGCACCCCCCCGCGCCCCGCACACCCCCCTGCATGCACACCCCCCCGCACCAACAGCGTGCCCCTCGCCCCCTGACTGATCAGAGTGCCCCACACCTCCCGCCCCTCCAGGGCACCCCACCCTGCGCCCCTTAGCCCTGCTGCCTCCCGCACATCCCACCATGATTGCCCGGTGCCCCGGCGCACCCCGACCCCCACCTGCCGTGGGCCCCACTCGCTCCATACACACCATCGCACCCCGCGCCCCCTTCAGCCCACCCGCCCACGCCCCTCCGCACATCCCACATGGCTGTGCTCTGATCGGGCACCCACCAGTCACGCCTGCCAGCCTGCTGCACTGAAGCTGAGACCTCCTACCTCGCCCTTGTTCTCTGATCCTGCGAGTAGACCAGCCATGTGGATCTTGGTTTGCAGGCCTGTGGGGGCCACCCCTGACGAGAATAGGTGGCTGCCAGATCCCCTGCTGCTGTGCTCACATCACTTGCCGCCGGTCAGCTTCTGCTGTGTCCTGATTCCATACCCACATCATCTGCCTCTGCACTACAATTGCACGTGCAGTGGGCCCACTCCCACAGCAAGAGCCACACAAGTCCACACTGAGTCACTAGTGCCAGCGCAGGTGCCATTCCCCTACCTGTACATCGCCACCCATCCCCCACTCCCCTGAAGCGGAAGAGCACAGACTGTCTACAGACCCCAGTGTACCCAGCCAGAATCTAGGCACCTTCAGGGCTTGCTACCTCCCATTTCAAGTTCAAAGGCAGGCAGCTTAGGTGCATTACTGGGTGAGAATTCAGGCAACATTGGTGCCCCTGTCAGGCTATAGGTAGGCGGCTTTGGGAAAAGTGAGCAAAAACCCAGGTTGCTTACAACTGCCCCAGGCTGCCTTGGATTCACATTAAGATATACCAGGCTGCTCCACCCACCTACCTGCCCATACACTGACATGGGTAGACCACAGCACAAAAGAAATAACACGAAAAATAAAATGGAAGAAAATCCAGACAGATCACCCAGTCCAACAAGGATCACAACTAACCAAAACATAGAAGAGTGTTTAAGATCAGAACATCAAGTGGAAGCAATGAACAATGTAACCCAGAACAAACTACTGCTAGAACTGACAGGAAAGCTACAAAGGATAGATAATCGTATGGATGCTACCATCACTAAGCTAGAGAAATATGATAAGACACTGGAAGGAATTCAAAGTATGATAAGAGAGTTGAGGGAGAGTGAAAAAAAGGAGGACCTTAAAAATCAGCTGGCCACACTAAATGAAAACATAAAGATATGCAAGGATGATCTCCAAGAATCATCAAGAAAATCAGAAAATGAGACAAAAAGGGAGCTGGACAAAGCGATGGAAGTGATACATAGGAAAGTAGTAGAAAATGCAAACTTAATTGAACAAGTCCAAAACTCACTAGAGGCTCTCAAGAATAGAGTCAGCGAAGTGGAAGATAGAAATTCTGATCTGGAAGACAGGATGGAATAAACAGTTTGACAGTCCAAAAATTTCAGTAAGTTCAAAAGTTCCTGTGAACAGAACATGAGAGAATTGTGGGATACACCTAAACGTCCTAATATCAGAATCATTGGAATACCAGAAGGAGAAGAATTTCAGATCAAAGGCATGGAGAACTTATTTAACACAATTGAAGAAAACTTCCCCCGTCTCTTAAAAGAAAGGCCCATCAAGATTCAAGAAGCAAACAGAACTCCTAACCGACTAGAACAAAGGAGAAAATCCCCAAGGCATATTATCATTAAGACTCTAAACATTGACACCAAGGAAAAAATCCTAAAAGCAGCTAGGGAAAAACAGCATACCACTTGCAAAGGAAACCCCATCAGAATTACTTCAGACTTCTCAATGGAAACCCTGAAAGCTAGAAGGGCCTGGAAAGAAACTCTTCAAACTCTAAGAAACTATGGCTTCCAACCTAAACTACTCTACCTGGCAAAAGTCTTCCTTATAATAGATGGTGAAAGGAAAACTTTCGATGACAAAACTCAGCTTTACAATTATATGAACACAAAACCAAACCTACAGAAAATACTCCAGGAAATTCTCCACAGAGAAGAAACAAATAACCAAACACAAATGCCTACAAGAAGCCAATCACAGCAACCAAACCCAGAGTAGATAGAAAAAAAAAAATTAAATTCCATGGAAATGCCAACACACCTCTACCACCACAACATGAAGGGATCAAATCAAATCTCACAGTCATCGCCCTAAACATTAATGGCCTTAATTCACCCATCAAGAGACACAGGCTAACAGGGTGGATCAAAAAATTAGACCCCTCAATCTGCTGCCTTCAAGAAACCCACCTTACCACTAAAGACAGAAACCTCCTCAGGGTGAAAGGGTGGAAAACAATATTCCAAGCAAATGGGAATAAGAAACAAGCAGGTGTAGCTATATTAATATCAGATAAAGTTGACTTCAAACCAAAAACAATCAAAAAAGACAAAGAAGGCTACTTCCTACTTGTAAAGGGAACAATCCATCAAGAGGATATTACAATCATAAATCTGTATGCACCAAACACAGGGGCACCGCAGTTCATAAAACAAAACCTACTTGACAATAAAACAGAAATAACCACCAACACCATCATAGCTGGGGACTTTAACACACCATTATCAGTAATAGACAGATCATCCAAACAGAAGCTCAACAGGGAAGTAAGAGAGCTCAACAAAACCATAGAGCACTTAGACCTAACAGACATCTACAGAACTTTCCATCCCAAATCCAGAGACTACACATTCTTCTCAGCAGCCCATGGAACATTCTCTAAAATAGACCATATACTGAGTCACAAAGATACCCTCCACATATTTAGGAAAATCGACATAATTCCCTGCATGATATCAGATCATAATGCTATATTCCTAGAAATCAACAACAAAAAAACCAACAAGAGCCCCAATGGCAACTGGAAACTGAATAGCACACTCTTAAACAATAAATGGATAGTGGATGAAATAAAAAATGAAATTGCAAAATTCCAGGAATTGAATGACAATGAGAACACATCATACCAAAATTTGTGGGACACAATGAAGGCAGTCCTCAGGGGAAAATTCATAGCACTCAATGCCTTCATAAAAAAGACAGAAAGATCCCAAATCAATAGTCTAACCATCCACATAAAGGCATTGGAAAAACAAGAAAAATCCAACCCAAAGAGCTCCAGAAGGAAGGAAATAATTAAAATCAGAGCAGAAATTAATGAATTGGAAACCAAGGAAACAATTAAGGCAATTGACAAAACAAAGAGCTGGTTCTTTGAAAAAATAAACAAGATTGACAAACCTCTGGCCAATTTGATCAAGCAAAAAAAGGAGAGACTCCAAATTAACAAAATTCAAAATGAAAAAGAAGAGATCACAACAGACATCAGTGAAATCAGCAGAATCATCAGGACTTACGTCAAAAACCTCTACTCCACAAAACTGGAAAATGTGGAGGAGATGGATAAATTCTTGGATGCATATCATCTACCAAAGCTAAACTCAGACCAGATCAACCACCTCAATGAACCCATCACGCTCATGGAGATTGAAAAAGTAATAAAAAAACTCCCAAAAAAGAAGAGTCCAGGACCAGATGGATTCACAGCTGAATTTTATCAAACCTTCATGGAAGAAAGCAAACTAATCTTCCTAAAACTGTGCCACACAATTGAAGAACAGGGAAAACTACCCAACTCCTTCTATGAAGCTAGTATCACCCTAATCCCAAAACCAGGCAGAGATGCCACAAGAAAAGAAAACTGTCGGCCTGTTTCCCTAATGAACATAGACCAAAGATCCTCAACAAAATTCTCACAAACTGAATCCAACAACACATCAAAAGCATTATCCACCTTGACCAAGTGGGATTTATCCCAGGAACACAAGGGTGGTTCAACATACGAAAATCTGTCAATGTAATACACCACATAAATAAGCTTAAACATATAAATCACATGATCATTTCGATAGATGCAGAAACGGCCTTTGACAAGATACAACATCACTTCATGATCAAAACATTGGAGAGAATCGGCATGGCCGGTTCACATCTTAATATAATAAGGGCAATATACAAAGCTCCAAAGGCCCAAATAATACTTAATGGAGAGAGACTTGAGGAATTCCCATTGAGATCAGGAACAAGACAGGGATGTCCTCTCTCACCTCTGCTTTTCAATATAGTTCTGGAAGTCCTAGCTCAAGCAATAAGAAAGGAGAAGGACATAAAAGGGATACAATTTGGAAGGGAAGAAGTTAAGTTAGCTCTATTCGCTGATGACATGATTGTATATGTAAGAGACCTGAGAGACTCCATCCCAAAACTCCTGAAGGTGATTAACTCATATAGCAAAGTAGCAGGATACAAAATGAATGCAAAAATTTGGAAGCATTTCTATATACAAATGACAAAGATACAGAAAAAGAAATAAAGGACATAGTCCCATTTTCAATAGCAACAAATAAAATAAAATACCTTGGAATAACGTTAACCAAGGAAGTAAAAGATCTATACAATGAAAATATAAAAGCTCTCAAAAAAGAAATTGAGGAGGACTTGAAATGATGGAAAGACCTCCCATGCTCCTGGATAGGCAGAATTAACATTGTGAAGATGACAATCCTACCAAAGGCAATATATAGATTTAACACAATTCCAATTAAAATCCCTACAGTGTTCTTCACAAACATAGAAAAAATGATCTCAAATTTCATATGGAAAGGCAGAAGGCCTTGCATATCCAAACATATCCTCAGCAAAAGAAATACCTCTGGTGGCATCACCATACCCAATATAAAGTTATACTACAAAGCCATAGTAATAAAAACAGCATGGTACTGGCATAAAAATAGGTGTATAGACCAATGGAATAGACTTGAGGACCCGGATTTTGGGTCAAGCAACTATAGCTACTTGATATTCGACAAAGGCCCAAACAATATAGACTGGAAAAAAGATAGCATCTTCAACAAATGGTGCTGGACAAACTGGATAACCACATGTAGGAAACTAAAACTTGATCCACACATTTCACCATGCACAACACTCAAATCCAAATGGATCAAAGACCTCAACATAAGACCATAAACTCGAATATTACTGGAAGAAAATTTAGGAAGTACTTTCCATAATATAGGAATGGAAAAAGACTTCCTGAATAAAACCCCAGTGGCTCAAGTTCTTAAACAGTCACTCAACCATTGGGGTCATATGAAGCTGAAGAGTTTCTTTACAGACAAGCATATAATAAGCAAAGCCAAAAGAATACCCACAGAATGGGAGAAAATATTTGCAGGTTATCCAACTGATAGAGACCTTATCTCTAGAATTTACAAAGAACTCAAAAGTCTAAACAATAAGAAGACAAATACTCCACTCACAAAATGGGGCACAGAGTTAAACAGGCAATTCACAGAGGAAGAGATACAAATGGCAAACACACACCTAAGAAAATGTTCATCATCCCTAATCATCAGAGAAATGTAAATTAAAACAGCTATGAGATTCCACCTTACCCCAATAAGGATAGCCAACATCAAAAGGTCAAATGAAAATAAATGCTGGCGAGGATGTGGAGAAGCAGGGACACTCATTCACTGTTGGTGAGAATGCAGGATGGTACAACCACTTTGGAAAGCAATATGTAGACTCCTGAAAAAGCTGAGTATAGCAATACCAACAGACCCAGTTATACCATTACTGGGCATGTACCCTAAAACCTTCAAACCAAAAGCCCGAGAGATTTGCTCAACCATGTTTGTAGCAGCTCAATTCGTAATAGCTAAAAGCTGGAATCAACCCAGATGTCCATCATTAGAAGAATGGATAACAAAGATGTGGTATATCTACACAATGGAATTCTATACAGCAAAGAAATTTGAGGAAAAATGGTTTAACCTGGAACAGATCATTCTCAGTGAACTTACCCAATCACAGAAAAAAAATCGACACATAGTCTCACTCATCTGCAACACCTAACCTGAATCTGCCCAAGATGCCTTACATACCCACCAAGCACCTCATGGACTAGACAATAAGGTGGATGGGAGGGCGGGGAGGGAATCAAAGGGTGGAAAACAGTAATCCGGACCCAAACGGCAATGGTACCATAAAATTCTACTTCCTAAAAGGCAGACCAAATGGCTCGCTGAACCTTCACTAGACCCTTACAGGAAACACCTGAACCACAAGACACTGGGGAGGGTAGGATCAAGACTGACCTAAATCTCCTACATCTTCCCTCTCTCCCTCTCCCCTTCTCCCCTCTATCTCTCTCCTCTCTAACTCTTGTATATTAGTTATGTTTTTCCTCAATTTCTTAGTGGACACTGACCTGTAACCTCCAGTTCCAGCTTCGGCCTACCATCCACAATGAGATTTTGATCAGAGAAACCTACAAGGTTTCCCAAAACATTGACAGACTTCTGTCAGAGTACTTGATGACCCACCAATGGCCAGTGGTAAGACCCTATTGCTGAACACTCCATACGCAGCTGACGCATAAAATGGAATGACATGGCTGGAAGCCAGGAGAGAGTCAGTCCCCAGACAGTCAGCGTGTCTCGTGCCAGAAGGTGCTACATAGGCGACTGGGGGAAATGACCAAGATCTGTCCAAGCAACACATTGTTTAACCTAATTAGCAACAAATAACCGGATGTGATGCCCACACAAGTGCAATAGTGGTACACAGCCATGGTGAGGAATCAATTGCTCTTGATTTGGCTAACTGATCCACTCAGTGGTACTAGACCCTTAGCTGGAGCTGGGAAACAAGTCAGAACCATACCCAAACACAAGCCCACTCTACAATATTAAGCTACCATCAATCACTGGGTATAAGAGGGCCTACACCTACCAAATTGTATATCAAAAAAGTAAGTGTTATTTCAATTTTCCGGGTGCTAACTTACTCTCGGTTGGAGAATCTCCTTCTCTTTTCCAGATAGATGCAGATCCTAAGAAGAGAGCTGCCCCAACATACCTCAAAAGGGGCCCAATTGAAACTAAGGACAACTTCAAAATAAGCAAGGGTAATGTTTTCCTGTGAACCGGATACCAGCACAAAGGGGAAGGAGATCGACACAGAAAAAAATCAACTCCTACCAAATCAGAGCCAAAGCCTCAGAGGCCCCCAATGCCTCAGCACTGAAGAAGTCCAAAAATGAACCCAACATGGCTCAGGGAAATCTTGCGGAAGAGGGAGCGGAAAGAATGTCAGAGTTACATGTTGGGTCATGATTTGCAGAGACATTTATCATACCAATAACTCGGGGCTAACTCCACAATGCACGACCCATTTTCATTAACAAGGAGGGTCTAATGGGAGGGGGTAGATCACAGATGAGCCTAAATAATGGTACCAAATTGTCTGTATTTACTGAAAAGAAAACTAATAAATTAAATTTAAAAAAAAAATAAAAAAAAAGAAAGAAAAGAAAAAGAAGCAAAATCCCCAAAGGAAAAGACATGTAGAGTCTATATGAGTATGTGAATGCATTCAGACAGTCTGTACAGTTTATGATAGTATGCAAACATATATATACAACATAATATATCTCAGTGGTATTTATAATGCTGTAATATTAGAAAAATTGACAAAACTAAAAATAAAAATTCAAAGTAATAATTAATATGAATTTGAAATACCTTATAAATTATTCCGTTGACTGTTTAGAATTGAGATGAGGAATCTAATCTCTTATGGAAGTTTTTCCTGATATTCTCTCAAAACTGTGAACAAACATTCACACATATGAATAAAGATTTGTTGAAAATAATCAAAATTGGTCTGTAATAATAGAATTATTATGTTGCCGCCTATATATCTCAGAAGCATCAAATTTTCTTTGTAATAGCAGTTAGTTACAATAACAACTGATCAGTAATTTGCAGTGGGGCTTCAGATCATTAGTGTGGATTATAGAATGGCTCTGTTGACCTTATTAATTAGAGTAGGAAATGAGGAGAAGACAATACTTTTTGAGGGCAACTTATTGTTATCTTTATTTGCTTTTAAGATCTGTTAGCTACACATGGAATTTTAATTTATTCCCTAATTATTAAGGGTGGTTTAGAAAAGAGGCTTTTCCAGGCATAAATATTTATTTCTCTTTATGAATTTTCACCTAACTTTTTGAAATGTGTTAGTTATGAACTACATAGTTATACTGGAAGAAAGTAAAACCAACATATTGAATGTTCTTAGCCTTCTGGGCACTAATGCCAATGTTGTCTCATTTGATGTATCTCCTCACTCCTTCAAAGATGGATAGAAAGGGATCTTCTTTGCAGGATGAAAACAGGCAGGGCTGGGGAGATATCTTAATCAGTAAAGTGCTTGATCTGGAAGTATGAGGACCTAAATTCTATCACTAGAACCCATGTAAAAATGCTGGATATGGTGGAATGTGTTTATAATCCCAGCACTCAAGAAGTGGAGACAAGAAGAATTTCTGGGGTTACCTGGCTGCCCAGTCTAGTCTAATTGTTGAGTTCCAGGCTTAGAGACTCTGTCTTAAGCAAAGGTAAATGACATTCCTGAAAAATGACAGTAAGATTTTCCTCTAACCCTCACATGTATGCTTACACATGTGCAAAACGCATCCTCTGTTATTCATTCAAACACACATAAACATGAATACAGACATACACACATGGACATTAAATAAAAAGAAAAAAATTAAAACTTGTTAAAGTTTCTTCATCTGCATCCTATATTCTAAGAAGGGAAGCTGAGAGTCAAACATACTTCCAGCTCTGAAGTGCACAGTCATCATGGACAGATAATACATTCTTTTATTTATCTTGCATTGGTTTAGCTCAGAATTTCTTCTCTTTTTTAAAACATTATTTATTTATGTATTTATTGGAAAGAGAGGATGGGAGGGAGGTAAGGGAGAAAGTGGTCATGCCAGGGCCTCCAGCCACTGCAAACAACACGTTGGGAAGGTGTGCTCTAGATTCATGCACTGTGTCCTCCATGATCCCTGGAATAGTGTGGTAGGTGTCAGTGATATGGATAATGAGCCTTGAGGGAAATAATGGAATTCTTATTAAAACATTTATTTTGTGGTTGGATTATTAATTTAATAGCAATCAATAGATAATATGGAAAATGATCCTAATCAAGTCCAAATACAAATGACAGCAAGTCCCTACTAGCCAAAATATATACCAAATTATCAATACCATTCAAAAATATTGAAAAGAGAGCATTATAGCTAATTTAATGGCTAAAAATAAAAGTACAGGTGGTACTTTTCTCTTGCCATCTTAAAAATCTCTAATTTAAGTTAGACAAATATTTGTACATTTTTATCCATGTTTTACTTCACATATGTAAAAATAGTAAAAAAAGCTTCCTAATTGAAATATATTCTGCTATTCCTATGGGAATCTTTGTGATACTTTCTTCTTGGATTTGTACATGAAGACCATTGCTTATTCCAAACATTATCTTCACAAATTAGCTCATATAAAATAAAATACATTTTTATACATATATAAATATAAAAAGGTAGAATTTATTTATTTTTATTTATAAAAGGAATAATATATTTGTATGGTACTTTTACTGCCAATTTTTTAATACTGAGAAAGCTATGGGTTCTCTAGGAAAATTATAAATAAGCAATAAACTTCATTTTATAAATCTCCCAAACTGGGATATAGACTTGATTGAGTGAAAACTTTCCTGTCAGTCCCAGGAATTCTGTGTTGAAGATATATAAGGTCCTTCTTAGAGAGGTGATTCAGTCATAATTTGAAAACATGACAATATTTGCATGGTATTTTGCTGTCCATTCATAGTCAAGAATCTAGGAAGAGAAAAAGCTGCAAAAATGATGACAAGGATAAGAAAGAAGGAGAGAAGAGTGGAATGGGAACAGAAAGAAGACATGTCTGAGGGATTATGCTCTCTTGGATGATGCAAAGTGAAGTCTAACATTAGGTAGAAAATGATATAGTAAGCCCCCTTCCTTTAGCACTCCCAAGGGAACTGATGGCTTTTCCTTGTCTTGCATGAATTACAGAAAGTGCTCCTGAAGTATATCTCCTGGAAGATTCTGAAGCAGGATTTTTTTTTTTTTTTTTTTGAAGAGCCTAGTAGTTGTGAAAACAACCAATATCCTTTAAAAAAACATTGAAAAATGGTGGGTGATGTTTTTTAATTCATACACTATGGAACATATGCCTATTGATTTCTTTTCTAAGAAAAGTCCCTATGATCCATCTGGCTGCATGATTGGAAATCATGTTTCATATTCTGCTTGTTTTGATTTGGTTTTCCAAAAGGAGAAACCTCCTGTGTACTCCACTGGGGATCGGTGGTTGTGGTTGTCTAGCTAAGAGTAATGCTCTATGGATTATCTGTGCCTTAGGATTCTTGTCATCTCTGGCACATGAATGACACATGCATTCCAGAGAGGATTTACTCTTTATCTCCTTGAAACAGGCAAAATCACTAAACAACAACAACAACAACAAAAGCCCCCAAAATTGTAATAATAAGCTTCATTATGCATTTATGATCAATATCCTTGTTTCTTTTAACAGTCCAAAGCTCATGAAAATAATTAAATCCTGATGCTACTCATCATGACCCTCATAAATTTAAAGCAAGATCACTAGAAAAGACAATATATATATATATATATATATATATATATATATATATATATATATATATATATACACACACACACATCATCAGTTCTTAGTCCTTTTTAAAAAATCAATATTATCTAATATTTTGTAGCCTTATTGAAGTATGGTTAACAAATACAAATTCTATGTATTTAAGGAATACAATGTTGGGTATTTGTTTTCTTTGTATTTTTAAGGTAGGGACTTGCTGTAGCCCAGGCTTACTTGGAGTTCATTATGTAATCTCAGGCTGACCTTGAATTCACAATGATTTTCCCACCTCAGCCCCCTGAGTGCTGGTATTAAAGACATACCTGGCTTAGAATTGTTTTTAATAGATGTGCACAGTAAAAAGTGATTACTAAAATTAAGCTAATGAGTATATCCATCATTTCAAAGTTATCTTTTTTGTGTTGAGTATAGTTAAGGTCTATTCTCTTAGCAAATTTCAAATTTTATCATATTATTATTAAGAATAGGGATCCTAGTGCAGAGTAGTCTCCCATGCTTGCTCATCATACCCGAGAGTTTGTTGTCTTTGTCTTTATCTTTGTCTGTTTCTTAATGGCTGAAAAAAAATCAGCAAAAGATAAGTATTTTTCTATAGCCTTAATGATATATCAAATATACTTAATAAATACTGTTTTTATATAGGTTATTTCTGGCTTATTAAAAAAATTCACTATTTGTTTTTAAACATCTATTCTCTTACAGCTAATTGAGTTCTAAGGAGAAAATAAAGCAAACTATTCCACATTTTTATCCTAAGACAAGTGTGTGAAGACTTTTCAATGGTCATCTGCCATTGATAGATTGCACTGGGAAAGACTACAGACATTGGGTACAAAGGAAGGTGCTTTTATATTAGCATGTTTTACCATTCTCCTTTGACACCTGTTGGATTCCTAGCATGAGATTAATATTGACTCATTATTAGTTGATTTGAATCTCATTTTGTAGTTTATATGCAATAAATTCTGCTCTGAACATATAATTCAGAAGTGGTGTTGAGCCTTTGATCCATTTAAAGGTGATAGACAATTAAAAATTATTTTATCTAGTATTGCATTTCTTTTTATTTATTTACTTTAGAGGGAGAGTGAACAGAATGAGAGAAGGAGAGAGAGAAAATGGTCTCATCAGGGCCTCTAGCTAATGCAAACAAACTCCAGATGCATATGCCTTGTGCATCTGGCTTTACATGGGTAGTGGGGAATTGAACCCAGGTCCTTAAGCTTTGCAGGCAAGTGCTTTACCTGCTGAGCCATCTCTCTATCCCTGGGATTACATTTCTTGAAGGGAAAATATTACCAAACCACCTGTTTTGTAATTTCTAAAAACAGTGAAGTGACCTCAACCTAGAATGCATGCTCATGTTTAACCTCAGGTTTACTAATTAGGATTTATAAAACTTCCAAAAGATAGTTTAATAAATTTTCAATATTCCTGAAATGGAATTACCTAATAAATAGCACAAGAACTTTTTGAGGTGTTAATAATATAAATGAGTACAAAAGTAAATTTTGCCTTCATAGAATCTCCTCTAAAGTAAGTTATGTATTAGGAGGACACAAATCAAGTCTAGACAAGTTTAGAAAAGTTGAAATAACACCTGGTATGATAGTTTACCACAATGTAATAAAGCTAGAAATCCACAATAAGAGAAACAATAGAAAATACACAAATTCCTGGAGATTGAACAATAGACTATTGAACAATTAATGGGTTCCTGAAGAAATTAATAAGGAAATAAAAACATTTGTAAAACTGAAAGAGAATGAAAACACAACATTTCAAAACCTATGGAACACAGTGAAGGCAGTTCTAAGAGAAAAGATTATAGCTCTACATGCTTACATTTCAAAAGTAGACATATCTCAAATCAATAACATAATAGTTCATCTGAAAGCATTGGAAAAACAAAAATGATCTATGCCCAAAAGTATCAGATGGAAATGACACAAATTATCAAAAATCAGTACAAAAATCAAGAAAGCAATTTAAAAATTGATAAAATGGGGCTGGAGAGATGGCTTAGCGGTTAAACGCTTGCCTGTGAAGCCTAAGGATGAAGCCTAAAGACCCTGGTTCAAGGCTCGGTTCCCCAGGTCCCACGTTAGCCAGATGCTCAAGGGGGCGCATGTGTCTGGAGTTCGTTTGCAGAGGCTGGAAGCCCTGGTGCGCCCATTCTCTCTCTCTCCCTCTTATCTGTCCTTCTCTCTTTGTCTGTCACTCTCAAATAAATAAATTAAAAATTAAAAAAAAAATTGATCAAATGTAGAGCTTGTTCTTCAAAAACAACAAAACAAAACAAAACAAGTTTGATAAACCTCTGGCCAAGTTGACCAAAAGAGAGAGAAGACCCTCACCAACATAATTAAAGATGAGAAAGGAGATGTTACAGCAGAACCCAATTAAACTGGGAGAAGCTTAAGTGCATATTTTAAAAACCTATATTCCACAAATTTGCAAATTGGATGAAATATATGAATTTCTTGATTCATATGATCTACCAATGCTAACTTCAGAAGAGATAAAGTACCAGAATAGAGCTATAACATCTAATATGATTGAAAGACTAATGAAAAGCCTCCCAACTAAACAAAGTTTGGGTGCAGAGGAATTTGTTGCTGAATTCTATCAAACTTTTATAGGAGAAATAAAACCCCAGCTTCCGAAGTTATTGCACACAATTGAGAAGGAGGGAATGCTTCCTAACTCTTTCTATTAAGCCATAATGTTATTAATACCAAAACTAGACAGAGACACAACAAGAAAAAAAAATTATAGTCCAATATCTTTGATGAATTTAAATGTAAAAGTTCTCAGTAAAATTCTGGCAAATCAAGAACATATCAAAAGTATCATCAATCTCCATCAAGTAGGTTTCATCCCCAGTATTGCAGGGATGGTTCAGAATACAGAACTCAATAAACATCATATAAATAGATTGAAAGCCAGTAATCACATGATCGTTCTAATAGCTGCAGAAAAGACCTAATAATATTAATAATAATAAAAACCATATATAACAGAGCTAAAGTTCACATCATACTTATTGGGGGAAACTTGAATCATTGTAAAATGTAGAACAAGACAGGGGTATCCTTTCTCTCCATTGCTACTTAACATAGTACTTAAAGTCTGAGCTGAAGCAATAAAAAAAGTGAAAGAAATAAAAGAGATATAAATTGGAAAGTGAGATGTCAAGCTAGCCCTATTTTACATGATATAATTCTGTCCTTAAGAGGCCCTAAAGACTCCAAGGGGAAAAAAAAATACACTAGAGCTGACTAACTCAGTAAAGTGACAGAATATAATATTAACACATAAAAAAATCAGTAACCTTTGCACATACCAGTGAAAAACTATGGAGACAGAAATCAGGGAAGCAATCCTTACAATAGCCACACACACAAAATATATCTTGGAATATTCCCAAGGAAGGAAGTGAAAGACTACCACAATGTAAACATTAAAAAAGCTGAAGAAGGAAACTGAGGAAGATGTGAAAAGTTGGACAGAACTTCCATGCTCATGAATCATTAGAATTCTACTGAAGGCAATATACAGGTTTAACACAATAGCAATAAGAATCTGAGCATCATTCTTCACAGAGATAGAAAAAATAATCTCAAAATTCATATCAAATGACAGAAGGCCTAGGATATTGAAAATATCCTTAGTAAAAGAAACCCCTCAACAGATATCACTATCCCTGATTTTAAAGCTATACTAACAAAACCATAATGACACAAACAGCATAACTGGCAAACAAAACAAAACAAAACAAAACAAAACAAAACAAAACAAAACAAAACAAAACAAAACATATAGATGAATGGAACAGAATTGAATACACTTCTCATAGTTTAAGTAACTATAATTACTTGATCTTTAACAAAAAAGAGCCAACAATTTTCGCTGGAGGAAAGAGAGCATCTTTAACAAATGGTTCTGTACAAATTGGATAACCACTTGTAGAAAAGTGAAGGTAAACCCACTCCTCTCACCACACCCAAAAATCAACTTCAAGTGGATGAATGACCTCAAGATAAGATCCGAAATTGTTAAATGACTTGAAAAACCAGGGAGAGTGCTTCCCAATATAGGAGTGGGTAAAAACTTCCTGAATAATACCCTAGTTTTCCAAGAAATTAAACAACCACTAGGCCAGTGGAATCTCATGAAACTAGAAAGCTTTTGTACAAACATATGATAAACAGAGGAAACTGACTAATCACAGAATGAGAGAAAATCTTCACAAGCTATACAACCAACAGAGGCCTAATATCTAGAATTTACAAAGAACTGAAAACACTCAGCAATAAAAAAATCAAACAAACTGGACATACCTTTAATCCTAGCATTTGGAAGGCAGAGGTAGGAGCACTGTGAGATTGAGGCTAGCCTGAGATTACATAGTAAATTCCAGTTCAGGCTGGGCTAGAGTGAGACCCTATCTTGAAAACACACACACACACACACACACACACACACACCAAACAATCCACTCACAAAATCGTGCAGAGAACTGAATATGGAATTCTCAAAGGAAGAATGGCTTACGTGCTTCTTACTTCAGTCAGGATGACAATAATTAAATAAATCAAACAACAGTAAATGCAAGAATGTTTGGAAAGAGGGACCCTCATTTACTGATGATGAGAGTGAAAACTTGTACAATCACTGTGGAAATCAGTATGGAGACACCTGAAAAAGTAGAAAATAGAGCTGCCTACTGACCCCGCTATTCCTCTACTGGGAATCTATCCTAAAGGCTCCACTCTTCACTACAGAGATATTTGCTAAACCATTTTCATAGCTGCCCAATTCACAATAGCTAAGATCTGTAATCAACACAGATGCTCATCATGTGACAAAGGATAATGAAGATGTGGTATATATACACTATGGATTTCTATTGAGCTTAAGGAAATAGGATATAATGTAATTTGTAAGAGAATGATTGGACTTGAAATAGATCATACTGAGCTAACTCACATAAGCACAGAAAGACAAACACCTCATATGGACTTCCTAACCTGAAACATCTTGAGTTGCAGGCATACCTGACAGGTAATTCAAGGGACAGATAATAGGGATTAAAAGGCATAGGGGGAGGAAAAAGGGAAGACATCAGGAGATATGCACAAAACTAAATCCAAAATAAATTAGTGCCATAAAACCTTCATCTAGAGCCCAGGTGAGAACACAGAGGAGTTGGGGAGATGAGCAAGGGTGCTGTTTCCACAGTGAGCCTTACAACCTGCACCAGAATCATGGATATAGACACTGAAGATACTCAAAATATACCAAAGCAGAAATCTAGGAGTAGCTAAGAGCTCAGCCCTAAAATAGACTTAAAGTACACCCACCATAGCTCAAGGAGGGGGCAAAAAGGGTGTAAGAGCCACAGAGTGGGAGGGAATAACCAGAGACATTGTCACCCCTTCCCCAATGATTAACTGCTGCTCTCACAACACATAGCCCACAACCCCATGGTGAATAGCAACAATCAGTGGCATGGGGGGCAGACAAATGGATGAACGTGCAAAAAAATGAATCTAAGTATGGTTACCCAGGTTCAGAGAGACAAATGCTGCATGTTGTATTATATGTGAATTCGAACATGAATTGGTTTTATTTGATTATGTTGTAGTAAGCATTGGTCATACTGATCAGGAAGGTAGAAAGGCTTGGATGGAGGCGAAGCAAAGATGGATCAGAGGAGGGCATAGTAGACAGGGAAATGGTGGTATAGAACACAGAGTGTGGAAGAGTCTGGGGGCAGGTTTAGGGGAGGAAGGAAGGTTAAGATAATTAAAAATAAAGATGTGTTGGGCCCCGAAAGGCCCAGGAGTGAGGCCTAGTGGAACTTCCTGAGCCTAGCTAAAGTTTGGCGACCTGTCTCTGGCCAGCTATGACTCAGCAAGACACCTTAATGGCTTCTGGCCTGTTACCTCTGTGTGGTAATTGTAATTATTATTTCAATAGTTAAAGTTTACTATTGGCCCTTACCTCTTGCACCATCCTAAAATCCCCACCTTCATCCCCAACATGATATAGGCAACTGATCAGAGTAATAAAGCGTGTTGTTTCTGCGAGTTCCTGCATTGAAAAGACTCCCGACTCAGTGTGGTTTTTCTCCGGTGGCCAGGAGAGGTTTCTGGGTCTGACGCTCATCATCCCCTCAACCCCTAGGGAGGAACCAGCAGGCCTGGTTCTTCCCTCAGCACTACCTGACCGGGAGCCCCGCAAAGATGTTAGGGGCCAGTACCAAAGAAACCTTCTTTGTTAGTTAACTAAAAGTTGCAACTTTCTTAAAAAGAGAGATAGAATGAGAGAGGGATAGTTTTAACAAAAGTCCTCCCAGGGTCTGGAAAGTATTACCTTTAAATTGTAGACTGAGCTGTGATCAGGAAGATCCAAGTGGCCCCCAAAACATTGCAGGCTATTGACTACCCACCAGATCTAACTGGCAAGACCCTATTGCTGAGAACTCCATAGGTTGAAGTCATAAAGCATTGAGAGATAATACTGGAACTGAGATGGAAGCCAGCTCCCTGCTAGCTAGCTGGAAAGTGCTAGGTGGATTGCAGGGGATAGAAGTCACTAACAGTGGATCCTACAAACTACAGGTAAGTTGTACCAACCACTGCAATAGTGTACATAGGTTATAGAGGTAATTAACTGATCTTTGACATAATGTGAGGCCTGCCCAGTAGGAGCGAATTCACTTCTGATACTGAGAATCAACTAAGAATCCTATGGCTTGGAAGTTGATATGTCCTAGAAGAAAGCTTCACCTGTTTATTAGATAAAAAGAAAGGTTTTGTCCATTAAAAAGTTTTCTGATACAGAGTGGTGCATGCATCTGGAGTTCATTTGCAGTATCTAGAGGCTTTGGTGTGCTCATGTTCATTCTTTCTCTGTCCCTTTCTTTGCAAATAATTAAGTAAATAAAATTAACTTAAAAGTTTTCTGAAGGTCTTTTATCTTCTTTGATCCATGTTGTTCTCACTCTTGGCTAGAGTCTCATTTTTCACATAGCTACTAATACAATGGAGACCCAAGGCCCATCAGGACAACAAGAAAGGAAGGTTGGTTGCCTAGCACAAAAAATGAGTCATTTCTAGAGAATGTCCTCCAGGGAGATGATGGTAGATACCAAGTAAACTCAAAAGTTATCAAAGCAGAAATTCAGAGGCTGCAGAGCTCAATGCTAAAGAAGATTTATAACATACCCTACAAAGTTCAGGTAACATTTTGAAGAGGTGGAAAGAATGTATGAGACACAGGGTTGGGAGGTATACTTTGAGGCAATGTCCACATTCCACACAGAGACTGACTGTGTATTCATGATCCTATAATGATTAAAGAAACCCTCACCAAAGAGGACCCTAAGTGGAAGGGAGGTAAGAGAGAGGGGACATACTAGTGTAACACAATGGGAATGAGACCACTTTGAAATATGGTAGATATTTTCATGTCCTTGCAGGTTAGGCTCCTTGCAGGAGGAAGTCCTCGGTGCAATTCCCCAGGACCCATGTAAGCCAGATGTACAAGGTGGCATATGCATCTGGAGTTCGTTTGCAGTGGCTGGAGTCCCTGGTGCACCCTTTCTCTCTCTCTCTCTCTCTCTCTCTCTCTGTCTGACTCTTTCTCTCTCGCTCTCTGAAATAAATAAAAAAATAAAATTAAGCAAACAAAAACATCCTTGTGGAATTGACAGGATCTAAGAACGATCTTGACAACATCAAACATTTATAATATAAATAGTGATTACATATATTTTTAAGCATTAGTCATTTACTTATGCTTATAAAGATGGCTGCTCTTCTAAAGTACAATATTCTTTACATTGTTTTGCATAAACTATTTAAATTCAAGTTACATCAAATTATGTAATAATTTAATAAAATAGTTTAATAATTTTAACCTTTTTAATAAATGAGAAAATGATAATTTAGCAAGAAATTAAAAATGGAAATGTTCACTTAATGCATAAGAATTTAATAGAAATAATACATCTGGAATTTAAATCCAAGTTCCTGATTCTGAATCCTGCCTGCTTTCTTCTAAGCCACTGGTAAAAGTGCATATAGAAATTAGTTGTCATTCTAGAAATAAATTCCAAAATACGTACTCAGTCAATGTGATGAACAGGCAAACTTAAGTCCGAGCTGAAGTTATGTGAAAACTCTGTTATTCTTTAAAAATGAATCCTGGTTCTGATGGAAATATGGTATTTTCAAAATTGATCCAATTCTATTAACTACTTCAGCTATTATTAGCATTGTATGTAGTCCATCTAAACCCCAATGATTTGTGAAGAGCAATCTCAGTCCAGAAATCAGTCTCCATAATATATTTCTTAAGCACATTTCAGACATTTGAATAAGATGCAGAATGCCAGTGTGGGTAATTCTGTGTGCCCGTTGTATGTTTCCTTTTTATTCCATTCAAGAGGGTTTCCCTGTAATTCAATTCAATAGCAGATTTCATAAAGGGAGACTTCTCTGAAGGATATCATGAATAAAAAAGTAAGACTCTGAGCGCTTTAGCATTTTCCCTATGCCTCCTCTTATTGCTATCCATTCAGCTGTTATGTGCTGACCATTTTTGTGCCATGCCTTTCATTCTGTGAGTATGGACAGTGCACACAAACTAGATATGCACTCCATCCCAGCAGTACTGTATTCTCATATAAAGAAGCCAAACATAAGGCATATAAACATGCACGTAAGTTTGCACTATTAGTAAGTCATGAGGAAAGTGAACAGTGCTAAAGATTGCCCTTGGGAGGAAGTATGGGGACTGAAGCTTGAAGAGCCAGGTGAATTGGCTTCATGATGATCTAAGACAGGAATGCTTCAACACTGGTAAAGGCCCATTTGTTGTTTAAAATGCAGAAAGTAGAGCTGGAGAGATGGCTTAGTGGTTAAGCGCTTGCCTGTGAAGCCTAAGGACCCCGGTTCGAGGCTCAGTTCCCCCGGTCCCACGTTAGCCAGATGCATAAGGGGGCAAACACATCTGGAGTTCGTTTGCAGAGGCTGGAAGCCCTGGTGCGCCCATTCCCTCTCTCTCCCTCTCTCTGTCTTTCTCTCTGTGTCTGTCGCTCTCAAATAAATAAATAAATAAATTTTAAAACATGCAGAAAGTAGGTCTCAGTGGCTATAGAAGGACCCACAAGTTAGGTTTGAAGAAGAGAGAGAAAAGTAAATATGGCTTTTGTTGTAACTAGAAGCCTCTAAAAGATGTTGAAAAGGGGTAACATGTTGGATTTTAGGCATTTTGGACTACCTGGTCTCTACTGATTCTGTGCAGTTTAACAGTTGTTGTGTGATAAAAAGGCAATATGCAATAAATGGGTCTGGTAGTGTTCTAACACAAATTGATTTATTGGAACACTACATAAGAGATTTTGCTATTAATTTCTCCTAAAGGATTATGCAAGCTGTAATGTACATGTAAGAACTATATGTCTGCTAGGGATACTTTCAGTGTGGTGCTATACTCAAAGAAATGCTAATACCACATCAAAACACATGTGTAAAACTAGTTGTACACCTTTCCAGAGGTGCATAAAAAAATGTCAAGGAAGCCGGGTATGATTGTGCACGCCTTTAATCCCAGCACTCAGGAGGTAGAGGTAGGAGGATCACCATGAGTTCGAGGCCACCCTGAGATTACATAGTGAATTCCAGGTCAGCCTGGGCTAGAGTGAGCCCTACTTCAAAAAACCAAAGGAAAAAAAATGTCAAGGAAGATTCCCATTCACAGTAAACAAGATGTTCCAAATTTTTTGTTTAAAATTGTCTTTCACATGTCTTCCAGGCAAAACTGTCACCTAAATCTTGCTTCCTCTCTCCAAACCTCTCTAAACTCAGCAAATGCAGCCCCCAAGGTCTAATCATTTTTCATACTAAATTTCAAAATCTGTAATTTCTCTTAGTAACATGGTTTTTCAGAATATTATAGACCTCACTATTTAAAAAATATATATTCTGGAGCCTGAACCTGTGCACCTTTTATCTCTCTTTTTCTGTTTCAGTTTGCATGTACTATAATATGTTTAATTAATCTCTTGCAAACACTGCTAACTTCTTTGACATGTTTTATTGATATTGCTTTTAATGAGAAAAATCTGTAACTTGGCAAAACCCAACTATGTGGCTACTAAGGAGTCTGAAATGCAACATAGCACTGACTATCAGAGTTCTGACTAAAACAATGTCCACAAGTCTGAATCTAGCACCTATAATCTTAGCACCTTTTTTCTATAAAGTTTGCTTTTTTTTTTTTTCTCAAATATCTCTGAAAGCTTAAATGCCACATAGGTTACAATTTCAGTCATGCAGTTTGTGGAGAACATCATCTGTCTAAACACATCTATGTCTGCTTATACCCTTCCCTCTCTATAGTGAATAAATACCTCTGGATCCCATCAAAGGCAGTTAGTTCCCTTGTAGCTTCCTAGAACTCTCCTTTTGTTACTTCTTAAGGATTTCATTCATCAATGAATATATATTTTTCTACATCTCACTTTCCAATTACCTTCTCAATTATGATCAGCACACTCTAATAGTTTATGGATTAAGAAAACTATCCCATGAATACATTGGCTATGATTTCCTATAGCTACTCCCCAATTTTCTTCTACCCTTTTTAACCTTGTGCCTGATTTATTAATATCAATATTCTTTTAAATCTTACCCATGGTAACACATGGCCATTTGCATGTAAGAATATTTTCTCCCTATACCTAGCTACCTTCCCCGTCTCATGGGTCCCCTTTGTTCTCTCAATAACCTTGCTTCTATTTTTATGTCAACTGTATAGAAACAACTTAAGAAAAAAAGATTTATTTTGCTTCAGGGATGCAGTCCATCTTGGTGGGAAAAGCAAGGCTCAAACAGCTCCATTCCTGCTTGTGGAGACATGTAGCAGAGGCTATCCATCTCATGGCAGACCAGGCAGCAGAGAGATTTGACAGGAGCCAACAATCTGGTAAAACCTTCAGAGATCCACGCCTTGTGACCCATATCACTAGCTTGGCCACATAAAGCTTCCACAGCCATCCAAAGTAGCATCATCAGCTAGGGAACAAGCATTTAAAACATGAGGCTGCCAAGGTATTTCAGTTAAAAACATAACCGGACTGAAACTTCCATTTTCGAGTTTTATACATTTTTCCGAAGGTACAAATAAACAAAAGGAGCATTATCTAATACAGGAATTCTCATTCCTATATGGGCCCACCAAATATTGTCTTTGTCTGGTAGGAGATATGATGGAATTCAAAGATCATGGACGATATTGAATTGTACATTTATAGCCACATCACATATCATTTTGATCTGTAGATGATTATTTTGTCCAAGAAGGTCATCAAATCAGAAGACATGGTCTTTTTAGGTTCTTCTTTCTTCTTTGCTCACATTCTGTGCCACGCTGTTTCAGATTGAATCTCTTATCTTATTGATTCTTTGTTCTTTAAAGTGACCATGACTGGATATTTTTCCAGTTCAATATCTCTTGGTGCTCAATTTTAGAGTTTTATTTCTTAAATTAGGCTTTGCCTGTCAGAATTATAATACAGTATCTGAAAAGATTCTCAGTAACTATTTAAAGGCACAGATTTGGGATGGGGGGGTATAGCTAATTGATAAAGTGCTTGCCTTGTATCATGATAGATCTTTGGACTTGTTCATCTTATATGTCTGCTACATTGAATCCTTTGACTTACATATCTTCTCCCATGAAAATTCTATTTGACCTCTTGAATCATTATGTATAAGTTAGATTATTTATTATTTTTAGTTTCTGTATCTGGTTCATTTCTCCTAATATAGAATCAATTGTTCAGGTTCATCTGTGACATATGAAAGGATCCTGTCTTGACACTTTTGTACATGTGCAGATTGCTGTTTTGGTTCTACTTTCTTCCAGTTACTCCTCCTCCTCCTCATCACCTTTCCTTAAAACTCTTCCTCCAATTTAATCTCCATCCCATTTTCATGCTTATTCTTTTTCTTGACTCACTGAGTTAACTTGCATGATCATGAGTCATAATTTATGACCATGCCTCCGTTATGCTTAATATTCTTGAAGTTTACTTTTACTTGAAGGAAACACTTTCAAAATAGGGCACTCAAGAAATATTTACTTGTTAGGCACTCTGCTTGAAATGAGTTTTCAAAGTAGAATAAGAAATGGGTCTTTTTTAAATAAATTGCAACATAGATGCATATCTTTGAAGGTGAAGGAATATTCAAGAGCAAATTATTTTAATATGAAGTGGAAAGTGTTGTCAGAGACCACCCAGCATGTGACAAGGCTCTGGAAGAAGGCTTTGCATAGCCTATTGCAGTGGCTAATCTTCATTGTCAACTTGATTGGATTTGGAGTATTGTAGAGATACACTTCTGGATTTTTCTTTGAGGGCATTTCTAGCAAAGTGTAACTGAGAAGTCCCACCCTGGAAGTGGGTGGTACTATCACACAGGCTGAGGTTTGAACTGAATCAAGAAGAAGTGAAAGAGGCTGAGCACCAGAATTCAACTCTTTTTCTCCTACTTGACTTCATATACAATGTGACCAGCTACCATTATCCATCTTAAACCACAAGAAAAAGATAAATCTTTCTTCCCTTCAGTTATTTCTGTTAGGCACTTTGTCACAGCCGTGAGAAAAGTAACTGGTACAGCTATGCTTCTATGAAAGACTCCTTGAGAGATGGTGCTTGGGCAGTGTCTCACATTGTCATCCAGGCTCCAGGGGAAGAAGCACAAAGATGATTATCCAAGCAAAGCAGAAAATGTGCCAAAATATAAAGTATAATGCTCTAAATGGCTGCAGCAAACTCTGTGTTAGGAAGACATAAGTCATATGGCAGGAAGTAGGAGGCCTAGAATGATGGAGAAGGATACAGTGGTGAAAGGTCATGCAGACTGCACACACCACCCAGCATCTCAACATCTACTTGTTAGAGCTTACTATGTGTTAGGCACCTCTACCCAGGAAGCAGGACAGCCCTGGAATATAGCTTTTCTGGCTGCCATGGAGTTTGTAATGTACAAGAAAGAATCAGATACAAAGTCATGTTTATGCTGACTTGTAATCCCAGCTACCTGGGAGAATACTGCAGGAGGATAGCAAATTTAATTCCTGTTTAGGAGAAAACCCAAGCTCAAGGAAAATCTAGCAGTTCAGACCTTGTCTCAAAAAAAAAATAAAAATAAAAATAAAACTATGTCTGTAGATTTAGCTTAGTGATATAGCACTAACTTAGCATGTTAGCAACTGTTAAGTTTTACGCTTAAGCTCTAATACTTCCAAGCAAAAGGTCAGACATCAATTGAATGCAATCATGCTAATGATTGCTAAGAAGGAAAACTCAAATGACTGATATACAAAGAAGGATGGACAAGCTCTAGCTGGGATGGTTTGGAATACCTTCTTTGAGCAGGTCTTGTTTACAAATAAGAATACATGAGCTTGTGTAAAGTTCAGGCTTGGTCCCAAGCTGATGGATGCAACTAGTGAGAGTGACTAGACTGAGAACACTGACCTAACCAAATGATCAGTCCCTTGAGGGTCTCATTATTTGATGGCATTATTGGAAGGAGGGATGAAGAAATTAGGTCACTAAGGCGTGTTTTTATACTGCTCTCTCTTTCTCTCTCTGTCTAGCTCTCTGATTCCTTGATATGGATAGCTGTACTCTGATAAGCCTTCTCCCACAATACTGCGCTTCCTCACAGGCCCATAGCAGTGGAGCCAGTCAATGGCAGACTGAAACTTCTGAAACCATGAACAAAATAAGTCTCTCTTCCCTAAGCTACTGTTTTCTCAGGAATTTTATTACAGTGACAAGGATCTGTTGTAGGAAAAAACATGGCTATACCAAGTAGGATGGAGTGAGAGAGGCTAAGAAAAATACACAAGCCTTCCTTATAGACTAAAGCCATGTGAATTACCTATATTTTAAGTCCAGTGAGAAACTTTTTAATGGTTTTAAAGAAGTAAACAAACTCCTCAACATTTCTTCTCCTATTAATTCTCATGTTTGTTTGCTTGGTTTTAATTGTTGCTAAACACTTGGTGTTGAGTACAATGGCTACATACATAGTACTAAATATTTTGCTAGAGAACAGAAGAAATATCTCTGTTATCCATGTTCAACATGGCATTTTGATGACTCCTCTTAAAATTATTCCCCTAAGTATTTGTAAACATTCTTCAATTTAAATAACAAATTCTTAAGAATCCCTTTGATTTCTACATGACAGATGTGCCTCTTTTGCATTTTCTCATATTACTTTGTGATGTGGTGCTGAAAAGCAGCCATGCATATATACTTAGTAAAATATGGAAATGTTTCATGTCAGTATACCTTAGAAATCAGAATGAAAACTTGTTATATTTGATGCGTTTGATAGTATAACTTTCTTTGCATATCTCTCCCTACTATGACACTTACTGAGAAAATGAATTTTAGAACTACTCTCATGACACCATTCATTCACAAAGTGTTTATTGCCAGGCATACAGATATCAGTACGAATGGCTCTTCATTGCAAAGGATAGATAGGACCATAGTAATAAGAAAATACTTTTGACATTATTTTTCTTCAGTAGTACTTTTGTTCCTAGAGAAATGGATCCCAACTATAGGTAATGACCATGGAACTTCTTTGTTGGAGTCTATCATAAAATGATTAGGAGTCATTGTATGGAGTTTCATAATTCCTTATTTATTTACATATTGCACATGTGTGTGTGCTGTGTTTGGGCGGGGCTTATGCGTGTGCAGACTTGTCTGCAGAGCAGAGATTGTTGTGTGGGGGGCTTGCATGCTTGTACAACTGTGTCTGGAGGTCAGAGATTATTGTGTTGGGGTGGTTACATATGTGTGTAGGTGTGTCTAGGGCCAGAGGTTGTTGTGTGTGGGGGGGGTTATGGGTGTGTGCAAGTATGTATGGAGGCCAGAAGTTGTTTTTTTGTGGAGCTAACATCTGTGTGCAGTTGTGTCTGGAAGCCAGAGATTGTTGTGTGTGTGTGAGCTGACATGTGTGTGCAGGTGTGTCTGGAGGCCATAGGTTGTTGTGTGTGGGGGGGGGGGGCTTACATGTGTGTGCAGGTATGTCCAGGTACAAAGATTGTTGTGGAGAGACCTTGCATTCATGTACAGGTGTGTCTGGTGACCAGAGGTTGTTGTTGTGTGTGGAGACTTGCATGCATGTGCAGGTTTGTATAGGTCTAGATGTTGTTGTTGTGGGGGGGACTTACTTGTGTGTGCAAGTATGTCTGAAGGACAGAAGTTGTTTTGTGGAGCTTATATGTGTGTTCAGGTGTGTCCAGAGGGCAGAGATTATTGTGCATGTGGAGGCTTACATGCATGTGCAGGTGTCTCTGGAGGCCAGAGGTGGTTGTTTGTGTGGAGACTTACCTCTGTGTGTAGGTGTATCTGGAGGCCAGAGGTTGGCTTTGGGTGTGACCTTGTTTGTTCCCTCTTTGTTTCATAAGGAATACTTGTTAGTAATGGGTAGCTATGCTTTGGGAGGCTTTGGAGCCTCTGGAGAGTGAGGTCTACCTAGTGTAGGCAGGTCATGGAGGAAAAAATGTTGATGGATATATCTGCCCTTGGTTCTGGCCTGTTCTCTGTTGCCAGGTGTTCCATCAGGTGGACTTTCTGCTTCATGCTCTCACTGCCATGGATGAAATCACTCCAGCACACCTTCCTTTTGATGATGACATGAAATTATTTTCGACATTACCTACTATGATGGCATGAAAAAATTCAGAAACTGTGAGGCAAAATAAAACTTTTCTTAAATTGCTTTGTCAAGTAATGTGGTCACAATGATGCAAAAGTATCTAATAAAATACCTTCATTTATTATGACCATTTGGCTAAAATGCATTGATTTAAAAGAAATAGCTTCTACTTGGGTATGGTTTGAACAAGCTTCTGGTTCAGTTTCCTAAATAACTGGGATTTGGGGACTACCAAAGTTAATAATTGTGTTAATTATCCATTTGTCTCTGAGACAGAATTTCTGACATAAGCCTCTTAAGGGGGAAAAGATTTATTCTGGCTCATGTTTTAGTCTATCATTGCTCAGAAGACAGAAACATAGTGGAAAGATGTAGATGGAGGAAAGCTGCTCTCATCATAGCTGCAAGCTAGGAGAGAGACACACAGGTACTAAGAACAAGACACTCCCTCACATGCATCACCTCAGCAGCATACTCCATCATCTAGGCCCTAGCTTCCAGCTTCCAGTTTTATCACTTGTCAATAATGTCTGTCAGTTATGAGATCATCAATAGATTAATTTATTGACTGAGTTAAAGCCCTCCTGTGGTGATTTGAATGTGAAATGTCTGTCACAGTTCATGATTAAGCCTATATTCAACCCACTGCTGATGGCAATTTGGGAGGTGGAGCCTTGATGGAGGATGTATGTCACTGTGGGTGAATCTTGAGGTTTATTAGGCCAGCTTGCCACTGCTAGCCTGCTCCCTATTGCTATTTCCTGCAAGCTGCTGAGGCAAAATGTGATGTCCAGCCTCTTCTCTACCATGTTTGTCCTACAAAGATGAAGTTTTTCCTCAAGATAATAAAACTGAAATAAACCCTTTCCTTTCATATGATGCTTTTGGCTCAGGTGTTTGTCTCAGCAATAAGGTAACTACAGCAGAAAAATTGGTACTGAGAAGTGAGGTCATTACTATAATAAACCTGATTATATATTTTGGGGATATTTTAGAACTGTTTAGCAGAAATAACTTGAAATTTTGCCCTAGAGAAATTCTGTAAACAGAATTTGATGGGCCAGACTGGTGAGAGTTTAAAAGACCTAAATGTAGAGTGAACTGTGCATTGTGAAGGCTCGCTTATGAGGCATCACAGGGCAGAGAAAACTTTATCAGAATGAGGCTAGAGGCAGTTTGTGTAATATTCTGGCTGTATTCTGCCTGGGTTCTGCAATCTCGAGAAAAGTTGAATTTAAAAGTAATGGACTGAGAGGAGAACACAGAGCATAAAATATGAAATATTTAGTGTTTGGCACAGAAGTAAATAAAGGTTTTTGGGCTAATAACTTCAGCCCAGTTCAGCTGCAATTGTTTTAGAGATCACCACTATTGTGATGATCAGTGCTCTGAACTGGAGCAGAAGCAGTTGTAGAAGTATTGATTTTTTTTTTTTAAAGGAAGAAGCCTACAGGGGAAATGATGAAGGATTATTCCTGCTCCTCAAAGTCTGCTTTATTCCCCCATGGATTAGTAAATTTGGCTGCCTACTTGTACTAGTTTTGGAAGTAAAGAAGTATAACAAACACAGGAAAGAGAGGGGCATTGGATTTGGAATACTACTTTTTGAGATATATATACTAGTTTTTTCAAGGTAGGGTTTCGCACACTAGCCCAGGCTGACCTGGAACTCACTATGTAGTCTCAGATGGCCTCAAACTCATGGCAATCCTCCTACCTCTGCCTCCCAAGTGCTGGGATTAAAGGTGTGTGCCACCATGCCTGGATGAGATATGAATGCTTTCAGGGGATGCCTAATAAGATCATAGACTCTGCATGGAGACCATGAGAGTCAATGACATGGAGCCATGAACATGAACTGTGAGTTCAGTGAAGATGCCAGGGTTTTTGAGATACCAGGACAATAGGACAGTCATCAAGGAAATCTATTTGCTCTGGATCTGATGTGAAATGGATCCCATAGTCTCGCATGTTTCTGATTTAGCCTTATGATCAATCAACAGCTGTTGGCAACTTATTAAGTAGAGGATTGGTAGATGAGGTGAGTCACTGGGGGTGGATCTTGAGGTTCCTTTCTTCCTCTTGCTGCTTAGTGTCAGCTGCTGTAGCAACATGTGATGTCCAGCCTCTGCTCTGTCATTCTTTTACTATCAAGATGAAGCTTCCCTTCTGTACCGTAAGCCTGAAACAAACCCTTTCCTTGCATATGCTGCTGTTGATAAAATGTTTTGTCCTAGCAATGAGAAGTTAACTGCAACAACTTATCCTCTAATTAATTTGCACAGATTAATCTTCTACACATTAGGGTCATTTTATATCCAAACCATAACAATAATTATGTGACATTTAGATTTTCCATCATCTACAGTCTTCAGGGATTTCATCAGACAATGGATAGCTGTATGAAGACAAGATTCAGGTTATGGTAGTTTGAATAGATGTCTCATAGTAGATTCAGTTTTATGAAAGCTTCTTGGATTTCCAGTTGCCTGGCTGGAGGAGGTGTCACTGTGGGCAGATCCTAGCTAGGGTCCAGTCCTAAGATATGTTGGGGATGGATCTGGAATTTCCAGTCTAAAGATATCCAGAGTGCTTGAGTTCTGCCTGGGGCTCTTGGAGTGTGCTTGCTTATGGTGCTGCTGGTGTTTTCTCTCTATGAATAGACCTGTGAAAGGGGCCAACTTCTTCCATTATGGAACATTCCTGGACTTGTAAGATTCAAATAAATTCCTTCCTCCTATAGAATGTGCCTGGTTTGGAAGTTCATCCCAGTAACCTGAAGCTGTGTACTATACAGATGTCTCTTAGAACTCTTAAAAAGTAATATTTTCTTGATTTGATGCCATTCTATGAAGCTTTAAATGTCTTCCTATAAGTGGGACCAATCACTAATGCATTAGTTTATAAATACATATACATTAGTATTCTTGTGGAACAAAAGTGCTAGACTATATATAATGTAGGCAAATTTTTTATGTATTAAATTGCTTCCTATTACAAGTGACTTAGTAATGACTACTAATTTATAGGCGGAGCTTCTTTCTTCATTTTAGCAGTGGAGATACAAACTCCAGGTAGAGACCCGAAACACAGGCCTTGGTCTTGGACTATCCTCACACTTATAAAACACAGAAATTTACTAAAAGCCTTTTAAGTAATTCAAATAATGGTAATATACTACTTCCTTTTCTGGGAGATACTTAAAATTGAGGTATTTTTAAAAGTTACATATAACATAAGTTCTTGTATAATGCTATTGTAAAACTAATGACTATCAAAAGAGTGAAGCTTACTTCATTAAAGCATTGCAAATATTATCTTTGTCAGATGAAAGTCTTTTGAAAGAAACAGCATAACTTTTGTGAATTTTGTGTTTCTTTCCAATATGATAATACTATGACAAATTCAGACTTTCACATATTTTATATAATGTTTACCATGACTTTTTTCTTAAATATATACAGGAAAGGGAATCTGTAGTCAAGGTCTCATTTTCTGGAATGGTTAATATTGACTCCTCATCTGATGTCCTCAGTAAACCATTACATTCTGCTGTAGGCTTAAGCAGTATCACTGGTCTCATAAAATGTTAAGGCTGATAAGTGAAGGGAAAGGGTACACAGATTTTAAGAAAAATATTTACAGATCTATGTGTTTCTTCATGAAAAATTGTATGGGAGGGTGGAGGAAAGGTGTTTGGGGAGCTGCAAGATAAAGGCAATTAATATCCCCAAACTATTTAACAACTATTTATGCAGAATCAAAAAGAATGCCCTATATATATAAATATAATATATATTATATATAAACATATATATATAATATATATAAACATATATATAATATATATATAATATAATATATTATATATATAATAACAGGTTGCTATTATTAGTTGTGTACTTTATTTCAATTCTAAACCCCAAATACTGCATAATTTCATGAGTATTATCATACTGCAATTTAGTATTTTCGAAGGATTTGTTGTTTTTCAACTATAAGAATACATGGTATCATGCCAAAATGTTTTCACTGTATGAGGTAAGAAGATGAATAACAATTTTACAACATTTGGCTCTCTGAACCCTGGTTAATTTTATAAAATCCTTTTGTGTTCATAAATAAAATATTGTTATACCTATGAAAGATTCACTTGATGTTTTTCATATTCACCTTAGCTGAAATAAAACTATTTATTATAGACATATTATCTTTTTATACTCAACATGTTATCACCAAAAAATACAGTTTTAAAACTTTATGTATATTAAACTAGTCAATGTAACTACCAAATAAACATAATTCAAGTGTATTCCTAGAGACATGCATATCGGTGATGTATTTATAAAATGATATTTAAGTTTGGAATCATACTTAAATATACTTGTCAATCTGATGACAAAGCAGAGTCAGATAAGTGATTTGAGATAATATCTTTATAAGCACAGTAAAATTAAAGAAGTTTTCCAAATCCAGAGGAAATATGTAGAATGTTGGCAGGAAAAATGGTCATTTGTTATTTTAACTTATCATCTATCAAGTTATAGATTAGAAGTGAAAGATAAATTGTCATGTAATTACTATGTGGGTTCATAGTGTCTAACCTCAAATGACATACTACTCTGGCCTCAATAATCATCCTGGGTTGACTGAAATCAATAACCTCTAGTTATTGTGGGCACTTAGGCAGACATAGCTTAGGCTTCTGGGAAGACTCCCAGGCCATGTGTGTATAGGGTGGACTTTCAAAGCAAACTCACATGGTCTACTGTGTTCTTCCCTAGAATCTGAGCAGGCATCCTGTACCTAAACTGGAGAGATGTCACCATGCCTCATGCATATCTCAAATATCAGAGTTTGTTCAGAATTCATATTTAGTCCTGCAAAGTTGGACAAACCTTATAAATCCTAAAGTGATATTTCAACACCATACTTGATATGAGACCTGGGTGTAGAAACAAACAAGACTGTACCTTTTCTGATAAGCTATTCCAAGGCCTGACAATGCACTTTTTTTTTTTTAGTTACCAAATTCCTATTTATTATGTAAAAAAGAAAAATGCTCTTTTATTATTTTTAAATTTTTTTATTAGTTTTCTTTTCAGCAAATACAGGCAGTTTGGTACCATTATTAGGCTCATCCATGACCTACCCCCTCCCCATTGGCCCCTCCTTGTTGAGGTATATGGGTCATGCCTTGTGGAGTTAGCCCACAGTTATTGGTACGATAAATGTCTCTGCATATCCTGACCCAACACGTGGCTCTGACATTCTTTCCACCCCCTCTTCGGCAAAATTTCCCTGAGCCATGTTGGGTTCATTTTTGGTCTGCTTCAGTGCTGAGGTGTTGGGGGCCTCTGAGGTTCTGGCTCTCTGATTTGGTAGGAGTTGATTTTTCCCTGTTGGTCTCTTTCGTCCTTGTGCTGGTATCTGGTTCATCAGGAAAAGAGCACCCTTGCTTGTTTCGCTAATTTTCCTTAGTTTCAGCTGGGGCCCTTTTGAGGTATGATGAGGTGGCTCTCTCCTTAGGATCTGCATCTATCTGAAAAAGAGAAGCAGATTCTCCAACGGAGAGTAAGTTAGTTCTAGGACAAATGAAATAACCCTTACTTTTTTTAATAGAGAGTTTAATAGGTGTAGGCCCTCTTGTATCCCATGATTGATGGTAGCTTGATATTAGAGAGAGGGCTTATGTTTGGATATGATTCTGACTTGTTTCCCAGCTCCAGCTATGGGTCCTGTACCACTGAGGTGATCAGTTAGCCAAATCAAGAGCAGTTGGTTCTCAACCATGGCTGTGTGCCACTATTGCACTTGTGTGGGCATCACAACCAGTTATTTGTTGCTAAGTAGGTTAGACCATGAGTTGCTTGGAGAGATATTGGTTATTTCCCCCAGTTGCCCACGTAGCACCTTCTGGCACTAGATACGCTGACTGTCTGGGGACTGACTCTCTCCTGGATTCCAGCCATGCCATTCCATTTTTTGTGTCAGCTGTATATGGTGTCTTCAGCAATAGTGTCTTATACTAACCTTTGGTGGGTCATCAAGTACTCTGACAGAAATCTGTCATTCTTTTAGGAAATCTTGTAGGTTTCTCTGATCAAAAGCTCATTGTGGATGATAGCCCTGTGCTGGTACTGGGAGTCACAGGTCAGTGCCCACTAAGAAAATGAGGAAGAATATAATTAATATACAAGAGTTAGGGAGGAGAGAGAGAGGGAGAGGGAGGGAGGGAAGATGTAGAAGGCTTAGGTTAGATTGATCCTACCCTCTCCAGTGTCTTGTGGTTCAGGTGTTTCCTATAAGGGCCTGGTGAGGGTTCAACCATTTGGTCTGCCTTTTAGGAAGTAGAATTTTATGGTACCATTGCTGTTTGGGTCTAATTTAGTGTTTCCCACCCCTTCTATGCCTTCCCTTCCCTCCCCATCTATCCTAGTGTCTAGTCCATGAGATGCTTGCTGGGTATGTAAGGTATCTTGGTAGATTCAGGTTAGGTGCTGTAGATGAGTGAGACTATGAAATGCACTTTTTATGCAGTTTTGGTTTAGATACAGATGCAACATACTTCTGAGGGGATTCTTCTGTCTGTTCTGAAGGGCTTTTGCTAGTGTACACTCCAAATGAACACATGAGACCATGCACTTGCATACCGTAATGGCCATTTCTAGATGTTTGAACATTTGTCATCATATGAGGTCTTAGTGAGGAAGCTATTACATAGATAGCACCCTCCTTTTTTTTTAACATTGCTTTTCTCTGTATGCTAAAGTTTGCTGATTTGTGGACAGAGAAATATGGAGATTTCTATAAAGACTTGTCTGCATTTCCAAAGCATAACTTATACTAGCTTCTAAATACTATAGATTTCTTACATTAAAACATCCATCTAATATTCCTTTGGGCTTTGACTTGTCTTCTTGTTGCATGCTATTCTTACCTTTTTCTCACCTGAGACCTTCCTCAAGTTGATTAACTCTACTCAGACACTAGGATGCTTATTTGGATTCAAAATCACCTCTTCCCATTTCCTTCTCTTCTTCCTCCCTGTCTCTCTTTTTCCCTCTTTTTATTCTATTTTCTTTATTTTAATGTTCATAGAAGAAAGTAAGTTCTACATGCATATGGAATATAATGTGCTGAAAATTGTTCTGTGGAAATGAATTGAACCTCTAAATAATGAGCCAAGGTGAGTTTGAGCATGAAAAAGAAAGAAAGAAAGAAAATTGGGCTGGAGGGCTGGCTTAGCAGTTAAGGTGCTTGCCTCCAGAGCCTCCTGCTTAGTCTCAGCCTTAGAAGGCAGAGGTTCCAACACTGGTTTTACCCTTCTCAACAGACACTTTCTCTGTATGGCTTAGCTCCTTGGCCCTGGGGCAGTAAGCTGTTGTGCATTGCTTGAGCAAGGTCCTGAAGGAGTAAATAGAGCACAGAAAGCCTCTTAGTATGTGTTTTGTATACTTCAGATCTTTGATAGAAGCCATGCAAACAGATGAGTTTCAAGACCTACCTCGGAGCTAAATTTTTGTTATAAAATTTCTGGGAACAGAAAGATTAAAAAAATGACAATTCTTTTAAACATATCTGATAGACAAAAAATGAATAAGGAAATATTCACAACTGGTTTTTGCCTTTCCTTTATTATTATTTTTGATTTTTGAATTCATTTTTTCAGTTCTATTGAGGTATAGTTGACAAATAAAAGGATATATATTTAAGATGTACCATGTGATGTTTTGATACATATAGGCACTATGAAATGATAAACATAATCAAGTCAATTTAACTTTGTATACTTTTGGATTTATATATTTTAAGTTAGATGAGAAACTGAATTAAGCTTGATGCTAGGTATGTCATCAAATAGTAAGCAAATACTTTAAGCAACAGGGAAAAAATTGTCTGAAATGGCAAGAAATGTTCTATTACACTTTCTTGATATTAAAAATCATTTTATTTAAAAAGAAGAAATTTTGGGCTGGAGAGATGGCTTAGCAGTTAAAAGCTTACCTGTGAAGCCTAAGGACCCAGGTTTAAGGCTCAATTCCCCAGTACCCACATAAGCCAGATTCACATGCATCTGGAGTTCATTTGTAGTGACTGGAGGCCTTGATGCACCCATTCTCTCTCTCTGTCCTCTCTCTCTCCCTCTTTCTCTCTGTTGCTCTCAAATAAAACAGATAAAAATTAACAAAATATTAAAAAAATAAAAAGTATAAAGCATATTATTTATTTTCAACCCTTGCATTTTTTTCCAACCCTTACATTTTTAAGATACAAAGTAGGTTCAAAAGTAACTTTGTTTAGAATTTGAGAATCTATCATCATTTCCTATTAAAGAATGTATTTAGATGCTGGAGTGATTGCTTAGCAGTTAAGGTGCTTGCCTGCAAAGCCTAAAGACACAGATTCAATTGCCCAGTACCCACATAAGTCAGATGCACAAAGTGACACATGTGGCTTAATTTCCTTTGCAGTGGTTAGAGGTCCTGACACACCTATATTCTCTATCTCTCCTCTCTCTTTCTAATAAATAAAAGAAGATTAAAAATATTTATATAATTTATTTTTTTAATTTTTGTACTCAGTGAATACATTCAAGTTGGTACCATTGCTAGTATCCTCCCTATTGTCCCCTCTCCACTGGGACCCTCCTTGTTGGGGTATATGGGTCATGCATTGTGGGGTTAGCCTTTAGTTTCAGGTAGGAGGAAATGTCTCTGTGTGTTATGACACAACATGTGCTTCTGACATTTTTTCTGCCCCCTCTTCGCCAATTTCCCGAAGCCATGTTGGGTTCATATTAGGTCTGCTTCCGTCTTGAGATCTTGGGTGCCTCTGTGTCTCCAGATATCTGGTTTGGTAGGGGTTGATTGTTCTCTGTGTCTATCTCCTTCACCATTGTGCTGGTTCCCAGTTTGCCAAGAAAATAGCATTCTTTTCTCCCCAATTATTCTTAGTTTCAGCTGGGGCCCTTTTGAGGTATGATGGGGTGGTTCTCTCCTTAGGATCTGCATCTATCTGAAGAAGAGAAGCAAATTCTCCAAAGGAGACTAAAGTTAGCACCAAAAACCTTTTTTTTTTTTTTTTTTTTTTTTTTTTAGAGAGAGTTTACTGGAGAGTAGGTTCATTTTTGGATATGTTTCTGACTTGTTTCCCACCTCCAGCTATGGGTTCTGTTCCACTGAGCAGATCAGTTAGCCAAAATTGAGAGGAGTTGGTATCCCACCGTGGGTGTGCACCACTATTGCACTTGTATGAGCATCACATTAGGTTGTTTGCTGCTAAGTAAGTTTACACCATGCATTACTTGGGCAGATATTGGTCTTCATCCCCCAGTCACTCATGTAGAACCTTCCAACACTAGACACGCTGTCTGGGGACTGACTCCCTTCCTGCTTCCAGGCATGTAGCTCCATGCTACATACTAACAGTTTATGGTGTCTTCAGCAGTTGGGTCTTACCACTAAACTATAGTGGGTCCTCAAGTGCTCTAACATAAATCTGTCTTTTTTTGGGAAACCTTGTAGGTCTCTGAATGAAAGCTCATTGTGGATGATTGCCACCTACTGGTACCAGGAGTTACAGGTCAGCAGCCAAGAAGAGAAGGAAGAACCGGATAAGTGATATAAAAGAGATAGAGGGATGAGAGAGAATAAGGGAGGGATGTAGAGAGAGAGAGAAAGAGAAGCAGAAATAGGAGGAGATAATGAACAGGTTTTTTTTTCATATCCTCCTAGGGCCTTGTGAATCTGGTGTTCCCTCTAAAGGCCTGGTGGAGGTTCATCCATTTGGTCTGTCTATTAAGATGTAGATTTTTGTGGCCTTTTGGGTCCAGTTTTGTGTCCACCCCCTTCCCTTCCTTACCCTCCTCTCCCTCCCAACCCTTCCTATAGTCCAGTCCTCAAGATGCTTGGTAGGTATGTTGCTAGATTCAGGTTAGGAGCTGTAGATGAGTCAAACTATGTGGCAATTATCTTTCTGTGATTGGGGGAATTCATGGAGAATAAGCTGTTCCAGGTTTGACCACTTTTCTTCAAATTTCATTGTGTCATTTTTTCCCTTACTGCTGTGTAGCATTCCATTGCATCGATATACCACATCTTAGTTATCTATTCATCTACTGATGAACATCTGGGTTGCTTCCAGCTCTTGGCTATTGTGAATTGAGCAGCTATAAACATGGTTGGGTAAACCTTTCTGAGCTGAGGTGTGGAGCTTTTAGGGTATTTGTCCAGTAAAGGAATAACTGGGTCTGTTGGTAACTCTATAGCCAGTTTTTTTTTTTTTTTTTTTTTTTTTTTTTTTTTTTTTTTTTTTTTTTTTTTTAGGAGACTCCATATTGCTTTCCAAACTGGTTGCAACATATTACATTCCCATCAACTGTGGATGAGGGTTCCTATTTCTCCACATCTTTGCCAGCATTTGTTTTCATTTGATTTTTTGATGTTTGCTATCCTTACTGGAGTAAGGCGGAATCTCATAGTAGTTTTAATCTGCATTTCCCTGATGATTAGGATGATGAACATTTCCTTAGGTGTCTGTTTGCCATTTGGATTTCTTCCTCTGGGAACTGCTTGTCAAGTTCCATGCCCCATTTTGAGAGTGGGTTGTTTGACTTTTTATTGTTGAGGTTTTTGTGTTCTTTGTAGCTTCTAGAGATTAGGCCTCTGTCTGTTGGATATTCAGCAAATATTTTCTCCCATTCTGTAGGTAATCTACTGGCTCTTATATGTATGTCTGTGAAGAAACCTTTCAACTTCATAAGATCCCATTGAGTGAGTGATTATTTAAGATCCTTTGCTATTGGGGATTTATTCAGGAAGTTTTTCCCATTCCTAGATCATGGAATGTTCCTCCTAACTTTTCTTCCAGTAGTAGTCAAGTTGCTGGTGTTATATGGAGGTCTTTGATCCATTTGCACTTGATTGTTGTGCATGGAGAGATGTGTGAATCAAATTTCAATTTCTTGCATATGGTTATCCAGGTTGTCCAGCACAATTTGTTGAATGAAGATGCTATTTTTATGCCAGAGCATATTGTTAGGGCCTTTGTTGAATATCAAGTAGCGGGAGTTACGTGACCCAAAGTCTGGGTCCTCAATTCCATTTCATTGGTCTATACTCCTGTTTTTATGCCAGTACCATGCTGTTTTTTATTAATATGGCTTTGAAATATAGCTTTAGATCAGGTATGGTGATGCCTCCAGAGGTGTTTCTTTTGCTGAAGATATGCTTGCATATCCGAAGCCTTTTGCTTTTCCATATGAATTTTGATATCAGTTTTTCTATCTCTGTGAAGAATGATGTTGGGATTTTAATGGGAATTGCATTAAATCTGTAGATTGTCTTAGGAACGATTGCCATTTTTACCGTATTAATTCTGCCTATCCAGGAACATGGGAAGTCTTTCCATTTTCTCAAGTCTTCATCAATTTCTTTTTTTGAGTCTTCTTATGTTTTCATTATATAGATCTTTCATTTCCTTGGTTACTGTTATTCCAAGGTATTTTATTTATTTTTTGTTGTTGTTGCTATTGAAAATGGGATAATGTCACTTATTTCTTTCTCTGTATCTTTGTCATTTGCATATAGAAGGGCTACTAGTTTTTGTGCATTGATTTTATATCCTGCTACTTTGCTGAAAGAGTTTGTCATCTTAAATAGTTTTGGAATGGAGGATCTTGGCTCTCTTACATATACATTCATGTAATCTATGAATAGTGTTTAGTTGACTTCTTCTTTTCCAATTTGTATCCCCTTTATTTCTTTCTCCTGTCTTATTTCTTGAGCTAGGACTCCCAGTACTATATTGAAGAGCAGAGGGGAGAGTGGAAAAGCCTGTCTTGTTCCTGATCTCACTGGGAATTCCTTTAGTCTCCCTCCATTAATTATTATTTGGGCTTTAGGAGCTTTGTATATAGCCTTTATAGTGCTAAGATATGAACCAACCATGCCAATTCTCTCCAATGTTTTGATCATGAAGTGATGTTGTATCCTGTCAAAGGCCTTTTCTGCATCTATCAAATGATCATGTGGGTTTTGTGTTTAGCCTTGTTTATATGGTGTATTACATTGTCAGATTTCCATATGTTGAACCACCCGTATGTTCTTGGGATGAAGCCCACTTGATCAAGGTGGATAATGGATTTGATATGTTGTTGAATTCGGTTTGCATGGATTTTTTTTCAGGATCTTTCATCAGGGAAATAGGCCTGTAGTCTTCATTTCTTGTGGCATCTCAGCCTGGTTTTGGTATTGGTGATAGTAGCTTCATAGAAGGAGTTGGGGAGCTTTCCTTGATCTCCAATTGTGTGATATTGTTTGAGAAAGACTGGTTTCAGTTCTTCCATGAACATTTGATAGAATTCAGCTAAGAAGCCATCTGGTCCTGGACTCTTCTTTTTGGGAAGGATTTTCTTATCACCATTTCAATTTTGATGTGTGTGATTGGTTCGTTTAGGAGATTAATTTGCTCTGAGTTTAACTTTGATATATGGTATCTATCAAGCAATTTATCCATTTTCTTCATATTTTCCAATTTTGTAGAGTAGAGGTTTTTGAAGTAAGACCTGATGAATCTCCCAATTTTTCTTATGTCTGTTATATTCTCTCCTTTTCCATTTCTAAGTTTGCTAATTTGAAGTGCTTCTTTTTTTCACTTGATCATACGGCCAGGGGTTTGTCAATCTTGTTTATTTTTTCAAAGAACCAACTTTTTGTTTCATCAATTTTATTAATTGTTTTCTTAGATTATAATTCATTAATTTTTGCTCTCAATTATCTCTTTCTGTCTGGAGCTTTTTGGGTTGGATTGCTCTTGCTTTTCAGTGCCTTTGGGTGGATCCTTAGGTTATGTATTTGGGATCTCTCTGTCTTGTTATGAAGGCATTTAGTGCTATGAATTTTCCCCTGAGGACTGCCTTCATTGTATCCTATAAGTTTTGGTATGATGTGTTCTCAATGTCATTGATTTCTAGGAATTTCTCTATTTCAGCTTTTATTTCATCCACTACTCATTTGTTCTTTAAAAGTGTGCTGTTCAGTTTCCAGGATCCGATGGAATTTTTGGTGGGCACTTTTTGTTTGTTTGTTAATTTCTAGTAAGATAGCATTGTGATCTGATATCATGCAGGTGATTATGTTAATCTTCCTAAATATATGCAGGCTGGATTTTTTGACCCAGTATATGATCTATTTTAGAGAAGGTTCCATGTGCTGCTAAGAAGAATGTGTAGTCCGTGGAATTGGGGTGGAATGTTCTATAGATATCTGATAGGTCTAAATGTTCTATGGTTTTGTTGAGCTCTCTCATTTCCCTGTTGAGAGTCTGTTTGGATGATCTATCTATTGCTGATAATGTTGTACTTAAGTCTCCAACTATGTTGGTATTGGTGGTTATTTCTGGTTTTTTGCAGAGTAGGTTTTGTTTTATGAATTGTGATACACCTGTGTTTGGTGAATAAAGATTGATGATCATAATATCTTGCTGGATTGTTCCCTTGATCAGTAGGAAGTGGCCTTCTTTGTCTTTTTTGATTATTTCTGGTTTGAAGTCTATTTTATATGATATAAATATGGCTATGTCTGCTTGTTTCTTATTCCCATTTTCTTGGAATATCATTTTCCACCCTTTCACCCTTAGGAGGTGTCTGTCTTTACTGGTGAGGTGGGTTTCTTGAAGACAACAGAATAAGGGGTCTAAATTTTTGATCCACTCTGTTAGCTTGTGTCTCTTGATGGGTGAATTAAGGCAATTGATATTTAGGGTAATGACTGTGAGGTTTGATTTAATACCTGCCATATTATTTTGATTTAGGTGGCTTGGTGTTTTCATGGACTTTGAAGTTTTTTGTGCCTTTTCTGAGTTAGGTTAATCTGACCTGCTTCTTGTAGGTACTTGAGGTTGATTATTTGATTTTTCTGTGAGGAGAATTTCTTGAAATACTTTCTGTAGGTTTGGTTTTGTGTTCATATTGTTGTAAAGTTGAGTTTTGTCATGGAAGGTTTTTCTTTTACCATATATTATGAGGGATATTTTTGCTGGGTGGAGTAGTTTGGGTTGGAAGCCATAAGTTTTTAGAGTTTGCAGTGCTCCATTCTAGGCCCTTCTGACTTTCAGGGCATCCATGGAGAGGTTTGAAGTGATTCTGATGGGGTTACCTTTAAATGTGATCTGTTGTTTTTTCTAGCTGCTTTTAGGACTTTCTCTTTGGTGTCAATGTTTAGAGTCTTAATGACAATATGTCTTAAAGAGTTTCTCCTTCATTCTAATGTGTTTGGAGTGCTGTTAGCGTCTTGTATATTGATGGGCCTTTCTTTTGAGAGAGTGGAAAAGTTTTCTTTGGTTATTTTGTTGAATCAGTTCTCCATGCATTTATTCTGAATTTCCTCCCCTTCTGGTATTCCCATGATCCGAATGTTGGGACGTCTGAGGGTATACCACATTTCCCTCAAGTTCTGTTCAAAGAAAATTTTGATCTTACTGAAACTTTTGCACTCTCAGACTGTTTCATCTGTTTTGTCTTCCAGATCTTAGTTTTTAACCTCCACATGGCTGCCTCTATTCTTGAGAGCCTCGAAGGAGTTTTGGGCTTGTTCAATTATCTTTGCATTTTATACTACTTTTCGGTGTATGGTTTCCATCCCTCTGTCAATTTCCCTTTTCACATCATTTTCTGATTTTCTTGATTCTTTTTGGAATTCTTCCTTGTTTATTTATTTATTTTTTTTTGGTTTTTCAAGGTAGGGTCTCGCTCTGGTCCAGGCTGACCTGGAATTAACTATGTCATCTCAGGGCAGCCTCAAACTCATGGCAATCCTCCTATCTCTGCCTCCCAAGTGCTGGGATTAAAGGTGTGTGCCACCACACCTGGCTCTTCCTTGCATTTCTTTATGCCTTCATTTAGCATAGCCAGCTGGTTTTTTAGGTCATCTTTTTTGTAATGCTTTCTTTTACATACTTTAACTGTATTTGGACCCCTTCTATTTTCTTATCTATTAGGTCTAGTCTAATGATTGGAGTGCCCACACAATTATCAGTCCTTTGCTGCTTTTGTGCAAGTTCTACCAATAGCTTGGTCAGGGTTGCACTGTTATAACTTCAATTTGGGTTCCTGGTCCTACTGTCTCTTCTATGTTTTGATTAGAGACTTCCATGGTAGGGACTTGGAAATCTTATTGGATTTTCTTGCATTTGATTTTTTATGTTATTTATTTTGTGTTATGGTCTGCTTATCGCAGTGTGGGAGCAGGAAGAATGGGACTGTCCTTGAGATGGGTGAGGGTGGTGGTACAACTGGGGGGGCAGAGACAGGTAAAAGGGTGGGGGGTGGAGCTTGGGGGCGGGTTGCACAGGGTCTGGACAAGGAGTCAAGAGTCAAGACTCACTTGGTGGTGGGGTGGGGCAGAGTTGGTCTGAATTTGCAGGGGACTGGGTTAAGCAGAGCAGAACAGAGAGCAGAGACGGTCTGAAGTCCAGCAGGTTGGGGGTGGAACAGAGAGGAGGGTGTCAGAATTCATTTGAGGGCCCAGCTAAGTGGTTGGATCTGATGTCTCTGGGGTGGGGGCAGGGATGGGGCCAAACAGAAGGGCTGGAAGGAAGATGGGGCACAGCAGGTAGGTGGAAGTCTAGGGGGTGATGGGCAAGGTGGAGCAAGCTGCAGTGGCTGGCAGGTGTGTAGTGTGGGGGGTGTAGCTTAGGTTAGGGACAGAGTGGGGAGGGTCAAGACTTGCCTCTGGGTGGGGCAGAGTGGAGCAGACTAGGTCTGAATTCTCAGGGGGCGAGTGCAGGTCTGAGCAGCATAGCAGAGCAGGACTGAAGTCCAGCTGGTTGGGGGAGGAGCAGGGATGGTAGATGGAAGATGCCAGGCATGGCAGGTGGATAGAATGCTTTTTTACACTTTAAAAAATATTTTGAAAATTTTCAGATGATGCTGAAGCCTAGTATCCTGATACATCAGTAATATTCCAACATTTTAATATATTTATCAGAGATTCTATGCTGTTTCCTGAAATTAAATTGTAGTATTCCTGTGGAACTCCTGGAATTCTTCATTTAACATAAATAAAACTATAACTCAGCAGTTTAAGCATTTGGTTTTAGTCACAATGGTGCTAAGTCCAGCCAGGAATGGGAGAGTTATTTTGATCTACTCCTGTGTTCTTTTGTGTGTTTGAAGTTTATTAATCGTTAACATTCCTTCTCAGTGATGTAACACAGCAAGTGATCACAAAAGATAAGGACTGACTCATGCTTGGATTTGACCTTGAATGTATCAGTGGACATCAGTGTCTTCTCCGTACCCAGACCAAACAAACCCCAAAACTCATGAGCTTGACAGGATTATGATACTTCATTGGTGGAAAATAAAAACATGAAATCCAAGTAGCATTCATTAGATGAAATGTGCCAACTCCTTCTGCTAGTATCTGTAGTCTTTCATGCTCAAGTGGACTTATTAGCTTGATCTAGCCCTGCCGCTCAGTTTAAAACAAGCTATACAGAAGTGGTGCAAAGCCTAAGTGTGACCCTCTGTAGCAAGTGGGCAAAGGAAAGAAGCGAGTGAGCTCTCCAAGCAAATGCAAATCTCAAATGAGGAGAAAGATGCCTACATGCTTACAAACGTATGTTCAGGCACACAGCAATAAGACACAATGCAAAACCTGAGAAAGATTGATTAAAATAAAATTAAACTTACATAAAGGCTAACAACTGATTGCCATATTGCATTAGTCATTGAACAGCAATTAACTCATGATTAGTGCTTTGTGAAGGTTCTTAATTCCCTAAACATCAAGGACTCATTGGGTTGTACTATTTTGTCTCTTCAGAATTTGTCAGTTTTTGAATTAGATACATTCTTCCATTGCATCTTCCTCTTCTTCCTCCTCGTTCTTCTTCAGACAACAGATACTAGCAGTGATAAGACTCAAAGTGAATGGAAATAAAAATAAACACACATCCAAGAGTATGAATATCTTTAAGAGTAATTCCTTCCAAAGAGTAGAAGCAAAAGAGAAACTTTTGTCCATTTTGTTCACATTTGTGCAAAATATTGAAAATAAAGGTCAGAAACCTCCTTTATAGAAAGCATACTTGAGATCTTGAGAGGTAAGCTTTTTTCTTCTCTCTCTCTCTCTCTCATCTCTCTCTCTCTATCTATCTATTGTTCTATCATCTATCATATATATATATATATATATATATATATATATATATATATATATATGTACTTTTTTGGGGGGGAGAGACAGGGGTTTGCCTGTTTACCAGGATGGCCTCAAACTTGCAGTAATCCATAATCCTCCTGTCTCTGCCTTCCAATTTCTAGGATTCTAGGCATGTGTCATGGTACCTGGTTAACAAAACTCTTATTGTCCAAGCCATAGGTTTCCTTAGCTCTTGATTCTGGTTCTAAACATGGGACACATCACTGAACCTCACCGTGTCTTTGACAAATAATGATAGTATCACCTGTGAGAGTGTAGAATGAGGCACATAATTCTAAAGTGTTGTATTCCTTATCCCTGGTACCATGAGTTACATAATCCAAGGACCAGAAATGTTGCAGATCATGACAAACTCAAAAGGATTTTCATACCTTCATATAAGTGCATAGGATATTCTTTTCCCTGATGTGATTTCTTGGTCCTTTCTTCAAGTTCAGTGACATAGTTATTGGCTGTCTTTGGTACATTCTTATGGGTAATTCCCAAAGGTCATGGGAAGGGCCATAAGTGTACTGTACATCCTCTACCCATGACCTTTGAGGAAGGCAGGTAATCCCCACAGCTGTTCCTGTGTTCTCTCTTTCTCCTAACCTCCCCTGTGACCTGGCATGTGACCTCCCAAGGAGTGGTCTTCTGAAGCCCCTGATGTGCCTCCCTCTCCACTGTTTGCTATGAGCTTATTTTTTTAAAAAAAAAGAAAATATTTTCACTTATTTAGTAGAAAGAGAGTGCGAGAGACAAAATAGACACACCGAGGCCTCCAGCCACTGCAAATGAACTCTAGACACATGTGCCACCTTGTGCATATGGCTCATATGGGTTCTGGGGAGTCTGGATCCTTAGGCTTCTCAGGCAAGTGCCTTAACCACTAAGCCATACTCCAGCTCTCCTTTGAGCTTTTGACGGGGCTCTTTTCTACAAGCCATACTCAAAAGCAGAGAATTCCTAGAGGATACCTACTTAATTCTCATTGTCTCATGTCCTCAGCATGGCTGGAAGTTGGAAGAGAGTCAGTTCTCAGACAGTCAGCGTGTCTAGTGCCAGAAGGTGCTACATGGGCAATTGGGGGAAAATGACCAATATCTGTCCAAGAAACTCATGGTCTAACCTACTTAGCAGCAAATAACCTCTTTTGATGCCCACACAAGTGGAATAGTGGCACACAGCCATGGTGGAGAACCAACTGCTCTTGATTTGGCTAACTGATTCCCTCAGTGGTATGGTACCCATAGCTGGAGCTGGGAAACATGTCTTGTGTCCAAAGTGGCACAATTATTTTAATGTAAGCATGAGACTCATTTTTGATCCAAAAATGTAAAAAATGAATGGTCATATTTTTTTAAAAGCAACTAAAATGAAATCATGTTGTTAAAACGTGATTAAGCACATTGAATACATCAAGAGATGAAACTAAGCACTACTCCTGGCTCTTCTTTCTGTGGACTTCAAAATACATATCCATCCCTTTCTCCTGTTGTGTCAGAATGTGCAACATGGTTAAAATTCTTCCTTAAATGTGTTGAAATTCAGTTCCCCATGTGCATGCTCTATCCACAGAGAATGGTTGCTTTATCCTTGTCATCCTAAATTTTTAACTTTCTTAAAGACATGGTAAATTAGGGAACAAAAGGAGCTCCCTCTACATGAAAGCAGCACTTTGGGGAGGCTGAGTAGGAATCTCTGACTCAAGGCTGACTTAGTCTAAGAAAAATAGAAAAGCAAGGCAGAAGGCTTTGATTTCCCAGTGTGGAAGACTATCAGTCTGAGAGGCAGATGCAGGGAAGATGCACCGACTTATACTGCTACTCAGGGATGAGCAAAGCAAATGCTTCATCCATGCTGTCTCCAAAGCCCTGCCTGGAATGCCAGATGACATGATGTCCCTGGAATAAAATCCTACTTTAAAGGCCAAGCAAAGGTGATAGGTTCTCACTGCTCATGTGAGCACCTTCAAAGTCTCTGTCTGCAACCAGAATGAAGATGTTTCATAAAAACTACCTATAGAGAAGAAAGCAATATGACTGAAATTCCATTATGTTTTTATCTGGCCTACATTGTATAACTGAAGATGCCTTCAAAATAGAAACAGACCCTATCTTGACATAGAGGGAAAGAAAAGCACCCATAGGCTGCAGGGAATAGCAAAAGGTTGCTGCCATTCCCTGCCTAGGAACATATTGCCTTCATCACAATAATCTGTGCTGCCTGACTTCTTCATCAAAATCAATTCACCTGATTTTCTAGCACTGCACACATCTTCCTAAACTGCTTGGATCTTGCTGCAATTTTCAGAACCCTTTAGATTATCCTGTGTTCATCCATAATTCAATGTCAGTAATTCTTCTTTGTTTTCACTTGCTCTTGTCTTCCTAATTGTTAAATCACTTTGCCTCAACCAATCTCATTCATCAATGTTTACTTTTTGAATTATATGGAATCTTGGAATAAAATTTTATTATTTGTTCAGGCAGTTCTGTCTTTTTGCCTTGAAACTCTTCCATTCTTCAAGTTTAAACTCTAATACCGTATCTTGTAACAGCAATAGCTTGTTCATGAAATTAATATGTCCATTCAGTCAGGTCAGCCACTTGGATTGTGACATAGGATCCAAGCTCAGAAAATACACACAAGATTAATGCTTTGTTGTTACCATCTTGAAATTTAAGCAAGGGACTGTGTGTTTTAATTTGATACTGGACTCATAAACTGTGTAGTGAGACCTTCATCCAGGACTCAAGTTCATTTACTTCTGTATTCTAATAGTTGTCCACATCATTATTTTAAAGTTTATTTTGTGCATATCCACCCTACACACACAAGAGAGGGTGATATGGAAAGCCATGGATCTTTTTCTGCAAATACTTGGAAGAGCAGTTCACAGAGGGAAGATGACAAGGCAAGAGTACTGCTTAGATTTCCTCTGCGAATAACCACATCATGTCTCTATTTACTGAAGACAGGAGTGCTGTGGTTCACAGCTATGGCTTCCAGAAACAAGACTTTGATCAACTAAGAATAAGATATCAGTCTTCAAAATTCATACACTGAATATCATCCTCTATGTTGAAATTAAGAAGTAGGGTCTTTGGAAGGTGACAATACCCTGAGCAGTGTGATCATCCTGGTGGATAGAATCAGTGCCTTTGAAAATGAGGCCACATACCTGTTTGTTCCTCTTGCCTTGGAGGACAAAACATACAATGTGCTGCCTGTGAGAAATTGGTCCTCCCTAGACAACAACCTGCTGTCACCTTGATCTTGGACTTCCCAGGCTTCAGATCTGTGAGCAATATACTTTCATTGTTTATAATATTCCCTCTAGGATACTTTCTTACTCAAGTTAGGACAGACTAAGACAAATAGCAAAGGAGCTAAAATGTTGTGCATACTTTGTTAGGCCTCCATCACTGTGCCTTTCACTAAATAAGCAAACCTCACCCAGAATTCACAGTAGGCACTGTTTTGACTTCATTGTGCAAATTAGGAAACCAAGGCTTGAGAAAGAAGGTGTCTGATGTCAGGCATGGACTGAGAGGATTAGGAATCTATGTCAGGTACCTCCTATATAATCAGTGACTTCTTATCTCACAGAGAATTGTGAAAATTTTCTAGCCACATTAAAAAAAAAAATAGTTAAGAGGCTGGAGCAGTAGCTCAGTGGTTAAAGGCATTTTCTTGCAAAGCCTAAAGGCCTGAGTTTGATTCCCCAGTATCCATGTCCAGCAAGATGCACAAAGTAGTACATGCATCTGGAGTTCATTTGAAGTGGCAGGAGGCCCTGGCATACCCATTTTCATTCTCTTTTTGTTAGTCAGTCAGTCTGTCAAACAGTTAATTCAAAATATTTTTAAAATACTCAAGGGGGTTATTACTAAGGCTAAGCAATATAATTCTTTTCTATACTCTCAACTCTCCATTTATAAAATCTTTTATGTACACCCATGACTGCTTATATATACCCATGTTTGGAGTTTTCAAACCATTTTTTGAGGTTCTTTTTTTTGTTTTTAGAGGTAGGGTCTTGCATTATTGCAGACAAACCTAGAATTAATCATATAGCCTCAGGGTGGCCTTGAACTCATACCCATCCTCCTACTTCTGCTTGAGTGCTGGGATTAATGGCTTGTGTGTCCCTTTGGAAGTGAAGAGGATGATCTTCCCCAAATATAGAAGACCAGTCTTTGGTCAAGTGTATATGAATAGCTGTGCTCCCCTGCTAGAAACTCTAAACAAGCTCTAAGACCTGATTTTTTAAAAACTTTTATTAACATTTTACATGATTATAAAAAAAATCCCATGGTAATTCCCTCTCTCCCCTCTATACTTTCCCCTTTGAAATTCTATTCTCCATCATATTACCTCCCCATCTCAATCATTGTTCTTACATATATACAATGTCAACCTATTAAGTACCCTCCTCCCTTCCTTTCTCTCCCCTTTATATCTCCTAAGACCTGTTTTAATAAGAAAATATCTTTAACTTTATGTAAACATTTCACTATTTGTACCTATAGTCCTTTAAGACATTTCCTCAACAGTAAGAATATTCATAAGTTGTCCTCATGATGAGATGAAGTGAGGTCAAAGACACGGGTATTGTGGGGTAGTGTTAGGCTATTGTTCAAGGGTTTCTTGAACATAGTACTGCAATACCATAGCTTATGACAAGATGGTAACTAGGTGATTAGTGGTCAGATAGTGGACAAAGAATGGGTATGCTGGACAAAGAACCATTTATGTCTCAGCTAGGAGAGAGTAGAGGGTGTGGTATCTCATCATAGTACTCAGTACAGTGCACCATTGAAAACTTATAAACTGGGCTGTGAAAATGGCTCAATGGTTGTTAAAAGGACTTTCTTACAAAGTCTGCCCACCTGGGTTTGATTCTTCAGTACCCATGTAAAGCTGGATGCACAAAGCGATGCATGCATCTGGAATTTATTTACAGTAACAAGAAGTCCTGTCATATCCATATTCCCCTCTTAAGTATTTTTTTCAACTTTGAAAGTTATGAATTGTTTACTTAGAGAATTTTCCATTTAATAGTTTTGAGCCACAGTTGCATGTTGGTAAGTAAACCATGAGGGGAAGAAAAAGCTGGATGGGAACACTACTACACTGAGAAACTGCTTAATTAAAACCCCATTGCATCTGTCTTTCATGTTTTTAAGGTAATTAAGTTCTCAGCAGCTTAGATCTTCTTACAATTGTTGTACATTTCAATGGTTTTCAGTAAGAGAGAATGCTCTTGCTCCTGCACTCTGGAGGGACCATTACCATCATATTCTGAGCTTCCTGGAGATTTGTTTCCAACATTGTTGTTTGTAATAATTAATCGACGTGCTGATGCTCCTCCTCAAAGAGCGTAATGAAGAAACTAGCATTTGATTTTCTATTCGAACAAAAGAGTTCTGATCTATTCTGTAATATTTGTAACATTACTCAGTGATCTAGGTATATACTTGTCCATCATACACAAACATCAAAGTACCTTTCACATAGAAATGTCTAAGTAACTCTGAGGACAAGCTTCCCATAGGGTATAATGTTCTTATTTTGCTTCAAGCTATCTAAATATGTACTTGTCCATTCCTACACATCAAAAGGTTCCTTCCCAAAGCGATATCTCAGCATCTTAATATAGGTCCACCATGGTGCATTGTTCCAATATGAATTTGTTGAATGTGTTTCATTCAACCTTTTGAGGCCTGTCACTAAGCTACCAGTCTGGCAATGGAAAACACTCGCCAGGATGTGATTCCAGCATCATATAAATGTGGCTTTTCTGGGAATTTATTATAAACATCAAATGTATCATCTTCTAAATCTTGTGTTTGTATGTTTTCTGATTAAAAATTACTTTGGAAGAAGCACTTATTTTAGTAGAATTATTCAATTTCCTTTGACTTGCCCTTGAGATAGTAAACAGTTCATATGGATCCTCATAAAACCACAATGTAAAGAACAGTCACAAATATTGTACATGCTTTTGTCAATGCCACGCCAATTGTAACTCACATTTTATGATGATAGTGAGTTCAGAGATGCGTTTTCCAACCAGACCACTCATCTGTCACTGTGCCAATGCACTATTTGACGGAAATCTGTTGTAACCCATGACAATAAAATTTGGACTTTGGAGTAATAAATTTTAAAAGAACATTTAAAACAACCACAAGTATTTGTTATAGGGACTATAGAGCAAAAGAGGACAAGTGTTCACTTTAGTTTAGTTCACTAATGTGAACACTTATCTGGTAGTGCTCTTTGTACTGGGGCTAGGAACCCACTAAACGTCAAGAGCATTTATTGGCATTAATTTCTTTTCAAAAATAGAGAAATTGAAGCTGGGGTTGTTTAAGACTGGATAATCAATATGGTTGAGATGGTTCATATTGATTGTTAACTTGACAGGATCTAGAATCACCTAGGAAATGTGCCTCTGGACAGGTATGTGAAGGACTATCTTTTCTTTTCTTTTTTTAAAGCTATTATTTATTTGAGAGAGGTACACAGGCAGATATATAGAGAGAATAGGAGCACCAGGAACTCTTACCATGGCAAAAGTACTCCAGACACATGCACCACTTTGGGCATCTAGCTTACATGAGTACTGGGGAATTTAACTTTGGTCCTTAGGCATCACAGGCAAGTGCTAACTGCCTTAACGGATAAGCCATTTTTCCAGCCTTAAGGGATTATCTTGATAGGTTAACTGTGAAAACATGTACTCTAACTGTAGGTCACACCATTCCATACCTTGGGGTGCTGAGCTGAATAAAAAGAAGGAAGTAAACTGGGCACAAGCATTCATTGCTTTCTGCTTCCTCAATCTGGGCTGAATGTGACCAGGTCTGCTTTAAGCTCCTGCTGCAGTCCTTTTCTTGCCATGATGGGCTGTAATCTGAAACTGAAACCTGGAATAAATCCTTCCTCCCTTAAACTGGTATTTGTCAGGTATTTTGTCCCAGCCACAAGAAGGTAGCTAGTGCACTAGTCTAATTGAAAAGCTTGTCTTTTTATCATACTGTGGCAAAAACATCTTGATTGTAAAGTTATTTCAGATACTTTTAGCTTGATAATTTTTTTTTTTTACTTCATTAGTTCATGAGAAGGATAATATTGCATTTGTGCTAGTCTCTACATGGCAGGTAACAGGAGACAACAACATTATATAACAGAAAAGAGCCATTAAGGATGAATAATCTAATTAATATTTTTCTTTTAGCCTTGCAGAGATTCAGAAAATTTATCTTCCACATTTATATTTTCTTCACATTTATATATTTTATCTATAGTCATATTTAAGTTGACTTTATCAAAAATCATACTGGGAATCAGTTTGTGCCCCAAGACAAAATGAATCAATCATTTTAGAGGAAAGGTTAATACCTACCTTCACCAAGTCTAACTTTTGTAACATGTTTAATATCACCTTGAAGTAGAAGTTCACAATCAGTTTCAAATATCTGGGCATAACACATACTCTTCAGAGAACCTATAAATAATAGACAAGAGCTTTACTATTATGGAAAAACTATAGTTTTTTATATAGTTTTATATAGAAAACAAGCAAGTTCAACTTGTACTGGAAATTTACTTAGCACACCAGCCTCTTCCAGCATCCCAAGCTGAGGTTTAATCTTCAGCTCCCTCAGCAATTTTTGCTGGTGATGAGAAGTTAGCAGGTGCTGGCTTCAGGGTAAGTTTCTGATTAATTTCTTAAATGAATACAATGATGTTTAAAGGAAATTCTTTTACACAATGTAAAATTTTATGGAATCAGGAGGAGTGAGGTTTACAAAATTTCTTCTTTTCTTACTAATTAATTTGTTACAACAAAAGTTCTTTAAAATGTTTAAGTTTCTTTGCTATGTCTCAAGTTTAGATTTATGTCTTTTGTTGCAGTTGCTATCATCATCTACAATTATTGCTTTTATTTCTACAAAGGTCTGTATTAGTCATGCCCAAAGTCATTTCCCTGTGTGTCACCTGCATGTTATATGATACCTTGCTTTAACTACACCCAGACTAAAGGTATGGCAGATTTCTCTCTGTGTTCAGGAAGGCTGGGGACATAGCAAATAATGTGAAAAGAATGAAAGCAATCAGCATGAGTTGGGGAAGGTGTTCCCAGATGTGCTCTGGGAAGCCAGCTGATAACATCATTGTGCAGGTGATAAGAAACGAGCATCCAAAGACACAAAGGTAGGCTAGAAATTTAACCAGATGTTATTTCATCATATGTTTGGTATTGAGTTAACATTTTAGGTGGATAAGGTTATTATAGGTACTTATTAGTATCTACAAATAGCATATTTGTTGAGTGAATAAATGAATGAATAAGAACATTATCTAAATTCCATAAATAAATGCATATTTCTACAGAGAACACTCAGGGCTAACCATTCACCACTTTAAAAATATCTCAACAAAGCCCCAGTCAGTAATAGGAGCTGTCATTCCTTGTTTGCCTACTGTATGACTGACACCATGCCAGGTACTTTACATGCATGCATTGTGTCACAAGGTTTTGGCCAAGAACAGGCCAGATACATACTATGCTCCTATGAGACTGTCACAGAACACACAAAACATCCTAACAGAGTACATTGCTCATCTGTTTGTAGTGATACTACTGTGAAAAAACCAACTGTGTTGCTGGGCATGCAAATAAGTACAGTGGTTGGCACAACAATGATTAAACTGAAAATCTCCATGTCCTCATGGGCAGAACATGTGAATAAGTTAGCTTACATGATAAATGGGAGTCAGCTATGGATGAAATTAAATTTATCAATGTGCCGATTTTAAGATTTTTAAGGAGATAATTCTGGATTACCTTTGTGAGGTCAATGTAATTAAAAGCTTCTTAAATAAGGAGGAAGAAGACTGAAGAGTCAGATTCACAATGATCTGGGTGAGACAGTAATGACTGGATGCTTCTGACGTTGAAGATAAAAGGGGGAATGAGTCAGAAGCAGGGCAGCTGCTGGGAGCTAGAAAATGGATTGTCTGTCCCTGGAACCACAGAGAGGAAGTAAGTCTCATGTTCAGTATCTTGATTTTAGCACAGGGCAACCTTCTTTGGTATTTATGACCTCTAGAAGTGTAAGAGGATAAGTACTACTAAAATAAGTTGGTAGTGATTGTTTGTCTAGCAGAGATAGAAAATAAATACAATTGTATATACATTTTCCAATTTTATGAAAACAAATAATTTCAAAAGGTGAAAAATTGAAGGGATGCTTCATCTTGTAGTCTGAGAAGTTCAACCTGCAAATTGGAACACAGAAATACTCCATCTGGAGTCATAATAAATAATGTTACATTATCTCTTGTGCCTCCTTTGATGCCTTATAAAGCTGCATACCACAGCATCAATTTCCTTCACAGAAATATTTAGAGCAATTGCTGCCATTTAAATGCTACTTACTTTCTACAGCCATTTGTTTCCTTTTTCTTTTTTAGTGCCTTTTAATTAAAGTTAAGAAGAAAATAGAAAAGAGATAGGGGAGCAAAAGCAGCTATCATGTGTGGGTGTAAGATTACATAGTTGAAGCCTTCTGCTAAGTTTGAAGCTAGACAAGAGATTTTGTTCATGTATTTCTAAGTAAGGGTCAGGTAAACCCTAGTTTTCAACATGAGTTTTGATACAAGTCAATAAAGATCAACATTCTCTCTGCATACATATTGGATTTTCTCAATGTTTAAATAATTTGCCTGATTAAAGGCTAAGTCATAGTGTTCATTTAATAGAGAATCTTATCGTACTTAAAAATACAAATCATGGGCTAGAAAGAGGGCTTATCAGCTAAAGTGCTTGCCTGTGAAGCCTAAGGACTCAGGTTTGATTACCCAGTACCCATATAAGCCACATGCACATGATAGCATATATGTCTGTTGTTCATTTGCAATGGCTAGAGACCCTGATGTCTCCATTCTCTCTCTTCCTCTCTTTCTCTCTCTCTCTTTCCCTCTCTACCTCTAGCTCTACCACCTTCTTTCTTTCTCAAATAAATAAAAGAAAAATATCATCTTAACTAATAATTGTTGGGTAAATGACAATTATTAATACGTGTGCCAATTTTGAGCAGCATTTTGTAACAAATTAATTGTCTTCACTAAGAGACAGAAAAAATTATAAAATGCAACAGTCAGTGTGAGAATTCAAGAGCATATAAAGGAGAGCCAATTTTCCATGAGAGAATGATCACTTACATGGATTTTCTGGAATAGCAAGTTAATGCTGGCTTCCTTCAGGGACTCTCTACTGTCTGCTAACCAGCTGGAATATACTCAAAGAAAGCAAACACGTTTTAACATTAGCATGAGCAAAACAAATCTCTCTCAAAATCATCCTGTCATGAAAGGTCTCTGAGCCACCCACTGCCTTGGGTGGATGTTGATGGCTCCAGTTCTCACAAGTGACTATAAAACCTGCTAGACATATCATGAGTGAAGTGTGGGTGTCCATAGCAAAGATACAATCAACAATATCTTGCTTTCTATATCATCTGGTTAAAAGAAAAAGACAGAAAAGTGGAGTAACTGCTGCTGTATATTATTGTCATACATTATTAATGCTCATAATAATTTTCTTGGCATATATCTAGTAGTCAGCATTGTGTTTTAAAACATAGTAAGTGTACATACTCCCTATCCACCCCATATACTATATTGTTTTCTGATGTTCCCTTCCTCTTTGTACATAAATTCTACTTAAACTTTTCAATATCATTAAGTAAATTAATATCCTACTGAAAAGAGCTGAAGGAATTATCTTTTTTGTATATACAGTAAATGTGTATACATATAAAGTAGAGGCAAAATGCCAATGTATGTTAAATTATGTAATTCAAAGGAGATAATATTACATGCATTTAATGTTTTTAAATTTAATTTATTTTTTATTGACGACTTCCATAATTTTATATAATACCCCATGGTAATTCCCTTCCTTCCCCCATGATCCCCTTTGAAACTCCACTCTTCATCATCATACCTCTTTCCCCTCTGAATCAGTTTCTCTTTTATTTTGATGTCATCATCTTTTCCTACTGTTATAATTGTCTTGTGTAGGTAGTGTCAGGTATATCCAAGCCATTTTGCTTCTGAAGTAGCACGTTGTAAGGAGTCCTACCCTTCCTTTGTCTCTTATATTCTTTCTGCCACCTCCTCCTCAGTGGACCTGAGCCTTGGAAGGTGTGATAGAGATATTTCAGTGCTGACCACTCCTCTGTCACTTCTCAGCACCATGGTGCCTTTTGAGTCATCCCAAGATTACTGCCATCTGAAAAGAGAAGCTTCTCTAACCAAAAGTGAGAGTAGTATTAATACAGTGTTATGCACATTAAGAGAAGTGCTTATTGGGAAATTTTGTGAGCCTAGTATATACATTTATCCAGATACCAGTAGACGTTACACCCCTAGAGTTCATGACTGCTCCTGTTGTAGGTTTTCAGTATCAGGGATGTATTCCCTCTCATGGAGTGGGCCTCCAGTCCAATTAGAGAGTGGTTAATTTCCCCCATAACAGACATATCACTGTTGCACCCATTGGCTCATTTGACCTGGCTGGCCACATTTTGAAGCTTGAAGTATCCACTGTTTTTTATCTCCACTGGTGACTTCTTTATCTCCCATTGAACTGCATGCAGCATAGCTTAGAATAAGAGAAATTTGAATTAAATAATCTTGCTTCATTTTTACTAGTTGCATGGCCTGGGGCAGATTGCTTTACTTTATGTTTTTGAATATTATTTTTATCTTAAGATTAGAGTATAACCTACTTCACAGCTTTGCTGATTACCTAAGTAGTCCTAAGTTAGATATGGTGCTTTCCCCAAAGTATCTTACCTGTGACTGTTGTTCCTCACCTGAACTCTGTTTTGCCTCATGCACTTATGTCTTAAGGTAAGACCTGTGACTATTTGAATACTATGTATTTCCATAAATTCATGCATTTGGACACTTTCCCTCTTCAGAGTGACACTATTCAGGAAGGCTTGGGAACCTTTAGAAGGAGGACATTTGCAAGAGAAAGTTCCTACACCTGGGGGTGGACTTTGAAGTGCTATATTTTAGCCATTTTTGCTGTTCTCTCTCTGTATCTCTGTTTCCATCTTTTTCTTTTCTCCCTGCTGATGTGACAGAGGTCTCATTCTTCCGCCATGCTTTCCTCCTCCCTTTATGGACTTTTTCCTCTGAAGCTGTGAGCTGAAATAAATCCTTTTTTTCCCTAAGTTGCTTCTGGTCAGGTATTTTTGTCCCAGCAATGAAAAAGTAACTGATACAGACAATAAGGCCCATTGATTGAGAGCTCAACTTTTTTTTTTTTCTAGAAGTAGGTGTGATATTTTGTTGGGCAATGAGATGGAAGGGAAAGTTTTCATTGGCTTCTGTGAAGTTCTCACACCATACAAAAAGAAAAAAGGGGCCTGCGATTGCTTGCTTCCTGCCTTCAAACACTGCTGCCCAAGATGATGGAGTTTGGGATTACTCCATCCCTCCACTGCTTGAGAAGGCAACAGTCATACCAGCAGCTGCCATGTTCCAGAGTGCCTGCTGGGATGGTATTCTATGTTCAGCTGGATCTTTACCATACTAGGGATCCAAGTGTTTCTTACTGTTAAACGTGTTGTTTTAAAATATCATAAAGTGGGGCTGGAGAGATGGCTTAGCGGTTAAGCGCTTGCCTGTGAAGCCTAAGGACCTGGTTCGAGGCTCGGTTCCCCAGGTCCCACGTTAGCCAGATGCACAAGGGGGCGCACGCGTCTGGAGTTCGTTTGCAGAGGCTGGAAGCCCTGGCACGCCCATTCTCCCTCTCTCCCTCTATCTGTCTTTCTCTCTCTGTCTGTCACTCTCAAACAAATAAATAAAAAATATTAAAAAAAATAAAAAAAAATAAAATATCATAAAGTGTGTCACCAATTATTTGGATGGTTGGATGAATTTCTGGATGAGAATATTCTAGAAGACTTCATGGAAGTGTGATCAATGTGTGACTTTGATTGATTTCTCTCTTTGAACTTGGCATAGCTGGGAAGGGCATGAGGCAGTTGGGGAGGACATGTGGCAGTGAGTAGAGTCTTCCCCACAGGGGCAAGTAATAGATCAAGCCTCAGTACAACAGGAGAACAAATGAAACATACGGAATTGGATTTCACCGAAAACGGTAGAGACATCTTTTCTTACCAAGCTTTCCCTAGCATATTATTGGATTATCTGGGACTCTCAGAGCAGTAGTGGTTTATTCTGACTTCAGTTTGAAGCTATATTTTCTAAGTTTTATCAGTTTTTAAATATATATATATATATATATATATATATATATATAGAGAGAGAGAGAGAGAGAGAGAGAGAGAGAGAGAGAGAGGCATGCTAGGAGCTTCAGCCTGCTGCAAATGAATTCCAGATGCATGCACCCCCTTGTGTGCATGTACGACATTGTGCACTTGTGCCACTGTGCATCTGGCTATGTGTGACCTGCAGGTTTGAACATAAGTTCTTTTGCTTTTCAAGCAAGAACTTTAACTGCTAAGCCAACTCTCTAGCCCTCATTCTTTAATAAAAATTTCATTGATTTATTTGCAAGGAGAGAAAGGGGGGGCAGATTGAGTACACCAAAGCCTCCAGCCACTGCAAACAAATTTCAAATGAATGTTCCACTTTGTGGGTATGGTTTTAAATTGGTATTGAGGAGTCAAACTCAGGATATTAGATTTTGTAAGCAAGAACCTTAACTGCTGAGCCATATTTCCAGTCCTGACATGGTTCTTGAGAACAGACCAAGAGTCATAGAACAGTTGTATCCTTGCTTCTGTTTGGATGATTTTCTCAATACATTATTTTGTAAGAAAAATGTACATTCATTTAGTTTAAAAATGGGTCAAACAGACATATTATCCAGGGTTTATATTTTTTCCAAAAGAAGTTAGTACTTGTTCCAACAAGCTTAGCTAGGTTTTAAAACTCAACTATTTCTTGGGACTTATGTTGTCAGTCTGAGTAGCACCACTAAACAACATGGGGTACAGAAATAACAAACTATCTAGGGGAGAATATTTGAGGTACAGTAGAGGTGGGGTGCATGCAGCAGTCTTATCCCTCAGTAATATTGAGTGTAGGCTGAGCAAGGCTGCTTTCTGCACAATGGTCACACTTTCACACTGTGCCTGCTGTAGCTTCCTTGATGGGCTCAGTCAACAAGTCAGAATACTCCTCACAACTTCCTACATTTTCACCTACAGTTGTCCACAACATACTTTGTGTCGCTGTCACCAGAAACTTATCAAGGTTATCAAGTTATCAAGCTACAGAAGGAGAGATAGGACATCAAGTATCACAGTAGTTTATTCAGTCTCTTAAATTCCCTGTTGATGAGAACCAGGTAAAAGTTTGAAGGGGCAAGATTCATGGGCTGACACCTCTCTGATGGGGTCTTTCCTTTGGGAACAGCTCAACTCATTTTCAACCCTTTCCCAAATACCTCATTTTAGATATTTCCAATCAACATTTGCCAAATTGCTTCTATTGTTTGTTATGGAATTCTAGTTTTTAAAAATACATCTTTGATATAATGTGAGTCATTATCTTCAGTCTTGAATCATTAACAATAAAAAAATGTTGCTAAGAAAATACAGAATATCTAAGAACTGACAAAGAACTGTGACACTCAGTAAATATTATGATTTAGAAAGTATGATTTTATCAGTGTTAGCAGGTAACCATATTATGTCCTATTATTGAGTAACAGGCTCAAAATTACATGTTTGTAAGAGGCAAATAGCATGCAATTTAGATCTAACCTTTCCCAAGATCATCTACTTTTCTCTATATCATATAGTTCTAATAGAGCCTAGTGTTTACCACACTGGGTATAAGAAGTGGAAAATGGAAACAGAAAAAGAATAAAAAAATACATGTTAAATTCAATCACATATCTGATTCTAAATTTTAATTCATTGAGTCAAAAAAGGTCAATGAAATGAAGGCATTAAGTGTCACCAGTTGCTTTATATAAGGCTATGTATTAGTGAAAAGAGAAATAGAGTCAAAAAGAAATTTGGAGACACATTGGCTATTCCTTTTTAAAATTTTTCTTATTAACAACTTCCATGATTATAAAAAATACCCCATTGTGATACCCTCCCTCCCCCCACTTACCCCTTTGAAACTCCACTCTCCGTCTTGCCCCCTCCCCATCTCAATCAGTCTCTCTTTTACTTTTCATGTCCTGAACTTTTCCTTCTCTTATGATGGTCTTATGCAGGTAGTATCAGGCACTGTGAGGCCATGGATACCCAGGACATTTTGTTTCTGGAGGGAGCATATTGGATGGAGTCCTGCCCTTCCTTTGGCTCTTACATTCTTTCTGCCACCTCTTCCACATTAGACACTGAGCCTTGGAAGTTGTGATACAGGTATTGCAGTACTGAGCACTTTTCATCACCATGATACCTTCTGGGTCGTCCCAAGGTCACTGCCATCTGAAAAGAGAAGATTCTCAACCAAAAGTGAGAGTAGCATTAATATAAGGGTGTGAGCATTAACAGAAGTGCTTACTGGGCAGTTTGATAAGCATACATCCGTGTAGACCAGCTGACAGAAAGCTGGAAGAAGCCATTCTGCATACAGTTCAATGGGAGAAAGAGAAATCACCAGTGAAGATATTCATCAGTGGACACTGCAAGCCTTATAATTGGCCAGCCAGGGTGCAATAGTGGCATGTCTGTTATGGGGGAAACCAACTGCTCTCTAATTAGACTGGAGACCTGCTCCATGGGAAGAGAATACATCCCTGATACTGAAAACTTAAAACAGGGATAGTCATAAGCCCTGGGGATGTAATGTCTGCTGTTGTCTATTCCTTTTGAATCATGTTTTTAGTGTGCTTGAATAATGTCTGTTATCTATTGGGGAGTGTGATGGATGCCTTCCAGGGTCCAGCCCTGGATTGAAGGAGGGTACCTGAAGAGAGGTGTGAAAGGGAGCGAAGCAATAATGACTTGGAGTCAAGGTATGGTTCAAGCTGACATGCTAATGCTGAAGGCAGCTGAGTTTCTCTCTCTCTCTCTCTCTCTCTCTCTCTCTCTCTCTCCCCAACCCCTCTCTCTGATTCTCTTTTTCTCTGCTTTTCCCTACTGCCACAGCTCTTAACCACAGTCTTTTATTTTCTGATCATGTCATGCAAGGGGAAACTTCAAGAAAGGTCCAGTTCCACAGAATTCATAGAAACTTTTTGTTATTTCTTTACATCAAACAATCCCATAATTATTTACCTCAAGTACTGTTATCAGGCCCCTATAATGATTAGCTATTTTCATACTTTGTGTGGTCAAGCACTTATGGGGTTTTCTGAGCTCCTAATTTCAATTACTATATTAAAGGTGTGAGACAAAACAACCACAAAATGGGGGTTCCCACCATTGAACATTGATCCAATAAGCCCATTTATCCACCAAACATTTCTTTTGAATTCCCCTTTCCTAAACTTTTGAATTCCCTCTTAAACTTTGGTCCCCCTGATTGAACTCTTTCTGACCTCAGTTTTTCCTGTAAGGATTCTTGGTAAAGAGTCATAGTTTGCTGCATTTGCCACCATTCAGAAAAATTAGTCACAGAACAATTTTTACATTGTTCCAGGAGGTTCATTATTTCCTCCTCAGTGTACTATACTCATGCTTGACTTTCTTTTAGGTCTTACGGACAATAATTACTTCTGACCCATTCTTTTGTTTTTCCAATTCTATGTCAGAGCTTCTTTCATATACATTGACCAACACTTCACTAACATCAATTTTTGCTGGAAAAGTAAACTTAGAGATTGTTGCACCAAGTGAAAGACAGAAAAAGACAAACAATATACAGAAAACCATATATAACTGTAGCTCAGAGAGCCAAAGATGTTTCTATAAAGGGGCCACATTGGACTCCAAGGAAGAGACAGCTGGGCTGGAACTTTGTCATGCTTGTGCATGCACATGCTTCAGCACTTGATTCCTTGTGATCCAGAAATGGCATGCTTGCCATCTCTGGAAGATGCCTGTGTGTGCAGATGCCCATGCCAAGTACATAGGTGTGCAGATGCCAAAGGACATCAGAAGTGCTCTCTATAAATCTTCTACCTTATTTTTTGACACAGATTCTCTCCTTGACTCTGAAGCTCACTGTTGGTTTTTGGATAGATTGGCTGACTGCTGAACTTCAGCCATCCTCCTCTCTTTCCACTACCTCTCAGTTTAGTGGGGTCACAGGCATATGCAGCCCTGCTAAGATATTTACCTGTGTGTTACAGATTGAACTCAGGTCCTCAGGCTGGCCCAACAACTGCTTTCACAAAATGATCCATTTCATCAGCCTCTCAATTTGCTTACGTTAAAGTTAACAACTAATTTACTTTTGGATTCTTAAAATAATCTTTTACTTGTGTGTTTCAGAGAGAGAAAGAGAGGGAGAGAGAGAGAGAGAGAGAGAGAGAGAGAGAGAGAGAGAGAAAGAGAGGGAGAGAGAGAGAGACAGAAAGAAGGAAAGAGAGAGAGAGAAACAAGTCAGGGCTTTCTGCTCCTGCAAACAAACTCCAGATGCATACACCACTTTGTATGTCTAATTTTACATGGGTACCTAGGAAGTGAATCCAGGCCAACAGGTTTTCAAACAAGTTCCTTTAGCTGGTGAGCCATTTCCTCTGTCCCTCAATTTACACAAGAAAAGAAAACTACAGGCCTATTTTCCTGATGAACTTAGATGCAAAATCCTGAACAAAATCCTTGCAAACTGAATTCAACAACACATCAAATCCATTATCCAACTTGATCAAGTGGCTTCATTCCAGGAATGCAGGTGTGGTTCAACTTACACAAATCTGTCAATGTAATACACCACATAAACAAGGTTAAACTCAAAAATGACATGATCATTTCAATGGATGCAGAAAAGGCCTTTGACAATATACAATATCACTTCATGATCAAAATATTGGAGAGAATCAGCATCTTCAGTTAATATCTTAACACAGTAAAGGCTATATACAAAGCTGCTTAAGTCCAAATGATACTTAATGGAGAGAGACCTAAGGAATTCCCATTGAGCTCAGGAACAAGACATGGTGCCCACTCTCACCTCTGCTCTTCAATATAATACTGGAAGTCCTAGATCAAGAATTAAGACAGGAGGAAGAATAAAGAGGATACAATTTGGAGAGAAAGACGTTAAGCTAATGTTATTCACAGAAGACATAAATATATATGTAAGAGACCCAAGATCCTCCATTCCAAAACTCTTTTAAGTGATAAACTCCTTCAGCAAAGTAGCAGGACACAAAATCAATGCACAAAAAACCAGTAGCCTTTCTATATGCAAATGACAAAGATACAGAGAAAGAAATTATCCCATTTTCAATAGCAACAACAACAACAAAAATAAATAAAATACCTTGGGATAACATTAACCAAGGAAGTGAAAGATTTATACAATGGAAACAAAAACAAAAACAAAAAACACTCAAAAAGAAATTGAGGAGGACTTAAGAAAATGGAAAGACCTCCCATGCTCCTGGATAGGCAGAATTAACATGGTAAAAATGGCAATTGTTCTGAAGTCAATCTACAGATTTAATGCAATTCTCATCAAAATCCCAACATTGTTCTTCACAGAGATAGAAAAATTGATCTCAAAATTCATATGGAAAAGCAAAAGGCTTCGTATATCTAAGCATCCTCAGCTTACACCTCTGGAGGCATCACAATATCTGATCTAAAGCTATAGTACAAAGCCATACTAATAAAAATAAAACACAGGGTACTGGAATAAAACAGAAGTATGACGAATGGAATAGAATTGAGGACCCAGACTTTGGGTCAAGTGACTACAGCTACTTGATATTCAACAAAGGCCCTAAGAATATATTCTGGCATAAAGATAGCATCTTCAACAAATGGTGCTAGACAACCTGGATAACCATATGCAAGAAATTGAAATTTGATTCACACATCTTGCCATGCACAACAATCAAGTGCAAATGGATCAACGACCTTCATATAACACCAGCAACTTGACTACTACTGGAAGAAAAGTTAGGAGGAACATTCCATGATCTAGGAATGGGAAAAACTTTCTGAACAAATACCCAATAGCAAAAGATCTTAAACAGTCACTCAACCAATGGGATCTTATGAAGCTGAAAGGTTTCTTCATAGACAAACATACAGTAAGCAGAGCCAGCAGATTACTTACAGAATGGGAGAAAATATTTGCTGAATATCCAACAGACAGAGGCCTAATCTCTAGAAATCACAAAGAACTCAAAAACCTCAACAATAAAAAGTCAAACAACCCACTCATAAAATGGGGCAAGGAACTGGACAAGCAGTTTCTAGAGGAAGAAATTCAAATGGCAAACAGACACCTAAGGAAATGTTCATCATCCTAATCATCAGGGAAATGTAGATTAAAACTATCATGAGATTCCACCTTACTCCAGTAAGGACAGCAAACATCAAAAAATCAAATGAAAACAAATGCTGGCAAAGATGTGGAGAAATAGAAACCCTCATCCTCTTTTGGTGGGAATGTAAGATCATACAACCACTTTGGAAAACAATATGGAGGCTCCTAAAAAAAACTGGCTATTGAATTACTGTCAGACCTTGTTATTTCCTTACTGGGAAGATACCCTAGCAAGGCCTTTTTTTCTATGAGGTTCCACCACTGTATATGAGAGGGCAGCTGACACTTGCCTTGTCAACTAAGGTGGATGATGACAGTCATAGATTCATGGTTCTGAACACTAAAAGTTAATTTATAGAAAAGTCAATGCAGATGGTCAATTAACAATGGAAAGTCTTCACCATTATTAGCAATCAAGGGATTGCCAATTAAAATAAGATTATATTATGATTCACTTACCAAATAAAAAATATTGCAAAATAAAGGCTAAAACCCAAGGTTTTATTGTTCACAAGGGCATTTGTATTCACTACTGATGGACTGGGAGGAAATTAGTTAAATTTTCTGAAAGCAGCTTAGCAACTGTTGTAGTCAGGTTTGCATTGCTGGCAGAAAACAACCAACCAAGAGTAGCTTGTGGAAAAAAACAGGTTTATTTTGGCTTATAGACTCAAAGGGAAGCTCCATGATGGCAGGGGAAAATGATGGAAAGAGCAGAGGGTGGATATCACCTCTTGGCCAACATCAGGTGGACAATAGCAACAGGAGAGTGTGCCAAACACTGGCAAGAGGAAGCTGGCTATAACACCCATAAGCCTGCCCCCAACAATACACTAACTGCCTCCAGGAGGCTTTTATTCCCAAATTACCATTACCTGGGTTCTAGCATTCAGAACACATTACTTTATGGGGGACACCTGAATCAAACCACCATAGGAACATATACATGAAGTATAAAAATGTTCAGGACCTTTGAGTTGCTAACTCTTTCAGGAAGTTTTGCTAAGAAAATAAAGACATTCATGAAATAATGAATAAAATACTAAACCTTTGACACAATCTGATTTTTTAATAATAGTTGTTAGTTGATTTAATTGGAGCATAATCCTATGATGGATATTGTCTAGCTATTGCCTAGCTATTGATAAGTAGCTCCCAGTGATATCACTGTTTGATTGAAAATACCACTTAGTACCGATTAAGCTCTTTTGGGTGTACGAGATTGACCTCCATGATTTATTGAGACCCCTGCTGCCCTCACAATGACTGGGAACTTTGTGATGGATAAATGGCCATGATCTGCTCTCTGTTTTTCCCCCTTTCAGAATCACTTGCCAACAAGAATTTCTGTTCTCTTCTTCTCCCCAAAGACAAACTTCCTAGAACTGTGCTTGCTCCACTCTGTTCAGTCCAGTCTAGGGTTCTCAGTCAGTCTCCTTCTGCGATATAGTTGAGAATACTATTTTGCTATCAGACTATATCACATAACTGTTTCCCCATCTCCCTATACTGTTTTATGCCTTTTGTAATAAAATTGACATGAAATAAATGTTATATTTGAAAGGACTCTCAAGACACTCCAACATTTGAAACTGCCCATAAATAAAAGCCACATAACAAATTACTTCAAAAGGTATTCACAGGCATGTATTTATGATCTCAGTGTTTCTGAAGGTCAGGAACCTAGACAAAGCTTTGGTGCCTCTAATGAAGTTGGGAGAGGGCTGTTGTGCCATTGGAAGGCTGGATAAATGCATCCAATTCCAAGCTCAATCATGCTTTGGGAAGAAGGCAATTTCTTGCCAGTTGTTGGCTCAAGACATTCTTTCACTCCCTGCCCTGTGGGCCTTTTCACTGTGATGGTGTGGTAGTTCGACTGTATATTCCCCCATAAACTCAGGTGTTGTTTTTTTTTTTAATTTTTATTAACATTTTCCATGATTAAAAAATATATCCCATGGTAATTAAACTCAGGTGTTTTATTAAAGCTTGTAACTTGGGTCTCACTGGAGGAGGTGTCTCTGGGGACAGATCCTGATGTGTCCAGCCCATAGGTGTCCCTTCTGCCTTTTTTTTTCTTCTTCCTTTCTTTCTTTCTTTCTTTCTTTCTTTCTTTCTTTCTTTCTTTCTTTCTTTCTTTCTTTCTTTCTTTTTTGTTTGGTGTGTGCTGGTGCTGGTGTTTTTCTTGTTTGTTTTTCTTCCTGCAGTGTTTCTCTCTGCTTGGATGTATGGAAGCAGCTTCTTCCACCATTGATGGAACCTCCCCCTATATTCTGCAAACTTGACAAAAACACTCATTCCTCCAATAAACTGTGTCAGGTTTTGTTGTTCATCTTAGCTCTACGACAGGGTGCATTGTCTATAGGTAACATAAAATACAAAAACATCAGCCATATTTTATTTATTAAAAAATTAATTGGCATGTAAAGTGGTACATATTTATGAGTCACCATGTTATGCATCCGTGCAAGACTCATCACATTATGTTCAGATCAGGATAGGGGTACCTAACTCCTCAACAGTTATTTTTAGAGTGTCAATTATAAATAGTGTCTATAATAAAACACTCCTTCCTTTTAGAATACAGTATGCTGTCTCATTTCGTGCTGACAGAGTCTATTGAAAGTCCATTCTTATGTCCTTCCTTTTCTTTCTAGGGAGCAAAGGTGATTTTTAAAAGGTTTGATAAATTTAATGTGGGTGCTTAAACTATGAGAGTCATGAGATTCAAGCCTCACCCTCACACACTTTTCATTACTCAGACTACTTATCAGTTCATTTTTGGCCTGTTTATTTGTGTATGTGAATGCCTGTTCATTTATGTGAGTGTGAACATGCCCATGACAGCTTTGGATGACAACCCTCAAATTCTATCTAGTTTGAGGCAAGGTGCTTTGCTATTCACCAAAATGAACACCAGACTACCTTGACCTTGAGCTGGGAAGTGTTTCTGTCTCCATCTCCCTTCTCACCCTAGGTTTTCTGAAATTGATTATACTATTGAGTTCTATTGTAGGTTCAGGGGATCTACACTCAGGTACTCATGCTTGAATAGCAAATGTTTTTTTCCATTGAACCATCCCCAAACCTAGATTTTAAGGAGATTTTATATTAATTTATTACTTTTAGTCCAAGAATCACTAGGAAAGGTTGTGAGGATATATGTCATTCAATTCATATGATTTACTTATGGCAATGTAATGTCAATCTTGCTATGTATAAAGTTCAAAGACTCAGTCCCTAACTGTCATGCATGTATGTATTTTTTTTCTTTTCACAATTTTTAACTTACTGGCCTCAGCTACTAAGAATTTTCCTTCTCATGCAGAAGCCCAATCATCTGTAGCTAGGATCCACATATGAGAGAGAACATGTGGTGCTTGGCTTTCTGGGCCTGGGTTACCTCACTTAGTATAATCCTTTCCACATCCATCCATATTTCTGCAAATTTATAACTTCATTTATCTTTACCGCTGAGTAGAACTCCATTGTATAAATGTGCCACATCTTCATTATCCATTCATCAGTTGAGGGACATCAAGGCTGGATCAATTTCCCAGCTATTATAAATTGAGCAGCAATAAACATGGCTGAACATGTACTTCTAAGGAAATGAGATGACTCCTTTGGATATATGTCTAGGAGTGCTATAGCTGGGTCATATGGTAGATCAATCTTTAGCTGTTTTAGGAACCTCCACAGTGTTTTTCACAATGGCTGGACCAGATTGCATTCTTACCATCAGTGTAGAAGGGTTCTTCTTTTTCCACATCCCCACCAACATTTATGATCATTTGTTTTCATGATGGTGGCCAATCTGACAGGAGTGAGATGGAATCTCAATGCAGTTTTAATCTGCATTTCCCTGATGCCTAGTGATGTAGAACGTTTTTTTAGATGCTTATATGCCATTCATATTTCTTCCTTTGAGAATGCTCTAAGCAGCTGCATAGCCCATTTTTTGATTGGCTTGTTGGATTCCTTATTAGATAACTTTTTGAGTTCTTTGTATATCCTAGATATTAATCCTCTATCAGATACATAGCTGGTGAAGATTTTTTCCCATTCTGAAGGTTGCCTCTTTGCTTTTTTTACCGTGTCCTTTGCAGTACAAAATCTATGTAATTTCATGAGGTCCCAGTGATTAATCTCTGGTTTTATTGCCTGAGCAATTGGGTTGTATCCAGAAAGTCTTTGCCAAGACCAATATGTTGAAGGGTTTCCCCTACTTTTTACTCTAGCAGTTTCAGAGATTCAGGTCTGATATTAAGGACTTTAATCCATTTGGACTTAATTCTTGTGCATGGAGAGATAGAAGAATCTATTTTCATCCTTCTACAGATACATATCCAGTTTTTCCAACACCATTTGCTGAAGAGGCTGTCTTTTCTCCAATGAGTATTTTTGATACTTATCTAGAATATCAGGTGGCTATAGCTATCTGTACTTACATATGGGTCTTCTATTCTGTTCCACTGATCTACATGTCTGTTGTTGTGCCAGTACCATGCTGGTTTTTTTTACTAAGGCTATGTAGTATAGGTTAAAATCAGGTATGGTGATACCACCAGACTTATTTTTGTTGCTCAGTATTATTTTAGACATTCGAGGTTTTTTTAAGATTCCAAATTAATTTTTGGATTGTTTTTTCTATTTCCATGAAGAATGCCTTAGGAATTTTGACAGGGATTGCTTTAAATGTGTAGATTGCTTTTGGTAAGATTGCCATTTTCACAAAATTGATTCTTCCAATCCAAGAACAAGGGATGCTTCTCCAACTTCTAGTGTCTTCTTCAATTTCTAGCTTTAATGTTTCAAAGTTCTCATTGTAGAGATTCTTTACTTCCTTGGTTAGGTTTATTCCAAGGTATTCTATTTATTTATTTATTTTTTGATGCAATTGTGAATGGGAGTGATTCTCTGATTTCTTCCTCTGTGTGTTTGTTGTTAGCATATATGAAGGCTACTGATTTCTGTATATTTATTTTGTATCCTGCTACATGGCTGTAGGTTTTGATCAGCTCTAACAGTTTGCTAGTAGAGTCTTTAGGATCCTTTATGTATAGAATCATGTCATCTGCAAATAATGATAACTTAATCTCTTCCTTTCCAATTTGTATGCCATTTATGTGTGTCTCTTGCTTTATTGCTATGGCTAAGACTTCCAGAACTATATTAAATAAAAGTAGTGACAGTGGAGACTCTTGTCTTGTTCCTGATTTTAGCAGAAAAGCTTCCAGTTTTTCCCCAGTTAGTAATATGTTGCTGTAGGCTTGTCATAAATAGCCTTTATTATATTGAGATATGTTCCTTCTATTCCCAGTGTCTGTAGGACTTTTATCATGAAGGGATGTTGGATTTTGTCAAGTGCTTTCTCTGCGTTTAATGAGATATCGCGTGATTTTTGTGCTTCAACCCATTTATATAATGTATTACATTTATAGATTTGCGTATATTGAACCATCCCTGCATCTCTGGGATAAAGACTACTTGGTCAGGGTGAATGATCTTTTTGATATATTCTTGTATTCTTTTGCCAATATTTTGTTGAGAATTTTTGCATCTATGTTCATGAGGGAGATTGGTCTGTAATTTTCTTTTTTTGTTCTATCTTTGCCTGGTTTTGGTATCAGGGTAATGCTGGCTTCATAGAAGCTGTTTGGTAGAATTCCTTCTTTTCTATTTCCTGGAAAAGCTTAAGAAGGTGTTAGCTCTTTCTTGAAGGCCTGGTAAAATTCAGCAGTGAATCCATCTGGGCCTGGGCTTTTTTTAGTTGGGAGATTATTGGTAACTGTTCAGATCTCCATGCTTGTTATAGGTCTATTTAAGTGATTAATTTCATCTTGATTTAATTTAGGTAGATCATAGAAATCAAGGAACTCATCCATTTCTTTCAAATATTCATACTTTGTGGAGTATATGCTTTATGTCCATATGATTTTTTGAATTTGTCTGGGATGTGTTGTGATGTTACCTTTTTCATCCCTGATTTTATTTTATTTTATTTTTATTTGTTTGTTTTTCAAGGTAGGGTCTCACTCTGGCTCAGGCTGACCTGGAATTCACTATGTAGTCTCAGGGTGGCCTCGAACTCTCGGCGATCCTCCTACCTCTGCCTCCCGAGTGCTGGGATTAAAGGCGTGCGCCACCACGCCCGGCTCATCTCTGATTTTATTAATTTGTGTCTCTTCTCTCTTTCTTTTGATCAGATTTGCTAAGTGTTTATCAATCTTGTTTATCCTTTCAAAGAACTAACTCTTTGTTTCTTCAGTTCTTTGGGTTGTTTTTTTTTTTTGTTACTATTTCATTAATATCTGCCATAATCTTTATTATTTCTTCTCTTCTACTGATTTTTCGTTTGCCTTGTTCTTTGTTTTCCAAGGCTTTAAGGTTAAGCATTAGGTCGTTTACTTGTGACCTCTCTAATTTCTTTTTTTTTTTTTTAAATTTTTTTGTTCATTATTTATTTATTTATTTGACAGTGACAGAGAGAGAAAGAGACAGAGAGAGAGAGAAGTTGAGAACGGGCGCGCCAGGGCTTCTAGCCTCTGCAGACGAATTCCAGATGCGTGCGCCCCCTTGTGCATCTGGCTAACGTGGGTCCTGGGGAACCGAGCCTGGAACCAGGGTCCTTAGGCTTCACAGGCAAGCACTTAACCGCTAAGCCATCTCTCCAGCCCTCTAATTTCTTAATATAGACACTTAAGGTTATAAATTTACCTGTTAGAACAGCCTTCAATGTGTCTCAGAGATTTTGGTATGTTGTGTTCTCATTATCATTTGACAATATAATTTTTTTGATTTCCTTCTTGATTTCTTCATTGACCCCATTCATCATTTAGTAGTGTATTGTTTAGTTTCCATGATTTTGTGTATGCTCTATAGCCTTTCTTGCTACTGATTTGTAGTTTAATTCCATTGTGGTCAGATAGAATGCAAGGAATTATTTCAATTTTCCTGAATTTGTTAAGATTTGCTTTGTGTCCTATTATATGGTCTATTTTAGAGAATGTTCCATGTGCTGCTGAAAAGAATGTATACTCTGCAGCATTTGGATGAAATGTCCTGTAAATATCTGTTAGGTCCATTCCTTCTATGACCTCATTTAGTCCAGATGCCTCTCTGTTTATTTTTTCCCAGGATGACCTGTCAATTGATGAGAGTGGGGTGTTAAAGTCACCCACTACCACTGTATTTGGTGTTATCTGTGACCTTAGTTCTAATAGTGTTTGTTTGATGAATTTGGGAGCCCCCATGTTAGGTGCATGTATGTTGAGGATTGTAATGTCTTCCTGGTGGAGTGTGCCCTTAATCAATATAAAGTGACCTTCATTATCTTACTTGACTAACATGGATTGAAGTCTGCCTTGTCGATATTAGGATAGCAACCCCTGCTTGTTTTCTAGGCCTATTTGTTTGAAACACAGTTTTCCAACCTTTCACCCTAAGATAATGTCTATCCATTGTGGAAAGGTGAGTTTCTTGGAGAGAACAAATTGTAGGATCCTACTTTTTAACCAAGTCTGCAAACCTATGTCTTTTGGTTGGGGCATTGAGGCTGTTGATATTAAGAGATATTATTGAAAGGTGTGTATTTATGTTTGCCATTTTATTTTATTATTATTAATTTTTTTGTGGTTCCAGTTCTACCTTTGCTCTCTTGTGTTAACTAGTATTTGAGTATTGCTTGTTTTTTCCAGGTTCCTTATATGTGTGCTTTTCCTTATCTTCAGCATGGAGGATTCTTTCAAGTATTTTCTGTAGAGCTGGTTTTGTCTCCAAGTACTCCTTTTACCTGCTTTTGTCATGGAATGTCCTTATTTCTCTTTCTATTTGAATGGAAAACTTTGCAGGATAAAGTAACCTTGGTTGACAAATGTTATCTTTCAGAACTTGGAATATATCACTCAAAGCCCTTCTGCCTTTTAAAATTTGTGTTGAATAATCTGCTGTGATCCTGATGGACTTGTCTTTGTAAGTAACTTGATTTTCTCTCTAACTGCTTTCAATATTTTTTCTTTGGTTTGTGTGTTTTGTAGATTGAATATAATATGGCGAGGAGAGGTTCTTTCCAGGTTTTGTCTGGCTGAGTTTATAAAGGCTTCCTGTATCTGCATTGACACCTCTTTCCCAACTTGGGGTAAATTTGCTTCTCTGATTTTGTTGACAATGTCTACTATGCCTTTGCAGTGGAATTCTTCTCCTTCTACTATACCCCGAATTCTTATATTTGATCTTTTCATAGTGTCCCAAATAACTTGAAATTCCCACTCATACTTTTCTAAAGTTTGTGTTTTTCTTTGTTGGACTGTATTAGATCTGCCACCTGGTCTTCTAGCTTAGATATTCTGTCCTCTCCTTCATCCATTCTACTGGTGAGATTTTCTACAGAGTTTTTTATTTCATTAACTGTGTTCTTCATTGCTAGTAATTCTGACTGGTTTTCTTTATTATTTCTATTTCCTTATTTATATCTTGTATTGCCTTCTTTATTTCATTAAATTTTGTCCTGCATATTCTTTGATTTCCTCTTTGATTAATTTGAGTTCCTCTTTTATTTATTCTTTGATTCCTTTAATTTGTTCTTTGACTTCTTTGAACATATTTGCAATCATTCTTTTGAAATCTTTCTCTGGCATTTCCTCTATCTCATTCTCACTGGAGGTCGTTTCTGGTGCATTAATACTTTTATGTGGATTTACATTTTCTTGCTTTTTAGTGTTTCTTGTGTTATAATGTATATATTTTTGCATCTTGGATTAAGTTAATGCTTGGATTTTCTATCTAGCTGAGTATTCTTAGCTATATTAATTGATTTGATGTTATATATCTTCAGGGTAGGAGCTAAAGGTGTTCGTTGTGGCTCTTAAGACTCTCAGTGTATCTACAAAGGTGTTCCTAGGGTTTGAGTTTCCCTTCTATGGGAGTATTCAAGTAGGCTGAGTGGAATAAAATACAGGTAGATTCTAAAATTTAAACACTGTACACAGTCAATCAAAAACAGCACCGAGTATTTATATAAGAGTAGGTATTATAACAACCAGATCCTCTATTAACAAAGACATTAAGATTTCTGGTCTGTTGAGGTATCCAAGTCAGCTGGTGACCAAGTGATACCCTTCCCTGCTTCAATCCCAGTTACCTTGGATGATTTTGGTGTCAGTCAAGTTGCTGACTGGGTCGTTGGGCTGCTGATCTGATTTCTGGAGCTGGGCACTGGCTTTTCCTTCAGGGCAAACTGAGCCTGGCAAATGTGGCTCTGCAGAATGGCGCCCCCGCTGCTGGAACTGCTACTGCTGCTGCTAAAGCTGCCGCCGCTGCTGCTATTGCTGCCACTGCTGGAGCCACTGTTGCTGCCGCTGAGGAAGACTCCCAATCTACTTCTTGAGACGTAGGGAACATGTGGGTGACAGATTCACTACAGAAAAGCAGTGCCAGCCCAAGGAAAAAAAGGAAGGTGACAGAGCCTATACAGTATTCATATCCATGTCTGTGTTTGAGAAAGCTCAACTCTGTAGCAGAAGCTGGCTTTCCACAGTAGGAACTATTCAAGGTTTTCTGGCTTAATTTCCACCCTGTCCTTATCCATATTCCTTTCCCTGCTCATTCAACTTCTTAACTGTCAGTCAAGAACATTCTGCATCGTTAACCTGGTTTGGTTATTACTCATCCTGTCACCTTGTTGTGCCTAAGTAAAATGCATCTTCCTCCATTCATAGTCTCTGACCACCTGGCAAAGCCAATTCTGACCCCCTGTTGCAGAAACATCTTCCCTCTTCTTTCTAGTTTAGTTAGTTGCTTTTATTTTTGATAATTGAAACATCATTTGTATTACATTCTTATTCATCTATGACTCGACCACTGCTGCCTTCAGGATGAAGATTGCTTTTGCTACATGTACATGATTCAGCATGTATCTTTTCCCTGATGCTACCCTCTCATGTTGGCAGTAAGCTTAACATGAGAAATTGGAATTTTGGGACAGAGCTTACAAAAATGATCAGGTGGCCAGTACATGTGAATATTTCTCATTCCGTAGTATAAAGAAAAATAATGTTAACTGATTATGAAACATCAGTGAGTCAAAACTAAACCTTGTAGTCCTTCCAGCCTAGCCTTACATTTTTTTTTTCACAACTAAGCCTGGGAATGGCATGTGGGATGAATCTTATATGGTTATCTTCAGCTGGGCACTTCTCTTCCTAATAGTTGGCTCTTGTAATGAGAATGCCCTTCCTTTGTCTGTTTCACTGACATGGTTCCAAACTAATTTGCTTCATTTCACTAATGTGCATATGCAAAGCCCTAGATATAATCATTAATATGAAAAAGAGAGTGACAAAGAGAATGAATGAATGAAAGAAGAATGAATTCTGAATTTTGTGTAACTTGGTTTCCCTTAAATATTGCTATGGCTCTTTGTACAGCACTGTATATGTCTACTTTAAATAACTCTCATATACAGCATCGTTGTGTTTCATATGTGTCATGTTATAGTTTTTTAAGTCTATCTTGCCAATAACTGGGTAAAATAAATATAAAAGAGTCACCATTGGATTTTGTTCATTTTTTATGTGTGTGTGTGAAATATAGTATGCATGTGTATGTGTGTTGTATGTTTATGTGCACCTATTTGTGTGGGCATGTGGATGTGTGTGTGTAGAGGCCAAAGGCTTGAAATTCATGTCTTCCTCAATCACGCACTGCCATATTTTTTGAGACCAGGTCTCTCACTGAACCCACAGCGCCCTGACTGAGCTTGACTATCTTGCTAGCAAATCCCAAGGATTCTTCCTACTTCCACCTCCCAACACTGGTATTGCAAGGATGCATGCTTTGCAGGATTTCTGGGGCTCTGAACCTATGTCCTCTTGCTTGTGTGACAAGTCCCTTTACTAACTGAGCTATCTCCTGGCACATTTTTCTTTTTTATAGTGTACTGATATTAATTTTTCATTTTCATTCAAAATACTGGTATATACTATATATGTATATGTTATATATGTTTCTTTTATACCTTCTAATCTTGTTGTTCCAACATTTTATTTTAGATTTCTTTAAAGTTATAATGCATTCCTCCCATTAAATCATTTATTTCTGATAGCTGAATTGAGTTATATGGCAAAGTCTTTTGTTTTCTATTGATCTTCATATCTTAGGTATCTTGATTGTCCTGCCTTTTGACATTTTAGTTGCTTGTGTGTGTGTCTTTGTGTGTCTGTGAGTATATATGATTGCAAGTGCACATGTGACATCCCATACATGTAGAGGTCCTCAGAAAACCTCAGGTGTCAGTCTTCACCTTCTACCTTGTTTGGGGCAGGGTATCACATTGTTTACTGCTGCCTTTGCCAAGCCAGCTGGGTTGCAAGCTTCTGGGTAATTCTTCACTCTCTACCTCCCATCTCACCATAGATGTGCTGGTATAACAGACACTTATGCTATTGCATCTGGCATTATGTGGGTTCTGGGGATCCCCACTTAAAGCCTCATGCTTGCATGGCCAGCAGTTTTTCCCCCTGAGCCATCTTCCTAGGCCTTGGGTCACCTTTTCAGTTACTCTCTTCCCTAGATTAGCTCTTTTCTGCAGTGCTGATACTCTTCCATGAAGAGCTGTAAAACTTACTACTTGCTGAGTAGAAGCTACATTGCTACATTTGCTGAATGTCATAAGAATGAGACAAATTTTATTCAGGAAAAGAGAAACCACTCTGTGCATTTCTTTGCAGGAAGAAATTGAGGAGACAACCAGCAGCTTACAAACCTATCACCAATACTGGTGCTGTTTTGGAGTCTGGGAAGTTTGTTTCTAGAGTTTGGGAAATCTGTGAGGGCAAGAACCAGAGCAGTGAGTGACACACAGAGGATGGCAGAAGTTTGTCTTTGCTGCCTGTCCCAGGTTTCCCTACTAATGCAGGAGTAAAAATGGATTATTTTGTGTATGCCTTCTGCCACGTGCCTCCCTTGTGTTTAGTCTGGGAAATGCTATTTTCAGGCTTCCAGCTTTTGAGTTTAAATGACAAAAGTGTTGCTGAGATATTAATGTTCCACACAACTGCTGACTAATCCCCCTTAGGACAGAAGTGAATGACTTGTGAATTTCACTCACTTTTCTCTCTCTCTCTCTCTCTCTCTCTCTTTCTTATTCTTTGCTTGTAGGCTCCTCCCTAACTGAAAATACGGTGAGGAAGAATATTCAGGACAACACATGTTGCTCACCAGTTACTCCCTTTACAGTAAGTGAACAAGGAGTTAGCTGTCAGATGCAAAAGCCTTTAATAGCAGGACACAGGGAGGTTTATTTTGGAATCTTAATATAACGGTAGAAGCATCAACTTTCAGCATTCTTTCAATTTGTTAAGAGAAGGATTTGTAGGATCTGACACTGGGGTGATAGGAGCTTTTGTTTGCTTTCCATTTTTAGATTAGGATCAAGAGATATAGGAGCTGATCAATTAATGTCTTTCTTCAGCTCCATGTCTCAGAAAAAAATCTCCTGACCAAATGTAGAGCCCCATCAGGATCTCACATGTGGACAGACTCCTGCGTCCTTCCTTTCACTACAGGGCCACAGGATGGTAGGCTGGGGAGAGCCCCTGCCCTGGCTAACTTTGGCAAGTCTGCTGAAATCACTTTTCATTAGTACTGACCCATCATCTGCAGCCTTGTCTCTGTGTGTTTTGATTTGCTCCTCATTGTGCTTTGAGGCTCTTATCTCTTTGAAGCTTTAGTGCAAACAGGGGCAAATACACATGTCTAATCTGACTCCTGGAAAGGTTCACTTGCTGTCTAGCTCACATGTGAGCTGCTAATAGAAGCCTGTATCTGATATTTGTGAGTTGCCTTTGTGTAACACTACAGAACATGCACAAAATACTGTATCTCGATCAAGTATGATTTTGTTGTGAACTGAGATGGTTAATTCTGACTCAGTTTCTTTCCAGCCCTGGGGGACTATTTTCCTTCTCTTCTTCTCCCATGTATTTTAATAGTCTATCAAGATCAGTTTGTTCTCATTTCCTTCATTAAGGTGAATCCAGCTAGTTGGGGTCTTTCTCCCAGCTCTTACCTGTGATTGAAAAATTGTTATATACTAGAGACACCTGTCTATTCTTTTTTTTTTTTAAAAAAAAACTCTGCAATTATTAGTTTATTAGTATCATCCAGGACTCAGATGTTCAGTATTCCTCTTATTCATCATCATCATCTTCATCCTCATCTTCTTCCTCTTTCTCCCCTTCCTTCTTTTTCTTGCTCTTTTCAGTCTTGACAACTCTTTTTTTTTTTTTTTTTTTTTTTTTTTTTTTTTTTTTTTTTTTTTTTGCTGCATCAGGTTTTCCTTTAGCTCTGTGGGCAGCAATATCCTTTTCATACTTTTCCTTCAGCTTGGCAGCTTTCTTTTTGTAAGGCTGCTTGTCATCCGCAGCAGTATTGTTCCACATCTCTTCCAGTGTCTTTGCAACATCACCAATGGATAGGCCCGGGTGTTCTCCTTTGATTTTGGGGCGATATTCAGAACAGAACAAGAAGAAGGCCGAAGGAGGCCTCTTGGATGCATTGGGATCCTTGAACTTCTTTTTTGTTTCCCCTTTAGGAGGGATATAGGTTTTCATTTCTCTCTCATAACGAGCCTTGTCCGCCTTGGCCATGTCTTCAAACTTTCCTTTTTCTTTAGCAGACATGGTCTTCCACCTCTCTGAGCACTTCTTAGAGAACTCTGAGAAGTTGACAGAAGCATCTGGATGCTTCTTCTTGTGTTTCTCCCGGCAGGTTTGCACAAAGAATGCATACGATGACATTTTGCCTCTTGGCTTCTTACGGTCTCCTTTGCCCATCTTTAGTTGACTTTTTTCCTCAGCGAGGCACCGAGAGTCGCCCAGTTGCCTGTCCAGCTCTCACTTGCCCGGGCGCTGTCTCTATGGAGCTCAACGTACTGCAATGGCTGTGGAGAGCGAGAGCCAGACGCAGCCTCCTCACTCTCTTCTCTCTGTCGACACCTGTCTATTCTTGATGGCTGGCACTACATATACTTTTAGTTACATAATTATTCATGTGTTCAAATTAATTAATTCTCTGTTAGAGTTGTATTTTAAAATAAGTCAAAACAGCATGGTACTAAGAGAGTAACATATATAGTTAATTATTAATTACATAATTTTTTATACTACAGTATACTATGCCCTTCTCTATCTCTCTCATCCCCACATATTTTCTTTTGGCTTATTTTTTCTTTTTTCTTTTTTTTTTTTTTTTTTTGAACCTTCTGGAGGATATCAGAACAGGAAGAAACTGAAAACAAAATTTCCAAATAGAAATGGAGAGCTGATAGTCATGTTGCACCTTTTTTGTTCAGGACCATTATGAGGAATGTGTCCATCTTCATTATCACAATGGGTTCTTCCAGGGTATTTTTTGGTATTCGAGGGCTGAATGAACATTCTTGTGACTTTTAGGCCATTCTCTAGCCCATCCTCATAAACAAACAATGTTTTCCACAACTAAACATTGTCTGTGTATGTTTGCCCATGTTTGCAAGAAAAAAATTGCCAAGGAGTGTTCTGTGAAAGTCTTCATTTTTATGCCTGGGAAGAGATGTGACTCCCTTCCAGATAGAACAGGCCTCTTTTGCCTGGCACCCTGGAATGTTGGTTACTTTGGGTTTTGACAAACTCTGCATTATTAAAGTCAAATTCTTTTCAAGGAGCATGTAACTTTTGAATACTATTTGCTGGAGAAAGCAAGAAAAATAAAATCTATCTTTCTGTGCCAACTGTGGCACCATGGCATCTTTGAAACAATTTCATTTGGTCACCAGAAGCCAGTAATGCCAGCCTTTGAGGAGGTTGTTCACTGACCCTGAACAATGTCTGTGGCATAGTATTTAGAGAGTTAGTGAGAACCCAGGGACTCTAGCATGCTAACACTAAGCTATATGCCTCCAGATCTTGCTATAGTCTTTAAATTTTGTGCGTGGCATGCACAAGTGGGGTCACAATAGAATGCTTATTAAAGAATCCATTTTTCTAATATTTAATACTATATCCAACAGAAATTTCTGCAGTGATTAAATCCTCTATATTTACAATAGAAATGCTAACCATTTCCCCCATGTGGTTACTAAACACTAGAAATGTGTCTATTGTGATTGAACTACTGAGTTTTCATTTTTATTTAATTTTAATAGGTACATATAATTAATGATAAAATAAGAGCCATTATATATGGAGGAATGAACAAAACTTTTTAAATGAAAAATTCTCTCAAAGATTATCAGTAACTAAAAAGTAAGATAATATAAAATAAATTTATTGTAATTCCTTTTAATATAACCATGATTCATGAGTAATAATCTATTCAAAAGGCAGCAGGAAATACATGTGAAAGGAGTATTTTTGACAAAAACTCTGTGGTATGTTCTAGCACTCACAAAAGTACAAATATTACTGGCAGATGACTAGGTAATTTCTAATAGACCAGTAAAGGTAGTAACTGTGACATTTATACCCTACTGATTATATAGCTATGACTTTTAATCTAAAATATTAATAAAGTAAATCAAATTTTATCACTCATATGTATTACCAATTAATTTTGTTTGACTTAAAAATTAAAGTGAGATCAGAGAAGGTAGTTCAGTTGGCAGAGTGCTTGCCGAGCATATATGAAGCCCTAGACTTCATCCCCAGCATCACATGAACTGGATGTAGTGACACCTATAATCCCAACACTGAGGAAATAAAGGCAGGAGGATTATAAATTAAAGACTGTCTTTTGTGCCTACCTAGTTCTAGGCCAGCCTAGGCTACATACATGAGACCCTGTCTCAATCTAACATAAAATCAAAAATGCCTTTTAATCATGTCGTTTTTCCTAGCTTTACTATGATGCTGTGCTGTGCTTGTCATGGGTTATAGTGGTAAGAAGTTTTTCTCACCTTTCACTTTTGGTGATGAGCACTCTATTTCTAATATTTACATTTTGAACAAACTCTAATTTACAGAAAAGCAGATTTCAGTCACTGAAATGTGTGTATATCAAGATCTTTCCTATATATCTAATAGTGTGACCCAAGTCCAAACATTTGTATAGGTCTTTATGTGTCCAGAAGTGCATGCATGTGAGAAGTGTATTGAGGACAGAAAGTAAAATGTTTCATTTCATAGAGTAATAAGGTAATGATGCAAGTCTTAATGTAGTTGAAAATATTACTCTAAAATGAAAAAAAATATGAGACAGGATGATAGTTTGTGTTCCAAAAAGTAATTATGGGGCCAAACAGAGCCTGTCTCCCTCTGAAGGCTTCCCTGGCTCGTGATGCCTGCAGTCAGTTTCTGGCTTGTGGATGGACTGCTCCAACTTCTGCTTCCTTTGTCCTGTGGTCACGTCCCATGCATTTACAGGTGTGTCTACGTTTCCCTACTCTGCTAATGATACTAATCCTACTAGAACAGGGCCAATCTAATTCTGTAGGCTCTCATCTTCACTTGATTACTTCTGAAAAGATACTATTTTCAAATTAAGTTACATTCACAAGAGCAGAGGTGGGATTCAGACTTAAACATTTATCTTTTATGGATAAGGAGACACGGTTCAACCACAATAGCTTTTGAATTCACAGACTGCTCTTTTTATTTTATTTATTTTGAGAGAAAAAGAGAGAAAGAGAGAATTAGTAGGAGCCAGGGCCTTTTGTTGCTGCAAATGAACTCCCTATGCATATGGCATTTTGTGCGCCTGGCTTTGTGTGGGTATATGGGTACTGGGTAATTGAACCAGGGCCATCAGGCCTTGTAAGCCTTAAACTTCTGAGCCATCTCCACAGTCCTGTATACTTCTTTTGAAAGAGTCATAAGTCTTAGAGAAAGTAATGAGGTAATTCTGAGATCTAGTCATAGAAGAAAGAAAAATGAAAATAAAAGCCCATATAAATATCATCTCTATATTTTGAATACAAAAGTGTGCACACATATATAAGAAAAAACAATATTTATTGAAAATAATGAAAATAGTAATCAAAACAAACACAAAGCCCTATTGCTATAGGTTGAATACAGAATATCCTTTACAGCTCATATGTTGAAAGCTTGGTTCTTTTTTTTTTTTTTTCTGGTTTTTCAAGGTAGGGGTTCAGTCTAGGCTCAGGCTCTCCTGGAATTCACTATGTAGTCTCAGGGTGGCCTCGAACTCACGACGATCCTCCAACCTCTGCCTCCCGAGTGCTGGGATTAAAGGCTTGCGCCACCACGCCTGGCGAATGCTTGGTTCTTAACAGAACAGGTTCTGCTATTTTGAGAGGCTCTGGAAGGTTACTGGAACTCAGTTACAGTAACTCAGAAAGTTACTGCAAGGGAGGGGGAGTCACTGCTCTATCAGTTCAATGACGTGGTAAGAATATGGAAAGAAAGTCTATGAGACCTAAAGATTCAAATATTTTTTTTAATTTATTTTTTTTTTTATTGACAACTTCTCTAATTGTAAACAATATCCCATAGTAATTCCCTCCCTCCCAAAACTTTCCCCTTGGAAACTCCACTCTCTATCATATCCCCTCCCACTCTCAATCAGTCTCTCTTTTATTTTGATGTCATGATCTTTTCTCCCTATTATGATGGTCTTGTGTAGGTAGTGTCAGGCATTGTAAAGTCATGAATATCCAGGCCATTTTGTGTCTGGAGGAGCACGTTGTAAGGAGTCCCACCCTTCCTTTTGCTCTTACATTCTTTCTGCCACCTGTCCACAATGAACGCTGAGCCTTGGAAGGTGTGATAGAGATATTTCAGTGCTGAGTACTCCTCTGTCATTTCCTCTCAGTATCATGGTGCCTCCTGAGCCTTCCCAATATCACTGCCATCTGAAAAAAGAAACTTCTCTTACCAAAAGCGAGAGTAACATTAATGTATGGGTATGAACATTAAGAGAAGTGCTTCCTGTGCAATTTGGTGAGCATATTATATACACTTAACCAGATAACAGCAGACATCACACCCCTAGGGCTTATGACTACCCCTGTTGTATGTTTTCAGTATTAGGGATATATTCTTTCCCATGGAGTGGGCCTCCAATCAAATTAAAGGGCAGTTAGTTTTCCCCATAACAGATGTACCACTATTGCACCCATTGGCTCATTTTGCCTGGCTGGCCAAATATAAGGCTTGCAGTGTCCATTGTTGAGTATGTCCACTGGTGAATTCTGTCTCCAACTGAACTGAAGGTAGCATGGTTTTTTCCAGCTTTCTGTTAGCTGGTCTACATGGAGGAAGCATTCAGCTCAGCTCCACCAGGATTTTTCAATGACCTTGCCCAAGTATGTGGAGTCTTTAGCAATAGGGTCTTACCATCTATTTCTGGTGGGAAACCAAAGGCCTCGGCCTTGGCCTGTAATGTTTTGGGGGCATCAGTGACCTCCCCAGTCAACAACTCACTGGAAGGTATCCCATCCCTGCCACTGAAAATTGTCTAGTAACAATCTATGGCTCCTGAGTGTTCCAGTGTCCAAAAAGGAAGGCTTCCGTATGACTTATTCATATCCTCTTAGATTTTGACTAGCCCTCCCTCCAGCTTTCCTTTACTCAATGTCTTCCCTTAACTCACTTAGGCCTTTTCACCCCCATTAATCTGTTTTTCTACTTACATATATATAATACTATCCTATTAAGTCTCCGTCTCCCTCCCTTTTTATTCCTTTAAAATTTTTTAGAAGTCAGTTATTTTAAAAGGAAATATTTTAAGAAAAAATGACATTGTAACTTCGAAAATGATCTCATATCTAACTCACTACAAATTGAGAATTAGTTTTGAAATCTCAGCCCAGCCTATGTGGTGGCAAAAATATTCCTGTAGTAATCTACCATTCATATAAAATCTTAAGCAAAGGTTTCTTTTACTACCTTCTACAAACACACATGTAAACTCACAGACATGTGAAGAGTAGCTCTGTAGGGCTTGAAGCTGAAGAGGTGAGCCCTGACTATGCCCACACTCTCTGTACACAATCCATGTCTGTTTGGCATGGATTTGCATCACATCTATAAATGCAAATGGAAGTTTTATTCATTCAGCCCTTTATTTTGCATATTTTAGTTCACATTGGGCATGGACCTCAGCTGTTTCTCAGGCCAGCATTTTCAAGTCATATCCATTAATTCAAGTATCCCTTTAACCCACTGGCTACCTATTTGCCCAGCCATGACACCCAGTTAAAAGTGAGAAAGTGGCCACTGTGGGCTCAGAAATGCTCAGTGTATGAAGTAGCCCTTTAGGTGACTGCAGGTGAAGGGCCTCTAGGAAGATTATTTCTCAGGTTACAGAGTAAGCTTTCACACTATGTGGAGTAATCTGAGGTATTATAGAGAGCCACCCAGAGCCTGGAGGACTTTTCTAGCAGTGCATCCTTTCCCAACCTCAGCACCAAGCCTCAGAGGCAGACTTTGGTCAATCATGGCAAAATTGAGACAGCATAGACCTGTTAGCAGACAGCTGTAGGTTTGAATTGTGCTCTTCTGTTAAAGAGCACCATAGCCCTAGTTCAATTTCCTTGTTGACCTCTTTTACCTGAAACCTCTTGATCTTTAATTTGGAGATAACCAATCTGTGTTCATGAGGTTACTTTCTGAATTAAAGGATATGCTGTATGTATACTGGGGAAGTGCCTGTTTTGTACTATGTACACAAATAAACAATAGCTTATATTTAATTGTTATTTCAGTCTTATCAGGAAGGATCTGCAGGGATGAGACCCATCCACATGGAGGGATGAGAGTGTCACAAAAGAAACTGGTTCTGGGTGCCAAATAAATTCAGTTGTTGTGGAACTTTTAATTGCAAATTGGGTAGTAGTTTTGGAAGCTACTGACAATAAGCTGGAGAGGCCCAATAAGCACACTCCATAGTTTCATCTCAGAAATTAAATACAAATTCTTGGAATTCAAATCTAAGGAATGTTGGTATCATTATTATTACGACTAATCATATGCTAACTCAAATGCACCTTGCTAATTGAAGTGAATTGAGTTCCTGAGAAACCTTGGATTGAATGACTCATCTGTTTTGCTACTAAAATGACATGTAGATATAAGCTCACAGATACAGGAAATCTGCCAGAGAGATTTAAAGTTTATCAATCCTCTTAGCTTTACTGCTTTTAAGACCACAAAAAAAAATAGCCTATCTCAGAGAAACTTTGCATATTACAATTCAGTTTTTCAACATGTTCATTCACAGTGGGATTTATTTCACATTACATTTTTGGGCAGGCATGAGACTTAAAAGCAATGCTTTTTCTCTAAAGTACTTACTACAAAAGATATATCATACATACTCAAGTTATTTAAAACTCAGCAAGGGAAATATCAACAGATTTTTCTCCAAGTGCGCTTTCTGATCAACTGGGGAAATAAAACTATTCTTATGAAAAGCAATGACTTGAAACAATTCTGATGCACAAAAGCCTAGGGCTTGCTGCCCTACTTGGTTGAAATTTTTGGCACATTCAAATATAAAAGTCATTTTTATATAGGTATATGTGTATAAGAATGTTCTTTTCCTGTCTCTACAAATGTTTTTTTCTTATTTACATACCTTCATTGATCTTAAGAATACTTACTAAGGAAAAAAACACTACTAGTGGGATTTTTGAGGGAGGCCAGAATTAGTAGTCTACAAAGTACCCCACTATTTTATGTAACAGAAATGAAACTTAGTTTTTTTTTCTTCTTAAAAGGCAGATATAGGAGCTATTTAAATGGAATAGTTAGGGCTGAAAGCTTTAGATATGAAGTGCCCTAAATCAAAGTTATAATAAAGAATACTTTTTAATTCCTTCTACCCTTAATATTTGATGAGAAACAACTGATAGTTCTATCTATCTATAGTCTATGTATTTATTATCTAGCTGTCTAGCTGTGATCATCTATTATCTACCATCTACCTGTCTATGACTTATCTATCACCTATATGCATCCATGTTCATCTATTATCTACTTTTTTTCTAATCTATTTATAATGTATTATCTATCACTATCTACTTACTGTCTCTATTCTCTGTCCCCCACCTATCTATTAGCTATCATCTAAAAACCTAAAGACTGAATTCTATAGAGCAGGCTTACAGGCTTCAGACCCAGGAAAGCTGACCTGGCAGCTTTAGTCTGAAGGTACTTTAAAGGAAAATCCTTCCTTAGGGGATCTCAGTCTTTTACTTTTCTTCTTCATACTTGCAGTCTTCAACTGGCCAAATGAAGCCCACTTACCCATCCACACATGGAGAATAACATACTCAAAGTACACTGAATTTAACTTTAATCACATCTAAAAAGTCTATACACCACCTGCACATGATTGGGCACAATGGGTGAGATGGCACATAAAACAAAACATCAGTTTATCCTTGGCAAGGTGATACTTTATAATCATACTGGCAAGGACCACAGAGTCCTGATAGGTCAGCTGTCTTATAGAAGGGACTCCCTTTGTCTGTCTGACTGGGGCTCCTGCTTTGACTTGGTTAGTGTTTAAATCAAGATATGGCCTGGGAGCTGAGGTTTATTGATTGGGCAGGCTTTTGTCGCCTCTCCACTGTTATTAAAGACAGGAGTGGTTTGTCAGCACCACTGTAACTGTGATGAATGGTTTCCTCATTGAAAAGGGCCCAGTTAAAGGAGGGACTTGGGAAAGTCCTTTGGGTAGAAGGAAAATAACCTCTTATCATTCATGAGTTCAAACTGACATGTGAGTGAAATCCAGCACACTGTTCATTTTTGTGAGGCCTGTGAGTAAAGGTATTTTATTTTAGGTATTTTATTTTTCAATTATTGAAGAAAATAATATAGGCTGGGGAGATTGCCCAGGGGTAAGAGCCCTTCCACAAGCATGAGGGCCTGGGAAACCTGAGTTCAATATCCTAGGACCCAAATAACTACACACATCTGTAACCCCATTCTTGTGGGACAAAGATCAGGGGAACACTGAGGCTTCCAAAAGAAGCAGCTCCATGAGCAAGAGATAAAAGGCACTGACATTCTCTTTTGGCTTCTACACAAACACGCATGTGGATCTATAAACACACCTCTCCCCATACTACAGATGCCAAAAAAATAAAATCAAGTTTTTCTTTTCAAATTATTCTCTGTGTTTATTATGAACATTGAGTATGAAATAAATCCTTTTCAACTATAATATAAAATGCAAAATATAAAAATATTTATAAGTTTGATACAAATGTCAAGCATGTCTACACAGCAAAAATAACCATTAGAAACTTGTATAGAAAAACAGAAAACTGGAGAAATAAATTTACAAATTAGAAATGAGGAAAAGCCACTCTTCCTAACACAAAGAGTATACTCATAAAGTTCTAAGAAAACCTATAAACAACCAATTTTTTAAAACAGCCCAAACTTCCTATTTTAAGGAACCACCAAAGAAAATATAAACAATTCTTAAATATTAAAATATGTTAAATCTTACTCATGCAGAATTCAAATTAAAATTATATGGTTACAATTTTCCACTTCTCAAAGTAGCAATGTCAAGAGATATGTAATCCTGTACTAACCAGGTTTTGGTAAAAGAGCCATTTTCATGCTGCTTATGGAAATGTGAATTGATAAACTATGATTTTGACATTTTCCTAAGTATTCATGCCCTTTGATCCAGAAATTCTTGATATTTTCCAAAAGGCTACATACATACTCCTGAAAGGACACAGATAGAATGTTATTATTCATTGAAGCTTATAAATGGCAACTAATAGAAATGAACATGACATTCACTGATAAGAGTTAAAACAACTACAAAACATATGCAATTTGTGTAGCTTTTTGTCTCTGTGAAACATTTTGATAACTCTCACAACGTTTAAAAATTTTCCATCATTATTATATCTATTGGGTGCTTAGTGATCTTGATGCTATAATTCTTTTGGAGTACCACAAACTCTCCTTATCAGATAGCCAACTTAATTAGTAAATGTGTGTTCTGATGTCTTTACTAACCAACCAATTTTCTCTTTTCTCCCTCTCTTTCTCTCTCTCTCTTCTTCCACCCACCTGTGCATGGACCTCTCCATTTCCTGAAATATGAAACTATGGAAATTAGACCAAGCAGTAACCCTATAAATGGCCTCCAGATGCTCTGTCATAGGTGAAGTTGTGCATCTCTCACTTCCATAAAAGCCCAGAAATGATTGAGCTTAGTGAAAAAGGTATACAAAGAATTGACAGGATCTACACATTAGCCAACAAGTGACACAAAGAAGTTCCTCACCATTCTGATGCCTCCATGTCAGATTTTTACCTCCAGAACTGAGACACTAGATATGTTGTTTAAGCCACACATTTTCAAGAGTTTTCTTGATGTGTATAAAATGATCTGAAATTTCCCATTCAGTATTTATTAATCAAATTCCTCTGAACATACTTATGATGTATTCTGTATAATTTCTTTCACCCTTCCACAAAGTTGAGTAGTTGTAACAAAGGGAGTGTGACCTAAAAACCCCAACATATATACTGTCTTGTCTTTCACACAAAAAAAATCTTGTTGGGCTCTGTGTTGCAACATTACGCCTATAACTGGGTTTTGGAATACTAACACATCTTAATTCATTTCTGATATACTTGTTCATGTACATGAGTTTGTTATATATTCTAAAGCAAGTTCCTCCCAGAACCTATCAGACATTTCAGTGGTGGAAAAGTTATAAGTTGAAATGTTAAATTTCATTTTCCTTTTTATCCCTAAGACCTGTCACAATGCAATTGGCTACACTGTTGGTTTTTGGTTTGAAATACTGTCTCATGTAGACCAGGCTTTCCTGGAGCTTACTGCATAGATTAGGCTACCATCACACTTGCAGTGAGCCTCCTGAGTCCAGGTATTAATGTCTTGAGTGCATGGTCTTCATTCAATGTTATGCTTTGACTTGCATCCTGCTGATCATCATTAAACAGAAAGCAAAAGAAATTGAAATTCAGTTCACTTGGGCTTCATCCTGTTCTTCCCTTATTGTAGCCTCTTACTGGATTAGTGCTAAACTTTAAGCTTATCTGTTACCTATCCTTACAGCATCATATAATGTGTCACATTAATTTTTTTTAAAGATAGAAAATACTTTTATTTATTTATTTATTTATTTATTTATTTATTTATTTATTTGAGAGCGACAGACAGAGAGAGAAAGAGGCAGATAGGTAGATAGAGACTGGGCATGCTAGGGCCTCCAGCCACTGCAAAAGAACTCCAGATGCGTGCGCCCCCTTGTGCATCTGGCTAATGTGGGTCCTGGAGAATCAAGCCTCGAACTGGGGTCCTTAGGCTTGACAGGCAAGCGCTTAACCACTAAGCCATCTCTCTCCAGTCCTGTCACATTCATTTTTGACAAGAATATAGACTATGCCTTCTGGCCTTGTCTTGTAAAGACAGGAACTGTGGACTTGTGCCCCTCCTTCCACCTTGGCTTTGCTTCACTTCACTTTGAAAACTAATGACATTTATACTCTGTCCTGAACAGTTAATCTCACATTCTGTATCTTAGGTGGAATTAGATGTTCATTTATACAGTGACTGGTGCGCCCATTTTATCCAAAGATGCATATCTTGTTACACTGAAGATCATGATTATCTTTTCCTTTGCTCTCCTCTTCATTTCCTTTCAGGTGAATGTTAGTATCTTGGACTAATGTTTTAAATTCTGATTTTTTTCCTTATATTTTCTTTTTTATTCCAAAGCCTTTCTTTGTGTTTTTTCACCTAATTTTATGAGAATGTTTTTGGCCTTAATTTATATAAGCTTGATTTTATTTTTCATGTGCTTTTCCACAAAAACAAAGGTGCTGTTCTTGTCTCTTGGTCAAAATTTATCTGTTTGTCTTGGATTTCTATTGTTCCTGATTGTACTATTGTGATGTTCCCCTCCTCTCCCTCAGTTAGAGCTGTTTACTATCAACCATGCAAGTTGCTCTGTCCAGTGCTCTGGGTTCTTATATATCACTTTTATTCCCTAAATGTCTCTTGATCTGTGCTTGTTCTTCAAATATGTAAAGCCTAAGTGGACTGAGATAGCTTGTTTTTCTTTATCTTTTCCCCTTTTCCATGAAGGAGATGGCTAACAATACATCTGTTCCTGGCCATGGTGCCCATGACCTATCAAATCTCTTACAGTGATGCAATTTTTGGTTGGCTTCTCTATATTAGGGTATATGACCTTACTCAAGTGTACTTTCCCACTTTTAAAGTGTCAAACTCCCACACAAATACCTAGACACACTCATTTGGATCTGAAATGTCCATCAAAGGACAATGTATTAAAGGTTTGGTCCCTAGCATGTGGCATTGTTGGAAGCTGATGTAACCTTTAGAAGGTAAGGCTTAGGGGGAAGAAGTTAGGTCTTTGGAGTCTTGCTGTGGAAGAACATATCTGGGCCTTGGCTTGGTCTCTTTTTCCTCCTTGATTCCAGCTAACTGGGGAGTGTACTAGCCTCTTTCAGGACCAGTCTTTGCCATGATGGATTGTATTGCTTTCATGGCATGTCTTCACGATATTGGACAGCACTTTCTCAGGCCCAAAGCAACTCAGGGAAGCCACTGTGGACCTAAAATTCTGAAATCCACAGGAAAAATTAATCTGTTTTGCTTTTATGTTGGTTACTTCAGATATTTTGCCATGGTGATGAGAAGTGAAGCTACCAGGGCAGGCATAACTACAGGTAGTGACAACTATCATGCTGGGAGAAAGGAGCACACACAGGCAGGTTACTTTATATAGCCAACCTCTTAAGTATTTTACAGTATTTTCTTAAATCTATGCTGTCCCCACCTTCCAGGTCTCTGTACCTCATCACATTGGAGAGAACTCCTATAAAACAGCTGCTTTCTACAATGCAGCTTTCCCCAGTATTTCCTGAATTTTAGCTCTCCCTGTTATGATTAACCCAATTATGTGTGAATGAAAGGTAGAAGATAGTGGTTAAATGCTTATAATATAGAAGATTTCATAAAGTTGTTTAAAGTTTCTATATTCTTCGAGGAACCTTGTAATGACTGCATTTGCTTTCACCCTTTCTTCTGTGTTCTGTGTTCTGACTTCTGTCTGCTTTACATAGTTTCTAATCAACCATCAAAATAGTCTCCTTTACGCAGTCTGTGCTGATTTGCCAATCTATCTGTCAGGATGTACATTCCAGCTACAGTTAGGGCATGCTCCCAAAGCATTATTCTTTAATAGGAACTCAGCTTTTCTTGAAGACTCTTGGCAACTTCAGGTAAGGGCATTCTGTCTTCAGTGTCCAGAAAAGTCTTGATCTTTACTGTTATTATTATTTGAATTAGTAAGTGGATGGAAATAAACTCTAGGGTCTATTTTTTCAAGGTCATTAATGGATCAAGGTTTGTTGAGATAAATTAAGTATTATGACAGTTAATTTCTTTTTTCTCAATTATATTAACATTTTCCATTTTTCTAAAATATATACTATGGTAATTCCCTACCTCCCTCCCACCTTCCCCTTTGAAATTCCATTCTCCATCACATCCCATCCCCATCTCAATCAGTCTCTCTTTTACTTTAATGTCATTATCTTTTCCTCCTCTTATGATGGTCTTGTGTTGGTAGTGTCAGGCACTATGAGTTCATGGATATCCAGGCCATTTTAAGTCTGGAGGGAGCATGTTGCAAGGAGCCCTACCCTTCCTTTGGCTCTTATATTCTTTCTGCCACCTCTTCCTCATTAGACTCTGAGCCTTGAGGGTTGTGAGTGAGATGATACTCAGTATTCCAGTCACTTCTTTCCAGTATTATGATACCTTCTGAGTCATGCCAAGGTCACTGCCATCTGAAAAGAGAAGATTCTCTACCCAATGTGAGAGTAGCATTAATATAAGGGTATGAATATTAAGATAAGTGCTTACTGGGCAGCTTGATGAGCATAGTATATACATTTATCCCGACATCAGCAGATGTTACACCCCTAGGGCTCATAACCACCCCTGTTTTAAGTTTTCAGTATCAGGAATGTATTCCCTCCCATGGAGCGGGCCTCCACTCCAATTAGAGGGCAGTTGGTCTCCACCATGATAGATGTGCCACGGTTGCACCCATTAGCTCATTTGGCCTGGCTGGCCAATTATAGAGTATCTTCACTGGTGGTATCTCTTTCTCCAATTGAACTGCATGTAGAATGGCTTCTTCCAGGTTTCTGTCAGCTAGTCTACATGGAGGAGGTTATCAGCTCAGTTCCAGCAGGATTTCTAAGTGGCTTTGCAGCCAAACTATGTGCAGTCTTCAGCAATAGGGTCTTACCATCTATTCCTGGTGGGAAACCAAGGGCCTTGGTAATGGCCTATAATGTTCTGGGAGTATCAGGGACCTCCCTGACCAACAACTCACTGGAAGGTATCCCATCCCTACCACTGAAAAATTTCTAGCAATCAATTATGGCTTGTATGTGTTCCATTGTGAAAAATTGGAGGATTCCATATGATTTATTTATATCCTCTTAGATTTTGATCAGCCCTCCCTCCACCTTTCCTTTACTCAATCTCTTCCCCTGACCTCACTTTGGGCCTTTTCACCCCTGTTAATCTACACTTCTATTTACATACATACAATACCAACCTATTAAGTACCCTCCTCCCTTCCTTTCTCCTCCCTTTGTATTTTTAGCTTACTGGCCTCTGCTACTGAGTTTTTTTCTTCTCACACAGAAGCCCAATCATCTGTAGCTAGGAACCACATATGAGAGAGAATATGCGGTGCTTGGCTTTCTGGGCCTGGGTTACCTAATTTAGTATAATCCTTTCCAGATCCATCCATATTCTTGCAAATTTCATAACTTCATTTTTCTTTACCACTGAGTAGAACTCCATTGTATAAATGTGCCATATCTTCTTTATCCACTCATCAGTTGAGGGACACCTAGGTTGGTTCCATTTCCCAGGTATTATAAATTGAGCGTCAATAAATATGATTAGAGGAAGATGGCGAACGCCTAGCAGCACTCCAGATACAAAGGAAAAAAAAAGGCAAGTATTAGAGGGCAATTAGGAACGTTTTGCAAGAGGGAGGGCGCAGATTGGGGCAAAACAGGGAAGCACACACCCCTGCGACCCCCGCACCCCACCCCCGCACGCACCGCACGCCCCCCCATGCGCCCAGCGAACCCCCTCTGCAAGCGGCCTGCACACCCTGCGCCCCACCACGCGCAAAGCGACCCCCCGCGTGACCCAGCGAGCCCCGTGGCGTAATGCACCCTGGCGTGCCTTGGCATGCCCCGCGCACTCCCATGTGCCCTGCACACCCCATGCCCCCACATGCCCTCCCGCGTGCCCTGCCCCCCCCATGAGCCCCGCGCCCCTAGCCCCATGGGCACTGCAGCACCCTGTGCGCACTGCGGTGCTCCAGTGCACCACCCCGCGCACCCCCCCACTCACCCCCCCCCACTCACCCCCCCCTGCACGCCCTGTGCCCCCCGCACCCACCACATGCTCCTCGCCCCCTCCCCGACCGACCCGAGTGCCCCACGCACCCTGCCCCTCCCAGGCGCCACCCCATGCACCGTGCACCCTGCTGCCTCCCGCACACCCCGCCCTGAGTGCCCGGTGCCCTGGCACGCACTGCAACCCCCCCTGCGTGCCACACTCTCCCCGTATGCCCTGTCACACACAGCACCCCCTGCCTGCCCCCCGTGCCCGCGCACCCTCCGCACACCCCGCGCCCCGCGAGGCTGTGCTCTGATTGGGCACCCACGAGCCACACCTGCCAGCCTGCTGCACTGAAACTGAGACCTCCTACCTCGCCCATGTTCTCTGATCTGCGAGTAGACCAGCCATGTGGTGCTCAGTTCGCAGGCCCATCCAAACAGAAGCTCAACAGGGAAGTAAGAGAGCTCAACAAAACCATAGAGCACTTAGACCTAACAGACATCTACAAAACTTTCCATCCCATATCCACAGACTACACATTTTTCTCAGCAGCCCATGGAACATTCTCTAAAATAGACCATATACTGGGTCACAAAGACAGCCTCCACATATTTAGGAAAATTGACATAATTCCCTGCATGATATCAGATCATAATGCTATATTCCTAGAAATCAACAACAAAAAAAACCAACAAGAACACCAACGGCAACTGGAAACTGAATAGCACACTCTTAAACAATAAATGGATAGTGGATGAAATAAAAAATGAAATTGCAAAATTCCTGGAATTAAATGACAATGAGAACACATCATACCAAAACTTATGGGACATGATGAAGGCAGTCCTCAGGGGAAAATTCATAGCACTCAATGCCTTCATAAAAAAGACAGAAAGATCCCAAATCAATAGCCTAACCATCCACCTAAAGGCATTGGAAAAACAAGAAAAATCCAACTCAAAGAGCTCCAGAACTTAGGAAATAATTAAAATCAGAGCAGAAATTAATGAATTGGAAACTAAGGAAACAATTAAGGCAATTGACAAAACAAAGAGCTGTTTTTTTGAAAAAATAAACAAGATTGACAAACCTCTGGCCAATTTGATCAAGCAAAAAAAGGAGAGACTCCAAATTAACAAAATTCAAAATGAAAAAGGAGAGATCACAACAGACATCAGTGAAATCGGCAGAATCATCAGGACTTATTTCAAAAACCTCTACTCCACAAAACTGGAAAATGTGGAGGAGATGGATAAATTCCTGGATGCATATCATCTGCCAAAGCTAAACTCAGAGCACATGAACCACCTTAATGAACCCATCACACTCATGGAGATTGAAAAAGTAATAAAAAAACCTCCCAAAAAAGAAGAGTCCAGGACCAGATGGATTCACAGCTGAATTTTATCAAACCTTCATGGAAGAACTCAAACCAATCTTCCTAAAACTGTCCCACACAATTGAAGAACAGGGAAAGCTACCCAACTCCTTCTATGAAGCTAGTATCACCCTAATCCCAAAACCAGGCAGAGATGCCACAAGAAAAGAAAACTATCGGCCTATTTCCCTAATGAACATAGATGCAAAGATCCTCAACAAAATACTCGCGAACTGAATCCAACAACACATCAAAAGCATTATCCACCTTGACCAAGTGGGATTTATCCCAGGAACACAAGGGTGGTTCAACATACGAAAATCTGTCAATGTAATACACCACATAAACAAGCTTAAACATAAAAACCACATGATCATTTCGATAGATGCAAAAAAGGCCTTTGACAAGATACAACATCACTTCATGATCAAAACATTGGAGAGAATCAGCATGGCAGGTTCACATCTTAACATAATAAAGGCAATATACAAAGCTCCAAAGGCCCAAATAATACTTAATGGAGAGAGACTGGAGGAATTCCCATTGAGATCAGGAACAAGACAGGGATGTCCTCTCTCACCTCTGCTTTTCAATATAGTTCTGGAAGTCCTAGACAATGCAATAAGGCAGGAGAAGGAAATAAAAGGGATACAATTTGGAAAGGAAGAAGTTAAATTAGCTCTATTCGCTGATGACATGATTGTATATGTAAGAGACCTGAGAGACTCCATCCCAAAACTCCTGAAGGTGATTAACTCCTATAGCAAAGTAGCAGGATACAAAATCAATGCACAAAAATTGGTAGCATTTCTGTATGCAAATGACAAAGACACAGAAAAAGAAATAAAGGACATAGTCCCATTTTCAATAGCAACAAATAAAATAAAATACCTTGGAATAATGTTAACCAAGGAAGTAAAAGATCTATACAACGAAAATATAAAAACTCTCAAAAAACAAATTGAGGAGGACTTGAAATGATGGAAAGACCTCCCATGCTCCTGGATAGGCAGAATTAACATTGTGAAGATGACAATCCTACCAAAGGCAATATATAGATTTAACGCAATTCCAATTAAAATCCCTACAGTGTTCTTCACAGAGATAGAAAAAATGATCTCAAATTTCACATGGAAAGGCAGAAGGCCCGCATATCCAAACATATCCTCAGCAAAAGAAATACCTCTGGTGGCATCACCATACCTGATATAAAGCTATATTACAAAGCCATAGTAATAAAAACAGCATGGTACTGGCATAAAAACAGGAGCATAGACCAATGTAATAGACTTGAGGACCTGGATTTTGGGTCAAGAAACTATAGCAACTTGATATTTGACAAAGTCCCAAACAATATAGACTGGAAGAAAGATAGCATCTTCAACAAATGGTGCTGGATAAACTGGATAACCACATGCAGGAAACTAAAACTTGATCCACACATTTCACCATGTAGTACACTCAAATCCAAATGGATCAAAGACCTCAACATAAGACCAGAAACTTGAAAATGACTGGAAGAAAATTTAGGAAGTACTTTCCATGATATAGGAATGGAAAAAGACTTCCTGAACAAAACCCCAGTGGCTCAAGTTCGTAAACAATCACTCAACCATTGGGATCATATGAAGCTGAATAGTTTCTTTACAGACAAGCATATAAGAAGCAAAGCCAACAGAATACCCACAAAATGGGAGAAAATATTTGCAGGTTATCCAACTGATAGAGGTCTTATCTCTAGAATTTACAAAGAACTCAAAAGTCTAAACAATAAGAAGACAAATACCCCACTCACAAAATGGGGCACAGAGTTAAACAGGCAATTCACAGAGGAAGAGATACAAATGTCAAACACACACTTAAGAAAATGTTCATCATCCCTAATCATCAGAGAAATGCAAATTAAAACATCTATGAGATTCCACCTTACCCCAATAAGGATAGCCAACATCAAAAGGTTAAATGAAAATAAATGCTGGTGAGGATGTGGAGAAGCAGGGACACTCATTTACTGTTGGTGGGAATGCAGGATGGTACAACCACTGTGGAAAGCAATATGTAGACTCCTGAAAAAGCTGACAATAGAAATACCAACAGACCCAGTTATACCATTACTGGGCATCTACCCTAAAACCTTCAAACCAAAATCCAGAGAGATTTGCTCAACCATGTTTGTAGCGGCTCAATTCATAATAGTTAGAAGCTGGAATCAACACAGATGCCCATCATTAGAAGAATGGATAACAAAGATGTGGTATATCTACACAATGGAATTCTATACAGCAGTAAGAAAAAAATGACATAAAGAAATTTGAGGTAAAATGGTTGAACCTGGAACAGATCATTCTCAGCAAATTTACCCAATCGCAGAAAAAAAAAATTGACACATAGTCTCACGCATCTACAACACCTAACCTGAATCTACCCAAGATACCTTACATACCCAGCAAGCACCTCATGGACTAGATAATAGGATTGATGGGAGGGCGGGGAGGGCATCGAAGGGTGGAAAACAGCAATCCGGACCCAAACAGCAATGGTACCATAAAATTCTACTTCCTAAAAGTCAGACCAAATGGCTGAACCTTCACTAGACCCTTACAGGAAACACCTGAACCACAAGACACTGGAGAGTGTAGGATCAAGGCTGACCTAAATCTCCTACATCCTCCCTCCTTCCCTCTCCCTCTCTCCCCTCTATCTCTCTCCTCTCTAACTCTGGTATATTAGTTATGTTTTTCCTCAATTTCTTAGTGGACACTGACCTGTAACCCCCAGTTCCAGCTTGGGCCTACCATCCACAATGAGATTTTGATCAGAGAAACCTACAAGGTTTCCTAAAACAATGACAGACTTCTCTCAGAGTACTTGATGACCCACCAAAGGCCAATGGTAAGACCCTATTGCTGAAGACTCCATACGCAGCTGATGCGTAAAATGGAAAGACATGGCTGGAAGCGAGGAGAGAGTCAGTTCCCAGACAGTCAGCATGTCTAGTGCCAGAAGGTGCTACATAGGCGACTTGGGGAAATGACCAAGATCTGTCCAAGCAACACATTGTTTAACCTAATTAGCAACAAATAACCTGATGTGATGCCCACACAAGTGCAATAGTGGTACACAGCCATGGTGAGGAACCAATTGCTCTTGATTTGGCTAACTGATCCACTCAGTGGTACTAGACCCATAACTGGAGCTGGGAAACAAGTCAGAACCATACCCAAACATAAGCCCACTCTACAATATCAAACTACCATCAATCACGGGGTATAAGAGGGCCTACACCTATCATATTGTCTATCAAAAAAGTAAGTGTTATCTCAATTTTCCGGGTGCTAACTTACTCTCCATTGGAGAATCTGCTTCTCTTTTCCAGATAGATGCAGATCCTTAGAAGAGAGCTGCCCCAACATACCTCAAAAGGGGCCCAACTGAAACTAAGGGCAACTGGCGAAACAAGCAAGGGTGATGTTTTCCTGTGAACTGGATACCAGCACAAAGGGGAAGGAGATCAACACAGAGAAGAATCAATGCCTACCAAATCAGAGAGCCAGAGCCTCAGAGGCCCCCAACACCTCCGCACTGAAGCAGACCAAAAATGAACCCAACATGGCTCAGGGAAATTTTGCGGAAGAGGGGGCAGAAAGAATGTCAGAGTCACATGTTGTGTCATGATTTGCAGAGACATTTATCATACCAATACCTGGGTGCTAACTCCACAATGCAAGACCCTTTTTCATCAACAAGGAGGGTCCAATGGGAGGGGGTAGATCACAAATGAGCCTAAGCAATGGTACTAAACTGCCTGTATTTACTGAAAAGAAAACTAAGAAATTAAATTTAAAAAAAATATATGCTTAAGAATGTACTTCTAAGGAAATGAGATGAGTCCTTAGGATATATGGCTAGGAGTACTATAGCTGTGTCTTATGGTAGATCAATTTTTAGCTGTCTTTGGAACCTCCACGCTGATTTCTGCAATGGCTGGACCAGATTGCATTCCCATCAACACTGTAGAAGTGTTCCTCTTTTTCCACATCCCTGCCAGCATTTATTGCCATGGTCCAGCCTGGTTTGAAGGAGAGCCCCCAAAGAGAGGTGTGAAAGGGAGCGGAACAATAATGACTCTAAGTCAAGTTCTGGTGCAAGCTGACAGACTAATGCTGAAGGCAGCTGAGTTTTTCCATGTTTCTCTCTCTGTTTCTTTGTTTCTTTTTTTTTCCTCTCTTTTTCTATCTTTTTTCTTTTTCTCTCTCTCTATTTTTTTTTTTTTGCCTTTTTCTTTGTTCTCTGTTTTTTCCTGCTTCTAGGCTTCTTTGCTGCCACAGCTTTTAGCCTAAGTCTTTTATTTTCTGATCATGTCATGCAAGAGCACACTTCAAAAAAGGTACAGTTCCACAGAATTCATAGAAACTTTTTGTTATTCCTTTACATAAAAAAATCCCACAATTATTCACCTCAAGTAATGTTGTCAGGCCCCTATAATGATTAACTGTTTTCACATTTTCCCCATGTATGTGTGGTCAAGCACTTGTGAGTTCCTGAACTTCTACTTTCAGTTATTATATTAAAGGTGATAGGCAAAACAACCACAAATGGGAATTCCCATGATTAATCACTGATCCAGTAGATCCATTTATCCCTCAATCATTTATCTTAAATTTTCCTTTTCATGTCTCTCCAATACCTAGACTTGGTCCCCCCAGTTGACCTCTTTCTGACTTAGGTTGTTTTTCTGTAAGGATTCTTGGTAAAGAGTGATAGATTGCTGCAATTGCCACCACATAGAAAAATTAGTCATAGAACAATTTTTACATTGTTCCAGGAGGTTCATTCTATCCTCCTAAATGTACTGTACTCCATGCCTGACTTTCTTTAAGGCATTTAAGGAAAACAATTACCTCTGACCCATTTTCCTGTTTTTCCAATTCTATGCCAGAGCCTCTTTTAGATACACTGACCAACACTTCAATAACACCAATTTTAACTAGAAAATGAAACTTAGAGATTGGGACACCAAGTGAAAGACAGAGAAAGATAAACATTATACAGAAAACCACAAATATCTGTAGCATAGTCAGCTAAAGATTTTTCTATAAAGGGTCACATTGGACTTCAAGAAAGAGCCAGCTGGGCTGGAACTGTGTTATGCAGCTATTCAGCACTCAATTCCTCATGATCCTGAAATGGCATGCTTGCAGTCTCTGGCAATTTATGATCATTTATTTTCATGATGCTAGCCAATCTGACAGGAGTGATATGGAAACCCAACGTAGTTTCAATCTTCATTTCCCTGATGACTAGGGATGTACAGCAATTTATTAGATGCTTATATGCCATCCATATTTCTTCTTTTGAGAACTATTTAGCTCATTAGCCCATTTTTTAATTGGCTTGTTTGATTTCTTATTATTTAACCTTTTGAATTCTTTGTATATCCTAGATCTTAATCGTCTGTCAGATATATAGCTGGCAAAGATTTTTTTCCCATTCTGTAAGTTACCTCTTTGCTTTATTCACAGTGTCCTTTGCAGTAAAAATATTTGTAATTTCATGAGGTCCCAGTGGTTAATCTGTAGTTTTATTGCCTGAAAAGTTGGGGTTGTATGCAGAAAGTCCTTGCCAAGACCAATATGTTGAAAGGTTTCCATTACTTTTACCTCTAGGAGTTTCACACTTTCTGCTCCGATGTTAAGGTCTTTAATCCATTTGGACTTAATTCTTGTGCATGGAGAGAGAGAAAAATCTATTTTTACCCTTCTACAGATACATATCCAGTATTTCCAGCACCATTTACTGAAGAAACTGTCTTTTCCCCAATGAGCATTTTTGGCATTCTTATCGAATATCAGGTGGCTATAGCTACCTGGACTTATATCTAGGTCCTCTACTCTGTTCCATTGACCTACATGTCTGCTTTTGCACCAGTCCCATGCTGTTTCTGTTACTATGGCTCTGTAGTATAGGTTAAAATCAGGTATGGTGATATCACCAGCCTTATTTTTGTTGCTCAGTATTATTTTAGATATTCGAGGATTTTTGTAATTCCAAATGAATTTTTGGATTGCTCTTTCTATTTCTGTGAAGAATGCCATTGAAACTTTGATGGGGATTGCATTAAATGTGTAGATTGCTTTTGGTAAGATTGCCATTTTCACAAAATTGATTCTTCCAATTCAGGAACAAGGGATATTTTTCCATTTCCTAGTGTGTTCTGCAATTTCTTTCCTGCTTAAAAATTGTTTTTTGGTTTATTTTATTTATTTATTTGAGAGCGACTTACAGAGAAAGAAGGAGAGAGAGAGAGAGAGAGAGAGAGAGAGAGAGAGAGAGAGAGAGAGAAAGAGAGAGAGAGAGAGAGAGAGAGAGAGAGAGAGAGAGAGAGAGAGAGGAGAGAGAATGGGTGCGACAGGGCTTCCAGCCACTGCAGACGAATTCCAAATGCGTGTGTGCCTTGTGCATCTGGCTAACGTGGCTCCTGGGGAATCAAGCCGTGAACCGGGGTCCTTAGGCTTCACAGGCAAGCACTTCACTGATAAGCCATCTCTCCAGCCCTTCTGCAATTTATTGCTTGAGTTTTATAGTTTTCAGTGTAGAGATCCTTTACTTCCTTGGTTAGGTTTATTCCAAGGTACTTTATTTTCTTTGATGCACTTGTGAATGGGCATGATTCTCTGATTTCATCCTCTGTGGGTTTGTTGTTAGCATATAGGAAGGCTACTGATTTCTGTGTATTTATTTTGTATCCTGCTACATGGCTGTAGGTGTTTATCAGCTCTAACAGTTTGCTGGTAGAGTCCTTAGGGTCCTTTACATATAGAATCATGTCATCTGCAAATAATGATAACTTGATCTGTTCCTTTCCAATTTGTATCTGTTTTATGTGTGTCTCTTGCCTTATTGCTGTGGATAAGACTTCCAGTACTATATTAAATAAAAGTGGGGACAGTGAACACCCTTGTCTTGTTCCTGGTTTTAGTGGAAAAGCTTCCAGTTTTTCCCCATTTAGTAATATGTTGTCCATAGGCTTGTTATTATTATATTGTGATATGTTCCATCAATTCCCCATCTCCGTAGGACTTTTATCATGAAGATATGTTTTATTTTGTCAAATGCTTTCTCTGCATCAAATGAGATGATCATGTGATTTTTGTTCTTCAGTCCATTTATATAATGTATTACATTTATCGATTTGAATATGTTGAACCATCCCTGCACCTCTGGGATAAAGCCTACTTGGTCAGGGTGAATGATCTTTCTAATATATTCTAGTATCCTGCTTGCCAATATTTTGTTGAGAATTTTTGCATCTATGTTCATGAGGGAAATTGGTCTATAATTTATTTTTTGTTCTATCTTTTCTGTGTTTTGCTATGAGTGTGTTGCTGGCTTCATAGAAGGAGTTTGGTAGGATTCCTTCTTTTTCTATTTTATGGAAAAAGCCTAAGAACCATGGTGTTAGTTCTTACCTGAAGGTTTGGAAAAATTAACCAGTGAAACCATCTGTGCCTGGACTTTTTTATTTGGGAGATTTTTGATAAATTCTTGGAAATCCGTGCTTGTTATAGGTCTATTTAAGTGATTAATCTCATCTTGATTTAATTTAGGTATGTCCTATAAATCAAGGAAATCATCCATTTCTTTCATATTTTCATACTTTGTGGAGTATATGCTTTTATAGTATGTCCCTATGAGTTTTTTGAATTTCTCTGGTATCTGTTGTGATGTTACCTTTTTATCAAAGTTAGTAATTCGTGTCTCTTCTCTCTTTCTTTTGATCAGATTTGCTAAGGGTGTATCATTCTTGTTTATCCTTTCAAAGAATCAAATCTTTGTTTCATTGATTCTTTGGATGTTTTTGTTTGTTTGTTTCTATTTCATTAATTTCTGCCTTAATCATTATTATTTCTTCCCATCTACTGATTTTTGGTTTGCCTTGTTCTTTTTCCAAGGCTTTAAGGTGAAGCATTAGATCATTTACTTGTGACCTTTCTAATTTCTTAATATAGGCACTTAAATCTATAAATTTACCTCTTAGGACTGCCTTCATTGTGTCCCAGAGATGTTGGTATGTTGTGTTCTCATTATCATTTGACTCTATAAATTCTTTAATTTTCTTTCTTTTTTTCTTCATTGAGCCTTTCATAATTTAGTACTGTGTTGTTTAATTTTCATGCTTTTGTGTATGATCTATAGCCTTTCTTGCTATTGATTTGCCGTTTGATTCCATTGCGGTCAGAGAGAATGCAAGGGATTATTTCAATTTTCCTATATTTGTTATTATATGCTTTGTGTCCTAATATATGGTCTATTTTAAAGAATGCTCCATGTGATGCTGACAATAATGTATATTCTGTAGCATTTGGATGAAATATCCTGTATATATCTGTTAGGTGTATTCCTTCTATGACCTTTTTTAGTCCAGATGTCTCTCTGTTTATTTTTTTCCAGGATCACCTGTCAATTGATGAGAGTGGGGTGTTGAAGTTACTCACTACCACTGTGTTTTGTGTTATCTGTGATCTTAGTTCTAATAGAGTTTGTTTGATGAATTTGGGGGGCCCCATATTAGGTGCATATATGTTTAGGATTGTAATGTCCTCCTGTTTGAAGGTGCGTTTAATCAATATGAAGTGGCCTTCCTTATATTTCTTAACTAATGTTGGACTGAAATCTACCTTGTCAAATATTAGGATAGCAACCCCTGCTTGTTTTCTAGTTCCATTTGCTTGAAACACCATTTTCCACAACTTTTCACCCTAAGATAGTGTCCATCCTTTGCGAAAGGTGAGTTTCTTCGAGGCACAAAATTGAAGTATCCTACTTTTTAATCCAGTCTGCCAACTAAGTCTTTTGGTTGGGGCATTGCACCCGTTTATATTAAGAGATATTAGTGAAAGGTGTGTATTCATTTTGACATTTTTTGTAGTTCTTCTGGTTTTACCTTTGCTCTATTGTGTTAACTAGTATTTGTGTATTGTTTGTTTTTTCTAGGTTCGGCATATGTGTGCTTTTCTTTTTCTTCAGCATAGAGGATTCCTTCAAGTATTTTCTGTAGAGCTGGTTTTGTCTTCAAATACTCCTTTAGCCCGCTTTTGTCATGGAATGTCCTTATTTCGTCATCTATTTGAATTGGTAGCTTTGCAGGGTAAAGTAACCTTGGTTGACAGTTGTTATCTTTCAGAACTTAGAATACATCACTCTATGCTCTTCTGGATTTTAAAGTTTTTGTTGAGTAATCTGAAGTAATCCTGATAGGCTTGCCTTTGTAGGTAACTTGATTTTTCTGTCTGACTGCTTTCAATATTTTTTCTTTGGTTTGTGTGTTTGGAATTTTGGTTATAATATGGCGAGGAGAGGTTCTTTCCAGATTTTGTCTGGCTCGTGTTGTAAAAGATTCCTTTATCTGCATTGGCACCTCTTTCCCACTTTGGGGGAAGTTTTCTTCTATGATTTTGTTGAAGATACCTACTATGCTTTTGGAGTAAAATTCTTCTCCTTCTACTATGCCCTGTATTCTTATGGTTGACCTTTTTGTAGTGTCCCGAATATCTTAAAATTCCCATTCTTACTTTTCTATTAGTTTGTCCTTCTCTTTGTTGAACTGTATTAGATCTGTCATATGGTCTACTATCTTAGATAGTCTGTCCTCTTCTTCTTCTGTTATACTGGTGAGATTTTCTATAGAGCTTTTTATTTCATTAACTGTTTTTCATTGCTAGTAATTCCGACTGGTTTTTCTTTATTATTTCTATTTCCTTATTTATGTCTAGTATTGACCTCTTTATTTCATTAAATTGGTGTTCTGTGTTTTCTTTGACTCCTTTGATTTCCCCTTTTATTCCTTTGATTTCTTCTTTGACTTCTTTGAACATATTTATAATCATTCTTTTGAAATCTTTCTCAGGCATTTCCTCTAACTCATTCTCACTGGTGCATTAATACTTTTTGGTGAATTTATATTGCCTTGATTTTTGATGTTTCTTGTGTTATGATGTATATACTTTTGCATCCTGGATTATTTAATGATTGGATTTTCTAGTTAGGTAGGTATTAGTAGATGTATCAATCTATCTGATGTTATATATCTTTATGGTAGGAGCTCAAGGTGCTAGGTGTGGCTCTCAAGACTCTCAGAGTATCTACAAAAGTGTCCCTAAGTGTTGGGTTTGACTGCTATGACAGTAATCATGTAGGATGAGCCGAACCAAATACTGATAGTTTCTAAAATTTAACTAAACAATGTACACTTTCAATGAAAAACAGTAGAAAGTATTTATTCAAGGGTAGGTATTATGACAACCTGATCCTCTGTCTGTCACTTAGGCTGTGTGGTTCCTCTTCCACTCCTTTAATCCTGACAACAAGGAGATTAAGATTTCTGGTTCGTTGAGGGTTCCAAGTCAGCTTGTGACCAGGTGAGACCCTTCCCTAATGTATAACAGAAGAGTAAACAAAGCCACTATAAATCAAGAAGCAACAAATAAGAAGCCCAAAATACATCTTATTTAAGAATGGCAAATCTGACCATCAACCAGATTTAACATATAATTTATCCTGATATGGAAAGTGCAATTAGCACTTCTGGTTCAGGCCTATGTACAAAGTTTATTAGGTGGGTACTGACCCGGTGTATTTCCAGTTACCTTTTGGGATGATTTTTTTCTCAGTCATGCTGCTCCTGCTTGAGTCCTGCTGTTAATTCAAGTAAGCCTTGCTGGGTCCCTGGACCTCTGCTCTGTTTGCTGGAGCTGGGCACTGGCAGTGGGGGAGGGGAGGCTGCCGATACTGATCTAGTTTTCTTGCTGTTCCACATATTCTTCTACCTTCTGATCGTCTCCTCTGTTGTTCATTGCCATTCTCCCTTCATGTTTCTTGAGTTTGCAGAGATCTCTGGTGTGAGTGGAATGTTCCCTCACCTGGCTTTTCTTGCAGCTCAAGCTGAGCATAGCAGCTGGCTGGTGAGCTGCCACTGTGGTCCTGCAGACCTGCTGCTGCTGTTTCTGTAGGTCTGTGTGGGCTCTGTATGCTCTGGATCTCTCCTATTCTCTGCTGCCATTTCAATTTCCTATACACCTCACTTTTTAGTAAAAGTGTGTATTTTGCTGTTTTTTTTTTTTTTCGTTTTGGCTCACCCCCCCACCCCCCCGCAGGCTGCTTTGGTGTGGTACTTACACTGCCATCTTAACCAGAAGTCTGACAGTTAATTTCTATTATCAACTTAATTAGATTAGGGATCAAGTGAGAGACAATCCCCATGGGCAGGCCTATTATGACTTCCCAGGAAGGATTAATTGAAAGAGAAAGACCTTCCTATAAAGAGGTCCCAGGAGACAGCAGCTCCTTTTGTCTGTATTCCTGCCTCCTTCCTGATGAGTGCATATAGGATGTGTACTGCCATCTTTCATGGACATCAGAACCCAGTTTCATCAGGTTTCTGACATGCACTGAAGACCAGTGGCTCTTCAGGGATCCTCATGGCCTTCAGTGCTGAATTGGGACAGCTGAGGCATTCAGCCTCTTGTCCTGGGCAGTTACGAGGAGCTCAGACTCTGTTCTACAAACAGCTATTTTCAGGCTGTTCAGCCCATATCTTAAGAACACTCTAATAAAACCCTTACATTATCTATCTATCTATCTATCTATCTATCTATCTATCTATCTATCTATCTATCTATGCATTCTATTATTTTTGTTCTTCTGGAGAGCCCTGTATAATAGAAATATGTCACTATATTGATACAGATTCAGTTGATCTGTGAATGAGAAAGTTGCCAACCTGTGAATATATTTAAGGACCTTCTGAATAATAGGTTTGGACCAATATGTTCCCACCCTTCTAATATGCTTTTTGTAGCTAGTATCTCAACCACAGCAAACTGCCTTCTTAAAACATCCATCTTTTTAAAAAATAATTTGTTTTTATTTATTTGAGAGTGACAGAGAGAGAAAGAGGCAGAGAGAGAGAAAGAGAGAGAGAGAGAGAGAGAGAGAGAGAGAGAGAGAGAGAGAGAGAGAATGGGAGCACTAGGTCCTCCAGCCACTGCAAATGAACTCCAGATGTGTGTGCCCCCTTGTGCATCTGGCTAACGTGGGTCCTGGTGAACCGAGCCTTGAACAGGGGTCATTAGGCTTCACAGGAAAGTGCTTAACCACTAAGCCATCTCTCCATCCCCCGTTGATCTTTTTATTTATTAATTTGCAAGGGGTGAAGGGAGAGAGAGAGGAAGAGAAAATGGGCCTAATAGGGCTTTTAGCCACAGCAAATGAACTCCAGATGCATGCACTACTTTGTACATCTGGCTTTTATGTGGCTACTCAGAACCCTAATCTGGGGTTTTAGGCAAGTGCCTTAACCACTTAGCCACCTTTTATTCCCTACTATCCATCTTTTATTAAACTATTCAAAATTATTTTCTTTTGGGAATGATTTAAATATGCAGTAATCAATGAATAAAGCAATATTCAAAAGCTATAAATAATAAACCAAAAGTGAGTATCTTAGAGAAATTGACAATGAATTGGTTATAGACTCTGAGGCTTGAGAAATAAGCCTATCCCAGTCTTTGAACTAGCAACCAAAATTTTACTTCTGTCACTGACCCAGAGATACATGAGAATTGTGTCACTAACTCAGTATCCTGTGTTATTGTTAATACCTGGAGATTTATTTCTATTTAGACACCTCACTCAGCACTGAATTTTGTAGAAACAGATCCTTAAATGGGATTATTTCTCTGCATCCTCACTCTCCTGTGTATACTACTATTGCTTCCAAACTCATGTATCCAATGCCAAGAGCCAAACATGGACATCTCAAATACCTGTGAGATGCACCTGAACTCTTCTAATGTGGTGCTTACTTTCTTTCAATTTTCACCTGTATGCCAGTTTCCAGTTGTTGGTTTTATCACAGTTACATTGCATGTTGGTGGCTTGAAGAACTGCCTACTTCATCATCTTTTCCATCTTCTAGAGATCCCTGCATTCTTTGTCCTATAATCTGATCATGTATTTTAACTTTTTTTTAAATTTTTTTATTTATTTATTTGAGAGCCAGAGACACAGAGAGAAAGTCAGATAGAGGGGGAGAGAGAGAATGGGTGCGCCAGGGCTTCCAGCCTCTGCAAACGAACCCCAGACGCGTGTGCCCCCTTGTGCATCTGGCTAACGTGGGACCTGGAGAACCGAGCCTCGAACCGGGGTCCTTAGTCTTCACAGGCAAGCGCTTAACCACTAAGCCATCTCTCCAGCCCTGATCATGTATTTTAAAAGACAACTGTGCATCTAAGTCCCTTGGACCACTATAGATTATACTAGGTACTCAGATAATATCCCTAACATGTAGGTCAACTGATTAACAACCTAAATACTATGCAATGATATATAGTATGTTCATAGATTTAAGGTACTAGTACATAAACATGATAGGCTAGCCAATATTCTGCCTCACAGAATAATATAGTTAGTGTATTTAATTTTGTGTTCTGAGAAAGTATTTAATATATCCCAAGAGTGAGATTACAAAGTTCCTTAGCATAAATGCAGCATTAAGAGTAAGATCACAGTCATGAAGTTCATTCTGACTTAACATGGTAGGTTTTCTGTAGATACCCTGATTCCATCAAGTTAACCAATAACCCCAGCAAAAGCTTATGACATTTAAATACAGATCATGAAACAATGATCAATCAATAACATGGCTATTCCTATGAACCATTGTCAGTCAATGTACTTATATAAACTGGTCTGTGTTCTTTTTATACGTGTATATATGTATATGTGTGTGAATATGTGTGTATACATGTGCAGGTGCACATATATGTGGAGGCCAGAGGATGACATCTGCTGTATTTCTCACTTTACTTTACTTATCAAGGCAGAGTCTCTCAGTTGAATGCAAAGCTTGCTGATTAGACTAGCCAGCTTGTTCTGCATAACCCTTGTTTATAGGCAGGTCAACACACCTGTCCTGCACTTATATGGGTGCTGGGGATCTTAAATCTGGTTCTCATGTTTAATGTTAAGTGCTTTTATTCACTGAGTCTTTTCTGAAGCTCCTGTTTTTGTTTTTGTTTCTATTTTTTATCTGTAAAAAGCACCCAAGCTTTGTGGAAGGCTTAGACAGGAGGATTGCAAATGTAAGACTTATCTGGACTACATAGCATGTTCAAGGCAAGCTAGAGAAACTCAGTGAGACCCTGCCTCAAAATAAAAAAGGAACTGCAGGTGCAGATCAGTGGTAGAGCATTTGCCTAGCATAGGACCTTGAGTTTGATCTCCTGTGCCAAAACAAAGCAAAACTAAACAATAACCAAAAACCTAGATGCCTCAGATGCCTCTTAGGAGCCTGATTCTGGGAATTGACATATACCTGTTTGCTCCCGGTGTCCACCTTATCTTGATTTGATTAAGTTGGTAGTTTTCATATTCTGTATGCTGCAATATGCTTTTTGGTCTGACAAGTCAAAGCAGAAACTGCTGTTACTCCAAGCTCATTTCATCTCTATTTCCTTCTGCTAGAGTCATTCTTCATATCTGAGCAATTACACTTTCCTTCTGTCCCATACAAATTCTTTTTTTTTTTGGTTTTTCAAGGTAAGGTTTCACTCTAGCCTAGGCTGACCTGGAATTCACTATGGAGTCTCAGGGTGGCCTTGAACTCACGGCCATACAAATTCTTAAAGCGTCAAATGATGCTCTTTTCTCTAAACCCCTTTCAAGTGCCCCCAGAAGAAATCAATGCTCTACCCTCCTGCACCAACTTGTTTATACAAGCCATTCCTCACTGACTGTGTTGTAGGGTGGATTAATGTTCCCTACACATCTTAATACCTTGAAATTGTTCTAACTTAGTTTTCTTTTATTTTCTTAATAGGAAAAAATTGCCCAAATAAAACAAACTCAAAAATATATGTTGAGGATAATGAATCTTTATATTTATGCAGTTTTTGAGAAGGAATTATGGTTTCCACTTGAACAGTTAAGTTCCTAGGGTGGGAAATTATAAGTATATTTGAGAAGTTCTGGATACCAAAAAAATTACATAAACTGATGTCAGTTGAAGGCAGCTTTGGAAAAGAAGTAAATCTTGAAGGTATTGTGTCTTATCCTCTGCCTTCTAGAGAGGGAAAGATGAGATTCTGTGTCCATGTACTTCTCCTTTGAGAACGTCCTTCCCATCACCTCTAGGTTTACACTGCATTTGAAAATTATTTGGAATAAAATTGTCAATTACAGACAAGATAATTTTTAAATAGCAGGCATATATTTTATAGACTTCCAAGACAGCTTTGAAAAATTAGTCTATTTTTACAATTTTTAAAATATTTTCATTTTTATAATGTTATATATTTGAGGGAGGGAGGGAGGGGGAGGGGGAGGACACCAGGGCCACTAGCAACTGCAAACAAGCTCCAAACACATGCACCACCTTGTGCAACTGACTTTACTTGGGTACTGGGGAATTGAATCCAGGTCTCTAGGCTTTGCAGGTAAACACCTTAACTGCTAAGCCATCTCTACAGTCCTTATAATATTTATTTATTTATTTGTTTGTTTGTTTCAGAGAGAGATAAATAAAGAAGAAAGGAAGGAAGGGAAGAAGGATAGGGTGCACCAGGGCCTCTAGGCACCGCCACTGAACTCCAGTCACATATTCCAGTTTGTGCATCTGGCTTATGTGGGGACTGGGGAATTGAACCTTGGTCTTTAGGGTTGGTAGGAAAGCACCTGAATTGCTAAACTATTTCTCTAGCCCCTCTATAATATTTTAAATAAGAACATAATAAAGAGACCATTACCAAAAGAATTGTGAGTTTCATTTTTTTATTTATTTGCAAGCAATCACAGACAGAGAAAGAGAGAGAATGGGCACGCCAGGGCCTCCAGCCACTGCAAACAAGCTTCAGATGCGTGTGCCACTATGCACATCTGGCTTTATATGGGTACTGGGGAATCAAACCCAGGATATTAGGCTTTACAGGCAAGCACCTTAAATGCTGAGCTCTCTTTCCAGCTGCATGTATACATTTTAATGATTTTTAAAATTTAATTATGCTTTCCCAAAGAAAAATTCTGTTTTTCCTATTTCTCAAAAATCTAAAACATTAAACAACAATTATATAGCCATTAGTGTGAGGCATTTAAAACATCAATTTATTTAGCCATCCCTAGTCATGCCTTGGAAAGAAAAGAAGAATCTTCAGGATATTCAATGGATCTTTATTTATCCATAAACTTGTTATTTGGGTTTTTAATTTATATCTTTCTAGTTTAAAAATATTTACTTTATATTCAATGGCCTTAATTTATAACATCATACATAGATAAGAGTCAGCATTGCTTTCCAAATTCTGAATACTCATATTGAAAATTTCCATGAAGTGAAGTTGAAAGAATTTATAATATTGGGAATTGATATGAAGTCATACAACTATGAGCAATTCATTTCACTTTTATGAATTTTAGTTTATTAAAAGTAATAGAATAACAAAGACTTCCTCACCATTTTAGGAAAATTAAATAAAAAATCAGGATAATTTACTTCATTGTCTTTTATTCCCTCCTAGAGAATAAAGATGAATCAGATGTTGGTGTCATTGCGTTTCCTTTCCTCTACATAATACAAATGACAATGCCTCATGAGTCAAACAGCAGATGTCCTTTAAAACACAAACATCTGCTAAATGTCATATCTTCAGAGGCAAATTATTGTAATCATATGAATATATAACTGACAGAGGATGGCAGAATGGAATTTTATATAACGAAAAGTGGGAAAATCATAGTTAGGAGAATGGGGCCCCTATGCTGGAGGAAGATTATTTTCTTGGAATTTGTATCTATAAGTTTTGTTCTCATCATAAAGGAGAGAACAATGAATGCTTTTCTTGAAGATGAGCAGGGACAGAAAATTGCTTTGCAGACATTGCATCTGGTGCAAATGACTCTTAGCTCACCCCTTTGCAGAGTAGCTGGGTATAACAGGAGGATATGGAAGGTAGCTGCTGTTATCTTTCAACCACATCCTTGGTGCAGTCAAATTCACAGGACTGTTGCCACACATTCCACTTCAACCCAGTGCCTACATATTTCATCTTATTTTTAGCTACACTGAATAAGAAGCAGGAGGGAAGGGAAATAAATGCAAAACAGGAATAGTCAAAGAAAGTAGTTGACTGTGGAAAGAAAGACACTTAACATCTGCTGTCCCTGAGCCTTTTTTTTCCCAATGTGTATTTTATAATGGCTACTGTCTATATCCAATTTTTAGTCCAAGTCCATATAATTCCATACAGAATGCCCTTCTATCAAGAAAGGGAAGTGCAACTTTTCCACATCAACCTGTGGTCTTATGTTGTAGGAAATAATAGTAAATAATTTTCTGCAGGTTTCCTTAGGAATGGCCCCAGTATTCTTTTCTTGGACTGTGTTCATTGTTATATGTACTGGCTCTATGAATTCCATTTAAAGTCACTGTTTTAAAATGTGCATATTTGTCACAGAATATATTGTTAATGAATCATAGGTTCTAGTTATTTCAAAAGCTGATTTTATCCACAATATGACTATAATTCCTACATATATATAGTCATTCTTTTATTACCCATTCATTATTGTAAAGGACTATGTAGCAATTTTAACTATCCTGTTAATTTCACCATTATTCTTATCATACAATCAATAACTAATACAGTGGTGAATTACATAATTATTTTCAAGTATTCATTTATCAGTGAGTGTTGCTAAGCTCTTTTGTCTGCCAGCCATTGTGCTGTGTGGAGATACATTACTGAACTTAACTGAAAAGTATCCTTCACTTAAAGAGGAATCTTCAGAAGTCCCTTGCTCACTACCTTCTCATCTGAGAAGAAATAGGATTTACCTAGGATTTTTTCCCTTATGGGCAAATAATAAACCTTTTAGGATTTCAATTGAAAATTCAACTTGTGACTCTCAAAAAAATATCTTTGATAATTCCATACAGAAATGGAAATTTTCCCCAAGGGGAAAAAAAACAACAACAACAAAGGATCATATTAAAAAATCTCATATTAAATGAATAGGGCCTTTTGTCTTTGCTGTCCTAAGAACCTCCTTATGTTTCCATTATTTTTAAGGACATTCTAGGACCGGAAAATAGGGTGGGTGCGGAAGGATGGGAGGGTAAGGCAGGGGCACACAAGACTGGACCCAAATGTCAATGATACTATAAAATTCTATATCCTAAATGAGAGACAAAATGGTTAAACCTTCACCAGGCCCTTAGAGGGAACACCTGAATCACAAGGTCCTGGAGAGGGTACGATGAAGACTGACCTTAATCTCTTTCTGTTTTGGTTTCTCTCTGTCTATCTCTATCATCCTCTTCTCTCTATATTTTTTATATTACTTGTCTTTTTCTTCTTTCGCTCCTTGGGTGCTGATCTCCCAGTACTAGCATGTGGCTATCATCCACAATGAACTCTTGATAAGAAAGACCTACAAGGTTTCCCAAAAGAAGGCATATTTCTGTCGGAGTACTTGATGAACCACCAAAGGTGCTGAAGACAACATATGCTGTTGACACATAACATGGAGTGACATGGCTGGAAGCTAGAAGAAAGCCCTTAGTGCCAGAAAGTGTTACGTAAGTGAGTAGGGAACATGACCAATAACTCTCCAGGCAACTCATGGTCTAAGCTACTCAGCAGCAAACAACCTGACATGATGCTCACACAATTACAATAGTGGCACACAGCCATGGTGGGAAACCAACTGCTCTTGATTTGGCTAACTGATCTGCTCAGTGGAACAGAACCCATAGCTGGAGCTGGGAAATAAGTCAAAATCATATCCCAAAATGAGCCTGATCTTCATTATCAAGTTCCCACCAATTGTAAGCTACAAGAAGGCCTACACATATTACATTCTCTCTAAAAACAAACAAACAAACAAACAAACAACAACAACAAAAACACACAAGGACTATCCCATTTATCTGGCACTAACTTTACTCTCTTTTAGAGAATTTGTTTCTCTTTTTCAGATAGAGACAGATCCTAAGGAGAGACCACCGCATTATACCTCAAAAGGGCCCCAGCTGAAACTAAGAATAATTGGCAAAATAAGCAAGGGTGATGTTTTCTTGGTGAACCTGGTACCAGCACAAGGGTGAAGGAGATAGATACAGAGAACAATAAACTCCTACCAAACCAGATATCCAGAGATACAGAGGCTCCCAAGACATCATCTCTGAAGCAGACCTAAAATGAACCCAACATGGCTCAGGGAAATTTGTGGAAGAGGGTGAGGAAAGAATGTCAGAACCACACGTTGGGTCGTGATTCACAGAGACACTCATAACTCATAACTGATAACTGATGGCTAACCCCACAATTCATGCCCCATATTCCACAACAAGGAGGGTCCCTGTGGAGGGGAGTAGTCAGGGAGGAGGCTATCAGTGGTACCAACTTGACTCTGTTCACTGAGTACCAAACTTTAAAAAAAAAGAACATTCTCCAGTGGGTCTCAGCAGACGTCAATGGGTCTTTAGCTCTGTCAACATGTCCATCTGTCTTGTACTCAGCCTCTGTGACATACCAGCTATGGAATGGAAAAAAGAAATCCTAGGGACCTCCTGGAAAAGAAACAATGCCTGATAAGTCATGGTCCCCAAAATATTCATTTCCCATGCACCACTTTTATGGTGATATGTGGGTTAAAATTTCTCAAGAGAGTAGTCATATTCAATGTGAAGTATACTTGGTTTGTTCTATTTGTAGAACCATAGTTACTTCACAAAGAGCTAATCTCTCATCAGCATTTACTATACAGAGAAGTCAACTGGGACACACAGAATGGAGGAAATTGCTCAAGATATGTGGCCAGTTATGTACAACTGGAAGCCACATCCAGATCCTGCAGAACTTTCTCATATCCTTGCTACCTGTGACCTTCTATATATTTCTGCAATACAGATGGAACATCCAGGTTAATAGCTTAATGGCTGTCAAAATGAACAAGCTACATAGGCTGACATTCTTCTCTAAATTCAATTTGGCAAGAGTCTCGAAGTCCTGGAATAAAATAGTTCTTACAAAGAGGCTCAAATTCTTTCCATCCATCAACTTTGAAGTTTTTTCATCAGGGCTACCACTGGGCTTTCTTTATTAGGGAATCTGATCAGCAGTTAAGAGCCTGACTAATCAGTGAAATTTGAATTTTACTGCTGTGTGGGGACATGATTTTATTTTGTTGACTAGGAAAATGAGATCTAATTGAGGGATGAGAGACTTACAATACTTCCTACATTGTTCTTGTTCTTATTGTCATTTAAGGCATTAGTTCAAGTTTGACATTCTCTTAGGATGGGTCAATATTTAAACTTTCCCCAATGCCTTATTTCCCTTTTATACCATATCTGACACAAACCAAATGCATCTAGTACACTTTGGCTTTCTAACAGTTTCTGAGAAATTCCATTCTACTTTTCTTGGCTAAAGGTTGTGGAAAGACAACCACCACCAACAACAAATAATAAATGTGTATGAAAGGGATGGAGTGCAAGGTTTTAGGGACTGTAGAAGCTAGGTTCATTCATTTAGACAGAGGGAGAAATCAATCAACAACTGAATTTTAAAAATAAAATCTTACTTTAAATATGTGGTGCTTTTACAATCAATTCAACTCCAATGTCTCCTTTGCTGAAAGCCTGGGAGTCCTTGATTAGCCTACATTTGTGGGCCGAAATACTGTCAGAGGAGCCATAGCAGAGAGGGAAGAAAAGGGAAAACTATTTTCAGCACACTCAGTCCTCCCTTCTTGTTAAGTTTCATGTCAAATGAATGCATACCTGAGAAGGATAGATTACCACAATATTCCCTTCCTAAAGCACCAGAGTTCCTCAGATTGATTTCTCTGCATCTGATGCAAGTCCAGTCACTTCACACCAGTGGGTTAGAAAACTGGGCTCATTTCTTTTGAAACCAGTTGTTTCCAATTGTGTTGACATATGCTATGTTAGGTTGTACTTTATCACTTATTTTCTAACAAGATATTTCTAAACAGCTGTGTATTAATCATATGCTTATCTTCAGCAATAGTTTATCTTTAGAATGGTCACATCATATTGGTGTAAATAATGGATAAGAGGGACAAAACTTGGTTTCAGATTTTGAAGGATAAATTAAACCATCTAACCAGCCTTGGTCAATGCAAAACTCTTTGGCTAGGAAAGGGCTGTTTCTTCTGATCTGAGCAGCTGAGAAGGTTGTTTAAGTCAAGTGGGAACAAACAATGGAGAGATTCCTAGTGTGTCCAAAGAAGTCTTAGTTTTATACAATCAGACTGCAAGAAGAATCTCCAACACCAGACAGGATCATCTCTTGAGACTTTGAAGTTACATTCAGCCAAAAGGAACACAGGGCTTTGTACCTCATAAGTATATTTAAATATCTTCCAATTGAATAAGAAGAAAGGGACATCTGAGCTTTTATAGCAAAGAAAATCAAATAAACACAACTGTACCTCTGTACGTAATCTGAACTGGTATTGTTTCCTAATCTAGCATATACCACGTGACTTGAATGCTGGAAGAAGCAATGACTCCTGCAAAATCCATGTAGTGAGTGTCAAATCCAAATGAAAATTACCTCTTTGGAAAAAATGAATCAAAAGAAAGTACCTCTTCATTTTCTGACAAAGAACCAAACTTAAGTGAACCAAATTTTATGTATGATTTCTTATGCCATACAGGTTTGTTTTTGCAATACAAACTCTACTGTAAAAAAATTCAAAACCTCCCTACTTTTATACAATACCCCATGTTTTTTAAAAACAACTTTCCTAGCAAGTTAACCTCCAAAACACATCCACAAGTATGGGGGAAAAAAAAAACAGAATTTTTAAGCTTAAAGTACTGCTATAACAATAAACTACACAATGGCAACTGTTAGTGACAGTCATTTCAGGGAGTTAGAAGGCTTTAGTTCCAGCTCTACTGAAAAAGAAAGTTGGTGGTCTTTTTCTGTCACTTAATCTTCCAGGTCCAAGTGTCCTTATTATGACATGAGAGCATCATAACCCATGTCTTCCAATACCAATATTTCTCTGAATTTTGAATTGTTCTGACTGAATAATTCAAAATTTAGGAAATTTGATATAGAAACCTATGATGCTGGGGCTGGAGAGATAGCTTAGTGTTTAAGAGCTTGCCCGTGAAGCCAAAGGACCCTGGTTTGAGGCTCAATTCCCAGGACCCACATTAGCCAGATGCACAAGGGTATGAATGTGTCTGGAGTCCATTTGCAGTGGCTGGAGGCCCTGGCACCCATTCTCTCTCTTTCTCTCTCTCTCTCCCCCTCTTTCTCTGTCAGTTGTTCTCAAATAAATAAATGAAAATGATCAAAAAATAATTTAAGGAATTAAATTTACATTTGAAGTAATCATGCAACATAGTTGTACAAGATTGCCAGCTGAACAAATAATGCACATGCTTACAAATGTTAAATGGCACAAATGGTTCTTCAAACATATTAACAAGGAATGAAAATAACACTTAGAAATATGCACAGCTGAAAGGTAAGTGGGCAATACTATTATTTCTGTATTGCCAGTCTTACAGTGAAAAGAAATTTAGTTTCTATTATGAAGAATGTTTGTTTATCACACAACCACAGGAAGATAATTGCCGCATAGTCTCACTCATCTAAAACTCTTAACCTGAATCTACCCACATTGCTGACATACCTAGTAAGCATTTTGAGGACCAGGCAGTAGATAAGGTGGGGAAAGGGAAGGGTAAGGGAGCGGATGGGGGAGACAAAAACTGGACACAAATGGCAATGGTACCATAAAACTATGCATCCTAAAAGACAGACCAAATGGCTGAACCTTCACCAGGCCTTTAGAGGGAACACTGGATTCACAAGGTCCAAGAAAGGGTATGATTAAAACTGACCATTATCTCCCCCTCTTTTTGTTTTTCTCTCTCTCCCCTTCCCTTTTCTTTCTCATCTCTCTATCTCTTTTATAATACTTATTGTTTTCTTCCTTCTCTTCTTGGCAACTGACCTGTAACTCCTGGTACCAGCAGGTGGATATCATCCACAATGAGCTTTTGATCAGATAGACCTATAAGGTCTCCCAAAAGAAGACAGATTTATGTCAGAGTGCTTGATGACCCACCATAGGTTAGTGGTAAGACCCTACTGCTGATGACACCATACACTGTTGGCAAATGTCATGGAGCACATGCCTGGAAGCTGGAAGAGAGTCAGTCCCTAGTTAGTGCATCTAGTACCGGAAGGTACTACATGAGCAACTGAGGGAAAATGACCAATATCTCTCCAAGCAACACATAGTCTAACCTACTTAGTAGCAAAAATACTGACATGATGCTCATACAAGTACAATAGTGATGCATAGCCATGGTGGGAAACCAGCTGCTCTTGTTTTGGTAAATTGATCTGGTCAGTGGAATGGAACCCATAGCTAGAGCTGGGAAACAAATCAGATTCATATCCAACAATGAGCCCACTTTCCACTAAACACTCTCTAAAAATAATGGTTGTCACATTTACTTGGTGCTAATTCTACTCTCTATTGGAGAATCTCCTTCCCTTTTTTATATAGACACAGATCCTAAAGACAGAACCACCCCATCATACCTCAAAAGGGCTGAAACTAAGAATAACTGGGGAACCAAGCAAGAATTCTGTTTGCTTGGCAAACTGGGAACCAGCACAATGGTGATGGAGATAGACACAGAGAACAATCAACCCCTACCAAACCAGATAACCAGAGACACAGAGGCTCCCGAGACCTGAACACTGAAGCAGATCTAATTTGAACCCTACATGGCTCAAGGAAATTTGCAGAAGAAGGGTTGCAAAGAATGTCAGAGCCACACATTGGGTCATGGCATGCAGAGACATTTCCTCCCACCCACCCCTCAATGCATGACCCATATACCACGAAAAAGAGGGTCCCTGTGGAGGGGAAAGGACAGGGAGGAAGCTAACAATGGTACCAACTTGACTGTATTCACTGACTACAATAATAATAATAAAAGAGTGTTTGTTGAAAGTTAGCTTCATTTAAAGTGATTTATTTATTTATGAAAGAGAGAATGGGTGACCATGGCATCCAGTCACTTCAAAGGAAGTCCAGACACATGTGCCCCCTTGTGCATCTGGCTTATATGGGTCCTGGGGAATTGAAGCGGGTTCCTTAGGCTTTACAGGTAAATGCCTTAACCGGTAAGCCATTTCCCCAGCCCTAAAGTGAATTTTAAAGAGAGATAAAGTAATTGTAAAACTGGTCTGAGATTATTGAAAGCATTGTGGAAATGCACAGTTTATTCACTTTTCTGTTTTTGAATTGTACCACCACACACAAGATTGTTAGCTCTTTTTCTAGACTTCCTTTTTTTTTTTTAATTTTTATTGTCTTTTTCAAAATTAGTTTTGTACTCAGTGAACACAGTCAAGTTGGTACCATTGTTAGCCTCCTCCCTGTCTGCCTCCTTGGCCCATCTTTGTTGGGGTATATGGGTGATGCATTGTGGGGTTACCCCTCAGTTATGGGTAGGAGGAAATGTTTCTGTGTATTATGGCCCAACATGTGGCTCTGACATTCTTTCTTCCCCCTCTTCCACAAATTTCCCTGAGCCATGTTGAGTTCATTTTAGGTCTGCTTCAGTGACGAGGTCTTGGAGCCTCTGTTTCTCTGGATATATGATTTGGTAGGAGTTGATTGTTCTCTGTGTCTATCTCCTTCACCCTTATGCTGGTACCACATTCACCAAGAAAACAGAATCCTTGCTTATTTCGCCAATTAGTCTCAGTTTAAGTGGGTCCCTTTTGAGGTATGATGGGGTGGTTCTCTCCATAGGATTTGACTCCCTCTGAAAAAGAGAAGCAGATTCTGCAGTGAAGAGTGAAGTTATCACCAGACAGATGGCATAGCCATTATTTTTTTAGGGCGATTTTAATAGGTGTAGGCCCTCTTGGAGCCCATGATTGGTGGTAGCTTGGTAATGGAGAAAGGCTCATTTTTGGATCGGGTTCTGACTTGTTTCCCAGATCCAGCTATAGGTTCTGTTTCACTGAGTGGATCAGTTAGCCAAATTAAGAGCAGTTGTTTCCCAACATGGCTGTGCACTGCTATTGAACTTGTGTGAGCATTAGGACAGGTTATTTGCTGCTAAGTAGGTTAGATCATGAGTTGCTTGGACAGATAGTGGTCATTTTCCCCCAGTTGCCCATGTAGCACCTTCTGGCACTAGACATGCTGACTGTTTGGGGACTGACTCTTCCAGCTTCCAGCCATGCCATTCCATTTTATGTGTCAATCACATGTGGTGTCTTCAGCACTAGGGTCTTACCAATAACCTTTACTGGGTCATCAAGTACTCTGACAGAAATCTGTCTTTCTTTTAGGAAACCTTGTAGGTCTCTCTGATCCAAAGCTCATTGTGGATGATAGCCACCTGCTGGTATTGGGAGTTACAGGTCAGTGCCCACTAAGAAAAGGAAGAAAAAGATAAGTAATATACAAGAGTTAGAGAGAAGAGGGAGGGAGGGAGGGAGGGAGGGTGAGTGAGAGGCAGTAGAGGAGTAAGGTCAGTCTTCATCATACCCTCTCCAGGGCCTTGTGACTCAGGTGTTCCAAGGGCCTGATGAGTTTTCAACCATTTAGTCTGTTATTTACGATGTAGAATTTTAGGGTACCATTGCCGCTTGGATCCAGATTTGTGTCCTCCATCCCCTTCCTTGCCCTCCCCTTCCTCCCCACCCATCCTGTTGTCCAGTCCTTGAGATGCTTGCTGGGTATGTCAGCCACTTTTATAGATTCAGGTTAGACACTGTAGTTAAGTGAGACTATGTGGCAATCATCTTTCTGTGATTGGGTGAGTTCACTGAGAATGATCTGTTCCAGGTTCGACCATTTTTCTTCAAATTTCATTGTGTTGTTTTTTCTTACTGCTGTGTAGAATTCAATTGTGTAGATATACCACATCTTATTTATCCATTATTCTAGTGAGGGACATCTGGGTTGATTCCAGCTCTTAGCTATTATGAATTGAGCTGCTATAAACATGGTTGAGGAAATATCTCTGGACTAATGCTTGGAGGTTTTTACGGTACATGCACAGTAAGGGAATAACTGGGTCTGTTGGTAACTCTATAGTCAGCTTGACTTCTTTTTTTGTGAATTTATTTTTTTTTAATTTTATTTGCAAGCAGAGAGATGCAAGGGAGAGAGAGAGAGAGAGAGAGAGAGAGAGAGAGAGAGAGAGAGAGAGAGAGAGAGAGGGAAAAGAGAGAGCATGCCAGGGCCTCTAGTAACTACAAATAAAGTCCAGACACATGCACAACTTTGCGTCTCAGGCTTTACATAGGTACGGGCAAATTGAACTCAGATTATTAGGGTTTGCATGCAAGCACCTTAACCACAAATCAATCTCTGCAGCACTTGGATATTGTTTTCTTTATGAAACACAGTAAAATAGTTAAGATGTTCCTTACACACGTTGATTAAACAGATAACAAAACCTTCTTGGAAGAGTTTCTGTCCAGGAGAAGTACTTTTTCCTCCACCTGTTTCTTCTCATGTGAAGGGAGCTCCATGATTGCATTATCCCATCCTGGGCTTTCTCTCTTAGTAGAACAACATATCTTTCTGGTCAGGTTGAAAAAATCTTGGCTTTTCCTTTCGTTTCCTCTTACAAGTTAAGTTTGGACAGAGATACCTGCTTCTCTGTTCCTTCAAGTTTGCAGGGATTGTCTATGCTTCAAGGGTGATCCTGCTGACTGTTAGGATTCAGTTTTAGAATGTCTACATTCTTCCACATTTAAGCCATATCATTCAACCTGAATTTTGTTTATAACCAAGACCATAATGCGACACATCATTTGCCTTACTTGATTGGTTAAGAATGCATCTGCAGAAAATGGTAGAGTTTCATTTAATAAAGGTCCTCTAAAATATTGTTAAAGCACCAGCAGAGCCCCCATGAATAAGGAGAATAGGAAAGATAGGAATGCCCTGTTAGAGTACTGACTGTTGCTAAGTATATCTAAATGTCATTTTTTTCAATACAAAATGAGAATAATAATATTATTGCTTCATTAAGAGGATGCACATGAGGAAGTCAATAAATAGTAATCTGGTCTTATTCTACATGTACATTCCTTATCTAATAAAAGGCATGAAGTTTATTCATGACCTATGATCACATTTTGGCTAATAATTTCCAATGGGAAATTTGGAAACTTGGGAATCATTTACTTTAGGACAAATGTAGAAACAAAGAGACCACACAATATAGAAGTTTGAACATTTTATCTCACCTCCCCTGACAGGTTTGCCAAGATCATCTGTAGCAATCAAGAAAAAATAACAACCAAACACAACAAAATCAGAGAGCCTCTAGTCTCCCAGCCCTTAGGAAAGCTGACTTCTTGCAGAAATCATCATGCTTTCTACCATGCCAAATACAGAGTTGCTCTACTGGGTTGTGCATAGGAAATATTTATGGGCACTTATTCAATATGTGTCACCAGAAGTTTTGAGTTGTATGTCTTGAAGTAGGTCTTACTGAAGGTAATTTCAAAAAATGCCCAGAATTGATATCTGGCAGCTCTTTTAATTACTATTGTGTATAGTAAGCTGAGAAACATCTATATCACTCATGGCAGAACATGCTAAATCTTTGGAGGAGCCCAGGACTAAACATATTTACTAATTCCTATCATGTATACTCCCAGCCCCACTGCCATCTTTGCAAATTCATGGGTACACTAGGATATAGTACTCCCATCTGGAACTTGAGAGTCAAATCCAGAACAATTTTAGGTATGTCCACAATAACATATTTTAGTTTGACCTGATTCCTTTGTTTGACTCTATTAATCGTCACTGCTAATAAGTTTTTCCTGAAACCTTGCCAAGCACTCAAGGCGAACTCAGGAATTCCAGGAATGTGGCCACTCACTCATAATTCTGTTCAGTCTCCTGCAGACGTGATTGAATTTCTCTTTTTCCACCTAGTTTTAGTATAGAGAAGGCTTATTTCAAGTCCTTCAAATTTCATTTATGTACCATGTAGATGAAGACCTATACAGAATTCAACTAATTTGGAGAAAAAGGCCGTCAAAAGCATAGTAGGTGAACTCAGGACTCACAGAGGACTGGCAGCATGGGACTGAGGGGGAGGGGGAGGACAACGGGATGTATTTCTAAGGACTGGGACATGGCGCCCATCCTATTGCTGAATGCATTTGAAAAAGACACCTTCCTCGCTGTAGCTTCTTCTGGGAGGTGTGGTGAGCTGAGAAAGATTGTCCTCTGTTATGGCTTTGAAAGATCAACCCAATGAAGTTACTGTGTTAAAAAAAAAACAAAAAAAAACACATCTGTTGGTCCAAATACCAGAGTCTTTCCATAACCACACCCACAATTTAGATCCCTAAATCATTTCATTCCAATTTAATCATGCTGTGCCTTTATGTAAACAATGCCTGGGGACAAGAAAATTACCAGAGTTTCAGTCCACCATTTCTGCCCCCAAAGAAACTTTGTAAAAGAGGATTGCTACTCCTTTACACATGACTAATTTAGAGAAACCACAAAGCTTGAAAATACTAATTTTTTCATTAAAGTCCCAGAACGCTCAAGCAGAGGTTTTAAACATGGGTTTTTCTATATTTTCAAAGCTCTGTAATAAGCAACTTTTGGAGTTCAGATGGAAGCTAATTATAGATCTTCTTTGCCATAGCTGTTTCTATTTACATCTTGAGAGCCACAGAAGCAAGTATCCTAGCTTTCTTCATACATCAGCATCTTTCTGATTGCTGAGTCCTTTGAAACTGCTTCTTGGAAATGCCTTGTGGGTGATATCCCAAGATCAAGGACAATTTCTCAAGCGTGCTGTTATTGCCTTAAAACTCTGACTCTCAAGACAAAAGATCAGAGTTGTTTGATATATACAATGCATATTAACCATGTGTAATTTTTCATGATTATTTGTTTCATCAATAGAATCAAATCAATTCAAATCAAGAATATATATATTGGTTTTTCAAGGTAGACTTTCACTCTAGCTCAGGCTGACCTGGAATTCACTATGGAGGCTCAGGGTGGCCTCAAACTCACAGCCACCCTCCTATCTCTGCCTCCCAATTACTGGGATTAAAGGCGTTTCCCACCACACCAGGCTTATTCTTTGCTTTCATCAAAGAATGTTGTAACTTTTGGGTTAGTGCTTAAGAAAAAAAGAAAACTGGGGGTAGAGAGATGGCTCAGTTGTTGAAGGCACTTGGTTGCAAAGCCTTATGACCTGGGTTTGATTTTCCATTACCCACTAAAGCCAGATGCACAAAGTGGCACATGTGTCTGGAGTTTGGTTTTGGTGGCAAGAGACCCTGGCATGCTTGTACTTACTCTCTGCCCCCCCTTGAATAAATAAATAAAAATATTACAAAAGAAAATTTTGACTGTTGAGAGCTCAGTTTTCCAGACACTGAAGTGTAGCTGAATTGGGTATTGGGTTCTGCACCCAATTTTTTGATTCAAGCCTTTAATCCCAGCATTCAGGAAACTTTGGTAAAATTGCAATGAATTCATGGCCAGCCTGATGCAGAGAGTAAATTTCAGGTCAGAGCATAAGCTCCAGTGAGGTAGTAAGACCATGACTCAAAAAATATATATAAAAAAATGTTTTAACAAAAGAAGGAAGAGAGGAAGAAGGAGGAAGAAAGAAAGAGAGAGAGAGAGAGAGAGAGAGGAAGAAAGGAAGGAAAGATGGAAATTAGGAAAGAAGGAAGGGAGGGAGGGAGAGAAGGAGAAAGGAAAGAAAGAAAATAGGAAAAGTGAAATTGCTCAAAGCCAAATTTTCAAGATGTTGCAAATTCTACTTAAATTACATATTTTGGTTTTATTATGTTTTTCATTGTTCCCTATGACAGTTGACTCAGTTGGCCTAGAAAGGTGACCAATTATGAAAGTAATTCTTACCATCATAAGACACATCCAGTTGACCCAGAATTAATCAGTACCCACATCTCTCCTCTCAGTCTTGGCTGTATGTTAGAATCACCTACAGAGCTTTAAACAATCCTGATGTCAGATAATAAACTCAGACCAATTAAATTCAAGTCTGTGAGGAGAGGCCGCACCATAGGTGACATTTAAGATTTCCCAGGTGACTACTGAAGGCAGTGGAGGCTGTAAAACTACCACTCCCTATTGAGAGCACATCCAGGAAGTGCCCATTCCTTCCTTCCATGTTTCTGTTTTTCATTTCACCCAGTTTGGGATGAGAGGCTACTTTGTACTCCCAGATAATTTTCCATTAAAAAGTAGCTTGAATTAGGCAAGCAGCCAAATAAAATATACAAAAAAGATAAAACACATGCCTATCAAAGGTTTGAAAATTCATAAATTCTAATAAGTGATTGAAATAGAATTGTATGCTTTTCTAAAAGGAAACTGGGTGTTTGTTAAAAGGATTCAATGTAAATACATAATTTCATGTCCAACACATTTTGAATTGAAAGAAAAATTATTTTTATTTACTTTTGCATATGTGAAAATATTATTACCTCTGTTGAAAGTAGATAATATTTAACAAGTGGTAGCACTGAGCCAGTATCATTGTAATTATTCTGCAATCAATCCCTTTTGATCTTTATAGCACATGAGTGAGGCAAAGATTGTGATGATCTCTGTGGCACTCATAATAGTAGAGAAATGTAATGCTTTATGTACATAGTCCTAACTATGCCCTGAGGTAACAAATTTTCTTTGTCAGGAACTTATATTAAAATATAATAATATAAAGTAGATGTATACAGCTAGACAGATAGGTGCCTAGATAGGTAGATAGATAGATGATATATAGATAGATGATAGGTAAGTGATAGATAGGTAGAATAATTTTGAAAGTCCACAAGGAACAAAGTTAGCTAAGTTGACTTTATCATAGCCGTATAATATGACAATGTATTTGTCTTAGAAACCGTGTTATAAGTAGTTTAAAACACTTTTCATGAAGGAAATCATAGGTATTTTTGTTGTTAATCACATAGTATAATAAACAGTCAAATTGGTCAGAGGAAAGCTGTAGAGGGTGAAGGCCCAGGACCACTCAGCCAACACCAGCACACAATCTTAGTATGCCTACCATTAAGTGCTAATTAGTCAGCTCTCCTGTATAGAAATATATTTAACATAAGTAAATAATAAGGAAGACTCACACTACTCCAGGCTGATAAATTCACCTTCACATATTATTACAGGTGTCATTTAGCTGTTGTAACATGAAATGCTATCCATAGTAGCTAGTAAATAGTCATTGTACCACTAACCCTCCAGCAATCATCACCTTTCATAAAGGGCTGCCCCAAAATCTGGCAGTTTTATGGCCCTAAAAATAAAGGATTCACAAGGTGAAGCCTGGTCCAGAGGGATGAGCCAAAGCTTTGAAGATGGTTCAACGTTATTTTTGAAACTATGTTTATTTTTTTATGTATTTATTTCTTACGGAGACAAAGAGAAAGAGGCATCCAGAGGGAACAACAGAGAAAATAAGTGTGCCAGGGCCTCTTGCAACTGCAAACAAACTTTAGGTGCATGTACCATTTTGTGCATCTGGCTTTACGTGGGTACTAGGGATTTGGACCCAGGAGTTGAGCTTTGCATGCAAGCACCCCTAAGTGATGAGCTATCCCTCCAGGACTAGTTCAATAGTTTGAGTATCATTCTTCACATATAAAGAGAAAGAGAGAGGAGTTTCCTGAAGGACATATATGCAAGTTAATATTTATGCTGGTTTTTATTTTCCTTTCCTCTGCTTTGATCAAATATATAATTATAAATAGAAGAAAGAAAGACAATATATAATAGTTCTATTTGGGTTTTTTTTTATTTACTTGAGAGAGAGAAAAAGAGGGAGACAGAGATGAAGAGAGAAAGAGAGAGAGGGAGGGAGCGAGAGAGAGGGAATGGGTGTGCAAGGGCTTCTAGCCACGGTAAATGAACTCCAGATGCATGCACCACCTTGTGCATCTGGCTTACGTGGGTACTGGGGAATCAAACCTTGTTCCTTAGGCATGTGCCTTAACAGCTAAGCCATTTCTCCAACCCCATAATGGTTTTGGAAACATTAGTATAGGGGCTGGAGAGATGACTTAGATATTAAAGCACTTGCCTGGAAAGCCTAATTCAATTCAAGCCTGAGTTCAAAAAATTCAAGCCTGAGTTCAATTCCCTAATATCTACATAAACCCAGATGCACAAAAGTGCACATGCATCCGGAGTTTGCAGTGGTGCAAAGCCCAGTGTGCCCATTCTCTCTGTCTGTCTCTCTTCTTTCTATCTCTTTCTGCTTGTACAAATAAACAAAAACATTTTTAAAAGGAATTATAATATAAATATGATTGAATCTAAGTCCCTAAATAATATTATTTCTTTACAAAAGTGTCTTTGGATTTCTTAGCAACAGAAAGTTCCTAAGCTGATTGGAACCAAAATGATACTATATACCATCATGATACTCTAAATGTAAGAGCACCCTTTCTCATTGTTTAGTTACCATATTTATGGGAAACCCAGAGAAAGGAATAGACTACCAGTAGTACCTAAGATAGAGTTTCAAAGTCTATCTCAGGTATTAGTGGGATCATTTTGACTTAAAAACAATAAATACCTCTTTCTTACACCTTTAGATTGTAGACTAATGTCTCTACACATTCACAGCTAGCTTTCCACATGTTTAAATCAAATGGCACTTCTGACCTCTAAGGTCATTGCTGCTCCTGAGAGTTGGAGTTAACACTGTTGTCAGTGGGTCAGAGAGGGCCACTGTCTGTTTTAGAGGACAATTCAGCACAGTCCAAGAGTGCTCAAAGTGGCCTCCATAAAATGAAATGCTCCCAGATCCTTAGTCTTGCAAATCCCCTGTCATAAGGGGTTCTATAACAGGAACCCTTTAATATTGATATTTTTCTGCTCCTCATTTTTCAGAACAATTTACTTTGTTAAGTTTAATTCCTTTCCTGCTGTGCCCTAAGAGAAAATGATAACTTAGAAGCAAAATGCAGTAACTGTTTTCATTAAGAACCTTAAGGTTCCAAATGCTATAAATGCACCTGAAAGTTCATCATCATACCCAAGAACTAGGTTGATTAAAAATTATAAAGAGGGCAAGGTGTGGTGGCACATGCCTTTAATCTCAGCACTCAGGAGGCAGAAGTAGGAGGATCACCATGAGTTCAAGACCACCCTGAGACTACTTAGTGAATTCCAGGTCAGCATGGGCTACAGTGAGACCTTACCTCAAAAAAAAAAAAAAAAAAAAAAGAAGAAGAAGAAGAAAAGAAAAATTATAAAGAGGAAGTGTGGATAAAGTTAGATCTAATAGAAACCAAACAGAACAACAATATGAAAAAAAAAAAACCCATAAGGAATTAAAATTTAAATAGCCAAATACAACTGATTTAAAACTGTATGTTTCTCAAAGAATATATACAAATGACTGGCAAGTGTGTGGAACAATGTTTATCATTATTAATCATCAGGAAAATGCAATTCAAACCACAAGAGATATTACTCTACTCCAGAAAGAATGGTTACCAAAAAAATAAATATAGCACATGCTAGTAAAGATATGGATGAAAAGGAATCCTTGTATAATCTTTGTGAAATTGTAAATTAGTACAACCATTAGAGTTCCTCAAAACAAGATGAAGGCTCCTTAAAAAAAGATAAAATGGAACCACCTTATAATTCAGCAATGCCACTACTGGTTATTTAACCAAAGGAAATAAAATCAATATATCAAAGCAGCATATTCATTTCCATGTTCATTACAACCACAGTCGCAATAGCCAAGAAATGGAAAGTGCGCATGCTATAGTTACTTTCTAATTGCTGGCATAAAACTTATCAAACAAAGCTCATGGGAAGAAAGTTTTTGTCTTTCTTATAGTCTTGATGATGGCAGAGGAAAGCATGGTTGAAGCAGAGGCAGGGTGTCACCTCTGCCATAGCTGATGGAAAATAGCAGGAGGGTGAGTCAGCCTCTTGCAAGGGGGCCATTACACTTCAAAGTCAGAAACACACTTCCTCTAGCAAGGCTCTACCTCCCAGATGGCCAATATCTGGGGACCAAGTATTCAAAACATATGAGATTATGGAGACATCTGGTTAAAACCACCAAGATCCATCAACTGACACATGGATAAAGAAAATGTAGCACACTTTACAGGTCATTTGCACTATCATAGATGGAAGTATAGATGATTCTGAAGTGAAGTAAACCAGACAAAGAGATATGTGTAATCTGATCTCACTCATATGTGAAATCTAAACTGTTAATCCTATGGGAGATTAGATTTTTAGTTCAGTGCAGGAAGGATTTTAACTAGCTTGTGACATGCCCATTAAAAGTCCAACTAATTGTAGCTGGAAGGAAAAGTATGAGATTTGGTGAATTTCAATCAGATCATGATGCTTCATGGCGATGCTTTCTAGGGGAAATAAAAGTTCTTAGAAGATAAAGTCCCAAATATCATTTGGAGAATATCTTTTGGTACTTAGTGAGACAGAAAATTATTTACATGGTTAGAAAAAGCTAGAAATTTTTACTTTCCGAATTGAGCATTAAAGACATTACAGTTTGCTTTGTGATCATGTTGAAGTTGTAACAAAATAGATGCAAAATAGAGATAATTATTTTTTCACTGTTTAAGGGGCCTCAGGAACCACTGAACTCTATTCATCAGGTGGGCAAGTGCGTTTTCTAATCATTAGAGTGCAGATTCTGGTTCTCAGCATCCCTGGCCATCAGAGGTCCCGACAACTCTGAATGTGAACCATTGCTAGCTTCTTGGTTGCATGAGACTCTAGTGTACAAGCTGGTGGGCCATGAGCGCACTCCTCTCTGAAGACTTTCTACACTTCTGGAAGCACTGGCTAGGTTGGGGCAGAGACCAGTTCCGAACGGTAGATGTGGTCATTTCTATGCCTTTTTATGAGAGTCATCTCCATTTCTTAATTGTTCAGACTATCCTCATCTCCACCTTACTGGCTGCATCTAGCACAGTACCCTAGAAGCATTCTCAGGGTTTTGGGACCTAAACCCAGGAACGGAATGTTTTTAACCACTTTCTACTGTCTAACTGGAGAAAAATACTTTCCTGTGACAAGGAAGGATGAGACCCTCTGAGCTTGGCACAGGAAAAGACATAAGAAAAAAAGAATTAATACATTTTTATTATAACAAATGACCTCATGCTTTCAGTTGTGAAATATCAAAAACACTAATGAAAAAAATTTTTATCAGATACTTTAGATGCCTGTGTTTTCATTATTATAATTAAATGCCCAAGACGGGGCAATTTTATCATTTAAAGAGGTTTATTTATTTAACAGTTGTAAAGTGTTAAGTATATCATGTTGGCTCTTGTGAGGAAATTAAAGATGTTGGTATATGTGTTAGCTTTCTGTTACGGTGACAAAATGACTAAGATAATTAATTCAAAATAAAGTATTTATTTTCATTCATGGTTTCAGAGGTACCAGTCCATAGTCTCTTATCCCTGTTGTCTTTTGGCCTGTAACAAGGAAGTACATTATGGTGGATAGCCTGTAGTAGAGGAAACTGCTAACTGCCTGGTGGGTAAGAGGAAGGAAGAGAGGATGAAATTCTACTATCCCCTTCAAAGTATGACTCAGTGACTGTCTTCCTTCTATGGGAACACTCCTCCTAAAAGTTCTACCACATCTCAATTGCATCATAGGTTCATAATAGAAATTTCAACCCAAAGTCCTTGGGGTACATTTAAAATACAAATCATAACATAGCAGAGTGCGTGTGAGAAGTAGAGGAATGCAACATCCCCATAGAAGATGCCAGAGAAATCAAAGGATCGGACTCAGTTTCTCATAACAATTTGTTCTTCTGAAAATCAATTCAAGGTCCCATGAGAACTATCTCAGCCCCTGCTGACGCCAGTTTCCTAATGACAGAAGGAGCTTTCAGTAGGTCCCAGCTTTTGCATGTCCTATATCCTCTCACACCAACATATTGAAAGCCAACCTTCCAACACACAAATCTTTGGGGAAGAAAGATAAATAATAAACCAGAGCACACCTCTGGAATCTGTAAAACTACTGTTTCTGCACTGCCCTGGAGAAACTGCTAGACTTTGCCAGAAGCTGGACCGCCTGGTTTGGCAAGGTGCTTTTTGTCTTTTTTAATTCAAATATTTCCTATTGTGCAAATATGGCCATATATTTCACCTATGTAACAATGATACTGAAATGAAAATACTTTGACAATGTGGTAGCCTGGTACTTGGTAATTTTCATAAATCCTCCAGTTTCTTTAATTATTACACACTCTTTTTTTGAGTGGATATTTTCTTTAAAAAAAAAAAAACTTAAAAAAATTATAATTCCCTCCCCTCCCCCTTCACAAATCCTCTCTCCATCCTATCCCCTATCCCTCAATTAGTCTCTCTTTTATTTTGATGCCATCATCTTTTCCTCCTATTATGAGGGTCTTGTGTATGTAGTACCATGCATTGCAAGGTCATGGATATCCAGGCTAGTTTATGTCTAGAAGGTTGCATTGTAAGCAATTCTGTCCTTCCTTTTGCTCTTATATTCTTTTTGCTACCTCTTCTGCAGTGGATCCTCAGCCTTGAAGGATGTGATAGAGATGTTTCAGTGGTGAATATTTCTGTCACTTCTAAGCACAATGGTGACTTTTGATTCATCCCAGAGGTTACTGACTCTAAAAAGAGAAGCTTCTCTAACCAAAAATGAGACTAGTATTAATATATAGGTATGACTGGTTTTAAAAAGTGCTTACAGAGCAGTTTGGTGAACATAATTATGCATTTAGTTAGATACCAGCAGGTGTTACACCCCTAGAGCTCATGACCTCTACTGTTATAAACTTTTGATTAGGTTTTTCAGTACCAGGCATGTATTCCCTCCCATGGAGCAGGCCTCCAGTCCAATTGTAAAGTGGTTGGTTTCACCCATAACAGACATGCCACTATTGCACCCATTGGCTCATTTGGCCTGGCTAGAGTGCTTATTTTCTTATGACCATGTGTCTTTACAGTGATTCATTTTTCACATTTGTTTTACAAAGTTATGATTTTACTTTGAAGAAGAATTTAAGGAACATAAACATTTTTAGAAGTAAGATTGGAAGAGTAAAACAGACATAAATAGACATACTGTGCTCTAAGATGCATACTTGAATCAATTATTGTGTGGTATATATTTGTATGTGCAGAAGATATCATGTAGTCAAAATCCCATAACTATGATCCTTTTGAACATTCTCTAGCAATATATATGTAAACTTTCTCAGTATTTGCATCTGAATGAATTATATTAAGTGTGGTTTTTTTTGCCTTAGGATATATTTGATTAAGGAAAGCATTATTTCAAAGTCTCACTAATTTGGAAGGTGTTTTCCAAGTAACAAAAATATCTTGACTATAACTAAAACCAAGAAGAAAAAAAGCTGGTGTCTCAGAACACTTCATGGGGACCTATTTGGAGAAAAATCATTTTAGGTTCTTTGCTCTCATGTTATGTGATGTTCAAATCAACCAGGGTTCAATCCCCTGTGATTAAAGTCCTTAAATTTTGAGATCCAGAAAGTCTTAGTCTGAAATTTAAGTAAACTCTTCTAAATCTCAGTTTATTAATCTATAGATCAAAAATAATTATGTTTAACCATGTAGTTGCATTATGGGAGGAAAAGAATCTTGACATTTGGGCTGGAGAGATGGCGTAGTGGTTAAGCGCTTGCCTGTGAAGCCTAAGAACCCCGGTTCGAGGCTCGGTTCCCCAGATCCCACGTTAGCCAGATGCACAAGGGGGTGCATGCATCTGGAGTTCATTTGCAGAGGCTGGAAGCCCTGGCGCGCCCATTCTCTCTCTCTCCCTCTATCTGTCTTTCTCTCTGTGTCTGTCGCTTTCAAATAAATAAATAAATAAATATTAAAAAAAATTAAAAAAAAATCAAAAAAAAGAATCTTGACATTTGAAAAGGATGCAGTGGAAATTAATGTGAATACAGAAAATGTTCTTCAGTAGTAATAATTTGCCCAAGGCATGTTGGAAACAGAAAAAGAAGAGGAAGCTGCAACAATGGATAGACCAGCAATCATAGGAAATAACAGTCCTGGTCCAACTAGAAATATTTCAAATACAATAGCTCTGATGAATCACAGTTCTTACTGACTTCTGAGGCCATCAGTGGCTCTAGTAAGTATGACCAGTTGAAACTACTCAGTGAATTTCTCTAAACCTGTTGACCTATGTCAGACTTCAGAATTATTTGTCCTAAAAATAAATAATATAAAAGAAGGTATTAGTGGTGACAAGTTTAAAAATGAAGAAATCTGAGGTGTTAACATTATAAGAATGTGAGGGGCCAGTGGGGAGGGGATAGGTCATGGATGGGCCTAATAATGGTACCAAATACTGAGATGATGAGATCATGAGCAATGCTTTGTTTCTCTGTATGTTCTTATACTTTTACAATACCCTAGAATGAATGCAGCTTTTAAAAAGTTAAAAAAAAAAAGAATGTGACATATTTGGAGGGATCAGGTTAGACTATTTACATGGAATAATGTCTATAAACATTTTTGGTTAGAGGCCAGAGAACAAGTATGTGGGTCTTCATGAGGTCTTTGTGTGTGGTTAGCTCACATTCTTGTTTATGCTTTTTGCCATACTGTGTAAGTTCAAAATGAATCCTGTCTTTTTCACTGGTGATTGAACCTAGAGCCTTGTCAATGTTTGGTAATGGTTTGGTTCTAAGAATTGAATCAGAGCTTCATATATTCTGGGCAAGCCCTTCAGTACTAGGGACAGAAACTAGAGCTTCATCAATCCTGGGAAAGACTTCAGTACTCAAGATGGAATCTAGACCCTCATGCATGCTAGACAGGCTTTCATTACTAGGAATTTAATGTTAGAGCCTCACATGTGCTGGGCCAGCCTTCGGTACCAGGGTTGGAACCAGAGCCTCACATGTGCTAGACAAATGCTCTGCTAGTGCACTTTATCCCCAGCCCTCTTATGTTTAGTTACTTTGAGATATGTTCTCAAAAAATTGTCCAGGATGACCTTGAATTAACAACCCTCTTATCTGAGGCTCCAGAGTAGTTAGGATTATAATCCTTTCCCATGAGCCACAGCTAAAAAAGCATTCTTAATTCACATATTGTATTAAAGCAAACCATAGAGTGGATTTAGCTCAAAGGTCATATACTGGCCAACATTGACCACTGATGTTTTATATAAGATAGAACCAAGTGTCTTTTAAAACGTGGTACTCGGCTTGATGGGTATGGTGTACATATCTGAGATTAAACCATAATGCTGAAATTCACACCACACTCATTGTTCCTTTTACAAAATGCATTTGGGGGTTGTGTTCACACAGACTTAGCTCTACAAATAAACTAGGATTGCAAGGAGACAAAATGACAAATCTTGGCATTACCACACATGCATGTCAGACAGACAGTCAAGTCTACCATGTAATATATGCCAGCGTTTGTTGTGAGGACACTGTGTTCGGAGCTGTAGGTGCACTTTTCACTGGACTGACTAAGCATTATCCCCTTACATTCCCATTAATGCCCTAACCCCTATTACTACTTCATTTAAGCTTTAGGTCTTTAAAGTGAAATTGCATCAAAGCTCTGGCCCTTAATGCATTAGGATTGGCTTGCTCTGTTGCTGAAGTAACTCAGAGTTATATGGCCATATTACTACACTGTCACTTTATCTAAGCAATGACATTGGAAGGGAAATCTAGAGGCAGGGAACAATTATATGATATGACAATCTCTTCAGGTGACTGACAGACCCTGGCTCTGACTCAAGACATATGATGCTATTTCCCTAGAACAGTCTTTCCACTCAGGTTATATTGAGGTTTTCTCCATCTTCTCATTAAAGAATGCCGTTTCCTTAAGTAGAACCCTTAGGAGCAGCTAATATAAAATAGTGATTCTTAAAGTGCTTCAGTACCTGACCACCTGAGGACATCTATAAATCTCACCCATGCCAATTTCACTGCTTTGAAAAGGAGCAAAACAAGGCAGAGATTGAATGGCCTCTTGCTTGGTAGGGTGCATGTTGGAATCTGCCCAAGGGAAGAAATATAAACCGTATTTTATTTCTCTCCTTATGTCTTATATAAAATATACACATTTAGAAAGTACACTAATGGCAACTATTGTACAGACATTTTAATATAAACCATTTTAAATGTAATATGTGCTAAAGGAAAGATTAATTTTCCAAAATAAACCAGTTTTCCAGAACTTTATGAATGTGAAGGGATGCAGCCAACAGAGCTCTGTGAGCCAGCCTTTGCTTTGGCAGTCCTTTCTTCCCTTCTGCCTTCTCTCCTCCATGGTTGTTGCAGTTGACGACTATTGCAGTAATGAGAAAAATGGCTAACACAGATAGTGAATGCTGTTAAAGAGCCCCCATGTTGTCAATGTCTTGATCTTGATAATGGCATGGCCTGAAGTTCAATCATTAAAAAATATAACCTACAGGGACTTGAATGGGCTCATCTGAATGTTTGGAATGAGCAATGCTGTCACAGGGTGCCTCTGGAGGGTACAAGAAAGGTCTCATATAGACAACTATTCTTCACTGTGCCAGTGGTAAGTAAAATGACATTTATTTTATTGAGACTTTAGGGCTTATAATTTTAGTGTCATGGAAATTACTTTTTGAAATGTGTCTAAGCAGACTTTTAAAAATTCATTTTCTATACAATACACACTGCATACATGTTCACTATCTTCATTTCTCTGCCTTTCAGCTAAGATAAAGTGCACACCTACTATAAATATGTTAGCTAAGTCATTGTAGAGCTTGAAATACATGTACTAGATTTAACCATTTACTAGGATGAAAAAACATCTGGGGGAAATATTTATTGCATAGACCTTATTGACTGATTCAGTATCTTTTAAAAATATTTTATTCATTTTTATTTATTTGAGAATGACAGACAGAGAAAGAAGTAGATAGAGAGAATGGGTGCTCCAGGGCCTCCAGCCACTGCAAACGAACTCCAGACGTGAGCGCCCCCTTGTGCATCTGGCTAACATGGGTCCTGGGGAATCAAGCCTCGAACCAGGATCCTTAGGCTTCACAGGCAAGCACTTAACTGCTAAGCCATCTCTCCGGCCCTAATTCAGTATCTTTATTTCTCCTAATTGCAATAACATTTTGATATTTGAAAGTGTTACACCTTGACTAGACTCCTTTGCTTGATGCTGTAAACATGGTAATGTAAAGCAGAGTATGAGCAAGCAGGGAGAAACCAGAGGAGATTGCAAGAGTGTGAGCATTGGTAATGCTCACAACAGCAGCTAATAATCTTTCATCCCACTTCCAATATTTATAGTGTGCCAGAAATACAATGAGCACTGTTTTAATAACTTAGCATACAACAATACATAGAACAAAGATCTCTTTCTTTGTAGAGCCCTTTTTCTACAGGTGGGAATACACAGCAAGAAATGAGCATGATCAAAAGGTAAATGATGATATATAAAGTGTTTTGGATGGCGATTCTGGATATTGAAAATTCCTCATGAGTGGGCTTGAAATTTTAAGGAATAAGAAAGCAGCTGGCTCAGGGTTGGAGTTCCATGACTACCAGGAAAGGAGGGAGAAGATGACATATGAAAGGAACAGAACAGCAGGGCCTTATTGTTAAGAGCTGAGTTGGAATTGGATTGGATTTACAGTACTGTGGATGGGAAGGGCAAAGTGATATAATATAACTTACAGTTGACTTGCATTGTCTGTGCATATGTATATGTGTTCATGTATATGTGTACACATGTGTGTGGTTGGCAGTGCACATGTGAGAACATATATCTGGAGGCCAGAGGTCAACACTAAGTGTATTTCTCAATCACTATCCATCTTAGTTTTGAGACAAGGTCTCATTGAACCTAAGCTTACTGATATATGTACAGTAGCTAGCAAGTAAGCCCTATGGATCCTCCTGTCTGTGCTTCCTTAGAGCTGGAGTTACAAGTACACAACCAGCTTTTTATGTGGGTGTGGGGATCCACACTCAGTCCTCATGCTTATGCGGCAGGCACTTTTACCAACTGAGCCATCTCCCTAGCCCCACCACATACATTTTAGAAGGATTGTTCTAGATGCTTTGTGAAGAAGATTGCCTGGATTAAAAAATAAACAACTTAGGGGCACTTAAGGTCCTTCGTTACGAGCCAGGCTAGTTGATGGCTTGGGTGACAGAGCAGAGATGGGGGTCATTTTAATATATATTTAGAGAGAAGCCAACAAGTTTGTCTCATATGTGTGCAGAGAAAGGAAGGATGAAGACTATTAGTTTTGCCCCAAGTGTGTCACAATAATTCCAGAGTCAGAGTCTTCTCAGATGTGTGAGAAATCAGGCATTTTGCACTTGACAAAGGAGCTGCCTATGGCTCTGTAGAGCTTGGTAGATCTAGTGTTCATCTGAAGTCACACCACAGGGACCCTGAAATCTAGTAAGAAGTATGTTGAAGTATCTTAAAGTATCCCAAATAGGAAAGAAAATATGCAAAAAATATTTGTATATACATGTGACATCACTAATATTTACATATATAGAGATAGAGATGAAAATTATTGTTAGCATAACATTAAAAAAATTTCAAAGTTCCTGATGCAGCATTTCTCCTACAGCACATTGTGGATGATCCAATAATTTTGTTAAATTAAAATGAAAACAGGGATGGAGTAATGGGTTAGTGGTTAAGGCACTTGCCTGTGAAGCCTAAGGACTCATATCTGACTCTGCATAAGCTAGAAACAGCCATATAAGTGTGCAAAGTCACACATGTGCACAAAGGGGTACATATATCTGGAATTCAATTGCAGTGGCTGCAGGCCCTAGCACACCATCTCTTTCTCTCTCTCACTCGCTCTTGTTCTCACTCTCTTACATAAAGGCCTCTCCTCAAGGCAGCTCACTCTGTGGTAGTCTGTTTATTAGGATGGTGGTTGAATAAGTTTCAGAAATTCAGTGGCAATAAATGGGCATCTAGGTAAGTGCATAGCTGAAGAAGAGATGCACAAAAGAATTTAAAGCAAAAGGAAAATTTCAGCTTTACATGGAGAGGAGAAATCCTCATATAGACTCACAAACTTAGGACAACTTTGGGAGTGTTACAAACTCCATGGTCAGCTGGAGGTACTAGAGCTGTAAGGCATACTATTTTCCTGTCCCAGATGCTGTTGCAGAGGGGTTCAAATAGGTAATAACCTGGGAAATATGTGTTTAAAACAACTGTTACAAGATATCCTGTTAAATATTGATGACTTTTTTTATTTTCTAAACTTTGTGAGAGGTGACTTCCAAGTTTTCAGAAGAGCAAAGGTAGCAACACCACCTTCCATGAAAAGCTTGTGTTGCTGTGCCAGAAACACAAAATAAAAGTCAGTGTTCTGTCTTCCACAAGCTTCTGAAATTCAGCCTCTCCTCTAAATCAATACTTCTGAAAGATAAAACCATGTGCTTTGTCAAAGAAATTTTTGTTCCAAGTAGATATGAGTCTTAAGCAGAGCCTGAATGAAGCAGGGAAGAAAGCTTGAAACATTTTAATTCAAAATGCACGCGTTAAAGGGATTACAGTCGAGACAAGGATCCAGGAGAATGATGGCTTTGGTGGATGTTGCAAACAAACTCCTGATGTATGCACCAATTTGTTCATCTGGCTTGATCTGGGTACTTTTCATTCACTTAAGAAGAGATACACTGAAACACTTTAAAAAATTGAACATATATTAGACAAATTGTAAAATAAAATATGATACACCAACTTAGATGAACATAATTATTAAATGGCAACTGTGAAGATTATAATGAAACATACATATATAATATTTGAGAAGGAAACAAAATGATATTTTTATGTATATAGATATTAAAATGAAAAACATGTTGATAAAAAGAAAAAAGTATTGATTCACTGAGATGGCAGAACAATTTTGAATGACTTCTTTAAAAGTCTGTGTGTGACTGCTTGATGTCATGGGCTGGAAAAGATACAGCATGGCTTCTGCGTGTGCCCTTGCCAAAGGGGCTTGGAAGGAATCTAAATGTGAGGAACTAGCAGACAGTGAAGATGAGTACTCATCTACATAACTGCTTGGTGCACTTAAAAATATCAAAACTGAAACCGAAATTTGAACCTATGTTAACTGTATTAAACTGTTCAAGTAGAAAGCAGTTCAGTAAATGATTAGTATTTAATTTTTGTAACAAAAATTCAGTTTCAAATTTAACATATAAATGTTAAAAGTAAAGAGTAAAATTAAGAAATTTATTTTTTTTTAATATTTTATTTATTCATTTGTGAGCAGAGAGTGAGATAAAAGAAATATGAGTAGGGATGCACCACGCCTCTTATCACTGCAAGCGAACAGAAGATGCATGTTTCACTTGGTACATGTGGGGCTTTATGTGGATTCTGGGGAGCTGAATTCCCAGCTGTCAGGCTTTTTCAGGTAAGTGCCTTTAATCACTGAGCAATCTCTCCAGCCCAAAAGGAAGTTTTTAAGTTTAAATATTTGATTGGCCTTTTTATACTTTAGCACTTTGATTTTAAATTTTATTTGAAATATTTCTAAGATTAATTCATATTGCTTTTTGAAGTGGATTTTCTCTGTTCTTATGCTATATTTGTGATAAATTTTAATAATCTCTAATGTATCTATGAGCATTCAAAGGATAGAATTGTAAGAGACTGATGAAAAGTAATAATTGGTCACATTGTTTCTCGTTTTTTTGTTTGGAAGTATTAAATTTGTAAAACATAAAGCTCACAATGGAAACAAATAATACACTTTTTAGTAAAAACACCAGAATTTTGCATTTTCATATTTCAAAATTTTAATTTATTTATTTAAGAGAAAAAGAGTAATAGAGAGAGCAAGAGATAGAGAGAGGGAGAAGGAGAGAATGGGCACATCAGAGTCTCTAGCCACTGCAAACAAATTCCAGATGCATGTGTCACCTTGTACATCTGGCTTTCATGGCTCCTGGAGCATTGCATCTAGGTCCTTTGGCTTTGCCAGCAAATGCCTTAACTGCTAAGCCATTTCTCCAGCTCATGCTTTTTCATATTTTATCACTTGAACCACAACTTTTTGTGACTATACAGTTGCTATAATGTTATATGGTGGCAAAAGAGACTGAGATTCATTTACTCTATTTGAATTGAAATTTTCTCAGGAAAGGGAATGAGAGGTTCAATTTTGTCATTCTTTATTTTGTCACATACTGAAACAAATGAGACTGCCATTTTAATTTTATTTATGACAGTGGAATCTTAATCTATGTCTAACAAATCTAACAGTAAATTTAATGTATTACACTTAGATTTGTTAAAGATATAACTTTGTACTGATGAGTTGTTCTTTTTTAAATTGTAACCAAGAAAAATCCTATCTCAGTCGCTTACTTAAAAGATGGTTAATGCTGTTGTGAACTTCTGGATAAGCTGTAATTGCATAAGAGGATTCCCAGCCCAGAGTGACAATCCTTACATCTGTGAGTGTTCCTGTGGGTTTGATGACAGGTTTGATTAAAAATGGCACCCTTTTCCAACTCATCATCCTGAGATTAACCAGTCAGAGCTGCTTTTATGAATTAGGAGTCAGGCCTGCAATAAAGTGAAGATAATTTGGTCTTCACAGGAATTCCGATTCAGATTTGAGCCACACTGTTTCCTAATCAATGAAACTACTAAACTGCCCTCACTCTTCTCTGTGGGTTCAGTAAGCGGTGATTGGCCCAGAGCTACCAACCATTATGTTACCTGAAAATCAGGTTGCCTTGTCACTTCTTATACTTAATCATCAGAAATAATGTCTATTCTTGCCCTTGTTGAAAAAGAAAAACAAATTTGATACACAACATATAGTGCAATACCTTTCTGGAATACTCTCTGATGACTTCTTTCTAACCAATTTTACCCCCATCCCAAGGGAACATGAAGTTTCTTGCTACTAGCATCCATACTTAATTCTGTATTTTGAAACATAAAATTATTGCAAGTTTTTTTGCTTGGAACTTTCAATTGTCCTAGCCCACAGCCACTTATTAAGTTACCATTTTGTGCCAAGTACTATTTCAGTATTAAACTATAGCAAATGAAGAAATGGAATAAAAAGATGATGATGTGCAGGGAAAGATGAAAACTATCAGTATCAACTAGATGGATATTCCTTGTTCATTGAGTTGCATCTATGACACATTTGAACAATAAACATCTATAGACAAACATATATGTATATGAATATGACTTAAATATAAAGTATTGAAGCTTTTCCTAGCATCTTCTTTTAAAATATATTGTATTTATTTTAGACAGAGACAGAATGGGTACACCAAAGCCTCCAAGTGAATTCCAGATGCATGCACTCTCTTGTGCATCTGGCTTACATGGGTCCTGGAGAATCAAACCAGGGTCCTTTGGAATTGCAAGTAAATACCTTAACCACTAAGTCATCTCTCCAGGCCTTTCCTATTATCTTAATCCACAGAGGATATTGTAGGAGGCACCATGTTATCCTGTCCAAATATAAGCACCCCTGGAGGTAAGTCTAGTTCATAGATTGACACCTGCATTTTTTGCAAGGTGCCTGAGTTATTTTGTAATGGTTTATATTCACTACCAACTTGGTAGGATGTAGAATCGCTGATGAAGGATTATTTTAACTAAATCTATGGAAGACCCACATTAACTATGAGAAGGATCTAGAACTATATAAAAAGGAGCAAGGTGGCTAAATACATGACATTCTTCAGCATCTGCTTCCTCACTGTAGACTAAATGTGGCCAGCTCCACTCCAAGCTCCACTACCATGCTTTCCTCACCATGACAAGCTGTAAGTTGAAATAAACCCTTCCTGCCTTAATCTGATTTATTTGAGAGTCTGGTATTTTTTTTTTCCCCAACAACAAGGAGGTTACTAATACAGTTAGTAAATATAAATACAAGAGAAAACTATGTATTGATTGTGAATAAAGTAAGTAAATAGCAGGTCATGAGGGCTTTCACAATAAGCTTTTAAAGAGATGATTGCAGGAAAAGTAAACACCTCTTCATTTTTTACTACTCACACTTAAGTTTAAATGTCAGCAACTATATTAGTTAATTTACTTGTATTACCAAACACCAGGCAAACAGTAGCATGGAGAAGGAAAGCTTGACTATGGCTTACAGGTCCAGGGAGTAATGTCAACAACAGTGGAAGACTCAGCAGCAGGGCAGCAGGACTGGGAAGCTGACTGCTCCTCCAGCCAGGAAGCAGAAAGCAACAGAGAGTGGGGCTATAAAACTTCACATTCTACCCTCAGTGATCCACTTTGTCTAGGAAAACTCTATCACATAAAGGTTCTACAACCTCCATTAACAGTGCCAGCAGATGGTGACTAGGTATTTAAACCCATGGGTCTGTGGGGGACATTCCACATTCAAACCATTAAAAAAATCCCTTTGCAATGGGACAGATAGTGGGTTACAAACTGGTAGATTTGCAACTGTACAATGGAAATATAACACAAAATTGTTGTAAAATAAATGGCAAGTAATGTAAAATATACATTATTTTGTGAAAAATTGAAGTGCTCACAAAAAATAACTGCCCACATTATAACAAACTGAACAATAAATGAAAGTTGATCACTCAAGCTCAGCTAATATCTGAAAGAGAAATAAAATTGATCAAGTAAAATAGAATCACTATACCATCAAAGAACTAAGAAAATGGGAAAAAATGATGAAACTTTAAGATTTTTTCCAAAATAATTGAAAATGTTCTAATTTTCTTACTTAAAGGAAATCTTGAACTTTCACATATCCTTCTTTCTCTTTTTTCCTCTCTCTCTCTCTGTAGGCATAAGATGTTCAATTCACCCACTAACATTTTTAACTAATTGATTAATTAATTTTTAAGGCTATACTCTTCTATCCCCTACTCCTATTTCCCTGAGGGGGCTCCTCAGTTAAGTTGTTGGCATTCACTGTGGGGTCAAGAAGGCCTCAGTGAGTCTGTGTGTATGTTGGGGGGGGGAGACTTGCTTTAGGCATGGTTCATATAATCTTTCCACCCCTTTCTTCTATAATGTTCCCTGTGCCTTGGAAGGCCTGTTAACAGTCTGATTTAGTGTTAAGTTCTCTGTAGCCTCTGGATTTCTGCTTTGATGAGTGTTGACTGACAATAGAGTCTTGTGTCATCAATCTGGAGCTAGTTGTCAGGGGAGCGGCAGGGGCAGTACTATTCAATTTCTTCTGGGCTCAGGAAGATGTGATTGAGGTGACCTGTATGTTAGGCAATCAGTCAGATATCTTTTCTTGTCATATTCATGAACCTTGGATTTCTCCTGTGTTCTTGGCCATTTGTAAAATAAAACAGATTTTCAAACCAAGAGTGATAACAGCTTGCATTAAAGGGAATAAGCATAGTTATTAGAGAGAAATTTTGATATGCTATATCCATTCTTCTTAAAAGAAAAATGGGAGTTTCTCTGTGCAGTCTATGAGTTTCCTATTCATTGGATTCTGAGTTAGTCCCCAGCAATAAGTTTAAGTTTTCTCCCACAGAAGGGGCCCCATTGTCAATCAGAGAACAGCTGGTAACCTGCAGAGACTGTGTGACACTATTTCACAGGTGTGTATTTCTTACCCGGCTGGATGACTCTATAGCTTGCAGGGTCCCCTGATTATTCATGCTCTTGGTGACCATTAATCCCTAGCAGCTCCCATAGCATGGTCCAGTGTTATGAGGGATAGTCAGGAGGGAATTGGCTTCTCTCTTAGTTCCAGAGTGATCTCTCAATGTCCTGTGACTGGAGCCTGAGGTGTCTTCAGCAATAGGGTCTTACCTTTTAGCTCTGGTGGATAACCAAGCAATGGCCTGCATTGTTTTGAGGGCCCTCATAGGTGTCCCTGACCAACAGCTAGGTGTGGGGGATAACCCAATTCTGGCCTTGGGATTTACCAGCTATAACCCATTATTTTGGGATTAATCTATTTTCACCTTATACAGGGTACTTTTGTCCATACAACAAATCCTCACTGTTCTAGGGGTTATATCTGAGAGAATACTATTCAGGGGGAAGACTTCCAGGGTACTGATTCATGCTGTCTTTATTATTTTTTTTTTTGCAATTTAATATGGAATTTCACTAACATTTTATGACTTTTACAGCACAAAATGTTATCTTTATTTTATTAAACATAAATGGGATTATCCTATTATTGAAATTTTACTGAGTACCTCAGTAAACCTCTCCCTCCTACCACTCTAATATTTACAGTCATTTCAGTCTTTGTGACATGGATTTATTTTATGTGGCTTTTATCAATTATCAGTGATATAGGGTTTAGTTTAAATAGCATCCTCTGCCTTCCAACTCAGAGGTCAACCTATGACAAGTAATGGACTTTCATTACATTTCGGATCTGTCATTTCTAGAATTGTCTGTACTTCCTATCATATCTGTCTTATTGACTCATGAATATAGCTGTCAAGTTTAGTGTTTTCTAAACTAAAGAAAAAAACTAAACTTAAGTCCTAAGAATCTGTTCTCAAGTTTACTCCTACTGCTTGTAGAATTCATGTTCTTTAGGAGGTAAGAGCACAGCTTTGACTTTCTCTGGTGGTCAGTGGGAAGTAGCCCTTAGGTCCTCAGAACAGGACCATAACACTATCTGAAGTTTATCACTTTATTGCTCCCCCAACCAAGCCACTTACCTCACTCATCTACCCAAACAGGTGAACTCTCTCCCGTCTACTAAGGTGGAATTCTGTGTCATGTAGTATATTCAGAGTCTCATGTAAGAGAGTATAACCACAGAAGTGGCATCCATTACCTTTTCTGTCTTCTGATTGTGCAAAAACAATTATAAGGCATTAACTAAAAGTAAGACATATCAGATTTAGGATTCAAAATTTAATTTTTTTTCTGTCTTACTTAAATTTCTTAAAAACTTGTTCAGTCTGAATCTGTTGAGCAGTGATCTAAAATTGCTGCAGTTAGGGATGGAGAGATGGCTTAGCAGTTAAGGTGCTTGCCTTCAAAGCCTAAACACCTATGTTCAACTCTCCAGATTCCACATAAGCCAGATGCACAAAGGTGAGGCAAGTGCAAGGCTGCACATTCCCTCTAGGTGGCACAAGTGTCTGATATTCAATTTCCATGGCTGAGGCCCTGGATTGCCAATTCTCTCTGTCTCTCTCTCCCTCTCTCTCAAATATCAAAGAAATGTAATAGTACAACTTTCCCTAAATCTTCAAATAATCATAAACCAAAAGGAGTATAGATGAAGGCTTTGATAGCAAATGATGACATTAAGTATATATTATATAAGGGTTGACAATAATTTAAAATAGAAATTTAGGGCTGGACAGATGGCTTAGAGGTTAAGCGCTTGCCTGTGAAACCTAAGGATCTTGGTTCGAGGCTCAGTTGCCCAGGACCCACGGTAGCCTGATGCACAAAGAGGAAAATACATCTGGAATTTGTTTGCAGTGGCTGGAGGCCCTGGCACACCCATTCTCTCTCTCTCTCTTTCTGCCTCTTTCTCTGTCTGTCACTATCAAATAAATAAACAAAAAAAACTAAAAAAAAAAAAAAAGGAATTTTAAGCTTGTGAGCTATACTAACTTAATATTGCCAATAGTGAATATAGCCAGAGACTTAAGAAAAAGTTAATAAATACTCCTAGGATTTAAACTTAAATGAATATTCTAAATTCTATGTTAACCCTGATGTATCCTTTATCAAAGCAATAATACCAGTGAAATGCTGCCATGAAGCAAGAAGAACACAACTGGCTGACATGACAGAGGTCTTATTGCTTAACCATGGACGTCACCGTTGAACCCCAATTCACAGATAACAGTCATGCTGGAGCTATACAAGAATAAGGGGAAATAGGAAAAAAGGAGGAATCCAACATTACTGGAAAACAAATCACAAATATTTGCTTATTAGCATTAATCAATAGAGAATATTAAATTTGTAGTTATCTTTTCCTTATTATCTGTAAATTTACATTACATATATACATATATGTGTACATTAGTACAATGAATAAGAAAACCCGAGTTGCAAGGACAGAATGTATTATACAGTTGCTAAATAATTTGTTGCAAAGACTTTCTTTAGCATATAGCACATGCACATATTCACGGAATAAAAATGTCTTGAAAGCCACATTTTCTTTTTTATCATTTTATTCATTTATTTATTTATTTTTCTCAATTTTTATTAACATTTTCCATGTTTATAAAAATTATCCCATGGTAATACCCTCCACCCCCACTTTCCCCTTTGAAATTCCATTCTCCATCATATCCCCTACCCATCTCAATCAGTCTCTCTTTTATTTGGATGTCATGATCTTTTCCTCCACTTATGATTATCTTGTGTAGGTAGTGTCAGGCACTATGAGGTCATAGATGTCCAGGCCATTTTATGTCTGGAGGGAGCACGTTGTAAGGAGTCCTACACTTCCTTTGGCTCTTACATTCTTTCCGCCACCTCTTCTGCATTAGACCCTGAGCCTTGGAAGGTGTGATTGAGATGTTAATCAGTACTCCAGTCACTTCTTTCCAACACTATGATACCTTCTGAGTCATCCCAAGGTCACTACCATATGAAAAGAGAAGATTATCTAGCCAAATGAGAGTAGCATTAATATAAGGGTATAAATATTAAGAGAAGTGCTTACTGGGCATTTTGATAAACATAGTATATACGTTTTTCCAGACATCAGCAGATGTTACATCCCCAGGGCTCATGACTACCCCTGCTTTAAGTTTTCAGTATCAGGGATGCGTTTCCCCCTGATGGTGCAGGCCTCCAGTCCAATTGGAGGGCAGGTGGTTTCCACCATGACAGATGTGCCACTATTGCATCTTTTGGCTCATTTGGCCTGGCTGGCAAATTATCAGGCTTGCAGTGAGTATCTTCACTGGTGGTATCTCTTTCTCCCATTGAATGGCATGTAAATTGTCTTCTTCCAGCTTTATGTCAGCTGGTCTACATGGAGGAGGTTATCAGCTCAGTTCCAGCAGGATTTCTCAGTGGCCTTGCAGCCCAAGTATGTGGATTCTTCAGCAACAGGGTCTTACCATCTATTCCTGATGGGAAACCAAGGGCCTCAGCAATGGCCTATAATGTTTTGGGGGCATCAGGGACCTCCCTGGCCAACAACTCACTGGAGGTATTCCTCCCTGGCACTGAAAATTTTTGAACAACTATCTATGGCTCCTGAGTGTTCCATTGTCTGAAACCAGAAGATTCCATATGCTTTATTTGCATCCTCTTAGATATTGATTAGCCCTCCCTCCACCTTTCCTTCGCTCAATCTCTTCCATTGACCTCACTTTGGGGTTTTCATCCCTGTTAATTTATTCCTCTAGTTACATATATACAATGCCAACCTATTAAGTATTCTCCTCCCTTCCTCTCTCTTCCCTTTATATCTAATTTTTAACTTACTGGCCTCTGCTACGGAGTTTTTTTCCTTCTCACACAGAAATCCAATCATCTGTAGCTAGGATCCACATATGAGGGAGAACATGTGGCACTTGGCTTTCTGGGACTGGGTTACCTCACTTAATATAATCCTTTCCAGATCCTTCCATTTTCCTGCAAATTTCATAACTTTGTTTTTCTTTACTGCTGAGTAGAACTCCATTGTATAAAAATGCCATATCTTCATTATCCACTCATCAGTTGAGGGACACCTAGGCTCCTTCCATTTTTCAGATATTATGAATTGAGTGGCAATAAACATAGTTGAGCATGTAATTCTGAGGAAGTGGGATGAGTCATTAGGATATATGCCTTGGAGTGCTATAGGTGGGCCATATGGTAGAACAATTTTTAGTAGTCATAGGAACCTCCAGACTGATTTCCACATTGGCTGGACCAGATTGCATTCCCGCAACAGTGTAGAAGTGTTCCTCTTTTTCCACATCCCAGCCAGCATTTATGATCATTTGTTTTCATGACGGTAGCCAATTTGACAGGAGTTAGATGGAATCTCAATGTAGTTTTAATCTTTATTTCCCTGATGACTAGGGACATAGAACTTTTTTTTATATGTTTATATGCCATCCATATTTCTTCTTTTGAGAACTCTCTATTTAGCTCCATAGCCCATTTTTAATTGGCTTGTTTGACTTCTTATTATTTAACTTTCTGATTATGTTGTATAACCTACATATTAATCCTCTATCAGATATATAGCTGATACAGATTTTATTTTCCCATTCTTGGGTTGCCTCTTTGCTTTATTCACAGTGACCTTTGCAACATCTTTGCAATTTCATGAGGTCCCAATAGTTAATCTGTGGTTTTATTGCTTGAGCAATTGGGGTTATATTCAGAAAGTCTATTCCAAGAACAATATGTTAAAGGGTTTCCCCTAGTTTTTCCTCTAACAATTTCAGAGTTTCAAGTCTTATGTTAAGGTCTTAAGTCCATTTGGATTTAATTCTTGTGTATGTAGAGAGAGAAGAATCTATTTTCATCCTTCTACAGATACATATCCAGTTTTCCCAGCACCATTTGCTGAAGAGGTTGTCTTTTCTCCAATGAGTAGTTTTGGCATTTTTATCAAATATCAGGTGGCTATAGATACCTTTACTTATATCTGGGTCCTCTATCCTGTTCTATTGATGTACATATCTACTTTTGTGCCAGTACCACTCTGTTTTTGTTACTATGGCTCTGTAGTATAGGTTAAAATCAGGTATGGTGATACCACCAGCCTCATTTTTGTTGCTCAGTATTATTTTAGATATTTGAGGTTTTTTGTGATTCCCAGTGAATTTTTGGAATGTTTTTTATATTTCCGCAAAGACTTCCTTTTGAGTTCTGATGGGGATTGCATTAAATGTGTAGACTGCTTTTGATAAGATTGCCATTTCACAATATTGATTCTTCCAATCCAGGAACAGGGGAATTTTTTTCCATTTCCTATTGTCCTCTGCAATTTCTCACTTGAGTGTTTTACAGTTTTCATTGTAGAGATCCTTTACTTCCTTGGTTAGGTGTATTCCAAGGTACTTTATTTTCTTTGATGCAATTGTGAATGGGAGTGATTCTCTGATTTCATCCTGTTTGTTTCTTGTTAGCGTATAGGAAGGCTACTGATTTCTGTGTATTTATTTTGTATCCTGCACATGGCTGTAGGTGTTTATCAGCTCTAACAGTTTGCTGTTAGAGTCTTTAGGGTCCTTTATGTATAGAATCTTGTCATCTGCAAATAATGATAACTTGATTTCTTCCTTTCCAATTTTTACCCCTTTTATATGCGTCTTTTGCCTTATTGCTATGGATAAGACTTCCAGTACTATATTAAATAAAAGTGAGGACAGTGGACACCCTTGTCTTGTTCCTGATTTTAGTGGAAAAGCTTCCAGTTTTTCCCCATTTAGTAATATGTTGGCTGTAGGCTTGTCATAAATTGCTTTTATTTTATGGAGATATATTCCTTCTATTCCCAGTCTCTGTAGAACTATTATCATGAAGGGATGTTGGATTTTGTCAAACACTTTCTCTGTGTCTAATGAGAGGATCATATGATTTTTGTCCTTTAGTCCATTTATATAATGTATTACATTTATCAATTTGCGTATGTTGAGCCATCCCTGCATCTCTGGGATAAAGCCTACTTGGTCAGGATGAATTATCTTTCTGATAGGTTCTTTCATTCTGTTTGTCAATATTTTGTTGAGAATTTTTGCATCTATGTGCATGAGGGAGATTTGTATGTTATTTTCTTTCTTTCTTTCTTTTTTTTTTCTATCTTTGCTGATGCTGTCTTCATAGAAGGAATTTCGTAGGAGTCCTTTTTCTATTTTATGGAAAGGCTTAAGAAGCAATGGTGTTAGTTCTTCCATGATGGTCTGGTAAAATTCAGCAGTGAATCCATCTGGGCCTGGACTTTTTTTACTTCTGAGATTTTTGATAACTATTCAGATCTCCATTCTTGTTATAGGTCTATTTAAGTGATTAATCTCATCTTGACTTAATTTAGGTAGGTCATGTAAATCAAGGAAATCATGAATTTCTTTCATATTTTCATTCTTTGAGGAGTATATACCCTTTTATTCTTATAATTCTTAGAATTTCTGGCATCTGTTGTGATGTTACCATTTTCATCTATAATTTTATTAATTTGTGTCTCTTTCTTTTGGTCAGATTTGCTAAGGGCTTATCAATCTTGTTTATCCTTTCAAAGAATCAAATCTTTGTTTCATTGATTCTTTGGGTTTTTTTGTTGTTGTTGTTTCTATTTCATCAATTTCTGCCCTAATCTTTATTATTTTTTCCCATCTACTGATTTTTGGTTTGCCTTGTTCTTCTTTTTCCAAGAATTTAAGGTGAAGCATTAGGTCCTTTACTTGCAACTTTTCTAATTTCTTAATAATTGCACTTAAGACTATAAATTTACCTTTTAGGACTGCCTTCATTGTGTCCCAGAGATTTTGGTATGTTGTGTTCTCATTATCATTTTAGTATATAAATTTTTTGATTTTCTTCTTGATTTCTTCGTGGACCCATTTAGTAGTGTGTTGTTTAATTTCCATGATTTTGTGTATGCTCTATAGCATTTCTTGCTATTGATTTGTAATTTGCTTCCATTGTGGTCATATAGAATGCAAGGAATTATTTTAATTTTCCTGTATTCATTAAGATTTGCTTTATGTGCTAAGATATGGTCTATTTTAGAGAATGTTCCATGTGCTGCTGAAAAGAATGTATATTCTGCAGCATTTGGATGAAATGTCCTGTATATATCTGTTAGGTCTATCCCTTCTATGATCTCATTTACTCCAGATGCCTCTCTGTTTATTTTTTCCCAGGATGACCTGTCAATTAATGAGAGTGTGGTGTTGAAGTTATCAGGTACCACTGTGTTTGGTGTTATCTGTGACCTTAATTCTAATACAGTTTGTTTGATGTATTTGGGGGCCCCCAAGTTAGGTGCATATATATTTAGGATTGTAATGTCATCCTGTTGGAGGGTGCCTTTAATTAATATATAGTGACCTTCCTTATGTTTCTTAACTAATGTTGGACTGAAGTCTACCTTGTCATATATTCGGATAGCAACCCCTGTTTGTTTTCTAGGTCCATTTGCTTGAAACACTGTTTTCCAACCTTTTACCCTAACATAGTGTCCTTCCTTTGTAGAAAAGTGGGTTTCTTGGAAGCAACAAATTGAAGGATCCTCCTTTATAACCCAGTCTGTGAACCTATGCCTTTTTTGGGTGGTATTGAGTCTCTTGATATTAAGAAAGAATATTGAAAGGTGTGTATTCATTTTTGCCAGTTTTTTGTAGTTCTTCCAGTTTTACCAATGCTCTCTTATGTTAACTAGTATTTGAGTATTGTTTGTTTTTTCCCGGTTTCTTATATGTGTGCTTTTCTTTTTCTTCAGCATGGAGGATTCTATCAAGTATTTCCGGTAGAGCTGGTTTTGTCTTCAAATACTCCTTTAGCCTTCTTTTGTCGTGGTATGAACTTATTTCTCCATCTATTTGAATGGAGTTTGTTGCAGGATAAATAACATTGGTTGACAGTTGTTTTCTTTCAGGACTTGGAATACATTACTCCACTCCCTTCTGGCTTTTAGAGTTTGGGTTGAGTAATCTGCTGTAATCCTGGTAGGCCTGTCTTTGCAAGTAACTTGATTTTTCTCTCTGACTGTTTTTAAAATTTTTTCTTTGGTTTGTGTGTTTTGTAGTTTGATTATAATATGGTGAGGAGAGGTTCTTTCCAGGTTTTGTTTGGCAGGTGTTCTAAATGCTTCCTCTATCTGCATTGACACCTCTTTCCCAATTTGGGGGAAGTTTTCTTCTATGATTTTGTTGAAGATGTCTACTATGCCTTTGGAGTGAAATTCTTCTCCTTCTACTATGCCCTGATTTCTTATGTTTGATCTTTTCATAGTGTCCTGAATATCGTGAAATTCCCACTCATACTTTTCTATTAGTTTGTCTTTCTCTTTGTTGGACTGTATTAGATCTGCCACCTGGTCTTCTAGCTTAGATATTCTGTCCTTCATCCATTCTACTGGTGAGATTTTCTACAGAGTTTTTTTATTTCATTAACTGTGTTCTTCATTGCTAATAATTCTGACTTTTTTTTTTTTATTTCTATGTCCTTATTTTTGTCTTGTATTGCCTTCTTCATTTCATTAAATTGGTGTCTGTGTTTTCTTTGATTCCTTTGATTTCCTCTTTCATTCCTTTGCTTTCTTCTTAGACTTCTTTAAACATATTTATAATCATTCTTTTGAAATCTTTTTCAGGCATTTCCTCTATCTCATTCTTACTGAAGGTCATTTCTGATGTATTAATACTTTTCAGTGGATTTATATTATCTTTATTTTTGGTGTTTCTTGTGTTATAGTGTATATATTTTTGCATCCTGGATTATTTAATGATTGGATTTTCTAATTAGCTGGGTATTATTAGAAATATCAGACAATCTGATGTTATATAACTTCAGAGTAGGAGCTTAAGGCATGAGGTGTGGCTCTCAAGACTTTCAGAGTATCTCCAAAAGTGACCCTAGGTGTTGGGTTTGCCTGCTATGAGGGTATTCAAGTAGGCTCAGTGGAACAAGATACAAGCTGATTCTAAAAGTTAACTAAACAACATACACTTTCAAAGCAAAACAGCTCATAGTATTTATCCAAGAGTAGGTATTTTGACAACCAGATCCTCTATCTGTCCCTTAGGGTGTATTGTGCCCCACCCACCCCCTTAATCCTCACAACAAGGAGATTAAGTTTTCTGATCTGTTGAGGGCTCCAAGTCAGCTTGTGACCAGGTGTGACCCTTCCTTGGTGTAATCCCAGTTACTTCTTCTCCTGCTTGGGTCCCACTGTCAGTTAAAGTTGGCGTGGCCACGTTGCTGGACTGCTGCTCTGTTCGCCTGTGCTGGGCACTGGTGGTGGGGGAGAGTAGGCTGCCAATGCTGCTCTAGTTCTCTCACTGTTCCACGTGTTCTTCTACCTTGTGATCTGCTTTTCTGTTGTTCACTGCCACTCTCCCTTCACGTTTCTTAAGTTTGAGAAATAGCTCTGATGTCTAGACTCTTTCAATTTTGTTTACTGTAGGTACTAGACATTTATTTCAGGTCTGGTTTATTCTTCAATTTTTCAGCAAATATTTTAAAAGTCCTATTCTTGTGACAGACGTGAGCAGAGCAGTAAAGTACACAGATAATATCCCTTTTCTTAAATATGTAGAAATACTTTCAACAAATCCTCCCCTGAAGAGGCCTGAATCATAAAGATGGAAGAAGGAGTGTCTAAATCACTATTACTCCAATGGCAAAAATTCTATTCCTTCAGAGCTGCCTCCTGGCCCACAACCACCAATGGAACGGGAAAGCTACATTTTCAAAACATGTTTATGTTTTAGATACATTCCATTTAATAAGAAAAGAACATTCCAAAACATTCTGTCCAATATTCAGCAAATTTTTGTTGGTGACCTACTACTTGTCATGAACTGTTAGGCCCTGGGGATGAAGCTGTAAAGAAAGTATAGGCCTCTGTCCTCAGAGACTTTAAATTATCATAGAAGAGGCAGGTGATACATGCAATAGTTATATAAATTATAATATATTGGGAGGTAATAAATCCTGTGGAAAGAAGTAAATAAAGATGTAGATAGAGGATATTAGGTGAGAGTTACTATCTTTCATCAGGTAGATGGTAATATTTGAATGAAGAGTTGGGAGAGGCAAAGTGATACTTATTGTTCTGGATAATGCAAATATGAAAGTAATTTTTGTAGAAGACAGAGAAATGAAGTTAGAAATGAAGAGATAGGTACATTATTGTTATAAGGTCCTCTGATCAATTACATAGAAAACTCAAGAAAATCTTCATAAAAATTTACTTAGACCAATAAGAATTCTGAAAATTTTCAAGAAATAAATTAATGTGCAGTTCTATTATAGTTCTTTAAGTCAGTATAATAATTTAAAAAAAACAAATATATATTCAAGTATCTTGGATTTAGTCTAACAGAGAAAGCACGAAATATGCTTTTACAATTCCATTAAAGAACTTTAATGAATAAAGGCCAGGCATGGTGGCACACACCTTCAATGCCAGCACTCAGGAGTTCAAGGAGTCCAAGTAAGAGAATCTATGTAAGTTTAAGGCCACCCTGAGACTACATAGTTAATTCCAGGTAAGCCTGGACTAGATTGAGACAGTACTCTGAATAACAAACAAACAAAATTTTAATGAAGATCCAACCAAGTAGTACAAAAAGATAATGATAATTATATGTTAATTCTCTTTAACATAATTTAAAATAGACTACTTGATTTTTTTAAAAATACAATTCCAACAGAATATACTAGGCAACTTAAAATGTTGAGTGCAAACAGCATGGTGATCATGTGCATCCACACTAGGTAAGACCATTTCTCAAGGAAAACCTCAATCCACTGTATTAAGACATGGTACAAAGCAAAAGGGTTGTAGTCACATCATGGAAAAAATTAAGCAGACCAGTTCTACAGAAGCATGAGTTCAAGTAGCACTTTGGAAGGCAGCTATGCTAACCACTATACCACCAATGCCTTCAAGTAGTACTTTGATATGTTAGAGGAATTAGTAATACAGTTAGTCTGGTGTCAAAAACCAATAGCAAAGGATAGAGGATTTATTAAGTCTTGTTAAGCAAATTTATTCATAATGTCAAGAAAAAAATGACTTTGGTTCTCCTTAACATCATATTAAAATTAAACTCTTAGCCAGCTTGGTGCAGCAGACCTGAAAAGCCAGCTATCTAGGGAGCTGAGGGTGGGAGATTAGAAGTGTAAGGCTGGGCCTGGGCAGGATGGCTAGTTCAAGTCTCACATGGGCAGTGAGCAAGACCCTGCCTCAAAACAAAAGAAAAAAGTAAAAAATGAGATGCCTACATAACACAGTGATAGAGTACATTTCTAGCACACTTCAATTTACTATATTTACTAATAAAAATAAAACAAAATAAAATAAAAATAAAAATCTAGGCTATTTCCAGATCTCAAAATAAATTTGTAACACTAAGGATAAAGTAGAGGAAGATAGCACTATTTAGTAAATAGACCATGTTTAGGAAATAATTTTAACATATTTTATTATTGAAAATGATATATTTTGTTTGAATTGGAAATGGTCTATGATACTTACCCTACTTGTAACTAATGTGGTAGTGTGCCACAGTTGTATAGAAACCATGAGAAGACATGAGGTTCAGGGGTTCAGACAAAGGACTGTTACTCATGGCTCAGCCAGCAGTGTGCAGGTCATATTTGAGTGGGTTCCTTGCCTCTCACTACTACAGTTCCAAGTTCCACTGGGATGTTACAGTCAGATTCATGTTGCTGGCAAAAACATCCAACCAAGAGCAGATTGTGGGAGGAAAGGGTATATTTTGTCTTGTAGACTTGAGGGGAAGCTCCATGATGGCAGGGAAAACAATGGCATAAGCAAAGGCTGGACATCACCTGATTTTACTGGCTATCATATATACCTCCTGCTCCAGAATGACAGTGTCTGTCCTTTTAGCACTTTTCCCTTTGTTAACATCTGCGAAAAGTGATTTGGATTCAAAGGTTTTAGTGTCTGCATGCAGGAGATAAAAAACCTGTGAGACACACTGAGGGTAGTCAGCCACGAGAACTGATAAAGTCAACACATACATTATACCCTTTGGAATTTTGTGTTAGACTTTTCTAATTATAAAAATAAATTTGGACTGGAGAGATTTCTCGGTGTTTAAGGTGCTTGCCTGCAAAGCCAAAAGACCCAGGTTTGAGTCTCCAGTACCCATGTACTAAATAGATATACATCTGGTGGAATGCTATTCAGTAAACAGAGGGAACAAACAAGACCTATAAAATGCAGAACAATATGTACATTAAAAAATGGAAAAGAGTATAAAATCACTAATGCTTATAGTATTATTACATTTACATTTATTTTAAAACACACACAATATGATCTAATCATATATACAAAAATATCTATCTTCCATACTTCTCTATTTCATTTACCTCTTTTGTATTTATAGCTCATTTTTTATTGTTATATGTTCTTTTATGATGAAATTTTAGTTCCTTTCTCCCATCACCCATATTCCAGTATGGCTGCTTTCCAAATAACCTTGGTTAATCCCCCAGAGATTCTAGAAGTTGGTACATGGGTATTACCTGCCATTATCTCTTCTCCTGACATTTTACTCTTTAATTAATTGTGTATTCATTGTCTGCATTACTAGAGGGAAGTACGAGAGCATTGTCTATGATTTTGAATGGATTAGATCCCTTCAGATAGTACGTAGTACATAAGTTTATAAATTATTTTTATTGAATTGTATACTTTTCCAGGTAAAATTATCTGCCAACAGAGGGATGTGAATAAAATATTTGATGTGATGTTAATGTTTTTTAGACCTTTATAGTCTATACTATTCACCACTTTTGTTTGCTTGGGCAGGACCGTTGGCTCCCTAAAATCACCACTGGACATATTATAAACAGAAGTATTAATCTGGCAATAGTCTCCAGGTGAGATTTTGTGTTATTCAAGTAGTAGCAGCTCTTATTTTCCTATCTTTGCCAAGAAGGTCACTGAGGCCCATGTCATTTTCCTGGACCAATGTGATGTCAAAAGTGATGCTCTTACTGCTTTGGCATACCTAATTCAAGGCTATGACTAAGTATTGCTCCATTAAATAGCCTGGCAACTTCATATGTGATCCAGGGCTGCGTTCAAGAGGCCTCTCTCTCTCAACAAAGACAAGGTTCCTGATTTTTTACATATCTTTCTTCACTTAAACAAGCAATCAAAGGCATGGCATAATTTTCCTTTCTTTAATCAAACATTAAACATCCTTGCCTCTATCAATTTTAGTTAAAGTATTTCTAGATATGATTTTTCTCTTAATTTCACAAACAACTGAGCTGTATATTATAACTATTCCAGTTGTTCTTAATGTGTTCTCATCCAGGTGGAATAACTACAAAGACTCAATGGCCAACCATATGTAAGTCACAATAATAGCATTAGAAAGAGTGGAGGGCAGACACATAATTTTAAAGCACCCCAAACACCCAGAGACATAGCCAACTATTATGTTTCTGTTTTATGTTCTTTAGAAATGTGGACATGCTCTTGTAGGCAAAGCCAAACTTGAAACCTTTTTGGCTTCTGGCTCCTAGACTAGATTGACTTTTTCTCTTTAGCAAAGTGTTGGGCCCTGAAAGGCCCAGGCGTGAGGCCTAGTGGAACTTCCTGAGCCTAGCTAAAGTTTGGCGACCTGTCTCTGGCCAGCTATGACTCAGCAGGATGCCTAAGGGCTTCTGGCCTGCTACTTCCTTGTGGTAATTGTAATTACCATTTCAATAGTTAAAGTTTACTATTGGCCCTTACCTCTTCTCCCACCCTAAAATCCCCGCCTTTGTCCCCAACATGATATAAGCAACTGCTCAGAGTAATAAAGAGAGTTGTTCCTGCATTGCAAAGACTCCCGACTCAGTGTGGTTTTTCTCCAGTGGCCAGGAGAGGTTTCTGAGTCGTCCCACGCTCATCATCCCCTCAACCCCTAGGGAGGAACCAGCAGGCCTGGTCCTTCCCTTGGCACTACCTGTGCGGGAAGGAGCCCCGCAGCAAAGGAAGTAACAATACTTTTAACAATCAGTAGTTGCCCCCAGTGTCATTATAAATAGTATCTGTCTTCACAAAACGGGCTGTAATGATGGTAAGAAACTCTGGGTATAATAACCCTCACCATTCCTGATTCCTTAGTGACTGCATTGTGATCTTCTAAGCAAACATTTTAAACATTGTGGAGCAAAGGGTCTACAAATGTAAGCTTTTGGTTACATAAGGAAATGGGTCATAAAAAAGAGGTTATAAAGGCATTTTTTTCTAAGACTTGAATATAGTCTTTTCTCTTTCCATGACTCATTTTAATTATGTTATTTTAAGAGCATTTTGAATGATTATGTTGTTTTTGTAGTAAAAACACAAAAAATAAGCCCAATAGTCCAAGTAATGAGTCAGATAACAGGTGGCATTCTGTGTATGAGTCACCTATGGAGCGAAGACATAGCCAGGCTGGATTGCTATGGCACAGTACAATGGACTCGTGGATTAAACAACAAATAGCTGTGTCTCAGACTTCTGGAAACAAGAAGTTACTACAGGATGTCAACATTCTTGAGCTTATGTTAAAGGCTATATACTGGTTATATTGGTGCATGTTTTGCTTTGGTGTTCTGTGTACAGAAAGAGGGAGGGAGGAAGGGAGGGAAGGAAGGAGATCCCATGCCTCCTTTCCTTTTCATAAGGCCACCAAATCTTATAACAGCTCTGCCCTCATGATACCATCTACTGTTATCACTTCTGAAAGAGCACCCCTCCAAATACCATGACATTAGAAGGTAAGATGCTTAATCATCAATTTCTAAAGGATAATGGCATTTGCCTCCATATAAAATAAGTATTTTCTTGTTGCCTGGGTGCTCTTGAGAAGTTTCTTAGAAAAGGAAAAAAGAGCCAGAGTGCAGACTTAGTCTTTGTATGAGAGCAAATTGGTATCTGATGGTGAGTCTTTACAAAATGCAGAATGGGCTCTCTGGAAAAATAGTGAGCTTCATGTTACTGGAGTTATTAAAGAAGGGGTTGGTAATTGTACTTGTGAGAAGAAATTAAAAGCATCTATAAAGCCCAGGTTCGTTCTGTTTCTGAAAGCTCCAGACTTTCATCTCGTTCTAAAGCCTCTGGAGGCAGTGGTTTGGATTAAGTTTCAGTCTACTCATAACACTTTGGAGAAACATGAATGGAGGTTTCCATACTTGTGTCCCCAAGAGTCAGGAACAGAAACTAAATAAACAATATGAAAAGTAAAATTTGCTCAAAATGTGTCACATGGCAAGGACTTCTGGGGTAAAAAAAACTCTGGCAGTCTTGCCAGTTCCTTGGCACAAGCTAAGCAGCACACAGGTGAGTCTGCTAGTAACTATGTTGGCACCATACTGCCTTGTTTGAATTCCTCTCCTCCTACCTTTATCTCTAGTCTTGGAAATTCAACCAGATTTTTAAAATCTCAAATTTAAATAAACATTTACCATAAATTTTCTGACTCATAAAATACATATTTATGGGGCTGGAGAGATGGCTTAGCGGTTAAGCGCTTGCCTGTGAAAGCTAAGGACCCTGGTTTGAGGCTCGGTTCCCCAGGTCCCACGTTAGCCAGATGCACAAGGGGGAGCACGCGTCTGGAGTTCGTTTGCAGAGGCTGGAAGCCCTGGCACGCCCATTCTCTCTCTCCCTCTATCTGTCTTTCTCTCTGTGTCTGTCACTCTCAAATAAATAAATAAATAATTAAAAAAAAAAATATATATATATATATGATCCCCCTGCTTTTACATGTATTTGTTTAGCACTTGGTAGATCCTTATCCTATCTCTTTGCATTTGGTTCCACTTATTAATTTATTCTAAGACCTGTCTTTTCTTACCCACTACAGTCTAAATTTTAGGGGATAGATATGAAGTCTAATGTGTTTTTACCTCCCCTAAAATGTTTCATATTCTCTAGCTAGTACATATCAAGAGAGAGAGAAGTTAAATAACGGATGAGTGACTAGAATTTTCTCAATAGAGGGGAAAGATGAGCCTGCATCCCTACTGCAAGATCCCTTTCCCTCTTTCCTTATCCGTTAAGATGGCCTCTTATTTCAGACGTTTGGCTGGAAAATGACATGAAGAGAATAAGGTGAGGTAGAAATTTGAGGAGTTTGCTCATGGTACGTATGACTTCACACATTCAAGGACAGAGTTCAGGTTTTTACCCCTTCAGGGAAAGAAAGTGATGTTTGAGTTGGGTTACAAAGAAGACAAAGTCAAGTTTCTTATCACCTCATTGTGACAGGTATTCACATAGGACATAATGGAACAAGAGAGTTTCCTTTAGAAAGGCAAGCTTTTTTAGCAGCATGGGAAAAAATCTCAGTGGACAACTTAGATGATGAGAAAGCTAGGGTAACATTTTAGGAATCACATGCAAAGAAAAGGACTTGTGTAACATGACTTTTTACACTTTCTTATATGCTGAATCTACAAGACAAACATTTCATAGCAATATATTCTTTTAAAAAAATATGAAGTGAGGGCTGGAGAGATTGCTTAGTGGTTAATCACTTGTTTGTGAAGCCTAAGGACCCTGGTTCAAGGCTTGATTCCCCAGTACACACGTAAGTCAGATGCACAAGGTGGCACATGCACCTGGAATTTGTTTGCAATGGCTGGAGGCCCTGGTGTGCCCATTCTCTTGCTCTCCCTCTCTCTGCCTCTTTCTCTGTCTGTCTGTCACTCTCAAATAAATAAAAATAAACAACTTTTTAAAATATGAAGTGACTGCCAGCCAACTAGAAGCTAAACAGGGGACGCTGTACACTTACCCTGGCACCGGGTCCTTAATACATGTTCAGCTAGTTAATAGGCAGTAATGCAAAGAGAGTGACAGCCAGATATAACAGTCACAACCTTCTTGGTGGAAAATAAAGACAGAAAAGGTAAAATATAGTTTCTCCTTTGGTGATACATTCCAGGAGGTACTTCTGACAAGTGTCTTTCCAGCACAATCATCACTGAAACCAATTATATATTTTTAGATACCACTAACCATTCCTTTTCTCTCTTCGCATTCTCAGAAAACTCTGCACATTTGGGAAGAGCAGCAAAGAACAGGAAGTGGCATTTGTGCTTGACTCCTACTGGACATGTTTCTTTTAATTTCCTCTGTTTTTATGGCGCTTTCCTGTGCTGCTACTTTAGACATCAAATAAAACACTACACTGAGTAGAAATCTCATAAGGAGGAAAATCTAAGGCAAGTGTAACTGAAATTCCATGTGTCTGATCATCTGAATTATCCAGAAAGCGAGTCTGGAATAAGAGGTTCGGGCCTCTAATGTCTACTTCTGGGGTTATTTCTTGGTCTCTGTGTATACACTTTTTTGCCTTTTCATACTTCTAGTCTATTCACAGACAGACTGTCCTACCTGTGTTTCCCTTCTACAACCCACTCACCTCAGTGTCATAAGAAAGAATATAAAAATCATAACATAGTTTTTTTCTTCTCTAGCCATTAGTCCACAATCAGATTCCCAGGGCACAATGAAACAGAATTAGAACACATTGATGTCAGTCATTTTCAAGAGAACAAAAGTAGCTACTAATGGAGATCACTTAGAGCAAGTAACAGTGTGGGAAATATAGGAAGGAATTAGATATGTGGCATACAGGTTAAGAAATGAGCCATTAACTAGGCTTTAGGTAAGATGGAGAAACAAGACAAAACTTAATTATCTGGGTGCCTGTGGAAACTGTTACTTTGAAAAAGATTTTAAGTAAATGAAGCATATTGAGTGCTTGGTTCCTGTATACTTATTTATTTACGAAGTCCCTTGTTTTTACTCATTTAAAAATGAGAGTAAGTTTAAAATCCCTGCTTAATATCTGTATTCAGGTTAGGACAGTCTATAATGAACACCATGTGTAAATATGCACAAAAACAGAAAATAAAGAGGTTGCAGGTACCAAAGTCAAGTTTGGACAACTCTATTAATTTTGGAGATATAGCACTTAGCATACTTGAACATCTTTCTTTATTATATTTCCTCCCTAATCAAAGCACACTATTCACTACAAATAGAAATTCCCTATGTCTCCATTGATAAGAAGGATAAATAAGTTCCTTGATCTAAAACAAATTCTTTCCTCCATGTGCTTTTTTCTTCTAATATCTCTGGGTTTTTTTTTTTTTGTTGTTGTTGTTTTTTTTTTTTACATTTTGTTTTTACTAATTAGTTTTGTACTCAGGGAATATAGTCAATTTGGTACCATTGTTAGGCTCATGTATGTCCTATTCCCTCCCCCTGGCCCCTCCTTGTTGAGGTATATGAGCCATGCATTCTGGAGTTAGCCCATAGTTATGGGGAGGGTAAATGTCTCTGCATATCATGACCCAACATGTGGCTCTGACATTCTTTCCAACCCCTCTTCCGCAAAATTTCCCCAAGCCATGTTGGGTTCATTTTTGGTCTGCTTCAGTGATGAGGTGTTGAGGGCCTCTGGGGTCTCTGGATCTCTGATTTGGCAGGAGTTGATTTTTCTCTGTGTTGAGCTCCTTTACCCTTGTGCTGGTACCTGGCTCACCAAGAAATAAAGCACCCTTTCTTGTTTCACCAATTGTTCGTAGTTTCATCCGGGGTCCTTGTGAGGTATGATAGGGTGGCTCTCTTGTTAGGTGCTACATCTATCTGAAAAAGAGAAGCAGATTCTCCAAAGAATAATAAAGTCAGAACCTGACAAATGAGATAACCCTTACTTTTTAATAGAGAATTAAATAGGTGTAGGCCCCCTTGTGGCCCACGATTGGTGGTAGCTTGATAATGGAGAGCCAGCTTATGTTTGGATATGGTTCTGACTTTTTCCCCAGATCCAGCTATGGGTACCATGCCACTGAGGGGATCAGTTAGCCAAATCAAGAGCAGTTGGTTTCCCAACATGGCTGTGCATCACTATTGCACTTGTGTGAACATCATGACAGGTTATTTGCTGCTAAGTAGGTTAGATCATGAGTTGCTTGGACAGATAGTGGTCATTTTCCCCCAGTCGCCCATGTAGTACATTCTGGCACTAGACACACTGACTGTCTGGGGACTCACTGTCTTCCAGCTTCCAGCCATGCCATTCCATTTTATGTGTCAATTGCATATGGAGTCTTCAGCACTAGGCCCTTACCACTAATATTTACTTTGTCATCAAGTACTCTGACAGAATCTGTCCTTCTTTTAGGAAACCTTGTAGTTCTCTCTGATCAAAAACTCATTGTGGATGATAGACACATGCTGGTACTGGGAGTTACAGGTCAATACCCACTAAGAAAAGGAAGAAAATGATAACTAATATAAAAGAGTTAGAGGTAAGAGAAAGGGAGAGAGAGAGAGAGAGAGAGAGAGAGAGAGAGAGAGAGAGAGAGAGAGAGAGAGAGGCTGGAGATGATTAAGGTCAGTCCTCATCATACCCTCTCCAGTGTCTTGTGGCTCAGGTGTTCCCTCAAGGACCTGGTGAAGGTTCAACCATTTGGTCTGCCTTTTAGGATGTAGAATTTTAAGGTACCATTGCCATTTGAGTCTAGATTTGTGCTTCCCACCCTTCCTCTTGCCCTCCACCCCCTCCCCACCCTCCCTATTGTTTAGTCCTCAAGATGCTTGCTGGGTATGTAAGGCATCTTTGATAGATTCAGGTTAGGTGCTGTAGATGAGTGAGTCTATGTGGCAATTTTCTTTCTGTGATTGGGTAAGTTCACTGAGAATGATCTGTTCCAGGTTCAACCATTTTTCCTCAAATTCCATTGTGATATTTTTTATTTACTGCTGTATAGAATTCCATTGTGTAGAAAAACTACATGTTAGTTATCCATTATTCCAGGGATGGACATCTGGGTTGATTCCAGCTCTTAGCTATTAAGAATTGAGCCACTATAAACATGGTTGAGCAAATCTCTCTGGCCTATGGTTTAACGGTTTTAGGGTAAATGCCCAGTAAGGGAATAACTAGGTCTCTTGGTATCTCTATAGTCAGCTTTTTTAGGAGTCTCCATTTTGCTTTCCAAAAAGGTTGTACCATCAAACATTCCCACCAGCAGTGGATAAATGTTCCTAATTCTCTACATCATCACCAGCATTTATTTTCATTTGATTTTTTGATGTTTGCTATCCTTACTGGAGTAAGGTAGAATCTCATAGTTGTTTTAATTTGCATTTCCCTGATGATTAGAAATGATGAACATTTTCTTAAGTGTGTATTTGCTATTTGTATGTCTTCCTCTGTGAACTGCCTGTTCAGCTCTTTGCCCCATTTTGTGAGTGGGTTGTTTCACATTTTATTGTTTAGGTTTTTGAGTTTTGGGGATTCTAGAGGATAGGCCTCTATCAGTTGGATAACCAGGAAATATTTTCTCCCATTCTGTGGGTAATCTATTGGCTTGGCTTACTGTATGGTTGTCTGTAAAGAAACTCTTCAACTTCATGTGATCCCATTGGTTAAGTGAATGTTTAAGATCATGAGCTGCTGGGGTTTTGTTCAAGAAGTCTTTTTCCATTCCTATGTCATGGAAAGTTCTTCCTATATTTTCTTCCAGTAGCAGCGAGTTTCTAGTCTTAAATTTGATCCATTTGGATTTGAGTGTAATACATGGCTAAATGTGTGGATCAAGTTTCAATTTCCTGCATATGGTTATCAAGTTTGTCCAGCACCATTTGTTGAACATACTGTCTTTTTTCCAGCCTATATTGTTAGGGCCTTTGTCAAATATCAAGTAGCCATATTTGTTTGACCCAAGTCCAAGTCCTCAAGTCTATGCCATTGGTCAATAGACTTGTTTTTATGCCAGTGCCATGCTGTTTTTATTACAAGGCTTTGTGTATATATCTTTAGATCAGGTATGGAGATGCCTCCAGTGGTATTTCTTTTGCTGAGGATATGTTTGGATATGTGAGGCCTTCTGCCTTTCCATATGAAACTTGAGATCATTTTTTCTATCTCTGTAAGAACACTGTTGGGATTTTAATTGGAATTGCATTAAATCTGTACATTGCCTTTGGTAGGATTGCCATCTTCACAATGTTAATTCTGCCTATCCAGAAGCAAGGGAGGTCTTTCCATTTTCTCAAGTCCTCCTCAATTTCTTTTTTGAGTGTTTTTATGTTTTCATTGAATAGATCTTTCACTTCCTTGGTTAACATTGCTCCAAGGCTTTTGTTGTTGTTATTGAAAATGGGACCATGTCCCTTATTTCTTTCTCTGTATCTTCCTCATTTGCATATAGAAAGGCTACTGATTTTTGTGCACTGACTTTGTATCTTCCTTTTTTGCTATAGGAATTAATCACCTTCAGGAGTTTGGGGATGGAGTCTCTCAGGTCTCTTACATATACAATCATGTCATCAGCGAATAGAGCTAACTTAACTTCTTCCTTTCCATTTTGTACCCCTTTTATTTCCTTCTGTCTTACTGCTTGAGCTAGGACTTCCAGTACTATATTGAAGAGCAGAGGTGAGAGTGGACAACCCTGTCTTGTTCCTGATCTCAATGGGAATTCCTCCAGTCTCTCTCCATTAAGTATTATTTGGGCCTTAGGAGCTTTGTATATTGCCTTTATTATGTTAAGATAGGAACCAACCATGACAATTCCCTCCAATTTTTTGATCATGAAATTGATCATGTTGTATCTTATCAAAGGCAACTTTTTCTGCATCTATTGAAATGATCGTTTGGTTTTTGTGTTTAACCTTGTTTATGTGGTGTATTACATTGACAGATTTCTGTATGTTGAACAACTCCTTTGTTCCTGGGATGAATCCCACATGATAAAGGTACATAATGCTTTTGATGTGTTGTTTGATTTGGTTGCCAGGATTTTGCTCAGAATCTTTGCATCTAAGTTCATCAGGGAAATAGACTGATAGTTTTCTTTCCTTGTGGGAACTCTGCCTGGTTTCAGAATTAGGGTGATACTAGCTTCATGGAAGGAGTTGGGTAACTTTCCCTGTTCTCCAATTGTGTAGCACAGTTTGAAGAAAATTGGTTTGAGTTCTTCCATGAAGGTTTGATAGAATTCAGCTGAGAAGCCATCTGGTCCTGGACTCTTTTTTTGAGGGGGGAGGGTTTTTTTATTACTTTTTCAATCTCAACCAGTGTGATAGGTTTGTTTAAGAGATTAATCTGCTCTGAGTTTAGCTTTGATAGCTGGTATGTGTCCAGGAATTCATCCATCTTCTCCACATTATCCAGTTTTGAGGAGTATAGGTTTTTGAAATAAGTGCTGATGATTCTCCCAATTTCACTTATGTCTGCTGTTATCTCTCCTTTTTGTTCGAATTTTGTTAATTTGAAGCATCGCTTTGTGTGTGTGTGGTCAAATTGGCTAGGAGTTTGTCAATCTTGTTTATTTTTCAAAGAACCAGCTTTTTGTTTTGTTAGTTTTCTTCATTGTTTTGTTAGTGTCAATTCATTAATTTCCACTCTGATTTTAATTATCTTTTTTCCTTCTGAAGCTTTTTGGGTTGTATTTTTCTTGCTTTTCCTGTGCCTTTAGGTGGATGGTTAGGTTATTGACTTGGGATCTCTTTGTCTTATTTATGAAGTCATTGAATGCTATGAATTTTCCCCTGTGGACTGCCTTCAGTGTGTCCCATCAGTTTTGGTATGATGTGTTCTGATCATCATTTATTTCTAGAAATTTTGCAATTTCCTTTTTTATTTCATCCACTATCCATTTATTGTTTAAAAGTGTGCTGTTCAGTTTCCAAGTGCCAATGGGACTCTTGGTGGGTCTTTTGTTGTTAATTTCTAGCAATATAGCATTGTGATCTGATATCATGCAGGGAATTGTGTCAATCTTCCTAGATATATGGAGGCAGGTATTGTGACCCAATATATGATCTAGTTTAGAGAATCTCCCATGCTGAGAAGAATGTGTAGTCTGGATTTTGGGTGGAAAGTTCTGTAGATGTCCATTAGGTCTAAGTGATCTATAATTTTGCTGAGCTCTCTTACTTCTCTGTTGATTTTCTGTTTGGATGATCTGTCTATTACTGATAATTGTGTATTGAAGTCCCCAGCTATGATGGTGTTGGTGCTTATTTCTGTTTTATTGTCAAGTAGGTTTTGGTTTATGAACTGTGGTGCCCCTGTGTTTGGTGCATACAGATTTATGATTGTAATAACCTCTTGATGGATCATTCCCTTGATCAGTAGGAAGTGGACTTCTTTGTCTTTTTTGATTATTTTTTGGTGTGAAGTCTATTTTATACAATATTAATCTACCTACTCCTGCTTGTTTCTTATTCCCGTTTGCTTGAAATATTATTTTCTACCCTTTCACCCTGAGGAGGTGTATGTCTTTAGTGGTGAGGTGGATTTCTTGAAGACAACAGATTGAGGGGTCAAATTTTTTGATCCAACCTGTTAGCTTGTGTCTCTTGCGGTGCGAATTAAGGCCATTAATATTTAGGGCAATGACTGTGAGATTTGATTTGATCCCTGCCATATTATGATCGTATATGTGGTTTGGTTTTTTCATGGACTTTGAAGTTTATTGTGCCTTCTTTAAGTTCGGTTATTGTGATTTGCTTCTTGTAGGCATTTGAGTTTGGTTATTTGATTATTCTCTGTGGAGAATTGCCTCAAACACTCTATGTAGTTTTGGTTTTGTGTTCCTATGATTGTAAAGCTGAGTTTTGTCATGGAAAGTTTTTCTTTTGCCATCTATTATGAGGGATACTTTTTCTGTGTAGAGTAATTTGGGTGTGAAGCCATAGGTTCTTAGTCATTGCAGTGTTTCATTCCAGTCCCTTCTAGTTTTCAGGGTTTCTATTGAGAATTCTGGAGTGATTCCGATGGGATTACCTTTAAAAGTGATGTGACGTTTTTCCCTAACTGCTTTTAGGATTTTCTTTTTGGTGTCAGTGTTTAGATTCTTAATGACAATATATCTTGGAGAGTTTCTCCTTTGGTCCAATCTGTTTGCAGTTCTGTTAGAGAGTGGGGAAAGTTTTCTTTGATTATTTTGTTTAATAAGTTCTACATACCTTTGGTCTGAATTTCTTCTCCTTCTGGTATTCCAATGATCCTGTTATTAGGATGTTTAGGGTATCCCAAAATTTTGTCATATTCTGTTCACAGAAACTTTTGAACTTACTGAAACTTTTGAACTCTTGAACTGTTTCTTCCATCTTGTCTTCCATATCAGTGTTTCTATCCTCCACATGCCTAACTCTATTCTTGAAAGCTTCTAGAGAGTTTTGGACTTGTTCAATTAGGTTTGCATTTTCTACTATTTTTCTATGTATAATCTCCATCTCTCTATTATGCTCCCTTTTCACCTCATTTTCTGATTTTCTTGATGCTTGTTGGAATTCATCCTTGCATTTCTTTATATCTTCATTTAGCATCATCAGCTGATATTTGAGGTCCTCTTTCTTTTCAGTCTTCTTCATATCTCTTAACTGTCTTTGAATTCCTTCCATGGTCTAGTCTAGTGATACCAGCATCCACATGATTATCTGTCCTTTGTTGCTTTTCTGTTTGTACTGCCAGTAGCTTGGTCTGGGATCATTGCTCATAGCTTCATTTTGGTGTTCTGATCCTAATGACTCTTCTGTTTTGATTAGAGATGTTCATTGTGGGGGTTAGTGGCTGCTGCTGGGGCCATATTGAAGTTATGAAATTTGTAGGAAAATGGATGGATCTGGAAAGGATTATACTAAGTGAGGTAACCCAGGCCCAGAAAGCCAAGTGTCACATGTTCTCTCTCATATGTGGATCCTAGCTACAGATTTCTGGGCTTCTGTGTGAGAAGGAAAAAAACTCAGTAGCAGAGGCCAGTAAGTAAAAAGAGAAAGAAAGGGAAGAGAAAGGAAGGGACGGGGGTACTTAATAGTATGGTATTTTATATATATAAATAGAAGAATAGATTAATGGGGGTGAAAAGGCCCAAAATGAGGTCTGGGGAAGAGATTGAGTAATGGAAAGGTGGAGGGACAGCTAATAAAAATTTAACAGTATATAAATAAAACAAATGCAATCCTACTGTTTTGGACAATGGAACACTCAGGAGCTGTAGATTGTTGCTAGAAAATTTTCAGTGCCAGGGATGGGATATCGTCCAGTGATTTGTAGGCCAGGGAGATATGTGATGCCCCCAAAACATTATAGGCCATTGCTAAGGACCTTGGCCTCCCACCAGGAATATATGGTAAGACCCTATTACTGCAGACTCCACACACTTTGGCTGCAAGCTGGTAACCTCCTCCATGTAGACCAGCTGACAGAAAGCTAGAAGAAGCCATTCTGCACGTAGTTCAATGGGAGAAAGAGAAATCACCAGTGAAGATACTCATCAGTGGACACTGCAAGCCTTATAATAGGCCAGCCAGGCCAAATGAGCCAATGGGTGCAACAGTGGCATGTCTATTATGGGGGAAATCAACTGCCCTCTAATTGGACTGTAGACCCTGTCCATAGGAAGGGAATGCATCCCTGATACTGAAAACTTAAAATAGGGGTAGTCATAAGCCCTAGGTGTGTAATGTCTGCTGTTGTCTGGCCAAATGTATATACTATGCTTATCAAACTGCACAGTAAGCACTTCTGTTAATGTTTGCACCTATATATTAATGATACTCTCACTTTTGATTGAGAAGCTTCTCTTTTATGATGGCAGTGACCTTGGGATGACTCCGAAGGTATCATGGTGATGGAAAGAAATAACCACAGTAATCAGTACTGCAATATCTGTATCATACCTTCCAAGGCTTAGGGTCTAATGTGGAAGAGGTGGCAGAAAGAATGCAAGAGCCAAAGGAAGGACAGAATTCCATACAAGATGCTCCCTCCAGACACAAAATGGCCTGGATATCCATGGCCTCACTGTGCCTGATACTACCTGCATAAGACCATCATAAGAGGAGGAAAAGATCAAAAGATCAAGATATCAAAAGTAAAAGAGAGACTGATTGAGTTGGGGAGGGGGTATGATGGAGAGTGGAGTTTCCAAGGGGTAAGTGGGGGAGGAGGGTATCACCATGGTGTGTTTTTTATAATCATGGAAGTTTTTAATAAAAAAAATTACAAAATTAAAAAAATAAAAATAAAAGTGGGACTGATGGATAGTGGGAGGGAATCTGATGGAGAGTGGATCTGTGATGGGGAAAACAGGGAATTATCATAAATTATTGTCTATATTATGGAAGTTGTCAATAATAAAAAAAAAAATTAAAAGAAAAATGTGAAGCAAAAACCATGGTGGATAGAAACTCTGATCTGGAAGACAAGGGAGAAACAGTTCAAAAGTTTCAATAAATTCAAAAATTTCTGTTAACAGAACATGAGAGAATTGTGGGATACCCATAAACGTCCTAAAATCTGGAACATGTGAATACCAGAAGGGGAGAAATTCAGACCAAGGGCATAAAGAACTTATTTAACAAAATAATTGAAGAAAACTTTCCCACTCTCTCAAAAGAAAGGCTCATCAAGACACAAAAAGCTAACAGAACTGCAAACAGATTGGATCAAAGGAGAAACTCTCCAAGACATATTGTCATTACAAATCTAAACATTGGCACCAAACAGAAAATCCTAAAATGAGCTAGGGGAAAACTGCATCAAATTTAAAGGTAACCCCATCAGAATCACTTCAGACTTCTCAATGGAAACCCTGAAAGCCAGAAGGGCCTGGAATCGAAAACTGCTCAAATAGCTACAAGAAGCAGATGACAATAACCAAACCCAGAGAGGCACAAAAAACTTCAAAGTCCATGAAAACACCAAACCACATAAACCAATGCAATATGGCATGGATCAAATCAAACCTCACAGCCATTACCATAAATATTAATGGTTTTAATTCACCCATCAAACACACAAGCTAACCAGATGGATCAGAAAATTAGACCCCTCCATCTGGTGGCTTCAAGAAACCCATCTCACTAGTAAAGACAGATACCTCCTTGGGGTGAAAGGGTGGAAAACAATATTCTAAGCAAACAGGAATAAGAAGCAAGCAAGCAGGTGTAACTATAGAAATATCAGATAAAATAGACTTCAAACCAAAAATAATCAGAAAACACAAAGAAGGCCACTTCCTACTTACCAAGGGAATGATAAATCAAGAGGATACCACAATCATAAATATTTATGCCCCAAACACAGGAGCAAGACAGTTCATAAAGCAAAACCTACTTGACAAAAAAAAAAAAAAAGCAGAAACATCCACCAACACCATCATAGTTGGTGACTTCAATACACCACTATTAGTAATAGAGAGATCATCCAAACACAAACTCATCAGGGAAGTAAGAGAGCTCAACAAAATCATATATCACTTAGACCTAACAGACATATACAAAATATTCCATCCCAAATTCACAGAATACACATGGGACATTCTCTAAAACAGATCATATACTGGGTCACAAAGCCTGCCTCCATATTTTAGGAAGATTGACATAATTCCCTGCATTATATCAGACCACAATGCTATATTGTAGAAATTAACAACAAAAGAGAAATCCCAAACCAATAACCTAATCCTCCACTTAAAGACACTGGAAAATCAAGAAGAATCCAACCCAAAAAGCTCAAGACAGAAAGAAATAATTAAGATCAGAGCAGAAATTAGTGAATTGGAACCTAAGAAAACAATTAGGAAAATTGATGAAACAAAGAGCTGGTTCTTTGAAAAAAGAAACAAGATTGACAACCCCCTGGCCAATTTTATCATGCAAAAAGAAGAAATGGTTCAAATTAACAAAATTCAAAATGAAAAAGGAGAGAACACAAGAGACATAAATGAAATTGGGAGAATCATCAGGACATTTCATAAAATAGAAAATGAAGGAATCCTACCAAACTCTTTCTATGAAGCCAGCATCACTTTGACACCAAAACCAGACAAAGATAGAACAGAAAAACAAAATTACAGACCAATTTCCATCATGAACATAGATGCAATAATTCTCAACAAAATATTGGCAAACAGAATACAAGAATATATCAGAAAGATCATTCACCCCGACCAAGTAAGCTTTATCCCAGTGATGCAGGGATGGTTCTCCATATGCAAAGTGATAAATGTAATATACTATGTAAATGGACTAAAGGATAAAAAATACATTATCATCTCATTAGATGCAGAGAAAGCATTTGACAAAATCTAACATCCCTTCATGATAAACGTCTTACAGAGACTGGGAATAGAAGGAACATATCTTAACATAATAAAGGCTATTTATGAAAATCCTTCAGCCAACATATTACTAAATGGGAAACACCTTAAAACTTTGTCACTAAAATCAGTAACAAGACAAGGGTGTCCACTGTCCCACTTTTATTTAATATAGTACTAGAAGTCTTAGCCAAAGCAATAAGGCCAGAGACACACATAAAAAGGATATAAATTGGAAAAGAAGAGTTCAAATTATCATTATTTGCTGATTTTGTGCAGAAAGGACCCTAAAGACTCTACCAACAAACTGTTAGAGCTGATAAACACCTTCAGCCATGTAGCAGGATAAAAGATAAATACACAGAAATCAGTATCCTTCCTATATGCTAACAACAAACACACAGAGAATAAAATCAGAGAATCACTCCCATTCACAATAGCATCAAAAAAATTAATAAAGTGCCTTGGAATAAACCTACCCAAGGAATGAAGCATCTCTACAATGAAAAGTTTAAAACACTCAAGTGAGAAATTGCAGAAGACACTAGGAAATAGAAAGACATCCCTTGTTCCTGGATTGGAAGAATCAATATTATAAAAATGGAAATATTACCAAAAGTAATCTACACATTTAGTGTACTCTCAATCAAAATTTCAATGGTGTTCTTTATGGAAATAGAGAAAACAACTCAAAAATTCTTTTGGAAGCACAAAGATCTCAAATATCTAACATAATATTGAGCAACAAAAATAAGGCTGGTGGTATCACCATACCTGATGTTAACCTGCACTACAGAGCTATAGTAACAAAAGCAGCATGGCACTGGCACAAAAGCAGACATGTAGATCAGTGGAACAGAATAGAGGACCAAAATGTAAGTCCAAGTAGCTACAGCCACCTGATATTCTATAAAAAATGCCAAAAATACTCATTAGAGAAAAGACAGCCTCTTCAGCAAATGGTGCCAGGAAAAGTGGATATGTATCTGTAGAAGGACAAAAATAGATCCCTTTGTCTCTCCATGCAAAAGCATTAAGTCAAAATGGACTAAAGACCTTAACATCAGACCAGAAACTCTGAACCTGCTAGAGGAAAAAGTAGGGGAAACCCTTCAACATGTTAGTCTTCTCAAAGACTTTCAGAACATAACCTCAACTTCTCAGGTATTAAAACCATGGATTAACTTCTGGGGCCTCATGAAATTACAATTTTGTATGGCAAAGGTACTGTGAATAAAGCAAAAAGGCAGCCTAAAGAATGGGAAAAAATATCTTTGTCAGCTATATATTTGATAGAGGTTTAATACCTAGGATATACAAAGAACCTAAAAAATTTAGTAATAAGAAATCAAACAACCCAATTAAAAATGGGCTATGGAAGTAAATAGAGATTTCTCAAAAGAAAAAATACAGATTACATATAAGCATCTAAAAAAAAAAAACGTTCCACATCCCGAGTCATCAGGGAAATGCAGATTTAAACTACGTTGAGATTCCATCTCACTCCTGTCAGATTAGCTACCATCATGAAACCAAGTGACCATAAATGCTGGTGAGGATATGGAAAAAGAACAATCCTGCACTGTTGTTGGGAAGGCAATCTGGTCCAGCCATTGTGGAAATCAGTGTAGAGTTTCCTAAGACAGCTAAAAATAGATCTACTATATACCACTCCTAGGCATATATCCTAAGTACTCATCTCACTCATTATTATACTTGCTCTACCATATTTATTTCTGCTCTATTCACACTGGCTGGGAGATGGAACCAGCCTACATGTCCCTCAACTGATGAGTGGATAATGAAGGTATGGCACATGAACAAATGAGTTCTACTCAATGGTAAAGAAAAATTAAGTTATAAAATTTTCGGGAAAATGGATGGATCTGGAAAGAATTATACTAAATGAGGTAACCCAGGCCCAGAAAGCCAAATATTGCACGTTCTTTCTCATATGTGGGTCATAGCTATAGACGATCAGACTTCTTTGTAAGTAGGAAGAAAACTCAATAACAGAGGTCAGTAAGCTAGAAAGGAGGTGTAAAGGGAATAGAAAGGAAGAGAAGGGGATACTTAATAGGATGGCATTGTATATATGTAAGTAGAAGAATAGATTAATGGGCATGATAAGGCCTAAGTGAGGTCAGGGGAAGAGACTGAGTAAACAAAAGGTGGAGGGAGGGCTAATCAAAATCTAAGAGGATGTAAATAAATCATATGGAGACCTACTTTTTTTGGACAATGGAACACTCAACAGCCATAGCTTGTAACTAGAAAACTTTCAGTGCCAGGGATTTGATACCTTCCAGTGAGCTGTTAGCCAGGGAAGTCCCTGATGCCTCCAAAACATTACAGGCCTATTGCTGAAGACTCCACATACTTGGGCTGCAAGGCCACTGAGAAATCCTGCTGAAACTGAGTTGATAACCTCCTCCAGGAAGACCAGCTTACAGAAAGCTGGAGAAAGCCATGCTACATGCAGTTCAATTGGAGAGAAAGAATTCATCAGTGAAGATACTCAACAGTGGATACTGCCAGCATTACATTTGGCCAGCCAGGCTAAATGAGCCAATGAGTGTAATAGTGGCACATCTGTCATGGTGGAAACCAACTGCCTTCTAATTGGACTGGAGGCCTGCTCCATGGGAAAGAATACATCACTGATACTGAAAACCTACAACAGGGGTAGCCATGAGACCTAGGGGTGTATCATCTGCTGTTGTCTGGCTAAATGTATATATTATGCTCATCAAACTGCCCAATAAGCACTTCTCTTAATATTCATATCCATATATTAATGCTACTCTCACTTTTGGTAGAGAACCTACTCTCTTCAGAGAGCAGTGATCTTGGGACAACTCAGAAGGTATCATAGTACTGGAAAAAAGTGACTGGAGTACTGAGTAACATCACGATCACACAATCCAAGGCTCAGGGTGTAATGTGGAAGTGATTGCGGAAGGAAAGTAAGAGCCAAAGGAAGGGTAGGACTCCTTACAACATGCTCCTCCAGACACAAAATGGCCTGGATATGCATGACCTCACAGTGTCTGAAGGCCTACATAAGACCTACAGAAGACCATCATAATAGAGGTAAAAGATCATGGCATCAAAATAAAAGAGAGACTGATTGAGAGGGGCGGGGATATAATGGAGATTGGAGTTTCAAAGGGAAACATGGGGGGAAGGGAGTGCATGGCCATTGGATATTGTTCATAATCATGGAATTTTTAAAATTAAATTAATAATAAAGAATTTGGGAAGAAACTTCAGTACAAGTAAAATATATGGGGAGTTACATGATGTGTGTACATAGTGTATACATAGATTAACAGTGTCTCTGCATAAAGTGCTCATCTGTTACAAAAGTAAAAGTAAGTCTCCATTCTGAGAAAAACCTAGAAGATAATCCTTTAATCAGGTGCTTATGGTTAATTTTACTCAGAATGACACAAATTTAATGCATTTTAAAATTAATAAAGTATAAGAAGAATGTCACAGTGTCACTGCCCTGATGTTTCTCCTCAAAATCCTTGAGTCCAGTTATACAGAAAAATCAGGTAAACCTAAAGGGAAAGACATTATATGAAATGTCTGGTCTTTAATTTTCACAAGTGTCAGTGTCTTTACACATTTCTTGGAAAAATGGAACCATGCTGAAAAAGACTAAATAGACATGACAGGTAGATATAATTGGATCTTTTCTGTACATGTAACTATTGGAAAAATTGTAAAACCTGACTGAAGTCTGTGGATTAGATTGTAGTAATGGGTCTGTTGGGCTAACTGACTTTCTTGTTTAAGCTGTTATCTAAATTAATATACATGAATATTATTTGTAAGAACTATGCAATAGCATTCATGCAATGAAAAGGTCAAAGACTGTCAACTTAATTTAAGATGACTAAGGTTAGAATTAGCCATATTAAATATGCTTTCCAAGGGAAATGGGATTCTGTGGCCAGTAAAGTTCCTACTATTTATCTTCTCTCTAAACAAACAAGCAAGCAAATAGGAAATGACATCTAATGCTAAGATTACAAATACAGCCCTAAGAAATGTCATTTATGGAACAAAAGCATAATGATAGACAAAGTATTCAAAAAAAGGGTGTAAATATACTATGTGTATATGAGAAAGCAAATTAGGAGACAAATAACAAATGAGAATAAAAATCTTAAAAATAAATTCAAGACAGTAGGTGTCTTTCATCATTATGTATTTCTATTGTGTTATTTCTAGTCTCAATGAAGATCATGCCATTTGAATCTCTCTAGGAATAGCTCAATAATGCAATCAACTGCCTTGAGTCCCCACCCCAACATAAAATTTAAAATATTTGCTGCATGTTATTTTTTAGGGACTCTACTGTTCACACCAGTTAGAGGACAAAAACACATGGAAGAGATAATTCCCCCCTAGTGTGACTGGTGAACTAGTGAGTTAAACTGGTGTGATTTAGAGAAACATAGCTGAGAGGTTGGTTACTGCCAGGAGCATGGGAGACCCATAGGCTGCAATGCCACTGGAGAAGAGCTATGCACTCAAGGAATTTCAACCACTGTACATCCAAATGGAGGAGCAGGACCACACTCCATCTCAGTGAAGGAAAAAAGAGAAAACTAGCTACTTTCAGGCAGTCAGGGACAGAAGTGCAAAGACAGAGCAAGGAGAAGTCAATCTGTCTATCTTGATAAAACTGAAACTTGGGTGTGATCCTCTCTGTCCAAGATGGCTGCCAGTAGCATACCCTAAATCTTTTTCAGCTCTGCTGTTTCTGGGTCTACAAAGCAATCACATCTTGCCCCTTATTGGAGGGTACCCACATGGCCCATTTCCTCTCTTCACCCTGTGATCTGTGTGTGTGGACACATATGGGTCAGAACATTGCTTCTTGGCTGGTGCAGTTTTCTGTTTGCCTTATATCTGTGTCCTCTAAACTCCGGGTCTGCTACATATGTAATTTCTATAAACTTGGTATAACCATGGGCATGTCTCTTCTTACTATCCATTTCTCATCTGAACTTCCTGCTATCTGCTTTGGTACTTTTCTGTCATTGTTCCTTAAGCCATCACCCCTTAAGCCACCACCACTTAAGCCCTTACTCTTCTTCCATGGGGAGGTACAGGACCAATGCTATGCTTTCCACACAAGTGAGTGTTTCTTCTAAATCTCTCTACATGCTTCTAGATCCTGTGTTACATGTGCTTTTGAATTTACTCAAGCCTTTTCCTATATCCCAATTTCCCTCAAATGAGCCTCATGAATTGTGCTATGCCTCCTACAAGAGTGTTTTTACATTTTATGAATTCTCCCTAAATAAACTCAAAAATTCATTATTTTTCCTTCTTGAGTCATTTTTTTTAAATTAATTATTTGTTAAAAGGGATAAGGACCCAAAATTGGGTTCATGAGCTTGAGAGACCCGTCCTGAACCTCAAAATTCTGAATCATTATGAGCCCTCTAAGCCCACATTACATTCCATGAAGAAATACTAATTGGGTTATATGAGGGTTTGCTGCAGGTGATTACATTTGCTCTGATTTCAGCATAGAAACCAATAGCTATGTCATGCCTGGAAGACAAAGTTACATAATAATATTATACACAAAACCTATGCTCCTAAGGATATGTAATCAAGCTCTTAGTTGCTCTGGACTGTAAGCCTCGTTATTTTTAAGGATGAGGCAGGAGGACTGCAAATTCAAGGTCTGTGTAGACAAGTTAGAGAGATCATGTGCCCAGATAGAAAGTCAAGTTAAAAATTTTTTTAAAAAGCTGAATGTTGCTCAGTGCTTAGCTCTCATGCAGGAGGCAATAGGTTCAATCTTGTTACCACAAAGTCTTATAATCATAACAGCAAATATCTGGCAGAATGCCCTTAATTGTTTAAAACTATCAACTGGTTAGCTAATGGAAAGGGGCTGAACACATAAGTGTTTGGCAGGAAAGACCATATTCCTGGTAAATCATCCTTTGTAAATGGTTTAGAAAAATTTCAAACTTCAAAAAGTATTTATAAACTTGAGAAGTTTCCACATTTTTAGAAAAGACACTCTTATTTACTCTGAAAATATAAACTGATCTTGGGTGAAAAACTGAGTGTGTGTTTCTTACATCACACATAAAATATTTCTCAATGTTTTTGAGACTCAGCCCAAAAGTATGAATCTCCTCAGAATTATAGTTTGTTTTCTATATTTTCCCACCAACCAAACATATGGAGAAGACTGCTGTGTCTTCAACTTAAAATTTTGGCTTCCTATAAAATAACTGAGATTTAAACCAATGTTCTTTCCCTACTCTTTTAAGACACAGTTTAAAAGAACTATATTTACTGTCTGTAAGAATTACTGTCCACTGCACTTAAGTAATGTAACATAAAACATCACAGTTTTTTAAAGTTAGGTGTGATTAAATATATTTCCCAATAACCTGAAATTATTATTCATGCTGGATTTGTCTCAATCCTATATAAAACTAGCATATCCCAAAAATTTATTGGGTCATCCATGGTTTTATTGTACTTGTCACTAGCTCTTTATCTGAGAGTTAACATACCGCATTCAAGTATCAGATTTTCTGTCTACCATATACTTTCCTTTTTTATTCCATTAAGAAAGACATAATTAATTTTCTTTTATAAACCATCAGTACAAACCCATAACTTACCATGTAGGTTCTAAGGTTTCCCTCTACTTCATGATATTCCTTATGTTCCAACAAAATATTATGCAGCAGAGAAAGTATAATTATAAAGGGAAACTCAAAATATTTTGAGAATTTTCATATAAATGTTATTTTCTTGGGTGTTTAAAATGTTTTCCCTTGGTGCTTTTGTAAACAGATATTTTACAAATTGATTTTGCCTACCTTCTTTTTCAATTTTAAAAGTATCTTAGTTTGAATATATTAAGAAACTAGGCTGAATATGATGGCTCATGCCTATAATTGTAGCACATGGAAGGCTGAAGCAGGAGGATAAATATGAGTTCAAGGACATGCTGGTCTATGTAGAGTTCTATGCTAGTTTGGGTACAGAATAAGATGCTGTTTGAAAACAAACAAACAAAATAAAATAAACTATGACAATTTCTTCAATATTTTTGTGTTGAAGAGTAAGATGAAAGTAAGACATTTAAAAGGAAGTGGAGAGATGCTGTAGCAGACAGCTTCAGGTTCTCTGAGATGAACTTCCAGACCAGGCACAGTTATGGAAGAAGGGATTTGTTGAAGTTTACAGATCTAGGGGGAGTTCCATAATGGCAGAAGTTGACCTGCCTTCACAGGTCCAAGCAGACCAAGCCAAAAAGCCAAAGCCACACAGCATAGCACACTTCAGGAACTCCAGCTAGGAACATTTTGCATATCTTTAGATTGAAATCTTAAACCCACCACCAAACCTTAAAGTCTGCCCAGTGACACTGCCTCCAACAGTTGGATACAGATGCAAACTACAAACTAATAAAATACTGAATATATTGGGGGGCAGCTATTCAAACTACCATGTTCTGTCCCTGGCCTCTAATACATTCATAACAATCACACATTTTAAATTGTACTCAGTTCAATTTCAAAGGTCCCCATAGTCTGTACCGATTTAAGATGGTAAGTCCTGCAAAAATCAAACAAGTTAAATACTTCCAACATACAAAAGCACAGAATAAACATTTTCAACTGGTATTATGCATAACAAGGAGACACTAAAACAATGCAAACTCAACTGCCATTAAACAAACATCAAACTTCTGCAGTTCAAGTTCAATATAACCAGACACTGCCAGTCTCCAGATTTTCCAGTTCCACCCCTATAGTTGGGCAGAGTAGCCAGGGAACACTTCCACCCTAGGCCAACAGTGCACTCTGTGGTCACCCTTCCATAGTCCTGGTATATTCAAAACTTCTTTGGGTCTTCATGCAAATGTGATCCATCTTCCAAAGGCTCTTTCAGCCTGCCAAGGCACCAGGCCCTGCCTAATGCTGCATCTCAGCAGTGGCTCCTAGAACTGGGTGCAATTCCCAACCATGCCTCTCATTTTTCATGCTTCTGAAACTCATACCAGGTGTGCATGAAATAGCCACATTCTTAATTCAGGGAGGAAATAAAGTGTAACCTTGAAAAGTAGGTTCCTTCTCCAGTCAACTTTTTCCAAAAGAGTTTGCATTTTTATGATAATCTTTCCTCAGGAATCCTTTTCATTGTATTAATGTTAAGGAGTTGGGTCATCTTTTTTAAGATTGCTAATGTGTTTGACAATAGCAGGTTCAGTAATTTAAGACTAATCTCAGTGTCTCAGTAATTTTAACTTGCTTGAGGCTTAACAGCTTAAAATTCTTAAATCTCTCAGTCTAATTTCTTTAGCCAAGCACATCAGTCCATTGCAACTTTAACCTTGATCAAACTCTTTGGACCTGGGCAGCAGTACACAGTCAGCCCTTATGCCAGTAGCCCAGTTCCACCAAAGTCCTCTGCAGTCTTTTCTTCCCTTTACAAAACTTATAAGTGAAGCCTTGAAGTTCAATACTGGCTGCACATAGCATTCTCAAACTCTCATCAGAATAGCCCATAAAATGTGGTTTACCACTCCAGAAGGCATCTTCAGTTGCAAGCACCAAGTCCAAGACCATTCCTCCAAAACAAAGGTTCAAAAGATTAACATCCACATGGTCAGTTTTATTGCATCCCACTTCTGGTAACAACTTCTGTAGCAGACAGCTTAGGGTCCACTGACATGAACTTCCAGACCAGGAACAGTTATGGAGGAAGGAATTTATTGAAGCGTACAGATCTAGGGGAAGTTCCATAATCACAGAAGAAACTGGCCTGCCTTCATAGGTCCAAGAAGAGAGAAGCGCAAATCAAAAAGCTAAAAGCTACACAGCACAGCACACTTCAGGAACTCCAGCTCGGCACACTTTGTATATCTTTGTATTGAAATATTAAACCTATCACCACACCTTAGGATCCTTCCAGTGACAATGCCTCCAGCCAAGTGGCTGCAGATGCAAACTACAAAGTAATAAAACACTGAATATATTGGGGCCATCTATTCAAACTACCACAGATGCTGATGTAGTATAGCCTGTAACTATCATCATTCAAATATTAGGAAATGAACTTTGGATTGGCTGATTCTGACTACATGTTGTTCACCTGATATATACACTCCCTGTCCTCCCCCCCAACCTGGACAGAGTATTAGGCTAAAGTCCTGTTTATTTCTGCCTACAGAAAAAAAAAAACAAAAAACAAACAAACAAAAAAAAACACTGAGCTTTCAGGTAACAATAAAAGAATCCAAAGACATGCCTGAAATTATTTGCTTTTGAGGTATGAAGAATTTAGAAAAGTCAGTTTGGCTTCTAGAGAAGCAAGAGCCTAGCTTCCTTCATTCTAACTTAAGCCTTAGGGAAAAAGGACAAAAGCAATTCTGGTAGTTTCCAGTGTTCACTTTGATAACTAGATGGAATCTGGAGACACCGGCCTGAGTGTGAACAAATAATTGTGTTTGTGGGGGCATACCTGCACTCTAATCTTTGGAAACATCATACTCACCAGGTAAACGGATGTCAGTTTAGATGAGGCTAAATACTGTCTTTTGTAGCCAGTAGGAATGATCATAAATCTGGGAAGAGATAGACAGTTCTCCATAATGAGAGTCCTTGATATTTTGATAACAGTTTTCTCCCCAAATAAATGTTTCCTTGTGAAGGAAATGCTAGAATATGTCTTATTATCTCATTTCTCTAGATGCTAGCTGGGAATGTTAAGAAGACAAGTCTTATGCAAAATTGTGTCATCCACAGAGAAATGAATAGATTAAGACTGTTGGAATTAGTTCTAGTATCCTTCAGGGAGTGAAACAACAAAATTCCTTTCTACCATAAGGTAAACCACCCTTTTCTGTCAATTTGGAGTATGCAAGATAAATTTATTTATTACATGGGATCTGTATGAAACATAGTACAATAACAAACATTGTGAACATAAAATCCAAAAGTATTTGCTTCACAAAAATATTTATCTCAGTTTTTGCTAGTATTCTTGTACATGTTCTATGTTTTTAATATATTGGTACAATCTTTTAAGAAATATTTCTAAATTTCATTTTAACTGATACTTAAAAATATTAATGTGACATTTCTATCTCCATAAATATTTATCATTGCTATCTATAATCTTGTATGTGTGACTGCATGAGGAATGTGTGGAAGTCAGAGAATAACTTCTGGTATGGGTCTTGGACTTTCATTTTGTTTGTGTTGGCATTTCGGGGTTTCCTCCTATGTCTCCCCTAGACTAGCTGAACCTTCAACTTTCAATTCTCCTATCTCTGCCTCCCATCTCTCACCACAGGCTTTCTGGGCTTACAGGCACATACTAATGAGTCAGGATTTGATGTAGGTGCTGGAGATCTGGAATTGGGTATTCAAATTTTCAGGTAAGTACTTTATGCACTGAGCCCTCTCCCCAGGGCTAGTTATCATTTCTTTATGGTAAGTAGTCTCTTCTAGCTTAAATATATAGCACAATGTCATTATCTGTAGCTACATTATAGTGCAATCACAACCATAGTGTTTTACTCCTATCTACCAATAGCTTAGAACCCACTGAGAAACTTGTAATTGTGTTTTGACTTTTAAAATTTACATTTTTCTGCTTCTTGTGCTGACATACATAACAATTCTACAGATAACTTTATTATAAATACTGTATTAGTACAATGTTTTCATTTAGTCTAATTTTCAGCAGTGTTGTTACATCTGAGTGAGTTTTTCTGGAGTACGAACGAGCCAGTACATGAATTCATAGGTATAGGCAACATTGTGTATTGCAGGATTTAATTCTGAAGTCCCAACCATGATATATGATGGTAACAAAGTTTTGTGTATTTGTGTTTCTGCATAGTTATGTTATCATTTGGTCTTTAATTTCTAATTTTTTTGTCAGTAAGTTTCTTTCTCTTTTTTTTTTTAAAGGTATTAAGACAACTTATTCAGCCATTATGGTTAGTAACTTTATAGATATATGTTTGTGTTTAAGACCAGTTTTTTTAAAATTTAATTTATTAGTTTTCTTTTCAGCAAATACAGGCAGTTTGGTGTCATTGTTTAGGCTCATCCATGATCTACCACCTCCTGTTGGACCCTCCTTGTTGATGTAAATGGGTCGTGCATTGTGGAGTTAGCCCACAGTTACTGGTATGATAAATGTCTCTGCATATCATGACCCAACATGTGACTCTGACAATCTTTCTGCCCCCTCTTCCACAAAATTTCCCTGAGCCATGTTTAAGACCAGTTTTTTAATCAGTTATTTCATTATAATATGTCATTTACTTGCATCACTGAAATTTATGTTATTTATTTCCACCTTATGATTCTTAAACATTCATTAGATTTCCTTGATGATGAATTTCCTTAATAACACATCATTTCTCTTCTTGTGCAGGATTTTATCAAAACACACTTGCCTGTAGCACCACAGTGACTTCAAAAAGCAACTTGTATAGCATAAGGAAATAGAATAGAAGTATAACATATTTTTCCTCAACAGTTACAAAAATTCATGATTTGTTTCCCATAATTTTCCATTTTAAGGGCACATTTTTTTTTTCTTTTTTCGAGGTAGAGTCTCACTCTGGTCCAGGCTGACCTGGAATTAACTCTGTCATCTCAGGGTGGCCTTGAACTCATGGCAATCCTCCTACCTCTGCCTCCCGAGTGCTGGGATTAAAGGCATGCGCCACCACGCCCGGCAAGGGCACATTTTGATTAATAAAAATGAATAAAAGTTATTTAGTCTCAAAACCTGTAAATAGATATCCCTACAATTACATATTTCATTTGTACTTTTTCTCTGTACTTATGTGTTTTATTTCAATCATATGTATCTTTCAGAATACACATTTCAAAATGAACATATCATTTTAGTTCTTTTATAGCAAGATCATTGCATGTATATGAATATTTTACTGAATAAATTTTAATATCTGAGAATTCATAATTCTTTCACCATTTATCTTAATAGTTAAGATTCCAAGTACAGGGAAGAATACATAATCTCTCAACTGGATCACCATCCATTGAGAACTAGGCAGCAGAATAACAACTCACTGTCTGTCTTTCTGTCCATCTGTATGTCTATATGAGAACATTCACCTATGTGCACACCTATGTATATTGTTATAGAATAACCTTATCATGTTTGTGTCAGTTTTTTTTTACACTTATTTCTTATGTGCTCCCTTGTTTAAGAGCATGAGATGATTATTGAAATGTGAATTCCTACATTTCAACAAATCTATTGAATTTATTTTTATGGAAAAGCCTCAGGTATTAATTCATGACTAGTTTCCAGGCTGATTCTTATGCATATTGAAATATGTAAACCAAAGTACTAGGGGCCTTTTCTTTTTCTAATTCTTTCAGAAAGTCCAAGTGTAATGAAAGTGATGATCCCAAAATTAGAGAACACATTAAAACAACAACCAAATCTCAAGGTTGATACAGTCATTTTCCACATCAGTAACCTGGGATTATTAAATATCTCCTCCAGATATGTGAAATAAAGAAAAATAATCCCTTCTTCTACAAAAATACAAACAAAATATTCTCGACCTGTGCTACTTAAATTTCCTTAATTTTCTGTTTCTTAGTTGAATGAAATTTACTATTTTATTGAAGAGTAAGATACATGCAATGAACTGTGAAAACTAAGGGTACTGCTGTCAAGATTCTCACAGTGAGTGGACGGCAATGATCAATACTTAGAAAGAAGGAATGTACTTTCAGCAACCTTTTCCTCACTGTGTTGCATTACCACAATTCTATGATACAACAAATGGTTTATTGTAGGCTAATTTTGAACTTGATTTACATATATACTCTTGCTTTTCTTTCTTATTTTCCATAACATTAGGCTTCATGATGTTTTGCTATTGCTAGTCATTTTATTTATTGTGTTCTTATGGTTGCATAGTACTTAATTTCCTGAATAATCTACACCGCCATAAGTACAAACAGTGGACCATATATAATATAATTAAAAGTACAAGTGTGTTCAACTTTAGTTAATTGTTTGTTTATAATATTTATCAATTATCTTCTGGGGAGAAAAATCCCAGCATTGTCATTGTCATTGTCATAGATGCTTATATGCCATTCATATTTCTTCCTTTGAGAACTCTCTATTTAGCTCCTTAGCCCATTTTTTGATTGGCTTGTTGGAGTCCTTATTAAATAACTTTTTGAGTTCTTTGTATATCCTAGATATTAATCCTCTATCAGATATATAGCTGGCAAAGATTTTTTTCTCATTCTGTAGATTGCCTCTTTGCTTTTTTCACTGTGTCCTTTGCAGTGCAAAATCTTTGTAATTTCATGAGGTCCCAGTGATTAATCTGTGGTTTTATTGCCTGAGCAATTGGGGTTGTATTCAGAAAGTCTTTGCCAAGACCAATATGTTGAATTTTTCCTCTAGCAGTTTCAGAGTTTCCGGTCTGATGTTAAGGTCTTTGATCCATTTGGACTTAATTCTTGTGCATGGAGAGAGAGAAGAATCTATTTTCATCCTTCTACAGATATATATCCAGTTTTCCCAACATCATTTGCCAAAGAGGCTGTCTTTTCTCCAATGAGTATTTTTGGCATTTTTATCAAGTATCAGATAGCTATAGAAAACAAATATATTTTTAACTGAGTCACTTTTATTGGATATATTGATTATGCTAATATTTTCCTACAAAACATGGAATGGACCTGGGGATGTGGCCTAGTGGGTAGAGAGCATGTCTAATAAGCACATAGCCCTGAGATTGATTGCCAGTGCCATATAAATCAGGCTTTATGGTGCATGTCTGCAATCCCAGCACCTGAGAGATGGAGGAAGGAGAATCAGAAGTACAAAGTCATCCTCAACTACACAGCAAGTTCAAAGCCAGCCTGGTTACCTGAGACCCTGCCTCAAGAAGAAAGTGAAAAAATAGACACAAAATTAGGAATACAGGTAAAAATAGAGAAATAGACAGGTAATATAGAAATATCATTGGTGATTGACATTAAAAGATTGAATATGAATATAATTGCTACAGCTGGAAAATTCTAACTCATTAAAATGCAAACCATAATATGCATCAAAGTAGCTTACATAAATTATGACACATTATGAGGGATTTTGATGATCTTAGTTAGCATTACAATAACACATCACTATTTATTTATGGAATATATAATATGTACACTTTGCTCCTTACAAGAGGACATATGAATAGAACTACAGTCAGAAACTATGTATAAAGAACTGTTTCCATCAGGATTAGCTAAATTTTGTCACAGTATTTTCATCATAAGCTGAAAATACAATTTTATTGAAGAAAAACAATTCCCTTAAGTACTTCCTTTGACTGAATTTTCCCTAGGAAGTGTTAAATAATGACTATAGTGAAGGAATTATGACATCATGGTTATCTAGTTGTGTTTCCTTTCACAGACATTCAGGTGTCTCAGGTTGACAAAGTCTTGTCTACATATACAAGATGAATTAGAAAATTATCAAACAAATCAGAGTGAAAGCCATAATATAGAGAAAAGATGGGGGTGAGAACATGTCTATTTTTCTAAGATGGATGGCTTAAATTAGTTAAACTTACTATCTTAATTTTGCTACTGCAGGGATGACCAAGCAAACAATTTTCCTAATGGGTCATTGTCTCCCATCCATAAGGCATTCAAAGACTATATGATGCTGCAAAATTAGATGTTGTTACCAGCTGTTTACCCTGATCACAATTCTGGACCAGCCATTTTACTGCCTTGTGTTTCAATAACCTACCTGTGAGGAGCAGAGCCACCTCATGTAAGTGGAAGTTTCTGGGGAAAGTCTTCTTTATGCTGAGTACCAATAAGTGGATGAAATCACTACTTCAAAGCCTGGGCCACTGAGCACCAGCAAATTGTTAATTATGTTTTTCACTGCAACACCTCTGACTGGCAATCACTGATTTGGCAGAACAAGAAGTCACACATTGAGTTTCAAGGTAACAGGCTAATTGCATATTTACTGTTTTGCCAGGAATTTTGCAACAGCAAAAGCTAATGTCACTGATTTGGAGGTGGTATGATAAGGAAACACATATGCTGTGAAGTTACTAATATTGACAACTCTTTTTTATATTTTAGCAGAAAGACAACATTATTGCTGAGACAGCTTCAAGGAGAACTTTGTCTTTTAAAGAATGTATGAAAACATAAAAAAACAAAAAACACAGTCAGGCCAAGGTTTATGAGAACCCAGGAATTAAGTGCATCAAAAAGAAAAAAAAAATACATATTCTTTTTTATTTTATTTAAGAAGCACAGAATAAAATACTTTCTCTGTGATGATGTGATGGGGGATAACAGTCTGATGCTGATAGAAATGGTACTAAGTGGTCATTATTTTTAACTGTGCAATTTGAATACTCCAGCGTATTAACAGAAAGAAGATTTAAATAGCAAGCTTCATTGCTATTTGCTCAAAAAGAAAATGATCCCTACAGATGATCACATTTTGATAAAGTCAACATGGGGCTGAATAGCAATTTTGCAGTTTGAGAAGAAGATGGGTATGTGGGAAAACTGAAATGTGAACCCAATAGTTGGGTTTTCTTGAACTGTTTGTTGGTGTTTGGGAAATTCTCTGTAGCTCTGCCTTTCATGGTTGCTCAACAAATAAAAATATAGTACATTGCTTACATTTGTGATGGAGCTCAGAAAATGTTCCTAATCCCCCATAAGCTCCCACCTGGTTTAATCAAGGGAGCACATCTAAGCATGTGCAACCTCATTGGCAATTTTCCCAAATGCCATGGGCTTTAGTTATTTGCCAATCATTTATGTAGCCTGCCATAAATTATTCAGCCATCTGTATTATTCTTCAACTAGATTGAGTCAGATGAATCTGCAGTCTCAAAGGCATTCATCCTTGCTATCTCCATCATGCTGACTTTTCTTCTTTCAGAAAATGATAGAATCTGGGATGCAGAGAACACTGTTTTTGTTGTTTGTTTGTTTGCTTGCTTGTTTGTTTTCTTCCAGCATACCCATCCATCCTCATTGGCCTACCCATAGCTGTCTCCACATTGACCAACCCATAGTCCCCAGAGCAGTTTGTGGTGTTGTTTGGGGCCAGCTTTGCAGTAAGTCTCCTTTCTCTTGCTTTTTCTGTGTAACATTGGCCAAACGGCTTTAGATCCTCACCTCTGAAACTTCTGAGATTAGCAAATCGTCCTTAGGGGATTGAATTTAGGATGGGATAAACACAGGACACAGTAGGTACTCAACAGGTGTTAAGGGTAATGAGCCATGTCCAATTCTTAATATTTGGTTATACTCTAGATGGCATAGCTCCTCTATCTGACCCTTAGCTGATGAATATCATCAAGAGGTACCATGGGGGACCATTGCTGGGAGGTGTTTCCCGGGGGGGGGGGAGGATTAATCTACAGGGACGTTTCTAGTATATAAACTCCTAAATTCACAATATTGCAGACATGGTCATGTCATCTTAATGGCAGGTGATATTTGACTGAACCTGGAGTGGGAAAAAAGCAAATAGGGGAAATTAAAGATGGATGTCTCCAAAGTGTGCAGTCCTGCAAAGGGTAATTCAGAGAGAATTTCTATTGAAGTGTTCAGGGCCTGGAGATTTTGGTATAAAAGTGTAAATGCCAACATATTGCAGGATAAAAGGACTTCTGAGGTTGGCAGAGGGAATTTAATATGGCTGGGGCTTTCTCACAGCTTCAGAAGATAGGGCATTCACATTCCCACCTGGCTAATTATTTTTTCCAGAAATTATTTTAAAATTGATAATTTGCCCTTAGACAATTAAAAATAAATTGGGTTTTTGTTCTACACTGGATTATGATTTTTCTTCATGTGTTTGTTTCTGGTAAATCAATGGATAAGGTGCTGTCAAACATTTTATCATGGATAATGAAGCAAAGAGAAATTCCAGGAATAAGTAAAAGGTTCATTTTCTTTTCATCTTTTTGTTTGATAGCTTTTCTCTTTTCTCTTTCCATCATTTTATTTCTGAGTATCTTGAACATTTTAAATGAACAAATATATTCTCTGAATAGGACATTTAAGGAAGCAAGTGTCCTCTTTATACTTCAAATTAGTCACAACTTTGGATTTAATTTTACTGGACAATTCTATGCCATTGAATTCAATATCACACTTCAGTATCAGCTCCACATTGAAACCTCCAAAATTGAGTTGGTGTAATTTTAACCTTCTAGAAGAAGTGGGTGGGTAGAGTTTCTGCCCAGCAAGGACATGCTTTGATTTCCAGGATATTTCTCTGAAGAGTGTCTGATTACATTCAGGGATGTGGTCTAGCCTTTTGTCCTGACAGCACTCATTTTTCCATACCTGCAGCCAAAATTTTTGTCATTGTTGGATTTTACACCCTGTTGATTGGAAGTCAAATTAAAGGTCTTAGGCAATTTCAGCTTAAAAATGCCATGTAACACAAAGAATGGATGTTAAAACTGAATTCTATCAGTGAGCAAATTATTCAAACTATGTGTGCCCATGGTTAAAAACAAACATCAGAGATTTTTCCCTTATTTCTTCCTAAAGAAGATTGAATGAAATAGCTGAATCTTTCTATTGTAGGGAGAAAACTTATTCTTGATTTCATGATTTTTCCCTAAAGCTCCGTATATTTCAGAGTTTTAGAAAGTACAATAAATGTTTAATATGTGAATCTGAAGTCTGATCATCTCCTTTTGTAATTGCTAAGTGAAAGCAAGATTTCTAGAATGTTGTTCTACTTCACTTTGTACTTCCTGTTCTCTTAGTATCTCATCACAGCCTCTTTTGTAATTCATCTTGTGACATCCCATGTACTTGTGAGGATGGTTTGGTGGCTTGCCACCTGTCATCAGAGCCCGTGCCTGCATGCATGAGAAGAGACTGGTGAACACCTTTCTGCAGTGCGTAAAAAAGATAAGGAAAAAGTAAGTGGCCAAGAGAAAGAGAAAAAGTCAGTTATATTCCTAAGGAACAATAGAATAGGAATGCTAAGGTTTTAGAAAACCTATGTAATATTTCAGGTTTATATTTTAAGTTTTCAATTCATTTAGGTTGATTTTTATATATAGTATGAAATACAGATCTAATTTAATTCTTCTAAATGTGAATATTCAATTTATCCAACACCACTATTGAAGATACTGCCTATTTCTCCATCATATATTCTTGGTACCATTGTCAAAGATCAATTAACTCTAAGTATGTAGATTTACTTCTGAACTCCATATTTTATTCTATGGGTCTGAGTATCTATATTTACATCAGTAAAATGAGGAATGCTGTTCTGATTACAATAGCTCTGAAGTATATTTTGAATTCATGCTGGGTGTCTCTTCCATGTTCATTCTCTCAGGTCCAGATTGCTGTGGTTACTTGTATCTTTTGTAATTTCATGTCAAATTGGGAATGGTTTTCTCTACTTCTGTGAAAAAAAAGTATTCCTCCATTCATAGTTTAATAAGGAATGCACTGAATCAGTAGTGTGATGATTGAACAATATTAACATTTCCAATCTATGAGCACAGAATACATTTCTATTTATTTTATGTCCCTCAATTCTTTTTGTACTGTTTGAGTCTCAATATTCATATTCTGCATTTCATTAGCTGAATTTATTTCTCAGCACTTTATTTTTTTTTGTTGCTATTGTAAATGAGACTGTTTCCTTAACTTTGCAAGAAGGATAGTTATTTATTGGTGTATAAAATGATACTGAGTTATCAATGCTAATTTTTATCCTGTAATTTTACTAAATTTATTCATTAGGGCTTTTTTATTGACAAGTTCTATAATTGTAGACAATATCCCATAGTAATTCACTCCTTCCCCCACTTTCCCCTTTGAAACTCCACTCTTCATTATATCTCTTTCCCCTCTCAATCAATCACAATATTGTTCTTTGCAGAGATAGAAAATATGTTCTCAAAATTCATATGGAATGACAGAAGGCCTCAGATATCCAAGCATACCTCCGAAAAAGAAACACCTCTGGAGGCACCACCATACCTGATCTAAAGCTGTATTAAAAAGCTATAGTAATAAAAAATAGTATGGTACTGGCATAAAACAGGATTACAGACCAGTGGAACAGAGTTAAGGACCCAGACTTTGGGTCAAATAACTACAGCTGCTTGATATTTGACAAAGGCCCTAACAATGGTGGCTGGAAAAAAACAGTATTTTCAACCAATGGTGCTGGAAAAACTACATAACCATATACAGGAAAGTGAAACTACAGATCTTGACATGTACAAAAATCAAGTCCAAAGGGATGAAGGACCTTAATATAAGATGGGAAGCATGGCTACTACTGGAAGAAAAAAAAATAGGAGGAACTTTCCATGATATAGGGATGGGAAAAGACTTCCTGAGTAAAACCCCAGTAGCTCAGAAACTTAAACAATCACTCAACCATTGAGATCTCATAAAGCTAAAAGTTTATTCACAGACGTACAACATGCAGAGCCAATAGATTACCCACAGAAAGGGAGAAAATTTTTGCTGGCTGTACAACTTTCAGAGGCCTAATTTTTAGAATCTACAAAGAATTAACAATAAAAAGTTAAACAGCCCACTCACAAAATGGGACAAAGAACTGGACAGGAAGTTCTCAAGAGGAAGAAATACAAATGGCAAACACACTTAGGAAATGTTCAGCATCACTAATCACTAGGGAAATGCAAATTAAAACAACTATGAAATTCCAACTTACCCCAGTAAGGATAGCAAACATTAAAAATTCAAAGAAAAACAAATGCTGGTGAGGTTGTGGAGAAATGGGAACCCTCATTCACTGTGGGTGGGAATGTAAGATGGTGCAACCACTATGGAAAGCAATATGGAGGCTCATATAAAGGTTTACTATAGAGTAACCAACAGACCCAGTTATTACCTTAATGGGCATTTACCTTAAATGCTCTACATCTCAGCTCAGACAGATTTGTTCAACCATGGTTATAGTTGCTCAATTCATAATCGCTAAGAGCTGGAATTAACCCAGTTGTCCATAATTAGACAAGTGGATAATCAAGATGATTTATATGTACACAATGGAATTCTACATAGCAATAAGGAAAAATGACACAATGAATTTTGAAGAAAAGTGGTTGAACCTGGAGCAGTTCATTCTTAACAAACTCACCCAATCACATAAAAATAATTGACACATGGTCTCACTTATCTGTGGCTCCTAACCTGAATCAGCCCAAGATGCTGACATACCTAATAAGCATCTCTAGAACCTGACAATAGGGAGGGTGGGGCGGGAGGGGAGGATAAGAGTGGAAGTGGGGTACATAAAACTGGACCCAAATGACAATGGTACCATAAAATTCTATACCCTAAAATACAGGACAAATGGATGAACCTTCATCAGGTCCTTAGAGAGAACACCTGAGTCACAGGACCTTGGAGAGGGTAAGATGAAGACTAACCTTAATGCTCTCCTGTTTCTCTCTCTCTCCCTTTTCTCTCTATCTTTTTTATATTACCAATCTTTTTCTTCATTATTTTCCGTTGGTGCTGACCTATAACTCCCAGTACCAGAATGTGGTAAACATCCACAATGAGCTGTTGATCAGAGAGACTGACAAGGTTTCCCAAAATACACCGATTCTGTCAGAATACTTGAAGACCCACCAAAGGTTAGTGGTAAGAACCTACTGTGAATGAAACCACATATCATGGTATGGAACATGTAGTGACCTGGCTGGAATCTGAAATAGAGTCAGTCCCCAGACAGTTAGCTCATCCAGGGCCAGAAGGTGCTACATGAGTGACTGGGGGAAACTGATTAACATATGTCCAAGCAACTCCTGGTCTAAGATATCCAGCAGCAAACAACCTGACATGATGCTCACACAAGTCCAATAATGGCACACAGCCATGGTGGATAACAAACTGCTCTTGGTTTGCTAACTGATCTGCTCAGTGGAATGGAGCCCATAGTCAGATCTGGGAAACCAGTCAGAACCATATTCAAAAAAATGAGCCTGCTCTCCACTATCAAGCTCCCATCAATTGTGGGATACAAGAGGGCCTACACCGATTAAATCTTGATAAAATAATAATGGTTATCCCATCAATCTGGTGCTGACTTCCAACTCCATTGGAGAATTTGTTTTTCTTTTTCAGATGGACACAGATCCCAACAAGAGAATCAGCCCATCACACCACAACAAAGTTCCAGCTGAAACCAAGAGTAATTGGGGAAATGAGCAAGAGGGCTGCTTTCTTGGTGAACCTGATATCATCACAAACGTGAAGGAGATAGACACAGAGAACACTCAACTTCTACCAAATCAGATATCCAGACACAGAGAGGCTCTCAAGTGCCCATCACTGAAGTATACTTAAAATGAACTTGACTTGGTTCAGGGAAGTTTGCAGAATAGGGGTCAGAAAGATTGTTAGAGCTACAAGTTGGGTCATTATTCACAGAGACATTGCCTCTTACCTAATGGCTAACCCCAAAATGCATAGCCTGTATAAGGAGGGTCCCTGCAGAGGGGAGAGGACAGTGAGGAGGCTAATGATGGTACCAACATCACTATATACACACTGTGTACATAACTAATAAAAAAGAATAGCTGAAACACATACAATGATGCCATTGAAGTTTATAACCATCACCTGTGAATACCTTCTATTCTATACCTTCTATGCTATGTGTGTATATATTATTTAAGCACTGCTTATGAATAGAAATGGAGTAATCCTCTAAAAATAAAAAAGGATTAAAACATAGCACCGACCTTCAAATAGGTTGCTACCAGACATTTTTCTTGGTTATACATTGTTTGATATATGTATATTTTAACATTTTGGAGTTTTAAATTTGAAAACATCTAATCAAGCAAGAGGTTTTGCTATGCAGCTATAAAAGAAGGGAAACTGTTTTCACAAATCTTTTTCATAATATGGATACATTATGTGTGGTACCATCTTTTCCCTCCTCCCTGTCTTCATTCCACTGGGGGTCCTTCTCAGTGGAGTTGTAGGTAATTCCCATGGGGTTGTAGTTTATGCATTGTGGGAGCTGCACTCAGTTATTGATGGAAGGCAATGCCTTGTGATATGATGTCCCAACCTGTTGCTCTTACAATTTTTTTGCCCCTCTTCTACAAAATTTCCTGAGCCATGGTAGGTGTGTTTTAAGTCTACCTTAGTGATGACCTAATATGAGCATCTGTATTCTATTTTGGTGGGTGTTAAGTAACCTCAGGGTCTGTCTCCTTCACCCTGACATTGATTGTCAGGCTTATTATGGAAGCTGCATTCTTGCTTTTCTCTCCACATCCTCTATGGTTTCAGCTGGGGCTTGGTTGATGTTCAAGGGGTAGTTTATCATCTTGAGTCTTACTACCTACTAAAAAGAAAAACAGATTCCCCAGCAAAGAGTGAAATCAGCACAGGTTACATGGGATAAGTATTATTAATTTAGGGGTAATATTATGGATGTAGTCCTTCCTTTAGTGAAAGAATAGTGGGAACTTGATATTGGAGAGCATAATATTTCTCTTCATAGGATTCTGGCCTGTAGGAGAAGCATAGCTGGGGGGCCCTCTGTGCCCACCACTGGAGACCTGCTAAGTTCTACTCACACTGGAGCCCCACAGATCTTGCCTGATATTATACCAGGAGCAGAAGTGTGGTTAGGAAGCCATCTTGACCGGAAGTCCCTCATTCTGCACATAACAAAATAAAATGCTATGTGTGCATGAATATATTCACACACAATATTATCACAAGTTTGTCATTCAGTGAGTCCAGTTTTTTTTCCAAGAAAACCAAACATCAGTAGAGTTTACATAAGAATGTGGCTGTCACTAGGTGGAGAGGACATAGGTGCCAAGATCAGACAAGAAAGTGAAGATGTACCAGCAGAGTGGAGCGTGAATTGAACACTGCAAAACTAATGCTACTTTTGGATTGTAGCATTTATTAGACAGCTGGAGGTATTAGTGCTTAGAACAAACCACAGTATTTGAGATGAATATTTACATGTGATCAACCCAAAGGGAATTTGAACTGATGCTATGAGAAATATACTGACAGATTACATTTCCAAAGCTGGAATTTTAAGCAAGAAAACCCTCAAAGATTAAAAGAAAAAAAGGAAGATGGCCCTTACTTTGATAACACAAAATGTTAGCTGTTAAAAATGGGGGGGAAGTCCTTATGAATATTTAATTATCATTAGGAAAATATAATGTTACTCTCATAGTATCTTTAAATCAAACCCAAGGAAAAGTATTTGTAAATAGAGATGAAAGGTTTTACACTGGGTTGAATTAATATTTATATTCTGTAAATATATTTAAGCATATACAATTTGAAGAACAACACAGCCTCATAATATATGGGTAATACAGAACACCATTTTGACCATTGATAGACCACATATTTCTTTGATTCATAAAGTTGTATGGACTAGTGATTTCAAAACTATCTTGTTTGTTTAAGTAGATTCAGACAATTAGGATGTCAACTGACAACATATTTTTCAGACTGTATTCCTGTGATTATATATCATGAGAAGAATTAAAACCACCAAATAGTTCCATTAATTTAATTTATTCCTCTGGGGAGAGGAAAAAATAATAAAAACTTACCTTAATAGCTCCAACTTCTGAACATCTAATTTACCTATCATAAAATAATTTTGCTGCAAGAATCAAACTGTTGCTCTCATTGGAACAGTTTCATAGTGAATTTGTATAATTTGTACAATTACAATTAACTTCATATTGAACTTATAAAAATACTTGAAATACTTAATAAAAATACAAAAGGTATATATTTTCTCCTCTTGCCTTCTTTCCTCTATTCTTTTTATTAATATTTATTTTATTAATGTTTATTTATATTTTTCTTCCCACTCTTCTTACTTCTGCAAATGACTATATTTCTTCTTTATGCAAGTTGCTTTGATAAAGTAAGAGTCCCAAGGTAATAGTAAAACAAAACAGAATAATTATAAGTTATAATATTTTCTGGTTCATTACATATGAGTTACTGAATGTCAATTGTAATTATTACATGAACAAATGACCTATTCATTCCTGCTTGCTTATGGTTTTAGCAGTGTGAGGCAAATCTCACTGAAATGATGGCTAATTCCACCCCCCCCAAAAAAAAATCACAGTGATAAAATTTTTCAATGTCATTGTCTTATGAAGGAAATAAGCTTATTGTGCACTTCTGAGTTTAACATTGTCTTAGTTTCCTAAAGAACATTCTTGGCAAGGCAATTAAATTTGAATGCTCAGATAAGTTATTGTCAGGCCATACAGGTGCAGCTCTCACAAAGCTCTTAGAAGAAAGACGTACATAAGTTCAACACCCAAGCTGTTGATGGTTAGCTTCAGTAAGTGCACTGAGGCAGTTTTTAACTAGGGCTCCTTAGGTAATTAAAATTTTCAGACTTATTTTTAAACACTTCTAGAGCATATCCGTGTCAAATATTTTTTAACTACAAACAGTATAAACAGGAAAAACTTGAAGTCTACTATGCCAGTCTCTAAAGGTTAAAGGACAAAAAAACAAAAAACAAAAAAACACTTGTTTGAGATTTTAAAAGTTAAAACTTAAATTTTATATGCAACTCATAGTTGGAAGTAATTTTCCACAAATATTTGAACTCAGCAGTGTGTATATATCTCAATTACATAATTATTTGAGGCAACCATTCTAATCCATCTCTTTCATTTGGCATTTTACAAAAGTAAAAAGAACCTAATTATTGTTTTTTCTCTGAAGAAAAATGAACCCAGCATCATGTCAACTAGGTTCATTCACTCTTTCACACCCTACCCCAAAGACAGGCATAAATAAAAGAGCAAAACACAAGCTTGCATAGTCACAGTCCCAATCTCATGCTGTAATGATGCTATTAACAGGTAAAGAAGGCCGCCAAATAAACAATCACTAAAGGGTGGAAAGGAGTACTGTTTTTTTTTCATGCAGGAACTGGAGGCAACATTCTGGATAGGAAGCAACACTTGAGAATAATAGCTTGAAATAGGTCAATTTGGACAAACTGAAGGTTCATATATAGCATTGGGAAAATGAGGGAATTGATAGTGTAAGGCACATTGGTCCAATGACAGACATAACATTAAGACGAGTGAAAACCCAGGCACAAGCACAGGATGCAACAAGGAAAGAGAAGAGAAAAATATCTAGGCATCCGCTTGCTTGTCTGAAGCACATGACTGCTTCTACAAAAGTCTTTCGCTGAACTATAACTATATATATATAAATCCTTCCATTTATATTTTAAAAGGGTAGATCATTTAGAAGCGTAGGACCAAAGGAATCCTCTAGCATGTGGAATACTGAGTTATACCACAATAGGTAACAATAGCTGAGAGGTTATATGTCCTAAGAGTTCCATTCCAGGGTATTGCTTACAAGCAAAGGTCTTGAATCAAGTTGAGGCTGGATTAATAACTGGTATACCACTCAAAATATTTATATTAAATCTATGACCACACATAGAAATGTCCCTAGAGACCTTATGTCATTAACAACCAAAAAGACATTCAGTTCTGCAGATATGAGGGTAGATAGGGCCCAGCATGTGTTCCAAATAAGAGATGAGGGTCACTCATAAGCTGAGACAAGGTTGTGAGGATGAATATTACCCAAAATGAAATGGGAGCAGAGCTCATATGTAAGTTGAGTGCATGTGGAAGGGCATTCTCCATGTCTGACAGATGCACAGCTGTGATGATGGAGTTCCTGAAGTTACTAGATTAAATATTACAGGGTAGTGTTCAGTGACTTTATTAGCAATAATGTACTGTTGAACTACAATTTGATTTACAGATTTATATTACAAATTAGAGTAAATTGTCATTTGGGAACATAAGCATTTGTTTTGATATGTGTTTTAATGAACTATATGTTTCCTATAAATAAAGCTGGTATTCTGGGCCACACAAAATTATATTTTCATAATCACCTCAAAGGGAAAACAATGTCCAATATATGTTATAGCATGTTTAAGTGATTGAGTTTAAAAGGATAAAGCCTCCCTGGGAATCTGTCTTCTTATTGTCAAAACCTTGGGACTTATTCTTATATACTTATATACCTACAAGAATAAGTAAAAATAAGTAAGTTTCCTTTTAAAATGTGTCATTCTCCTAATTTATATATTGACAATATTTCTCCAAAAGTTACATGAAAGTAATAATTTGGTATAGCACTCAGAAAATTCTTATTGAGAACATCATGAAATAGATTAATCACCCTTAGTTCAGTAAGACTTGGTTTGCTTTCATAGGAACCAATCTATATTGCCTAACAAATAAGAATTCACTTTGCAAGTCTGTTAGGAGGTACCTCTGTAGTTGTCTATGGCATGGTCATATGTCTTGTGACTACAGGTAGTGACTATAGTTGCTCAGTGTTACTTTTTTTTTTTTTAAGCAAATAGCTTTGAATGATGTAATCTGTCTCTGTATCTCATGAGAGGTAGGTTTGTTTAAACACGATAATTTATTTCGTTAGAGTAAATAGACAGACAGGCAAACTTTCTGCTCATTATAAACCATCTAGATTTTCTAAGTGTAAGATTCATTTACTATAATATGACTGTAGGTGCTAAGATCCCCTTACACTGTGTCCTTGAATTATTCTTTGGGAATTACCTTATAGAATGGAAATAAGAAAATGCTGTGTCTACTCTATACTGAACAATAGTCTTTTTTCTCTATCCTATGAGTTTTTTGACTTTTGGCAGAACCTAGATAACCTAGACAAGCTAATTCTTAGCTCCCAACTCATGTAAAAATCTCAGATTCTTCATTGCTCAAGACATCATGGAAAGAGACCAAAAGGAAAGCAAGAAAAAAAACAAACAGCAAAAATGACCCTTTTAACTGGGGAAGTGAAGGTGGCAAGGTTTTACTCCCATATACACTAATTTTACCATTGCCATGAATATATATGCATTATTAACATGACTTCCATAATTTGTCATATAGTATAAGTATTTCTGACATTGTGAAGATTTAGTAGCATAGATTTTAGAAATAGCTGGTTGAGTTTTACTTTGGCTAAGAGAAATGAACAAATACATATCACTTTAGGCATTAGATTTGAAGAATATTGAGAGATATCAAAACAAGATGTGACAGGCCCCTGAACTAATTTATTAAATGAACATGTTGCCACTTTTGCTTTTATATATTACATGTTAATGAACCCCATCAGACTTTCTCTGAAATTGTTTTTGTCTGGATTTGGGCTGGCAAGTGGCATATAGGGTGCAAAGCTCTGTAATAAGAGAATTTGCCCCAAATGCATGGTTTTCTTCCAAGAACTCTGGGGGATAAGTTCTAAAAAGTTCTTCATTTGCTCTCCAATGCCTGACATTCTTTTAACACCAGAAGGAAATCTTTACATCTAATGTTTTCAGTGAAGGATTAAAATGTACATTCATAGGGAGAGGGGACACCTTCTTTAAAATGACAATATAGCATACAGAATAAGACTTTTAAAAGTCTGGTCTTCTGTCTTAGACTCCTGATAATAGAATTCTATATAAAATAGCTTACAGGCAATGCCTGCCACCCATGTAAGCCAGTAGCACAAGAATTTGGCATTCATTTTCAACAAGACACCGTGTGTGTATGTGTGTGTGTGTACAGCACACATAAACATACACATGATCATCCATGTGCATGAAAATCAATGAATAAATGATAGTTTTTAATATTTTTATTTATTTCTTTGAGAGAGAGAAAGAGGCAGATAGAGAAAGAATGGGTACACCAGGGTCTCTAGCCACTGCGAACAAACTGCAGACACATGTGCCACTTTGTGCATCTGACTTCCATAGGTCCTAGGAAATTGATTCTGGGTCCTTTGGCTTTGCAGACAAATGCCTTAACCTGTAGGCCATCTGTACAGACCAAAAATAATATTTTTAAAAAGTGAGAGAAAAGTAACCAGAATGATTTTGTTAAAATAATTATATCTGGGGGACTAGCAAACAGATTTTTTATCATGCATGCAAATTCAACTTGGTTTCCAGTGATTTCTTACAGAGTTGGTGGGGGAGAATTCCAGGGAGTGTTCAGGTTCAGAGACACTGGTCTGATGTTAGCCACAAAGAGTACCCAGGAAATAGTCCTGGATATTAGATGCTAGGTGTCTGTTGTCTCTGTCCTACACTGGCTTTCTAAAAGTCAGTGTGTCCATTTACAATGTCATATTACTTAGTAGCCAGAAATTCATGTCAAATACTAGTAGAATACTTCATTTCTTCTCTTTGGCTGTCCTTCCCATATTGTTTTTGCTTCTGAATTGAGTACACTTGATCCAGATAAGGAGAAGTCATGAATTTTAGATGGCTGATAACTATAGATGTACCAAAGAATCAGAAGTGTCTACTAGTTTCTGGTTAAATTGGCTAATTCTCCCACTGTTAGAAGATCTTGCCATAAGTGGCACAAGTTTAATCATTTTGTAACTCACATTATACATGTTACAAATTAATGATTTTTGTAGCAGATTACAAAAAGAGCCAGGATTGTATACTCAGAGATACACAAGGTAGGCAATACCCATTGTGTGACTACTACCAGGCTTCTTTTCCTATAGATATCCTCTGTGATGTTGTCCTGGTAGCTTTGGGGTTAAATCACTTCAAAAACAAGATTCTGGGGCTGGATAAATGGCTTAGCGGTTAAACAGCCTAGGGACCCCTGTTCGAGGCTTGATTCCCCAGGACCCACGTTAGCCAGATGCACAAGGGGGTGCACACCTCTGGAGTTCGTTTGCAGTGGCTGGAGGCCCTGGCATGACCATTCATTCTCTCTCTATATCTGCCTCTTTCTCTTTCTGTTGCTCTCAAATAAATAAAAATAAATGAAAAGAAATTAAAAAAAAAAACAAGATCCTTGTTCAACCACGTTTATCACTCACAATAGCTAGGAGTTTGAATCAACTCAGATGGCCATCAACTGAGGAATGATAATGAAGATATGGTACATATGCACAATGGAATTCTACTCAGCAGCAAGGAAAAATGAAATAATGAAATTTACAGGAAAATGGATGGACTTGGAAAATATCCTAAGTGAGGTCACACAGACTAGGAAAGTTAAATACTGCATGTTTTTGTTCATATGTGGCTCCTAAAATGGACCAGTTGAAGAGGAGGAAAAAGGCAGTAAGCATTAGGCCTATGGATATACAACTAGAATGAGACCAGGAAAAAGTGAAAATAGGGAGAAAAGAAGGGAGGGGTTGCCAGGCAAACTAGTAGAGGGAAGGGGTATTGGGGTTGGGGACAAGGGAAAAGAATGTGGGGGGCGGACCAAACAAAACTAAAGAATAAAGTAGTTACTACATTAGGAAACTTCCTTATGGATACTAGTATATAAGATATAACCCCCAGTTAAGGAAGGTTGATGGACCAGACTGATATGCCCAGTAGAAAGCAGAGAAAGCTTAATCCTAAAACAATTAGCTCTGGTATGTGAATCACAGGACCAGAACTGGGTTATCCAGTCCCACATGCTGAGTAGTGGGTCAGGGAGATCCATGAGTTCCCCCAAATGATGTAGGAAATTACCAAGCACTTGCTTACCCACAGAGCTAAAAGTAATACATCATTGCTAAAGACACCATGTGATGCCATTTCAGGTCATTGATAGACCATGATGGAACTTACAGGAAAGCCAACCTCTTCTGGCAAGTCCTCATGATACTGGAAAGTGCTATGGTAGCTACTGGGTGACACCATGAATACACAGGAGACCCAGCAAGCTATGCAATCCAACAGCCAAACAAGAAGTACATACTTATGCAATAGTGGCACACAGCCTTTGTGGGTAACCAACTGCCCTCCAGCTGGACATGAGGCTCCCTCAATGGGAAAGAACTAAAAACTGGTAAAGGGAACCAAGTCAGCACTCTGTAGGCAGGAACCTCACAACCCTCAGTAAGAAGCTCCCATTGTTCTCTGGACAAGTTGAGTGGGTATCCTCATCAAAATGTCTCTCAGAGTTCTATTCATATCCCATAATCAAAGCTGCTCTCCTCTTTGGTTTTTCTGGAGAACCTCAAATAGCCCATTTTCTTCCTCACCCCATCATCCAAGGAATTACTCTTGCCTTGTACCATCAGAAGTACTTTATTGTCATTGTTATTGTTATAATATATCACATCATCTTGTGATTTAGTACCTTTATCAATGTGTATTCTATAAACCTAAAAGTTTGTTTAATCACATGTTAATTTTTGCCAATTGAAGACACTTAGAAGTTGTAAAATTGTACCATTTAATTTTGTCTGTATGATATGAATGTATATGTTTTATGTATATGAGCAAACATGTAACTGTGTGTGCATGTGTGTAGAAGCCGGAGTCAATGCTAGGCATCTGCTTCTATTGCTCTTCATACTACATTTTTTCTTGAGACAATGTCCCTTCATGAGCCCAGACTTTGCAATTCAGCTAGTCTAGCTAGCCAGTAAGCCTTAGAGATTCTCTTGTGTCTGCTTGCTCAGTGTTAGGAACACAGGCACACTTGGCCACACTCCACATTCTATCTAATGGCTGCTAAAGGAGTAATATGAACAATTTAGGTTTTTTTAAATAGTCATTCATGGGAAAAGGCTCAAAGAGAGAGAATGAGGAAATAGCACCTTGCCTGCCCTGTAAAAGCTGGAACTCTGATACTGTCTCACCTAAGATGAGAACAATTCCTTACCAACAGTGTCCCTGCTACTTCCCCAGTCTAGCACAGATAGGTGGGCTGGTCCTTCCTGAGTCAGTTCCCTGAATCCATGGAACAATCAAGTCACTCCGTTATACACCTGAGTTTAGCAAAAGCATCCATCCTCATTGACTATAAAGGGCTTGACTGTTCTCTTGGATACTTACTGTCCTGGTGTCTGAATCTCCTAGTCCCTGTTTTGCTAAACCCTTCATCCTCCCCAGCCTGGCTGGCACAGGGATGGAAAATTTCTTCCTTCTCACTTTGTTACTATCTTCTAAGCTCTGGAACCTTAGTCTCTCAGCTTTCTTTATGTGCAGGTGAAGGGCTTATATGTACATGCTGTGCTTTCCAATGTGTGCCCATCTGTGTTTCTTCTAAATATTTTGTCATAGGCTTTCGGGTCTGCCTTCCACATGTGTGTGTTATATGCACCCCCTGCTCTCTGTCTTTCCAGTAGGACAAATAATTCCTTTCTGTCCTGAGTCTTTCTAGCCTGCCCCAGATATCAATTTTCCCAAAATAAATCTCAAAATTTATAATTTAAACTTATCTAATTACATTTTTCATTGATCTTGACAAATTCTCATTTATTCTTGTGATGGTTTGATTCAGGTGTCTGCCATAAACTTAGGTGTTCTGAATGCTAGGTTTCCAGCTGATGGAGATTTGTGAATTAACGCCTCCTGGAGGGAGTGTATTGTTGGGGGCAGGATTATGGGTGTTATCGTCAGTTTCCCCATGCCAATGTTTGGCACACTCTCCTGTTGCTGTGGTCCACCTTATGTTGGCCAGGGAGTGATGCCCACCCTCTGCTCATGCCATCGTTTTCCCTGCCATCATGGAGCTTTCCCTCAAGCCTGTAAGCCAAAAGAAATCTCTTTTTCCCAGAAGCTGCTCTTGGTTGGATGATTTCTACCAGCAATATGAACCTGACTGCAACAATCCTCTGAACAGATTTGGTTTTTCTCCAAACCATCAGCAATGGAAACACATAAATTTGATGGTAAACCATCAATGGAAGCACATGGAGCCCAGTCACAGATATGTGAGATGGTCAGTCAATTGTTCTTGGCTAGGTGTCTTGGAGGACCATTGATTATCTTTAAAGAAAATAATGTTTCATTTAGGAAATCTATATTGTCCCACATATCTACTTTTTAAATATCTACATTTTTACAATAAAATAAATCCTGATTCTGAAATTTCCTTGCCATAATTTTATGCCTTATTTATTTATTTAATTTTGAGGTAGGGTCTCATGCTAGCCCACGCTGACCTAGAATTCACTATGTAGACCCAGGCTGGTCTCAAACTTATGGTGATCCTCCTACCTCTGCCTTCCTAGTACTCGGGTTAAATGCGTGTAACACTATGCCTGACTTCATTTAAATTTTTTTTTTAAATATTTTATTTATTATTTGAAAATGAGAAAGAGAGAGATTATTTATTTATTTATTTATTTATTTATTTGAGAGCAACAGACACAGAGAGAAAGACAGATAGAGGGATAGAGAGAGAATGGGCGCGCCAGGGCTTCCAGCCTCTGCAAACGAACTCCAGACGCGTGCGCCCCCTTGTGCATCTGGCTAACGTGGGACCTGGGGAACCGAGCCTCGAACCGGGGTCCTTAGGCTTCACAGGCAAGCGCTTAACCGCTAAGCCATCTCTCCAGCCCTCATTTAAATTTTTGATCAGAGATATTATAATGAATCTGATCTACCTTTTCACTGTATGTTAAAGTAAAAATACAAATTTTCCCAATTCAAAAAAAAATGAAGAGTGTGTAAGTTAAAAATCATAGTTTTATTCTTGTTTCCTATATAGTTCAGAATAAATTAAAGGTATTAGTCTATTCTAAATATTATAAGAGGGCTGGAGAGATTCCTCAGTGGTTAAGATACTTGCCTGTAAAACCTAAGGACCTGAGTTTGATTCCCAAGTACTCACATACAGCCAGATGCTAATGGTAGCACATGTGTCTGTAGTTTGTTGGCAGTGGCTATAGACCCTGGCACACTTATTCTCACTCTCTCAAATAAATGAATAAAGTATTTTTCAAAAAGAAGAAAAGGTCTGAATATTATAAGAATTTTTATTAAGAGACTTCAATTGCAATTTTTTTTACAGCCACTACCAAAAGTTCTCTTTTGTTGTGAATTTTGGTATTAATCTAGGAGAAAAGAAAAAGGAATGTTTTGCACAATTGTTAGTGGAAAGTGGTTTGATGAAAATCCTTTCAGCCACTTCCTTTGCATATTATTTGAAGCATATACTAATTTATCATGTTATTATAGCAGAAATATTAGTCATTTAGTCATAAAATGTTTTAGCAGTCATAGAACTAATTCTTTGATTTTTATGGAAAATAAAATATTATCTTTTCTAAAGATTTTCCTTTTAGTGACAATTCAAAGTAAAATAATATACAGTACTTAACACAGCTAGAACATATCTTGAAATAAATGATACCTATTATTTTGTGTTATATTGCTTGATTAGTTCTCCACAGGTGATCTATGAGGGAATCATATTGTGATTTTTCTTTTTGAGACCTGGTTGACATCAAATTTGTTACGTAGCTGATGATGACCATGTACTCATCCCCCTGCTTCCACCTCTAGTGTGCATATTATGAATATTTTCTGGTAAAATCTACTTTGAGGGCTGGAGAGATGTCTTAGGGGTTAAGTGATTGCCTGTGAAGCCTAAGAACCCTGGGAACCCCGGCTTGAGGCTCAATTCCCCGTGACCCACGTAATCCAGATGCACAAGGTTGCACATGCATCTGGAGTTCATTTGTAGTGGGTGGAGACCCTGGTACACCATTCTCTCTCTCGTCTCTCTGTGTTACTCTCAAATAAATCTTTTTTTAAATCTATTTTGAAAAATTTATAACTGATAAGATTCATGAGATTTAATTGCTGATTGAGTTGATATATGCAAATTTATTTAAAATGGAAAGTTCTAATTCTATTATTTAGGAAATCAACTTTGAGCCAGTTTTGCACTGAAAAAGCTTACATTTGTTGATTGTGCTTCTCAGTACACTTTCTACTTGGAATTTTATTTATATAGTAGTTTTGGTTCTCCAGGTGGTCTGCAAATATGATTGCTCAGTAAGGGCTATCTGGCAAACAGAAGTTCTTTCATGTGAAGTTAGTCTTGGGCTTAGTTTGTATGAGGTAACTCTTTCATTTCTATGTGATCCTTTTCTTTACAATGACAAAATGAGCATATCATTTATTCATTCATTCAGATACAAATTTATGAAGGCCTACTGTATGCCACACATTATTCATGGCACCAAAAATGTACTGTTGAAGCAGGAAAGGAAGCTTTCAGATCTTACACAGCTTAGACTATTGGGAAAGGCAGCCAATTAACAAAAACAATACATAAAGATCTACATGCTATGAAAACTAAACATGGCCATGTAGAAAGCAGAGCTTGGTATACGTCATCACATGGTATGGTTTAAACAGCTATTCTCAGTAGCTGGTCTTTGAGTTGAACCTTTGATAATGAGAAATGAAAAACTGCATAAAGATTTAGGAAAATTAATTTACAGATTAAAGAGATTATCAAAGATTCTCTACCCATTATTCACTATGATTTTCATTTCTCCATTTTTGTAAGAGTTCTTTGTATAAACAGGTTTTTTCATGCTAATAGAGCATGATGTCTGTTATGGGTTTTTTAGTTAGCATACAGAACACTGAATTACACTGTAACATTTTCAAACATGTAAATATTTGTTCTTTGTTTATACTCTTATTAATTTTATGCAGAGGATTGTATAGTTTGGAAGAAAGATTTATTGATGACCCTTCTCTATATTTAATTACAAGGATCTTGCAATGAGTTTTACTGGTGCAAGTTGAAGTTAGAATTTGTCAGATTTTCTTGTGTATTCAAAACTATATCTCTTGGGCTTGTTTGGGCTAAGTGTCTTCATCTGGTGAGTAATAGAAGAAATGCCTTTTGTGGAAGGGAAGGAACAGGAGAAGCAAGATCTGTCTCTGGCCCAAAACAACAGAAACCTGTCTTTTTTTTAATCTGTGTTTATTTTTTAGATGTCAGTGGACACTGAATTTTCCTTTCTCTTCTGTCTTAAAGGCATTCAGATGCATGGATTCTCCACATTACTAACTGATGTTCCAAGGTTTCTCAACTGACCCTGTGCTTAGAAAAGGTAAAAAAAGTAAAAGTGTGTTTATTATATGACACTTTTTATGTTTAGCTGCTTATAAATTTACATAAAGCTTATAATATTTTATCATGTAATTACAAACACATTATACATGCCTCCATGTATATATGCATTCACATAGATGTATAGACTTGTATTTTCAATACATTTCATGTATGGATTCATATATATTTTTACTGATAATTATTGAGCACAACAATACCATCAAATAAACAAAACAAGAGTATCACACTCCTTAAAATTGAGGTTCAGTGACCATGTGTCTGATCAGCTTTACCCATGTACACCCATACATAGTTAAATACAAGTGCACTCACAAGAGTCCACACACACACGCACACACGCATACTAGCATTCTCACTGAAGACAGAATACCTGTATCATTCAAAGTCTTTCCCTAGGTTGCACAGACTGGCATTGGAAAGTCCATAACTGGAATCCCAACTTTGGAATGTCAGTCCACTTCAACGTGCCTTATAAGCAAAACGATGAGACTGTGAAGGGGTACTTACATAGACCATGTGCCTTATTTTTTCTTTGCTCTCAAAATTTGGTTATTTTTCTTGTCGTAGAAATTATGTAGGAAATTTTGTAAGGCCTTTACAAAGAAGATCATTGGCTCAAAATTGAACTTACCAGTTGGTGAGTTTTCTATAACACTGAGAGGGAAATGAGGTTTTGTCAATGGCTGGAGGCAGAGTGGCTACATCTTAGTGAGTTCCCAGTGCTATTTTCTCTGTCGGAAAAATTCTAGGGAAACATTGCTCTGTAAATGTTTTATAAGGAGAGAAAAAGGAATAGTTTATGAAGTACTGAATATTTTTGCTTTATTTTATTTTTTTTAGAAATTCCTATTGCCATAATGCTTTCAAATACAGGTATGTATATTGGTTTTTCAGTTAATAATCTCAAAAATAAACATCTTTACTTACCATATCATTCATATATTTTTAAATAACTTGGGAAAGGTCATAAATGTGCTCCTTATTTTCTTGACTATCTTCCTGAATTCATCTGTAATTTCTCAGTCCTTGGTTTTTCTCTGCACCAAGCCCTTCCCAGTTCATGTAGACTAATTTTACAAAGAAAATACCCAGAATCAATTGGCAAGTGATTACAAGTCATTAGCTTCTTGCTGTGCTAATTAGAAGTCATTAACTTTTAGGGTTAGGATATATAGAATATCCTTGCCTTGGGTTTAGGAACCCAAATTATTTCTGTACATGAAAAGGAAGTTATAAATATACTGAGCCAAACAGACTTTAAACATATTAAGAGTTTAATTCTGAGATGCCACAGTAGTCTTAAAGAATAAACAAATAAGTAAACAAAACTAAAAATCTAACAATTCGAAATGTGGATTGTAGCCAAAATGCACATTGGATCAATTTATCTATCTAACATAGTTTTCCCAGGGGCATCTGGGTACTAAAGTTCAATTCTCTTGTCCAAGAAGTGCCTCAGTCACTGGGACATTTGGAAGGGAGTAAGCATTGTCAGTCTTATGTATGAGGACATGGACACATTCAGTAGGTGCACATCTAAAAAACAAGTGCATCTTGTTTCAGCCCTTGATAACATGAGCACAAGAGGCAGAAGAGCTAAACACTGTAAAGTAAGATGTAGATTGCAGTTGCTGTGCTTAGCATGGTGGCACATGTCTGTACTCTCAGCATTTAGGAGGCTGGCAGAAGCAGGAATAATGACTTGCTTAGTCCAGCATAGGCTACATAGTGAGAACCTATCAATATAAAGTAAAACAAACAAAGGAAAGAAAGAAAACCAAGTAGTTGTGTAATTCTAAACATGTAAATCTGACCTCAGGCAAGAGAGATGGCTTAGTGGTTAAGGCACATGTCTGTGAAGCCTAAGGACCCAGGTTTGGTTTTCCAGGTCCCACATAAGCCAGATGCACATGGTGGCACATGCATCTGGAGCTCATTTGCAGTGGCTAGAAGTCTGGTGTGCACATCCTCACTCTCTCTCTAATAAATAAATAAAAATGAAAATAAAATCTTTAAAAAAATCTGACCTTAACATTTGATAAACGATGCTAGAGCATATGTAGCATTGTTAGCTCTGTTCACTGGGTATTTCAAATACCGTTATTAATCATCCTGTAATAATATTATGAACTACAGAATTTATTTTTTCAGAGACAGACTGAATAAACATGACATTGAGATTTGAAATAAAAGTGACTTTCAGACAGTGAAGCCATGCTATAAACATTTCCAGTTTGGGCTTAGAGCTTACCTCCATTTGGAATTATGAATGTTGTTCTCAATATTTATACAGATGTCTCTCAAAAAACTTGTGACCAACCCATGCTTTACTCTCTTTGATTGGCTAAAAGAGACATTGATGTGTGTGTGTGTGTGTGTGTGTGTGTGTGTGTGTGTGTGTGTGTGTAAGAGAGAGAGAGAGAGGCAGACAGACAGCAGGTAGATGCAGACCATGGCACATGTATAGAAACCAGAGAACAACCTTCTGGGGTTATTCCTCACTTTCCACTGTATTTTGATATTTGCACTCTCATTGTTCACTACTCTACTCACCAGGTTACCTGGTCTGGAAGCTTCAGGGAAGTTCTTTCTTGGTCACCCTTCTCAAAACAGTCATGGTGGTATTATGGAATCCTGCCATAACTACTGGTTTTTATGTCGATTCTGGGAATCTGAACTCAGGTATATATGCTTGAGTGGCAAGCACTTTATCTACTGAGCTATCTGCCCAGCTTCTGGACCTAAGATTTTTATTCAAATAATGAGGCAGGAAATTTGCCCAAGTCTGAGTTTGAAATATCTCTACACTTACTTTCCTGTTACAATGAGAAATTGTATTGATTTTCCTGAGCTCTTATTTCCTTTTGGTTAAAACAAAAATAATAACACATTGATGATACTGAAAAATTAATGAATATGTAAAGGCCTCTATAATAGTGTCCTGCACATAATAAATGTCAGTACCAACAAGTTTCAAATCCAGTAATTATTTTTAGTGCTAGCCTACTCTGTCTTCATATGGATATAATATTTTATTGACATAACATGTGCTAATTACATTTTAGCTATTCTGTATTTAATTTATACCTAGCAGTAGAATAGTTAGGTGCTCGGGTAAGCATAGACTTACTTGTGAGTATGTCAGTTTTGAAATATGACCAACTCATTCTCCCACCTGTTATGAGAGGAGCTTCAAATTGTTCAGTGCTTGTTGTACTACTGTCTTTAGACAGGATGTGTGCATGCTAGTATCTAATTATGATTTTCATTTGTATTCCCCTGGTAATTAGTGATGGAAAGCTCATTAGCATACACTTAATGAGCATACTCTTCGGTGGAAACTTGCCCAAGATTCCTATTGGTTAGTTAGTTGGTTTTATTGTTATTGATTTGAGTTCTGCTCTATTTTGGATAAGAGAACATATCAGATTTATGTATTAGAAATATATTCTTCTGGTTTATATATATAGCTTGTGTTTATAACTTTTGTACTTATGTATATTAATAAACATAAGTTCTGTATTCTAATATAGTTTGTTTTAATCTATTTTTTCTTTGGTAATTAGAACATATTTTGGATGGTCCCAAATTTCTGAAGATGTTCATTGATGTGTTCTTTTGAATAGACTGAGATATAGCATCAGGTTTTTTTTCCCTACTGATAATCTTATCCATATGTGAAAAACACTTGCCACTTTCCTCAGTTTTATGCTTCCATATGACCTTACTATAAACCAGGTGATATGTATTGATCTGTTTCCAAATTGTATTATTTTCTTTTTTGCATATATTCATGTGCATGTGTATGAGTATGTATGTCCATATGTGTGTGTGTGTGTGTGTGTTTGTGTGTGTATGTGAGTGTAGGCATATGGAGGCCAGATGACAGCCTCAGGTGTTGTTCCTCAGGTATCACATCCACTTTATTATATTTGGTTTGCTTGTTTGCTTTTTAGAGGTAGGTCTCACTCTGGTCCAGGCTGACCTGGAATTTGCTGTGTATTTTCAGTGTGGCCTGTAACTCACAGTGATCCTTCTACCTCTGCCTCCCAAGTGATGGGATCAAAGGCATGTGTCATCACATCTGGGCACCTTATTTTTTTTTTTTTTTTTTGAGACTGGGTCTCTCACTTGATGTTGGATTAGGTGAGACAAGCTAGCCACAGAGCATCAGGGATCAACCTGTTTCAATTTCCTCAGCTCTGGGAATTCAAGTGCATGCCACCATGACTAACATTTTACATAGGTATTTGGAACTGAACTCACATCCGCACACTTTAGAGACAAGCACTGTTCCACTTAAACTCACCCCAGACCCTGAACTCTATATTTTCCAAGAGAACACTTATCTGTTCTTGAGCCATTACTATACCATTTTTCACCATGATGACTCACTGGGAGCATTGCAATAAGAAGTATACAAGAGCTCTGCACATTTGCAACACATGGAAGACCAGAAAAATTAGACTGGACGAGTCACTATTATTTCAATGTCAGTTCTCTAGGGCTTAATGGAATCCCACTTAAGACATGAGCATGTTGTTTGCAGAAATTTATAAGATTCTGATACTTACATAAAAATAAAAGACCCTAAGGTGCTAAAGAGCAACATGATTGGAGAACACAAAGCATTGGTCTTACCAAATGCCAACTGGCAGCAGTGCAAACAAACACATCTCATATTTCTAACACATGGAGAAAACATTCAACTTGATACTATAATATACATTAATGGTTTCATCATCTATACCTACATAATAAATGTGAATAATCTGAGTACCATCAGCAACATTACAAACATAGTAATTTCATTAGAAACTACAGAAGTACCTTGTCTTGTTCCCTAAAGCATTTTTATATCCCCTGCATTGAGAAATGGCTCAAGCAAACAATAGAACTTTTATTGCACCATGTACACAAAGGTAAGTAAAATTCTTGAAATCTCAATGAGTCACAAAAGTAAACCCATGTCTAAGGAGATTTTTCTGAAATCTTTTACATTTATCTACATATTTATCATTGCATGTATTTTTCATTACCTTAATTTTTTTAGTGTAATTTCCCTTCATTTTGCAGAATTCCTTTCATTTGCAGAGTAAAAGTTTATTGGCATTGGATTGTCTCCTGTTGTGTTTATCAGAAGTTTTCATTAATTGGTTCTCATTTTAAGTGACTTTTGCTTAAAAAGGAGTGATTTAATTCTCATGGGAATTCTGAGTGAGTGTATGCTCTGGACTTGATAAGCCTGATAACTTCTTGATACACTGCCTGCTTCCATTCCTAGCTCTGTTTTCTCATCTAGAAGTGTGTTTCTAGGATGACTTCTGCAAACTTGCAGTCTTCTTTGATTTTCAGCAATTTGGTTATGATGTGCCTATCTTTACATCATTTCCATTTCACACTAGCTATGCTTCCACTATATCACCTGCCAGATGAATTCAGATGTTATATTTTAATCATTCTCTGGCACAACACAAATGTATATTAGACTGCTTGATATTGTCCCACAAGTGATTCTACTGTTTGATAAACACTATGTCCCCGTGGTCTTTATATCAGTAGCCTCTAGTTTAACATAAAATTTATCTGATAAATTTTTATTTTACACAATGTGGTAATCAGTTTTTACCAGCATGACAAAAATGGCTGAGGAAAGCAATTTAATGGAGGAAGGATTTAATTTTGGCTCATGGTTTCAGAGGATTCTTGGTTGGTTCATTCTTCCACCTTGGCCTGCCTGAGCTTTCTGGAGCAGAACCTTATGGCCACAGGACTATGTTATAGAAGAAGCTGCTTATGTCATGATGGTAAAAAACAGGGAAAGTGGAAGGGGGAAGTTTAAGAGACAATATGAACCAGGGGTAAACAACAAACTTCAAAGGCACAACTCCCGTAGGCATCTTCTAACCAGGCCCCATGCCCATCCAATGATGCCATGATCTTGGGACCAATCCTTCAACAAAAAGGTGTTTGGGGGCCAACTGTAACAATAACATACTTTCAAATTCTCAAATTATCATTGATTATTTTTTTAATTCTAAGTTTAAAAGCTATGTTGAAGCACTTCATCTGGTCATTCATGTAACCATTTTTTTCAGCACTTAAACTTAATTACTAAGCCATTTAAAATTGTTCTTTGGGGCTGGAGAGATTGCTGAATTGTTAACTACTTTCTTGAAAAGCCTAACAGCCTGATGTTAATTCTCCAGCACACCCTCAAACCAGATGAACAAAGTGGCACATGCATCTGGAGTTCATTTGCAGTGACAGGAGGCTCTAGCATGCCCATTTTTTTCTCTCTCTCTTTTCTTCTCCCTCTCATTCTGTGAAAATAAATAAATAAAAATATTTTCTAAAAGATAATTGTTAATTCCAGCATATACATTATTTTGAAATCTGCCATTAATAATTTTTCTTGATTTATGGTGAATAGGCTAATTGCCAATGAGTTTGACCAATGTCTAAAGTTTCATTTCTTTGGCAGATTATAGCTGGTGGACACTCTTGATGCACTGAGGCTTAGCTGCATTCTTTTATTTTAATTACATTAATTTATTTTTTATTAATAACTTCCACGATTGTAAACAATATTCCATGGTATAGCCTCCTTCCCCCCACTTTGCCCTTTGAAACTCCATTCTCCATCATAACCCCTACCCCTCTCAATCAGTTTCTCTTTTATTTTGATGTCATAATCTTTTCCTCCTATTAATATGGACTTGTGTAGGTAGTATAGACACTGTGTGGTCATAGATATCCAGGCCATTTTGTTTCTGGAGGAGCACATTGTAAAGAGTACTACCCTTCCTTTGGCTCTTACATTCTTTCTGCCACCTCTTCTGCAATGGACCCTGAGCTTTGAAAGTGATATAGAGATATTGCAGTGCTGAGCACTCCTCTGTCACTTATTTCTAGGATCATGATGCCTTCTGACTCATCCCAAGGACACCTGCCACCTGAAAAGAGAATGTTCTCTACTAAAAGTGAGAGTAGCAATAATATGTGGATATGAACATTAAGAGAAGTGCTTATTGGGCAGTTTGGTGAGCATAGTATATACATTTAGCCAAACAGCAGCAGGCATTGCACCCCTAGGGCTCATGACTACCCCTGTTGTAGGTTTTCAGTATCAGGGATGTATTCCCTCCTATGGAACGGGCCTCCAATCCAATTAGAGGGCACTTGGTTTCCACCATGACAGACATGTCACTATTGTACATGTTGGCTCATCTAGCCCAACTGGAAAAATATAAGACTTGCAGTGTCCACTGTTGAGTATCTTCACTGAGGGTCTCCCATTGAACTGCATGCACAATGGCTTTTCCCAGCTTTCTGTCAGCTGGTCTACATGGAGGAGGTTTTCAGCTCAGCTCCAGGAAGATTTCTCTGTGGCTTTGCAGCAATAGGGTCTTACCATCTATTCCTGGAGGGAAACAAAGGGCCTTAGCAATGGCCTGTAATGGTTTGGGGGCATCAAGGACCTCCCTGGCCAACAACTCACTGGAAGGTATCCTATTCCTTGCAATGAAAATTTTATAGTAACAATCTACGGCTCCTAACTGTTCCATTGTTCAAAAAATGTAGGATTTCATATGATTTATTTGTATCCTCTTAGATTTGATTAGCCTTCCCCATACCTTTCCTTTACTCAATCTCTTCCCCTGACCTCACTTAGGCCTTTTAACCCCCATTAATCTATTCTTCTATTTACATATATACAATACTATCCTATTAAGTACCCTCTCCCTTCCTTTCTCTTCCTTTTATATCTCTTTTATAGCTTACTGGCCTTTGCTACTGAGTTTTCTTCCTACTCACACAGAAGTACAATCATCTGTAGCTAGGATCTACATATGAGAGAGAATATGCAATGTTTGGCTTTCTGGGCCTGGGTTACCTCACCTAGTATAATCCTTTACAGATCCACCCATTTTCCTGAAAGTTTCATAACTTCATTTTTCTTTATGGTTGAATAGAATCCCATTGTACAAATGTGCCATGTCTTCATTATCCACTCATCAGTTGAGGGACATGTAGGCTGGTTCCATTTCCCAGCTATTGTGAATTGAACAGCACATGATTGAGGTCCCAGCGTTTACACTTTGGTTTTATTACCTCAGCAATTAGGGTTATATTCAGAAAGTCTTTGCCAAGTCCAATATGTTGAAGGGTTTCCCCTACTTTTTCCTCTACCAGTTTCAGAGTTTTAGGTCTGATGTTAAGGTCTTTAAGTCAAATGCACACTTAATTCTTGTGCATGGAGAGAAGAATCTATTTTCATCCTTCTATAGATACGTATCCAGTTTATCCAGCACCATTTGCTGAAGGGGCTGTCTTTTCTCCAGTGAGATTTTTTTTTTTGGGGGGGGGGCATTTTTGTTAAAAATCAGGTTGCTATAGCTACCCAGACTTACATCTGGGTTGTCTATTCTGTTCCATTGATCTACATGTTTGCTTTGTGCCAGTGCCATGCTATTTTTTCTTACTATGGCTCTGTAGGATAAGTTAAAATCAGGTATGGTAATACCACCAGACTTATATTTGTTGCTCAGTATTGTTTTAAATATTTGAGATTTTTTTTTGTCTTTTCAAATTAATTTTTGGATTGTTTTTTCTATTTCCTTGAAGAATTCCATTGGAATTTTGAAGGGGATTGCATCAAATGAATAGATAGCTTTCTGTAAGATTTCTATCTTTACAATATTGATTCTTCTGATCCAAAAACAAGGGATGCCTTTCTGTTTCCTTGTGTCTTCTACAATTTCTCACTTGACAGTTTTAATGTTTTCATGGCAGAGAGCATTCACATGTTGGTTAGGTTCATTCCAACGTTCTTTCTTTCTTTCTTTCTTTTTTTTTTTTTTTTGATATGATTGTGAATGGGAGTGCTTCTCTGATTTCATCCTCTGTGTGTTTGTTGTTAGCATATGGGAATGCTACTTATCTCTGTGTGTTTAGTTTTTATCTTGCTACATGGCTATAGGTGTTTATCAGCTCTAACAGTTTTCTGGTAGAGTGGTTAGGTTCCATCATATATATAATAATGTCATCTGCAAATAATGATAACTTGTTTTCTTCCTTTCCAATATGTATCTATTTTATATGTGTCTCTTTCCTTATTGCTATGGCTAAGACTCCCAGTACTATATTAAATTAAAGTGGAAAAAGTGTACACCCTTGTCTTGTTGCTGATTTTAGTGGAACAGCTTCTGGTTTTTCCCCATTTGGTAATATGTTGGTGGTAGGCTTGTCATAAGTAGCCTTTATTATATTGAGATATGTTCCTTCTATTCCCAGTCTCTGTAGGACTTTTATCATGAAGGGCTGTTGGATTTTGTCAAATGCTTTCTCTGCATCTAATGAGATGATCATGTGATTTTTATCCTTCAATCCATTTATATAATGGATTCCATTTATCGACTTGCATATATTGAACCATCCCTGCATCTCCCAGATAAAGCCTACTTGGTCAGGGTGAATGATCTTTCTAATATACTGTTGTATTGTGTTTGCCAATGTTTTGTTGAGAATTTTTGCATCAATGTTCATGAGGGATATTGGTCTGTAATTTTCTTTTTTTGTTCTATCTTTGCCTAGTTTTGGTATCAGGGTGATGCTAGCTTCATACAAGGAATCTAGTAGGATTCCTTCTTTTTCTATTTTATAGAAAAGTTTAAGATGCAATGTGGTTAGTTCTTCCCTGAAGGTCTGGTAAAATTCACCAGTGAATCCATCTGGGCCTGGACTTTTTTTAGTTGGGATATTTTTTTTTTAAAGAACACTTTCTTTTTTTTTAATTTTTATTTATTTATTTATTTATTTGAGAGCGACAGACACAGAGAGAAAGACAGATAAAGGGAGAGACAGAGAGATTGGGAGCACCAGGGCTTCCAGCCTCTGCAAACGAACTCCAGACGCGTGCACCCCTTGTGCATCTGGCTAACGTGGGACCTGGAGAACAGAGCCTCGAACCGGAGTCCTTAGGCTTCACAGGCAAGCGCTTAACCACTAAGCCATCTCTCCAGCCCGAGTTGGGATATTTTTGATAACTGGTACTTCATGCTTGTTATAGGTCTATTTAAGTGATTAATCTCATCTTGATTTAAGTTAGGTAGGTCATATAACTCAAGAAAATCACCCATTCCTTTAAGATTTTCACACTTAGTGGAGCATATGTTTTTTTATAGTAAGTCCCTAGGACTTTTTGAATTTCTCTGGTATGTGTTTTTATGCTGCCTTTTTAATGTCTAATTTTATTAATTTGTGTCTTCTTTCTGTTGGTTGGATTTGCTAAAGGTTTATCAATCTTGTTTATCTTTTCAAAGAATCAGCACTTTGTTTAATTGTTTCTGTGGATTTTTTTTTTCCTGCTCTAGTCTTCATTATTTCTTCTTGTTTCCTTGTTCTTGGTTTGCCTTGTTCTTCTTTTTCCAAGGTTTTAAGGTGAAGCATTAGGTTGTTTACTCGAGACCTTTCTAAAGCTATAAATTTCCCTCTTAGGACCACCTTCATTGTGTTCCAAAAATTTAGGTATGTTTGGTCTCATTATCATTTGATTCTATAAATTTTTTGATATCCTTCTTGATTTCTTCATTGACACATTCATCATTTAGCAGTGTATTGCTTAGTTTCCATGATTTTGTGTATGCTCTATAGCTTTTCTTGCAATTGATTTTTAGTTTGATCCACTCTGCTCAGATAGAATACAAAGAATTATTTCAATTTTCCTGTATTTGTAAAGATATATGGTCTATTTTAGAGAATGTTCTATGTGCTGCTGAAAAGAATATGTATTCTGCATCATTTGGATGAAATGACCTGTATGTATCTGTTAGGTCCATTTGTTCTAAGACCGCCTTTATCCCAGATGCATCTCTGTTTATTTTTTGTCAGAATGACCTGTCAGTTGATGAGAATGTGGTGCTGAAGTCACCCACTCAAATGTGTTTGTTGTTATCTGTGACGTTATTTCGAATAATGTATGTTTGATTAAGTTGGGAGCCCCAATGTTAGGTGCATATATGTTTAAATTATAATGTCCTCCAGTTGGAGTGTGCCTTTCATCAATATAAGGTGACCTTCCTTATCTTTCCTAACTAATGTTATACTGAAGTCTGTCTTGTCAGATATTAGGATAGCAACCCCTGCTTGTTTTCTAGGGCCATTTGCTTGAAACAACATTTTCCAACCTTTCACCCTAAGATAGTGTCCATCCTTTGTAGAAAGGTGGGTTTCTTGGGGGCAACAATTTGAAGTATCCTTCTGGTTATCCCAGTCTGCACACCTATGTCTTTTGGTTGGGACATTGTGACCATTGACATTAAGAGAAATTATTGGAAAATGTGGAAATTTTTACCATATTTTATAGTTCTGGTTTTACCTTCACTCTATCGTATTTGAGTATGTTTTGTTTTTTCCAGGTTCCTTATATGTGTGTTTTTCTTTCTCTTCATCATGGAGGAGTCTTTCAAGTATTTTCTGTAGAGCAGTTTTTATCTTCAAATATTCCTTTAGCTTGCTTTTGTTGCAGAATGTCCTTATTTCTGTCTATTTGAATGGATAGCTTTGTAGGAAAAAGTAACCTTGGTTGACAGTTGTTATCTTTCAAAACTTGGAATACATCACTCCAAGCCCTTCTGGCTTTTAAAGTTTGTGTTGAGTAATCTGCAGTGATCCTGATGGGCCTGCCTTTGTGTTTGACTTGATATTTCTTTATAACTGCTTTCAGTATATTTTCGTTGGTTTGTTTGTTTGGTCTTTTAATTATAATATGACAAGGAGAGTTTCTTTTCAGGTTTTGTCTGGAAGGTCTTCTAAAGGATTCCAGTATCTGCATTGGCATCTCTTTCCCAATCTGGGGAAATTTTTCTTCTATGATTTTGTTGAAAATGCTTGCTATGCCTTTGAAGTGAAATTCTTCTCCTTTTACTGTACCATGAATTATTATGTTTGACCTTTACATAGTGTACTGAATATCTTGAAACTCCCATTAATACTTTCCTATTAGTTTCCCTTTCTCTTTGTTGGACTGTATTAAATCTGTCACCTGGTCTTATAGTTTAGATATTCTGTCCTCTCCTTCATCCATTCTACTGGTGAGATTTTCTACAGATTTTGGTTTGTTTTTTTTTTTAATTTCATTGACTGTGTTCTTCATTGCTAGTAATTCTCACTGTTTTTTCTTTATTATTTCTATTACCTTATTTGTGTCTTGTATTGACCTCTTTATTTCATTAAATTAGTTTCTTGTGTCTTCTTTTATTCCTTTGATTTCTTCTTTCATTTTTTTGATTTCTTCTTGGACTTCTTTGAGCATATATGTATTCATGGTTTTGAAATCTTTCTCATGCATTTCCTCTAACACATTCTCACTGGAGTTCATTTCTGATGCATAATACTTTTGTGGATTTATATTGTCTTGATTTTTGGTGTTTCTTGTGTCATAATGTACATATTTTTGCATCTTGGTTTAATTTAATGCTTGGATTTTCTAGTTAGCTGAAGTATTATTAGATGTATCAATCAATCTGATGTTACATATCTTCAGAGTTTCAGTGTAGCTACAAAAGTGACCCTTTATTTGAGTTTGCCTGCTATGAGACTGTTCAAGTAGGCTGGGTGGAACAAAATACATGCAGATTCTAAAATTTAACTAAACAATGTACACATTGAATGGAAATCAACACAAAGTATTTATGCAAGAGTACGTATTATGACAACTAGATCCTCTAACAAAGTCATAGTCCCTTAGGGTGTGTGGTGCCCTCACCCATAATCCTGTCAACTAGAAGATTAAGATTTCTGGTCTGTTAAAGTTTCCAAGAGAGACCCTTCCCTTTGGGGATGATTTTGGTCTCAGTTATGCTGAACTCCTTCTTGGGTCCCTCTTTGGTGCACTCTGGGTTCAAGTAGGCAGGCTGGGTCACTGGATTGCTGCTCTGGTCACCAGTGCTGGGTACCATGATCTCCCTTCCCCAGTTCTCTGGTGCTTGTGCTATGGGTGGGGGAAGGGATACTATGGATGGTGGTTCTTGTTCTCCCACTGGTCCTCCTGATCTGCTCCTCTGTTGGTCACTGCTGCCCCTTCTTCACATTTCTTGAGTTTGCAAGGAGCTTTGGTGTGAGTGGAAAATCCCCTCACATGGCTTTTTCTGCAGCTCAAGCCAAGCCTTGCAGCTGTGGTGCTGCTGACCTGCTGTCACCTCTTTTGGAGCTGCAGACCTGGTAGCTTAACCGTATTCTTGTTACCGCTACTCTCTTCTGTCATGAGGCATAGTACATGGGCATTACTCTAAGTTGTTGTTCCTGTGCTAAAACTGTTCTAGCTTTTCTTAGTCTCAGGTTGAATGGCCAAGGATCTTGGCAAAATCTTTCCCCTCATATGGGGATAAGTCTCAAAAGTATCCAAGAATTGATGTGTCTACATTCAACTCCTGGCCCTTCATAGTTCAGTTTCTAAACACAAAGAGCTTGGCTTGTTATGTATTACCTAGTTCTCAGACAAGAGCCCATAGGGAGCCTTCATTTGGACATCTAGACCTTTCCAAGTACAAGTGTCTCTTTTTGGCAGTCTCTGTAGCTGTGATCTTTATTTGTGCTTTCTTAGCTCTGGAGGATCACTTTACTCTGTACTCTTTAAGCTGTGGTTTAGAAAGTATCTATTCATAATTGGGATGAACTGTGAGCTAACTTTATGTATTTTTATTTATTCATGGACGAATCTGACATTGCTGTCTGATGCCTGAAAGGAGGAAGTCCTCACGATTTGTTCCAGTTTTATAATTGTTTGTAGCAAAAATAAAATTAGAGTACCACAAAGAGAGAGAGAGATAGAGAGAGAGAGAGAGAGAGAGAAAGAGAGAGAGAGAGAGAGAGGGTGAGGGAGAGGAAGAGAGTAAGCCGGGGGTAAAATATTTCTTACAAGGCCATACTCTCAGTGCCCAGTGAACTTTTACTTCCAATCAGGCCATCCTCCTAAGTTTCCACCTCTTCCCAACAGTGTGGTGATCTGGGGACTAAGCTTTTGACATATGTGCTTCAGAAGGTTCAGAAACTCCCTGGTTCATCCCTTATTATATTTCTGAAAGTTTTCAAATGCAAGAATTCTTGCTAATTAATGTAAATTTTGCTATAAAATGATTAAGATCCAGTAATCTCTAAAAGTTTTTTTTGTCATTTACTTGCTTTATTAAATTATAATATCTCATTTTTATTGACCATAAGATTTCTTTCTCTTTATGTCATTTCTAGCAATTTGTATTTTTAAGAAAACAGTGAATTCCAACTAAGGTTATGAATATCTTGACATGGGATTTCACTTTAATAGTTTAGAACTGTGATAAAATGGGATAAAAGTAAATAAATGGCAATGAATGTGAACCAATAGTTTTTTAAGATTGAATCTATTTTTTCAAATCCAAAGGAGGATGCTATTTTCATTCATGATATTATTAAAATGAAGGTTATATGATCTGCAATGCATGTAGCATGCAGCAAAATAGGCTTTCATACTGTGATGGTGAGAGAAAAGATTGCCATGATATCTCTCCAAGAATATTTCACTAAAAATTTTCAAAATCTAACTTTTCATTCATTTTTTATAATGCCATTCTACTTTTCCGAATTGATCTCTTCCCATATATATGGATATTTATTATACTGTTGTTTTAATAGAAAACTGTTCTTACAGTGCACAGTCATACAACTGTTAAAAGGGATATTATAAATCTACTCCTTAAAAAAAAATACTGATACAGAAATGACTCTGTCGTCTATAAAAATTTACTTTGTACTTAATTTGTGTTTGTTTTATGAAAGTATAATAAAAGTGAAAACCAAACACACATACATACACAAAGTGCAAAATATTGAGTACAGTAATCTCTCATTTGAACAGAAATGACATGAAATTGCATAGCAGTACCCATACATATGTGCCAGTGAAGAGCTGTTACCAGGAAGTATCCCTGAAGGTATTAGGGTGACTTTTATTTTTTGCCATATATCCCTTTGAAATTGTAAGTTTCTGGTTTTCATTGTGTCCCTATTCACTTTTCATTATCATGTAAAATATATGAGACAAGACAAAAGAGGTTTTACTTAGCTCACGGGCTTAAAAGCTGAGGCTAAGAATGGCATTACAAAAAATCTGGCCCCATGATGGATATCATATGGAAGAATGACCACATCTTGAGTCAGGAAGGAGTGGTGGGGATCGACAGATATAGGCTAGGCTTGTACCATTTATATCTACCTACTCCTGAAATCTACCAAAAAGTCTCACAACACCTGATTATGCCATCAGTGAGTTAAGGACTTCTCACTGTGTCTTGTCTCTTAAAATTTCCTCTGCTTCCAAGTACTGGAGACCAAGACTCCAATCACATGAATCCTTGGGGGTCACTCAAATCACATCTAAACTATTACAGTATTATTACAATAAAGTATTAGTTTGTTAAGCAAGAAATAAGAAGCCAATAATTTAAACTAATAGCTAATTACTGGGCTTTTCTTTTTTTTTTTAATTTTTATTTATTTATTTGAGAGCGACAGACACAGAGAGAAGGACAGAGAGAGGGAGAGAGAGAGAATGGGCGCGCCAGGGCTTCCAGCCTCTGCAAACGAACTCCAGACGCGTGCGCCCCCTTGTGCATCTGGCTAACATGGGACCTGGGGAACCGAGCCTCGAACCGGGGTCCTTAGGCTTCACAGGCAAGCGCTTAACCGCTAAGCCATCTCTCCAGCCCTGGGCTTTTCTTTTAAAAGCAAAGAAGAAACAATATTATACCAAGTCCTGGTGAAATGCAATTCCCTATCTATCTTATCTATACCCTAACTATGTGGCTAAAGATGTGAAGACCCTAATTGTATTTCTATGATTACATTATTTCCCTGTTCAAGGGACTTCCACATTCCTGATTTCACTTAAGTAAAATCTAGAATCTGTAGACTAATTTCTAAGCTTTGCCTTGTTAAATCTATATTCAACCTGCTTTTGCCTTTTTCTTCCTACTGGCATACTTCCAAATTATACTCAATATGTTTCTTACTGCTACTCATCATATCTTTTCTCTCCTGTTATCCTGAGGTATTCATTTTCACAAAATTTCCCCACATATGTTCTTTTATTTATGCTACTTTTACTATGCTAAACACAATTTACTTTGTACTTAATTTGTGTTTGTTTTATTCTCTGTCATGTATGGACAGTCTGAGGACAGAATTCTTCCTTTTCCTTCGATCACTTTCTCAGTATTGTCTCCACCAGTACCTTGTACATAGCAGCTTTCAAGAGCCACATGTATACACATACACTGAAGTTTCACACTTAGTTTTCCAAACACATCTGCTATGCACTGGGCACTCTTTCTGGCAAGGGAAAACAAAAAGAAAGAAATGAACCATACACAATGCTTATATTCTTGTGAAAGCTTATGATATTCATAGGCAATGAAGACTCATTCCACATTTGGGCTGTAATATAAATGACAAAAGGAGTGAATCAAAGGTTAGAAACAGAAAATACATAGGTCCTGAGATAGTAATGCCTTATTCCAATTTTAAGAGTAGAAAGAGGCTCAGCATGCTTGAAATATTCAGGCAACCCCCAGAATGGAAGATTACAGTGGAAAAGCCGACAATGGTCACACAATGGAGAGTGTATTGTCGTGGTTTAAAAAGAAAAAAACAAAACAAAACAAAAAAAAAAACAAAAACAGGGATTCTACTTACCTACACAGAAAAGTTATCGGTAAATATTGCCCTTTCATGACAATCTGATTGTATTTAGTTGGATTTAGGTATAGACTGCATTGGCAGAAGCCATGGCAAAATCAAACCAGGAGTTCATAGGAAGTTAATGCATTTATATAAACCAAATAGGATGATGGTCTGCATTAAATAAGGAGCAGAAAAAAAAAGCTGGAAACTGTTCACCTTTTGTATATATGTTGGCTTTATGATAAGAAGGACATGCTTATGGATTAACACTGATTGTGGACTTGAGCTAGTAAGTTGGTGGCAATAATCACTGATATGATGAAAAATAAGACAATGTGATAGTAGTCCTGTCAAGTTTGAGTTATGACCCCTGATATATGTTATTCAGTCTGAGATATAAGAATGTGGATGTGAGAGGAGAGCTTGAAGCTAGAGAGTCATTAACACAGACCATAGTTACAGTGGTGGTGGTGGTGGTGGTGGTGGTGGTGGTGGTGTGTGTGTGTGTGTGTGTGTGTGTGTAGAGAGAGAGAGAAAGAAAGAGAGAGAGGGAGAGAGAGAGAGAGAGAGAGAGAATGCTTACTTATTATACCTGTAAAATTACAGAAGTAGACCAGAAAAGAAGGTCCCAACAATGCTCTTTCTGAGACATGGTTATGTGAGAGAATAAGGAAGAATATCTTAAACAAAAATGGCAATGAACAGTTGAACTGAGGGAAGATAAGTTTTCTTTAGATTTGGCAAGTGGAAATCATTAGTCATCTTGACATTTGTCATTTGTATGGTGCAGAAGCCCAACTAGAAGAAACTTTGGATGCTGAGGACAGAGCATAGGTAATAAGTTTAGACAAGAATTGAGAAACATTTTGTTCTGAAAGTAAGGAGAGAAATGAGGCAAAGGAGAAAGTAGTATGAAAAGATTTTCTTTTTTATTTTCTTATATTTGTTTTTTGAGAATTTCATATAATATATTATATTTTGATCACATTGACTCCAATACCTTCTCTTACCCACTTGTGTTCCCACTGAATCCATTCTCCCTACCTACCAGTGAAGACAGCAATTAAGAAATTGTCTCTATCTCACCCTATCACTATTAACTACCAATTGTTTCTCAAGGAGAGGTGGAACTTAGAAAGCCCCTACATGTTCATGTCAGTTTGTTGACTATCTTTAAGTCTTTTAAGATGATGTTAAAGTGTTTAATAGAATAGACAATCACCCAACAGGAACCATTAAGTTTCATCATGTAATTTTGATGGTTTTAGAGAGTGGCTCTATAATCTTAGACTATTGTGTGAAGGAAGGCAGAGAAATAGACTGGTATATTGACTCAATCTTGCCTTTAGAAGCACTAAGCCTTTCCCTTTCAGTAGCAGTATTCTGAAATGTCTCACTGTCACAGAATTTTTTTTTTACTATTCTTAACTTTTTCTAATAAATTTGAAATCAATGACAATATTAAAAAATACTCTCAAGGGCTGGAGAGATTGCTTAGTAGTTAAGGCATTTGCTTACAAAGCCAAAGAACCTTTTTTCAATTCCCCAGGACCTACATAAGCCAGATACACAAGGGGGCACACACATCTGGAGTTTGTTTGCAGTGGCTGGAGGCTCTGGCATGCCCAGTCCCTATCTTTCTCTCTACCTGCTTATTTCTGTATCTCCCTCTCAAATACATAAATAGAAATTTAAAATATTAAAAAAAGAAATACTATCAGACATGAAGTGAGTTCAAGAAGGCATCAAAGAATAAGACTGCACCTCGGTCAAGAAGAGTCAAGGATAAAACTGCTGACTTTGGTGTAGAAAATATTATAGGTTTCATTAAATTTAGGGAAGATGGAAACAAAATTGCAGAAAAAAGTGGAAAATACATAGGAGGAATCCATCTGTCCAAAGAAATGTTGTACCATATGTGGTACCACAATGTGATGATGGAACCACTACGTCAGAGGAAGAAGCATAAGTATTCTTACTTATACAGTGAATGGATTACATAGAACCTAATTTTTCAAGATCTAATTGAAATCTAAAGTGTCATAATTCTATAACAATTACATTTCAATTTTAAGGTGGGTCCAAAATTAGGTGAGAAATATGCAGGAATCACTAACAGTAAGAATGAAGAGCCACAGTAAAATTAAGTGCTAGAAGAAGAGGTTTATATTATTAATGTCCTTTATTGTATATTGGTATGTGTAGTCGAATCAGCACAGAATCCCTTAATTCTTACATTGGCTTCAGGACCTGTGACTGGTACCACATATGCTCTTTTTTTCTGTAGTTCCTGTGGCTGCCTTCTGATTAGGAGCATGTGTGGACTTGCATAAGGGATTTATTTATTTTTTGAGGGCTAGAAGACATTATCTGATTATTTAATACTTCTTTTGTTGATGCATGCTGAAACCAGATAATGGTGACCTGCTATTTTTCACTATCCAAATGTTCCTTCAAGTGTTCAGCATAATACTCATGATCTTAGTAAAGAGTTACAATAAACATCAAGCTAACACTTGACAACTACTCAACTATTCATGTGTTTTTCAAATGCAAAGCAAACATTCAGATTGAATTATTACCTTAATCCACATGGATTGTTTTAATCATGGGTAAACCAGACACAAGTTAGCAGAACTCAATACTAGGGGCTTTGCCAATCTAGTATTTAAATGAAAAAAATTACAGAGCACCTAATTATTTCAAGCATATAGTTGGAAAAGGCAGCTGCTAAACTGTGGGTCCTTTATTCATTCTATAAAGGTAGCTAGGAAGAATGTGGAAGACAGAGATTAAGCATTTATCTAAAGTCTCCCATTTACCACATTTCTGCAATTCCCAAGGACTACAAGATAGGTTGCCAACAATTATCACAGATGCTGCTGCAGTTTGCCCCAAGTAGGTCAATTAATTGCCATGACACAGAGGGAATGTGGAAAGGAAATTATTAGACAGAAAACCCTTATATTTTTACTTCCTAATCACAGAAGTCTGATCTCTAGAAAGAGTTCTGTAAAAAGCAGTTTTGTATTTCTCCATGTGTTTTCAGGAAGATAACCCTGGGGCTCTCTCTCATTTCTCTGTTTACATTTCTTTGGGCACAGTAAACTGTGCAGCCTTTAATAAGCCCAACTTTAGTTTCTCATTTAAAAATGAATTTGTAAATGTAAGTCTTAAGACTGGAGAATTAGCCAGAGAACTGGACCACAGCCTTCTCAGTTTACCTCACAGAGCACAGGTTTTCCATAAATGAGTTTGAACATCCATTTAATGAAAAGTGAGACTTCTATTTAATCTGTGACACTGGCCATGGCATTACTATGGTGGGCTCTGGAAATTAAAAGATAGAAATCAGAGCTCTCCCTTTTCCTTCCTCTTCTTGAGTTTACCTTATGATTCTGGGGAGCTCTGCCTTGAAACAGATGGATAATTTGAGGAGCAGAGGTATCATGGTAGGAAACACTTTCATGAAAATGACATGTTACAAGGTATGCAAAGGCTGATTAGAAGTTTCAGAAAGTGAACAGATTACAAAATTAGTACTCAGATTTGTCAAGAAAAAAGTGACCTGATTTGGTTGGCTTTCCCATTATCCTCTTTGTTCACTACAAATGGTAAACTATGATGGCTAATGACATTTTATTTGTTATGCAGATTAGCATTACTTTTATATAAAAATTTCTTATTTTTCCAATCTGATTTAAGCTTTGCAGAGAGACTATTTTTAAGACTTTATTAATTCAGTTTCTTCTTCATTACATTGTTTAGTTTTCTCTCAAAACATGAATTTACAACAAATTTTAGAAGATTTTATGAAATAACTTGTGATGGACTAATGGCATGTTTATAGCAAAGAATCATAAACTCATCACACATTCATTGACATTTTTCATCTGTTAAAGCATATACATTAGCCTGGAAAATATAGATAGGTAGTTGATAGATAGATTAGATTAGATAGATAGATATCTGGCTAAATAGATAATAGGTGGTTAGACATAGGATAATTAAATAGTACATGATATATAAATATAGAGCTACCTTGACAGATTCATATACTGATATGCCCATGCATGCATATATGTGTATATGTTGCATCCTTCCTAATATGAGGTTTTCCTTTCTACAGTTGAAGTTGAACTTTGGTTAGAAAATTCTAGAAATAAATAATTCAAAAATAGTAAATTGTGTATTTCAAAAATAGTAAATTGTGTATTTTCCAAGTAGCATAAAGAAACAATTCACTATAGTACTTTATTTTGCCCAGAGGGAGTCCAATATGCTACCCACCTGGTAGTGACTTAGTCACTATGCCTCACTTTTCACATGATTGTGTTCAGATGATTTGTGCTCCAGTGAACCTCACTAGTCAGCTAATTTTACATCACAAAGCCTTTGCCTTTGACCTCATCATAGGCATTGTATTATCTTATATCATCCCAAGAAGAAGGGTATGTACTATACAATAAATAATTTTGAGAGAGCATTCACTTAACTTGTACTATAGCATATCATTACAATTATTAAATTTTATCATTAGTTATTGTTATCAAGCGCTTACCATGACTAATTTATAAAAACTTTTTATCATAGGTTTGATAGGCATTTATTTATTTATAGATAAAATGCTAACAGTTTTTTTTTTTAACTTATTTGACAGAGAGAAAGAGGCAGAAAGAGAGGGAGAGAGAGGGAGGAAGAGATCACACTAGGGTTCCAGCCACTGAAGTGTGCACCCTCTTGTGTATCTGGCTTACATGGGTCTTGGGGAATCGAACCTGGGTCTTTTGGCTTTGCAGGCAAATGCCTTAACTGCTAAGTCATTCCTCCAACTCACTAACATAGGTTTGGGTGCATCTGAAGTTTTGAGTACTTATGAGAGATCTTGGAGTATATCTGCTGTGGACAAAGAAGACATACATATCTGAGTTTCCTTTTCACAATGTAAATAAGTAATAGAAAATATTTACAAACAATATTATTATATTACACATTAGTAATTATTTGTATACTGTTGCCAACAAGTTGTTTATATTTAAGTGTAGAAATTGTAATAAAATTTTATTACAAAAGTTTTGTCCACTAAGAAAATGAGGAAAAAAATAACTAATATACAAGAGTTACAGAGGGGAGCGGGGGGGGGGGGGAGAGGGAGGGAGGGAAGATGTAGAAGATTTAGGTTAGACTTGACCCTACCCTCTCCAGTGTCTTGTGGTTCAGGTGTTTCCTGTAAGGGTCTAGTGAAGGTTCAGCCATTTTGTCTGCCTTTTAGGAAGTAGAATTTTATTACCAGCATGGGGCTATCATCCACAATGAGCTTTTGATCAGGGAAACCTACAAGGTTTCCTAAAAGAATGACAGACTTCTGTCAGAATACTTGATGACCCACCAAAGGTTAGTATAAGACACTATTGCTGAAGACTCCATACACAACTGACACGTAAAATGGAACGACATGGCTGGAAGCCAGGAAAGAGTCAGTCCCTAGACAGTCAGCGTGTCTAGTGCCAGAAGGTGCTACATGGGCGACTGGGGGAAATGACCAATATCTGTCCAAGCAACTCATGGTTTAACCTAGTTAGCAACAAATAACCTGGTGTAATGCCCACACAAGTGCAATAGTGGCACACAGCCATGGTGGGGAACCAACTGCTCTTGATTTGGCTAACTGATCCCCTCAGTGGTACGGGACCCATAGCTGGAGCTGGGAAACAAGTCAGAACCATACCCAAACATAAGCCCACTCTCCAATATCACACTACCATCAATCATGGGGTACAAGAGGGCCTAAACCTATCAAACTCTCTATTAAAAAGTAAGTGTTACAACACAATCGCCAGTTGGGACCCGTCAGCTACACATACAGGTATTTCTCCTCTGCTGACACCTCTACATTATTAACTGCCCACTGCATGCATCACAGTTTGCCATTTCTATGTCTGTCACATATTTGCAGTAAATCATTTCCGTATCTTTCATTTTACCACATTGCAATGTGTTCATGTCAGTTTTATTTCCTGAAAGATACTTAAAAACAAATCAAATCACCACAAAATATCTGCAGCCTTATCATGTCAGAAAGTAATTAAATAAAAAAAAAGTAAGTGTTATCTCAATTTTCCAGGTGCTAACTTACTCTCTGTTGGAGAATCTACTTCTCTTTTTCAGATAAATGCAGATCCTAAGGAGATAGTTGCCCCATCATACCTCAAAAGGGGCCCGACTGAAACTAAGGAAAATTGGCAAAACAACCAAGGGTGCTGTTTTCCTGATGAACCAGATACTAGCACAAAGGGGAAGGAGACCAACACAGAGAAAAATCAACTCCTACCAAACCAGAGAGCCAGAGCCTAAGAGGCCCCCAACACCTCAGCACTGAAGCAGACCAAAAATGAATCCAACATGACTCAGGGAAATTTTGCGGAAGAGGGAAAGAATGTCAGAGTCACATGTTGGGTCATGATATACAGAGACATTTATCGTACCAATAACTGTGGGCTAACTCCACAATGTATGACCCATTTACATCAACAAGGAGGGGCCATTGGGAGGGGGTAGGTCATGGATGAGCCTAAAAAATGGTACCAAACTGCCTGTATTTTCTGAGAAAAACCTAATAAATTTTTTAAAAAAAGAAGTTTTGTCCATGTGGTGGCTCATGCCTGTAATCCCAGCACTTGGGAATGATGCAGGAGTCTGAGGCTCTGCTGGTTACCTAGTGATTTCAAGGCAAGACAGAGCAAAAAAGTAAGATCTTGTCTGAAAAAAAAAATGGCACAGGATATCTTTAGAAATGAAATGCATTCTTCAGAACCAGAGATCACAGAAAAGAGATTGATCATCTTTTCTGTGGACAAGGAGAAATGTATTGGTGAAAATTTTGTGAAATGATCTTTGAATTTTGAATCTTTAAGAGTGAGAAAGAACATCAGAAAGAAATGGAACTTTGTTGTTTGATAGTAGGTACCTAGAGCACAGGCATATTAAACCTTTTTTAAAATTTTTTTTGTTTATTTATTTGACACTGACAGACAGAGAGAGAGAGAGAGACAGAGAGAGAGAGAATGGGCATGCCAGAGCTTCCAGCCACTGCAGATGAACTCCAGATGCATTAGCCCCCTTGTGCATCTGGCTAACGTGGGTCCTGGGGAATCCAGCCTCTAACCAGGTCCTTAGGCTTCACAGGCAAGCACTTAACTGCTAAGCCATCTCTCCAGCCCCTTTTTTTCTTTCTATTTTGCAAAATACTGATTAGATATTTTCCTCCCCAGTTGCCAAGGCCAATATGAATAGATTATAGCAATTGCCATAGAAGTCTTGTGTGTATATGTGATTTCTCTGAAACAGTACAAGTAAAAACCAGGCTTAGGCTTATAGTCAAAATAAACAAAAAAAATTAAAGAAAGAAACAACATGAAACTTCAAATGGAGGGAGCTCCAACAAGGTTGCCTAGTTCCATAATGGAAGACTTCAATGGAAACATAGATGGGACAATAGGAATAGAACCCTAAATGAAGACAGAAGATATGTGACCCTGACCAAACAAATGACAGAACTATCAGCAAATTAACCAAAAAAGAAAAAAAAATCACATAAATGAAATCTACATAGCTGTCTTCACTAGGGTTGACCTAATAGACAAAACCCAGAGAGATGTCAAAAAAGAGTTAAGTGAACTGAAGGTAAGTGAAAATATAGAAGATCTCTATAACCAGCTGGTAAGCTTAATTAGACATAAGAAAATTTAAGAATGAATTTCAAGAAGCATTAAGAAAAGCAAAACATGACCTAAAATTGGAACTCAACAAAGGGATGGATACTATACAAAAAAAAGAGGTATCAGAAAATACAAGCAAATTGAACTAAGGAAAACCTCAATGGAAACTATCAAAAACAGAGTTCATCATGTCAATGACAGAACCTCAGAGCTGGAAGTCAAAACAGAAGAAAGAGATTGGGAGTCCCAAATCTTAGTCACAAGAATCACATGATGATTTCACTACATGCAAAGAAGGCCTTCCACATAATAAAGGTTATACATAAAGCACCTAATAAAAAGCCCAAATAACACTTAGTGGGGAAGGTCTCAAAGAGTTCTCATTGAGATCTTGAACAAGACAAAGTGTGTCCACTTTCACCACTGCACTTCCACATAGTTCTAGAAGTCCTAGCCTAAGCAATAAGAGAGGAGAAAGAAATAAAAGGGAAACAAATTGGAAAGGAAGAAGTCAAGTTACCCAATTGGCAGATGACATGTTTCTATACATAAGTGACCTGAAAGTCTCCATCTCAAAAATTCTAAAGGTGATTAATTCCTTTAGTAACATGGCAGGATTCAAAATTAACACACAAAGATCAGTAGTCTTTCTATATGCAAAGAACAAATATTCAGAGAAAGAAATTAGCAAGACTGTCCCATTTTCAATAGCAAAAAAAAAATATTTAATAGTTTGTAATAACACAAGACAACAATATGAAAGACCTGCATAATGAAAACGTAAAACAATAAAGAAAAAAATAGAGGAGTACTTAAGAAGATGGGAAGGCCTCCCATCTACAGAATATAAAGAACACAAAAAAATAAATAATAAAATATCAAACAAACCACTCCATAAATGAGGCAGAGAAGTAAATAGGGAGTTCTCAGGGGAAAAAATACAAATGGCTAACACACACTTAAGAACATGCTCAACATCCACAACCATTATGGAAATGCAAATTAAAACAACTCCACTATTCCACCTTACTCCAGAAAGTATGGCAATCATTGAATAATCAAATGACAACAAATGTTGTTGAGGATGTACAAAAAGAGGAATCCTCATTCACTGTTGGTGGGATTGTAACCTTGTACAACCACTACTGAAATCATTATGGAGATTCCTGGAAAGAATGAATATAGAGATGTCATCAGACCCAGTTTTTACCTTATTGGGCTTTTACCCTAAGTGCTCCATATTTCACTATAGATATATAGCTCAAGGATGATTATAGCCACTCAACTCATAAAAGTTAATAACTGGAATCAGCCCTGGTGCCCATGAATGGATAACGAAGTTGTGGTACATCAATGGAATTCAACTCACCAGTAAGCCAAAGGAAAAACAAATACACATTGAAACTTGTGGAAAAATGGAAGAACTTGGAAAAAAAATGATACTCAACATACTCACACAATCACAGAAAGACAATTGCCACATGGTCTCATACATCTGTGGTTCCTAATCTGGATCAGCTTGAGTTGTGCTGACATACCTAATGGGCAACTCCAGGGCTAGACAATAGGAATGGGTGGAGTTGCTGGTAGGGGAGGGTGGGAGAAAACATAAAACTAAACTCTGAATGAACTAATACCATAGAAACCTTTATCCTTGAATATAGATTAAAAGATTGAACACACAGTGATTCAACAGGAACATGGGAGGAGCACCTGAAAAGAATGGCCATGGAGAGGGTGGGATGAAGCCCAACATTAATATTCTTTTATCTCTTCTCTGTAGCTTCCAGTACCAGAAAGCAGTTGCTACCCACAGTGAGCTGTTTGTCAGAAAGACCTATGTTTTCCCCAAACAAGACGTGCTTCTGTTAAAGTAATTGATTACCCACCTGGGGTAAAGGTTAAAACTCTATTGCTGAAGGCACCATATGCCACCTGGCACATAACATGGAGACACCTGGCTGGAATCTGGAAGAAACTGTAGATATTTAGCTGCTCTAGTTCTAAAAAGCACTATATGAGCTATTATTGGTGTAAAGTGGCCAACAACAGTCTAAGAAATCTGGGGTCTAAGCTACTCAGAAGCAAACACCCTGACAAGATGTACAAACAAGTGCAGGAGTAGCACACAGCCTTTATGGGTAACCAATAGCTTTATTATTGGCTAAGAGATCTGCTCAGTGAAAAGGAACACATATCTAGAACTGGGAACCAGGTACTAATTCTATGGAGGTGAAGATTATGCTCTCCAATGTTAAGCTTTCACTAGTCTTTGGTTAAAAGAGGGACTACATCCATCAAGTTCTCCCTAGATTGATAATGCTTATCCCATTTGACATGTGCTGCCTTCACTTTCCATTGGAGAATCTGTTCTTCTTTTTCAGAAGGTAGTGAGACCTGAGTCGATAAACTACCTCACCTCCTACCCACACTTCAACCAAGCCCCATTTGAAACCATAGAGGAATTGGGGAGATAAGCAAGAACCCAGCTTCCAACATGAGCCTGAAAATCAGTGCCAAGGGGAAGGAGACAGATTCTGAAGATATTCAACATTTACCAAGGCAGAGATACTAAAAGCTCATCACTGAAGTAGACTTACAATACACCCACCAAGGCTCAGGAAATTTTGTGGAAGAGGGGACAGAATAACTGACTGCTGATCCTACAAGACATAGCCCATAACCCCATGGGGAATAACTGCAACCCTACTGGTTATTGGGAAATTGAACCTTGGTCCTTAGGCTTCGCAGGCAAGTACCTCAACCACTAAGCAATCTTTCCAGCCTAGAGCAAAGACAATTAATAATGTAAAGAAAAACTAATTGATTTAGTCCCATCTACCTTTTGTTGAATGTATCTCCTGTTCATTTGTTTAGATGCTATTAAAAGAGTTCAGTGTATGTGCATATTCATATGGGTGTCAGTGTGTGTGTGTGTGTGTGTGTGTGTGTGTGCAGACATGTGATATGTATATATTTATGGGAAGGTGCTTGTGGCTGCCATCCACCTCCACAAGACTAATCCTTTATCTGGTACAGGTGAAGTTAGTGGACAATTATTGTTTAAATGAAAAATGACCTTCACTATTAACAGATGGATGTATCACTTGAGTCTCTCCAGAGAAATAGGACCAAAGGATTTATAGACATACATACATTTGTTATACAAATTGGTTTATGTGACAATAAAGGCTGACAAGTCCCACAGCAGTTTATAAACTGGACAACTAGAAAAGCCAGTGGTGTAATGTAGCTGTATTCTAAAGGCTTAGGAATCAGTGGGGAACCCATGCTAAAATTTGTCCTGAGAATGTAGAGATTAGGAGGACAGGCTGGTATAAATTCCCAAATCTTCAGGACCAAGGGCTAGGAGCACCAATGTGAAGGTCAGGAGAGAGGAGTACCCAGTTCTAGAAGATAGAAAATTTGTCCATTTTTCCCATTTTTGTCCTGCCATGCTCTCAGTGGATCATATCTCACTGGCCCACATCAGTGAAAACAGATCTCCACTCAAAGAGCTTATGTTACACACACACACACACAGAGAGAGAGGGGTTGGGGGAGATGTTTTACTAGCTATCTTGGTATACTTTAACCCAGTCAAGTTGAAATCTGAAATTAACCTCACAATGAACTAATAAAAATATTTCTTTTTACACTGTAGCCAGTCTATCCTGGAAGTAAAATTAGGTCATATTATAAAATAGAAGAAAATAAAATACATTTTATTTGTGGAACATGCAAATTGTGGGTAAGTTAGCACCATGCTAACTTTGGGATAATTATGCAATTTACTATAGAATGACGATTAAAATTATGTTCAAATGTGCTTCTTTAAAAAATGGAATGGATTCTTATTACTATTTTCACTCATTTATTCAATAGGCTATTCATATTCTTTTAAAAATATTTTCATTTATTTAATTATTTGAGAGAGAGAGAGAGAGAGAGAGAGAGAGAGAGAGAGAGAGAGAGAGAGAGAGAGAGAATGGGCATGCAGGGCCTCCAGCCACTGGAAATGAACTCCATACACATGCACCACCTTGTGCATCTGACTAATGTCGGTTCTGGGAAATCCAACCTAGGTACTTTGGCTTTGCCGGCAAACACCTTAACCACTATGCCATCCATCCAGCCTGATATTCATATTCTTCCTGCATAAACTGGAGGGGCTGGTAAAGGAAAGATGAAGGCATTCTGGGATGGAGTTGTATTTGGGGCTGCTGAGGCTGCCTGTGTTTTATGGATATCATTTATCGCACAGACTTTGGACCTCTGCAAGGATCTGTAGCACTTTGAAGGAGGTAGACTGAGTAAGACAAGGTATTTTGCTCAAGATTTTCATACCTCCTTAAGGGTAATAGAAAGACACAGATATGTATATACAATCAGAGACTGATGCACGCACTTGCATGGAGTGAGCAAACAAGTTATAAATGCCTCTAGCAAGGGACACTGAGTCTAAATATATTTTTATTTAAGTTATAGAACAAGCATTATACCTACACATAGTGTGGGGGGAAGAGAAAACAAAAGAAGACTTCCAAGGCCATACTACTTAACAGATTTATTTTCACCATTTACTTATTTATTTATTCTCGAGGAGAGGAGAGGAGAGGAGAGGAGAGGAGAGGAGAGGAGAGGAGAGGAGAGGAGAGGAGAGGAGAGGAGAGGAGAGGAGAGGAGAGGAGAGGAGAGGAGAGGAGAGGAGAGGAGAGGAGAGGAGAGACTATATGAATATGTGCATGTCAAGGCCTCTGGGCACTGCAAACTAACTTCAGATGCATGTGCCACTTTGTGCATCTGGATTTACATGGATACTGGGGAACCAAACACAGGCCATCAAACTTTGCAAGCAAGTGCCTTTAACCACTAAGCAATGTCTCCCACCCCTCAACAGATCTTTTTAAAGGAATTATTTAAAAAACAGTTTTATAATTATAATGATGGGAAAACTTGAATTTTCTTCCTTTTCTGCATTTGATCTTTTCTGTTCTAGAAATAGATTTTCTTTTGACCTTCTGTTTATTTTATTCTTTACTCTTTCTATTCCAAGTTACTTTTTAAATAATCACTTGGTTATATCTCCACTCAGTGCCTCTGATTTACCTGTACATAAACAATGTTTGAAGCAGTATCAATGACTGGCTTTCCGCAATCAAGAGGGTGTGAATTGGCATGTTGCTATAAACCTTGGTGGCTGTGTGTTTGACCCAGGTTCCCCCTAGTCAGATTATTATTATTTTTGGTATAATACATGCCTATTTCAAGATTCAACTCAGGTCCTTCCAGGGATTATAATACACAACACTCTTTCTTTCTGTGAGAAAGTCTGCCAAGCCCCTGGGATGCTGCAGGAATAATAACTGAGGTGCAATAACTAATCTACTTTAAAGAATAATTCTGAAAAGATGCATTTTGCAATTTTTAATGGATATAATTTTCACAGTTGAAATACTCAGAATAAGGAGCATTTTAAAGAGATTATACTGTGTATTTTGTTAGAAATTTTTTTCTTATGTTTTCATATCCTCTTCCATTGAAAATGATGAAAATGTTTCTCTTTAATCCCTCCTTCTTGTTCTTGCAGTTGTAATAGAAAGTATTGGAGAGCAGATAAAGCTTAAAGATGTTTTAATAATTTGTGGATCAATTGTTAGATCTATGTTTTCTGACCATATAAAGTGTTTCATCTGTTGTAATTGACCAGGCATCCTGGCACAATGCCAAGTCAGAAGCAGGGGGCAGATTGTATCAGCTCATTGTTTCAAGTAACTCTGGATGACTTCTTGTAGATCAAACAGGCATTCAGATTGAGCCAGAGTGTTACCACCTCTCCACCAGAGGCTCATTCCCAATGTAACTACGAGCTGGGAATATTATTCTGCCAACACAGAGGACATTAGAATCTGATAAAATTGGATGAATCTTAGCAGCTTCTCAGCTATCTTATAACATTTGACAACTATCAAGAAATGCTTCGTGGCACCAATGAGAATTCTTCACTGGGCCAATTTAGATCTCAAAAGTGTGGGAAGTAAAGTGTAGTAATAGGATCACTGTTGCAATGTGCAGTGTTTACAAAATAAGTCCTGAGCTCTTTTCTCTTGAATGCCGGTATGGACTGTTTTATACAATATGCACCCCTCCCCCATTACCATGATAGCCATGGCAACTCTAAATGAATTTCAGGGAAATTATTTCTCTACTGTTTCACAATGCTCTTCTTATCTGACTGCCCCAGCTGTCACATACCCAAATACTCTTATTTAGGATGTCTGCAGGTGGGCATATTACTGCTTATGTTCTTTGGTGGCTGAGAACATTATCATATTATTTTATGAATTGAATTCATGTCTTGCTTTCTATCAGCATGTTTTTAAAGTCTAGCTATTTCTCAAACATGCCATAGTAGATGATCTTCAGTCTTTTCTGATTGTCTCATCTAATTTTTCCAATCATTAACATTCATTCAGAAGAAAAATTCAGCTTAATATTTTAAAGGGGTGAACTAGTGCCCCACAATTTACTATATTTCAATATTTCTAATGGAAAACTAAAATCTAATGTTGATCCCTTTGGCTATTAGTAAAAAATTATCTGAGGACACACTACCCAAATATTAAACTGTAAATATTTCTATGCATTTACTTTTTCATTGTTTTCTTTTTCAAAATTACATGCCTTTTACCATGTGCAACGGTGATGAAATATTATGGCCTAGAACAAAACACAGTGAAAATTCTATGGGACTTAAAACTTGAAATGCAATTAAATTCTGTGTGCATGTAGTTTCTTTAAGGCTTACATATAATAGCTTTCTTTAGTTGTTGTTATCTATTCCATTTGAGAGTTTTTGTTATCTAAAGCACATATTTGCAATAAAATAATGCAGAGAAGTCAAAAGCACATATTTGCAATAAAATAATGCAGAGAAGTCAAAATGTTGGATGGGTGAGATTACATTAATATTTTAAGTATATGTTCAAGATTCTAAAAGATGTGCATAAGTTTCATTAAACAAATTAGTGTCAGAAACATGTAATAATGTTTTCATTTTTTAAATGTGATGCTTAGTAATCAAGTTTACTTCAATAATATTGTCAACTAAATAAAATAAAAAACAATTTTGATATCATTTATTCTTCTTAAAAAGTCTTAGAGTCAGGTAAAATTTAATACATACTTGTCACTATGTAGAAGCAAGACTATCAATGAAGTTTAAGGAAGAAATAGCAGAATTTCATAGACTACAAAGTTTATTACTCATAAACATTCCTCCAAAGTTAATTGCCCAAGAAACCCGTATTTAATTAAGATATGCTAAATATCGAGAAGTAAGTAAAATATATTACGCAAAGAAAATCCTGCAAAGCCTGGTGAAAAAATACCAAGAATATTACTAAGTTATCTCCTACAACTCTCCATGACTGAAAAAAATCCCATGGAGTCAAGTAGAAAAAAATAGAAATTTAAGTCCAGCCATTATTTTGTGGACTTCATCAAACTGGACAGTAACTTTGGGTAATTTTAGCTAAACTCCTCACTAGTTAAGTTTTTTTCCCTTTTGAATTGCCAGAACAACTTTTCAACTCCAAGCTTTTCTTTCCTTGGATCAGCTGGCTTATTTCCAATGTCAAGTACTTTCTAGGCATATTTGTATTGGGTTGTGATTGGTTTAGAAAGACTTCTCTATTCAGAGAAAACATGCCAGGCTAAACAAAAATGCAACCTATTGTCTTTCAAAATATATAAATGCTGGAATTGCAAGAAGACCATATTGTCACTGCTGGAAGACCTTGAGTTTATTCTGAATGGACAGGAAGTAATCAAGGGAATAGCTAGTAGGGATGGAGTGCCAGAGAATGAAACACTTCTTTCTATCTAGCAAGAGATTTTGGTCTAAAAATAGTGGGGTATTAGGGAAGTGTGGGGTGATGGGCTGTGAGAGTGAGACTCAGACTTCATCCTAAATATTAAAACTTCAATTTTAAGGAAGCAACTGGAAGGTCTTTACCAAAACAATGAGGAGAGAATTTTAGCACATGACTTTTAAAGATGAATTACTAAGGCTGATAGCAGTGACAGGGGAAAAAAAATGCTGAATAAAGGTACTTTAAGTACTTACAAGCACACAGTGCTTAATGTTTTTCCTTTGGCAATAATTGCATAATGTAGTAGAAAGGGTTTATCTAAAACACATTAAGCACAGAAAGCCTGTAGATACTGGAGATGACTTTTTTTTTTTCTCTCTCTTTTTCAAGGGTTTAAGATGCCTAGGATCTGGAACCATTGACAGTCAATGATAATTGAGCATTTTTATATATTCTGGCTTCCAAATTGTGATACAAATAATTGGAAAATGTCCATGTGCCTGAATCTCAGGATGTCCATAAGGAGTTATTTCAAAATGAAGATGACATCATTACTACCTTATGAATTCAATATAGTGTGCTGTATGTATAAATCTATCAAAATATAAATCGTCACATCATAGAGAATTTAGAATATGGGACTGGGTTCATTATTAGTAACATTATTATGACCTAAAAAAGCAGCAAACCTTGAAATGTAGTCAGTTGTTTGAAAATTAATCATTGTTTTGCTTAAGAGCTTATTTACATATTTTTGTAGATATATGTATTTACATATAGATGACATAAAAGTAGAAGATCATTTAGAGAAAGAAAGAGGAATGGCATAGAGGGGAAATCAGAGAGTGAGTTAAAGAGAGTGAATATGGTCAAAGTACACATGATGTACTTAAATGGAGATGTCATTCTGAAGTTTATTACTTTGCACAATGAATTTATTCTGATAAAAACTTATTAAAGAAATAAGTTGTAGTAAAATAGAAAAAAATAAGTATGTAAGCAAAGATGTTAAAACCTTATAATTAGAAATTAAGTTGAGGTCCGGACCTGGTGGCACATGCCTTTAATCCCAGCACTTAGGAGACTGAAGTGGGAGGATCACTGTAAATTAGAGGCCACCCTGAAACTACATAGTGCAATCCAGGTCAGCCTTGGCTAAAACAAGACCCTAACTTGAAAAAAAAAAAAAAAAAACTTAAGTTGAAAATATGAAATGGAATTATGATTTTTACAAGTTTCTAGGCCTTTTTTTCAAAGTATTCAACAGCAATAATATTCTTTACTTCTAATGTCTTAAAATTTAGTACTCTTCACACCCATTTTGTTTTCTAAGTGTATTCATAAAGAACCTGTGTCTCTTAGGAAATAGCTGATTCTAGATGGAAAGGAATGGAGATAGAGGTGCATGTGGGGAGCAGCAGAATTTTGTATAAAATATTCAAGGACTTATGGGATTGTGTTACAAAGACAGAGAGACCAGGTTGAAGGGCCTGCCTTAGTCCAAACTGAGAATATTCAAGCAGCAGTAACAACATAAAAGCAATAAAACAGACTTCTTGCTGGAGAGATAGTTTAGTAGTTAAGGCACTTGCCTACAAAGCCTAACTAACTACCCAAGTTTGATTTTTCAGTACCCACATGGAACCAGATGCACAAAGTGGCACCTGCATCTGGAGTCCTTTTGCAGTGGCTGGAGCCTGTAGCATGTCCAATATCTTTGTCTCTCTGCTATCTCTTTCTGCTCGCAAATAATATATATATATATATATATATATATATATATATATATATATATATATATATATGTATATATATATATATATATATATATATATGTATATATATATATATATAAAACAGAATTCACTGAATCTATGACATAAATGCATAACATCGAATCACATTTTCCCACAAAGGAAAGTCAAACAAATTCAATTTTAAGTGGAAATAAATCAGTCTGTGTCCTTACTTTGAAAATTAGTGTTTAAGAAAGAAGGAATATTTATGATTTTTTAAAAGAATAACCTTGGTTTCAGGGTTTCAAAGCTGATTCTCAATAAAGAATGCTTTTATTTACAGAGAATGTAAATATGAAAGGAACAGTTGAATTAGATTGCTTTGCTCTTCATAATAAAACATTTAAGGGAAAAATTCACTATACTTGCTAACATCTTCTGGTAAATTGTGGAGAAACAGTCTTTACATAATCCTAATTATCTCTCTATAGAGTTTGTGAGACAGAAACTTGAGATGTCTTCTCAGCTAGCATAGGCCCCAGAATCCTGCCACCCAATCAGATATTCTCAGGTCAAGGGAACAGAACTGACTGCACTGAAATTTATTTCTACTTCCAGGGAGAAATTCTAAAGCTCTTGAGTGACCGACTATGTCATACTTCCCTGGCATGTCAGACCATCACAATAAATGTATTAGCTAAATGACCTTGGCGTACAATGCAGACACCCTTGCACTAAGAAGAAAGAAAGAAGAAAAGAAAAGAAAGGAAAAAAAAAAAAAGGAAATGCTACAAATGAGGTCTAGTCCACAAACTTCTACCTTGAGTCCAAAATTGATTAATCATTTTGCTTTCAACAGTTTCTCTTTAACCATCCCAGGCTCATGACTGATACTCCCTCCCTATTCTTTGAGTATGAATTTTAATGAGAAACCATTATTTCATAGGGGAAAGTGCTTTTCACTAGACAGGAAATACTTTTCATCTTACTAAACCTGGAGCACAATAGTTTAGACATTTCCACTCTCTAAAGCTTAAACATTGAGAATGTGGCATTCTCCCCAACCTCTAAATCAAAATGCTCTTCAAAAGTAGCATGTAATAGTACTTAAGAAACTTATTAAATAAGAAACTATTCCTTGAGTCCTGTGAGCCAAGAAAGTACAATGTTGGTCACTTAAAGACATCATCAATATTAAACTAAAATTTTGTCCTTAGGAAGTTTATGTAAAAGAAGATAATCAAACTAAGATAGGCCATTCTTGTATTTAGTCCTAAAATATTTATTTTATGCTAGGTTTATGAGAAATCTGAATTTTGAAAGTTAAAACATTGCATGCTACTTCTAATAAGGGTATTTATATATTTTCTGAAATATTTAATTTTTAAAACTATGAATGAAATCTTGCCAAGTGCTATATTTAGTCACTAACTAAACTATGAATAAATGTGTAACATTTCTGGAATGTGGGTGCTAATATGAGATTAAATTTTATTATTTTAAGCCAAAGTAGTTTAACTGAGGTTGTAGTCTTAGAAAATAGATTTTCCTAGGCATTCTGTATTAAATTTCAGATCAGAGTTAGCTCTCCTTATCCATGGTGCATTCACTCAATTCCATGTCAAAAATATTTGAAACTTCTAGAGTTTCAAATAAGCCAAATGTGATTTTTCCACATGCTGGATATCATGATGGACCAGTTGGAATGAAGGGATATGTAGACATGCCCTGATGTAGCCAGTGTCATTTAACAGATCCTTTTAGCGTTGTCTCTGTATAGTAGTTGAATCTAGGTGGTCTCATCTGTTATGAATATGTACAAACATTTTTCTTATATGAGTGCATTCTTTAAACAATGTCATGTAACAACTATTTACATAGTTGTTTAAAGCTTATTAGGTAATGTGAGTTATGTAGATATGATTTCAAATATAATGTAAGGGGAATATAAATAAATTATATATAAGATTATGAGACCATTTGATATAATTAACCTGAGGGATTTTGGTGTCTGGATGCAGTGATCCAGGAACAAATCTGGGCTGTGCATTGAGGGGCAACAAAATTACCAAATCATGGTGCACAACCTTGGTAAGGCAAGCTTATTAATAATACTAAATGAACTAAAATGCAGAGTGAGGAAAGTGTGGAATAATATGTAGCAGAATGATACACCAATTATAAGGCAATGTTAAAAGGATTTATTTTTATCTTGTTACCAGTAACAATCTATAAAATCACCATAATGTGTGTCATCATTAGATGTCTTTATGTATAAATTATTGCTCTGGGTTCTATGTAAGTCACTTTGGACTGCTGTCATATTATACCATAGACTGAATAGTTCATCAACAACAAAAGTTCATTTCTTATAGTCCAGAAGGTGGAATGTTCAAATACAAGGTACTTGGCCAACTCAGTGTCTAGTGAGGACCCACTTTCTCATAGACAGCCTGTGTTTTCATTTAGTTCCTACTTATCTTTTAGCCCTTTGTAGAGTTAGTTTTTCTCCCCTTACTCATACGTTGCTTTCCTTGTAGATTTTCATCTCCTTTTGTCAGTTGTACAATTAACTTGCTGTGGTGATAGAGGCAATAGTTTAGAGAAGTTCAGCTTGCACTTTCTGGAAAGTGGCAATAGGTCATTCTTACTGGTTTGCATGCAGAGATAACTGGACATGGCCCAAGCAAGCTCTTGCAGTCTGGAAAACTCCACTACCAAAACCTGTGCCTCTGATTTTTTATATCAATTTCAATTTCATCACATTTAAATTATACCCTATTGTTGATATGCGACTTCCGGTCAAGATGGTGACCGCCTAGCTGCACTACAGACAAGGAAAAAAAACACCAGCGACGAGGTGCTCAGTTCGCAGGCCTGTGGGGGCCACCCCTGCCATGAATAGGAGGCTGCCAGATCCCCTGCTGCTGTGCTCACATCACTCGCCGATGGTCAGCCTCTGCTGAGCCCTGATTCCGTACCCACATCATCTTCCTCTGCACGTGCAACGGGCCCACTCCCACAGCACAAGCCACACAAGTCCACACTGAGTCACTAGCGCCAGCGCAGGTTCCATCCCCTACCTGTACATCGCCACACATCCCCCACTCCCCTGAGGTGGGAGAGCACAGACTGTTTACAGACCCCAGTGTACCCAGCCAGAGTCTGGGCACCCTCAGGGCTTGCTACCTCAGTCCCCTTTCTGCTCACAGGCAGGGAGCTTAGGTGCATTACTGGGTGAGAATTTAGGCAACTTTGGTGCCCCTGTCAGGCTATAGATAGGCGGCATTCGCAAGAGTGAGCAAAAACCCAGGCTGCTTGCAACTGCCCCAGGCTGCCTTGGATTCGCATTAAGCTAGATCCCAGGCTGCTCCACCCACCTACCTGCCCATACACTGACATGGGTAGACCACAGCGCAAAAGAAATAACACGAAAAATAAAATGGAAGAAAATCAAGACAGATCACCCAGTCAAACAAGGATCAGAACTAACCAAAACATAGAAGAGTGTTTAGGATCAGAACATCAAGTGGAAGCAATGAACAATGCAACCCTGACCAAACTACTGCTAGAACTGACAGGAGAGCTACAAAGGATAGATAATCGTATGGATGCTACCATCACTAAGCTAGAGCAATATGATAAGACACTGGAAGGAATTCAAAGAGAGCTAAGAGAGTTGAGGGAGAGTGAAAAAAAAGAGGACCTTAAAAATCAGCTGGCCACACTAAATGAAAATATAAAGAAATGCAAGGATGATTTCCAAGAATCATCAAGAAAATCAGAAAATGAGACAAAAAGGGAGCTGGACAAAGCAATGGAAGTGATACATAGGAAAGTAGTAGAAAATGCAAACTTAATTGAACAAGTCCAAAACTCACTAGAGGCTCTCAAGAATAGAGTCAGCGAAGTGGAAGATAGAAATTCTGATCTGGAAGACAGGATGGAAGAAACAGTTCGAGAGTCCAAAAATTTCAGTAAGTTCAAAAGTTCCTGTGAACAGAACATGAGAGAATTGTGGGATACACTTAAACGTCCTAATATCAGAATCATTGGAATACCAGAAGGAGAAGAATTTCAGACCAAAGGCATGGAGAACTTATTTAACACAATAATTGAAGAAAACTTCCCCTGTCTCTTAAAAGAAAGGCCCATCAAGATTCAAGAAGCAAATAGAACTCCTAACCGACTAGACAAAAGGAGAAACTCCCCAAGACATATTATCATTAGGACTCTAAACATTGACACCAAGGAAAAAAATCCTAAAAGCAGCTAGGGAAAAACAGCACACCACTTTCAAAGGAAACCCCATCAGAATTACTTCAGACTTCTCAATGGAAACCCTGAAAGCTAGAAGGGCCTGCAATGAAACTCTCCGAAATCTAAGAAACTATGGCTTCCAACACAAACTACTCTACCCGGCAAAAGTCTCCCTTATAATAGATGGTGAAAGAAAAATTTTCCATGACAAAACTCAGCTTTACAATTATATGAACACAAAACCAAACCTACAGAAAGTACTCCAGGAAATTCTCCACAGAGAAGAAACAAATAACCAAACACAAATGCCTACAAGAAGCAGAGCACAGCAACCAAACCCAGAGCAGATAGAAAAAAAAAATTAAATTCCATGGAAATGCCAACACACCTCTACCACCACAGCATGACAGGGATCAAATCAAATCTCACAGTCATCACCCTAAACATTAATGGCCTTAATTCACCCATCAAGAGACACAGGATACCAGGGTGGATCAAAAAATTAGACCCCTCAATCTGCTGCCTTCAAGAAACCCACCTTACCATTAAAGACAGAAACCTCCTCAGGGTGAAAGGGTAGAAAACAATATTCCAGGCAAATGGGAATAAGAAACAAGCAGGTGTAGCTATTTTGATATCAGATAAAATTGACTTCAAACCAAAAACAATCAAAAAAGACAAAGAAGGCTATTTCCTACTTTTAAAGGGAACAATCCATCAAGAGGATATTACAATCATAAATCTGTATGCACCAAATACAGGGGCACCACAGTTCATAAAACAGAACCTACTTGACAATAAAACAGAAATAACCACCAACACCATCATAGCTGGGGACTTCAACACACCCTTATCAGTAACAGACAGATCATCCAAACAGAGGCTCAACAGGGAAGTAAGAGAGATCAACAAAACCATAGAGCACTTAGACCTAACAGATATCAACAGAACTTTCCATCCCAAATACACAGACTATACATTCTTCTCAGCAACCCATTGAACATTCTCTAAAATAGACCATATATTGGGTCACAAAGATAGACTCCACATATTTAGGAAAATCGACATAATTCCCTGCATGATATCAGATCATAATGCTATATTCCTAGAAATCAACAACAAAACAAAAAACAAGAACCCCAACGGCAACTGGAAACTGAATAGCACACTCTTAAACAATAAATGGATAGTGGATGAAATAAAAAATGAAATTGCAAAATTCCTGGAATTGAATGACAATGAGAACACATGATACCAAAAGTTATGGGACACAATGAGGCAGTCCTCAGGGGAAAATTCATAGCACTCAATGCCTTCATAAAAAAGACAGAAAGATCCCAAATCAATAGCCTAACCATCCACCTAAAGGCATTGGAAAAACAAGAAAAATCCAACTCAAAGAGCTCCAGAACTAAGGAAATAATTAAAATCAGAGCAGAAATTAATGAATTGGAAACTAAGGAAACAATTAAGGCAATTGACAAAACAAAGAGCTGGTTTTTTGAAAAAATAAACAAGATTGAAAAACCTCTGGCCAATTTGATCAAGCAAAAAAAGGAGAGACTCCAAATCAACAAAATTCAAAATGAAAAAGGAGAGATCACAACAGATATGAGTGAAATCGGCAGAATCATCAGGACTTACTTCAAAAACCTCTACTCCACAAAACTGGAAAATGTGGAGGAGATGGATAAATTCCTGGATGCATATCATCTACCAAAGCTAAACTCAGAGCAGATCAATCACCTCAATGAACCCATCAGGCTCATGGAGATTGAAAAAGTAATAAAAACCTCCCAAAAAAGAAGAGTCCAGGACCAGATGGATTCCCAGCCGAATTTTATCAAACCTTCATGGAAGAACTCAAACCAATCTTCCTAAAACTGTGCCACACAATTGAAGAACAGGGAAAGCTACCCAACTCCTTCTATGAAGCTAGTATCACCCTAATCCCAAAACCAGACAGAGATGCCACAAGAAAAAAAAAAAACTATCGGCCTATTTCCCTAATGAACATAGACGCAAAGATCCTCAACAAAATACTCGCAAACTGAATCCAACAACACATCAAAAGCATTATCCACCTTGAGCAAGTGGGATTTATCCCAGGAACACAAGGGTGGTTCAACATACGAAAATCTGTCAATGTAATACACCATATAAACAAGCTTAAACATAAAAATCACATGATCATTTCGATAGATGCTGAAAAGGCCTTTGACAAAATACAACATCACTTCATCATCAAAACATTGGAGAGAATCTGCATGACCGGTTCACATCTTACCATAATAAAGGCAATATACCAAGCTCCAAAGGCCCAAATAATACATAATGGAGAGAGACTGGAGGAATTCCCATTGAGATCAGGAACAAGACAGGGATGTCCTCTCTCACCTCTGCTTTGCAATATAGTTCTGGAAGTCCTAGCCCAAGCAATAAGACAAGAGAAGGAAATAAAAGGGATACAATTTGGAAAGGAAGAAGTTAAGTTAGCTCTATTCACTGATGACATGATTGTATATGTAAGAGACCCGAGAGACTCCATTCCAAAACTCCTGAAGGTGATTAACTCCTATAGCAAAGTAGCAGGATACAAAATTAATGCACAAAAATCGGTAGCATTTCTGTATGCAAATGACAAATACACAGAAAAAGAAATAAAGGACATAGTCCCATTTTCAACAGCAACAACAAAAAAAAAAATACCTTGGAATAACGTTAACCAAGGAAGTAAAAGATCTATTCAACAAAAATATAAAAACTCTCAAAAAACAAATTGAGGAGGACTTGAAACGATGGAAAGACCTCCCATGCTCCTGGATAGGCAGAATTAACATTGTGAAGATGACAATCCTACCAAAGGCAATATATAGATTTAATGCAATTCCAATTAAAATCCCTACAGTGTTCTTCACAGACATAGAAAAAAATGATCTCAAATTTCATATGGAAAGGCAGAAGGCCTCGCATATCCAAACATATCCTCAGCAAAAGAAATACCTCTGGTGGCATCACCATACCCGATATAAAGCTATATTACAAAGCCATAGTAATAAAAACAGCATAGTACTGCCATAAAAACAGGAGTATAGACCAATGGAATAGACTTGAGGACCCGGATTTTGGGCCAAGCAACTGTAGCTACTTGATATTCGACAAAGGCCCAAACAATATAGACTGGAAAAAAGATAGCATCTTCAACAAATGGTGCTGGACAAACTGGATAACCACATGCAGGAAACTAAAACTTGATCCACACATTTCACCATGCACAACACTCAAATCCAAATGGATCAAAGACCTCAACATAAGACCAGAAACTCGAAAACTGCTGGAAGAAAATTTAGGAAGTACTTTCCATGATATAGGAATGGAAAAAGAGTTCCTGAATAAAACCCCAGTGGCTCAAGTTCTTAAACAGTCACTCAATCATTGGGATCATATGAAGCTGAAGAGTTTCTTTACAGACAAGCATATAATAAGCAAAGCCAACAGAATGGGAGAAAATATTTGCAGGTTGTCCAACGGATAGAGGCCTTATCTCTAGAATTTACAAAGAACTCAAAAGTCTAAACAACAAGAAGACAAATACCCCACTCACAAAATGGGGCACAGAGTTAAACAGGCAATTCACAGAGGAAGAGTTACAAATGGCAAACACACACCTAAGAAAATGTTCATCATCCCTAATCATCAGAGAAATGCAAATTAAAACAGCTATGAGATTCCACCTTACCCCAATAAGGATAGCCAACATCAAAAGGTCAAATGAAAATAAATGCTGGCGAGGATGTGGAGAAGCAGGGACACTTATTCACTGTTGGTGGGAATGCAGGATGGTACAACCACTTTGGAAAGCAATATGGAGACTCCTGAAAAAGCTGACTATAGAAATACCAACAGACCCAGTTATACCATTACTGGGCATGTACCCTAAAACCTGCAAACCAAAAGCTAGAGAGATTTGCTCAACCATGTTTGTAGCAGCTCAATTCGTAGTAGGTAAAAGCTGGAATCAACCCAGATGTCCATCATTAGAAGAATGGATAACAAAGATGTGCTATATCTACACAATGGAATTCTATACAGCAGTAAGAAAAAACGACATAAAGAAATTTGAGGAAAAATGGTTGAACCTGGAACAGATCATTCTCAGTGAACTTACCCAATCACAGAAAAAAAAATCGACACATAGTCTCACTCATCTGCAACACCTAACCTGAATCTGCCCAAGATGCCTTACATACCTAGCAAGCACCTCATGTACTAGACAATAAGATGGATGGGAGGGCGGGGAGAGAATCAAAGGGTGGAAAACAGTAATCCGGACTGAAACGACAATGGTACCATAAAATTCTACTTCCTACAAGACAGACCAAATGGCTGGACCTTCTCTAGACCCTTACAGGAAACACCTGAACCACTAGACACTGGAGAGGGTAGGATCAAGACTGACCTAAATCTCCTACATCTTCCCTCCCTCCCTCTCCTCCTCTCCCCTCTATCTCTCTCCTCTCTAACTGTTGTATATTAGTTATCTTTTTCCTCAATTTCTTAGTGGACACTGTCCTGTAACCCCCACTTCCAGCTTGGGCCTACCATCCACAATGAGATTTTGATCAGAGAAACCTACAAGGTTTCCCAAAACAATGACAGACTTCTGTCAGAGTACTTGATGACCCAACAAAGGCCAGTGGTAAGACCCTATTGCTGAAGACTCCATACGCAGCTGACACGTAAAATGGAATGACATGGCTGGAAGCCAGTAGAGAGTCAGTCTCCAGACAGTCAGCGTGTCTAGTGCCAGAAGGCGCTACATAGGCGACTGGGGGAAATGACCAAGAGCTGTCCAAGCAACACATTGTTTAACCTAATTAGCAACAAATAACCGGATGTGATGCCCACACAAGTGCATATAGTGGTACACAGCCATGGTGAGGAATCAATTTCTCTTGATTTGGCTAACTGATCCACTCAGTGGTACTAGACCCATAGCTGGAACTGGGAAACAAGTCAGAACCATACCCAAACACAAGCCCACTCTACAATATCAAGCTACCATCAATCACGGGGTATAAGAGGGTCTAAACCTACCATACTGTCTCTCAAAAAAGTAAGTCTTATCTCAATTTTCCGGGTGCTAACTTACTCTCTGTTGGAGAATCTGCTTCTCTTTTCCAGATTGATGCAGATCCTAAGAGAGCTGCCCCAACATACCTCAAAAGGGGCCCAACTGAAACTAAGGGCAACTGGCGAAACAAGCAAGGGTGATGTTTTCCTGTGAACAGGATACCAGTACAAAGGGGAAGGAGATCAATGCAGAAAAAAATCAACTCCTACCAAATCAGAGAGCCAGAGCCTCAGAGGCCCCCAACACCTCAGCACTGAAGCAGACCAAAAATGAACCCAACATGGCTCAAGGATATTTTGCGGAAGAGGGGTCAGAAAGAATGTCAGAGTCACATGTTGGGTCATGATTTGCAGAGACATTTATCATACCAATAACTGTGGGCTAACTCCACAATGCACGACCCATTTTCATTAACAAGGAGGGTCTAATGGGAAGGGGTAGATCACAGATGAGCCTAAATAATGGTACCAAACTGCCTGTATTTACTGAAAAGAAAACTAATAAATTAAATTAAAAAAAATAAAAAAAAATAAAAATAAAAAATTTTACCCTATTGTATTAGGTTCAAATTCGAAAATGTTTACAATATGTAATCTCTCCACTATTCAAATCATTTATATTACGTTCCATGTCTCTGAGAGATCAGTCTTTAAAAAATGTTTCAAATGTTATGTTTTGGCTGCTATTACATTTTAAAAATAAGGTTTTTAAGAACCTTTCCATTTGCAAACACAAATAAAATGTATTTAGTTCTTTTGGTAATGAGACTGTAAAAACCATTTTGATTATGCTAGAGTTTTGCTCTCTCAACATGTAAATGAGAGCCAATGTAATGAAGGTGATTTGTGGCATATTGAAACTTTGTTGTGACAAATATTTATCTGTGTCTAAGGTACCTGTCTCTCAGTATTTCTTATGATTCAGAAATTGATTTGCCATATGGTTGTTACAAATCGATGGCATGAGCATCCTCAATTAAATTTTTTAATTGTTTTAGTTTTGAGGGATTCTGTGAACCACATGAGTCAGTAATGCTGGAAAGTTTTCAATGGAAACTTCATAAAGTACAGGATTTGGTAAATCCAGTGACTACATTTTAAAGGAAGAGGTCCATTTTGGGGTATTTTTCAGATAGCAGAAAGGATTTCTCACAAGATACCACACTGGAATCAGTTCCCTAGAGTCATGCAACAGCTTTTCACTGTAATTATAACTGAGTGTAGGACAACCTCTGTTTCAGGGGAAGGAATTAATACTGAATTATATATCAATCAATACTTACCAGGTTTCCTTGCTTGGTGTTTAAAAACCGGTCATTTTGCCACACTATTATGATGGAGGCATCATAACAAAATGTAAAATTTAAATTAGTTCATAAGTGCAGTTAGTGATAGGGATGACTGCTTCTTGTTGGCATTTGAATTCATGAAGTATCAAATGAGAACTCAGATGAAAATACAGCTATTCTTGATTATTCATATAATTGAAATTATCTAAAGAATCTGTAATAGGAAAGAAAAGGAGATGCAAGGGAAAGAGGGGACATGACAATAAGAGAAAAGCTACTCCTTTTGATTCATAAATATTATAGAACTAATTATATAAGAATTTAATTAAGAAATCGGCATGCATTTTCTCATAAGATAAAAGAGAAACTTCAGTGCCCATTAGATAAGTTTAACAAAGAAAATTTTTATGAAAGGATATAAGATAAATTTCTTACTCTAGGATCTTTGGATAAGGGGACTATATATAGCACCATAATTCAGAAATTCTGAAAGGCATTATGCTACTTAAAAGCAGTTACCTGTGATTCATTTATTTACTGTGGAAGATTTGTATATCATGACTTTTATTGTTTATTTGTTTTTATATTCATGTTTTTTTTTACTATTTTTTATTTATTAGTTATGGACATACTCAGTGTGAACAAAGCAGATGTTGATACCATCCTTACCCTCATCCCTACCCTCCCCTTTCCAAAGGGACCCTCCTCATTGGAGGTGCCAGATATCCCCATGAGGATTATGGGTGTGCATTGTAGGGGTAGCCATCAGTTATGGAGAAGAGACAATGTCTCTGAGAGTATTGTCCCAACATGGTTCACTCTTCTGCAAATTTCCCTGAGCCATGTTGGGTTCATATTAGGTCTACTTCAGAGATGAGGTCTTGGGAGCCTCTATATCTCTGGATCTTTGGTTTGGTAGGAGTTGAGTGTTCTCTGTGTCTATCTACTTCACCCTTGTGCTGATACCAGGTTCACAAAGAAAGCAGCACTCTTGCTCACCCAATCACTCTATGGTTTCTGTGAGTTGTGATGGCATGTCCATCTGAAAAAGAGAAGCAGATACTCCACTGGAGAGTGAAGTCAGTACCAGATAAACGGGATAACCAGAATTTAATAGGTATAGACCCTCTTGTAGCCCAAGATTGGCGGGAGTTTGCTATTAGTGAGCAAACTCATTATTTGGATATGATTTTGACTTGTTTCCCAGTTCCAGCTATAAGTTCCATTCCACTGAGTGGATCTATTAGCCAGTACAAGAGCAGTTAGTTACCCACCATGGCTGTGTGCCCCTATTGTACTAGGGTGAGCATCACATAAGGTTGTTTGCTGCTGAGTAGCTTAGACCACCAGTTGCTTGGACAGATGTTGGCCATTTTCTCCCAGTAGCTTATTTAGCACTTTCTGGCACTAGATGAGCTAATTCTCTAGGGACTGGCTGTCTTTCAGATTCCCACCATGTCTCTCCATGTTCTGTACTGACAGGATATGGTGTCTTCAACAGTAGGGTCTTACCATTAATCTTTTGTGGATAACCAAGTGCTCTGACAGAAGTCTATCTTCTTTTGGGAAACCTTGTAGGCCTGTCTGATCAACAGCTCATTGTGAATGTTAACCACATCCTGGTACTGGAAGTTACATGCCAGACCCAAGGGAAAAGAAGGAAGAAAATAATGAGTAATTTAAAAGAAAAAGAAGAGAGAGAGATTGAAAGGGGAAAATTAAGGTTAGTCTTCATCATACCATCTTCAGAGCCCTTTGATTCAGTTATTCCCTCTAAGGACCTGATGCAGGTTCAACATTTAGTCTGTCTTTCAGGATATAGGATTTTTTGGCACCATTTCCATTTTCATACAGTTTTGTGTCCCCATTGACCCTCCTTTTCAGCCCCACTCTCCCTATTGTCTGGGCCTAGAGATGCATATTAGGTATGTCAGCATCCTGGGCAGATCCAGGTTAGGAGCCACAGATGAGTGAGACCATGCAATGTTTATCTTTCTGCGATGACTTCTGTGACTTCATTGAGGATGATCTGTTCCAAGTTTGACCATTTTTCAACAAATTTAATCATGTCATTTTTTCCTTACTGCTATGTAGAATTACATCATGTAGATATACCACATCTTGGTTATCCATTCATCTAATGATTGACATCTGGGTTGATTCCAGTTCTTAGCTATTATGAATTGAGCAGCTATAAACATGGTTGAGCAATTATCTCTGAACTGAGGAGTGGAGCTTTGGGGGTAAATTCCCAGTAAGGGAATAACTGGGTCTGTTGGTAACCATATAGTCAACCTTTCTATGAGCCTCCATGTTGCTTTTCATAACGGTTATACCATTTTACATTCCAACCAACAGTGAATGAGGGTTCCTATTTCTCTATATCCTCACCAACATTTGTTTTCATTTGATTTTTTTTTTTTTAATGTTTGCTATCCTTACTGGAGTAAGATGGGCTATCATGATTATTTTAATATTCATTTCCCTGATGGTTGCGAATGTTGAACATTTTCTTAAGTGTGTATTTGCCATTTATATTTCTTTTTTTGAGAACTCCCTGTTCAGTTCTCTGTCCCACTTTGTGAGTAGGTTGTTTGATTTTTTTACTGTTTAGGATTTTTAGTTCTTTGCAGATCCTAGAAATTAGGCCTGTGTCAGTTGTATAGCCAGCAAAATTTTTCTCTCATTCTGTGGGTAGTCTATTGGCTCAGTTTATTGTATGTTTCTTTGTGAAAAAAAAAAAAAAATCCCTTCAACTTCATGAGATCCAAATGGTTGAGTGATTGTTTAAATTCCTGAGCTACTGGGGTTCTGTTCAGAAAGTCTTATCCCACTCCTATATTGTGGAAAGTTACTCCTATTTTTTTCTTCCAGTAGTAGATGAGTTTCTGCTCTTATATTGAGGTCTTTGATCTATTTGGACTTGATTTTGTGCATGGCAATATGTATGCTAGTTTCATTTTCCTGCAGAGTTTTTATTCCCCACATTATCTAGTTTGCCCAGCACCATTTGTTCAAGGTACTGGCTTTTTTTTCAGTCACATTGATAAGGACTTTGTTGAATATCAAGTAGCTGTAGTTATTTGACCCCAAATCCAGATCCTCTATTCTGTTTCACTGGTCTATAATCCTGGTTTTATGCTAGTACCGTCTTGTTTTAGTTACTGTGGCTTTGTAGTATAGCTTTAGATAGTGGAGTAGCTAAGTCCTCAATTATGATGGTGTTGGTATTTATTTCTGTTTTGTTGTCAAGTAGGTTTTGTCTTATGAATTGTGGTGCACCTGTGTTTGGTGCATAGAGATTGATGGTTGTGATATAGTCTTCTTGGATCATTCCCTTGATAGGCAAAAAGTGGCCTTCTTTGTCTTTTTTTTTTTTTTTTGGCCATTGATTTCTTTTATTTACAGTTTTTGTTCAATGCAAATCAATTCCATAACATGAGAAGTTACTATGAATCAAAGCATAAATACACAAACACAATATACAGTACAAATAGATGTACAGCAGTCAGGTGTGAGGCAAGAAGGAGCATTCATTCACACACACACAGTACTTCAGATCATTCTCATGGAGGTTACTAAGGGTGGAAAAACTAACTCTGGTTATCAATACTACTGTGGCCATATTAGATTCTGGAACATGTAAGCATCAGTGTGTGACCATGCGAACAAAAGAGCTGCTTCCGCGAATGACTATTTTAAAAGATTTCTGTGTATCAAAAAAGTTGGGAGGAAAAAAAAATTGGGGAAATCAAGCCCATTTTTAGGCTTAGGACCAACTTTAAACTACCTAAAAATATTAAGTATTCCAAGTGTGGCTACTCTGATCCATTATTTTGTTTTTTTTTTTTCCATTAAAAAAGTATTTATTTAAAATTCTGTGAATTTAATGCAAATTAGCTTCCATCCTTCATTTAACCAATTTTTTTTTTTTTTTAACTTTTGGCTCCTTCACATATTTGCCTTTCAAATTTCAAGATCTGTGATTTTTTACTTACACTATAGACCATACTTTAAATTGTGAAAAGTACTCAACATATGCAGAAATAAAAGCAGCATTTTGAACTTAGTTGAGATCATTTCAGTTCTGCTCTCTGAAATCCATTGACTAAATGAACCTGGGCTTCATGTGGAATGATTACAAGTGATGGGGAGGCCCACCTACCATTTGTGTGGATTCCAATCCACCATTGCCTGACACATGTCAATTGCTACAGAAATGTCAAATCTCAAAGAAGAGGGAGGTGGGGACACAGTTCATTTCCAAGGAGAACAGAAATAGTTTAACAATGAAACTTTATCTAGAGTGTTGTCATATTAAATTAACAATGCTGCAATGGTGCACTAAGGACTTAACAGCAAACACCTGGTCATTCCTTCAAATGTACACATATAAATAGAATCATGGAAGCTTTTAATATTGCCTAACTGTTGCATGGCCTTAGAGATTTGAATGAACCAAATGAAGACTGAATCTCCGTTCCACTCTCCATCCTTCTTTCTAGATAAAAACCTATTCCTGATTTCAAAGTAGAGTTTTAAAGGGTCCATATTTCTTAAGCCACACCCAAGCCAATCCCATCTTAATTTTGAATGCTATCTCTCTTCATCTACATAGAACTCTAGTGGATTTCACGTTGGCATTCAGCCTCTGTCAACCCCTTCCACATGTCCTTCAAACCAATCAAATTTGGAATCTCAGTGTTCTCTGCAGAATGCACTACGGTGTGGAATCAGTCAGTGTGATGCAGACCTGTTTCTTCCTTGCCACATTGGACTTGCAGTTGCCATTCGGGTTGGGGTTAGAAGATGGGGAAGTAGAGGCGTTTCTTGGCCTGAGTCTCTCTAACAGTAGAGTTGTAGAAGAGAGAGCTAGATGGCAAGGAGACCAGCTGCTGATTGCAAGGCATTGTAATTTCCTCTGCTGGTGGCATTAGCTGGACTCGGGGCAGCAGAGGTATGCTGGGAGGAGTTACTTGAAACTGCTACAACAGCTGTTTGGTTGGAATAAATCTGCGTGGGTAAGAGCAGAGCCAGAAGCAGCAAGCCCAGCCCCAGCCTGGCCACCATTGCTCTGCTCATGTCCGCTCCGTTGGGGACACCGCGCGGCTCTGGATGCTGTACGAGGAGGATGTGCTCGACTCGCGAGGGCGCAGCAAGGTGGGCCTTCTTTGTCTTTTTTGATGATTTTGGTTTGAGGTCTATTTTATCCAATATTAGCAGAGCAATGCCTGCTTGTTCTTATTTCCATTTGCTTGGAATATCATTTCCCACCCTTTTACCCTATGGAGGTGTCTGTCTTTAGTGGTGATGAGGGTTTCATGAAGGCAGCAGATTGAGGGGTCTAAATTTCTGATCCACTCTATTAGCTTATGTTTCTTGATGGGTGAATTATGACCATTAATGTTTAGGGTAGTAACTGTGAAGCTTGATGTAATCCCTGCCATAGTATGGTGGTTTATGGGTTTTTTTATGTGGTGTTTTCTTGGACTTTCTGGTTTTTTGTGCCTTCTCTGAGTTTGGTTATTATGAGATGCTTCTTGTAGGCACTTGAGGTGGTTATTTTGACTCTTCTGTGTGAAGAATTTCTTGAAGTATTCTCTGTAGGATTGGCTTTGTGTTCATATGGTTGTAGAGCTGACTTTTATCATGGAAAGTTTTTTCTTTCACCATCTATTATGAGGGATAGTTTTGTTGGGTAGAGTAGTTTGGGTTGGATGCCATAGGCTCTTAAATTTTGCAGTGTTCCATTCTAGGTCCTTCTGGCTTTCAGGGTTTCCATTGAGAAGTCTGAAGTATTTCTGATGGGGTTACCTGTATATTTAATGTGATGTTTCTCCATTTTTCGTGTCATTTTCTGATTTCATTAATTCTTCTTGAAATTCAACTTTGCATTTATTCATGTCTTCATTGAGTTTAAGCAGCTGATTTTGAGGTCCTCTTTTTTTTTTCCCACTCTGTTTCAGATCATTTAACTGTTTTTGGAACACTTCCTCATTCTTTTTCTATTACGTCTAATCTAGAGATGACAGCATTCATAGAATTATTGCACCTTTGTTGATTTTATGCACGTTCTCCTAATTGGTTGGCCAAGGTCACATAGCTTTTGTCTTCATTTTGGGGTTCTGATTCTTTCTATGTTGTGATTAGAGATTTCCAATGTGGGACTGGGCAACCTTGTTGGATTTACTTCCATTTTATTTTTCATGTTATTCCTTTTGTGCTGGGGTCTGCCCATCACAGTGTATGAATCTTCTTTAAGGAAGAAGCTGTAGTTTATCCTTGAAGTGTCTTCAATGATTATTCTCTTTTATGTTTTCCTTGATTTGGCTTCTGATGGCAATGGGGCCTGTATGCTCAGATGGGGGGACTCCTCCAGTTTCTGGTGGGGACCCCAGGACCTGGTGAAGGGGCTTGTTGGTTGGTGGTTTGGGGTATGGGACTGTGTGGCCAGGTGGTCCAGTGGAATGGGGATAGGGGAAATGGGACAAAGCAGTCTGTGTTGTGGTGGGGTGGGGGATGGGAGAGGATGATATTGAGTAGTCTTTGATAATAGGGTGAGGGTATGGGACAGCAGAGTCCAGTGGGACATGTAGCAGGGGGTGGATGGCTCTGCAGGGTCCTGTGACATGGCGGAGCAGGGGAATGGAACTGCTGCAGGTTAGGTGATGTGGCACAGCAGGGATGGGTGGAGGTTTGGTAGCAGGAGGGGGCAGGAGAGATCCCTGCTGGCCTTGGTCCAGGAGGCCTGCGGGTAGTGCAGGAGGACCTGGTCAGCACACAGCATGGTGGCAGCTGAAACAGAGGTTCCAGTGGTGGGAAAGCTGAGAGAAGGAGTGAGGAATGCTAGGCTGGTGGTTTGGGTCCTCATAGCCTGCAGGAAGTGCAGGAAGACCTCATCCGTGTGTGGCAGGGTTGCATCTGGGATGGCGATCATGGCTGGGATGAAGTTCATGGTGACAGGAAAACTAAGGGCAGGAGTACGGAATGCTAGCCCGCTGGCCTGTGTCCTCAAAGCTGTATGTAGTACAGAAGGATCTGATCCATGCACAGTGGGGGGCTGAGATGGCCAAAGTCCTGGTGTTGGAAACTGCATAAAGCACCAAAGGAGTAAGGAAGCAATGTAAGCTAGCTTGTCTGTGGGTAATTCAGGAGGAACCTGGTTGCATAGCAACTGGGACAGCTGCTTGGGGGGCTTGGGGGACTGGTGGGCTACCTGAGAGCATGGGAATCAGCAGTTTTCCTACTTTCTTCCTCTGTACCCTCCCACTAGACTAGAGGTCTGCTAAGATTTGCACAGCCTAAAAACCCCACCATCTTGCCTTTCTTTCCCTGTGAGGTGAAGCCTGGTTAGGCAGACACCATCTTGACCAGAAGTCCATTGGTTTGGTTTTATGAAGCAGGGTTCTTTTATAGTCCATCCTGACCTCAAACTTGCTATGTAGCCATGGTTAATCTTGAACTTCTTACCCTCCTATCTCTAGCTTCCAAGTACTAAGGTTAAACACATTCACCCTCATGCCTGACTATCATGGCTTTTATTTTATGTTATTTTTATTTTATTATTATTTTGAGAGAGAGAGAGAGAGAATTATTGTGACTGGGTCTTAGCCACTGCAATCAAATTCCAGATGTTCGTACTACCTAGTTGATATGTGCAACCTTGCACTTGTTTCACCTTTATGCATCTGGCTTACATGGGATCTGGGTTATCAAACATGATTCCTTAGGCCCCACAGGCAAATGCCTTAACCACAAAGCCATCTCTCCAGCCCTATATTATGAAATTTTATAAATTAAAATAATATTTTATAATTCTGGGAATGTTTATTGGGTTTCATTATAAATTAGTTATTTTAATCCTCCAAAATCAGCTGAAATTGTAATAATTCTTAAATAATAACAGAATTCATTTTTTTCTACTGTAAACTTCCATTCATTTTATTTCATTCTCACAGTTTGTCATTTTCATTTGTTTTTGTAATTTGTCATTAAATATTTGATCTTACCTTAAGACATATAAGCATAATTAAAAGGGTATTTTCTAAAAGAGAAAGACTGTTAGAAGATCTTTGTTGCTCATTGTAATGCACATATTCTATAAATATAAACTCTAGCAAGATCTAAACATTATAATGCTTATTTGCTTATCAGGATTCTCCATGTGGAGAAGCCTAGGAAGCTATTTTACAACAATAGAATTTTCATTATTAAGTCAATCAAAAGTATCATTTTAAAAAGTCAAGCAGGGGCTGGGAAGATGGTTCAGTGGTTAAAGACACTTGCTTGCAAAGACTTCCAGCCTATGTTCAGTTCTTAATCCACTTACACCAGTGGGAAACAAAATGTGGCACACATCTGACATTCCTTTGCAGAGACAGGAGGGCCTGGTAAACATATAATCATCATGTCACATATATATGCAAAGAAATGTCAATTTTAAAAATAGAATACAAATAAATAAATAAATAAACCCAGATTTGGGGATGTAGCTCAGTGATATAGTGCTTGCCCAACAGGTGCAAGGCTCTAAGTAAGCTGTGTGGCACCATAAATAATAAGTTATAAGCTAATTTTAAATGTCATGTGATATATTTTCCCTTGTTAATATTTTTTCTGAAAATCTTTAAAGTTCTTTTTAACCAAGGAGATTTTTCAACAAAATGATTTTGACCCATAGGTTCAAAGACAAGGACAAGACAAACAAGCATAACACCAAACACAAACATGCTAGCAATTATGGATCTCCTGACACTTCAGCCTGGCTGTCAAACTGAAACTGAATCAGAAACAGACCTCCATTTGAAATCTTTGAACAGAGCCAGAGAAGGTCAAGGGCAGTTCCTTGATCCCTTGTTGAGGGGAATTAATGCTGTGTCCAGCTTCCCTCTTGGACCCAGAAAAGCATAGAAAACCAGAAGAAAATAAAGAAAAAGAAAAAGAAGAGTGGAATAAGTACCTCCAGAGTTTTCTTACCCACTAAATGAGGGGGCCAGCTGTCCTAGGCAAAAGTTCCCTGTCAATAGCTTCCTACCAACTCCAAAACAAGAACCCACAGACAGATGGAGATACCGTTCTTGGGTGGAGACTAGGGGGTTGCTGGTACAGTCATCCTAGAGTTAGGGAGGGAGGTCTTGAAATGTGGATCCAGGGTGAGCCCTAAGATGTTATGGGGTCCTGCGTCACACATGTAAGACCATCAACTCATGGAATGTGAGGCAATGTTTTATTTGGTAAAAAGAAAGAAAAAGAAGAAATCTGGTGCACCAGGTCTGCAACTCAGAGTTCAGGGTTTCAGGATGCAGCCTCTCTTATTAATATTTTTAAATAGTTTGTCTACTTATTTGCAAGCAGAGAAAGACAGAAGGAAGAGAGAGAGAGAGGGAAAGAATGGGCACAGCAGGATCTCCAACCACTGCAATGATTTCCAGATGCATGCACCACTGCATTTTACTTTACATGGGTATTGGGAAATTGACTCAGGTTGCCAGGCTTTGCAGGCAAGTCCCTTAACCACTAAGTCATCCCTCCAGCTCCTTATTAATATTTCTCTCATATTAAAAATATTCTAGCAAATAAACAGCATTGCCTTATGGTCTGCATGTTATCACACATGTCTAAATCACTAAGTATTAAATGTCTGCCAGGTCAGTGCTACATTACCATTTTGCATTCAATTCTACTTAATTATCATGAGGCGAAGGAGCTAACAGGTCCATATTACAAAGGTACAGTAGTATTTCAGCTAATTGCCTCTCCACAGACCCATATGTAGTAGCTAACTAGCTTTTAACCTATGCTAGATTAACTTCAAAAACTGAATTGTTTCTTATTTGTTATAAAGCAATTAGGAATAACAGGTTGCAAACATCTGGCAAAGAAGAAGGCTAACTACCTCCATAGGTTTAAATAAAGCAACACTAAGCATAAAATAGAATCACATGTGGCCAAAACTTTTATACAAATAATCACTGGTTTTGGATCCTTATAGATTGATCTATATTATTACAGTTTCCAAAGCATACTCACAATCTAAGTTGTTCAAAAAAATCAAGAAATTGATTCTTGCACCCTTCACAATCCCATAGTGGCTAGCAGAGTCAATATAAAAGATAGATGCTCTGTCCATGGAGTTACCTATGAACTGATATTCCTTACATAGAATATATCTGAAATTTCTGGAACTGCCACTAGAAAAGTCCATCTTTTATAGCATATAAAGGATCAGACACTCTTGCAGGGTACTGTAGGTATCTGGCATATGAAGAGCTTCCATCCTTTGTACATGTTTTACATTGGCATGAATTCAATCATGTGGCCTGACCCTGTCTGAAATCAATGCTGGGAAATTTTCTTCTTGTGTGAACATTTACCTTGGTACCAGAAAGTGAAGTACCTCATCCTTAAAATGAATGGAGACTGCAGTTTGGCAGTGAAACTCTGAAGAATGGAATGACATTACAGGTGAAAAGAAAATTTATTCCTTTGAGAAGAAACTTCTTTAGTTCAAGAGTTATATAAAAGGTATCACAAATATGCATTTATTATAAGAGAAATATATCTTATTCATTAGTTCTGTGTTACAAGGCCAGATTAAGTCTGAGTATTTTTAATTACAATAGTGATTTTTTAGCAAATTTTAATAAAATTGGAATGTTTCATAAATTTCCAAATTATGACGTAGTTTGAAAACACTACTAATTCACAGCCTACTTAAATATGAAGACTATTAAATTTGAGCTCAGTTTTGTGAATAAAGAACTAATTTTCTTAAAAATATAAATTGTAGCACTCTTGAAAGGAATAATGTCTAATGATGTTAGCAATGCCCAAATGTAATAGAAGTAAAATTATATATATATATATATATATATATATATATATATATATATATATATATATTATATATATATATATATATATATATATATATATATATATATATATATATATATATTGTGTTTCCATTTTTGCCAAAGTCTATGACTTCTGGGATACATTTCCCACTCTATTTACTATCCTTAGCTTGGTTTTATAGAGCATCCATATCTCTTTCATAGAACTTTGTTCCAAGATGGTGGCTATTTGATTGTACTCCTCTTGTATTTAGTTACTCATGTCTCAGAAAAGAGGTTACTTAGGAAGTTATAATTTTAGCTCTGCTCTTATTTTTTGGGTTAGAATCTACTGTTCATTTATCCTTGAATTCTTACTCACCCCTGGAATACTTATGGTTTACCTTCTCTGTGTTGACCACAGGAAAATTACTTGATCAGATTCTGATACATCATTTGCATTCTCACTGGGGAAGGCAATTTTGTGTCATATAAACAAAAGAGTGTGAAAATGTTGTAAAGAAGACAAAGGAGCTTTCTAGGTTTTTACATAATGAATTTGAAACTTCAAAATAAAGTTCTGGAGATTTATTGAGAGGGAGGTGAGGTTTCAGTAAAGAGTAAAACCAGGAGGCAAATGCAATCATAAGAATGAACAAGAAAAGAGCACTGTACAGGAAAGGAAGTGTGAGATCTATATGGAATCAGAACAGAACGCCAGCTGAGAGGATGCAGAGAGGAAAGGGGGAAGTGTCAAAGTTCACTCAGTTCTGTCTGGCACCTAAGTGGACTGACATGTGGGTGTCTATGCTGGGAATATGTCTGAGAGTGTCATACAATATATTTGCAGTATGAAATAGTCAATATACATACAATATTAGCCTATCTCAAGCTATTTGATATACCTATGGAACACCTAATGTAGCTTTTAAATAGACAGTTGGATATAAGTCTAGATTTTGAAGGAAAGTGTGGGCTAAAGAAATAATTAGCATTTATTAGTTTATAGATGGCAACTGTATTCGTGGGACTATGTGAGATCAACTGCTAAAGAATTTGTGTGTGTGTGTGTGTGTGTGTGTGTGTGTGTGTGTGTAGATATATATGTGAAAAAAAGTACATACAATCTAGCTATGAAGAACTTCAGTATTTTCAACATTTAAAAGACAAATAGAGGCCTGAAGAGATGGCTTGGCAGTTAAGGCGCTTGCCTGCAAAGCCAAAGGATTCAGGTTTGATTTCCCAGGACCCAAGTAAACCAGAACCAGAAGGGGGTGCCTGCGTCTGGAGTTCATTTGCAGTGACTGGAAGCCCTGATGTGCCTATTCTCTCCGCCCCCCCCCCCTCTTTTCGCCTCTTTCTCTCCCTCTCTCTCTCTCTCAAATAAGCAAAATTTAAAAAGACAAATAGAAAAGGAAGCTCATGCCTAATTTGGAAAAACATTGCCTAAAATTAAAGTTGTTTTTTTTTTCCCCCTTGCCTGGAAATGTCTTAATTGTAGGTACTTGAGAAACCAGAGATATGATCATATCTGCTGCCAAATATCTGGGTCAGGTCTTTTAATACAAAAGTCATATATAAGATACTGTTTAAGTGTTAGTAACAGACTTTCAACCTAATGCATTTTATCATGTCCATTTTCATTAAGATTTCCATAAAATCATTGCCATTGTACTTACTTTGTCTAGATGTGAAGCAGACAACATGCCACATTTCACATATTTCTAAACTTCCTGAAGCTTTTGTATACAGAATGGTGAATTTCAAATGAATTGAAGTTGAAGAATATCTTTAGGTTGGTTGTTTTGTCTTGTTCATACTCTGAACAGGAAAGGAAGTTTTCAAGTTTTTGCAATTTAACATATTTCTTGAAGGGAAAGAAATGTTTAGATTTCCATCTGGACATAATGTAAAATGGTCAGAAAGTATACAAGTTAAACAAAGGCAACACGTTTTAGACATCAAAAAGCCCTTTAAGTACTCTAGGCAAGTATATTATGAACATTCAGTTTAGTTTTCATTTTTTTGTTGTGAGTGTGTGTGTATGTGTAATCAATTCACATATTTGTGTAAATGCACATACCTCTGCATATGCATGTGGAAGTCAGGAGAATATAGGTTAAATTGCATTGTTTCCTTATTTCTTTAACTGAAGCTGGAACTGCCATGTTTTCAGTCAGACTTGCTGACCTGTGATGCCCAGTAATTCTTCTCTCTTTGACCCTAGGGTAACAGACATATGTGACCATATACATGGGTGCTTGAAATAAAATTCAGACCACTCAGGTCCTCAGGCTTGTAGGGTAAGCACCCTTACACACCATTTGTCTAGACCCTGGAGTGTTTCAGTATTTTTTTTTTATTATCTAGAAACTTTGTATGGACACATTATATGTTGGTCCAATCATTTCTCTTCCCCTTATCCCCACTCAGCTGAGGGCCCTCCTTAATTGGACTGTTGATATTCACCATGTAGTTGTAGGTTATGAGTTGTGAGAGCAGAAGTCTGTCATTGTGAGGAGGTCTATGTCTCTGGATATTTCTTCACAACCTGTGGCTCTTACACTCTTTCCATCCCCTCTTCTGCAAACATCCCTGAACCTTTTTGAGTGTGCTTTAATTCTACTTTTAGTGTTGGATCCTCAGCAGCTTCTGGATTTCTTCTTTGGTGCAGTTTGGGTATCCTCAGTGTGTCTGTCTGCATCATTCTGGCCCAGGTTATCAGATTAACTATGGAAGCAGCACTCTTGCTCATTTTGCCAGTTCCTCTGTGGTTTCTCCTGGGACCTGGCTGATGTGCAAAGGGTGGCTCATCTCCTGTCAGGGAGTCACTTATCTATTCTTGTTTTGTTGTGGTTGTCCTGTGGTTCTTCTGTAGAGGCTTTCTGCAAAATAAAAATGATCTGCAATGGAGACTGAGATCAGGATATGTTAAAGGGGATAAGCTTTGGTCATTTAGAGAAATTCTGATGTATATACCCTCACTTGTGGATGAAGGTTAATGGGAGCTTCTCATTCCTAAGTGGGTAACCAGTGGCTCTTTGACTGGCTGAGTATTTCAATTTAATGAACACTGTAAAGATAGAAAATTACCTTTTGGAAAATGAATTCATAGTATGGATTTAGATGTAAGGGACTGCTAATTGATCCATCTTTGAAGAAAAGATACACAAAAGGTTTTATCCATAAGATAATAGTAGTGATATCATATAGGGATAAATGTATCACAGATATTTTGATTTTGATGATTATTATCTCCTATATCCTTACAATAACAACCTAATTATTCATACCTGCCATACTGATGGGTGAGAATGTCAAGTCACCCTTGACTGCCAAATTCTATTTTTGGGCTCCTGAGTGTTCCTATTAAGTCCATTTTGCATGCTTTTCATGTGCCTCTTCAAACATCAATTTAATTATCCTTTTTTTTTGGTAAACTATGTAATAGAATCTTAATTGATTAACTTAGCATTCAAAGCCTTCTACAGCTGTGCTCATAATATCATGTTAAATCTATTTCTCTCACTCTTCCCAATATAATCTTTCTGTTATAATTATGTTTTACCTACTCATTTTTTCTGCATATGTTTAAATTCTAGTAAGGATTCCCCAAAGAAACAGACCCAAAACTGTGTATAAGAGTGACTCTATTAGTTTGTCTCACATTATCACAGAAACTGAAAGGCTCCACAGTGACTATCTATATCTAGAGTGTAAGGAGAGCCTGCAGCTGCTGGCTAATCCAACAAGGTTCAGACTAAGGCAATGAGTGCATCTGACCTTGTGCAAGGCCAAAGGTTGAAAACCCCCAGAAGACTGCTGTTGCAAGGTTGTGTTTCCAGGCTTAAAGCCTTGGGTCTGCTTTCTGTGGTTGATACCAGGAGTGGCACCCACTGAGGGAGACCAAGAGCGACTGTCCATCAGGCTTCAGGCCATTGAGATGGTGACATTTATATTCAGGTCACACATTTCTCCCTTTGTGTACACACTCACTCAACAATCGTCTCTGGAAAATGCCTGGAGAGATAGATCAAGAAGGAAGCTGTACAAATTCTTCAGACTACCCTCAGACCAGTCAAGCTGGAACGCCAAATCACCCAAGTCATGCAATTCCTATCTTTAAATACTTTCTTAGTGTTTTTTTCCTGTACAGTATGACAGTTATTTCTTTGCATACAATTCACAGGAAAATTTTGGATGTTACATAGACTAGTGTCATATTAAAGTTATCATTAAATTATAACATATTTTCAATAAATGTTTCATAGTTAATTAGATGATTAATATACAGATTGCTTTCGATGAGAAGGGCAAAGAATATAATAAGATAGGTTCATGAGGTCTAAATTAAAATCAGAGTTTATCTGCATTCAAAATCATGTCTTCTACAATCAATGTTACTAATCCCTACAAGAGAGTTGCTGGAATTACATCTTGGATTCTAGTATGTTTTTCTGAAGTACTTTCATGTATAGAAATTTCCTGGTTGGTCTGGTATTTTACAGGCATAAGAATCCCTAATTTGTAGAACACTAATGTGTTAGTTACTTTTCTGGTTACTGTGACAAGCCCTGGACCTATCAGTGTTGGTGTGAAAAGCTCTGCCCCCTTGCCTCAATTAGGAACATCTCCACAGAGGATTAAAGCTCAAGTGCTCCATGAGGAACCAGCTAATGTCTGCCTTGCAACTACATGGGAGTTTGGCCTCTGTTGGATCTACCTCTTGCATTTCTTACATGTCTAATTCCAGTAACAATCCCCAATGCCTCTTGAGCACACAAATCTCCAACTGAACAGATATTTCCAGGGAATTAAACTAAAGCAGCATATATTTATAAGATGCATTAATAATGGCTTGTTCTCACTCATGTATAGAAGAGAAATTTCTATACATAGTATTTTGAACCTTTTAAGACTTGCTGTCTTTCCTGATTTCTACTTCTTTTCTCAGATTTGTTGAAATTAATCCCCGACATGTTAAGAATATGTTAATTTTTCCTTTTAAAAGTCATTTATTTTTGTGCCTTTGGACAAGTATCATGATATAGGAGATTAGGTATAATATTTGAGTCAAAAAGGTTGAGTTTGGCCGGGAATGGTAGGAGGATCACTGTGAGTTTGAGGCCAGCCTGAGAGTACATAGTGGACTCCAGGTCATCCTGGGCCACAGCGAGACCTTACCTCAAAAAAATAATGTTTGAGTCTGGACCTTAAAGTTTTTAGCCTTTCAGCTTTTCAATGCCCATGTTTCTGCACTTGCCACTCAGTTGCATGGTATCTGCCCTATGGATTTCTTATGTTACTAAAAAAGAGATGAGGTATGTAATCACCAACTGTACGTAGGTTATTATTCACAGAAAAAAACTAGATTTAAGAAGAAATGTCATTAAAATACTCTATAAAGCTTTCACAATCTTACCTTTAATCGTTTTCCATTTTGAATTTGTATAAGTAACTTAAAACTGTATAAATTTAGAATCCTAGAAGATTTTAAACACTGTCTATTTCAATGCTCTTTTTCCCACAGGGAGCAAAAGAGGTAACTTGATCATCAGGAAATTGTCTTTTGCCTCATAATTAATTAGAAAAAAACTTCACCGAGAAATGACAGTTCCCCATTTCTTAACAGACATGTTTTATTTTGAAAAAAAAAATATTTTTGAGTTGTTTCCTATGCCTAGGTATTCCTTTATGATGAAAATGATTTCTTTCTTGTTTGGCTGTATAATTCAGCATTGGTTTCTTTTAAAAATTAGCTTTCTCGGGCTGGAGAGATGGCTTAGCGGTTAAGCGCTTGCCTGTGAAGCCTAAGGACCCCGGTTCAAGGCTTGGTTCCCCAGGTCCCACGTTAGCCAGATGCACAAGGGGGCGCACGCGTCTGGAGTTCATTTGCAGAAGCTGGAAGCCCTGGCGCGCCCATTCTCTCTCTCTCCCTCTATCTGTCTTTCTCTCTGTGTCTGTCGCTCTCAAATAAATAAATAAAAAATTTTAAAAAAATTAGCTTTCTCTCTTTTGATGTAAAGATATACCATCAAAGTGAAATTACATTGGGCTATACTAAATATTGTCCCTAAATGTAGCATGCAATCTTCCCTAAATATGAAATTGAAATAATGCTAAATATCAGATTGAATAATGCTAAATATAGATGCAATTCAGCAGCCTGATACCTCAGCCAATGCCATTACCTCTGTCACAAATTGGCTTCCATGTGTGTGAGTGTGTATGGTTGTGTGGTATGGGTGCAAATTTTTTAAAGAAGACATTTTCACATTTCCATGAAAATACTCTATGTAAAGAAAATGACTCACATTTGACATGTAAAAGAGGGAGCTATGGGGCTGTTTTCAGCTGGCTTCTGTCTTTGGTTTCTCTATTTCCATTACTCATTTCTGAAGCCAGTTTTACATTTTAATAGAGCCATAAATAATGACACTATTCATCCAGATAGGCTGAGGTGTACAAGGATGGAGAAAAGGATAAATAACAAATATAAATATATTTTTGTGTTAAAAGGTCAAAGGGGCCTTGAATGTTGAGTAAGCCCATTTCCAAGCAGAATATACCAGATAGCTGTAGAAAGTGCAAGCCTGCCTTTGATGCTAAGTTTCAGGGTTGGTAGTACCTTTCACTTCCCTGAAACCTAGAATTTTCACTTGGTAATTGTTTGCAAAGAGATAGGTGGGTAACGAATTATTTTGTCAAGATTATTATCTGACCTCTGGTCTGGGGAAGCATTGCATTGTCTTAGTCTAGTAGCAGGACTATACAAAATAATGTGTAGCTTATGAAAAAAACACATTTCTCATAGCTGCAAATCCAAGATCAAGGCCATTACAGCTGCTGTGACAGGTGAAGAACTGTTATTTAGTTCATAGGAGTGCCTTCTTGCTGTATCCTCACATGGTATTCAGGACATGTCTGATATTCAGGACTTGCTTCATTAGGGCATTGATCCCATTTATAAGATCTCTGTTCATGTGATCTAATATCTTATGAAAAGCCCCACTCCTAACACTATCACATTAGCAATTAGGTTTTAAGATACGAATTTTTTGTAGGGACACAATCATTGAGGACATAGTAACTAACATAGCACTCATGAGGAAAGATGCTGAAAATCTTTACCTAGTATCCAGGAAAATCTTACTAGTGACCAGAATTTTCAAGTTGAAGAGGTGATTAGAAATAATCAATTATAATGAATACAGAAATGAGACCCTGGAAATAGGCTCAGAGAATAAAGTACTAGTCACACAAGTGTGAGGCCCTAGTTCAGATCCCCAGCACCCATGTACATGTAGAGTGGCCAAGGTGGCCTGCTTGTAATCTCAGTTCTGAGGAGGCAGAGATAGGAGATCTCTGGATAAAGGTTTCTAGATAGACAAGTCCAATCAGGAAGCTTGGTGCAGTTGAGAGACACTGCCTTAAGAAATGAAGTAGAGAGCAATTGAAGAAGTCATTAGTTATTAACCTCTGGCCTCCACATCTCCACATGCACACCTACATAGATGCACCTGAACACAAGATTACAGATTAAAGATTACAGAAAATGTATTATCAGTGCTTTTAAAAAGTTAATTGCGGGCTGGAGAGATGGCTTAGTGGTTAAGCGCTTGCCTGTGAAGCCTAAGGACCCCGGTTCGAGGCTCGGTTCCCCAGGTCCCACGTTAGCCAGATGCACAAGGGGGCGCACACGTCTGGAGTTCGTTTGCAGAGGCTGGAGGCTCTGGCGCGCCCATTCTCTCTCTCTACCTCTATCTGTCTTTCTCTCTGTGTCTGTCGCTAAAAAAAAAAAAAAAAAAAAAAAAAAAAAGTTAATTGCAGTGTTAATAGCAATAATACTCAACCAAGAGTATCAGTCCACTGACATTTCAGTTCATGAATGAATAACAGGCAAACTACTCAGTCCATTTGAATTCCATTGAACCCTGAGGCCAGATCATTATATTCCTTCTTTACTTTCAAAGTTACCTTTTATCACAAATCTGTATGAACTTTTCTGTTAGTGCGACCAACAAAGACTGTGGGTAGCAAGTGACCAGAGCTTGTAGACCTTCACAGACCAAGGAAATAACATTTCACCCGCTCGTACTGACTTTTTTTTTTTTTTTTTTTAATAATGCCAAGCTGTGTGGCTTGGCTTTCAGGGCAGTGAAGTGAAAATAAAATTAGAGGTCAAGTTCCCACACCCTCAAGAAATGTCATGAACAAGAAAAACAGGTACAAATTTCCCCTTAGTTTTTTTAAAGTTTAAATATATTAATTTTTTTATCAGTGCACTGAAATTTAATCAATGACCCACCAGACCAAACACTTCTGTTCAAGAAATGCTTTTAAACTTCAAATAAAATGCACATTTTTGTATTAATTTACTTACAGATACATGACATTGCTTCAGAATATACACCAAGCTGAAAAATTCAGACCAGGGAAAGGATGATGTTCATTTTCTGACTGTCCAGATGTCACTGAATAGTCAGCAGAGCCTTCAGAATGAGCCTAAACTTCTGCCACTTACTGATTCTAGGGACAGAGACAATAGAGCAAATGTAGCATCCAAAGATTCCTCCAGGGATCAGAAGAAGGCACTTTATGATAGGCTACAGTTCTGTTTACCTTGGCAGGATTAGAAATATCTGAGTCCTGCTGCTCCTGGTCCCAACACTGAATAGGAGTGATAATGTCTCACTCCCGCTTTGCCTGGTCCCTGCATTGATGAGGACTGATGATGACTCAGTCCTGCTACTAATGGTACCTTCACTGATAACAAGTGTTGATGCTCCTAAGTACTGCAATAATGAGCAGTGATGATGGCTCAGTCCTCTTCCTCCTGGTTCTTACACTGATGAGCAATGATGATGTCACAGTACTCCTGTTCCTGTTTCGTCCACTGATAAGCAGTGGTGAAGTCCCAGTCCTCCTCCTTGTCTCTGTACTGATGAACAGTGATAATGTCTCAGTCCTGATGATGCAACCTGGGCCCTGCAATGATAAGCAGTGATGATGTCTCAATCGTCCTGCTTAGTGTCACTGCAATGATGAGCAGTGATGAAGTCTCCGTCCAAATGCTCCTGTTCCCTGCACTTTTGAACACTGATGATGTCACTGTCCTCCTGCTTGGTTACTGCACTGATGAGCAGCAATGATGTCTCAGTCCTCCCCCTCCAACATGGTCACTGTGCTGATGAGCAGTGATGAAGTCTCATTCCTCCTGCTCCAGGTCCCTGCACTGATTAGTAGTGATGATGTCCCTTCTTCTGCTCTGGGTCCCTGCACTGATAAGCAATGATGATGCCTTAGTCCTCTTGCTCCTGGTCCCTGCACTGATGCAGTGATGAGGTCTTAGACCTCATGCTCCTGTTCCCTCTATTGATGAGAAATGAAAATTTCTCAGTCCTGCTTCTCCTGGTCCCAGAACTGATGAGCAATGAGGATGTCTCAGTACTTCTCCTCATTCCTGCACTGATGAACAGTTAGGATTGCTCAGTCCTCTTACTCCTGATCTCTGCATGATGAGGGTTGATAACGTCTCAATCCTCCTTCTCATGGTCACTGCACTGTTGAGCAGTGATGATGTCTCAATTCTCCTTTGCCTCCTGCATCCTTCAGTGGTTAACCATGATGATATCTCAATCTTCCTGTTCCTGGTCCCTGCCCTTATGAACATTGATGATGTATCCATCGTGCTGTTCAAACATGTTACCTGCATTGATGAATACTGACAACGCCCCAGTCCTCCTTATCTTGGTCCCTGCAGTGATGAGCAATAATGATGTCTCTGTCCCACTTCTCCATCCAGGTCCCTGCTTTAATGCACTGTAACAATGCACTAACTTGACAGTGTCTATAGGAATTCAGCTCTCCTCTCTGGGCCTGCCATGTTTGCTCTATACAGAGAAGGAGTTGGACTAAATAATTTCTCGCTGCAGTGTTAGGTCTTTTTTCTAGGTCTATGTGAGGTCCTCTTGTGTGAAGGCAAAATGCCTTCCTGTAGCTCAGATGACCAGTAGTCCCATTGTGATCAAAGATAATATCCATGGTAGAGAACAAATTTCCAGCCCACATTCTGAAGAGGCCATGTCTTTCTTCCCTCTCACACACACTGGATGGCTTTCTGTTTTCTTTTTTATATTTATTTAGTTTTTTTTTTTTGTTTGTTTGTTTTTTGAGATAGGATCTCAGTCTAGTCCAGGCTGACCTGAAATTCACTGTATAGTCTCAGACTGGCCTTGTGATCCCCCTACCTCAGCCTCCCAAGTGCTGGGATTAAAGCATTCACTACCAATCCTGCCTGTGTTTTGCTTTTTAATTTTAGTATTCTATAGATTCAGATTACCTTTTTACTTGTGTGTGTAAATAAGGTAATTCTCATTACAATGGTGGAGACTACTGCTGTAGATTTTAAGTGTCCTCCTTTATATGCTAATACCTTGATGGCCAGTCTATGGTGCTATGTGAGAAGGTGAAATCTTTTATACCAGGGGTTTAGTGGGAGAAAGTTTGATCATTGGTGAGGGGGATGGAGGAAATAGTGGATACCATTAAGTCTCTCTCTTTCCTACTCTTTCTCTTTGGCTTTCTCTTTTTTGGCTTCCCAGTTTTCAGGAAGTAAGCAGATTTCTTTCATCACACACACCCCACCAGGACAAACTGCCCCATCACAGACCCAAAAACAATGGGGCCAATGATCATGAAATGAAACTTCTGAAACCATGAGCTAAATAAAAATTTCCTCCTTTTATCTCAGATATTTAGTAGACAGAAATCTGACTAATATTTACATTAGGAAATAAAATAAAAAAATAAGTCTGTGAAATTTTTTTCACATTTTAAAATATTAGGAAAAATTCTCAATTTGATGTCATATTTATTTCAAATAAGCAAACATACAACTATGGACTGTTATTGTGCCAGTTACATATTATCTTCTTGCTATGATTATGCTCTATTGAATATTATTGCATTTTAAAAATACTTTGGTGGGGGGAATCTTTCTCTAGCCCAGGCTGACCTAGAATTCACTATGTACTCTCAGGCTGGCCTGAAACTCACAGCAATCCTCTTATCTTGTCATCCTGAGTGCTGGAATTAAAGGTGTGCACCACTACTCCTGACTAAAAATATTACTTTTAATTTCTCATGTTAGCTTTAATAATTTTTAAGTTGTCTTGGTGAAATAACTCTATTTATATATAAAAGAAAACCTATTTTCATGAAGTGACCTTTTAATTAGAAAAACCAGATATTGCTGTGCTATTTTAAGCAAGAATAAATTATTTCAGGCTGGGCACACCTTTAATCCCAGTACTTGGGAGGCAGAAGTAAGAAGATCATAGTGAGATCGAGGCTAGCCTGAGACTACATAGTTAATTCTAGGTCTATGTGGACTAGAACGAGACCCTACCTTGATAAACCAATAATAATAATAATAGTAATAATGAATTATCAGAATATTGAGGCATGTTTGTTCATAGGACTGTTCCAACAAATTACTACAAAGTCAATGACATGAAACAGTAGCGATTCATTTTCTCCCAGTTCTAGAGGTCGGACATCTGAAATTACAGTGTCACCAGGGCTGTGTTACCGCCTAAGATCCTAGGTAAGAATCTTTGCTTGGGTCTCTTCTAGCTTCTGGAGGCTGTCAGTCACCCTTGGCTGTCCATCTTGTCTAAGCCTCACTCCTGTCACCACCCATCTTCTCCCCTCTTTGCGTGTCTCCACCTTTGCCCCTTCTCATTCATTTATAAAACAAGTAAGTCATTTGACATAGAGTCCACTGTAATCAAGGGTGACTCAAACTCTAGTCTGCTTAAATTACATCTACAAGGACAACAATCCTGTTCTAAGTAGAGTCATTTTGATGTTCCAGGAGGAATATATATATAATATATCTATATATATATATAATGTTGATGGGCAGTTTTGGACTGTCAGGTATGTTGACTTCTTTCTGATAAAAGGTCAGTAAAGGCAGTAATGGAAGAACATACCTTGGGAAGGGAAGTGTATGGGTCTGGAAGTAGGGTAGTAGTGGTTCTGGGGTGTAATTATCATAACAAGAGCTGGACTCATCAGAAAATGTAATGGTCAGGAAGGGAACTTAGAACTGATATACTGGTAGGATAGCAAAAGGTCCATGGAGAGGGAGAGTAATATGATGGCCATAGTTAAATGAAATAACCTCTCCTTCCCCTTGACAAATCAACAGGCTTTCTGCAGAAGCATGGGAAACTTGGGTATAAGAGGTCCAGGGTGACTATAGCAGAGTGCTTTGGGGCCGGCACCTACTGTGCCAGTTCTAACTCCCAGAAGGACAGAAAAGAAAAGAGATTTAGGAATCTTAGTATGAAATTCAGACCTGGGAGAATAATAGCAAAAGCACAGTAGGCTCAACTGAAAAAAGTGGCATGCACAGGTAGGAATTTGGTTGGCAGGTGAAATTCATCCAGCGACTACTGTAATAATACCACTCTATGTTAACTAAGAAGGTACAAAGGAACTGTGATTTTGAAAATACTATGATGCTATCTTAAAAAGTTTAGAATCCAGAGAGAAAATATTTAATAAGGACTATAAAATAATTGGGATGACCTAGAAATTGAGTATAGTACATTATTAGCTGTCTGGATAAATTCATGTAAGAGTGGTATTAATAGTCTCAAATGTTATAGCTGAATTTTGTCTTTCTATCCATATTCTAAAACCCTTACCCAATATGAATGTATTTAAGGTCAGCTTTCAGGAATTGCTAAGATTAAATGATATCAGAAAAATAAGGATTAATGTAATAGGATTCAGGGTTGTATGAAAAGGAAGAGACATGTCCCTTTCTTCTCAAAAGTGTATTCAGTTTACAAGCCATGTGAGGACACAGTAAGAAAATATTATCTGTATGCCAGGACAAGAGACTGCACCAGAAACTTACCTATTGGACCTTAGCCTGAACCTTACAAATTCCATATCTATGTGAAAATACCTCTTTTTAAAAAAATATTTATTTATTTGAGAGCAACAGACAGAGAGAGAAAGAGGCAGAGAGAATGGGCATGCCACGGCCTCCAGCCACTGCAAAAGAACTCCAGACATGTGTGCCCCCCTGTGCATCTGGCTAATGTGGGTCCTGGGGAGTTGAGCCTCGAACCAGGGTCCTTAGGCTTCACAGGCAAGTACTTATCCACTAAGCCATCTCTCCAGCCACTTTTTTTTTTTTTTGTAAACAGCTCCTGTCTATAGAGGCTTTAATGGAAGTCTATTTACAAATAATATCACAATTAATCATTTTGTAATTATATGCAAACAATATATGTACTCTTATTATGCAATGAAATTATGCTGCTGTAGCACTCACGTTTTGAGTAAAGATATAACATAGAATATTTTTGGATGGACTTAGCATTGCATGAATGACTTCAGTTTTAATCATACAATTCAGAATTAAACTACTGGTATGAAGGCAGATTGGGGTTGAGGGAAAATGCAAGGTGAAGGAGTAGAAGACAGAAACACTAAGAAGGAAGAGATAGAAATAAAGAGTGCCATGCTTATTAGTGTTTGTTTGAATTTTTGCTTGTGATGCTAAGTACCAAACTGGCCTTATGCATGTTAAGCAAGCACTATCTCACTTGTCATTGTTTTTGATCAAGAATCAAGAGAGGAATTGATGTTTGCTCACAAGTGTGCACATTTTTTGTTCTGTTTATTTTGAGTAGTTGTTTAAAAACAAGGTATTTCATGGTATGGTGGCACACACCTGTAATCCCAGATCTTGGGAGGCAAAGGTAGGGGGATTGCTGTGAGTATGAGGCCAGCCTGAGACTATATAGTGAATTCTAGGTCAGCCTGGACCATACCAAGACCCTACCTCAAAAAAACAATAAAATAAAAATCAAGCTCTTAATAACTGAAACTGAAATACTCGGTTTTCAGCAAGACATTTTCTGTTGTTATCAACCATGCTGACCCTACATGTTTGGCAAAATGATATGAATACTTAGTCTAATTTTTAGTAGTTATTTATGTGTAGTAGTTTTGCTTTTGATCTCAAAGTCCACCTTATTTAATAAACTCTGCTATGCTTTTGTATAATCTGGGCTGTATAATGGAGCCCAGAGCATTTCCATGAGCTTGAGTAGATTAAGCATAGCCTCATTTCAATAAAGATAATGCAAGCACTTATGAAGAAAATAATATATTTGTTTTGAATAAAAGTCTAGAGAGATTAATTTCCAAAGTTAGGGAAGACCTCAGCAGAAAGAAGGGCAGCATTAGCAAATAGATGAGTGGTAATTTTTATCATAATGTCAGCATAGTGTCTAAGCATAAAAAGTGAATTCACTAACTTGACCATCCAAATCTCATTAGTGTGTTGAAGAGAACTATGCTTATATTCTCATTTTAAGACTTGGTGTTTTTAGGTACAAAAGAACATCTATATTGCCAAATATAACTAAAAGAGGGGGTGAAATAATTTAGTGGCCAGGTTTCTACTAGATAGCAGAATGCTGTGTATTTACTATCTTCTCTGATAAGACAGAATAGATTTGATCTAAATAGGAAGACTTGAGTTCTGAGCAACTTTTGTTTATTTCATTTTCAGTCAACATAGAGTGTTTTAGGTTTCTTTATGGAATTTTTCAAATATAATTTGACAGTTGAATCTCATCTTCCCCATCCCTTGTTCCTTCTTGTAGCCTACCTCTTCCTTTCTGTTTACATGCCTCATATATCCTTTTAAACTTCATATAACCCACTCCTTTGTCATCTTATTATCCCACGCGGTCACTATCCACTCCTTTGCTCCCACTTATTTAGATGTGTTTGTAAGTTGTAATAACAGTCAGCAGTACAGGCCAGGAAACTACTGTATCTATATTTGTTTTCATTGCCTCTGCTCCATGATTAATATCCAAAAAGGTCATCATGCAAACCAGCAGCATGATACTTTTCTCCTCTATTCTTTTAGTGGGTTTATGGATTTATATTTTATATTTAAGTCACTAATTCATTTTGATTTTTTATTTAATACATGGTGTGTTTTGGGGGTAGGACATGAAAGAAGAAAGAAATGTATGAATAAACACATAAAGTTTTGAGTAAGTATAAGAAAAACACATAAAATCACTGAATAATCAGAGAAATGAAAAATAAAATCACAAAGAGGAAGCTGGGTTTGTTGGTACACACCTTTAATCTCAGCACTCAGGAGGCAGAAGTAGGAGGATTGGTTTGAGTTCAAGGCCAGCCTGAGACTCCAGTGTGAGTTACAGGTTATCCTCAGCTAATGAGGTATCACTTTATATCTATCATCATAGTTATAATTTAGAAAAAAAATACAAAGGATAAATACTGGGGCAGATGTGGAAAAAGTGGAATGCTTTCAAAGTGTTGGTAGAAATATAAATTAGTAGTTAATACAGTATATAGTTCACATAAAACATTTAAAATAGGATGAATATATAATTCATTTTTGAGTACAAATCCAAAGAAAAAAACATCACTATGTGGAAGAGACATCCACACTCTCATGTTTATTGCAGCACTATTCATAATGTCAATGATACATGCAAACATAAATACACTCACACATATAGATAGTCAAAGTGCCCATCAGTGAATAATGTATTATATATACAAAAGGCAATACTCTGAGGTATTAAAAGGGCATCATATCATTTGAGGCAACATAGAGGAATGTGGGGGACATTATGCTAAATAACATAAACCAGACACAGACAAATGCCACATAGCATCAGTTATATCATTGTATGTGGAATCTAAAAATGTAGACTCATAGAAATAAAGACTAGTGTAGTACTTATACTCAAACCAGGAGTTGAGACAATAAAAACAGCACAAAAGAGGGTTGGAGAGATGGCTTAGCATTTAAGGCATTTGCCTGCAAAGCCAAAAGATCCTGGTTTGATTCTCCAAGACCCACATAAGCTCAATGCACAAGGGGGCATATGCATCTGGAGTTCATTTGCAGTGGCTGGAGGCCTTGGCATGCCCATTCTGTCTCTCTCTCTCTCAAACAAACAAACAAACAAACAAACAAAAACAACAAAAAGAAGGATATAATTTGAAACACAGAGTAAAGGAGTACCAAGCACTGATTCTAACATGACTGTCTCAATCACAGTAGCTGTAGCTCTGTTTACCTTCATCATTTTCATTTTATAGAAGGACCTTGTGTATTCAATGTGAGAATTAGTGAGTGACTGGAAAAATTATAAGAAAAGTTTTGGAATATATACAGATAATCTTTATGGCAATTATACAAATTGAGAAATCAAAGGTTTCCCACTTGAGAATGCCCACAATGCGTTTGTGCACTACCTTCCATAATATTTTCCTAAAACATATATTATGTAAAATATGGACACTTTTATGGATCTATAATATGATAAATTAAAATTTTAGTGTTACATGTGGTAAACTGAAGTTTTATTTAGTGTTAATGTTGGCATGTGTCTTTTCCCTATTGAAAACCATTTGAATTTTATTTGTATTCTACATATAATTTCTAGAGTTGTCAATCCAGTCAGCATTCACTCTCTATCCAACAGAATATTCATTGAGTTCCAAATATGCACACACTACCTCATCATCTTTTCAACTGTGTTGTCAGTGCTTAAACTTCAGGTAGTAGTACTAAGGCAAAGGTTGCAGTCATTGCAATTAACTCTCCAATTTAGTGTTTAATTGAATACTTAGGTACACATTATACATACATTTGTAGAATTAAACAATTATTTATTTTGTCTGTGTTCCCCTATTACATGTAACAGCTGACTTCTACTAAGGCTCGTAGCAGTTACTCCTCTCTTTAACAGTAGTTGCATTTAAGAAATAATCAAACCATAACTGAGCATGTGGCATCTGGTATTGCTATCATCTTGTTGCTTGGCTGGATACTTCAGGATTTAGAACAGGGAATATAAATAAAGAAGCAATAATCAGAAATAAATCTGGGACCATACTTACTTTAATTTCATTATGCAAAGAACTATTATAAAGTTATGGTGAGAGATGGAGAGATGACTCAGTGGTTAAGGTGCTTGCTTGCAAAGCCCAACAGCCTGGGTTTGATTCACTTGTATTCAAATAAAGCCAGAAGCAAAAAGTAACCCATGCATCTATAGTTAGTTTGCAGTGGTAAGGAGTCCTGGTGTGCCCATTCTCTCTTTTTCCCTCCTTGTAAATAAATGAAATAAATAAATAAGAATATTGTTGAATTGAATTGAGATTAGCACTAAATTTTCACTCAGGTGCAAAAGTATAACATGGCATATACATCTAAAGCAACTTTGAAAAAATTATATTTTCTCTCCAAAATCTACAATAAAATGTCCCTTATACATAAAATGCATTTGTTATATTTTTATACTATTTTATGAAGCTAGGCATATATACACCTTATATATTTATACAGAGTTCTCTTCCTAATTCTGTTCAAACAGACATCACCCTTTAAATTTTTATGTATTTTTATCTCTAGCAAGAAACATGAAAGTGAAATAGGTCATTTTTTTCCATGGTGGAGCTGAGTCCTGGCTGTAAGCTGTGACAAAATGATCTCTTTTTGAGACCAGATGAGAAATATGAACGTGGGGGGACTTCAGGTTAAGATGGCAGCGTAGGTACCACGCCAAAGCAGCCTAGGGGGAAAAAAGACCAAAAAAACTCAGCAACATACACACTTTTACTAAAAAGAGAGGTGTATAGGAAATTGAATTGGCAGCAGAGAAGTAGGAGAGATCCAGAGCATCCAGAGCCCGAACAGGCTGGCAAAAGCTGCTCCAGCAGCTCCGCCAACTGCAGCGGCAGCAGGCGCACCAGAAAGCCACCAGGCTCGGCTCCAGCCACAGGAAAAGCCAGGTGCGGGAGCTTCCACTCACACCGGCGCTCTCCGCAACTCAGGAAATGTGAAGGGAGAGCGAGAGTGAGCAACGGAGGAGCAGACCACGAGGTAGAAGAACATGTGGAACAGCGAGAGAAGCAGAGCAACTGCGGCTCCCTCCCCTCCCCCAGCGCCTGAGCCCAGCTCCAGCGAACAGAGCAGTGGTCCCGGGACCTGGCCACACCAACTTGAGCTAACAGTGAGACCCAAGCAGGAGCAGAGTTCAGCAGCAACATCAGTGGCTCTGGCACCGGTAAAAGCAGCCCCAACAGTAGCAGATCCAGTTGCAGCAGCAGCAGCAGACCCCGCAGCAGCAGCTTCAGTGGCAGTGGTGGCTCCAGCATTGGCAGCTACAGCGGCAGCTTCAGCAGCAGCAGCGGTGGGCCCAGCAGCAGCAGCTTCAGCAGCAACGGCTACAGACCGAGCAGCGGCAGCTTTAGCAGCAGCAGTTCCAGCAGCAGGGGTGCTGATCTTCAGGGCCACACATGCCAGGCTCAGTTTGCCCCGCAGGAAAAGCCAGTGCCCAGCTCCAGAAATCAGAACAGCAGCCCAACGACCCAGGCAGCAACTCGACTGAGACCAAAATCATCCAAGGTAACTGGGATTTCACCAGGGAAGGGTCTCACTTGGTCGCAAGCTGACTTGGATCCCTCAACAGACCAGAAATCTTAACCTCTATGTTGATAGAGGATCTGGTTGTTATAATAACTACTCTGGCATACATAGTTGTAGCTGATTTTTGATTGAATGTGTACAGTGTTTAGTTAAATTTTAGAATCTACCTGCATTTTATCCCAGTCAGCCTGCTTGAATACTCCCATAGCAGGGAAACTCAACCACTAGGAACACCTTTGTAGATACTCTGAGAGTCTTAAGAGCCACAACTAACACCTTAAGCTCCTACCCTAAAAATATATAACATCAAATCAACTGATACAGTTAAGAATACCCAGCTAGCTAGAAAATCCAAGCATTAACTTAATCCAAGATGCAAAAATATATACATTATAACACAAGAAACACTAGAAAGCAAGATGATATAAATCCACCTGAAAGTATTAATGCATCAGAAATGTCCTCCAGTGAGAACGAGTTAGAGGAAATGCCAGAAAAAGAGTTCAAAAGAATGATTATAAATATGTTCAAAGAGGTCAAAGAACAAATCAAAAGAATCAAAGAAGAAATCAAAGAGGAAATCAAAGAAGACGCAGGACACCATTTTCATGAACTAAAGAAGGCAATACAAGACAAAAATAAGGAAATAGAAATAATAAAGAAAAACCAGTCAGAATTACTACCAATGAAGAACACAGTTAATGAAATAAAAAACTCTGTAGAAAATCTCACTAGTAGGATGGATGAGAGAGAGGACAGAATATCTAAACTAGAAGACCAGGTGGCAGATCTAATACAGTCCAACAAAGATAAAGACAAACTTATAGAAAAGTATGAGTGGGAATTTCAAGATATTCGGGACACTATGAAAAGATCCAATATAAGAATTCAGGGTATAGTAGAAGGAGAAGAATTCCACTCCAAAGGCATAGTAGGCATCTTCAACAAAATCTATAGAAGAAAATTTCCCCCAAATTGGGAAGGAGGTACCAAGGCAGATACAGGAAGCCTTTAGAACCTCAGCCAGACAAAACCTGGAAAGAAACTCTCCTCGCCATATTATAATCAAACTTCCAAACACACACACCAAAGAAAAAATACTGAAAGCAGTTAGAGAGAAAAATCAAGTTACCTACAAAAGCAAGCCCAACAGGATTACAGCAGATTATTCAACAGAAACTTTTAAAGCCAGAAGGGCTTGGAGTGATGTATTCCAATTTCGAAAAGATAACAACTGTCAACCAAGATTACTTTATCCTGCAAAGTTATCCATTCAAAAAGACGGAGAAATAAGGACATTCTATGACAAAAGCAGGTTAAAGGAGTATTTGAAGATAAAACCAGCTCTACAGAAAATACTTGAAAGAATCTTCCATGCTGAAGAAAAGGAAAAGCACATATATAAGGAACCTAGAAAAAACAAGCAATACTCAAATACTATTTAACAGAAGAGAGCACAGGTAGAACCAGAAGCATAAAAAAAAAAGCAAAACATAAATACACAACTTTCAATAATAAATAATATTTCTTAATACCAACAGCCTCAATGCCCCAACGAAAAGACATAGGTTTGCAGACTGGGTAAAAAGCAGGATCCTACAATTTGTTGTCTACAAGAAACTCACCTTTCTACAAAGGACAGACATTATCTTAGGGTGAAATGTTGGAAGACAGTGTTTCAAGCAAATGGGCCTAGAAAACAAGCAGGGGTTGCTATCCTAATATCAGACAAGGTAGAATTTAGTTCAATGGTAGTCAAAAAAGATAAGGAAGGTCACTTTATATTGATTAAGGGCATACTCCAACAGGAGGACATACAATACTAAACATATATGCACCTAACATGGGGGCTCCCAAATTCATCAAACAAACACTATTAGAACTAATGTCACAGATAACACCAAACACAGTGGTGGTGGGTGACTTGAACACCCCACTCTCATCAATTGACAGGTCATTCCAGGAAAAAATAAACAGAGAGATATCAGGACTAAATGAGGTCATAGAAGGAATGGACCTAACAGATATGTACAGGACATTTCATCCAAAGGCTGCAGAATATACATTCTTTTCAGCAGCACATGGACATTCTCTAAAATAGACCATATATTTGGACACAAAGAAAATCTTAACAAATTCAGGAAAATTGAAATAATTCCTTGCATTCTATCTGACCACAATAGAATTAAACTACAAATCAGTAGCAAGAAAGGCTATAGAACATACACAAAATCATGGAAACTAAACAATACACTACTAAATGATGAATGGGTCAATGAAGAAATCAAGAAGGAAATAAAAAAAATTTATAGAGTCAAATGATAATGAGAACACAACATACCAAAATCTCTGGGACACAATGAAGGCAGTTCTAAGAAGTAAATTTATAGTCTTAAGTGCCTACATTAAGAAACTAGAAAGGTCACAAGTAAACGACCTAATGCTTCACCTTAAAGCCTTGGAAAAAGAAGAACAAGGCAAACCAAAAATCAGTAGGCAGGAAGAAATAATAAAGATTAGGGCAGAAATTAATGAAATAGAAACAATAAAAAAAACAATCCAAAGAATTAATGAAACAAAGAGTTGGTTCTTTGAAAGGATAAACAAGATTGATAAACTATTAGCAAATCTGACCAAAAGAAAGAGAGAAGAGACACAAATTAATAAAACCAGAGATGAGCAAGGTAACATCACAACAGATTCCAGAGAAATTCAAAAAATCATAGGGACATACTATAAAAGCATATACTCCACAAAGTATAAAAATCTGAAAGAAATGGATGATTGCCTTGATCTATATGACCTACCTAAATTAAATCAAAATGAGATTAATCACTTAAATAGACCCATAACAAACATGGGGATCCGAACAGTTATCAATGATCTCCCAGCAATAAAAAGCCCAGGCCCAGATGGATTCACTGCCAAATTTTACCAGACCTTCAAGGAAGAGCTAACACCATTGCTTGTTAAGCTTTTCCAGGAAATATAAAAAGAAGGAATTCTACCAAATTCCTTCTATGAGGCCAGCATCACCCTGATACCAAAACCAGCAAAGATAGAATAAAAAAAGAAAATTACAGACCAATATCCCTCATGAACATAGATGCAAAAATTCTCAACAAAATATTGGCAAACAGAATACAAGAGTATATCAAAAAGATCATTCACCCTGACCAAGTAGGCTTTATCCCAGAGATGCAGGGATGGTTCAACATATGCAAATCTATAAATGTAATACATTACATAAACGTGTTGAAGGACAAAAATCACATGATAATCTCATTAGACACAAGGAAAGCATTTGACAAAATCCAACATCCCTTCATGATAAAAGTCCTACAGAGACTGGGAATAGAAGGAACATATCTCAATATAATAAAGGCTATTTATGACAAGCCTACAGCCAACATATTACTAAATGGGGAAAAACTGGAAGCTTTTCCACTAAAATCAGGAACAAGACAAGGGTGTCCACTGTCCCCACTTTTATTTAATATAGTTTTGGAAGTCTTAGCCATAGCAATAAGGCAAGAGACACACATAAAAGGGATACAAGTTGGAATGGAAGAGATCAAGTTATCATTATTTGCAGATGACATGATTCTATACATAAAGGACCCTCGAGACTCTACCAACAAACTGTTAGAGCTGATAAAAACCTAGAGCCATGTAGCAGGATACAAAATAAATACACAGAGAAATATGAATGTGGACTTATTTTTACTTATGTGTATTTTCAAGAGTTCATTAATAATTCTTCTTTCATTTTAATGAGAGCTCACTTTTAGAATGATCTACTTTTTAAAAAGGAAAAGGACCAAAAGTGAGCCCTTTATCTTTTCATGGTAGTATAATGTTCCTGTTGAATTTCTAAAAATCTTAAAGGACAATTGTGTGAAAAAAATTCATGAAGACTAGCTAAAGATACTATAGTTAAAACAGCTCCAGTTGCCTTTATAAATTCTACACTCTGAAGACTGGAAATATATTCTAACTGATGGAAACTTTCAGTTAAAAGTCATTTGGAGTTCTATACTCAAAGTCAATAGCTAATATTAGTTTTTTAAATCATTTGTAGCCTTCCTAGAATTAATGCAATAATGTGCTCAAAAGCTTTTGAAAACAGGAAAACATAACCAAAAAGCTTCCCAAATGTGATTTTCTATGTGGTAGCAAATGTACACCCCGAAGTTAATACAGTACACAACCACCAAATATGGCCTATGAAAAATATGTTTTAAAATGTCACAGGTATTTTCATTTTGAATGGCTTAAATATGGAACATGTGGAGAAGATCCAGTATGATCCCTTGCTTCTGTGAAAGAATTTCTAGAGTAACCTAAATTGAAAATTTTTTAAAAAGAACTATATTTGCTTTCAGATAATATGATAGGAACTTTGGAATTTGCTAATTGTGTCTGGTGAGAGTAAATGTCTATATATGATAGGAAGAATGTTTTTGGAATAAAATATTAAAGAATGGGCTGTGAGGATTGAGTGCTTACTGCAACTCTGAGTACGTGAGTTCAGGTCAGCAGATCCTGTATAAAAACTTGTGGTAGGCTTCTGTAATCCCAATGAACTATGGTGTAAATGGATGAAGAAGCAGGAGGATTTCTCTGCAGTTTGTTGATCAGTTAGCCTGATGAAAGAATGGAATGGTGAATGAGTGACTCTGTCTCAAATGAAGGGGCAGTGAGGACTGACCAAAATGATGTTCAAGGGCTGGAGAAATAGCTTAGCAGTTAAGCTACTTGCCTTCAAAGCCAAAGGATGCAGATTCGATTCCCCAGGTCTCATGTAATCCAGATGCACAAGGTGACACATGCATCTGGAGTTTATTTGCAGTGGCTAGAGGCCTTGGTGTACCCATACACCCTCCCTCTTTCTCTCTCAATTGAATAAATAAATGGTATCTGTTTATAGAAGCTGTTTCTCTGATCTCCACTTGTGCACCATGGCACACAAGAGCCAATACACAACACACACACACACATACACACACACACAGACACACTCCCATTTTAAAAATATTGAATACATATTAAAGAAATGAAAAAGACACCCTACCAGATTTCTGGATTTCTGGGAGGTGTAGGAAATGAAATTCCTTTTAGAATAAAATGACAAATACATTTATCAGAAATATAGTCCTTTGCTATTCCTTTTACATATTCTCAGGGAAACCATGATAGACAGACTGATTTGTATTGATGCTGCTCATTGAAATATAGAAGACAGACAATCTGTAATATAGACTGTGATCAATAGCCAAATAAGTAGAAGCCCAAAGCCAAGCTTATAGCAAGCAGTCAAGCAAGGGAGAAAATGCAGGCTGAAGATTATCTGACCCTTAAACAGATGAGAGGAAGCCTACTCTCATTGCAAGTCTTAGAAAAATATCCTCCCAGGAGGAAAGAAAGATTCTGTTATTGAAGAGAATGAAATTTGAGTTATAGTATTGGGATGTTAAAGATCAGAGTCCTCCACAAAGATGATGGCACATCATAGTGACTTCAGGATTTCTATTTGAGACCTGTCTTGATCTCAGACTCCTCATGCCTCAGTCTCCTGAGTGCCACAGACACCAGCAAGTGCTTTCATATCCAACATAATGGTAAGTTCTTTATCATTACTCCATTACCCACTTTAACCCTCCTCATCTTTACAGACTTGGCTCTTTAAAACATATAGCGTTAATCAGCTATCTATCTGGAACTATTTTCAATGAGCACTACAGATCTATCCTGTAAGGTGTCATAAGGAAATCTTGATTTGAGTGTGCACCTGCCGGTATGGACCTTTAGCCATAGTTGCCCTAAAAATGACATCTTTTCTTTTTCTTTTCTAGAAATTCTGCTATACTCAGTTGTGTGCCCAGAATCTTTATTTTTACTGCCACCAAAAGTAACATGTGCTATTTGAGGGCAAAACTCATGACATTCAGGCTAAGGATGAACTGAGCAAAGTTACTAATTGTGCTGCCTGCTGAGAGGCATTGACAAACTCCTCCGATTTCATCCTTACTCTTCACATTCCTGGTTCATACTGCTCAGTGGATAAGCAAAAGTCTGAAGAGGAAATGATTCTTCTCTCCCAGTCTTGCTTTATTTGTATCTTGTCTTCTTTCTATTTATGAATAATTACTTTCTCTGTTTCAAGTATTTTTCCTCCTACTTTTTAAAAAAATTTTTTTTGTTTATTTTCACTTATTTATTTGAGAGCGACAGACAGAGAGATAAAGAGGCAGATAAAGAGAGAGAATGGGCGCGCCAGGGCCTCCAGCCACTGCAAACGAACTCCAGACGCGAGCGCCCCCTTGTGCATCTGGCTAACGTGGGTCCTGGGGAGTTGAGCCTCGAACGGGGGTCCTCAGGCTTCACAGGCAAGCACTTAACTGCTAAGCCATCTCTCCAGCCCCCTCCTACTTTTTATAGCCCTACCGTCTTTCCTTTAATAGCAATTATCAGAAATTGAGATATTGTTTATTTACTACTTTGAACTTATTAATCATATTACAATAAAGTACATGATATTTCGGGTCAGGGACTACTTCTTGGTCACCCCTATATTGATACGTATTGGTATGGTAAGTATTTATTCAATAGATACTTATGAAATTCATGAATGAATAAAATGTACACTCTTCTTTATAGTCCTTGAGCTTTTTTTTCCTTCTAGTTGTAAGAAAAAAATTATTCATTTATGTGAGAAAGAGAGAAAGAGGGAGAGAGAGAGAGAGAGAGAGAGAGAGAGAGAGAGGGAGGACATGCCAGACTCTCTGGCCAGTGCAAACGAACTCCAGGTGCATGTGCCTCCTTGTGCATCTGGCTTACGTGGGTCCTGGGGAATCGAACCAGGGTCCTTTGGCTTTGCAGGCAGACATCTTAACTTCTAAGCAATCTCTCCAATCCCTTTCTTGAGCTTGTTGATGTGAATTTCAACTCCTAAAATATGTAAACTGTGGTTAAATCTTATTTAGAGTAATTTCTCAAAATGAGATAAATTTTTAAAGTGAAATATTACTGATAAAATATTGAAAGTTATAAGATCAAACAAGATTGTGCATCAGATAGAAGAGAGTTTTGAAATATATATTAGACATAGTTCTGTTTTCTTTTCCTTAAAGAAAAGTTTGTTAAAAAGGAAACACAACCATGAGAGCAGATAAAACGAGAGTTTTGTATGTATTTTTTAAAACCTTACATTGTGGCTTTATGATGGATATTATCAATAATTAATCAAAGGCCTGACATTTATTAGTAGAGAGAGGATAGTCACTCTCTTTTCCCGGTCTGTAAAGATTTTTCACTCTATATTTATCGGCATGTGATCTGACTGCCTGCGATCAATACAAATCCCGCTTAAGTGCTGCTGACAATTCTGTTGTCTTTTGTCTTGGTTGCATTCTTTCTGTTGACAAAATAAGCTGCCTTTTCTGTGGACCAAGTTAGTTACTGAAAAGGAGAGAATCCAATGGTTACACATAAACTTAAAAAAAAAAAAACCACTATAATTCTCCCAAATCCTACACAAGAGAAGCAAATGTATGAAAATAATTTTGTTGCCTCATGACACTGGGTCTTTGGTTTATGTGAAAACTTGAGAGTTAGAGCTAGGGGGATGGTTCAGTGGTTAGAGCACTTACTTGCAAAACCATCCATCCCAGTTCAATTTCCCAGTACCCACCTAAAGCTAGATGAGCAAAATGGTGCATGAATCTAGATCTAATTACTTTGCAGCAGTAGCAGACCTTGGCATGCCCATTCTCTGTTTTTGTTTATGTTTCTCTCTCACACTTTCTCTCCCTCTGTCCCAAACAAATAAATATTTTTTAAATAAAAATCAGTTACTACAAAACTTACAGTCACAATTATTAGTGACAAAATCTGAAAAGAATATAAAGTAAAACTTATGTCTCCAAACCATCATGAATCATCCATAAGCATTGAATCTACATTGTGCAGCTGAATTGTAGGCAGGCTGCAACAGTGAGCAAACAACAGGCAGAAATGGTAAAACAGGTAGCTTTCATGCTTTGGGGTGTATTCTTATCATCTGGGAGGTCTCTGGGACACATTGCCATTGGTCCTGTGGTTGCATAGGGCAGATACCATCACCATGACAACTCTTCTTACCTGTTCCTCAAACAGCAGGCATGACTTAGACTTGTCTGTCAGTTTTAAACTAAGTCAACAATGTCTGTGCTTAGGAATAATGTAAGTTTTTAAAATGTTTTTACTTGAGACAGAGAGAGAGGGTGACAGAAAGAGAGGGGGGGGGGGAGAAAGATAGAGGGAGAGTGAGAAAGAATGATGCACCATGGCCTCTAGTCACTGCAAATGAACTCCAGATGCATATGCCAGCTTGTGCTTCTGGCTTACATGGGAACTGGAGAATCAAACCTGGGTCCTAAGGCTTTTCAGGCAAGTCCCTTAACTGCTAAGCCATTTCTCCTGCCCAGGAATATGTAATTTTAAGTGATTATACTAAAACATTTTTAAGTTGTGAGATTTTTAAGATCTGTTAAGAATAGTTTCTTTCTTAAGTGAGTTGAGGGCCTGGGAAGATAGGTCAGTGTCTAAAGGTACTTGCTTGTAAAGATTTCCAGTCCAGGTTAAATTCCCAAGTTGCTCATGAAAGCCTGATGCAAAGAGTGGCACAAGAGTTTAGTGTTCTTTTGCATAAACACTTCCTGGCATATTCATATATGTATGCATGTGTGTGTACACATGAGTGTGCACACACACACACACATACACACAAATGTTTTGTGAAAGTGAATTAAATTGCAACTCATATTCAATAATAAAATCGACAAAAGTGTGAATTGTTTTATAAAATACACAATGAGATTTATTTGGATACTATGAAATTATGTTCTGCCTGGGGAAAATCCATTTGATATGCATAAGAATGCCTTCTATAAGTATTAATTGTGTACATTCATACTTGAAATGATATATGAGCAAGAACTAAATGAGTGGTCCTAGTACATTTTATTACAATAGTTTAACATTGATGCCTTTTTATAAATTACAGTAAGATACAAAGGTTTATCTATTTAAACTAAACTACAATAATTTAAATAAAATAATGTTTCCATCTATTATAAGGATGTCTAGAGCTCATTGAACTAATTTTATAAACTAATGAGCCATGATATTTTTTCTTAAGGAGTAATTTTAGAAATACCAGGTAAACATAAGTGATGAGCTAAGTGTAAGTAGTACAAAGATTTATTAGAATGAAGAGATTTTAAAATTATGTCCCAATAAGTAAAAATAAAATGATGTTCAGGGCTGGAGAGATGGCTTAGCGGTTAAGCGCTTGCCTGTGAAGCCTAAGGATCCCGGCTCAAGGCTCAGTTCCCCAGGTCCCACGTTAGCCAGATGCACAAGGGGACACACGCGTCTGGAGTTTGTTTGCAGAGGCTGGAAGCCCTGGTGCGCCCATTCTCTCTCTCTCCTCTATCTGTCTTTCTCTCTGTGTCTGTCGCTCTCAAATAAATAAATAAATAAAAAATTTTAAAAAAATGATCTTCAGAGAAAATCTTCTATTTTCTTGCTTTGAATTCTCATATGATTTCTTTGTTCTGATTAAGTGTTATAACTCAACTAGAACTCCATGTTTTCTATTTAGCTTAAGGTGAGAAAAATCAGCTGTACTGGTTTTAGTCCTGAAAAGTTCCATGTGCAAAAATACCCTTAAGTCTAGATTCCTGGTTTCAAGGACATGAGCTTTTTGCTCATACACTATTGTTTTGAATTTTTGTGTTTTTAACACCCTTTCTTAACATTTAAAACCTTCTTCCTGCCACCAAGTATCATATGCTTGAATTAAAATCACCCTGATACAATATGTTTAAGATAAGGAAAATCACAAAGAAACAATCTACAAAATATTATCCTTTATAAATTGTTAAATTTTTGTTGTATTATGCTTTCATTACTCAGCTTAATTAGGTATTCAATCACTTTTATTTTGTTTCATTTTTCTTTCTTTTCTTGAAGTAGGGTCTCACTGTAGCTCAAGCTGACCTGGAACTCATTCTGTAGCCCAGTCTAGCCTTTAGCTCATAGCAATTCTCCTATGTCAGTCTTTCAAATGAAAGTGTACTGGGAGTAAAGTCATGTGCCATGAAATCTGGATAAAGGAATTTTGTGCATCCCCATCAGGAATTGGACTGATGTTTCCTGTATGACAACAGGGTACTCACCGCTATACTAATGAGAAATTGCACTCATTTTTAACTTTTTTTTTTTTTTAAATTTTTATTAACATTTTCCATGATTATAAAATATATCCCATGGTAATTCCCTCCCTCCCCACCCCCACACTTTCCCGTTTGAAATTCCATTCTCAATCATATTACCTCCCCATTACAATCATTGTAATTACATATATACAATATCAACCTATTAAGTATCCTCCTCCCTTCCTTTCTCCACCCTTTATGTCTCCTTTTCAACTTACTGGCCTCTGCTACTAAGTATTTTCATTCTCACACAGAAGCCCAGTCATCTGTAGCTAGGATCCCCATATGAGGGAGAACATGTGGCGCTTGGCTTTCTGGGCCTGGGTTACCTGACTTAGTATAATACTTTCCAGGTCCATCCATTTTTCTGCAAATTTCATAACTTCATTTTTCTTTACCGCTGAGTAGAACTCCATTGTATAAATGTACCACATCTTCATTATCCACTCATCTGTTGAGGGACATCTAGGCTGCTTCCATTTCCCAGCTATTATAAATTGAGCAGCAATAAACATGGTTGAGCATGTACTTCTAAAGAAATGAGATGAGTCCTTTGGATATATGCCTAGGAGTGCTATAGCTGGGTCATATGGTAGATCAATCTCTAGCTGCTTTAGGAACCTCCACACTGTTTTCCACAATGGCTGGACCAGATTGCATTCCCACCAGCAGTGCAGAAGGGTTCCTTTTTTTCCACATCCCCGCCAACATTTATGATCATTTGTTTTCATGATGGTGGCCAATCTGACAGGAGTGAGATGGAATCTCAATGTAGTTTTAATCTGCATTTCCCTGATGACTAGTGACGTAGAACATTTTTTTAGGTGCTTATATGCCATTCGTATTTCTTCCTTTGAGAACTCTCTATTTAGCTCCTTAGCCCATTTTTTGATTGGCCTGTTTGATTCCTTATTAGTTAACTTTTTGAGTTCTTTGTATATCCTAGATATTAATCCTTTATCAGATATATAGCTGGCGAAGATTTTTTCCCATTCTGTAGGTTGCCTCTTTGCTTTTTTCACTGTGTCCTTTGCGGTGCAAAATCTTTGTAATTTCATTAGGTCCCAGTGGTTAATCTGTGGTTTTATTGCCTGAGCAATTGGGGTTGTATTTAGAAAGTCTTTGCCAAGACCAATATGTTGGAGGGTTTCCCCTACTTTTTCCTCTAGCAGTTTCAAAGTTTCCGGTCTGATGTTAAGGTCTTTAATCCATTTGGACTTAATTCTTGTGCATGGCGAGAGAGAAGAATCTATTTTCATCCTTCTGCAGATATTTATCCAGTTTTCAAAACACCATTTGCTGAAGAGGCTGTCTCTTCTCCAATGAGTATTTTTGGCATTTTTATCGAATATCAGGTGGCTATAGCTACTTGGGCTTACATCTGGGTCCTCTATTCTGTTCCACTGATCTACATGTCTGTTTTTGTGCCAGTACCATGCTGTTTTTGTTACTATGGCTCTGTAGTATAGGTTAAAATCAGGTATGGTGATACCACCCGCCTCTTTTTTGTTGCTCAGTATTATTTTAGATATTCGAGGTTTTTTATGATTCCAAATGAATTTTTGGATTGTTTTTTCTATTTCCATGAAGAAAGCCTTTGGAATTTTGATAGGGATTGCATTAAATGTGTAGATTGCTTTAGGTAAGATTGCCATTTTCACGATATTGATTCTTCCAAGCCAGGAACAAGGGATGTTTCTCCACTTTCTAGTGTCTTCTGCAATTTCTCGCTTGAGTGTCTTAAAGTTCTCATTGTACAGATTCTTTATTTCCTTAGTTAGGTTTATTCCAAGGTATTTTATTTTTTTTGATGCAATTGTGAATGGGAGTGATTCTCTGATTTCATCCTCTGTGTGTTTGCTGTTAGCATATATGAAGGCTACTGATTTCTGTGTATTTATTTTGTATCCTGCTACATTGCTGTAGGTTTTGATTAGCTCTAACAGCTTGCTAGTAGAGTCTTTAGGGTCCTTTATGTATAGAATCATGTCATCTGCAAATAATGATAACTTGATTTCTTCCTTTCCAATTTGTATCCCTTTTATGTGTGTCTCTTGCCTTATTGCTATGGCTAAGACTTCCAAAACTATATTAAATAGAAGTGGAGACAGTGGACACCCTTGTCTTGTTCCTGATTTTAGTGGAAAAGCTTCCAGTTTTTCCCCATTTAGTAATATGTTGGCTGTAGGCTTGTCATAAATAGCCTTTATTATATTGAGATATGTTCCTTCTATTCCCAGTCTCTGTAGGACTTTTATCATGAAGGGATGTTGGATTTTGTCAAATGCTTTCTCTGCATCTAATGAGATGATCATGTGATTTTTGTCCTTCAACCCATTTATGTAATGTATTACATTTATAGATTTGCGTATGTTGAACCATCCCTGCATCTCTGGGATAAAGCCTACTTGGTCAGGGTGAATGATCTTTTTGATATACTCTTGTATTCTGTTTGCCAATATTTTGTTGAGAATTTTTGCATCTATGTTCATGAGGGAGATTGGTCTGTAATTTTCTTTTTTTGTTCTATCTTTGCCTGGTTTTGGTATCAGGGTGATGCTGGCCTCATAGAAGGAGTTTGGTAGGATTCCTTCTTTTTCTATTTCCTGGAAAAGCTTAAGAAGCAATGGTGTTAGCTCTTCCTTAAAAGTCTGGTAAAATTCAGCAGTGAATCCATCCGGGCCTGGGCTTTTTTTAGTTGGGAGATTATTGATAACTGCTCGGATCTCCATGTTTGTTATAGGTCTATTTAAGTGATTAATCTCATTTTGATTTAATTTAGGTAGGTCATATAGATCAAGGAAATCATCCATTTCTTTCAGATTTTCATACTTTGTGGAGTATATGCTTTTATAGTATGTCCCTATGATTTTTTGAATTTCTCTGGAATCTGTTGTGATGTTACCTTGTTCATCTCTGATTTTATTAATTTGTGTCTCTTCTCTCTTTCTTTTGGTCAGATTTGCTAAGGGTTTATCAATCTTGTTTATCCTTTCAAAGAACCAACTCTTTGTTTCATTAATTCTTTGGATTGTTCTTTTTGTTTCTATTTCATTAATTTCTGCCCTAATCTTTATTATTTCTTCCCGTCTACTACTTTTTGGTTTGCCTTGTTCTTCTTTTTCCAAGGCTTTAAGGCGAAGCATTAGGTCATTTACTTGCGACCTTTCTAATTTCTTAATATAGGCACTTAAGGCTATAAATTTACCTCTTAGAACTGCCTTCATTGTGTCCCAGAGATTTTGGTATGTTGTGTTCTCATTATCATTTGACTCTATAAATTTTTTGATTTCCTTTTTGATTTCTTCCTTGACCCACTTATCATTTAGTAGTGTATTGTTTAGCTTCCATGATTTTGTGTATGCTCTATAGCCTTTCTTGCTACTGATTTGTAGTTTAATTCCATTGTGGTCAGATAGAATGCAAGGAATTATTTCAATTTTCCTGAATTTGTTAAGATTTGCTTTGTGTCCTAATATATGGTCTATTTTAGAGAATGTTCCATGTGCTGCTGAAAAGAATGTATATTCTGCAGCCTTTGGATGAAATGTCCTGTATATATCTGTTAGGTCCATATCTTCTATGACCTCATTTAGTCCAGATGCCTCTCTGTTTATTCTTTCCATGGATGACCTGTCAATTGATGAGAGTGGGGTGTTAAAGTCACCCACCACCACCGTGTTTGGTGTTATCTGTGACCTTAGTTCTAATAGTGTTTGTTTGATTAATTTGGGAGCCCCCATGTTAGGTGCATATATGTTTAGGATTGTAATGTCCTCCTGTTGGAGTGTGCCCTTAATCAATATAAAGTGACCTTCCTTATCTTTTTTGACTAACTTCGGACTAAAGTCCACCCTGTCTGATATTAAGATAGCAACCCCTGCTTGTTTTCTAGGCCCATTTGCTTGAAACACCGTCTTCCAACCTTTCACCCTAAGATAATGTCTATCCTTTGTAGAAAGGTGAGTTTCTTGAAGACAACAAATTGTAGGATCCTGCTTTTTAACCCAGTCTGCAAATCTATGTCTTTTCGTTGGGGCATTGAGACCGTTGATATTAAGAGATATTATTGAAAGGTGTGTATTTATGCTTGCCATTTGTGTGTGTGTGTGTGTGTTACTTGTTCTACCTGTGCTCTCTTCTGTTAACTGGTATTTGAGTATGGCTGGTTTTTTCTAGGTTCCTTATATGTGTGCTTTTCCTTTTGTTCAGCATGGAGGATTCTATCAGGTATTTTCTGTAGAGCTGGTTTTGTCTTCAGATATTCCTTTAACCTGCTTTTGTCATGGAATGTCTTTATTTCTCCATCTATTTGGATGGATAACTTTGCAGGATAAAGTAACCTTGGTTGACATTTGTTATCTTTCAGAACTTGGAATATATCACTCCAGGCCCTTCTGGCTTTAAAAGTTTGTGTTGAATAATCTGCTGTAATCCTGATGGGCTTGCTTTTGTAGGTAACTTGATTTTTCTCTCTAACTGCTTTCAATATTTTTTCTTTGGTTTGTGTGTTTGGAAGTTTGAGTATAATGTGGCGAGGAGAGTTTCTTTCTGGGTTTTGTCTGGCTGGGGTTCTAAAGGCTTCCTGTATCTGTATTGGCACCTCTTTCCCAATTTGGGGAAAATTTTCCTCTATGATTTTGTTGAAGATGCCTACTATGCCTCTGGAGTGGAATTCTTCTCCTTCTACTATGCCCTGAATTCTTATATTGGATCTTTTCATAGTGTCCCGAATATCTTGAAATTCCCACTCATACTTTTCTATAAGTTTGTCTTTCTCTTTGTTGGACTGCATTAGGTCTGCCACCTGATCTTCTAGCTTAGATATTCTGTCCTCTCCCTCATCCATCCTACTGGTGAGATTTTCTACAGAGTTTTTTATTTCATTAACTGTGTTCTTCATTGCTAGTAATTCTGACTGGTTTTTCTTTATTATTTCTATTTCTCTATTTATGTCTTGTATTGCCTTTTTTATTTCATTAAATTGGTGTCCTGCCTCTTCTTTGATTCCTTTGATTTCCTCTTTGATTTCTTCTTTGATTGTTTTCATGTGTTCTTTGACCTCTTTGAACATATTTATAATTATTCTTTTGAACACTTTCTCAGGCATTTCCTCTAACTCTTTCTCACTGGAGGACATTTCTGATGCATTAATACTTTTAGGTGGATTTATATCGTCTTGCTTTTTAGTGTTTCTTGTGTTATAATGTATATATTTTTGCATCTTGGATTAAGTTAATGCTTGGATTTTCTAGCTAGCTGTGTATTCTTAGCTGTATCAATTGATTTGATGTAATATATTTTCAGGGTAGGACTTTAAGGTATTAGGTGTGGCTCTTAAGACTCTCAGAGTATCTACAAAGATGTTCTTAGGGGTTGAGTTTCCCTGCTATAGGAGTATTCAAGCAGGCTGAGTGGAATAATATACTGGTAGATTCTAAAATTTAGCTAAACACTGTACCCATTCCATCAAAAACAGCCCCGAGTATGTATGCAAGAGTAGTTATTATAATGACCAGATCCTCTATCAACAAAGAGGTTTAGATTTCTGGTCTGTTGAGGTATCCAAGTCAGCTTGTGACCAAGTGAGACCCTTCCCTGGTGCAATCCCAGTTACCTTGGGTGATTGTGGTCTCAGTCAAGTTGCTGCCTGGGTCGTCGGGCTGCTGTTCTGATTTCTGGAGCTGGGCACTTGCTTTTCCTACGGGGCAAACTGAGCTGCTGCTGCCGCCTCTGCAGCTGTTGTAGGTGCCACCCCCGGAGCCCCCACCGCTGCTGAAGCTGCCGTTGCCGTGTCCACCGCTGCTGCTCACCCCGAAGCCGCTGCTGCGGGATCTGTCACCGCTGCCGCTCCTGGGTCCGCTGCTGCTGGGGCCACTGGTACCGGTGCTGGAGCCGCTGAAGTTCCTGCCGAATTCTGCTCCTGCTTGGGTCCCGCCGTCAGCCCAAGTTGGCGTGGCCGGGTCCCGGGCCGCTGCTGTGTTCGCTGGAGCTGGGTTCAGGCGGCAGGGGAGGGGAGGGAGCCGCGGCTGTTCTTGTTGTATCGTTTCTCCACGTGTGCTTTTACCTCGCGGTCTGCTCCTCCCTCCGTTGCTCGCTGCCGCTCTCCCCTCACGTTTCCCGAGTTGCAGAGAGCGCGGTGTGAGGGGAAAATCCCGCACCTGGCTTGTCCTGCGGCTTGAGCCGAGAGTCCGGCGGTTTTCTGCCGCTCCACGGTTGCGGCGGGTAGCCGAGCCGCCCCGGAGCCGCTGTTCCCGCCTGTGCAGGCTCTGGATGCTCTATAACTCTTCCACTTCTCCGCTGCCGCCTCAACTTCCTATACACCTCACTTTTTAGTAAAAGTGTGTATTTTGCTGAGTTTTTTTTTGGTCTTTCCCCCCCCCAGGCTGTTTTGGCGTGGTACCTACGCCGCCATCTTAACCGGAAGTCATTTTTAACTTTTTTATTAAGAACATATGACCCAACTTTGTCATTCCTAGGCATATATAGTAAGGACTTGTCATACCACCTTAGAGAAACTTGTGTATCCATGTTGATTGCTGCTCTATTCATAATAGCTAGGAGATGGAACCAGACCCAGAAAGCCAAGCATCACATGTTCTCTCTCATATTTGGATCCTAGCTAAAAATGTTTGGATTTGCATGTGAGTTGGAATAAAACTTGGTTGCAGAGGCCAGTAAGCTGGAAAGGAACTCTAAGGGCGAGAGGAGTGGGGAGGACTAAAGAACATGGTATTTTATATATGTAAATAGAAGAACAGATTACTAGGGGTGGAAAGGCCTATGTGAGGTCAAGGAAAGAGATTGAGTAAAGAGAGGGTTGGGGGAGAGTTAAGCAAAATCTAAGGGGTATGAATAAGTCATATGGAAGCCTACATTTTTGGACAATGGCGTGCCCAGAAGCCATAGATTGTTACTTGAAAATTTTCAGTGCCAGGGAAGGGATAACATCTAGTGAGTTTTTGGCCAGAGAGGGCCCTGGTGCTCCCAGTACATTACTGACCATTGCCAAGTTTGTTAGTTTACAACCAGGAATAGTTGGTAAGACACTAATGCTGAAGACTCCACATGCTTGGGCTGCAAGGTCGCTGAGAAATATTGCTGGAGCTCAGCTGAAAACCTACTCTGTGTAGACAAGCTAATAGAAAGCTGGAAAAAGCTATGCTGCATGCACCTACATGAGAGAAACAGAAGTCTTCAATGGAGATAAACAACACTGGACACTGCAAGCATTGAGTTTGTCCAGCCAGACCCAGTGAGCCAATGGGTGCAATAGTGGCATTTCTGTTATGGGGGAAAACAACCACTCTAATTGGACTTGATCCTCACTCCACAGGACTACATACTTTATACTATGATGGTGTCTGGCTAAATACATGTATTATGCTCAACAACCTGTCCACTAAGTACTTCTCTTAATGCTCATACCCATATATTCATGCTACTCTCACTTTTGATAAGAGAAGCTTCTTTTTTCAGATGGTGGTAACCTCTGAGATGACTCAAAAGGCACCGTAGTGCTGAGAAGAAGTGTCAGAGGAGTCCTCAGCACTGAAACTTCTCTATCACACCTTCCAAGGCTCATTGTCCATTGAGAAAGAAGTGGCAGGAAGAACTTAAGAGCCAAAGGAAGGGTAGGACTCCTTACCATGCACACTTCCAGAACCAAAATGGTCTTGTTGTCCATGACCTCACAGTGTCTGGTATTAATGAGACCATCATAATAGGAGGAAAAGGTAATGACATCAAAATAAATGATAGACTGATTGAGAGGGGGAGGGGATATGATGGAGATTTGAATTGTGCAGGGGAAAGTTAGAGGAAAGAACTTTCATGGTTTACTGTCAGTAATTATGGAAGTTGTCAAGAATAAAAAAAATTAAATAGGAAAGAATAGAGGGTGGGGAGATGGCTTATCAGTTAAAGATGCTTACTTGCAAAACCTGCTGTGCAAGATACAATAACTAATAACTATGCAAAGCCAGATGCACAAAGTGGAGTGTGCATCTGGGGTTCATCCACAGTGGCAAGCAGCCCTAGCATGCCTATACATTCTCTCTCAATAAATAAATTAATTAATTAAAAAATAGAACATACATTGTATTGTTACATCATGTGTTGGTACCATCTTTTCCCTCCTTCCTGCCCCCATTCCACCAGGAATTATTGGCACATCAACTTCCAGGGTAAAGGAAATGAAATGACAAAGTTAAGCATAATCTTCAAAGGCATAAGTACATGTACTAGAATTAGAGATCCCTTCTCAAAGCCCACCAAGTAGAACCTAGCAACACAGTTATTCTATATAAACACAAAAATGAGTGTTCACTTTGTACTTCTGACAGCCTCAGAAAAAGAACTATACACCTGAGATACATGGTATAATAACATGCTAATGCTATCAAAAATGAAGCCATCAATTGTTTTAATCTCATCACAGGCACACAACATCCTTGGGGAGGGATTTCTCTAAAAACAATAATAAAGTTTTTCAAAAAAATGAAGGGGCTGGAGAGATGGCTTAGCAGTTAAACACTTGCCTGTGAAGCCTAAGGACCCTGGTTCGAGGCTCAACTCCCCAGGACCCACGTTAGCCAGATGCACAAGGGGGCACATGTGTCTGGAGTTCGTTTGCAGTGGCTGGAAGCCCTGGCATGCCCATTCGCTCTCTATATCTGCCTCTTCCTCTCTCTGTCACTCTCAAATAAATAAACAAAAATAACAAAAACAAAAACAAAAGGATTTGCGGCCAAGATGGTGACCGCCTAGCTGCGCTGCAGATACCGGGGAAAGAAAGGCAAGAAATTAAGTGTTATCAGGGTCTTCTTGCCAGTGGGAGGACACAGAGTGGGGAACAACAGGGAAACACGGAATGCAGGATGGTACAACGACTTTGGAAAGCAATATGGAGACTCCTGAAAAAGCTGATTATAGAAATACCAACAGAGCCAGTTATACCCTTACTAGGCATCTACCCTAAAACCTTCAAACCACAGGCCAGAGAGATTTGCTCAACCATGTTTGTAGCAGCTCAATTTGTAATACCTAAAAGCTGGAGTCAACCCAGATGTCCATCATTAGAAGAATGGATAACAAAGATATGGTATATCTACACAAAGGAATTCTATACAGCAGTAAGAAAAAATGACACAAAGAAATTTGAGGAAAAATGGTTGAACCTGGAACAGATCATTTTCAGTGAGCTTACCCAATCACAGAAAAACAATCACCACATAGTCTCACTCATCTACAGCACCTAACCTGAATCTACCCAAGATACCTTACATACCCAGCAAGCACCTCATGGACTAGACAATAGGATGGATGGGGAGGGCGGGAAGGGCATTGAAGGGTGGAAAACAGTAATCTGGACCCAAACAGCAATGGTACCATAAAATTCTCCTTCCTAAAAGGCAGACCAAATGGCTGAACCTTCACTAGACCCTTACAGGAAACACCTGAACCACAAGACACTAGAGAGGGTAGGATCAAGACTAACCTAAATCTTCTACATCTTCCCTCCCTCCCTCTCCCCCTCTCCCCTCTCTCTCTTTCCTCTCTAACTCTTATATATTAGTTATGTTTTTTCCTCAATTTCTTAGTGGGCACTGACCTGTAACCCCCACTTCCAGCTTGGGGCTACCATCCACAATGAGCTTTTGATCAGAGAAACCTACAAGGTTTCCCAAAACAATGACAGACTTCTGTCAGAGTACTTAATGACCCACCAAGGGCCAGTGGTAAGACCCTATTGCTGAAGACTCCATACGCAGCTGACATGTAAAATGGAACAGCATGGCTGGAAGCCAGGAGAGAGTCAGTCTCCAGACAGTCAGCGTGTCTAGTGCCAGAAGGCGCTCCATGGGCACTGGGGGAAATGACCAATATCTGTCCAAGCAACTCATGGTCTAACCTACTTAGCAACAAATAACCTGATGTGATTCCCTCACAAGTGCAATAGTGGCACACAGCCATGGTGGGGAACCATCTGCTCTTGATTTGGCTAACTGATCTCCTCAGTGGTACGAGACCCATAGCTGGAGCTGGGAAACAAGTCAGAACCATACCCAAACATAAGCCCACTCTCCAATATCTAGCTACCATCAATCATGGGCTACAAGAGGGCCTACACCTATCAAAAAGTAATTGTTACCTCAATTTTCTGGGTGCTAACTTACTCTCCATTGGAGAATCTGCTTCTCTTTTTCAGATAGATGCAGATCCAAAGGGAGAGAGCTGCCCCAACATACCTCAAAAGGGGCCCGACTGAAACTAAGGACAATTGGCAAAACAAGCAAGGGTGATGTTTTCCTGATGAACCGGATACCAGCACAAAGGGGAAGGAGACCAACACAGAGAAAAATCAACTCCTACCAAATCAGAGAGCAAGAGCCTCAATGGCCTCCAACTTCTCAGCACTGAAACAGACCAAAATTGAACCCAACATGGCTCAGGGAAATTTTGTGGAAGAGGAGGGTGGAAAGAATGTCAGAGTCACATGTTGGGTCATGATATGCAGAGACATTTATCGTACCAATAACTGTGGGCTAACTCCACAATGCACGACCCATTTACATCAAAAAGGAGGGTCCATTGGGAGGGGATAGATCATGGATGAGCCTAAACAATGCTACCAAACTGCCTGTAATTTCTGAAAAGAAAACTAATAAATTAAATAAAAAAAAACAAAAAAACACAAAAAATTAAAAAATGAAGGCATCATATTCAAATCCACACTCAAATACACACACACACACACACACACACACACACACACACACACACACACATATATGCACATTCTTTTGAGGCAGGGTCTCAGTCTGGCCTAGGCTGACCTGGAGTTAACTTTGTAGTCCCAGGGTGGCCACTAACTCACAGTGATCCTCCTACCTCTGCCTCCAGAATGCTGGAATTAAAGGCGTGTGCCACTACGCCAGGCTCCTATACTCTTTTATCAATTCCTTTGAATAAGGATTTCAGAAAAATAAGGTCAGACAAGATTACAGAAGTCTTTGAGGAAACCACTTTGCTACAACTGGGACTTTGTCGTCTTGATGTACTTTATAAATTGATTTTTTATAGATTCTCCTCCCCACTTCCCCACAGTCCATGGATAGATATGCTAAGTTTCATAATAGGAAATTTTAAAGGCTGTTCCTCCAGCTTATCAACTGGTAAGCATACATGACAGAACACAGGCAAGCAAATGCTTTGTATATACAACTCTCTGTATGACCCATCTACCTTTGAAGTTAATTGCTTTGGGATGTTGTCCCTCTACCTTGTCATGTTCCTTGTCCCTGTGGCACATGTATATCTTCCCTTATACAACATCATCCAAACAGGAACAGGAGTGAAATAGAAAACAGGACAGAGGTACATTTAAGGACATACCAGGTGTAAATAGATAAGGCTTATGAGTTTGCTACTCATGCAGGCCAAGGAAAGATGAGTTGAGTTACTTAACACATCCTCTTCCTACAGATGTTCTCTGGTAGAACCAAAAATCTTACTGTTCTATTGCATTTCATACAAATGATCCTTTTATCCTACTGCTACTCTTTTAAAACTCAGTCCTTCATAACTGCTTTTCATCACCACTGGGAGATTGAGAGAACACAAAATTGCAGTGATAATTCATCACATTGTTCAGTCAATGAGGTTTTCTTGCCGAAATGTTTTCTGTGAAATTTTTGTAAAATTGGTCTATAGAGTAAGAGTATCACTATTCATCTTTGAATGGAATTATGCAAGAGATACCAATTTATTAAGTTTTATCTGGCCTCAGGATAGAAAAGCCTAGATTTCAAAGAGTACAAGTGAGTTTTGAAAATCAATAAAAGTAAGTGATGATGTGTGGCTCACATTTAATTCAATATTTGAAAGGCAACAAGAAATAATAGGTTAAATGTTAATTATTCAGCTTAAGTATGGGATAATTATATTACAAGCTAGGTTTGAATAATAAAATAACTTGTAAGGATTTCTAAGCTGAGACAAATGTCAATAAAGATAAATCCAGGCTCTCTATAGAATTTAGTGGAAGCTATTAACCTGAATCTAATTCAGTACCTCTCTGGCCCTAAAATTTATTTTTACAAAGTGGAATATAAAGATTCTGTGCACAAAGACATTACTTCTTCCCTGTAATTGATGACCACCCCCACAATGCACTACCCACATTCCCCAAGGGGATAACTGGCATCCCCAATGAGGAGGGTCCCTTTGGAGGGAGGGGGAGACAGGGAGGAGGGTAAGGATGGTACCAACATGTGCTGTTTACACACTGAGTGTGTACATAATGAATAAAGAAAAAATGTTAAAAAAATTCTACATGGGGCTCTTTCAATCAGGTTGAACATATATCCATTTCCCCAAAGCCTGAAAATTATGTTACAGTGAAAACTTTCAAAATTCTTCTGGTGTTGTGCAATGTATACTTCATGATTATTATGTATAGGCAACCAATAGCAACCTCATATCAGAATTTCTTGCTCCATCTATCACTAAATACTCATTATGAAAATATACATCAATAGCTTGTTGATAATTACCATAGATAAATATAGACTCCTACAAATGCAGATCTGTGTGAGTCACTAAGTAACAGTAACAGTACGTAGTAACAGGCTTGTGGTAGTGTCACAGGCCTGTAACTCCACACATTTGGGAGGCTGATGCAGGAGGACTGTGAGTTTAAGGGTAGGCTGTGCTGGGGAGCTGGTTCATAGTTAGACCTGAAAACTGAGTCACTATCACAGACTAAAATGAAGTAAAAATTGGGCTGGGAATAGATGTCAGTAGTAAATTACTTTCTCAACATTTCTGAGGCCCTGAGTTCAGTCCTCAATACTGGGGTGGGGAAGGAGAGTGAATGATAACAAGAAGAGGGTAATACTGCTTCTCTTTCTCTCCTTTCCTACTCACAGTACTCTTCCACACATTCCTGCATCTCAAAGCTTATACTTCCTAATAAAATAATAACTTTTGTTTTATGAAACCTATGCTTTATGTACTTTATCCTTTGTCTATCACCAAATGAAATGAGCATTGCACACTTGTACATAGTATACATGCTAATGAAACTCTTCCCATTTACATTGAACAGTTTCTTATCTGGTTCATGTTACAACTGAATATATCTTCCCACATGGAAATAGATAAATCTTTGCTTGGCAACTTGCCCATCCTTGATTACACAAGAGGAAAACAACAGCACCATACAGACACCATAAAAACAAACACTAGATGACATGAAATTTAAAAAAAAGAAAAAGAGAAGGCATTGCTTGAGAAATAATCTCTCAGTAAAACTCATTATCCTTAAAAGTATCAAGGATTTCAACAAAGTATTTAGAAAATGTAAAGTCATCTGCACATAATAAGAACATCTGCAGAGAGTTTTAAAGTTACAAGCAATATTTTTCACCTTCACAAGAATAACCCTTCATGCTGTTGCACTATGCGGGGGCTGTGGAAATCTCCACTACATTCATATGTTTCTTAGAATTTTCAAAATATGCAACAGTCTACTTCTTAGTCAATAGCCTTCTGTTAAGAGAGGCAACAAGGCAAAGGAGAGGAAAGGATTCTAAACTCCAGCTCTTGCTCAGCCCAGGATCCCACACAAGTAAACTGCCACATCAACTGTGCTGGCTTGTAAAAACACTCCTGAGTCCACCATGGATTTCTTGGTGAATAATGGCTGGAAAATTAAGCTTATAACTGTATCTTTGGACAGATGCTTTGATATTTTCCTGCTCAGCTAAGCAATCAAAATTCATTCTGGCATCATGGCAACTTTAATCAGGATTATTGACTGAGAGCCCATGGTTTTAGAGGAAACTTCCTTGTCACTCCTCCCCTACAGTGCAGGCATGGTTACGGTATGATGTTCTGAATTTAAACAAACAAAAGCTTATTTGAAGGATCTGAATTCAAGTCCACATAGCATTCCTTGATATGCCCTTACAGACAGTTGGTCTCAGAAATATGTTATCTCATGAAAGTGAAACAGAGAAGTCATTTGATAATATAATGAGACCTGAGAAACTCCTAAAGCAGACACTGAAACCATCATGGGCTGGACATAGTCACTGAGAGCGATTTGGTTGTATATGTGGAAAAATGTTAAGAATCAGGAATTTTTTTTTAAAGCATTTTATTTATTTATTTGAGAGCGACAGACACAGGGAGAAAGACAGATAGAGGGAGAGAGAGAGAATGGGCGCGCCAGGGCTTCCAGCCTCTGCAAACGAACTCCAGACGCATGCGCCCCCTTGTGCATCTGGCTAACGTGGGACCTGGGGAACCGAGCCTCGAACCGGGCTTCACAGGCAAGCGCTTAACCGCTAAGCCATCTCTCCAGCCCAAGAATCAGGAATTTTAAAGAATCATTTTGCCTTCTTTTATATTTTTAAAAATATTTTTGCTAATTATTTATTTGCAAGGAAAGAGAAAGAGAGAAAATAGTAATGTTAGCATCACTTGCCTTTGCAAATGAACCCCAGACATATGTACCACTTTGTGTATCTGGCTTTACATGGGTACCCAGGACCATCAGGTTTTGCAAGGAAGTGCCTTTAACCACTAAGCCTTCTCTTCAGCTTCCACATCTTCTTGACTGTTACCCAATACTATTTAAGGCAGAATATGATTCTTCATAGATTGGACTATATACAGTGAAGGATTCATTGTCTGTTTTATGGAATGCTTCCATGTGGTTCTAAACTCATATTATAAACACTTCATGGCAATTTTCTGTTTATCACAGAGTCAAGAGAGCCCAAGACATAGAACAAAGAGAGAGAACCTGGCTTTTTTCTTCATGGGCATCTTGAACACCAGCATCTACATATTATTAATGTCTCATATTGATTCATCTCATGTTTTGTATGTAGTCCATGGTCATTAATTATGTTGGTATTTAAGATAAAGAAAGTTTTAAATAAGCATAAGATGCTTTTGCTGAACATGTACTGAAATTTCTTGCTTGCCAATTCCTACGGTATCATAACTGAATTATTCTTTTATTTATTTATGCTGTGTGTGAATACTTTGTACTTTAAAATGTAACCAGTTCATCAATTGCTTTTAATGATGTCTTGCACATGGATTTTTTTGTAATAAAATCAACACTTGTCACTGTGGCACCGTATCTTCAGAATACTCATTATGTGTGAGGTTAAACTCTGTCTCCTTTTCACTAAACCTGACAGATGTTTCCCATATTACTTAAAAGTAGTATTGATTGAGGTTGCTTTAGACTCAGGTGTTTTACCCCAGAGAACATTGTGTTAAACTAAATGAGAGTATGTAACAGACACAGGAATCCACCAAGCAGATCTGACTTCACAAAAGGTCTTTATGCCCATCTTCTGGAAAATACAGGTTACTATTTGTGGTCCTGAGCCAGATTTTAGGATTAAAACCCTTTGGTTTATAAGAAATAGGGTTTCTAAGAACACCAACATGGCAAATGGTTGGAGCAACAATTTTCTCAGCCCTTTTCCCAATTACCTATGCCCATTTATTCAAGTCTTCATACTGTAGGAAGGTAAATATTGAAATTAAGGAAATCAGCCTCAAATTGCTACTGATGCCTAGAAACCAGAAGTGTCGTTATAGCTCCCATGTTACCATGGCACAATAAAGTGTGTGATTCTTCTGTGACACCCATTCACAGGGCTAAGTTCATGGTGAGTCTATATTGTCTACTAAGTACTCAGGGTTAAGTTCTCTTCAAGCACAATTGGGATACACATATGTACTATTACATATCACTTCATACTGAATCCATTGCCTATATACTAATAGCTGCTGTGGTGGGAAGACCAGACAAAACTTTTAAAATTCAACTATTATCCTGACAAAATAAGTTAAAATTAGTGGTATACTCCAGTGTGAAGAGTGAGATGGCAACATTCAGTGTCCCCCTTAGTTCTAAGTATCATCGTCACAATCTGGCTTCTACAGAAACTGGAAAGGCCCAAAGATCTCAGCTCTTGAAGTTCCCGTGGCAGATACTGGATTTTCGTTGTTTTGTTTTGTTTTGTTTCTAGAGGTAGGGTCACACTCTGGCTCAGGCTGACCTAGAATTTACTTAAAAGCATGAGCCACCACACTGGCTAGACACTGGATTTTTGCTAGAAGTGAATAATATGACCTAAAAGCATATAATATGAGGTATTGGTTTGGTAGAGATTTTCCCTCTGTCTTTTAGAAAAGAGAATAGGTTATAGTTTGCATTCACATGTAATGTACATATGTATATGTTTACATCCCTTCCCCCACCCACAGGACTGTGGTAATGCTCCTTCCTTTATCAAAATGATCTTGGTTTGTTTGGTTATCCAGCAGAATATCATGTTGTTCTGATACATCATGCTAATCAAACCAGATGTGTCAAAAACCAGGCTAGCATGTTGGCAGTCTTGTTTAGACATGTGGGTTTCAGTGTGTGGGAGATAAAGTATAAGAATATTTGGAATTCTTTTGATGCCATTAAAAGTTGAAAATGGCCAGTGAATCTTGGATATACCAAGAACAATATAATTGTATGTTTTGGCATGAGGATAATATAATGTGGGGTTTATATTGCAATAGTTGTAGGCCTCAAAATCCATATCTGAGAACTATGATCTGGTGCATGTACTAGTGGCAAAAAGGCTGATATTTTAGAGTAGGGCATTGGGTAAGGAAGAGGCCAGTTCCAGAATATATATTATATTTATTATATTATACTATATTACATTATGTTATATTATCTTCAGATGCAATGCTACATTGAAACTCTAACAGGAACAAATCCAAATGATACAAGCATACTATGTGCTCAGGTCCAGATCCCCATGGTATATACAATCACAGAACAAAGACTCTCTCTCCCATCACACCTATGGTCTTATGGGTGGCAGGGGTTGGAGGGAAGTAACATAAGTTTCTGATAAGAGATGGAAAATAAAATTTCAAGAGTAATTAAAAAATAAGTTGAAATGTGGATATACTCCAAAATTGGATAGGAGTGGTCTTGAAAGACAGCTGTGAACAAATATTCCCACGATGAGAAAAGCTTTAGTGAGAAAGCATAAAAGTGACCCAAGGTATATAGTTGGTGGCAAATAGCCCATCCAAGTGTAATCATTAACATCAGATATTCCCTGTAAGTTCATGAGCTCTGAATGCTTGGTCCCTAGCTGGTATCAGGTTGGGAGGTGGGACCTTGCTAGAGGAAGTGTGCTGTTGGGAGTAGGCCTTGAGTTTGATCAGACTAGCTCACAAGTGTTAGTTTGGCTCACCCTCCTGCTGCTGTCTTCCATCTACTATGGCATGAAGGTGATATCCAGCCTGTGCTCATGCCATATTTTACCCTTCCATCATGAAGCTTCCCCTTGAGACTATCAGCCAAAAAAAAAGTTCCTCCGATTAGCACCTTTTTCCATCAGTAAAAAGGTAACTGCAACAGCAAACTATGCATAAACCTTCTAGGAAAAAAGAGACTGTAACAACATCATGTGACATACAAACATGTAGATTATCATTTAGTAGGGGACACAAATGCAAATATCCTTGCAGTCATACATTAAAACCTGTAAGACAATATCTATCATGAGAAAGATACTGAATAACTAAGAATATAGAATGTGGTTAGTTGATATAGGCCATCCTCTGTTGAAAGCCATTACAGTCATCTCACAGAGATCAAAGTCATCACTGTGGAATAAATAGAGGCTGTGGATTAGCTTCTACTTACCAAGGCTGGTGAAACAGTTTCTTTTACAAAATGTCCAACCTACCAGCAACAAAGACCATTATAGGTCTCTACTTCTATAGTTTTCTAAGATGACCGACTTTGAAAGAAAATATTCTCTTTCCCTGTAGGAAGACCTTGTCATTTAATCCATGGAAATAGTTGTCTTTAGTCTGCCCAAGGTGTTTACACATCATTTGATTCCACACAGCATTGTCCAGGATCAGATAAGTGGATCCACTTCAGGTCAAAGATTACTAGCAGGTGTATTCATTACTTTTCTCAGTATTGGTTTGGGCTTATATTTTCAGTCCATTTTGACAGGGAGGGTATGGTGGGGTTCATAGTGGGAGAGTGTAGTGGAAGCTGATTACATCTTGGAGAATCAGGAAGCAGAAGGCAGATTCTAGAAGCAGAGGCAGATATAATTTTCTTGGCTTCCCATAGTGTCCCACTTATGCTAGCTAAACCATAGTCACAAAGAATACAAAACCTCCCCAAACTGTACCACCAGCTGGGAAGCAAGTGTTCAAAACATGATTCTCTGGGGGGAAGGATATTTCCATTAAGCTATAATAGTAGGATATCACAGGACTTATGAATCAATGCTTCATGTGGTGTCCTCAGAAGCTGTAGACCTGAAAGAAATCAGAATACTCCTGAACAACACAGTGGAAGCCCTAGCTCAGTGGTGATGCTTTGTGGGGGTAGACCACAGTCCTCCAGGATCCAACATCCACCTGGCAACAAAGACTTTAAATAGCACTGAATCCTAATAGGAAAAGTAGTTTGGGTGGAGAACCAGAGTTGAAATAAGGGGTGATCAAACTTAGCACCATCCTCAGTTTTGTGCTAGGAGATACTTGGATTCCCATCCTGGCTTTTATGAGTTCTATACAGATCTAAGTCCCTCAAAGATAGTACTTTCTTCAGAAGACACAACCATCTTCTTCATCAACTATAAGCTGCCTGACCATTTTGACCTTTTTTTGTAGCCAGGAGCAGAAACTTAGAAAAAGAATCCGCAACTCAGCAAGGGTGAATGATGTGCTCATCAAGAGGAAGTGGGACTGCTGTTATGCAATAGGATAGGCACAGAAACATATGGAACTCAGGCATCCCACTTGGGTTCTCAGACTTTAGAATAATCATACACTCAGGTAATCCAATGAAGCCAGTGTAAGGGCCAGTAAAGATGAGGGAGCCAATGAGAATCAGGCATAGTAGCAGGAACACTAGCCATTCCCCTGAAGGCAGAAAGATCCATGTTTTATTTGTGATGATGAAGGGGTTCTGAATGGTACAGAGTTGATTCTGTTGGTCAAGAAATCCACCATACATGTGTCCTATCAAGAGAGGACTTGCCCCAGATGCTGATAGATTTGTTAGAAGATAGTCTGCATTGTCAAATGTTCTTAGATACTGAAGCAGCTTTACAGAGCCATTGCACCCAAGGCCAAGTGCTGGCCACTGTGATGGAAAATGGCTAATGCAGATGGGAGTACAAATGTTTGGTCATTGTGAACCAATGTAAAACAATTCCAACAAATCATTTCAGCTCCATAGATTAATTTCCCCCTTACCTAATCATGCCTCTTTCCTTTCCACTAATATTGATGTTATGGATGCTCAGAAATGAACCACCTATGTCCTACACACCTTCTAAGGTATGTTTCCCAGAGTACTGCCCCCTCTTACCACAGTAACCTTGCAGCATAGGAGATTCTAAACTGGGTGAGTCCTATTAGTCTTTGGAAAATATCAGAAATAAATGTTACTATCACTCACCTAATGAATGATACAATATATATGTGCTTAGCTTATACGGTAAATTCACTCCATGGACATGATGGACATAGGTGGCTCATCTCTAAAGATTTCTCATATATATGGGAACTAGTGTCATAAACCAGATTAGATTGGAATAAAAATACCACCTTAACCTTACAAACAGAATATCAAATGCAAATTCGAACATCCATAAGTTATCACACCTAATGTACCTTACACTGAATCTTCTATCTAATGTGGACCACAACAACATGGAGAAATTCCAGAGTACCAAGACTAGATTGAATGTCTATATTTGAAGCCTTTTGGATCTTTGGTTATGGTTTAGATCTTAAATGTCACCTTCAAACTTGTGTGCTGAAGGCTGAATGGCCAGACGAAGGAGCTATTTTGAGGTAATAGCAACATTGTTAGGTCATTGGGATTATGTCCCTGAAGGGGATATTCTGACCTAGACCCCCTCTTCTCTGGTTTTTCTTGCCTGGTACCAAGAGGTGGAGTAGTTTCCTCTAGCACACACTTCCTTTCTTGTCACAAACCTTACGGAAACATGGCTAAGTGATCATGAATGCAACTTCTAAAATCAAGGACCAAAACAGATGTATCTTTCCTTTAAGTTGATTTTTTGGTCTTTTTAAAATATTTTATTCATTTTTATTTATTTGAGAGTGACAGAGAGAGAGAGAGAGAAAGAGAGAGAGAGAGAGAGAGAGAGAGAGAGAGAGGGAGAAAGAGGCAAAGGGAAAGAGAGAGAGAGAGAGAGAGAGAGAATGGATGTGCCAGGGCTTCCAAACACTGCAAACGAACTCCAGACGTGCGCCCCCTTGTGCATCTTGCTAACGTGGATCCTGGGGAGTCAAGCCTCAAACCAGGATCCTGAGGCTTCACAGGCAAGCATTTAACTGCTAAGCCATCTCTCCAGCCCATTTATTTAAAAAAAAAAAAAAAAAAAAAAAAAAAAAAAACAGATACAGGAAGCTTCCATTATTTGGGGACCTCTTTATCATCTTAAGGCTTTGGATACTGGAGAGCTTATTTATCTGGTGCATGAGAGCCAATAAGCCTCACAGGGTGGCATGGGCACACAGGCAAGTGCTGGACAGCCCTGCCCAGATGTCAGAAAGTTTTTTATTTTATTTCATTTTTATTTGATTCCTATTCTTAGGGTGCAACTTTAATGCAGAGCTTCTTACATCCCCAAACGTGTGGCTGATAGAAAGAAACATGAAGAAATACTGGGTTTTATGTTTTCCTATTTAAGAGCTATTGAAGAGCTAGCCTATAAATAAATTAGGCAGGTAAAACAATCTACTGAATAACTCAAGTTCTATTCATTGGTTTCACAGGCTCATTGAAATTATTGGCCTAGAATCCCCCTCCACCTTGTGTGCATGTGTGTGATGAAACACATACACAACAAACTAAAGTTGCATTTCTAATTCTCTTGAGTAAATTGCTATCCAGGTGAACAGAACTTTATCTGATATTGGGAGCTATGAGTGCATCTACTCCCCAGTATGTTCATGTATTAAAATATTGTAGCCATTCCACTAAGATACACAATGTTTGTTTTTAATGTATGAGAAAAAAATTCATTTAAAATAATGCATATATTAAGAGAGTTGTGAAAATTCTGGTGCCTTCGTGAAATTTTCTGCTAATGAGTAATATATATGGTGAATTATATAGTATATACATTCTATGTGTGCATATATTCTTACTTTAAAGTGATATATTTGGTTTAAAAGTAAAAAGTCACATAGTAATGCCAAAAAGGTGATGGAAGATATGTACAATTCTAGTCTCCAATGATGATACATTAAATGCTTACTGAACATCTCAGAAGAGGGGAGAACCCTCTTGACCCCTCTTTACACCCTCCTGCCCTCCACGTGGCAGAACCTCTGTGTACTTTCTTTTCTTTTCTCTCTAAACTTCTTTCCACATTTCTTTTAGGCTCACATGTGTTCTCAAACCACATGGATGTACTCATTTTCCTTCTCTTGGTTTTATACCTAAATAAATATAAAAAAAATTAATAATTATCTTTCTCATCTTGGCTTGCCCAATTCTTTGGTTAAATCTCATGAACCTAGGGCTTGGGGTTGAAGAACTCTATTCCTGAACACCTAACACCCTATTTCAGCTAGCAAGACCCTGGGAAACTCACGGACTTAATGGGTGGAGACAAGACTTAAGGAAAAGCAAGTAAGGTTAGCAGCAGCCTTAGAATCTGATCTAACATTCCCCTACCTCAGCAATGCATCACTGCCCTTGGACACTGACAGCGTCACAGGGCCAGACACTTGACTGCACCTGGAAATGTGAGTTTAACAAGTACATAGGTAATGCTTTCTGGATTCTCTCAAGTAGTAAAATGGAATTACGTCCTGGATGTTAGAGGTGAATTTTCTTTTTGACTGCCTCTAAATATATTTTTAAAGAGCAGGGGTACTTGAGTTTTGGCATTTGTGGCAGTCTGGGAGCAGTGTACTTCTTGTACCCTGGCCTCAAGTGGATGATCCTTGCAGAATCACTGCTTGTTTTCCAGTGAAGAGAACCATGGAACCTATGTTCCATTTTTGGTCATCCCTGGCTTAAACTTGAGGTGGTTCAGGATAAGTGAAAGTGGCTCTTTACCCAAAGGCCATGCACAGTGATGTGCGAAGAAAGATGTCACTGCTCAGCAACAAAAAAGAAAGCACTTAGCTCCTGAGTCAGATATTTTTCTCTCAGGACCAATTTGATTCTGTGCTGTAAAACTCTATATTCATTATTGAGTAGCACTGATTAAATGTTCAAATGTATAGAGTTCTATTCTAAGAGCCATACAAAGAGAATTATCCTGCCCTGTAGGACCTTAAAATCAAAATCAGAAATTTATTACCTGAGAATTGTGACTTTGGTCCCCTGCATATGATGAGAAGTTAACATTCTGATCACTCAGGGATACTTTATACTCTTAAGCACCTGTCTGAAGTACTGCCACTCTTACAAATTTTTCTCCTCAATGTCATTTAATCCCATAACTTGGGGATAGAATTGGGCATACTGACAAAACACACATTGTGAACAATATGGTTTCACTTTATTTGTTTTATTTTTATAGAATATAATAGAAAGCATCTCCCTCCTCCATTCTGTTCTTTTGTTCTGAGTTTTTCCATGTAACCCAGGCTGGCTTTGAACTCATGGGCTTCCTACCTCTCAAGTATGGAGATTATAGGCAAGTACCTGGCTGGCTTCATTAGTTTTGGACTATTATTTTCTTAATCAAGTCTTTCTAATTTAATATAGCCACAATAAATATAAAAGAGCTTCTGGCACTGGGGCAATGGATCAGATGGGAAAGTGGCTGCTGGACAAGCATGGTAACCTGAATTTGGTAAGAGCTAGGCATAGTGGCCTGCACCATAATATTATCCTACAAATATCAATATCAGTAGAAATACCTATAGTGAAATATCAACTTCTAAAAATCTACATTTTTACTAAGAAATGTCATAAAAGTCTTTATTAAATGATATGCCCTGATTTTGGCTTAGAAATATGGATTACATTGTGCTCTCACAATGATTAGTATCCCATCAATAGCCTCATACTGTCCCCACTGCACCACAGTAAAACCCCAACCATCAGAAAAACCAATGCAATAAAAGCATAAAAGAATACAACTAATAGATTTGTGGATTTCCAAGGAAATTTCAGGATGAAGCAAGAAAAAAATAACAACAGAATAGTAAAAACAAGCTAGCAGTGGGTAGGACAACTACTTCATGGTATCAGAGATGTCTGGGTATAATTTAGGATTCAGGGAGACCTTCCGTATTCTTGAATACACTTTCAGACTAATAATTATACAGCTTAAAATAAAGAATGTTCTTATCATTATAACAGCTCTAATATCTTGTGCCTAAGTTTTAATACCACCACCCAAGCTGTCCAGTACTTTGTGATTAGAATGACAGGTGGAAATCATATAAACCACTCAACAGAAAAAATGCTCACATCATTTACCATCTTTAAGGGGGAAGTAAAAATTTTATCTACTGTTTAACCAAAGAGGATCACAAGGGCTTCCTGTTTGTATTAACAGATAGATACAAATGCAACACAAAGTATAGACTGAAAGCTTAGAATTGATAAATAGAAACTATAACTTTACCAATTTGTAGTCATAAGTAACTTGAAAATGATTATAAAAGGAAAACTATCACTACAGAATATTATACAACTTTTATTAAAACTGCTTATTCTGTTATACCTCAATTTAGTTCCTCAGAATGTTGTCCTTGTATCAGCAAGTTACAGACACTAACTCATTTCCTCACTTTTCCCATTTTCTTTTCTTGCTTAAGCATATTTTTTAGAACTTATAGAGAATTACTTATTCCTCCACCTTATTAAATCCTTAATAACTGAGCATTAACTTTAGCAATGTAGAGTATTTTTCTATTAGAACCAGCATTCAAATTCAAATTTATCCAAATTGGTGTTCAATTTTTGTCCTAAAACACTATTTCATCTTATGATCTTATCATAAAATTCAAAATACTGTTATTTTTAGGAATTATTGAAAGCGAGGACAAGAACATATGACAACATAGCATAATGATATAATGACACTATATATATATTGCTGACATGATGTTATCATTTCCTTTATATGGTATTCTAAAAATAAATTAGAATTATTTAAAAAGAATTATGGAAAGCATGTTATAATACAACACTCTAAATTGCTTAAGGAGTCATATACCTAGTAACTAATTTATTAGCATTGGGTATCTAAAATGTGCTAAGTATAAAACAACAGAACAATAGCAAAGTAACTGCCATCAAACTAACCTCCTAGAGAAAAATATTTTTAAAATATTTTAAATATATATATATATATATTTATATATATATAAATATATTTATATATATATTTTATATATATAAATATATATATAAATATATTTACAAATAGTTTAAATATATTGAACATCACTAGAAAATGGCAAATATTGGATGGAAATGGAAGATAAGAAACCCTTGAAAGAGAAGGAATGCACTAGATGATATTCATATTTAAGTGACTGTTCACTCTATAGACTGGGACACCCAAAATTCAAGTTCATAGCCATAGTTTGTAAACCCAAAAACTCAAGATAGCTGACTTATGACACTGTGGCTATTATAGGAACTGAAAAGGAGAGCAGCATAGGCAGGATACCCCCAGTGTGCATATAAATGACACCCCCCACTTTTGGCTAGTCACTGAGGCAGTCATATGAGGGGGAGCCAGGATACTCAGAAGAGGTTAGAAGAGCGGAGGCAGATTTCAGCTGCTGTACACAGTAGGGTGCAAGCACTGTTCAATCAGCATAACTGTCTTCCCCAACAAAAATCAGTATGCCAGAAGACAATACAGAATATCCAAATTTTATTATTTCCAATATCTAATAGGTATCCAAAACATAATATGATTTGAAGAGAGAAAGTATATAAGAGATAACACATAAGAGGGAAAGAATCGACACAACAATTCCTCAAGATGACCAAGATATTTAACTTGACAAGTAAAAAAAAAAAAAAAGAAAAAGAAAAAACTTACAGCATATTTTGGAAATTTCACAAAGCACTTGAAAGGAAAAGTAGGGTCTTGAATAAACAAGTAAGACATCTCAAGAGAGTAAAAATTAGAATGAAGTAGTAACTCTAGAACTGGAAATATACTATCTAAAGAAACAAATTTGCTGGCTCAACAAATTAGTGATCTGGTCATTAAATCTGAAGGTAGACCAATAGAAATTATTTAGTATGAAAATAGTTACTAAGAAAAAGGAGAAAAAAAAAGACATTCTTTTTGACCTGTAGAAAATATCAAGCTGTCTGTAATTTGTAGTCCCAAATGGGGAAAAAAAATGTAGGGCATAAAAAATAGAGAAATGGAGAGCAAAATGTCATAAACTTTAGTAGAAAATAAATCCATGCATTCAGGAAACTTGGCAAGGTTCAAGCAATATTAGGAAACAACAACAAAAATAGCATACATTATAGTCAAATTACTAAAAAGCAAAGGGAGAGTACCCAAATAACCCAATTTGGCAATTTTCTTTGGTGTTGGTGGTGCCACAGAGGGTGAAAGTTTATCACCTTACCTGAACTAACCAAGGAACTCTTGAAGCCATTATGACTTCTTCCAGGATTTGTAATGAAGCCAATAAATGAAATCTGTTGTGTCTACAATACCAAGAGTGTTGTTACATGGCACAGCATGGTAAGAGTTTTACTTTGCATTTCTGTCATTTCAAGCAGGCTCTTAATGCTGCTCAGAAGTCAAACTACATTTTCGTAGTAACAGTGCATTTTCATAGTCAATGAGAAGACTCTTCCATCATCTCCATTCAGGGCTGCTTTCCACATGAGACATTCATCCAGTGACTTGAATAGGATTCCACTGTAAAATCGAGGCCATCAAGATAAACTCATCCCATCACCCATATCCACTTCTAGCATCTTCTCTCCTACCTTTCCTAAAATATTCCCATCAGGTGTCTTTCTAGCTTTCCTATCTTCTCCACTTCAAGGCTGAAATCACAGTTTTTCGAACATGCATCACCTTGGGCTCCAGGAAGAGCAAAGCTTTTCAGGACAGATCCCCTCCCCCACCAGATGAAGGCAGTTTTCGAAGAGGAGACTGCACTCTAGACCATGAGTGACACCTTCTGAGAGTCAGCTTTTCACCTCAAGCAGTAAGGTGCTTTATCTTGAAGGACCAGAGTTGAGACAATGAGGACAGACTCTGGACCTAGCCCAGAGCTACTGATTTATGCATACCTCTTGTCCTTTCTCCCAGTTCTTTCTCTGTCTAAATGTAAAGCTCATTAGTACCCTGATGATTAACTTGAGGCCATTAGATCCCTTTGCCTGTTTTTTAACACACTCATTACATTTCCTCTCTCTGCTTTTTATCATTACTTGTGTTGTGGTGTATTGAAGTAGGTAGCCAAACTTAGCCTGTTGGGGCTTCCAGTACTGAGATTTTACCCTCAGTAAAATTTTTACCCTCAATTCAGTTAGTCTCACTGACATAGCTTATAGTGAATGTTTAGTCTTTTGACTGTCAGTTGTATTTCACAGAGGTGGGCTTTATTTTCACTGTTATAAACCCCATGTCTGCAAGAACATAAGCCTTTTCTGATGTTCTTATTATCTCATGGTTACAAATACAAGATAAAACAAAATTCAGTACTCAGCTCCCTTCCCTTTCCCAATCTTTCAGTCCATGTTTGCACAAAGAAGTAATGTTAATTACTTCTGCTTCTAGACAGAATCTCTACTACTTGAACACAGAAAGACATTGCTGCTTAAGTATTCATAACACTTCTATGAGAAAATTATGGCTCATTAAACTGCATATAAAATTTCATCTTTGCAAGAATTTTTTAAAAAATTATCTATCTGCATTAGAGGTAGACAGTGGATACTGATGTTCATTTGACTGAATTTTTTTTCTTTATTACAAGGATAGGTGTATCATATTATAATATACCTAAGTAGTATCAGAATTAAATATTCATTAGATTTTTTTAATTACAAACTTTCATCAGGACAAATGTTTATGTAAACATTTATAATTTGCAAATATACTCCATTGTAACACAAATGTTCCACTGAATCTAATGGAACATTAAAGGGAAAATTAAGAGAAAATATAATTAAATATATATATAGATATACACACACATACATATGATATATATATATAATTATATATATACATTATATTTGCATATATATATACATATATATGAATATATATATATTTATATACATATCACATTTATATAACTGGATACTCAAAGTATTAGCATCATTTCTGGAGTCAAATTTTAAGATGTTTATTATCACTAAAGGTCCTAATCATAAACTTAAATGTATAATTAATAAACAGTGATGATTTTACAAAGTTATAGTTTATTTTTGTCCTTTTTAGGACCCTAAAGTGTTAATTGCTCAATGTGCTTGATATAATTTTCTTTAAAGAACTGAAGATGAATTTTAGGAAAATTCTCACCTAATTTTTATTTAGCTAATTTCTTTTTATATATTATTTATTTATTTGCAGAGAGAGGGGGGAGGAGGGAGAAAATGAGCAGTCTAGAGCCTCTTTCAACTGTAATTTAACTCCAGTGGCATACTCCACTTTGCTTATCTGGCTTTATATGGCTACTGGGGAATCAAACTTGGGCTGTAAAGCTTTGCAAGCAAGCACCTTTAACTGCTGAGCCATCTTCACAGCCCTATTTAGCAATTTTCTAAGTCATAGAAACACATCACAATCTATTAAGGTAAATGTATTTGTCACAGCAAGTTCCATAAAGTTTTTTTTTGTTTTTCTTACTCTTAATTACTTCACAAGAATCCCCAGAGACCATCACTAAAGGGGAAAGTAAATTAATTGAGTTAAAATCTTACCATGTCTTTTTTTGTCACTTTAATATTGTGCAAAAGTACAGGCTATAGGTTAAAAAGTCAAGAATTGATTAAAAAAGTAATTCTGCCTAGTTTATTTTCTTGAAATTTTAGGCTCTATAACTCCTTTTCAGTATGAAAAAAAAAAAAATTGGTGGTTATATAACATTAGGTAGTTATAAAAAGTCTCTGGAAAAAGATTCAGTGTTAAATTAGACAACCTTTAGTTTTCTTCAATATGTTTTTATTTTTAATCTTCAATAGCTCAAAAACTTACAGCTATATATACTATGTAACTGGTGATATCATAGAAATATTTTCACTAAAAATATACTCGTGATAAACAAAAATATTTTGAACATAAAACATGGCTCCCTTGGACAGTTGAGGTTCCTTTGATTTTTGTATCACTCATTTTTTAGAAGTACTTCACTTTATTATAGCAAGTTTGAAATTATGAAAGTAATCCCACTGAGAAAAATTTCAACAAAAATCTTACTTAATCCAATAGATTGTGAATCTTTGGAACAGGTCATCCTTCAGTATAAACCCTGGATACTGCTTGGGGAAGACTGAAACTTGGCTAAGAATTTCAATTTGAGCTATGATCATGTGTGTGTGTGTGTGTGTGTGTATGTTTGTGTAATGTGTATGTGACTTAAACTATAAGAAATATATTCATTTTACTTCTATATGTATGTACAATTTATGTCTATATGTGTGTGATTTGTGCATGAGATTGGACATGTACATGTCACAGTGTAAACGTGGAGGCCAGGGGAGAACCTCACTTGTCAGTCCTTACCTTCCACCCCCTCTTCCAGGCTAGCAAGCCCATAAGGCCCCCAGCAATCTTCTGTCTCTGTGGCACATCTTGCCGTTGGTCCACTGGGATCACAGACCCACTGCTCTCTTCTTTGAAGCTTTGCCTCAGTGATGATCCTTGCTCCTGGCAGTATGCTTACACAGAAATTTCTCTGGTCCATTGAGCCATCTCCTCATCCTGCAGTGTCCTAAACCCCTAACAAAGCAAAAGCATTTTTCCCTTTTTTTTTTTTCTTTTTCTTTTCTTTCCTTTCTTCTTTCTTTCTTCCTTTCTTTCTTTCTTGCTCAAACAAAATATGTGGAAAGGATACTCATCGAAGAGGCTTCTAGTAAATTTAGCTAAAGTAGTTTTATTTAAAAGTTTCTTGCTATAGATAAAACAAAATAGATATAAGGAAATAATTTTCAAGTTCTATGAAATAATTTGTATGTGAAAACTATGTTTTAATATTCACTGTTTATCAGCAGTGCCTTGATAAAGTTTATTGATAATTTTTTCACTTCAAAACTCATGACATGAAATCAGAAAGAAGGAAGAAATGTAGAATGCAAACTTGTTTTATAATAGGAAGTTTAAAACTAGCCAACACACTATTTTAATAAGTAGTGGACATAACAATAATGTGATGTGTATAAAATACACACAAAAAGGTAACCAGATGTAGAAGGCTTATCTAATTGATAAAGGTCATACAACAGACATTCAAGTGTAAGAGCTGTAGGAGTGATGTAACATGATTATCATTCCTACGATTAATAATTCCTCTTGGACCACCAGTTCATAACTAGATTATTAATTAGATCCTTCAAGGTTAAGGTGCCACTTCTGTACTTCTTTGATCTCTAAACACCTCTAGATAACATTCCTAGCCTCTCAACAGGCCTCTCCCTAACTCTTATATGTGCACACTTCAATGTTATACACATTTGTGGTGGCGATTTGAATATAAAATAACCCCATACCAAAAATGAACCCAACATGGCTCAGGGAAATCTTGCAGAAGAGGGGGCGGAAAGAATGAGTTACATGTTGGGTTATGATTTGCAGAGACATTTATCATACTAATAACTGGGGGCTAACTCCACAATGCACGACCCATTTTCATTAACAAGGAGGGTCTAATGGGAGGGGGTAGATCACAGATGAGCCTAAATAATGGTACCAAACTGCCTGTATTCACTGAAATGAAAACTAATAAATTAAATTTAAAAAAATAAATAAATAAAAATAACCCCATAGACACATGAGTTTGAATGCTCAATCCCCAGTTGGTTGTGCTATTTGGGAAGGTTGTGGAACCTTTAGGAGATTGAGCTTTGCTGGAGGAAGTGCATTAGAGGGAGCATGGCTCTGATATGTCAAAGCCAGACCCCACTTGTAATTCTCCCTCTAGCTGTACCCTGCTGATGTGATATGACCTTGGCTTCCCAATTCTGACATGGTTTCTCTGCCATGAGATACTCTGCTCTTTGTAACTGTGAGTCCAAATAAACCTTTCCCATCCTTAAGTTGTTTCTGACTGGGTATTTTATCATGGAAATGATAAAGTAACTGATAGACCACTGAATGCATCAACTCAAAAACTGACACGTCCTGGCCATGCTATTAAGCCATCTTTGAACAATATAGTCAAGCCTATCTGGCATTATTTCCCCATCTGCCAAATAGTATTGGGGTCAGTTTATTTAAGATTGTTGTCTTAACTTTGGTCTGGTTGGCATATGGTTCTCTGTCTTTCACCATGTTGGAGGCGAGGATTGTTTTATTTGCACAGCTGCTCCAGTAAGACAAATGAAGAAAAAAGTATCAGTGATTAACATACATGACTTTTGAAAGGAATAAAGACATAAATGTAAGTGAAGATACTGTCATACTTTTGTCTTCATACATATTTTAATAAGCTAAAAATAACTATGTATTCATATGGCACTGTTTATTAATTCTCATATAGTTAAAAATTATATAGATTACATACTTAATTGTACATTCTGTAAGAAATTATATTATTGTTAATAAATATGCATATTTTTATAATTACATTATTTACTACAAAACAAATACATTGCTTAATATATAATTATTCTTAAAGCTCAGTAGATTTTTTTTATATAGAAACTCTTATTTTCCTCTAAATTAGCTGATTTTTTTTCTTTCTTGATAGAAATGTTACCATTTGACTGTTGCCAGTTCACAGGAGTAATTAGCTATGATTGGATAAAATAAGCCACCCCTAAGGCACATTGTTTTCCATGTTGAAACTTGCTTAAAAGCAATGTAATGAGTACCAACTACATGCCAGACACTGTAATGCAAATTGGTATAAATAAAAAACAGCCTCCTGCACTTAAACCACTTATTATCTAACCATATTGGACATGTCAGTTAGAAATCATTCAAGTATTTATAAACATGAAATCCAAAGCTTATTGTTGTCTGGTTATAATTCTAACAATGTATGAAATTTCATCATTTCCCCAGCTTAACTTTTCTGTAATATTTTGGGGATTCTGCTAAGCTGGTGGGCATATGTTAACTATGCTAATAAATGATCTATTAAAAAAAAATCACATCTTAATCTATAGTGCTGGTGCATTTAGTTTTATAAATACTGATGTGGCCATCAATTCCAAAGTATTAATATTTTAACAACAGCTTACATGATCCCTGAGGAGTTAATGACCACTGTTCAACAAGCTGGCATTAGCTAGCCTTAGCAAATTATTAGGTAACCAAGTTATGGTCTTCTCACTTTCATGGGGAGAAATAGGAAGATATGAAGGAGCACCTCTTTGGTAAAAGTTCTGCAGCAATCCAAGAGGAAGAAATGGTAGAGGTCTTGGAATGTTTTGAAGAGGAGGTTTTTGAATTGCATATGGAAGGTAAAGTAAGCTTTCCCAGGTTGTCAAAAGCTCCCCCCAATCAAGAACTATGAGGCACAGAGGGTGGGATATCTTCATTGAAGAGAAAATAAGAGATCAAGGTAGTGTTTGAGGTGGTATGATTACATTGTGCAATGATGTGTATGAGCAAGAGCAGAAGGTCAGTTCCCTTCAGGGGAATTGTTGATATTCACAATGGGTTATGAATGCAACAATCATGAAAACATCTTCAGATACACCTTCCCATTTTTGGCTCTTACAATCTTTTAACCCATCATGCCCAATGTTCCCTGAGCATTGGAGGGCATTATATGTCTCCTTTCATGTTCATCTTTCCACATCTTCTGAATTTCTACTTTGATGAGTTGATTTTCCTCAGTGCCAACCCCTCTATCCCTAGAGTAGGTTTTCAGGCTAGCAGTGAGAGAAGCACTTGAGACTAAATCATCATTTTTTTGTAGTTTCTCCTGAGCCCTGGAATATGTGATACAGATGATTCATTTCATACTAGGCATTAAACTATCTTATCTTGTATGATGTATCTTTGTTCTCCATGATTTCACAGCTATCTGTAAAATAAAGCAGATTGCCTAACCAAGTGTGAGAATAACATGGATAAAGGGACTTTAGTCCTTAAGACTTTTTGATGGGCATACCCTCTCTTCTTAGCCTTACTAACTTTTATGAGACAGTGTATCTTCTGTATCTTTCTCTCTGTCTCTCTCTCTCCCCAACCCACCCTATCTTTGCTCAGCTGGCTTCAAACTTGTGATAATCCACCTGTGTCAGTCTCCCAAGTGCTGGGATTACAGTCATGAACCACCATGATTGGCTCATGAACTATGATTCTCCAAAAGCTGATTCTATGTGCAAAATATCTGTGCTGTATCTTGTCATTCAATTTTCTTCTCAGCTATATTTCTCCCTTTGATTTTGAACTACCATTTGTGAACATTTATAATAGTGAGAATGATTTTTTCTCCATTAGAAGTCTACGTCATGTCATAGGGTGATGATAATGGTGTTAGCACACATATAAGATGTCAAAGTTGGACTGTGGTACAAGGTTATCATCATTTCTCATAACTTGTGCTGGTTTGAATAGTGCTCCATGTAGAAATATTAAACCTATGACATTTAGTATTATATTTTCTAACAGCATTCTGCCAAAATAAAAGTAGCCACTGTTCTTATGACTTACTATCTAGGATATTTGTGAGGAAAGAATCTGAATGTCTCAAGTCTGCTGGTTAAGCTGCTTTTCTTCAAGGATAAAGGCATTTATTTTGATCAAAGAAAGCAAGAAAACACAGACTTTTATTTGAAGACATATTTTAAAAGAATAATGCTTGTAGACTGCAGTTAAGATGGCAGCATAGGTACCACACCAAAGAAGCCTCAGGGGGAAAAAGACCAAAAATATCTCAGCAAAATACACACTCTTACTAAAAAGTGAGGTGTATAGGAAATTGAAATGGCAGCAGAGAAGTAGGAGAGATCCAGAGCATCCAGAGCCCACACGGGCAGGCAGAAGTGGCCCCAGCAGGTTTGCGGACCATGGTGGCAGAACAGAAAGCTGCCAGGAGCCACAAGAAAAGCCAAGCGAGGGGATTTTCCACTCACACCAGAGCTCTCCACAAACTCAAGAACCATGAAGGGAGAGCGGCATTGCACAACGGAGGAGCAGATCACAAGGTAGAAGAACACGGGGAACAGTGAGAGAACTAGAGCAGCATCAGCAGCCTCCCCACCCCACCTCTAGTGCACAGCTCCATCAAACAGAGCAGCAGACCTGGGACCTGGCCACGCCAACTTGAACCACAGCGGGACCCAAGCAGGAACAGAGGTAACTAGGATTACACCAGGGAAGGGTCTCACCTGGTCACAAGCTGACTTGTAACCCTCAACAGATCATAACTCTTAACTTCCTTGTTGTCAGCATTAAGGGTGAGGGTGGGGCACCACACACTAGAAGGGACAGTCAGAGGATCTGGTTATCATAAAACCTACCTTTGGATAAGTAATTTGAGCTGTTTTTCACTGAAAGTGTGCATTGTTTAGTTAAACTATAGAATCTGCCTTTATTTTGTCCCACTCAGCCAACTTGAATACTCTCATAGTAGGCAAACACAACACCTAAGGTCACATTAGTAGATACTCTGAGAGTCTGGAGAGCCACACCATACTCCCTTTTTTAAAAAATATTTTTGCTGTTTATTTAATTGAGAGCAACAGAAAGAGAAAGAGTGTGAGAGAGAGAATGGGCCCGGCAGGGCTTCCAGCCACTGCAAATGAACTCCAGATGCCTGTCCCCCCTTGTGCATCTGGCTAACGTGGGTCCTGGGGAGTCGAGCCATGAACCAGAGTCCTTAGGCTTCACAGGCAAGTGCTTAACCACTAAGCGATCTCTCCAGCCCCACACCATACTCCTTAAGCTCCTACCTTGAAGTTATATAATATCAGATTAGTTTGATACATCTAATAATACTCAGGTAAATAAAAAATCCAATCCAGGATGCAAAAATATATACATTATAACAAAAGAAACACCAAAAATCAAGGCAATATAAATCCACCAAAGTATTAATGAATCAGAAATGACCTCCACTGAGAATGACTTAGAGGAAATGCCTGAGGAAGGTTTCAAAAGCATGATTATATATGTTCAAAGAAGTCAAAGAAGAAATCAAAGCAATGAAAGGGGAAATCAAAGGAAACACAGAACACCAATTTATTGAAATAAAGAGGTTAATACTAGACATAAATAAAGAAATAGAAATAATAAGGAAAAGCCAGTCAGAATTACTAGCAATGAAGAACACAGTTAATGAAATAAAAAACACTGTAGAAAATCTCACCAGTAGAATGGATGAAGGAAAGGACAGAATATCTAAGCTATAACACCAGGTGGCAGATCTAATACAGTCCAACAAAAAGAAAGATAAACTAATAGAAAAGTATGAGTGGGAATTTCAAGATATTCGGGACACCATGAAAAGAACAAATATAAGAATTCAGGGCATAGTAGAAGGAGAAGAATTTGACTCCAAAGGCATAGAAGGCATCCTCAACAAAATCATAGAAGAAAATTTGCCCCAAATTGGGAAAGAGGTGCCAATGAAGATACAGGAAGCCTTTAAAACACCAGCCAGACAAAACCTGGAAAGAACCTTTCCTCGCCATGTTATAATCAAACTAACAAACACATACACAAAAGAAAAAAATATTGAAAGCAGTCAGAGAGAAAAATCAAGGTACCTACAAAGGTAAGCCAATCAGGATTATAGCAGATTGCTCAACACAAACTTTAAAAGCCAGAAGGGTGTGGAGTGATGTATTCCAAGTCCTGAAAGATAACAACTGTCAACCAACGTTACTTTATCCTGAAAAACTATCCATTCAAATAGACTGAGAAGTAAGGACATTCCATGACAAAAGCAAGCTAAAGGAGTATTTGAAGACAAAACCAGCTCTACAGAAAATACTTGGAAGAATCCTCCATGCTGAAGAAAAAAAAAAAAAAAAAAAGCACACATGTAAGGAACCAGGAAAAAAACCACACAATACTCAAATACGAGTTAACACAAGAAAGCAAAGGTAAAAGTGGAAGAACTACAAAAGAGGGCAAAAGTGAATACACACGTTTCAATATTATCTCTTAATATCAATGGCCTCAATGCCCCAACCAAAAGGAATATGTGCTCAGACTGGGTTAAAAAGCACGATCCTTCAATTTGTTGCCTCCAAGAAACCCAACTTTATACAAAGGATGGACACTATCTTAGGGTGAAAGGTTGGAAAATGGTGTTTCAAGCAAATGGACCTAGAAAACAAGCAGGGTTGCTATCGTAATATCTGACAAGGTTGACTTCAGTCCAACATTAGTTAAGAAAGATAAGGAAGGTCACTTTATATTGATTAAAGGCACCACGCTCTAACAGGAGGACATTACAATCCTAAACATATATGGCCCTAACATGGGGGCCCCCAAATTCATCAAACAAATGCTATTAGAACTAAGGTCACAGATAACACCAAACACAGTGGTATTGGGTGACTTCAACACCCCACTATCATCAATTGACAGGTCTTCCTGGGAAAAAATAAACAGAGAAACATCAGGACTAAATGAGGTCATATAAGGAATGGACCTAAAAGATACATACAGGATATTTCATCCAAATGCTGCAGAATATACATTCTTTTCTACAGCACATGGAACATTTTCTAAAATAGACCATATATTAGCACACAAAAAAAATCTTAACAAATACAAGAAAATTAAAATAATTTCTTGCATCCTATTTGAACACAATGGAATCAAAGTACAAATCAATAGCAAGAAAGGCTATAAAGCATACACAAATTCATAGAAACTAAACAATACACTATGAAATGATGAATGGGTCAATGAAGAAATCAAGAAAGAAACCAAAAATATTATAGAGTCAAACGATAATGGCAACACAACATACCAAAATCTCTGGGACACAATGAAGGCAGTATTAAGAGGTAAAAATTTATAGCTTTAAGTGCCTATATTAAGGAATTAGAAAGGTTGCAAGTAAACAAACTAATGCTTCACCTTAAAGCCTTGGAAAAAGAAGAACAACGCAAACCAAAAATCAGTAGACAGGAAGAAATAATAAAGATTAGGGCAGAAATTAAAGAAATAGAACAAACAAACAAAAAAAAAAAACAATTCAAAGAATCAATGAAACAAAGTGTTAGTTCTTTGAAAAGATAAACAAGATTGATAAACCCTTAGCAAATCTGACCAAAAGAAAGAGAGAAGAGACACAGATTAATAAAATTAGAGATGAACAAGGTAACATCACAACAGATGACAGAGAAATTCAAAAATCATACGGACATACTATAAAACTATATACTCCACAAAGTATGAAAATCTGAAAGAAATTGATGATTTCCTTGATTTACATGATGTACCAAAATTAAACCAAGATGAGATTAATCACTTAAGTAGACAGTTATAAAACATCTCCCAACTTAAAAACATCCCAGGCCCAGATGGATTCTCTGCTGAATTTTACCAGACCTTCAAAGAAGAGCTAACACCATTGCTTCTTAAGCTTTTCCATAAAATAGAAAAAGAAGGAATTGTACCAAACTCCTTCTATGAAGCCAGCATCACTCTGATTCCAAAACCAAGCAAATATAGAAAAAAAAAAAGTAAATTACAGACAAATCTCCCTCATAAACGTAGATGCAAAAATTCTCAACAAAATAATGGCAAACAGAATACAAGAATATATCAGAAAGATCATTCACCCTGACCAAGTAGGCCTTATCCCAGAGATGCAGGGATGATTCAATATATGCAAGTCGATAAATGGAATACATTATATAAATGGATTGAAGGATAAAAATCACATGATCTTCTCATTAGATGCAGAGAAAGCATTTGACAAAATCCAACATCCTTTCATAATAAAAGTCCTACAGAGACTGGGAATAGAAGGAACATATCTCAATATAATAAAGGCTATTTATTAAAAGCCTACAGCCAACATATTACTACATGGGAAAAACCTGGAAGATTTCCCATTAAAATCAGGAACAAAACAAGGGTGTCCACTGCCCCCACTGTTATTTATTATAGGACTGGAAATCTTAGCCACAGCAATAAGGCAACAGACACACATAAAAGGATACAAATTGGAAAGGAAGAAATTAAATTTTCATTATTTGCAGATGACATGATTGTATATATAAAGGCCATGAGACTCTACCAGCAAACTGTTAGAGCTGATAAACACCTACAGAAATTTAGCAGGATACAAAATAAATACAGAGAAATCAGTAGCATTCCTATTTGTTATAAACAAAGACACATAGGATGAAATCAGAGAATCACTCCCATTCACAATTGCAGCAAAGAAAATACAGTACCTTGGGATAAATCTTACAAAGAAGTAAAGGATTTCTACAATGACAACTATAAAACACTCAAGTGAGAAATGGCAGAAGACACTAGGAAATGGAAAAACATCCCTTGCTCCTGGATTGGAAGATCAATATTGTGAAAATGACAATCTTACCAAAAGCAATATACACGTTTAATGCAATCTCCATCAAATTCCAAAGACATTCTTCACGGAAATAGAAAAAAAAAAACACTCCAAAAATTCATTTCGAATCACAAAAAACATCGAATATCTAAAATAACACTGAGCTACAAAAATAAGGCTGGTGGTATAACCATACCTGATTTTAACCTATACTACAGAGCTATAGTAACAAAAATAGTATGGTACTGGCACAAAAGCAGACATGTAGATCAATGGAACAGAATAGACGACCCAGATGTAAGTCCAGGTAGTTATAGCCACTTGATATTTGATAAAAATGGAAAAAATACCCATTGGAGAAAAGACAGACTCTTTAGCAAATGGTGCTGGGTAAACTGGATATGTATCTGTAGAAGGATGAAAATAGATTCTTCTCTCTCTCCATGCAAAAGAATTAAATCCAAAAGGACTAAAGACCTTAACATCAGACCTGAAACTCTGAAATTGACAGAGGAAAAACTAGGGGAATCCCTTCAACATATTGGTCTTGGCAAAGACTTTCTGAATATAACCCCAATTGCTCAGGCAATAAAACCAGATTAACCATTGGGACCTCATGAAATACAAAGATTTTGTACTACAAATGACACTGTGAAGAAAGCAAAGAGGCAACCTAACAGAATGGGGAAAAAATCTTTACCAGCTATAAATCTAATAGAGGATTAGTATCTCTGATATACAAAGAACTCAAAAAGTTAAATAATAAGAAATCAAACAAGCCAATTATAAAATGGGCTATGGAATTAATAGAGTTCTCAAAAGAAGAAATATGGATGGCATATAAGCATCAAAAAAATGTCCTAATCCCTAGTCATCAGGGATTTGCAGATTAAAACTACATTGAGATTCCATCTCACTCCTGTCACATTGGCTACCATCGTGAAAACAAATGATTATAAATGTTGGCAGGGATGGGGAAAAAGAGGAACCCTTCTACACTGTTGGTGGGAATGCAATCTGGTCTAGCCATTATGGAAATCAGTGTGGAGGTTCCTACAACAGCTGAAAATTATTCTACCATATGACCCAGCTATAGCATTCCTACTCATATATCCTAAGGACTCATTCCATTTCCTCAGAAGTACATTCTCAACCATGTTTATTGCTGCTCAATTCATAATAGCTGGGAAATTGAACCAGCCTAGATGTCCCTCAACTGATGAGTGGATGATGAAGATGTGGCACATTTATACAATGGAGTTCTACTCAGTGGTAAAGAAAAATGAAGTTATGAAATTTGCAGAAAAATGTATGGAACTGGAAAGGATTATATTAAGTGATGTAGCCCAGGCCCAGAAAGCCAAGTGCTGTATTTTCTCCCTCATATGTGGATCCTAGCTACAGATGATTGGGCTTCTGTTTGAGAAGGAAAAATGTCAGTAGCAGCAGCAAGTAAGTTAAAAAGGAGATACAAAGGGAAGAGAAAGGAAGGGAGGAGGGTGCTTAATAGGTTGGTGTCATATATATGTAAATAGAAGAATAGATTAATGGGGGTGAAAAGGCCCAAAGTGAGGTCAGGGAAAGAGATTGAGAAAAGGAAAGGTGGAGGGATGGCTAATAATAATCTAAGAGGATACAAATACATTATATGAAATCCTCTGGTTTCGGACCATGGAACATTCAGGAGCCATAGATCATTGTTAGAAAATTTTCAGTGCCAAGGATGGGATACCTCCAGTGAGTTGTTGGCCAGGGAGGTCCTTGATGCCCCCAAAACATTATAGGCCATTGCTGAGGCCCTTGGGTTCCCACCAGAAATAGATGGTAAGACCCTATTGGTGAAGACTCCACATACTTGGACTGCAAGGCTACTGAGAAATCCTGCTGGAACTGAGCTGATAACCTCCTCCATGTAGACCAGCTGACAGAAAGCTGTAAGAAGCCATTCTACATGTAGTTCAATGGGAGAAAGAGATACCACCAGTGAAGATACTCAACATGGACACTGCAAACCTTATAATTGGCCTGCAAGGCCAAATGAGCCAATGGGTGCAATAGTGCAATGTCTGTCATCATGGAAAACAACTGCCCTCCAATTGGACTGGAGGCCTGCTCCATAGGGGGGCGGGGATACATCCCTGATACTGAAAACTTAAAACAGGGGTAGTCATGGGCCCTGGGGATGTAACATCTGCTGATGTCTGGAAAAATGTAAATACTCTGCTTATCAAACTTCCCAGTAAGCACTTCTCTTAATATTCATACTCTTATATTAATGTTACTCTCACTTTGGATAGAGAATCTTCTCTTTTCAGATGGCAGTGACCTTGGGATGTCTCAGAATGTATCATCTCGAACACATCTTCCAAGGCTCAGGGTCTAATGTGGAAGAGATGGCAGAAAGAATGTAAGAGCCAAAGGAAGTGTAGGACTCCTTACAACATGCTCCTCCAGACATAAAATGGCCTGGATATCCATGACCTCATAGTGTCTGACATTACCTACACAAGATCATCATAAGAGGAGGAAAAGACCATGACATCCAAATAAAAGAGAGACTGATTGAGATGGGCAGGGGATATGATGGAGAATGGAGTTTCAAAGGGAAAAGAGTGGGGAGAGGGTGGGTATTACTGTGGTATATTTTTTATAATCATGGAAAATGTTAATAAAAATTGAGGGTAAAATATAATGCTTTATTTGGATAATTTTACATGTGCACATATTTTTTTTTATTAATTAGTTTGTGCTCAGTGAATACAATCAAGTTGGTACCATTGTTATACATGTCCATGTCCTACCCCATCCCACTGAACCCTCCTTGTTGAGGTATATCAGTCATGCATTGTGGAGTTAGCTCACAGTTATGGGTAGGAGAAGTTTCTTTGTATATCATGACCCAAGTGGCTGTGACATTCTTTCCAACCCCTCTTCTGCAAAATTTCCCTGAGCCATTTTTGGTTCATTTTTGGTCTGCTTCAGTGATGAGGTGTTTGGGGCCTCTGGGTCTCTGGATATCTGATATGGTAGAAGTTGATTGTTCTCTGTTCCTATCTTCTTCACCCTTTAGCTGGTACCCGGGTCACCAAGAGAACAGCACCCTTGCTTGTTTTGCCAATTGTTCTCAGTTTCAGCTGGGGCCCTTTTGAGGTATGATGGGATGGTTCTCTCTTTAGAATCTGCATCTGTCTGGAAAATAACTGTAGATTCTCCAACCAGATAAATGGGATAACCCTTTTTCTTTATATACAAAACTTAATAGATGTAGGCCCTCTTGTAGCCTATGATTGGTGGTAGCTTGATAATAGAGAGTGGGCTTATGTTTGGATGTGGCTATGACTTGTATCCCAGCTCCAGCTATATGTTCCATTCCACTGAGCAGTTCAGTTAGACAAATCAAGAGCAGTTGGTTTCTCATCACAGCTGTGCACCACTATTGTACTTGTGTGAGCATCACAGCAGGTTATTTGCTACTAAGTAGGTTAGACCATGAGTTGCTTGGACAGATATTGGTCATTTTCCCCCAGTCACCCATGTGGCACTTTCTGGCACTAGATGCCCTGACTGTCTGAGGACTGACTGTCTTCTAGCTACCAAACAGCAATGGTACCATAAAATTCTACATCCTAAAACGCATACCAAATGGTTGAACCTTCATCAGGCCATTAGAGGGAAGACATGAGCCACAACACTCTAGAGAGGTTATGATGAAGCCTGACCTTAATCTTCTATAGCCTCTTGCTTTCTCTTCTCTCTAACACTTTTATTTTAGTTATCTGTTTCTTCCTTCTCTTAGTGGGCACTGCCATGTAACTCCCAGTACCAGCATGTGGCTATCATGTACAATGAGCTTTTGATCAGAAAGACCTACAAGGTTTCCTAAAAGAAGACAGATTTCTGACAGAGTACTTAATGACTCACCAAAAGTTAGTAGTAACTATAAAAACTATCCCATGGTACTACCCTCCCCCCACTTTCCCCTTTGAAATTCCACTCTGTATCATATCCCCTCCCCATCTCAATCAGTCTCTCTTTTATTTGGATGTCATGATCTTTTCCTCCACTTATGATTATCTTGTGTAGGTAGTGTCAGGTACTATGAGGTCATGGATATCCAGGCCATTTTATGTCTGGAGGGAGCACGTTGTAAGGAGTCCTACCCTTACATTCTTTCCGCCACCTCTTCCGCATTAGACCCTGAGCCTTGGAAGGTGTGATTAAGATGTTAATCAGTACTCCAGTCACTTCTTTCCAACACTATGATACCTTCTGAGTCATCCCAAGGTCACTGCCATATGAAAAGAGAAGATTCTCTAGCCAAATGAGAGTAGCATTAATATAAGGGTATAAATATTAAGAGAAGTGCTTATTGGGCAGTTTGATAAACATAGTATATACATTTTTCCAGACATCAGCAGATGTTACATCCCCAAAGCTCATGACTACCCCTTAAGTTTTCAGTATCAGGGATGTGTTTTCCCCCCATGATTAGTCCTCACTCCACCTTTACTTTACTCAATCTCTTCCCCTGACCTCACTTTGGGCCCTTTCACCCCCAGTAATCTATTCTTCTACTTACATATATACAATACCATCCTATAAAGTACACCTCTCCTTTCCTTTCTCTTCTCTTTCTATTTCTTTTCTAGTTTACTGGCCTTTGCTACTGAGTTTTCTTCCTACTCACACAGAAGTCCAATCATCTGTAGCTGGGATCCATATATGAGACAGAACATGTGATGCTTGGTTTTCTGAGAATGGGTTACCTCACTGAGTATAATCATTTCCAGATCCATCCATTTTCCTGCAAATTTCATAACTTCATTTTTCTTTACCAGTGAGTAGAACTTCATTGTATAAATGTGCCATATCTTCACTATCCACTCATCAGTTGAAGGATATCTAGGCTGGTTCCATTTCCCAGCTATTATGAATTGAGCAGTAATAAACATGGTTCAGCAAGTATCTCTAAGGTAATGAGTTGAATACTTAGGATATATGCCTAGGAGTGCTATAGCTGGGTCATATGGTAGATCTATTTTTAGCTGCCTTAGGAAACTCCACACTGGTTTCCACAATGCCTGGACCAGATTCCATCCCCACCAACAGTGTAGAAGGGTTTCTCTTTTGCCACATCCTTGCCAGAATTTATGGTCATTTGTTTTCATGGTGGTAAACAATTGGACAGGAGTGAGATGGAATCAAAATGTAGTTTAATCTTCATTTTCCTGATGACTATGGATGTAGGACATTTTTCAGATGCTAATATGCCATCTGTTTTTCTTCATTTGAGAACCCTCTATTGAGTTCTGTAGCCCATTTTTAATTGGTTTATTTGATTTCATATAATTTAATTTTTTGAGTTCTTTGTATATCCTACATAATTAATCCTCTATCAGATGTATAGGTGGCAAAGATTTTTTTCCCATTCTATAGCATGCCTCTTTGTTTTACTCACAGTGTCCTTTCACATACAAAATCTTAGTAATTTCATGTGGTTAATCTGTGGGTTTATTGCCCAAGCAATTGGGGTATATTCAGTAAATCTTTGCCAAGACCAATATGTTGAAGAGTTTCCCCTACTTTTTCCTCTAGCAGTTTCAGAGTTTCAGATCTGATGTTAATATCTTTAATCCATTTGGACTTAATTGTTGGGCATGGAAAGAGAGAAGAATCTATTTTCATACCTCTAAGGTAAATATCCAGTTTTCCAAACACCATTTTCTGAAGAGGCTGCCTTTTCTCCAATGAGTAATTTTGGTATTTTTATTGAATATCAGGTGGCTATAGCTACCTGGACTTACATCTCAGTCCTCTATTCTGTTCCTTTGATCTACTTTTGTGCCAGTACTAGGCTGTTTTTGTTACTATGGCTCTGTGATATAGGTTAAAATCAGGTATGTATATATGTAAGGAGAATGATTGAGATGGGGAGGGGATATGATGGAGAATGGAATTTCAAAGGAGAAAATAGGGAGGGGGAGGAAGGGTATTACCATGGGATATTTTTTATAATCATGGAAAATGTTAATAAAAATTGAGAAAAAAAAGTTTCCAATAATAAAATGAATCAGCCTATGTCATTTAATCATTAAAATAAATTTCAGGTGTGGTGACACCACCTGCCTTATTTTTGTTACTCAGTATTATTTTAGATAATTGAGGATTTGTGATTCAAAATGAATTTTTGTATGGTTTCTTCTATTTCCATGAAGAATGCCATGGAAATTTTGATGGGGTTTGCCCCCATGTTAGGTGCATATATGTTTCGGATTGCAATGTCCTCCTGTTGGAGTGTGCCTTTCATCAATATAAAGTGATCTTCCTTATCCTTTTTAACTAATGTTGGACTGAAGTCTACCTCGTCAGATATTAGGATAGCAACTCCTACTTGCTTTTTAGGCCCATTTGCTTGAAACACCATTTTCCAACTTTTCACCCTAAGATAGTGTCCACTTTTGTAGAAAGGTGGGTTTCTTAGAGGTAGCAAATTGAAGGATCCTGCTTTTTAACCCAGTCTGCAAACCTATGTCTTTTGGTTGGGGCATTCAGGCTGTTGATATTAAGAGTTATTATTGAAAGTTGTGTATTTATTTTTGCCATTTTTTGTAGTTCTTCTGGTTTTACCTTTGCTTTCTTGTGTTAACTAGTATTTGAGTATTGCATGTTATGTCTATGTTCCTTATATGTGTGCTTTTCTTTCTCTTCAGCATGGAGGATTCTTTAAGTATTTTCTCTAAAATCTATCTTTAAATATTCTTTAAGCCTTCTTTTGTCATGGAATGTCCTTATTTCTCTGTCTATTTGAATTGGTAGGATCTTGGAATACATCACTCCAAGCCCTCTGGCATTTAAAGTTTGTGTTGAGTAATCTGCTATGATCCTGATGGGCTTCCCTTTGTAGGTAACTTGATTTTTTTCTCTAACTGCTTTGAATATTTTTTTCTTTGGTTTGTATGTTTGCTAGTTTAATTATACTATGGTGAGGAAGTTCTTTCCAGGTTTTGTCTAGTTGGTGTTTTAAAGGATTCCTGGATCTGCTATGGCACCTCTTTCCCAATTTGGGGAAAGTTTTCTTCTGTGATTTTGTTGAAGACATCTACTATGCCTTTGGAGTGATATTCTTCTCCTTCTATTATACCCTGAATTCTTATGTTTGATCTTTTCATTGTATCCCGAATATCTTGAAATTCCCATTCATACTTTTCTAGTAGTTTGTTTTTCTTTTTCTTGGACTGTATTAGAACTGTGACCTGGTCGTCTAGCTTAGATATTCTGTCCTCTCCTTCATGTATTCTACTGGTGAGAATTTCTACAGAGTTTTTTTTTTTTTTAATTTCATTAACTGTGTTCTTTATTGCTAGTAATTCTAATTGGTTTTCCTTTATTATTTATATTTCCTTACTTGTGCTTAATATTGATCTGTTTATTTCATTAAATTGGTTGCCTGTGTTTTCTTTGATTTCTTTGATTTCCTCTTTGATTCCTTTGATTCCTTTGATTTCTTCTTTGACTTCTTTGAACATATTTATAATCATTCTTTTGAAATCTTTCTCAGGCGTTTCCTCTAACTCGTTCTCAATGGAGGTCATTTCTGATGCATTAATTCTTTTTGGTGGATTTATAGTGTCTTGATTTTTGGTGTTTCTTGTGTTATAATGTATATATTTTTGCATCTTGGATTAATTCTATTTAGGTGGGTATTATTAGATATATCGATCAATCTGATGCTATATATCTTCAGGTTAGGAGCTTAAGGTGCTTGGTGTGGCTCTCTAGACTCTTAGAGTATTTACAAAAGTGTCCCTAGGTATTGGGTTTGCCTGCTGTAAGAGTATTCAGGTAGGCTGAGTGGAGCAAAATATAGATAGATTCTAAAATTTAACTAAACAATGTACACTTTCAATGAGAAACAGCACAGAATATTTATGCAAGAGTAGGTATTATGACAACCAGGTCTTCTATCAACAAGAGGTTAAGATTTCTGGTCTTTTGAGGGTTCCAAGTCAGCTTGTGACCTAGTGACCCTTCCCTAATGTATGACAGAAGAGGAAACAAAGCCACTATAAATCAAGAAGCAACAAATAACAAGCCCAAAATATAGCTTATTTAAGAATGGCAAATCTGACCTTCCACTAGATTTAACACCTAATTTATACTGATATGGAAGGTGCTATTAGCACTTCCAGTTCAGGCCTCTATACCAGGTTTATTAGGTGGGTACTGACCTGGTGTAATCCCAGTTAACTTTTGGGATGATTTTGGTCTCAGTTATGCTGTACTACTTCTTGGGTCCCTCTCTGATATACTGTGGGTTCAAGTAGGCTATCTGGGTAACTGGACTGCTGCTCTGTTCACTGGAGCTGGGCACTGGCAGTGGGGGAGGGAAGGAGGCTTTCGATGGTGGCTCTAGTTCTCTTGCTGGTCTATGTGATACTCTACCTCGTGATCTGCTCCACCCTTGTTCACTGCCATTCTCCCTTCATGTTTCTTGAGTTTGTGAAGAGCTGAGGTATGAGTGGGAAATCCCCTCACATGGCTTTTCCTGTGGTTCAAGCCAAGCCTGGGAGCTGTGGCTCTGTGGACCTGGCGCCCCTGCTGCTGGAGTTGCTTCTGCCTACCTGTGTGGGCTCTGGATCTCTCCTACTTCTTTTCTTCCATTTTAATTTCTTATATACCATCTTAACCAGAAGCCCCAATAGTTTTTATACCATTCAGAAATATCATTGCAAGTTAAAGTAGAACCTGGCAAGTTGGGCAAGGCCCTTTAGCTAACCAGCTCCTGTCATGATCAATCATTAGCACTCGTTTACCAACCCCATAGGGACATACTGTATCCATTGTTTTTAACCCAATTTGTGATTAAATTCCTATTAGTTATTTATCATGTGTATTGATTGTCTGAGAATGGTACTTCAAATTTTCTTTAAGTATGCTAAAATTAAGGCAAAGGTATTCTTTCTCAAAATGAACTACAAAGTGAACACTACCCCAAACGATCCATTCTAAAAATCTCATAATTTTGTTTATTATTCATATTGCATATGTTACAGAAACAAAGGAACAGGGTACATATAATTTGTTCTTTATATTGGTAAGTAACACCAAAATGAATCAAGAAGGTTAAAATAGATTTTGTTATTTACTATATTCTTTTTTTTTCTTTTTTTTTTTTTTTTAACATTTTCCATGATTATAAAATATATCCCATGGTAATTCCCTCCCTCCCTACCCCCACACTTTCCCGTTTGAAATTCCATTCTCCATCATATTACCTCCCCATTACAATCATTGTAATTACATATATACAATATCAACCTATTAAGTAGCCTCCTCCCTTCCTTTCTCCACCCTTTATGTCTCCTTTTCAACTTACTGGCCTCTGCTACTAAGTATTTTCATTCTCACGCAAAAGCCCAGTCATCTGTAGCTAGGATCCACATATGAGAGAGAACATGTGGCGCTTGGCTTTCTGGGCCTGGGTTACCTGACTTAGTATAATACTTTCCAGGTCCATCCATTTTTCTGCAAATTTCATAACTTCATTTTCTTTACCGCTGAGTAGAACTCCATTGTATAAATGTACCACATCTTCATTATCCACTCATCTGTTGAGGGACATCTAGGCTGGTTCCATTTCCCAGCTATTATAAATTGAGCAGCAATAAACATAGTTGAGCATGTACTTCTAAGGAAATGAGATGAGTCCTTTGGATATATGCCTAGGAGCACTATAGCTGGGTCATATGGTAGATCAATCTCTAGCTGCTTTAGGAACCTCCACACTGTTTTCCACAATGGCTGGACCAGATTGCATTCCCACCAGCAGTGCAGAAGGGTTCCTTTTTTTCCACATCCCCGCCAACATTTATAATCATTTGTTTTGATGATGGTGGCCAATCTGACAGGAGTGAGATGGAATCTCAATGTAGTTTTAATCTGCATTTCCCTGATGACTAGTGACGTAGAACATTTTTTTAGATGCTTATATGCCATTCGTATTTCTTCCTTTGAGAACTCTCTATTTAGCTCCTTAGACCATTTTTTGATTGGCTTGTTTGATTCCTTATTATTTAACTTTTTGAGTTCTTTGTATATCCTAGATATTAATCCTCTATCAGATATGTAGCTGGCGAAGATTTTTTCCCATTCTGTAGGTTGCCTCTTTGCTTTTTTCACTGTGTCCTTTGTGGTGCAAAATCTTTGTAATTTCATTAGGTCCCAGTGGTTAATCTGTGGTTTTATTGCCTGAGCAATTGGGGTTGTATTCAGAAAATCAATGCCAAGACCAATATGTTGAAGGGTTTCCCCTACTTTTTCCTCTAGCAGTTTCAAAGTTTCCGGTCTGATGTTAAGGTCTTTAATCCATTTGGACTTAATTCTTGTGCATGGCGAGAGAGAAGAATCTATTTTCATCCTTCTGCAGATATTTATCCAGTTTTCAAAACACCATTTGCTGAAGAGGCTGTCTCTTCTCCAATGGGTATTTTTGGCATTTTTATCGAATATCAGGTGGCTATAGCTACTTGGGCTTACATCTGGGTCCTCTATTCTGTTCCACTGATCTACATGTCTGTTTTTGTGCCAGTACCATGCTGTTTTTGTTACTATGGCTCTGTAGTATAGGTTAAAATCAGGTATGGTGATACCACCAGCCTCTTTTTTGTTGCTCAGTATTATTTTAGATATTCGAGGTGTTTTGTGATTCCAAATGAATTTTTGGATTGTTTTTTCTATTTCCATGAAGAAAGCCTTTGGAATTTTGATAGGGATTGCATTAAATGTGTAGATTGCTTTAGGTAAGATTGCCATTTTCATGATATTGATTCTTCCAATCCAGGAACAAGGGATGTTTCTCCACTTTCTAGTGTCTTCTGCAATTTCTCGCTTGAGTGTTTTAAAGTTCTCATTGTATAAGTTCTTTACTTCCTTGGTTAGGTTTATTCCAAGGTATTTTATTTTTTTTGATGCAATTGTGAATGGGAGTGATTCTTTGATTTCATCCTCTGTGTGTTTGTTGTTAGCATATATGAAGGCTACTGATTTCTGTGTATTTATTTTGTATCCTGCTACATTGCTGTAGGTTTTGATCAGCTCTAACAGCTTGCTAGTAGAGTCTTTAGGGTCCTTTATGTATAGAATCATGTCATCTGCAAATAATGATAACTTGATTTCTTCCTTTCCAATTTGTATCCCTTTTATGTGTGTCTCTTGCCTTATTGCTATGGCTAAGACTTCCAAAACTATATTAAATAGTAGTGGGGACAGTGGACACCCTTGTCTTTTTCCTGATTTTAGTGGAAAAGCTTCCAGTTTTTCCCCATTTAGTAATATGTTGGCTGTAGGCTTGTCATAAATAGTCTTTATTATATTGAGATATGTTCCTTCTATTCCCAGTCTCTGTAGGACTTTTATCATGAAGGGATGTTGGATTTTGTCAAATGCTTTCTCTGCATCTAATGAGATGATCATGTGATTTTTGTCCTTCAACCCATTTATGTAATGTATTACATTTATAGATTTGCGTATGTTGAACCATCCCTGCATCTCTGGGATAAAGCCTACTTGGTCAGGGTGAATGATCTTTTTGATATACTCTTGTACTCTGTTTGCCAATATTTTGTTGAGAATTTTTGCATCTATGTTCATGAGGGAGATTGGTCTGTAATTTTCTTTTTTTGTTCTATCTTTGCCTGGTTTTGGTATCAGGTTGATGCTGGCCTCATAGAAGGAGTTTGGTAGGATTCCTTCTTTTTCTATTTCCTGGAAAAGCTTAAGAAGCAATGGTGTTAGCTCTTCCTTAAAAGTCTGGTAAAATTCAGTAGTGAATCCATCCGGGCCTGGGCTTTTTTTAGTTGGGAGATTATTGATAACTGCTCTGACCTCCATGTTTGTTATAGGTCTATTTAAGTGATTAATCTCATTTTGATTTAATTTAGGTAGGTCATATAGATCAAGGAAATCATCCATTTCTTTCAGATTTTCATACTTTGTGGAGTATATGCTTTTATAGTATGTCCCTATAATTTTTTGAATTTCTCTGGAATCTGTTGTGATGTTACCTTGTTCATCTCTGATTTTATTAATTTGTGTCTCTTCTCTCTTTCTTTTGGTCAGATTTGCTAAGGGTTTATCAATCTTGTTTATCCTTTCAAAGAACCAACTCTTTGTTTCATTAATTCTTGGAATTGTTCTTTTTGTTTCTATTTCATTAATTTCTGCCCTAATCTTTATTATTTCTTCCCGTCTACTACTTTTTGGTTTGCCTTGTTCATCTTTTTCCAAGGCTTTAAGGCGAGGCATTAGTTCGTTTACTTGCGACCTTTCTAATTTCTTAATATAGGCACTTAAGGCTATAAATTTACCTCTTAGAACTGCCTTCATTGTGTCCCAGAGATTTTGTATGTTGTGTTCTCATTATCATTTGACTCTATAAATTTTTTGATTTCCTTTTTGATTTCTTTATTGACCCACTCATCATTAAGTAGTGTATTGTTTAGTTTCCATGATTTTGTGTATGCTCTATAACCTTTCTTGCTACTGATTTGTAGTTTAATTCCATTGTGGTCAGATAGAATGCAAGGAATTATTTCAATTTTCCTAAATTTGTTAAGATTTACTTTGTGTCCTAATATATGGTCTATTTTAGAGAATGTTCCATGTGCTGCTGAAAAGAATGTATATTCTGCAGCCTTTGGATGAAATGTCCTATATATATCTGTTAGGTCCATTCCTTCTATGACCTCATTTAGTCCAGATGCCTCTCTGTTTATTCTTTCCCTGGATGACCTGTCAATTGATGAGAGTGGGGTGTTAAAGTAACCCACCACCACTGTGTTTGGTGTTATCTGTGACCTTAGTTCTAATAGTGTTTGTTTGACGAATTTTGAGCCCCCATGTTAGGTGCATATATGTTTAGGATTGTAATGTCCTCCTGTTGGAGTGTGCCCTTAATCAATATAAAGTGACCTTCCTTATCTTTCTTGACTAACGTCGGACTAAAGTCTACCCTGTCTGATATTAGGATAGCAACCCCTGCTTTTTTTCTAGGCCCATTTGCTTGAAACACCGTCTTCCAACCTTTCACCCTAAGATAATGTCTATCCTTTGTAGAAAGGTGAGTTTCTTGGAGACAACAAATTGTAGGATCCTGCTTTTTAACCCAGTCTGCAAATCTATGTCTTTTCGTTGGGGCATTGAGACCGTTGATATTAAGAGATATTATTGAAAGGTGTGTATTTATGTTTGCCATTTTTTTTGTGTGTGTGTGTGTGTGTGTTACTGGTTCTACCTGTGCTCTCTTCTGTTAACTGGTATTTGAGTATAGCTGGTTTTTTCTAGGTTCCTTATATGTGTGCTTTTCCTTTTGTTCAGCATGGAGGATTCTATCAAGTATTTTCTGTAGAGCTGGTTTTGTCTTCAAATACTCCTTTAACCTGCTTTTGTCATGGAATGTCTTTATTTCTCCATCTATTTGAATGGATAACTTTGCAGGATAAAGTAACCTTGGTTGACAGTTGTTATCTTTCAGAACTTGGAATATATCACTCCAAGCCCTTCTGGCTTTAAAAGTTTGTGTTGAATAATCTGCTGTAATCCTGATGGGCTTGCTTTTGTAGGTAACTTGATTTTTCTCTCTAACTGCTTTCAATATTTTTTCTTTGGTTTGTGTGTTTGGAAGTTTGATTATAATGTGGCGAGGAGAGGTTCTTTCTGGGTTTTGTCTGGCTGGGGTTCTAAAGGCTTCCTGTATCTGTATTGGCACCTCTTTCCCAATTTGGGGGAAATTTTCCTCTATGATTTTGTTGAAGATGCCTACTATGCCTCTGGAGTGGATTTCTTCTCCTTCTACTATGCCCTGAATTCTTATATTGGATCTTTTCATAGTGTCCCGAATATCTTGAAATTCCCACTCATACTTTTCTATAAGTTTGTCTTTCTCTTTGTTGGACTGCATTAGGTCTGCCACCTGGTCTTCTAGCTTAGATATTCTGTCCTCTCCCTCATCCATCCTACTGGTGAGATTTTCTACAGAGTTTTTTATTTCATTAACTGTGTTCTTCATTGCTAGTAATTCTGACTGGTTTTTCTTTATTATTTCTATTTCCCTATTTATGTCTTGTATTGCCTTCTTTATTTCATTAAATTGGTGTCCTGCCTCTTCTTTGATTCCTTTGATTTCCTCTTTGATTTCCTCTTTGATTTCTTCTTTGATTATTTTCATGTGTTCTTTGGCCTCTTTGAACATATTTATAATTATTCTTTTGAACTCTTTCTCAGGCATTTCCTCTAACTCTTTCTCATTGGAGGACATTTCTGATGCATTAATGCTTTTAGGTGGATTTATATTGTCTTGCTTTTTAGTGTTTCTTGTGTTATAATGTATATATTTTTGCATCTTGGATTAAGTTAATGTTTGGATTTTCTAGCCAGCTGGGTATTCTTAGCTGTATCAATTGATTTGATGTAATATATTTTCAGGGTAGGACCTTAAGGTATTAGGTGTGGCTCTTAAGACTCTCAGAGTATCTACAAAGATGTTCTTAGGGGTTGAGTTTCCCTGCTATAGGATTATTCAAGCAGGCTGAGTGGAATAAAATACAGGTAGATTCTAAAATTTAACTAAACACTGTACACATTCAATCAAAAACAGCCCCAAGTATGTATGCAAGAGTAGTTATTATAATGGCCAGATCCTCTATCAACAAAGAGGTTTAGATTTCTGGTTTGTTGAGGTATCCAAGTCAGCTTGTGACCAAGTGAGACCCTTCCCTGGTGCAATCCCAGTTACCTTGGGTGATTTTGGTCTCAGTCAAGTTGCTGCCTGGGTCGTCTGGCTGCTGTTCTGATTTCTGGAGCTGGGCACTTGCTTTTCCTACGGTGCAAACCGAGCCACTGCTGCTGCCTCTGCTGATGTCGTAGCTGCCACCACCAGAGCCACCACCGCTGCTGAAGCTGCTGCTGCCGTGTCCACCGCTGCTGCTCCCCCTGAAGCCGCTGCTGCGGGATCTGCTGCCGCTGCCGCTCCTGGGTCCGCTGCTGCTGGGGCCGCTGGTACCGGTGCTGGAGCCACTGAAGTTGCTGCCGAACTCTGCTCCTGCTTGGGTCCCGCCGTCAGCCCAAGTTGGCGTGGCCGGTCACGGGCCTCTGCTGTGTTCGCTGGAGCTGGGTTCAGGCGTTGGGGTAGGGGAGGGGAGGGAGCCGTGGCTGCTCTGGTTGTCTCGCTGCTCCACGTGTGCTTCTACCTCACGGTCTTCTCCTCCGCTGCTCGCTGCTGCTCTCCCCTCACGTTTCCTAGGTTGCGGAGAGCGTGGTGCGAGGGGAAAATCCCACACCTGGCTTCTCCTGCTGCTCGAGCCGAGAGTCTGGCGGTTTTCGGCTGCGCCGCGGTTGCGGCGATTGGCCGAGCTGCCGGAGCTGCCCTTCCTGCCTGTGCAGGCTCTGGATGCTCTATAACTCTTCCACTTCTCCGCTGCCGCCTCAATTTCCTATACACCTCACTTTTTAGTAAAAGTGTGTATTCTGCTGAGTTTTTTTGGTCTTTTTCCCCCCTAGGCTGCTTTGGCGTGGTACCTACCCCGCCATCTTAACCGGAAGTCCTATTTACTATATTCTTAATGACATTGGGACTTTAAAGTAACTTGATCCACATGTTTTTTTATATGGACACTGTTGGTATTCTAATGCAGATATTTAATGACTGCTGAATGAGCTATAATTGTAAGCTACTCTTTAGCTGTTGATACTTACAACAATGTCACTTTGATGCTTGAATGATACAATTTGTACAGTATGGAAGCACACAGTGTGTCTTAGACTGTCTAGACTGATGATTGTTTCAAGGAATAACATTTTTTGCAAAAATTTGATAGAATGTTCATAAATTTTTACTTTCTAAAATGTTCCGTGCAAATAATCTAAAATTTTAATATCTGTTTATATAAAATATATTATGGCATTGAGCCTGTCAATTCAAGTACTTACCTAAAGAGAACTTACCAGTGCAACAGGTCACAAAGCTTTTCTGTGATAACTGTGGAGGGAAGAGTTTCCTTTTTCTTCATTCTGTTCCTTTCTGGGCTTTGCATGAATCTTTATTTCAAACTCAAATATATAACAATTGAGCATTATGGTTCATAGCTATAATATAGGCACTTAGGAGGCTGAGGCAAGAGGGCTGTTATGAGTTTCCTGGACTATATACAGTGAGACCCTGTGGAAAAATAAACAGGACTTGCCAGACTATTTTTGTTTTTCTTAGCTATTGACTTTATGTTCTCTAATCTATGGATATATAGTTATTTTTTCTGTTTCTTTAAGCATAGATAGATAGATAGATAGATAGATAGATAGATAGATAGAGATAGAGATAGAGATAGATAGAGATAGAGATAGAGATAGAGATAGAGATAGAGATAGAGATATATATAGAGAGAGATATAGATAGATATAGATATAGATAGACATAGATACACACACACACACACACTAAGACTAAGGAATCTAACTTGATCCCATCAGATGTTTCTGGAGAGAGTTTATGTAATAGAGCATTAAATGGAAATTTGAGGTCATTCATTATTTCTGAAAAGTAAGCAGGTTGGTCTGAAGTCGCCATCCTTTTAGACATTTCTTTAATTACTTTAAAAGGAAACACAGTTCCCTTTTGAGTGATGTTTCTCCAATTAATGTGATAACAGTATAGTGTTTACAGGACATTTCTGCTGCTCAGTGATAGCAAGCAAGCTGCAGCAGTTTCATCTGTAATTGCTTTTCTGATATAACATCTGGACACACACCAATAATGAAATGTGAAGAAGGTATGAATTAATTACCTTCACCTGGTCCCTTCAAAAGGGGGTTAATTTTGTTTCACATAGCCATTTCTCTCCCCTTGTCTCTTGCAACTTCTTGGTTGACACTACAATAGTTGTAACATCTTCAGTCAGCAATATTTCTTTTGGAGGCCTCCCTAACAATACTGCTCTGGTAGAGAAAATGAGATTCCAAATAGCTTTGGCTTATTATGAAAAGTAGGGTCAAGGAAATAACTTTTGTATGTCTATTAACTATATACCAATAAATATACTCAATTAATATGTTAATTTGTATTATTGTACAATATGTACAGGATTAGTAATGAGATGTCAAATGAATCAAATGAAAGGCTTCCTGCTTACATCACTTTCCTATACAATTTGAATGACTTTCTGATATTTTTAACAATTTGACTTACACATGATTTAAGGGGTCAAAATAAAATTGAAATAGGCCAGAGACCGTTTGTTTCTACTCATAGTGCATGCTTTTCATCAGTGCACCATTGTTTTTTCAAAGCCAAGTTCATTCATAATGTAATTGCTGCTGTTTTCTCAGTAAATTGTCACTTAAAAACAAAACAAAACAAAACAAAACAGGCTTTTCTACCAGTAAATAAATAAGGGACTTGAGTGATGCTAAAGTCAGTAAAATGCTTCCCATATAATATGAGGACCTGAGTTTTGGATTCCTAGCACTAACATATATGCCAGGTGTGGCAGCTTATATCTGTAATCCCAATGCAAAGAAAGCAAAGACAAATCTCTGGGACCTAGTGGCTAGCAAATCTGGCATAATTAGTGATTTCTAGGTTCAATGAGAGACATTGTCCCAAAATAAGGTTAATAATGATTGAGGAAGACATCTAGCATCAACTTCTGCCCCAAAATACACATATTCCTGTGCACATATAGCCACACATATGCATGCACACATTTGAACATGCATACATACAGAAACTATACTAAGACAAGTAAAAATAAATAAGTATATACTACTGGCCCTTACCTTTGAAAAATAATGTTATTGAAATTTTGTATCTTAGTGTTACAGTACAAAGTATGACTAAATAGCAGTGACATTACTCTGTAGGAGTCTCCTTGAATAAAGAATTGTCAAAGTTTGAGTCACTCTCTTGCTGATGTTTTCCCTCTGCTGTTGCAGAGGTGATGTCCAGCCTCTGCTTGTGCCATGCTTTCCCCTGCCACCATGAAGCTTCTCCTGCAAACTCCAAGACAAAATAAAAATCTTTTCCCTCATTAACTGCTTTTGATCAGGTGCTTTATCCTGGCAACAAGAAGGTAATTGTAAGACTATCTGGTACAGCCTAAGGGAAATATATTGTTAACTATGAAATTTAATCTAATATAAATGTTCCTTTCTATTGTAGGACAGGGCATTTCTTCCTCAGTATTTTGTCCTATTGTGTATTCTTGAAGTTGAGAAGACATACCTCAGACTGAGTTCAGGTGACCTAACATTTTGAAGTTCACATCTTATGTGTTCAGTTCTTAGCATGAGAAAGTCCATCTAAACACTACATGTTCACTACAGCATTACCCATGGCAGACAAAATATGGAAGAAGCCTAAGTACCAATTTGATGGATGAACTGCTGGACAAACTGTGGTATATAAGTGCAATTAACATTACTCAACCACAAAAAGGAGGAACTCCTGTCACATACTGCAACATGGATAAAATTAGAAATCCATAGGGTAATTAGAGTAACCCAGTCCTGAAAATACAAAAGCTCTACACAATTCTTCATGTTGTGTCTATCTAAAGTAGTAAAAATAAGAAAAAAAAAAAGAAATTATAAAGATTACTACCTTGAGCTGGGGAAAATAAAAAAGGATGTTATTACTCAATACATTTTTATTAGTTATGTATAGTGTATACAGTCATGCTGGTACCATTGTTAGCCTCCTCTGTGTCTTACCCCCTCTGCAGGGATCCTCCTAGTTGGGAAATATGGTTCATGCACTGTGGGGTTAGCCATCAGTTATGGGTAACAGGCAATGTCTCTGTGCATAATGTCCCAATGTGTGGATCTAACATTCTTTCTGCCCCCTCTTCAGCAAATTTCCCTGAGCCGTATTGGGTTCATGTTGAGGTCTTGGGAGTCTCTGAGTCTGTGGATATCTGGGTTGGTAGGAGTTCAGGCTTCTCTGTTTATCTCCTTCACCCTTGTTCTGGTACCAGGTTAACCAAGAAAGGAGCATTCTTGCTCATTTCCCCAAATACTCTTAGTTTCAGCTGGGGGCCTTTTGAGGCGTGATGACCTGGTTCTCTCCTTAAAAACTCCTTCCATATGAAAAAAAAAGAAGCAAATTCTCCACTGGAGCATGAAGTTAGCACCAAATAAATGGGATAACCTTTGTTTTTTCAAGAGAATTAACCAGGTGTAGGCCTTTTGTAGCCAACGATTGGTGGGAGCTTGATAATGGAGGGAAGGCTTGTTCTTTGGGTATGGTTCTGGCTTGATTCCCAGCTCTAGCTATGGATTCCATTAAACTGATCAGAGAAGTTATCCAAATCAAGAGCAATTGGATTCCCACCATGGCTATGTGCCACTATTGCATTTGTGTGAGCCTCACATCAGGTTGTTTGCTGGTGAGTAGTTTAGACCATGAGTTGCTTGGACAGATATTGGTCATTTTTCCCTAGTTGTTCAGGTAGTACCTTTTGGCACTAGATGAGCTGACTGTCTGGGGATTGACTCTCTTCCAGGTTCCATCCAGCTCACTCCATGTTATATACCAGAAGCATATAGTGTCTTCAGCAGTAGGGTCTTACCACTCACCTTTGGTGAGTCATCAAATACTCTAGCAGAAATATGTTTTCTTTTGGGAAACCTTGTAGGTCTCTCTGATCAACAGCTCATTGTAGATGTTAGCCAGGTGTTGGTACTGGGAGTTACAGGTCAGCACACAAGAAGAGAGGGATGATAAAGATCAGTAAGATAAAAGAAATAGAGAGACAAGAGAGAAGAGGGAGAGAGAGAGAGAAAGAGGGAGAGAGAAATAGGAGATTAAGGTCAGTCTTCATCATACCCTTTCCAGGGCCTTGTGATTCAGGTGTTCCCTCTGAAGGCCTGATGAAGGTTCAACCATTTCCTCTGTCTCTTAGGATGTAGAATTTTATGGTACCATTGCCATTTGGGTCCAGTTTTGTGTCCCCCCCACCCCCACCCTTGTCCTCCCCTCCAGCCTCACCCACCCTATTGTCCAGTCCTCAAGATGCTTATTAGGTATGTCAGCATCTCGGGTAGATTCAGGTTAGAAGCCATAGATGAGTGCAACTGTGCAATGATTGTCTTTCTGTGATTGGGTGAGTACACTGAGAATGATCTGTTCTAGGTTCAACCATTTTTTTTTTCAAATTTCATTGTGTCATTTTTCCTTATTGCTGGGTAGAATTCCATCATGTAATTACACATCTTGGTTATCCATTAGTATAATAATGGACATCTGGGTTAATTCCAGCTCTTAGCTATTATGAATTGAGCAGCTATAAATAGGGTTGAGAAGATATCTCTGAACTGAGGCATGAAACTTTTAGGACAAATGCTCAGTAAGGGAATAACTGGGGCTGTTTTTATAAGATGAAAATGTACAGAAGATCTGTTTCATAGCCACAGGAATATACTTGGAAATACAGGATTGGGCCCTTTAAAATAGCATGATAATCTGTAGATTATGTTTTTACCACAATAAAAAGGCTAAAAGAGATAGTAAATTTACCATTTTTATACTTTTGAAAACCTTATTATATCAGAAATCTTACCTAGAGAAGTTCTAATATATGGATTTACTCTGGAAGAGTTATATAATCAACCAGGCAGAGCTTAGATGCATTTTTATTGCATATTTTTAAACTGACATACAGAAAGACAACACAGATAGGCAAAATGTAATAATTTTATTATATTAGGGGGAGAAACAGAGAAAAAGAGCAAGGGGAAAGAAGGTGAGAGAGAAGGAAAAGAAGAAGAAAAATCAAGGCTTTATATACCACATAATTCTTAAGTAAAACTCATGACATACTCATTATTCTTGTTGAGCTTGTCATCTGTAAATGATATTGGAACTTAAAAATAAACTTTCTGAGATCTGAGATGTAGTTTATAAGCCTATGTATCATTGTCCTAATATATGAGAAACAATCTGTTCTTTACTAATGGTATACTTTTCCCCAGAGGTTTATTAGGCTCTGAAGGAGAATATGCAACATGCTTGAAATAATTGGTATTAATGTTGACTTTCCAACAGGCCAGACCTTGGAGATATAACAGGGAGGAGCTGGCATGCTTCATACACTGTAGGCATTATATATTCTATTATGTTGTTACAAGATATGTTTGTTACCTTATAAAAATCACTAACATGCAATTTGCAAGAAGGTTTCAAGTCAGTCTTTAGCATACTCTTATGGTATCTGTTGAAAATATTTTAGACTGAAAATGAGAGGAAAATCAATAGAGCACCTCCAAAAAGAGTGTTGGTGACAATCAGGATGATACATTCAGACACTTTTACTTCCACCAATGACCAACATAGTTCATAGGAACTACTCAGAAACCAGGAACTAGTCTTTATACAACCATTCCACCAAGAGATAGCAAGATAAGGCAAAGAAGAGCATGGAAAAGTCAGTTGATAAAAATGTAGAAATGGAATGTTGGCATGACAGAAAAAAAATCATTTGAAGGCTATGTATGTGGGCCTTATTGTGTTGGGGTGCATGAGATTATCGTGATAATAAAAATCTTTCCTGGGTGAATGCTCTGCAGAGCAGTCTCCCGTGTATGTGTGTATAATTTCTTTCTTTTATGGAACAGTAAATACTTTCATTATACTTTCCCATTTCAAAACTAAGAGTGATTGTTTCTCTCTCTAAAGAAAACTATCAAATTATTGTTTGGTGGTGGTTTTTCTTTTGATGTAAAGACTTGTTATGAACACATGAGGAAGCATTCATTTCACATTCTTATATTGAAGATTTATACATTTGTCTTCTGTTGCCAAAATACCCTACAACAATAAAAGCAGACCATGACTTTTGTAGTTTTATTAATGGAGGGAGAACAAAAATCTCTGGAGAAAAGATAACTTTTATCTGTTCTTTGTATTTAGCATCTTTCATGAGTTTTATTATGAATTTATTATGCATTTTACTTGATTGTAGCATACTTGAAGACATCATTTGCATTTAAAGTCTTACATACTCATCAAATACATGTCAATAATTCAGTTCTAACATAGTTGTTACAAAACAAGCACTGGAAATGGAATGATGCTCTGGGTATTACTCAGATTGTTATTATAGTAATAAATACTTGAGATAATCCACTTATAGGGCAAAATGATACATTCTGGTTCACAATTTTAGGAGTTATATTATATTATTGGGGAAAGATATGGCTTTTAGATTGCAGATATGGGAACAGAACATTATAATGGAACTTGTGACCAGAAAGGAGAAGGGTCTGTGATCCCACAATCCTGTTAAGAATGCCCCTCCAATGGCATAAAGAACTTCTTCCCTTTTATAGTTTACACCACCTACCTTACTGAGTGATGATGTGAGCGCTAGACATTGATACATGGGCTTTGGAGGCAATATTTGAGATTTAAACTATAATGTTTTGTTTTAAAATTTTCTCTCTTTTGTAAGTGGTAGAAAATTACCCAGCATATTGGATATATTCTAGTGCTTACTCTTAGCATTATACAGATTATAACAGACTTATGTCACTACAATACAAGGTAATATAAATTTGGATATTACCTTGTTTCTGCTGGAGGTAACTCATATGGGTTATATCAGCCAACTAGTGGTACTAGGATAGCAATTATTACATTTCACAGTTTTTCTATTGTTTGGCTTTTTCCTTCTCACACCAGTCTTAATTGAGTTGGACATATAACAAAAATCAAAATGTTATAGTGCCTAAGGTATACAGCTCTATGGTAGGTGAAAAAGTCAGGATCTCTGTGTCTAACTGAGTATGTAGTCCTAAGTGTGGCATGGAGAACATTGAGGGAAAGCCAGAGCATGCCAAGAAATAGCATGTGCTTATGTGTAGCCACACCAATACCCTCGAGGTCTCCTAGCATCTACAGCTTTGCTGTGTCCCTCCTCACCCTGAAGTTTATGTGTACCCATTCCTGTTTGTAGTCACTGGATGGATGGCCTTTTTGTTTAATTCTCTCTACAGTTTATCCTTCTCATATGCACATGCTTTGGCATTTGCATTTTCTTATAATGCTGAGGATGGCCAAGAGATTCATTTTGCAAAGCAGAGAGAAGCTGGCTACCTACCTCTAAGCACTGGCTGTGGAATCATTACAAAACATGGTGTGAATATATTTTTGTACAAGTAGAGTATAACTGTATCTACTCGGAAGCTGAGGGCCAGCCCAGCATAGCCCACTAGAACTCAGCTGACATCCAGATGCCTCTAGATGTATGAGAAAAAAAGTACCAACTACTGATATATGGCTCTAAATTTGGGGTCTCTTCATAAATAATTGCTTTTCTAGCTGGTGCTGTAACATCTGATGTTACAAAACTGTGCAATGCAGCTTAGTCTGTGGACCTTGATATAAACATATCTTTTCCCATCTCTGTTCTCAGGTCCTAGTAATATATATAGACCTTAGGACTCAGATAAAATGAACTTTACCATGTCCACTGTGGGCTCTGCTTGGAACTTCCTGTCACAATTAAAAAATCATATTGCTGCTGTCACTATTCTTCATAGAACAGAGATATGACTCTTCATTATTCATCTTGAAATTTGTTTCTAAGAATCACTAACTTATTCAGTTAATCACTAATGACAAGTTTCTATTTTCTAGAATACATGAGGATGGAAATGATAAGTCCCTCCTGACAAATGTTACTATTCTACTAGATTATATAGAAAACACTGAAGTAACTTTTGGTTTTGTTTTGGTCTTTTAAGGGAGGGTTTTGCTCTAGCCCAGGATGATATGTAATTCACTATATAGTCACAGGGTGGCCTTGAACTCATGGTGATCCTCTTGCCTCTGTCTTCAAAGTGCTGGGATAATGGCATGCACCACCAAGCATGACTAGAAATTACTTTTTGATATAATAAACACTATAATGGAGTTCAATTCTTAGCCCAGTCATATAGTAGGATATATATATATATATATATATATATATGTGTGTGTGTGTATATATATACATACATACATATAGGAGGTATATATATATATATATATATATATGTGTGTGTGTGTGTATATATATATATATATATATATATATATATACCTCCTATATGTATGTATGTATGTATATACATATACATATACATATATATCCTATATGTGTATATATATGTGTGTATACACACACACACACACACACACACATACATACACATTTCTAAAGAAATATCTTAGGTCAAAAGTAAAAGAGATGCAAAGTTAAACTCCCATATGTTTAATCCTATCATAATAATTAAAACTGAATAAAAGCAAACAGAAGAAACTACTAACCTTATAATAGTTACCAGCAGGCAAATATGACCAATAATTCAGAAAGTGAATATCTACCACCTAGTACCACCTGCTAACACACTGCTACTTGCATAGTATCTTTTGCAAAAAATTTGTAACCCAATTCTAATCACCAGAAAGTAGCAGACAAGCTTTAACTGACAGACATTCTATAGAATAGCAACCCCATACTCCTGTGAAATGTCAGTGTCATGGAAGACTAAGGATTACTCAAGAACTATTCAAGATTAAAGGATGCTAATAAGCATAACAATGTATTTGATGTAAGGACACTTATGACAATTTGAATAGTCTGTAAAGTATATAATAGAATTTTACTGAATGCTAATGTGCTGATTTGACATTTGTACTAGACTTTGGAAAAAGAATATCCTTGTTTTGAAATAAAGAGCTGCGACCATCCATTATCCAATCACAGATAAAACAATCACCACATAGTCTCACTTATCTACAGCACCTAACCTGAATCTATCCAAGATGCCTTACATACCCAGCAAGAATCTTGCGGACTAAACAATAGGATGGGTGGGGAAGGAGGGTAGGGCCATGGAGGGGGTGGGAAACACAAATCTAGACATAAACAGCAACGGTACCATAAAATTCTACATCCTAAAAGGCAGACCAAAGGGCTGAACCTTCACCAGGCCCTTAGAGGAAACACCTGAGCCACAAGACTCTGGAGAGGGTATGATGAAGACTGACCCTAATCTTCGACAGCTTCCCTCCCTACCTCCCACTCTCTCTCTTTCTCTCCCTCTATCTCTCTCTTCTTTCTAACTCTTTTATATTAGTTATCTTTTTCTTTCTTTTCTTAGTAACTCCCAGTACCAGCATGTGGCTATCATCCACAATGAGCTTTTGATCAGAGAGACCTACAATGTTTCCTAAAAGAAAAACAGATTTCTGTTTGAGTAATTGATGACCCACTAAAGGTTAGTGGTAAGACACTACTGCTGAAGACACCTTATGTGGTTGACATGTAAAATGGAATGGCACGGCTGGAAGCTGGAAGAGTCAGTTCCCAGACAGTCAGTGAGTCTAGTGCCAGAAGGTGTTACATGGGAGACTGGGGTAAAATGATCAGTATCTGTCCAAGCAACTCATGATCTCACCTACTTAGCAGCAAATAACCTGTCATGATGCTCACACAAGTACAATAGTGGCACACAGCCATGGTGGGAAACCAACTGCTCTGGATTCGGCTAACTGATCCCCTCAGTGCTATGGGACACTTAGCTGGAGCTAGGAAACAAGTCAGAACCATAACCCAACATAAGCCTGTTCTTCATTGTCAAGCTACCACTAATCGAGGGCTATAAGAGGGCCTATTAAATTCTCTATGAAAAAAAGTAAGGGTTATCTCATTTGTCTGGTGCTATCTTACTCTCCATTAAAGAATCTGCTTCTCTTTTTCAGATAGATGTAGATCCTAAGTAGAGAGCCACCCCATCATACCTCAAAAGGCCCCTGACTGAAACTAAGAACAATCGGCAAAACAAGCAAGGGTGCTGTTTTCTTAGGGAACCAGGCACCAGCACAAGAGTGAAATAGATCAACACAGAGAAAAATCAACTCCTACCAAATCAGAGATCCAGAGACCCAGAGATCCCCAACACCTTATCACTGAAACAGACCAAAAATAAAACCAACATGGCTCAGGGAAATTTTGTGCAAGAGCAGGCAGAAAAAAATATTAGAGACACATGTTGGGTCATGCTATGCAGAGACATTTATCCTACACATAACTGTGGCCTAACTCTAGAATGCATGACCCATATACCTCAACAAGGAGGGTTCAGGAGGAGAGGATAGGTCATGGGTGAGCCTAACATTGGTACCAAATTGACTGTATTCGCTCAGTACAAAACTAATTAATAAAAAATGGGGCAAAACCATGAAATTATGCAAACAGAGAATTAAGTTTTGATATTTCTGGTAGGTACTTTATCTGCTTTGAAGGTATGAGTTTTAAAATAACGTGAAAGGCATTTTTTTCAGGATAGTAGATATTTGATGTGTTATTTTGATTGTTTGTTTTGGGACAATTTCTCACTCTGTAGCTCAAGTTGACCTGGAACTCACTAGATAGACCTACCTGCCCTAACTTAAAGCAGTCCTCAACTTTGGCTTCATGCATTTTGGGGCTCCAGTTATGCACTACTATATTGGGATTAGGTATTTCATGTCTTTCAAGTTTAGTTATAATTTCCTATGTAAAATTAGCTCTTTAAAGAGAAAAAAAAAAACCTATATTTCCACAATTTTTTTTTGAGTAATGGTCTCAGCTAAAGCTTTCTTGTCTTTGTGATTTTTTTCATTGTTCTCACATATAAATTGATAAGCAATTGAATTGACTGGACCCAAATTTCAGAAGGAATTTCATGTGAAATTCAAAATTCACCTACAATGCTGGGTTAAAAAACTTTTGATCCTTTATGAACTGATGTAATTTCTGCTTATTGTTTCCTCACCATGGAAGGAAAGCAGCTCTTACAGTGTGGAGGCTGTAGTGGGCTAAGTGTCAAGTATGTAGACTGGAATTCCTTTCCTGCTCATGGGTGAGAAGTGGGTACAGATGTGTGTAGCTTCCTGAGTTGGCTTTACTGCTGAGGTCTTTATTCATGACTGAAAGGACTCCTTCATTCTGACCATCAGTGCGGTGAAGAAAAGAAAGAGTAAGAACATGGTGAAAGCTCCATCCCACAAAGCCACTGTTCAGAATCCCACATCCTATGCCAGATTACCGCTTGATTCTTTGAATATACCAGACATTCATAGCCATGCTCATACTCCTTGGGCACGACAATATTTGTTATTCTGTATTTGTGCTGATTCTTCTATCAGGTACCTGTATTATAGATATCATTCTTACTTTGTTATATAATTACATCTATATCTTCTCAAAGCAGTTAAACATCCTCTTAGGATATGACTTCTGCCACATACCTCTTTGTTTTTCCTCCTGGACATAAAGTATTATATGTCTCGTGATAAGTTCTGGTCAAATTCACACTAGTCTCATGAGGTCCCTACACCAATGGTCACATGCAGGTCTATATCTTTCTCTGAACCAACACATTTTCAGTGATACCAGGTTATGGCAAATAAAAATATGGCTCAAAGTACCTTTTCAAAAAGCAAAGGGTCACTTCAAAGACCTAATCTCAGATTTATCCTATAACTTAGTGTACATAAACAACAGCAAGTAAAGCTATATATAAAACATAAAGCAAACAACAATGGATTTTATTTGCATAAAGAAATATATTTGTTGTGGAGAGGGTTTACCTAATGGATTTTGTTGAGACCTTCCAAAGATACAACTACACTTAACCTGTGATTTTTTATCCTGTTCCCTTTGTGAATAAATTGTACGTGAATCATCAGGAACATGGCTAGAATGCTCTGACTCAGTAGCTTAGGTGGCTATGCAACCAGGTACAAATGCCATATTCAACACCAATTCCACGTGGCAACTCAACTATGATATGTTTGTGTCTTCTTGAGTAGAAAATGCTTTAATCATTATTAATCAGTTCAGCTGAAACAAATGTTCTTGTGGTTTAAGTAAAATTTGAAGGTGTATAAGATGTCAGGACCAAAGACTTCAAGAAGTAAAAAAAGACAAAGATAAATGTTGGTATCCTCCAATGTGCTTGAGGCATGCCCTTGCTCATGGTGGATTCACACAAATATGTGTTGACCAATAAGACTTCCAAGTTTCATTTCTGTAGGAAGCCAATTCAGAATACTCAAACACTGACAGACCTGGAAATACAGAAAAAATCCTGAGCATAATTTATAACAGTGCCCTTCTTTCTACCTTTTAGGTCATATTGATTTTAGATTGGCAGAATTAGATTGATGAAAACTCACTTTCTTTTATCCTTTTCTGATGTCATGGGAACAATTTAACCTACAAATATTAATCTTGGGTTATGACTATATGGACTCACTGACTAGATTGCTACTGGATGGTACAGTGAGGAGTGGCATTGCATTTGTTGAATTTTTTGCTATGCAATATCATTAGTTATTAAAGTAATAAATATCACATGTTAACAAATCATAAATTGCTTCCCATAAATGACATGGAATAAGGCTAAACAATAAGTAACTATAGTTTAATTTCATCTCCTGTAGTGGATATGAGCTAGTTTTCTATCATTTAATCCAACTTTGGTTTTCCTTAGTAGTCAAGGAAAAGAAAATCAAACTTTTCCCTCAATAATTCCAGGGACCTTGCCTATCCATAAACTTTCTGAGGTTCTCATACCCAAACATAAGCCCACTCTCCAATATCAAGATACCATCAATCATGGGGTACAAGAGGGCTTACACTTATTAAACTCTCTATGAAAAAAAGTAAGTCTTATCTCAATTTTCCAGATGCTAAATTACTCTCCGTTGGAGAATCTGCTTCTCTTTTTCAGATAGATGCAGATCCTAAGGAGAGAGCTGCCATAACATACCTCAAAAGGGACCCGACTGAAACTAAGGATAATTGGCAAAACAAGCAAGGGTGATGTTTTCCTGATGAACTGGATACCAGCACAAAGGGGAAGGAGACCAACACAGAGAAAAATCAACTCCTACCAAATCAGAGAGCCAGAGCCTCAGAGGCCCCCAACACCTCAGCACTGAAGCAGACCAAAATTGAACCCAACATGGTTCAGGGAAATTTTGTGGAAGAGGAGGGTGGAAAGAATGTCAGAGTCACATATTGGGTCATGATATGCAGAGACATTTATCGTACCAATAACTGTGGGCTAACTCCACAATGCATGACCCATTTACATCAACAAGGAGGATCCATTTGGAGGGGGGTAGATCATGAATGAGCCTAAACAATGCTACCAAACTGCCCGTATTTGCTGTAAAGAAAACTAATAAATTAAATTAATTTTTTTTCTGAGGTTCTATAGCAATATAATGACATTTAATTACCTTTGTAAACTTATCTGAAAGATCATTTTAGTTTACCCAACTGATTCTTCCAAATACCTCTGGTGTATTTTACTTTGCTTATCCTAGTAAAAGGATCCATTCTATTTTAGAACAGAATTGGTGGAACAGCCTGCATCTATACTACAGTCCTTTGCCTATAAAATGTTATGATCATAATCAGCAGGTTTTGAGTTGTATCCAAACTACCACATCACTTACCCTAATTAGAAGCTTAGGTCCTTCATAGTCTATAGTTTTATAACTAAGTTTATAAAACAACTATCCAGGAGGTTCATAATATAGAGTTAAATATTCTTTTTACTTAAAGGACCTTTACGTTTTTCTCCTCTCTGGGTATTATAAAGTTCAAACAGAACCTACCTTTATATTTGGCTCAATTCCTCTGTTTTTATTTATAGCTTCACCTAATGTGTCTGTGTTCCTTTGTTTAGCAGAAAGAAAGCAGGACATAGTACCATTTATTATGATCTGAATGTGAAATGTCCTCTACAGGTTCATGTGTTTGAACACTTGACTTCCAGTTGGTGTCACGGTTTTGGTAAACTGGGGACCTTTTAGAATATGGGGACTAGCTTACAAACAGAGCCCTGGAGACAAGATTTACTGGTTTTAACCTAGTCAGTCCCAACTGGTAGTCTCTTTGTTCCATCTGTTTAGATAGAAGCAAACAGCCTTACACTATAGCTTCTTCAACCACCACCATGAACTCCTACCAAATCAGAGATCCAGAGACCCAGAGGCCCCCAACACCTCATCACTGAAGCAGACCAAAAATGAACCCAACATAGTTCAGGGAAATTTTGTGGAAAAGGGGACAGAAAGATTGTCAGAACCATATGTTGGGTCATGATATGTAGAGACATTTATACTACCCATAACCGTGGGCTAACTCCAGAATGCATGACCCATATACCTCAACAAGGAGGGGCCAAGGGGAGGAGGTAGGTCATGGATGAGCCTAATAATGGTATCAAACTGACTGTATTTGCTGGATACAAAACTAATTAATAAAAATTAAGAAAATTAAAAAAAAAAAGAAATGTGGGAACTATCATGAGACCTCCACATCTTTTCTCATTATACAAGCTGAAGTCATTATTGTAGGTCAGTAGTTCAGAAGCTGTCTGAACCCACAATAAAGGGAGTTTACAAGGATTCTTCCCTCAATTATAATCAAGTATTAGTTCAATCTCCAAATGCCAAAATTCTAATCAAGCATTGATTTTCCTGGCATCCAGCCCATCCTGATATGCCTTTAGCTGCTGTACTAGAATCCAGAGACACTCCAGCCAGTCAGGAGATTCTAGAGCACTTAGATATCTGAGTCCACACAGTAAGCACCATTTGACCCAGCAAACAGCTAGGTTTGCAGAGTTTGGTACAAGAAAGACTAAACATTTACTACTCGTTATATTGTAGGTCTCTTTGTTTGTTGGTGGGGAAAGAGGGAGAAGAAGGAATGAATAGTACAGGTGTGGACAAATGGTAACATTTGCTAAATTTGGGTAAATATATTATAATAATTCTTTTGCAAAAGTCCTACAACTTTTATGTGAGTTTGAAATTATGTCAATGTAAAAGTTAAAGGACAGTAATATGAGCATTCAGCAAATGAAATTCAGTAACTAGGAAATTGGTAGTTCCACAAGCAGTCCACCCATGTCATACTTTTCCATGCTTCACATACAAAAAGGCCAATGAATATTTTGTTTTTACATTAAGTCTAAGAATGTTACTTTAAATTTAAGTGCTAACTTTCCTACCTAAGAATAATGCCCATAAAATGGCAATAGGTTCTATGGAATTTGCTAGTGTATTTTTTCTGGTTTGGATATTATATTACTTTACTATTGTGTAAAATTGAATTAAAGAATATACACTAATCTTTCTGTATTTTTCCAGCCTATATTGTTAGTGTCTTTGTCAAATATCAAGTAGCTGTAGTTGCTTGACCCAAAGTCGAGGTCCTCAACACTATTCCACTGGTCTATGCTCCAGGTTTTATGCCAGTAATATTCTGTTTTTGTTACTATGGATTTGTAAAATAGTTGTAGATCAGGTATGGTGATGCCTCCAGAGGTATTTCTTTTGCTGAGGATATGCTTGGATATCCAAGGCCTTCTGCCTTTCCATATGAAATTTCAGATCTTTTTTTTTTCTATTTCTGTGAAAACAATGTTGGGATTTTCATTGGAATTGCAATAAATCTGTATATTGCCTTTGGTAAGATTGCCATCTTCACAATGTTTCCTAAAAGAAAGATAGATTTCTGTCAGAGTAGTTGATGACCCACCAAAGGTTAGTGGTAAGACCCTACTGCTGAAGACACCATATGTGGTTGATACATAAAATGGAATGACATGGCAGGAAGCTGGAAGAGAGTCAGTCCCCGGACACTCAGCGTGTCTAGTGCCAGAGGTGCTACATGGGCGACTGGGGGAAATGACCAATATCTGTTCAAGGAACTCATGGTCTAACCTACTTAGCAGCAAATAACCTGTCATGATGCACACACAAGTGCAATAGTGGCACTCAGCCATGGTGGGAAACCAACTGCTCTTGATTTGGCTAACTGATCCCCTCAGTGGTGCGGGACCCATGGGTGGAGCTGGGAAACAAGTCAGAACCATATCCAAATAGGATCCTGCTCTCCATTATCAAGCTATCACCAATTGTGGGCAACAAGAGGGCCTATACCTATTAAATTCTCTATTAAAAAAATAAGGGTTATCCCATGACTCTGATGGAAACTTTACTCTCCATTGGAGAATCTGCTTCTTTTTCAGATAGACCCAGATCCTAAGGAAAGAACCATATCATCATACCTCAAAAGGGCCCCAGCTGAAACTAAGAACAATTGGCAAAACAAGCAAGGGTGATGCTCTCTTCTTGGTGAACCAGGTACCAGCTTAAGGGTGAAGGAGATAGACACAGAGAACAATCAACTCCTACCATATCAGATATCCGGAGACCCAGAGGTCCCTAACACCTTATCACTGAAGCAGACCAAAAATGAACTCAACATGGCTCAGGGAAATTTTGTGGAAGAGGGGGCAGAAAGAATGTCAGAGTCACACATTATTATATGCAGAGACATTTCTCCTACCCATAACTGTGGACTAATTCCACAATGCATGACCCATATTCCTCAACAAGGAGAGGACAGGGGGAGAAGTGGGACATGAATGAGCCTAACAATGGTACCAACTTGATTGTATTCACTGAGTATAAAACTAATTAATAAAAAAAAAAAATACATCATAAAAAATAAATAAATAAAATTAGATGAACATACTGTAAAAAAGACTTAAGAAAGTTTATAATTGTATAAGTAAATCTAGCATAAAGTGTCCAAGAGATATTTCTCTAACACTCCTTTTTTTTTTTTTTTTTTTGAGGTAGGGTCTCATTGTAGTCCAGGCTGACCTGAAATTCACTATGTGGTCTTGTGTGGCCTCAAAATCATGGTGATTCACCTACCTCTGCCTTCCGAGTGCTGGGATTAACGTGTGTACCACAACACCTGGCTCTAACATTCCTTTTTAATGGAAAAGGTAGCAACCTCCAGCCAGGTTCCTCAGCATTTCTGGTGATTCATCTCAGGCCTTGATTTTTATGAAACTAGACAAGTATAACTATATTTATGAGGATGGAAAGTTTTAATTTTATTCATGTTTGACATTTTGATCCAACAGGCCACTATTAGGTACAAGTGGCTGCAAAGTGTGTTAAATATAAAGGAGACAACTATATAGTCAGCAGCTCAGAATAGTTTTTATTTACTCATTGAAAATATTAAATAATTATTACTTGTTTCATATTTGAGACCAAATGGAATAGAATGTGAGTTCTAAGAAGTACCCATATAAAAAAGGATATAGAAATCTGAATATATGCATACAATTTTATGGGCAAGTTCATTAATGGGGCTATACAAGAGATATTATAGAAATAGTTAGCTTGTCTTTAATGTCTTGAGGAATCTGATTGATGATTAGAATTTGATGAGAGGACAAAAAGGCATCAGGGGAGGAAACAAAAACCTTAAATGATGTGTCCAAGGTGCAGAAATATGGAAGAACTGACAAATTCTTGATGAGGTAATGTAAACACACTGGCTGGCAAGAATCATGAGAGCTGAGAAGAACCTTGTGAGGGCCTGGTTGGAGAGTTGTTTCAATACAGTGCCTACAAATCACATTTTATAAAGGAAATCAATAGGGGAATACATAATAAGTATTTATGCAGGAACCAAAATTGCTCCAGATATTTTAAGAAGAATGACATTTATTTTAGAAGATAAGATGTTTTCAGGATCTGTAGAATGAGATCTAGGCTTAGTTATTTGGCATTATATTCAAAATGTCACAGAACAAAATGAGAGAGTTATGTCCTAACTCAGAGACCACCATAGTGGAGCTAAAACCAAAAAGAAGCCAAAATTGACTTCTGTGTCACCACTATCTATCAATGATCAGGAAACTGTACTAGACATTGGGTGGTTCCTGAGGAAATTTTATATTTCCATGAGATTTCTCAACAACTACATCAGCTCAATCTTTCACGGTGGTATACTGCATATCTTCCAAGTTTTTTCATGAGTTACACCAATTCAGAATTGCTGCATCAAAAGGGTATGAGAGTGTAACGTTAGCTCTCCCTCTTCCAAGTATAAAGGTAGTTGACTGTAAAAGATATAAGGGTACTTGACTGAACCAATAGAGTATCCAACAGACATACTTAGAATTAACACTAATCTGGACCTAAACAATGGTAACATAAAATTCTAGTCTAGTGCCAGAAGGTGCTACATGGGCGACTGGGGGAAATGACCAATCTCTGTCCAAGCAATTCATGGTCTAACCTACTTGGCACCTCCAGCAGCGGCAGATCCAGCAGTGGGAGCAGCGGTTGTTCCTGGAGCAGCAGCGTAGGCCACAGCATCAGCATATACAGCAGCAGTGGCAGTGGCTCCATCAGTGGCGGATCCAGCAGTGGCAGCTCCCACCCTGGCAGTGCTAGGTCGGTGGGAAAACAGCTGTCAGGCTTGAATTGCCCCACAGGAAAGGCCAGTGCCCAGCTCCAGAAAACAGAACAGCAGTCCAGCAATCCATCCAGCTTACTTGAACCCACACGGTGTAAAAGACAGATGCATAACTGAGACCAAATTCATCCAAAAAGGTAACTGGGATTGCATTAGGGAAGGGTCTCACTTGGTCACAAGCTGACTTGGAACCATCAGCAGACCAATAATCTTAACCTGTTTGTTGATAGAAGATCTGGTTGTTATAATACCTACTCTTGCATAAATAATAGGTGCTATCTTTCATTGAATGTGTACATTGTTTAGTTATATTTGAGAATCTATCTGTATTTTGTTCTAATTAGCTTACTTGAATACTCCTATATCAGGCAAACCTAACCCCTAGGAACACCTTTGGAGATACTCTGAGAGTCTTAAGCCACATTTAACACCTTAAGCACTTACCCTGAAGATATATAACATCAGATCAATTGATACAGCTAAGAATACCAAGCTAGCTAGAAAATCCAAGCATTAACTTAATCTAAGATGCAAAAATATACACATTATAACACAAGAAACTCTAAAAGGCAAGAGAATATAAATCCATCTAAAAGTATTAATGCATCAGAAATGACCTCCAGTGAGAACGAGTTAGAGAAAATGCCTGAGAAAGATTTCAAAAGAATGATTATAAATATGTACAAAGAAGTCAAAGAACAAATCAAAAGAATCAAAGAGGAAATCAAAGGAATCAAAGAAGATGTAGGACACCAATTTAATGAAATAAAGAAGTCAATAAAAGATATAAATAAGGAAATAGAAATAATAAATAAAAACCAGTCAGAATTAATAGCAATGAAGAACACAGTTAATGAAATAAAAAACTCTGTAGAAAATCACCAGTAGAATGGATGAAGGAGAGGATAGAGTATCTAAGCTAGAAGACCAGGTGGCAGATCTAATACAGTCCAACAGGAGAAAGACAAACTAATCGAAAAGTATGAATGGGAATTTCAAGATCTTTGGGACACTATGAAAAAGATCAAACAGAAGAATTAAGGGCGTAGTAGAAGGAGAAGAATTTCACTCCAAAGCATAGTAGGCATCCTCAACAAAATCATAGAAGAAAACTTCCCCCAAATTGGGAAAGAGGTGCCAATGAAGATACAGGAAGCCTTTAGAACCCCAGTCAGACAAAACCTGGAAAGAACCTCTCCTTGCCATATTATAATCAAACTACTAAACACACAATCCAAAGAAAAAAATATTGAAAGCAGTCAGAGAGAAAAATCAAGTTACATAAAAAGGTAATCCCATCAGGATTACAACAGATTACTAAACACAAACTTTAGAAGCCAGAAGGGCTTAGAGTAATGTATTCCAAGTTCTGAAAGATAACAACTGTCAAACAAGGTTACTTTATCCTACAAAGTTATCCATTGAAATAGACGGAGAAATAAGGATATTCCATGACAAAAATCAGGCTAAAGAGTATTTGAAGACAAAACCAGTTCTACAGAAAATACTTGAAAGAATCCTAAATACTGAAGAGAAGGAAAAGCACACATACAAGGAACCTGGAAAAAAACAAACATTACTCAAATACTACTTAACACAAGAGAGCAAAGGTAGAACCAGAACTACAAAATAAAATGGCAATCATAAATACACACCTTTAAATAATATCTCTTAATATCAATGGCCTCAATGCCCCAAACAAAATACACAGGTTTGAAGACTTGTTTAAAAAGAAGAATCCTACAATTTGTTGTCTCCAAGAAACTCACCTTTCTACAAAGGAGGGACATTATCTTAGTGTGAAAGGTTCAAAAATGGTGTTTCAAGCCAATGGGCCTAGAAATAAGCAGGGGTTGCTATACTAATATCTGACAAGGTAGACGTCAGTCCAACGTTAGTCAAGAAAGATAAGGAAGCTCACTTTATATTGATTAAGGGCACACTCCAACAGGAGGACATTATAATCCTAAACATATATGCACCTAACATGGAGGCCCCCAAATTCATCAAACAAACACTATTAGAACTAAGGTCACAGATAACACCAAGTATAGTGGTAGTGGGTATTTCAGCACTCCAGTCCCATTAATTGACAGGTTATCCCAGGAAAAAATAAACAGAGAGGCATCTGGATGAAATGAGATCATAGAAGGAATGGACCTAAAAGATACTTACAGGACATTTCATCCAAAGGCTGCAGAATATACATTCTTTTCAACAGCACATGGAGAATTCTCTAAACTAGACCATATATTAGCACATAAAGCAAAACTTAACAAATACAGGAAAATTGAAATAATTCCTTGTATTCTATCTGACCACAATGGAATCAAACTACAAATCAATAGCAAGAAAGGCTATAGAGCATACACAAAATCATGGAAACTAAACAATACACTATGAAATGATGAATGGTTCAATGAAGAAATCAAGAAGGAAATCAAAAAATTCATAGAGTCAAACGATAATGAGAACACATCATACGAAAATCTCTGGGAGACAATGAAGGCAGTCCTAAGAGGTAAATTTATAGCTTTAAGTGCCTATATTAAGAAATTAGAAAGGTTTCAAGTAAATGACCTAATGCTTCACCTAAAAGCCTGGGAAAAAGAAGAACAAGGCAAACCAAAAATCAGTAGACAAAAGAAATAATAAAGATTAGGGAACAAATTGATGAAACAAAAACAAACAAACAAACAAACAAAAAACAATCCAAAGAATCAATGTAACAAAGAGTTGGTTCTTTGAAAGGATAAACAAGATTGATAAACCCTTAGCAAATCAGACCCAAACAAAGACAGAAGACACACAAATTAATAAAATTAGAGATGAAAATGATACCATCACAAAAGATGCCAGAGAAATTCAAAAAATCATAGGGACTTACAATAAAAGCATATACTCCACAAAGTATGAAAATATGAAAGAAATGTATGAGTTCCTTGATTTATATGACCTACTTAAATTAAATCAAGATTAGAATAATCACTTAAATAGACCTATAAAAAGCATGGAAATCTGAACACTTATCAAAAATCTCCCAACTAAAAAATTCCCAGGCCCAGATGGATTCACTGCTGAATTTTACCAGACTTTCAGGGGAGAGCTAACACCATTGTTTCTTAAGCTTTTCCATAACATAGAAAAAGAAGGAATTCTACCAAACTCTTTTTATGAAGCCAGAATCACCCTGGTACCAAAACCAGGAAACGACAGAACAAAAAAAGAAAATTACAGACCAATCTCCATTATGAACATAGATGCAAAAATTCTCAACAAAATATTGGCAAACAGATTACAAGAATATATCAGAAAGATCATTCACCCTGACCAAGTAGGCTTTATCCCAGAGATGCAGGATTGGTTCATTATATGCAAATCGATAAATATAATACATCATATAAGTGGATTGAGGGACACAATTCACATGATCATCTCATTAGACACAAAGAAAGCATGTGACAAATTCCAACATCCCTTCATGATAAAAAGTCCTACAGAGACTGGGAATAGAAGGAACATATCTCAATATAATAAAGGCTATTTATGACAAGCCTACAGCCAACATATTACTAAATGGAAAATAACTAGAAGCTTTCCCACTAAAATCATGAACAAGACAAGAGTGTCCCCTGTCCCCACTTTGATTTATATAGTACTGGAAGTTTTAGCCATAGTAACAAAAATGGCATGGTACTGGAACAAAAGCAGACATGTAGATCAGTGGAAGAGAATAGAGGACCCTGATGTAAGTCCAGGTAGCTATATCCACCTCATATTTGATATGAATGCCAAAAATACTCATTGGAGAAAAGACAGCCTCTTCAGCAAATGGTGTTGTTAAAACTGGATATGTATTTGCAGAAGGATGAAAATTGATCCTTCTCACTCTCCATGCACAAGAATTAAATCCAAATGGACTAAAGACCTTAACATCAGAAACTCTGAAATTGCTAGAGGAAAAAGTAGGGGAAACCCTTCAACATATTGGTCTTGGCAAAGACTTTCTGAATACAACCCCAATTGCTCATGCAATAAAACCACAGATTAACCACTGGCACCTCATGAAATTACAGAAACTTTGTACTGCAAAGGACACTGAATAAAGCAAAGAGGCAACCTACAGAATGGGAAAAAAATCTTTGCCAGCTATATATATGATAGTGGATTAATATCTAGGATATATAAAGAACTTGAAAAGTTAAATAATAAGAAATCAAACAAGCCAATTAAAAAATGGGCTATGGAGCTAAATAGAGAGTTCTCAAAGGAATAAATATGGATAGAATATAATCATCGAAAAAAATGTTCTATGTCCCTAGTCATCAGGGAAATGCAGATTAAAACTGCATTGAGATTTCATCTTTCTCCTGTTAGATTGGCCACCATCATGAAAACAAATGATCATAAATGCTGGTGGGGTTGTTGAGAAAGAGAAACCATTCTTCAGTGATGGTTGGAATGCAATCTGGTTCAGCCATTGTGGAAATCAGTGTGGAGGCTCCTAAACCAGCTAAAGATTGATCTATCATATGACCCAGCTACAGCACTCCTAGGCATATATCCTAAGGACTCATCCCATTTCCTTAGAAGTACATGCTCAACCATGTTTATTGCTGCTCAATTCATAATAGCTGGGAAATGGAACCAGCCTAGATGTACCTTAACTGATGAGTGGATAACAAAGATAATGTCACATTTATACAATGGAGTTCTATTCAGCGATAAAGAAAAATGAAGTTATGAAATTTGCAGAAAAATGGATGGATCTGGAAAGGATTATACTAAGTGAGGTAACCCAGGCCCAGAAAGCCAAGCACCACATGTTCTCCCTCATATGTGGATACTAGCAACACATGATTGGGCTTTTGTGTTAGAAGGAAAAAAACTCAGTAGCAGAGGCCAGAAAGCTAAAAACAAGATACAAAGGGAAGAGAAAGGAAGGGAGGAGGGTACTTAATAGGTTGGCATTGTATATATTTAACTAGAAGAATAGATTAATGTGGGTGAAAATGCCCAAAGTGAGGTCAGGGGTGGAGATTGAGTAAAAGAAAGGTGGAGGGAGGACTACTCAAAATCTAAGATGATATTAATAAATCATATGGAATCCTCTGGTTTGGGACAATGGAACACTCAGGAGCCATAGATCATTTCCAGAAAATTTTCAGTGCCAGGCATGGGAATACCTTCCAGTGAGTTGTTGGCCAAGGAGGTCCCTGATGCCCCCCAAACATTATAGGCCATTGCTGAGGCCCTTGGTTTCCCTCCAGGAATTGATGGTAAGACCCTATTGATGAAGACTCCACATAATTGGGCTGCAAGGCCACTGAGAAGTCATGCTAGGACTGAGCTGATATCCGCCTCCATGTAGTCCAGCTGACAGAAAGCTGGAAGAAGCCATTCTACATGTAGTTCAATGGGAGAAAGAGATACCACCAGTGAAGAAACTCAACAGTGGACACTGCAAGCCTTATAATTGGCCAGCCATGCCAAATGAACCGATGGGTGCAATAGTGGCACATCTGTCATGGTAGAAACCAACTGCCCTCCAATTGGACTGGAGGCCTGCTCCAAGGGAGGGAATACATCCATGATACTTAAAACACTTTTTTAAAGTTTCCATTTTATTTTATTTTATTTGTTCATTTATATTTATTTATATGAGAGTGACAGAGAGAGAAAGAGGCAGATAGAGAGAGTGAGATTGAGAATGGGCGTGCCAGGGCTTCCAGCCACTGCAGACGACCTCCAGACACGTGCGCCCCCAAAACTTAAAACAGGAGTAGTCATGATCTCTAGGGGTGTAATATCTTCTGATGTCTGGGTAAGTGTATATACTCTGCTTATCAAACTGTCCAGTAAGCCCTTCTCTTAATATTCATAACCTTATATTAATGCTACTCTCACTGTGGGTAGAGAATCTTCTCTTTTCAAATGGCAGTGACCTTGGGACAACTAAGAAGGTATCATGATCCTGGAAAGAATTTATTAAAGTGAGTAACATCTTGATCACACTGTCCAAGGCTCAGGGTCTAATGCGGAAGAGGTTGTGGAAAGAATGTAAGAGCCAAAAGAAGGGTAGTACTCCTTACAACGTGCTCCCTGCAGACATAAAATGGCCTCAATACCCATGACCTCATAGTGCCTGACTCTACCTACAGAAGACCATCATAAGAGGAGGGAAAGATCATGACATCAAAATAAAAGAGAGACTTATTGAGATGGGGAGGTGATAAGATGGAGAATGGATGAGGGAGATGATGTTGGTGGTGAAGAAAGAGGAAGAAGAGATAGATGTGCATGGCATATGGTGCTGATGGCATGCAAGACATTTCAGACAAATGAAGACCATGTCCAGGGTTTGGAGAATTAGCTGGGCCTACTTGGGAACTCCCAATAGGGCATCAAGTCCAAATCCATGTTCCATGCAGAAGCAGTACTTGAGTCAAATGCTACCCCCTGAAGCTCTGAACATCATTTCATTGTGATTATGCTGCTGCAGGTAGCTCCACAGGCAAGTTTGGAACAAAGACCTACAAAAGGCTCAGGACATGACATGGCCATAAAGACAATCTTTTTATAGATAGAATGTTTATTTTACTTTCATACATCTTTGAGGCCATTTCTTGACTCATATGATAGCTAAACAAATTTAAGAATATCCTTGACAATACATTCATTAACCCAGTAGTAGACATACACTCATATAAGAAGAAGGTCTATACTTTTACTACACAGATGTCATTGCAGAGATATGGCATGATTTTACAATGTCCTTGCTGATTAACATGAAAGTTATTATCAGCTTTCTCTTGGTGCTATTACAGTGACTATATTATATGTATGTTTTTTAAAAAGCCAGCTATGCATCACTGTGGAAAGATCCTTAGTATTTCACTTGTAAGAGTAATGTATGAAATGCAGGAAAAGAACTATATAGCTAATTGTGTATGCAATATTTAAATGTCTGTTGGAAAGATAAAATATTTTTGGTTTATGATGAAAGGTCCTCTTATTTGATGTTTGTCCTCATCAATAAGTGTAGATGTAATGAACGATGTGTGGAATAAGTAAGTCATTGAAAGGTCAAGAAACTTCAGATACAAAATTTGGACAAGATCCTGGTATTGCCAAGAGTACTGAACACTCAAATATTCCTTTGTTCTTTTAACTTCATCTTTTGCACTGTAAAGAGTAGGACAGACAACCAAGCCCATTTATTTGGCTTTGATGTTCAGCCATTTAGACAGGAGAATTTACAAGAACAGGAGCTCTTTTCTGCTCCTTTGTCCCTGAATGAGGAGATTTAATAATATCTCTCTTGCCATTTGTCTACCTGTCATGTTAAATCACTGTAGTATTTTCTCACAATGGCTACAAACTGAGAGTTATGGAATATAGCAGTAGGTTTAGTAATTTTTAAACTGAAGAATTTATCAATGCTTATTACATGGCCAAGGCAATAAAAGCATTCTTTCATCTAAACAGCCAGGAGACCACATATGATAGAGTCTAAGGACATCCAGAATTTCTATTGTCCTATTTAATGATATAAGAATTTAATATTTTGTTTTAAAGTCTTCCTATACTATACTAGTGGGCTAAAGTATTTGAAGTAGAATATTAACAATTCTAGGTTTTCTTTATTAGTTTTTCAGGGAGGAATTTTTTTTCTTTTTTTAAAGATATTTATTTATTTATTTATTTAAGAGAGAAAGGCAGACAGAGAGAAAAAGAGAGTGAGAGAGAGAGAGAGGGAGAGAGAATGCATATGCCAGGGCCTCCAGCCATTGTAAACGAAATAAAGACACATGTGCTACCTTGTGCATCTGGCTTACATGGGTCCTGGGGAATTGAGCCAAGGTCCTTTGGCTTTGCAGACAAATGCCTTAACCTCTAAGCCATCTCTCCAACCTCTCTTTTCTTTTCTTAAACCACATTATATTAATTCTGATTCTCATTTTTATAAGAGCTAAAGGTGCAATACCATCCAGTCTTTTAAACAAGGCTCTAGCTTAATGATGAGGAAAGTGAGTTCTTAGAGGATAGACAGACAATGAAAGTTTGTATTTTAATTCTGTTCTACAAGGTTGCTTAACTCTTTTGACTGCAAGTTCGTTGAGGGTAGAGTTATTTCACTGTTCATAAATCCCCAGAAATACAAAGATAAGAATATAACAGATTCTCAGTGTTTAATAAATGTAAATAACTGTCTCAAGTCATATGGTAGCAAAATTGTTGCCAGGGGAATTCATATATATTATCTCTTAGTAAAGCAGTCTGTTATTGAATTCTTCTTGGATTTTTTTTTTCCTCTGTGTATCCCTTTCCTGCTTGCTTTTTTCTTTCTTAATTTCTTTATTTCTGTCATTATTTTATTATTTCTTCTTATTTTGATGCACACATCAAATTTTTGTTTGTCTTATAAAATAATTCTAAGTAATTTTGCAAGTGATTGCCAAGTATTTTATTCTAAAATTTCTCACCGAACACCCATGTAGGTGTTATCTTAATAAGTCAAGCAGAATCTCTAACTTCTATACATAATTACTAAAATGTATTTAAAGGAGGAAAAATCAACTAAAACTAATTAATCAAACAAAACAGAACCCCTCCAGGCCATAAATCTAAAGCAGGGAGAAAACAAGCAAAAATACAAGATTGACATTTTAGCTCATGGACTCTCAAACTGTGATTCCACTCCTTTATAGGTAATACTGGGGATATCAGTAACAGTTAACGAAAAAAAAAAAAAACACCTAGAGCTTCTCATTGAATTAGTGTTAAAATTGAATACCAGGGGCATAGGCTCATTTAATAACATAATTTCAGAAAACATACAAAAAGCAGATTCATCATAAATCTCTCTTAGCTTGGATTTCCATTCTTAATTCTGTATTTTATATCCTCAGTATACATAACTGTATGGATCTGAAGGAAAAACAAGCAATTCTCAAATAAGAAAAGGATTTGGGGATATCTAGTTTCATCTCAGATATCTAAACAGCTTGAAAAATTTTACTCCTTATAATAAGGAAAATCAAGTACAACTAAATGAACTCTCATCGATTTTACGTTCTTATTACCTAGTACTTCACCAACACCATCAAAGTCACATTCAAAATCATGAACAAAGAGCTTGAAAAGGCAAAGTAAGCATACAATCTTGACTTAGATATAGTAACCATTATAGAAATATCAGTTGTAAAATTAAAATAGCTATGATTAATATGGTAAAGGATCTGATAAAAGTAGACTCAATAAAAACAAAGGAGAAGGCTGGAGAGATTGATTAGTCGTTGAGTCACTTGTCTGAGAAGTCTAAGGATCAAGGTTTGATTCTCTGGGTCCCATGTAAGCTAGATGTACAATGTGGTGCATGCATCAGGAGTTTGTTTGCAGTGGCTAGAGACCTTGGTGTGTCCATTTTCTCTCTCTCTCTCCCTCCCTCTCTCTCTCTTTCTTCATCTATCTCTCTTTAATAAATAAATAAATAAAAACAAATCTTAAAAAAAAAAAACAAAGAATGAATGGAATTAGAGAGACAAACACCAAGGAAGTGTCAAACTTTCAAAACTCAAAACATTGTAACAGGGCTGGAGAGATGGTTTAGCAGTAATTGCAAAGTCAAAGGATCCAGTTTTGAATCCCAAATACCCACGGGAAGCCAGATGCACAAGGTGGCAAATGTGTCTGGAGTTCATTTGCAGCACCTGGAGGCTCAGGTGCACCCATTTTCTATCTCTATCATAGATAAAATCATAACATTTTTTTTGTTTGTTTGTTTGTAGAGGTGAGGTTTCACTGTAATCCAGGCTAACCTGAAATTCACTATGTAGTCTCAGGCTGGCCTCAAACTCATAGTGATCCTCCTACCTCTGCCTCCTGAGTGCTGGGATTAAAGGTGTGCACCATGACACCCAGCTTATAACATATTTTTTAAAAGATATGTCAAGACAAAGTTGGCAAAATAAAGTACTAATACTACCTTTTCTGAATATTGTTGCAGTCAGTTCTGTGTTGCTGCACAAAGAACCCAACCAAAAGGAGATTATGGTAAGAATGGGTTTATTTTGGCTCCATGATGGTAGGGAAATAGATCCCATGAACAGAGGGTAAACATCACCTCCTGGCCAACATCAGATGGACAACAGCAACAGGAAAGCATGCTAAACATAGGGAAGTTGGCTACAACACCCATATGCCCACCCACAACAATACACTGCCTCCAGGAGGCTTCAATTTCCAAATTGCCACCAGCTGAGGACCTAGCATTTAGAACACATAAGTTCATGGGGGACACTTTAATCAAACAACTGTAAATATTTAAAGGAAAATACCAGAAACCTGGGTTAATTTGAAATATATAATACCTACATAATTGAATTACCACAATCAAATGAGAGAACAGAGTAATTATTTAAAATACTAGCTGAGAAATTTCCAAAGTTAATGGCAGAATCAATATACCACATATCTAAGAAACTTAGTGATAATTGAGGAGAATATATATTTAGAACTGTGAAAAATGAATAACAAAGTAAAGCAGGAAAGAAGCAATGGAAAAATAAAAGCACCTTTCCTAGGAAGGCAAAGAATAGAGTTATTTTCAAAACCACATGAGCAAGAAGAGGGCTGAATGAAAAGGTTGAAGTGCTGAAAGTAGAAAGCAAAACCAAACCAAAACAAAACAGCAGCTAAGAACACTGGACCCAGCAGGCTATTTTGGAAAATTGAAAAGGAAATCTTTCCCTGACAAATAAAAGTGACTTTGCCACCAATATGCCTGCCTTATCAAGAAATAATAATTTTTGTAAATTAAATTCATACATACATAGAAAGAAAAAAATGGGCTACAGAATGAAACTGTTTCAAATAGCAAGCAAGCAAACAAAAGCAGGAAATTGTGCAAAGTATCTTCTCTGACAAAATAAAATTAAAATAGAAATAAATACTAAATTTCCTAACAAGGTCTATTTACTAAGTGTTTGGATATTTTAAAATGCTACTTTTAGTCATGTGTGGTGGCAATCACCTATAACCACAGCACATGGGAGGCTGAAGCAAGAGGTATTCAAGACCAGCTGGATAGCACAATGAGTTTCATGCCACAGGGCCAACAGTAAGAGATTCTGTCTCAACAACAACAAATCACATCTAAATTAGCCCTGAAATTGAAAAAAAAAAAAAAGCAACATAAGACATGCAAAATATGTTGATGTAAATTAAAATTTAAAATACACAATGGGGAAGTAGTTAAGTGCTTCATAGTATTTGCCTTACATATCTGAAACCCTGGACTCATTCAACAGCACCACAGAAACTAGGTTTGCTGATGCCCTTCTATAATGTTAGCACTTAGAACTGATGCCAAGGTTGGGCATGGTGGCACTGGCCTTTAATCCCACCATTCAGGTGGCCAAGGTAGGAGGATTTCTGTGAGTTCGAGGCCAGCCTGGGACTACATAGTGAATTCCAGGTCAGCCTCAGCTGGAGTGAGACTCTGCCCTGTAAAAAATTTTAAAAAGCAAAAAATAAACAAATAAATAACAACAAAAAGAAACAAAAGAATTGATGTCAAGGTGCTCAGAAGTCCAATTCCAGCCTCTATGACCAATCAAGTTTGAGACCAGTCTGGGATACATGAGACCTGGTTTCAAAAAATGGAACCAGAATAAGTTTTATAGGATACAGCAAAAATAATGCTTAGGGGAACACATGTGGCAGTAGATGCAACTCCTATGAAAGAAGAAGTTCCAATATTTTGTTCTTTTGCATTAGCAAACTAGATGAAGAAAAACTGTTTACATCTAAAGCCAGAGGAAGAACATGAATAATCAAAACTAGAGCAAAAGTCATGAAATTGAAAGCTGGGTGTGGTGGCACATGCCTTTAATCCCAGCACACGGAAGGCAGAGATAGGAGGATCACCATGAGTTTGATGCCACCCTAAGACTACATAGTTAAATCCATGTCAGCCTGGACCAGAGTGACACTCTACCTCAAAAAAAAAAAAAAGTCATGAAATTGAAAACAGAAAAATATTCAGAAAGTCAATGAGTTCAAATCTGGGTCTTGCCAGGCATTGTGGTCCACACCTTTAATCCTAGCACTTATGAGGCTGAGGTAGGAATATTTCTAAAAAGAAAAAAAGAAAAAAGAAAAAAAAACTGGGTCTTTACAAAGAACGCCATCATTCATAAATGACTAGTCATGATAAGCTAGACAAAAAGTGAAAATCAGATAAGAATAAGAATCATGCCACTGTAGATGCAGTGAGATTTTCCACCCAATAGTGCCTCTTAAGTATTGAAAAGATGAAAGGAAAAACAAAGTACCCCTTGATACTTGTTCAACATGACAGAGCAATAACTCTAAAATGAAGAGAGAAGGGAGTACACTGAATACAGGAAATGTTCTTCTTCTGTCCAGAGGAGTGAATAACATGGAGGAGAAGAGCACTATGAACAAATGAACAGTGATTCAGAAAAACAAGGTCCCAGGTAGAATCAAAGCAGATCCCACAGTTGAAGTTATAAGAAATGTGTAAGGCATTCTATAATGCTATCATAATCAAGACAAGGCACTTTCAAATTAGCAAATTCAGTGAAAGATGAAATTGTCACAGTTAAGACTTAGTTATCAAATAAAAGAAATATCAGGAAAGAGAAAAAAAAACATAAAGAGATTAGATTTCTTTTTTTAATGTATAATAATACAAGTTTGACAACTTCTATATTTACAGACAATAAACCATGATATCTACCTCCCCTCCCCCACTTTCCCCTTCACAACTCCACTCTCCATCATATCCCCTCCCTTTATGTATTAGTCTTTAATTTTGATGTCATCATCTTTTTATCCTATTATGAGGGTCTTGTGAAGGTAATGATAGGCACTGCAAGGTGATGGATATTGAAGCCAATTATTGGTCTGGACAGTTGCATTGTTAAGGAGTAGTACCTTTCCTTTGGATTTTATATTCTTTCCACCACCTCTTCCTCAATGGACCCTAAGCCTTGGAGGGTGTGATAGAGGTGTTTTACTGCTAGACACTCCTCTGTCACATCTTCTCAGCACTATGTTGCCTTTTGGTTCATCCCAGTGGTCACTGCCATCTGAAAAGAGAAGCTTCTCTAACCAAAAGTGAGAGTAGCATTAATATATGAATATGAACATGAAATGTAGTGCTTACTGAGCACTTTTGTGAAAATAATATATGCATTTAACCAGAAAAAAGCAGGCTTTATACCCCTAAGGCTCATGACTTCCCCTGTCATAGGCTTTTAATTAGATTTTCAGTAACAGGCATTTATTGCCTCCCATAGAGCAGGCCTTCAGTCCAATTAGAGAGCAGTTGGTTTGCCCTAGAGAAGATATGCCACTATTGTTCCCATTCAGTCATTGGGCCTGGATGGCCAAACATGAGGCTTCCAGTGTCCACTGTTTATACTGCAGAAAACTTCTGTCTCCCACAGGACTGCATGCAGTGCAGTTTTTTCCAGTTTCCAGTCAGCTGTTCTCCAGGGAGGAGGTTCTCAACTGAGCTCCAGCTTGATTTTTCAGTGGCCTTGCTGCCCAGGCATGTGAAGTCTTCAGAAATAGGGTCTTACCATCTATTTTTTCATAGGAAAACAAAAAGGGCCCTGGCAGTAGTCTATAATGTTTTTGAGGCAACAGGGACTTCCCTGTCCAACTATTCACCAGAAGGTATCCCATCCCTGGCACTTAAAGTTTTCTAATAATAATCTATGGATTCTGGATGTGCCATTATCCAAAAAAGTAGGTTTTCATGTCTTATTCAGTATATCTTGAATTTTGAGTGAACTGACCCCCACCTACATGCTTCTTTTACTCAATTTCTACCCCTGGCCTCAAATAGGCCATTCCACTGCCTGTAATCTGTTCTTGTACTTACATATATACAAAACTATCCTCTTAAGTTCTTCCCTCTTCTTCCTGCCATATAGCATTTTTCTAGCTTACTAGCCTCTGCCACTGATTTTTAGTTTCAGCTCACACATAAGTTTAAACATTTGTAGCTAGGATCCATAGATGAGAGAGAACATGTTATGTTTGGCTTTCTGGGCCTGGGTTACCTCACTTAGTATAATCCTTTCCAGATCCATTAATTTCCCTACAAATTTCATTTTTCTTTACCATTAAATAGAACTCAATTGGGTAAATGTACCCCATCTTTATTATCCATCCAGCTATTGAGAGACATGTAGGCTGGTTCCATTTCCTAGCTCTTGTGACTACAGCAGCAATAAACATGGTTGTACAGTATCTCTAAGGTAGTGAGGCGAGTCATTAGGATATCTGTCTAGGAGTGATAGAGTTGGATCATATGGTAAACCTATTTTTAGCTGTCTCTACAACATTCACACTGATTTCCACAATGGCTGTACCAGACTACATTCCTATCAACAGTGTAGAAGGGTTCCCCTTTTTCCACATCTTTGCCAACATTTATTGTCATTTGTTTTCTTGATGATAGATATTCTGACAGGAGTGAGATGGAATCTAAAAGTTTTAATTTGCATTTCCCTGATGGCTAAGGATGTAGAACAATTTTTCAGATGTTTATATGCCATCTGTATTTCTTCCTTTGAAAAATTTCTATTAGTTCCATAGCCCATGTTTTAATTGGGTTGTTTGATTTCTTTCTTTCTTTCTTTTTTTTTTTTTTTTTTTGAGTTCTTTGTATATCCTGGCTATTAATCCTCGGTCAGATGTATAGCTGGCAAAGATTTTATCCCATTCTGTATGTTGTCTCTTTGCTTGATTCACAGTGTCCTTTGTTGTATAAAAGATTTGTAATTTCATGAGATCTCAGTGGTTTATTAGTAGTTTTATTTCTTCAACAGTTGGGGTTATACTCAGAAAGTAATTACCTATGCTAATAGGTTGAAAGGTTTCCCCTACTCTTTCCTCTATTAGCTTCAGAGTTTCAGGTCTGATATTAAGGCCCCTGATCCTTTTTCATTTGATTATTGTGCATGTTGAAAGAGGAAGATCTATTTTCATTCTTATAGATAGATATAGATAGATAGATGATATAGATAGATATAGATATAGATATAGATATAGATATAGATATAGATATAGATATAGATATAGATATAGATATAGATATAGATATAGATAGATACAGATAAAGATAGATATAGATATAGATATAGATATAGATATAGATATAGATATAGATATAGATATAGATATAGATATAGATGATATAGATATAGATGATATAGATATAGATGATATAGATATAGATGATATAGATATAGATGATATAGATATAGATGATATAGATATAGATGATATAGATATAGATGATATAGATATAGATATAGATATAGATATAGATATAGATATAGATATAGATATAGATATAGATATAGATATAGATATAGATATAGATAGATATAGATATCCAGTTTTTCCAGCACCACTTGTTGAAGAAACTGTCTTTTCTCCAATGAATATTTTTTGCATTTTTGTCAAAAATAAGATGGCTGTAGCTGCCTGGATTAACATCTGGGTCCTCCATTCTGTTCCATATATCTATTTGTCTGTCTTTGTGGCAGTACCATGCTGTTTTTGTTATTATGGCTTTGAAATATATATTAAAATCGCATATGGTGATACCACCAGACTTGCTTTTGTTGCTCAAAATTGTTTTGGCCATTTGAGGGTTTTTTGTATTTGAGAATGAATTTTAGGATTGTTTATTCTATCTGTGAAGAATGCTATTGGAATTTTATGGGGATTGCATAAAGTGTGTAGATTGCTTTTGGTAAGATTGACTTGTTTATAATACTGATTCTTCCAAACCAAGAACATGGGATGTCTTTCCAATTCCCTGTGTCTTCTGCAATTTCTTGCTTGAGTATTTAAAGTTCTCATTGTAGATATGCTTTACTTCCTTGGTTGGGTTTATTCTAAGGTACTATTTTTTTTTTTTTTGAGGCAATTGTGAATGGGAAAGATTCCCTGATTTCATCCTCCACATGTTTGTTTTAGTATATAGGGGAACTACCAATGTTGTGTGTTTATTTTGTATCATGCTATGTTGCTAAAAGTGTTTATCAGCTCTAACAGTTTGGTGGTACAGTCTTTAGGTTCCTTTATGTATAGAATCATATCATCTGCAAATAATGATAATTTGAGCTCTTCCTTTCCAATTCATATCCCTTTTATGAGTGTCACTTGCTTTATTGCTATAGCTAATACTTCCAGTACTATATTAAATACAAGTGGGAACAGTGGACACCCTTGTCTTGTTCCTGAATTTAGTGGAAAAGCTTCAATTTTTTCCCCATTTAGCATTATGTTGGCTGTAAGTTTGTATTGAGCTATGCCCCTTCTATTCACAGTTTCTGTAGGACTTTTGCCATGAAAAGATGTTGGATTTTGTCAAATACCTTTTGTGCATCTACTGAGATGGCAATGTGATTTTTTTTGGTCCTTCATCCCATTTATATAGTTTGTTACATTTATCAATTTATGTATATTGAGCCATCCCTGCATCTCTAGGATAAAACCAACTTGGTCAGAGTGAATACTCTTTCTGATATATTCATGTATTCTGTTTGCCAATATTTTGTTGAGAATTTTCACATCTGCATTCATGAGGGATATTGGTCTGCAATTTTCTTTTCTTGTTCTGTCTTTTCTGGGTTTGGTATCAGGTTGGTGCTGACTTCATAGAAGGAGTTTGGTAGAATTCTTTCCTATTGTAATTTATGGAAAAGTTTGAGAAGCAGTGGTGTTACTTCTTCCATGAAGTTCTGGAAAAATTTACCAGTGAATCCATGTGGCCCTGGACTGTTTTTAATTGGGAGAGTTTTTATAACTGGTTGGATCTCTGTACTTGCTATAGATTGATTTGAATGATTTATCTCATCTTGATTGAATTTTGGTAAGTCATATGAATAAAGGAAATCATCCATTCAGATTTTTAAACTTATATACATGTATATTCTTAAAGTATGTCTTTATGATTTTCTAAATTTATTTGGTATCTGTTGTAATGATGCCTTTTGAATCTTTAATTTTATTAATTTCTGTCTCTTCTCTTTTTCTTCTGGTCAGATTTGCTAAGAGTTTATCAGTCTTTTTTATCTACTAAATGAACCAACTCTTTCATTGATTATTATTTTTTTCTTTTGGTTTCTATTTCATTAACTTCTGCCCTAACCCTTATTAGTTCTTCCCATCTACTGATTTTTGGCTTGCCTTGTTCTTCTTTTTCCAAGGCCTTAAGATGAAGCACTATTTTTGTTTTCTTGTGAACTCTCTAATTTCTTAATATAGACGCTTAGAGCTATAAATTTCTTACTAAGGACTGAATTCATTGTGTCCTAAAGGTACTGTTTAGTATTATCTTATCAGTATTGTTATATTCTCATCATAATTTGATTCTATAACATTATTGTTTTCTCTTTTGATTGCTTCAATAACCTATTCATCATTCGATAGTGTACTGTTTATTCTCCATGAATTTCTGTATGCTTTGTAGGGTTTTTTTAGTTCAATTGAATTTTAGTCAGATAGAGTACAAGGGATTGTTTCAGTTTTCTTATATTTGTTAAGATTTGCTTCATGACCGAATATATACTTTATTTTTGAGGATGTTCCCTGTGCTGCTAAGAAAAATGTATATTCTTCAGCATTTGGATGGAATGCTCTTTAGATATGTTAGGTCCATTTGTTACATGACATCATTTAATCCTGATGTCTCTCTCTTTATTTTTTGCCAAGATGACCAATCAATTGATGAGAATGGGGTATTGAGGTCACCCACTACAATTGTGTTTGGTGTTATCTGTGACCTTATGTCTAATAGTGTTTGTTTGATGAAATTGGGAGCCCCCATGTTAGGTGCATATACATTTATAATTGTAATTGGAGTGTTCCTTTAATCAGTATAAAGTGACCTTCTTTATCTTTCCTCACTAATATTGGTTTGAAGTCTATTCTGTTAGATATTAGAAAAGCAACCCCTGCTTTTTTTGTAGGCCCATTTGCTTGCAATATTATTTTCCATTCTTTAATCCTTTCTGGAGGCAACAAACATCAGGATCCTGCCTTTTAATCCACTTTGCTTACAACTGTGTCTTTTGGTTGATGTATTGAGGCCATTGATATTAAGAGTTACTATTGAAAGGTATGTGTTTATTCTCTCTATTCTTCTTGTTTTGTCGTGCTTCCTGATTTACCTTACTCTCTTGTTTTAACTGTTATTTGAATATCACATATCTTTTCCTATTTCCTCCTGTGTGTGCTTTACTTTCTCTTTAGCATGAGGGATTCCTTCAAGTATTTTCTGTAGAGCCGGTTTAGTTGTCAAAAATTCTGTAGCCTGTTTTTTGTTGTGAAATGTCTATTTCTCCATCAATTTAGATAGACAGATTTGCAGAATAAAGTAATCTTGGTTCTTTCAGAACATGGAATACATCACTCCAAGCCCTACTGGCTTTTAAAGTTTATGTTGAGTAATCTACTGTGATCCTGTTAGGCTTGTCTTTGTAGGTAACTTGCTTTTTCTTTTTAACTACTTTCAATATCTTTTCTTTGGTTTGCATGTTTAGTAGTTTTATTATAACATAGTGAGGAGAGATTCTTTACATATTTTGTCTTTTTGGTATTCTAAAAGCTTCCTGTATCTGCATTGGCATTTCTTTCCTAATTTTGGGAAATTCTTCTTCTATGATTTTGTTAATACATGCCTTTGGAATGAAATTTTTCCTCTACTATACTGTGTATTATTATGTTTGATTTTTTTCATAGTATCCTAGATATTTTGAAATTCCCATTCATGCCTTATAGTAGCTTGTCTTTCTCTTTGTTTGACTGTATTATATCTGCCAGCTGATCTTCTAGTCTAGATATTTTGTTTTTTCCTTTATCCATCCTACTGGTGAGACTTTCCACTGAGTTTTTTTTGTGTGTGGTTTTTTTTTTTTTTTTTTTGACTTACTGTGTTTTTCCAGTGCTAGAATTTCTGCCTGGGTTTTCTTCAGTGTTTCTATTTCTTGACTTATGTCTTGTAGTGACTTTCTTAATTTCAGTAAACTGGTTTCCTGTGTTCTCTTGGAATTAATTCAGAAATTTGTTTTATTCTTTAATTCCTTCGTGTTCTTCTTTGATTCCTCTGATTACTTGTTTGATTTTTTTGAGTATAAATAAAATCTTTTCTTTTAATCTTTGTCAGTCATCTCATCTAAAATTGTCTCATTGTGGGTCATTTCTGATGGACTTATAATTTTTTTTCTGGGGTTATAGCGCCTTGATTCTTTGTGTTTCCTGTATTGTGATATACTGGTTTTTATACCCTGAGTTGATTTGATGCTTGGGCTTTCTAATTATCTGCAGTGCTCTTAGACTGGGAAATCAAATTTTATGTACCTATAGTATAAGGGTTTAAGGTGCCAAGTGTAGCTCTTTTATTTCAATCCAGCCACAGAAGTAATCGTAGTTGTTGAGTTTGCCTGCTACTTAAATATTCTAGTAGGCTGTGTGGAGTAATTTACTGGGAAAATTTTAAAATTCAACTGAGCATTATACACATTCAACAAAAACCAGCACAAAATATGCAAATGTCGAGATAGAAACAAACAGATAAACTTACAAAGCCAAAATCCCCAAGGGTGTGTGTTGCTCTACACCCTTAAACCTGTCAGCTGCAAGGTTGATATTTCTGTTCTGAAATGGGTTCCAGGTCAGCCTGGGTATGAATCAGGCCCTGTCCCCAGTAATGACAGAATCAAAAGTTTAAGGCCCTATGAATCTGAGAGCACAGCAACAATAGTCAGCCCCCAAATACAACTTAATTGAAAATGGTTAAACCAACAAAAGCAATATGTAACTCATAACCTGCCCTGACATGGAAAGAGAGATTAACCCTTCCAGTGCAGGCCTATGTACCTGCTTTTTTGTCATTCAGCCTCATTGCATTTTGGGATGTATTCCAATCTCACCAATGCTGAGTGCTCACCTTGATCCCTCTATGTTAGACTGTGGAGCTGGTGCTCTGATCAGCTGTGCTGGATGCCCTGCTACTGGGGGCTGAATGCATTCTCAGCAGGTTTGCAGTTCTGATGATTGGGGGATGGAGAATGCAGGAAGCCTGGAGTTATACTGGAACTGCTCAGCTGGTCTCACCTGTATCCCTTTTGACAGCTCCTTAACTGACCTCTCCTGTCTCCTCTTCAGGTTTGATGAGGTTGGAAAATCCCCTTGTTTGGTCTTTGCTCCTGTAGCTGATCTCAGGGCCTGGTGGGCCCATGGATCTGAGCAGGTCACAAGTGCTTCCATAAGATTCTGGCTGGTTTCCTCCTTTCCAGTATATCTTGATCTCTCCTGCTTTTCTGATGAGGCTTATAAAAATCTATATACATTCACTGTTTAAATGAAAAGTTTGTTTTGCTTAAATCCCCCCGTATGATGGGTTGGTGTGATTCCTATGCAGCCATCTTACCTGGAAGTCTAGATTTCTTGAGATATTTAGTGGCCCAAGTGAGAAAAACATAACATACAAGCAGTTAAAGAAATATTCCAAGTTATATATATTTAAATAGCTTTCTTTAAAATGATTTACACTGAATAAAATAGCATTGTTGACTAGGAAGTTTTTAAAAGAAACTAGCATACAAATTCTATTTAAGTTTTCAAATTTAATTGTAAAGAAAGAAACTTCTAGAAATCTAGGCAGAAAAAAAGTCAATATTATAGGCCAAAATTATTTTGACTGACCCATATACCTCAACAAGGAGGGGCCAGGGGGAGAGGGTAGGACATGGATGAGCCTAACAATGTTACTAACTTGACTGTATTCACTGAGTACAAAACTCATTAACAAAAAAATAATACAGGAAAACAACAGTCTAAAATTTTCATAGGATTAACATAATTGTTGATTGGAGACAATAAAAACTGGTAAGTAATGAAGGGATACCTTTAAAGTTCTGAAAGAATAAAATACATGTCATTTTAATATCTTATATCCAGGGAAATTAAATTTTAAAATTGATAAGTATCTTAGGTTACAAGCAAGTACCCTAACACAGTTATCTGAACAAGCATGAAAAAAACAATAATTCCCAAATCCCTAGTAAATATAATTTTATGAGAATGAAAATCATATATATATATATATATATATATATATATATATATATATATATATATATTTTTTTTTTTTTTTAAATTTCTCAGTCTCAAAGGATATAACAATTGTAAATAGGCCAAGATAGTAAATCAAAGGCAGGTGGAAAATCAGAATGGTAGCCTGACTGAGAAAAGGAAACAGGAGAGAATTTGGAAATAGTTTAACAAAGATGAAATCTTTGTTAGTTGAAAATAAAACATGACAAGAGAACACAAAGAGAAAAAGGGAAAAGCAAACAGTTAGAAAGGCTATGATAGCATCAGGGAAACTGACATTTAGATTGCAACAAAGAATGCAACTAGACATAAGATATTTTCAAAGGAATAATTGGTCAAAAATTTAAGAAAACATTCAAATGATAAGCATAAAATCTACTCTTATTTAGTGCTAATATTTCTCTGCACTGATTCATGCAAATTACTAATGCATAAGTGCAAGAATAATTTTAGGTGATCTTTTTAGAGTCATGAAATTACTTTGAAAAATGATGTTTTCTTTATTGTGAAATGCAGTCCTTCATTGTTTACTTTAGAGAGGAAATACACATTTGTAATTTCATGTAAATTACAGATAGAATCTAAGAACTCTAATTGAGCAAAGGCAGATACCATCCTGTAACTCTCCAAAGGCTTTGAAATTCCAGCCAGTAGTACCATATGCTGTTGCTTTCATATCTTAACATAGAAAAATTCTTCTCATCATACTTTTGATAGATTTACCCACCACAAAACATGTTTTAGAGACTACAGTGGCAATATACATGAAAGTGAATTATAGATTTATATCATTTAAACTTTTCATCCCCAGAGAGATTCTTCACAACTTTATGAATGTAGGCAGACTTTTTTTTATTACCTTTTAATTTCAAGTTGATATTCATTGTGGATAGTAGAAATTTTTCTTTACTCTTGAAATGCTTGCTTTGTGTGTTCACATTTTAATTCTCTTAGGAGACTGAAAAACAAGTGCTTGATCTCAGATCCACTAAGGAAGAACATTTCTTTCACAGCTGTATTTTATTTTGTCATATGCTAAAAGTTAAGACAAAGTTCTCGGAGAAGACCACCAAAGTTGTCAGAAAAACTGAGAACAAGTTATGCTTAGAATGTGTGACTATCTAGATTTGGGATTAAGGACAGCATTATACCTGTGATTATGGACCTGCATTCTATTTATCATGAGAACTTTCATTGTTGGATATGAGTAATCCTTAATTAAAGATGCAGCTTGAGTTTAGCTTCCTACTTAGATAAATAAAAAACAATGCCTTACAGTGTAGTGAGTATCTCAAACTGAAAGGCCCAAGAATTCAGAAACCCAGAAATACTATCACGCTCCAAAGGGCGCTTAAGTGGGCCCCTGCATACCTCAAACTCCAGGCTTTACTCTCTGTTGGAAGCAAGCAAAGAATCCCTCTTCTCATTATATCAGAGCCCACTCCTAATATAAAACTAGGTAAAAAGGGCATGAGATAGCCCTCAAGGATGGGAAATGAGTAATGAAGTGAGCCACTTATTTGGTTTCTGTAAATAGCCTGCACCATAAGCCTTAATAGCCCACACCGTAAGCCTTAGTAGCCCACACCATAAGCTGTAGCAGCCTGCCTCAGACCACCAAGGTCATAGGAGACTGGTACCACACTCTGCTACTCCCACCCAAGGACCTGCGCAAATGCTGACCACCAAGGTCATAGGAGAATGATTGGTCCACGGGGGGTTTGAACAAACTAAACTAATTGGCTTAGAAACTATGGAGTGGCACAAACTGACTGGCTCGCACCCCACGGGCTCCTGATGTTAAAAAAATGATTGGTCTAATGCACAGACTTTGTTAGAAACCCTATAAAAACTGTCCTGTTCCTGCATTCGGGGCTCTGCAGTCCTTTACCCCTGCACGGTGTACGACTGTGGGCCCCAGTGCGCTTGGAATAAAATCCTCTTGCAGTTTGCATCATGACCGCTTCTTGTGAGTGATTTGGGGTGTCGCCATATCCCGGCAGAGCGTGGGGTCCCCACGTTGGGGTTCCTTCAAAACATTTTGTGGGCAAAGAATCTAACTCTTTTTTCTAGTATCTTCTTAGAAGAGATTCCTTGAATTCATTTTCTATTAATTTTCTTTCATTAAAGTGTGTAACTTTTAGATATACTGGATGAAATTATTGAGACAGCTAATTTATACAAAATATGTAAATTTGAAAACATGACACTGAAAAATAGTAGAATAATATTAATTAAAGTTACAATGTCCTAAATGCTCAATATAATGAGCTTTACAATCCTGATTCAATGTAGTTTATTTGTATAAATTAGTTATATAAAGCCACACATCAATGGGGAATCTGTCTTACATTATCCACTGCCCATGGCATTTAAATGTTATGTGATGAAGATGACAGCTTATTGCATTTTCAGTGTAATTTTAAAACAAAATTTCTCAGAACAAAACAGTAAATTTCCAGTCATCATAATAAAATATCATATCATAATAGCATTGTATTTTTCTCAAAATTAAAATATATGGTGAGATACTGAAGGAGAAATAGAAAAAAGTTAGCTTCTTTTACAAATTTAACTTCGGAACAGAGGCCCACATAAAACCAATTCCAACTTGCCTTGGCATGTCCAGTGTCTAGCCTTTACTAGCTAGGTGGGCTGGCTCTGGAGCCTGCTCTTAAAGTCTACACACCAATTAGGTCTTCCCCTTGCATACCTGTATGTGAGGAAAGAATCCATTTTCAAATGTCTACAAAGGCCTGTCCCTGCTGTGTTTCTCCCTCTGTCTGCCTCTCCTTGCTCTGGTCACAGAGATAAATGTGAGTTTGGCTACCCCACCCCCCAGCCAGATTGGGTGGGGAGAGATCAGAGTAGTTTCTTAGTCTGGGTAAATTTTTGGATTGTCTCTGCTTTATAATTTGGATCTCTGAATCAACCACATATGTATTTCTCTTACACTCTAGATCTACAACATGGGTCCTTTCTCTCGACTCAAGGCCTGGTATCTGTGTAATTTCTGTAAACTCAGGGCAACCATGGGTATAACTCTCTTTAATACCTATTTCTCATTGCCTGACATTCTCTTCTATTCTCAATCCATCACCAATTTTAACTTTCTTTCATGGGGAAGCACATGATTATTTTTTTTAATTTTTATTGACAACTTCTATACTTACAGACAATGAATCCTGATATTTCCCTCCCCACCCACATTTTCTTCTTTATAAATCTTCTCTCCATCATGTCCCTTCCTTCTCTCCATTAGTCTGTCTTTTATTTCAATGTCATCATCTTTTTCTTATATTATGAGGGTCTTGTGAAGGTGTTGCTAGACATTGTGAGGTCATGGAGATTGAGGCCAATTTCTATCTGAGCAGTTGCTTTATAAGGAGTGGTGCCCTTACTTTGCCTCTTACATTCTTTCCTCCACCTCTACCTCATTGTTTTGTCTGCTCAAGGATTTTTATTTTTATGCTTGCAAATGAATTTTAGGATTGTTTTTCTATTTCTGTGAAGAATGCCATTGAAATTTTAATTTTTTAATTTTAATTTAATTTTAATTTTTTAATTTTAATTTTTTCATGAAATGTGTAGATTGCTTTTGGTAAGATTGACATTTTCAAAATATCAGTACTTCCAACACAGGAACATGAGATGTTTTTCCATTTCCTGGTATCTTCTTCAATTTCTTGCTTGAGTGTTTTAAAGTTCTCATTATAGAGATACTTTACTTTCTTGGTTAGGTTTATTCCAAGGTACATTAATTAATTTTTTGAGGCAATTGTGAATAGGTGAGATTCCCTAATTCCATCCTCCACATGTTTGTGTTGAGTGTATAGAAAAGCTACTGATTTCTGTGTGTATTTTGTATTCTGCTACATTGGTAAAATTGTTTATCAGCTCTAATAGTTTGCTGGTAAGAATATTTAGGTTCCTTTATGTATAGAATCATATCATCTGCAAATAATGAAAATTTTATCTTTTCCTTTCCTATTTTTATCACTTTTATGAGTGTCTCTTGCCTTATTTCTAGAGCTAAGTCTTCCAGTACAATACTAAATAAAAGTGGAGACAGTGAACACCTTTGTCTTGTTCCTGAATTTAGTGGAAAAGCTTCAAGTTTCTCCCAATTTAGTACTATGTTGGCTGTAAGTTTGTCATAAATAACCTTTATTATGTTGAGATATGTTCCTTCTATTACCAGGTTCTGTAGGACATTTTTTAATAAATATATTTTTTTCTTTTATTTATTTCTTTATTTGTTTTAGCTTTTTAAATTTTATTTATTGATTTGCAATCAGAGAAATAAAGAGAGGTGGGGAGAAGGAGAGGGAGAAGGAGAGGGAGAGAATGAGCATGGCAGGACCTGTAGCCACTGAAAATGAGCTCCACATGCATGTGCCCCTTGTACATCTGGCTTACATGAGTCCTGGGGAATTGAACCTAGGTCCTTTACTTCACAGGCAAATCCCTTAACTGTGAAGCCATTTCTCCAGCCCTCTGTAACACTTTTACCATGAAGGGATTTTGCTAAATGACTTTTCTGCATCTATTGAGATGGTCATGTGATTTTTGTCCTTCAGTAAATTCATATAGTGTTTTACATTTGTCAATTTGTGCATATTGAGTCATCCCTGCATCTCTTGCATAAAGCCTACTTGGTTGGGGTGAATAAACTTTCTGAAATGTTCTTATATAATCTTTGACAATATACTGTTGAGAATTTTTGCATCTATATTCATGAGGGTGATTAGTCAGTAATTTTTTTCTCTCTCTTTCTCTCTTTCTGGTTTTGGTATCAGGCTGATTCTGGCTTTGTAGAAGGAGTTTTGTAGAATTCCTTCTTTTTCTATTTTATGTTGTACTATGTTCTTTAGCTATCTGTTAGGTTGATTTTTCCATGACATCATTTAATCCAGACTTCTGTCTATTTATTTTTTGCCAGGATGACCTGTCAATTGATGAGATTGGGGTATTGAACTCACCCAATTCAAGTGTGTATGGTGTTACCTGTGACCTCAAATCTAACAGTATTTGTTTGATGAAATTGGGAGCCCCCATGTTAGGTGTATATATATATTTAGGATTGTAATGTCCTCCTGATGGGGTGTGTTCCTTTAATCAGTATAAAGTGACCTATTTTATCTTTCCTCACCAATGTTAGTTTGAAGTCTATCCTGCAGATATTAGGACATGCAACCCCTGCTTGTTTCCTAGGCCCATTTGCTTGAACTACCATTTTCCATCCTTTCATCCTAAGACAGTGTCTATATTTTATTGAGAAGTAAGTTTTCTGGAGGTAACAAATGGCAGGATCCTGCCTTTTAATCCAGTCCACAAGCCTGTGTCTTGTTTGGGGCATTGAAGCCATTGATATTAAGAGTTATTATTGAAAACTATGTGTTTATTCTCTCCATCCTTCTTGGTTTGTGGTGTTTCCTGTTTTCCCTTCACTCTCTTGTTTTAACTGTTATTTGAGTATTGTTTATTTTTTCCTATTTAATCCTGTGTGTGCTTTGCTATCTTTTCAGTGTGAAGGATTCCTTCAAGTATTTTCTCTAGACCTGGCATAGTTGTCATAAATTCCTTTAGCCTGTTTTTGTTGTAGAATGTCCTTATTTATCCAACAATTTGGATAGATAGATTTTCAGGATAAAGTATCTTGGTTGGCAGTTGTTATCTTTCAGAACTTTGAATATATAATTACAAGCCTTTCTGGCTTTTAAAGTTTGTGCTGAGTTGTCTGCTGTTTTTCTGATGATTGCCTTTGTAGGTGACTTGTTTTTTCTTTCTAACTGCTTTCAGTATATTTTCTTTGGTTTCTGTGTTTAGTAGTTCAATTGTAACATGGCAAGGAGGGATTCTTTCCAGATTTTGCAGTGCTTTTAGATTTGGAATTCTAACTTTATAAACCTTCAGAGTAAGAGTAGCTCTTGTACTCCAATCCAGCCATAGAAGTAATCCTAGCTGTTGAGTTCTCCTGCTATTCTAGTATTCTAGTGTGCTTGATAGAGCAATTTACTGGAAATTTCTAAAATTCAACTGAACAATATACACAATTAATAGAAACCAACACAGGATATGCAAGTGTGGGAACTGAAACAACCTTATCATATATATATATATATATATATATATATATATATATATATATATATATACACACACACACACACACACACACACACACACATACACACACACACACACACATATATATAAACCTTATGAAGCCAAAATACCTAAGGGTGTGTGTTTCTCTACACCCTTAATCTTGTCAGCTGGGAGGTTGAGAATTCTGTTTTTAAATGAGTTCCAGTTTTGCCTGGGTCTACATCAGACCCTACCCCCAATAATGTCAGAAGAAAAGGACAAAGGCCCTATGATTCTGTAAGGATTAAAGCCAACAATAGTCAATCCCAAATACAGCTTAATTGAGAATGGTAAATCCAATCAAGAATATGTAACCCATAACCTTCTCTGACATAGAGAAATTAGCCCTTCCATTGCAGGCCTATGTGCCTGCTTTTTTGTCAGTGGGCCTCTTTTTTTGGATGGCTTCCAATCTCACCAATACTAAGTGCCCACCTTGATCCCTCTGTTTCTTGCTGTGAATATGGCGCTCTGATTAGCTGTGCTGGATGCCCTGCTACCAGAACTGAATGCCTTCTTGAGAGGGTCACAATTGTGTCTGTTGGGGGAGTGCAGGAAATCTGGAGTTGTACTGGAATTGCTCTCATTTTTCTACCTGTGTCTATCTGTCTCCCCTTCATATTTCTTGACTTTGCAAGGAGGCTTTTGAGATCGGAAAATCCCCTTGTTTGATCTCTGCTTCGGCAGCTGGGTGCAAATCAGACACACAGATCTGAGAGTCCTGTGGCTCAGGTCCTCAAGATCTTGATGGGATTCTGGCCAATTTCCCCTCCCCATTTCTGATAAAGCTTAGTGTCTCTTGCTTCTCCACTGTTGTAGGATGAAGAGTGTATTTTCCTGTTTTTTTTTTTTTTCTAAAATCCCTCCCTACATTGGAATATTTTGACTCCTATGCTGCCATATTAACCACAAGTCCCCACACATGATTCTTTATGTTCCATATGCTTATTTTTTTCTAACCTAGCCATTTCTCTTAAATGAATCTCATAAACTATTCTGTGTTTTTGATGTGAGTGCATGTTTCCTACTTTCAGTGAGCTTATGACTTTGCTTCAGCCTTTTACCCAGATCCTAATTTTCTTTAAATAAAACCCATAATTTGTAATTATCCCCTAAATAAGCCTAATAATTTATAACTTATCCTACTTGAGTTTGTTTTGTTATTTTAAAAATAAGACAGGACCCAAAATTGAGGCTCATAAACTTAGGGGACCCCTCATAAACCCCAAATCCTGTATCAATACTAATTTCTTAATTGTGATGCACAGAATTACATGTATTATGTAAAGTATAATATGAATTTATATTCCTTGCATCCCTTATTATACAAGTATCCTTTTTGAGCTATTCTTAGCTTATTCAATGAATGCAGTAAATATTTCATTACTTTCTTTTTACAGGTAGGGTTAAAGTGCTTAGACTTCATCAGGGAGTAAATAGTGTCACTCCTGGTGAATTGATATTACAGAGGAGAGAGATATGCAATAAATCACACACATAAAAGGAAGAGAGCTATATAATATATGCAAATGTATTAAATTCTTTGAGAAGCAAAAACAACACATAATAAGGCAGATAACAAAGGCTTTGTTTTACACAATTTTAAATTCTATATTGAGAAGATTTTTCAATTATACTATTTGAAGAGTTTAAGAAATAGCCAGACAGATAATTCAGAGAATTTACTATGACAGAGGTTGGCCAGGTTTAAGAACCCAAAGAAGGAATGTGTCTGATCTGTTTGAGGAGGAATATGGACCACCATGTCTGGAAGAATGTATGAAGAAAAACTGCAGATGTTAGAAACAGATCACATAGGGGCTTCATCATGTAGGAATTTGAAGACTCTGTATAACTTTAAATTCTCATTCTAAGTTAAACTAGGAGGGTTTGCAAACAGTAATATCTGAAACTCAAAAGAAGCACTGACTGATACATTGAGAATAAATAGCATCAAGAAAGTAGTAGAGATAGAGAATACTCAAGCAATCTTCAGTATACCAAAGGAAAATTGTCATTTACTAGACATGATAAGGGTCCAAATTCTGGATACATTTTAAAGAATACACACACACACACACACACACACACATCTCCAGAGATCAGGATAGTGGTCTCATTTGGAGAATATTACCAAAATAATAAAGTAACATGAGGAATAGACCAAGAATAATTGAACTTAAGATACTTTAACATTAGGAAGCAGAAAGAAGGCATCTAGAGAATTGACTTAGAGGTTAAGATACTTGCCTGCAAAGCCAAAGGCCCTATGTTCAATTCCGCAGAACCCACATAAGCCAGATGCACAAGGGGGCACATGCAACTGCAGTTCATTTGCAGTGGCTGGAGGCCCTGGAGGGCTCATTCCCTCCCTCCCTCTTTCCCTCTCTCCCTCTCTCCCTCCCTCCCTCCCTCCCTCCCTCCCTCCCTCCCTCCCTCCACCCCCTGCCTCTTTCTCTCAAATAAATAAATAAATATTTTAAAGAAAGCAGAAAGAAGAATGAGTAAAACTGGGAAAAACAGGAAAATGTAATAGTCTAAGAAGCCAAATGGGAAAATATTCATAGATAAAAAGGTTATCAAAGTATATCAAATACTTCACACAAGTCAAAAATTAGCAAAACTGGGCTGGAGAGATGGCTTAGAGGTTAAGCACTTGCCTGTGAAGCCTAAGGACACCGGTTCGAGGCTCGATTCCCCAGGACCCACGTTAGCCAGATGCACAAGGGGGCACACGGTCTGGAGTTCGTTTGCAGTAGCTGGAAGACCTGGTGAGCCCATTCTCCCCCCCCCCTCCGCCCGCCATCTTTTTCTCTCTGTCTGTCACTCTCAAATAAATAAACAAAAAGAATTAGCAAAACTACTGTTGTCTGCTTTATTTCATAATGTAGATAGAGTTCATTGCTGAATTTTGACAAAGCAGTTTATTGTCTAAATGTAAAATGTCCTTCACCAACTCATGTGCTTGAATACATGGTCTGCAGCTAGTAGCATGATGTTGGAAGCTTTGGGACTGTTGGCAAGCTTTTGAGGTCTAGCTGGTAGAGAAGGCCACTAAGGGTGGTCCTAAAAACATTATAGCCCAACTTTGGTTCCTTACAGTTTTATACTTCCTGGTCTATTATAACCTTTGAAAAGCCATTGGTATAAGCTCTGCCTCCACTTGTTGATCTGTTCTAGCCCACATCCCTTTCCCAGAAATTACCAATATTCCCTGTAATGATGGGCCAAAGTAAATCCTTCTCTCTTTTAAGTTGCATTTGTTAGATAGCCACTCACAGCAACAAGAAAAGTAACCAGTAGACCCTTGAGAGGAACAGATGAGCTGAAAATTGCTAAGGAAAGGAGAATTTGAGGCAATGAAAACTTCCATAGTGTAATGGTTAGTAGCACTCTGGACTCTGAGGCAATGAAAACTAGATAACTTTGGAGAAATTTTTCTGAAAGCTGTAATAAGAAAACATGGAGAAAAGAATTATCTAAAATTTCCTGAAATAACAATAAAAATGGTGATTCAGTAGAGAAAGAAAGGACAATACATAGGTAATTCTCATTATCAAATGTGGAAGATGCTTACCTTTGTGCAAGTAGGGAGGATTCAGGACAGAAAAGAAAGTATGTAACAGTTACCAAAATTTTCTGATAAATTAGCAAATATAACAAGATTCCTACCAAAATCAAGGTCCCTTTTGATAACTATGGTCATTAAATTAGTCTGCATGAACTTATTTATTTATTTGTTTTATTTGTTTTTGGTTTTTTTTGAAGCAGGGTCTATTTTATTATTTATTTAAATTTCTTTTCTCAATTCTAAAAATAAATCTACATCAATACTGCTAAATTGTGGACTAGAGTCAACAGGGCCAGTTGTAGACTCTCTAAAGCAGAATCAATTCATTGCTTCTGGAATTTTGGGGGAATTCCTTGACTGGTCTCTGCATCAATCCAAGATTTGTTATTATTGTCAATGAGCTTTTTCTTATGTATGCTAAATTTATTAAGCCTCCTTCATAAGTATTTGTTGTGGTGGTGTGATGGTGATTTTTGAGAGTAGGAAAGAGAGTATGGGTGTGTCAGAGCCTCTTCTCATTGTAAATGAACTCCAAATGCATGCACCACTTTGTGCATCTGGGGTTACAAGGGTACTGGGGGATTGATTCTGGACCTGCAGGCTTTCTAGCAAGTTTCTTTAACTGCTGAACCACCTCCCCATCCTTGCTCTGTCTCTTTTTTATAGAGATACAACTGATATGTTCAGAATTCATACAGAAAATTCAGGATAAACTCTGTATTTTGAGATTATTAATATAGTCGGATTTCCTGGGGTCTTTTGTGCCATATGAGGTAGCATTCAAAATCATTAATGGGGTTACTATGTAGCCCATATAGTAACAAAAATAAAAATGAGTTGAACTTGTATTTAATGATTAAGATGACTAATCATAGAATTTCAGTTTTGGTAGGATTTTTTTCATATGTTGATTGAGCTGGAAATACAGGAAGTAATATAAAATGTCAACATGAAATAAAAATCAAGATATTAGGTAATGAAAATGTCTGGTCTATGGCTATTAGATAGGAAACAAGCTTATTGGGGAAGTAAAAAAAAAATCTCAGAAACCAAAAGGCTAGAAAAAACTATGGTTTAATCCCAGCACTCGGGAGGCAGAGGTAGGAGGATCGCCATGAGTTCAAGGCCACCCTGAGACTACAGAGTTAATTCCAGGTCAGCCTGGACCAGAGTGAGACCCTACCTTGAAAAACCAAAAATAAATAAATAAATAAATAAAAGCTATGGCATATATATATTAAAACAGGTAAAAGTTAAGTAGAGGTAGATACAGAAAATCAAAGTAAATAAATAAATGAGAATAAATTCATGCCATTAAATTTTTATGTGACATTTGTATACAACTCTACTATAAATTCATCTTATCCTCCAGATACCTATGTAATGCCACTTGAAGTTACAAATGGTTTTTAGCCCAAATTAAATTATCATTTACAAAGCTTTTCTAATATTTTATAGCTGCCCATAAACATGCACCTTGGGGCCACCAATATGGATAAAACTATCGTTTGAGGGCTGGAGAGATGGCTTAGCAGTTAAGCACTTGCCTGTGAAGCCTAAAGACCCCGGTTCAAGGCTTGATTCCCCAGGACCCACGTTAGCCAGATGCACAAGGGGGCGCACGCGTCTGGAGTTCATTTGCAGTGGCTTGAGGCCCTGGCACGCCAATTCTCTCTCTCTCTCTATCTGCCTCTTTCTCTCTCTGTGTCACTCTTAAATAAATAAAAATGAACAAGAAAAATTAAAAAAAAAAACTTTATCATTTGACTTAGAGTATAATTAGGCCCTGGATCTATCATTGTGCCTGGAAATAGTTATTTTTACTTTTGCTGTAGGCAGTAGTATTTTTTAGGACTTATGTCTTCTATTTATTTATATCTTCTATCACCTTTTGAGTTGTTTTGCTGTCATCTGTCACTTAATTTTGCTGTTAGTGCGCACTTAGGCTCCTACATTCCAATTTGTATTTTATCAGATGTCTTAGGTAGGACAAACTGAGAGAGAAGCTTATGATTGTGTTCTAAATATGAGAAATATATTCTGAACGAGATCCTGTGTACCTGAATAAATTTATATACTACAAAGTATATGCAGAGACAGTTTATCTTGTGTGGCCATTTTTTGTTTTCACTTGTGTTATGGGTATTTGAAAACGTTTTATTAGATACCATCTATTCAGATGCCATATGTAAGAATACTAATAAAAATCCATAAAAATCAAAGGACTATACAGCAATGCTTATGGACATTGCACAGAAAGAGTGCATGGATTTGTTAAGTTCTTGTCTGGAAACAGATGGATTACTGAAATATGGTGTTTTAAGATAGCTTTATTACATCACCATTGCCAAAGGTGAAGACAGCATTTAGTAATAACAAAGGACAACAGTTTGTGGTTGTTACCAGAGCTGTTTCCAGGGCTGTGTAAATGTTATCAAATTCTGTAGTGACCCTTGCATGCAGAGAGCTGCTCAATAGAAGGTAAGGTCCCCTCAGGACTGACAATTAGGCTGGAAATACGTGGAAAGGCAGATTGCAGAGGAATGAAAAGCCTGACCCCACTATCCTTTCAGCATGATTTCCTGCTAATTCTTCCCATTGACCATATATGCAAGAGGTAAGAGGTGGAGGGAGGATGCTGATTTCTTTTGTATTACTTAAAAGACTGTGTGTGGCAGAAAGCAGGAGGCTATGAAGGAGCAAACGGAAGACACCACCATAATATACAAAAAAATCTGAGCACAAACCACAGAATATTAAAATGCTCCTTCAATAACTTAAAAGAATTTAGTTTTCTAGTGGTAATATAGATGTGTAGTGAATATGATGGCACAGCATCTAGTTTTGAATTTCCTGTATATTAGCTCTTCAACCTAGAAACCAACTCAAAAATACCATATATATATATATATATATATATATATATATATATATGTATTTTTTTTTTAAATTTTTTAGTCTTTTTCTAAGTTAGTTTGTATTCAGTGACTACAGCCAAGTTGGTACCATTGTTAGCCTCCTCCTTGTCCTCCCCCATCCACCTGGCCCTTCCTTGTTGGGGAATAGGGGTCATGCATTTTGGGGTTAGCTCTCAGTTATGGGTAGGAGGAAATGTCTCTGTGTATCATGACACAACGTGTGGCTCTGACATTCTGTCTGCCCCTTCTTCCATAAGTTTCCCTGATCCATGTTGGGTTCATTTTATGTCTGTTTCAGTGATGAGGTCTTGGGAACCTCTGTGTCTCCAAATTTGGTAGGAGTTGATTTTTCTTTGACCTCCTTCACCCTTGTGCTGGTACCAGGTTCACCAAGAAAGCAGCACCCTTGCTTGTTTCACTAATTATTCTTAGTTTCAGCTGGGGCTTTTTGAGGTATGGTGGGTGGTTTTATCCTTAGGGTCTGTGTCTATCTGAAAAAGAGAAGTAGATTCTGCAGTGGAGAGTAAAGTGAACACCAGATAAATGGGATAACTATTACTTTTTAGAGAGAATTTGAAAGGTGTAGGCCCACTTATAGACCATGATTGGTGGTAGCTTGATAATGGAGAGTGGGCTCATTTTGTGGATCTGATTCTGACTTGTTCCCCAGTTCCAGCTACAGGTTTCATTCCACTGAGTGGATCAGTTAGCCAAATCAAGAGCAGTTGGTTTCCCACCACAGCTGTGTGCCACTATGTCACTTGTGTGAGCATCATGACAGGTTATTTTCTACTAAGTAGATTAGACCATGAGTTGCTTGGACAGATACCAGACATTTTCCCCCAGTCACCCATGTAGCACCTACTAGATGTGCTAACTATCTGGGGACTGACTCTCTTCCAGCTTCCAGCCATGTCACTCCATTTTATGTATCAACCGCATCTGATGTCTTTAGCAGTAGGGTCTTATCACTAACCTTTGGTGGGCCATTAAATACTCTGATAGAAATTTGTCATTCTTTTAGGAAACCTTGTAGGTCTCTCAGATCAAAAGCTCATTGTGGATGATAGCCACCTGCTGGTACTGGGAGTGTTGCAGTCTGGTCCGCATTGCTGGTAGAAATCACCCAACCAAGAGCAGCTTCTGGGAAAAAGAGTTTTATTTGGCTTACAGGCTCGAGGGGAAGCTCCACGATGGCAGGGGAAAACGATGGCATGAGCAGAGGGTGGACATCACCCCCTGGCCAACATAAGGTGGACCACAGCAACAGGAGGGTGTGCCAAACACTGGCATGGGGAAACTGGCTATAAAGCCCATAAGCCCACCCCCAACAATACACTCCCTCCAGGAGGCATTAATTCCCAAATATCCATCAGCTGGGAACCTAGCATTCAGAACACCTAAGTTTATGGGGGACACCTGACTCAAGCCACCACATTCCGCCCCTGGCCCCCATAAACTGATATCCATACATGATGTAAAATACAATGCATTCAGTCTGACTTTAAAAGTCCCCATAGTTTTTAATCAATCTCAATGATGTTCATACATCCCCATAGTTCAAGATCTTTTAACTGAGCCATAATACCAAAATATAACCTCAAAAAACCCAGAATGGCACAGAATAAATATTCACACTGCAATAGATGGCATTGGGCATAGCAAAGAAACATTCAACCAAGACAAGATTTAAAACAACCAGGGCAAACATCAAACTCTGTAGCTTCAAGTACAGCAACTCTAGCCAGTGACAAATCTTCAAGTCTGATAATTCTAACCAGCAACAAGTCTCTGGCATTCCAATTCTGCCCCTCCAGCTAGGCTACTCCCATTCCTGGAAAACTTCATCGGGGCTGGCAGCTCCTCGGCAGCCATCTCATGGTCCCGGCATCTCCACTGGGTCTCCACTGCAAGCCACGGTTCATCCTCATGGCCCCATGGGGTCTCCATGCAGGTAACCAGCAAACCCGCTTCACACTGCCCATGGCCATTTCCAAAACACAAGACCGTGTTGCAAACTCAATGACCCTCTTTCCAGCATTTCTTATACTCCATGATACCAGGTAGGGTGCCAATTTGTTAATCTAGGGGTGAATAAAGCAGACTTTGAAGAACAGGACTCCTTGAGCATTCAGGCCCCTTCAAAAGAGTCTACATTCTTCTTGTTGCCCCAGCGCAGGTCAGCTAGCCCAGTCTCAAAGGTCGTAATCTATCAGTTGCAGCTGAACGGGCAACAGTTCACCCAAAGATTTTTCTTTCTGTGCCATATCCCTCTGCACACACCAGTTCATTTCTATGCAAAGCAACCCTGCACAACTTCTCAGGACATGGGCACAAGAGCAAGCTTCTCACACAAACTGCTAGCCCAGTCCAGGCAAAGCTTTTTCTCACCCTCATAAGCCAAACCTCACAGTCCATAGTTCTTACTGCCTTCAGGTCTTTCAGCTCTGACCAGATTAGTCCATCAGGCTGTACTTACAGTATGGCAAGGCATCTCTTAGGCCAAGATTTCAACTCCTTCCACATTCCTCTTGAAAATCAGCTACAAAAGGCTGAAGCCACATAGTCAGGTGTCCAGCAGTAACCCCACTCCTCCGTACCACTTTACTGTTGCAGTCCGGTTCGCATTGCTGGTAGAAGTCACCCAACCAAGAGTAGCTTCTGGGAAAAAGAGGTTTATTTGGCTTATAGGCTCGAGGGGAGGCTCCACGATGGCAGGGGAAAACAATGGCATGAGCAGAGGGTGGACATCACCCCCTGGCCAACGTAAGGTGGAACACAGCAACAGGAGGGTGTGCCAAACACTGGCATGGGGAAACTGGCTATAAAGCCCATAAGCCCGCCCCCAACAATACACTCCCTCCAGGAGGCATTACTTCCCAAATATCCATCAGCTGGGGAGCTAGCATTCACAACACCTAGGTTTATGGGGGACACCTGAATCAAACCACCACAGGGAGTTACTGGTCAGTGCCCACAAAGAGAAGGAAAAAAAAAAAAAAGATAAGTAATATAAAAGAGAAAGAGAGAGTAAAAGATTAAAGTCAGTTTTCATCATAACCTCTCCAGGGTCTTGTGACTCTCGTGGTCCCTCTAAGGGCCTAGGGAAGGTTCAACCATTTGATAAGTCATTTAGGATGTAGAATTTTATGGTACCATTGCAGTTTGGAGATAGAGTCCCACACCCCCTTCCTTACCTTCCCCTCCCTTCCCACCCACCCTACTGTCTTGTCTAGTCCTTGAGATGCTTGCTGGGTATGGCAGCATATTGGGTAGATAGAGGTTAGGTGCTGTAGATGAGTGAGACTATACGGCAACTATCTTTCTGTGATTGAGTGAGTTCACAGAGAATGAGCTGTTCCAGGCTCAACCATTTTTCTTCAAATTTCACTGTATCATTTTTCCTTACTGCTGTGTAGACTTCCACTATGTAGATATGCCACATCTTAGTTATCCATATGTCTAGGGATGGACATCTGGGTTAATTCCAGCTCTTGGCTACTACAAGTTGGGTTGGTATAAACATGTTTGAGCAAATATCTCTGGACTGAGGCTTGGGAGTTTTAGGGTATATGTCCAGTAAGTGAATAGCTGGTCTGTTGGTAACTCTATAGTCAGCTTTTGTAGGAGTCTCCATATTGCTGCACAAAGTGGTTGTACCACCTTACATTCCAACCAACAATGAATGATGGTCCTTTTCTCTCCACATCCTCACCAGCATTTACTTTCAATTGATTTGTTAATGCTTGCTATCCTTACTGGGGTAAGGTGGAATCTCATAGTTGTTTTAATTTACATTTCCCTAATGATCACGGATGTTGAACATTTTCTTAAGTGTGTTTGCCATTTGTATTTCTTCCTCTGTGAACTGCCTGTCAAGTTCTTTGCCCCATTTTGTGAGTGGGTTATTTGACTTTTTATGTTTTTGAGTTCTTTGTAGATTCTAGAGATTAGGCCTCTGTCAATTGGATATTCAGCAAATATTTTCTCCCATTCTGTGGGTAATCTATTGGCTTTGCTTATTGTATGTTTGTCTGTGAAGAGACTCTTCAGCTTCATGTGATCCCATTGGTTGAGTGATTATTTAAGTTCCTGTGCTACTGAGGTTTTGTTCAGGAAGACTTTTTCCATTCCTATGTTATGGAAAGTTCCCCTGTATTTTCTTCCAGTGGTAGCTGAGTTTTCGGTCTTATATTAAGGTCTTTGATCCATTTGGACTTCAGTGTTGTGCATGGTGAGATTTGTGGATCAAGTTTCAATTTCTTGCATACAGTTATCCAGTTATTCCAGCAACATTTGTTGAAGATACTGTCTTTTTTCCAGCCTATATTTTTAAGGCCTTTGTCAAATATCAAGTAGCTGTACTTGCTTGATGCTAAGTCTGCATCCTAGATTCTATTCCATTTGTCTATACTCCTGTTTTTATGCCAGTACTATGCAGTTTTTATTACTATGGCTTTGTAATATAGCTTTAGATAAGGTATGGTGATGCCTCCAGAGGTATTTCTTTTGCTGAGGATATGTTTGGATATTCAAGGCCTTCTGCCTTTCCATATGAATTTTGAGATCATTTTCTCTATCTCTCTGAAGAACAATGTTGGGATTTTAATGTTGGGAATTGCATTAAATATGTATATTGCCTTTGGTAGGATTGCTATTTTCAGTGTTAATTCTGTCTATCCAGGAACATGGGAGGTCTTTCCCTTTTCTCTAGTCCTTCTCACTTTTATTTTTGAGTGATTTTATGTTTTCACAGTATAGACCTTTCACTTTTATGGTTAAGGTTATTCCAAGGTATTTCTGTTGTTGTTATTGAAAATGGTACAATGTCCCTTATTTCTTTCTCTGTATCTTTGTCATTTGCATATAGAAAGGCTATTGATTTTTGTGCATTGCTTTTGTATCCAACTACTGTGGTAAATGTGTTAATCACCTTCAAGAGTTTCAGTTTGGAGTCCCTTGGGTTTCTTAGATATAGAATCATGTCATCTGTGAATAGTGCCAACTTAAATTTTTTCCTTTCCAAATTGTATCCCTTTTATTTCTTTTTCCTGTCCTATTGCTGGAGCTAGGACTTCCAGTACTAAATTGAAGAGCAGAGGTGAGAGTGGATGTGGTGGTTTGAATAAAATAGATGGCCCCCAACATATTCAGTTCTTTATTGTTTGCATCTGCTGGCTACCTGCCTGGAGGCAATGCCACTGAGTGATCTTAAGGTGTGGTGGTGTGTTTCTGATTTCAACCTAAAGATATGCAAAGAGTGCCTTGCTGGAGTTCCTGAAGTGTGCTGTGGCTTTTGACCTCTAGGCTTGTGCTTCTCTCTGTCTGCTTGGACCTGTGAGGCAAGCCAGCTTCTTCTGCCATTGTGGAACTTCCCCTGGATCTGTAAGCTTCAATAAATCCCTTCCTCCATAACTGTGCCTGGTCTGAAAGTTCATCTCAGCAAATCTGAAGCTGTCTGCTACAGAACTTGGTACCGAGGAGTGGGCTGAGATGTACCTGGCCATGTGGATGTTGATTTTTTGGAACCTTTGTTTTGGAGGAATAGGCATAGACTTGGTGCTTGCAGCTGAAGATGTCTTCTGGAGTGGTAAGCCAAGTTTTATGGACTATTCTGATGAGAGTCTGAGAATGCTAAATGCAGACAGCATTGAACATCTAGGCTTGGTTTATGAGCTTTCTAAGGGGAAGGAAAAACTGCAGAGGACTTTGGTGGAACTGGGATACTGGCATAATGGCTGGCTGTGTCCTACTGACCAGGCCCAGAGAGTTTGATCAAGGTTAAATTTGTAATGGACTGATGTGCTTGGCTAGAGATATTGGACTGAGAGACTTAAGATTTTAAGCTGGAAAACTTTAAGGAAGTTAAATTTACTGGTACAGAAACTGGCTTTAGATTACTAAAGCTGCTATTGTCAAACACATTAGCAATCTTAAAGGACCATGGAAAGGATGCCTGAGGAAAGACTCATAGAAATGCAAACACTTTTGGAAAGAGTTAATTGGAGAAGGAACCTGCTTTTCAAGGCTATGATTTGTTTCGTCCCTGAATTAAGAATATGGCTGTGTCCTACACACCTAGTATTGGTTTCATAAGCATGAAAAATGTGAGGAGTGGTCATGAATTGCACATGCTTCCAGGACCTGCTGCTGAGATGTGGCATGAGGTAGGGCCTGATGCCCTGAAAGGCTGAAAGAGCCTTTGGAAGATGGACCGTGGTTTGCATGAAGACCTCAAGTTTTGGATATACCAGGACTGTGCAAGGGCTACCATGGAGTGCACTGTTGGCCTGGGATGGACGTGTTCCCCTGCTACTCTGCCCAGCTGGAGGGGAGGAGTTGGAAAGTCTGGAGACTGTCAGTCTCAGGTTATGTGGAATTTGAACTGCAGAAATTTGATGTTTGTTTGATGGTTGTTGAGTTTGCATTGTTTTAGTTTCTCCTTGCTATGCCTCACACCAGTTGAAAATGTTTACTCTGTGCCTTTATATGTTAGAAGTGTTTAATTTGTTTGATTTTACAGGTCTTAATATCTTAAATTGGTCAAGACTGTGGGGACCTTTAAAAATTGAACTGCATACAATTTACAATGTGTGATGATTATAAATCTATTGGGGGCTAGGGGCAAAATGTGGTGGTTTGAATAGAATAGATGGCCCCCAATATGTTCATTTCTTTATTGTTTGTAGTTTGCATCTGCTGGCTACCTGGCTGGAGGCAATGTCACTGGGTGATCTTAAGGTGTGGTGGTGGGTTTCTGATTTCAACCTAAAGATATGCAAATAGTGCCTTGCTGGAGTTCCTAGGCATGTGCTTCTTTCTGTCTGCTTGGGCCTATCAAGGCAGGCCAGCTTCTTCTGCCATTATGGAACTTCCCCTGGATCTGTAATCTTCAATAAATCCCTTCCTCCATAACTGTGCCTGGACTGAAAGTTCATCTCAGTGAACCCGAAGCTGCCTGCTATGGTGGACAGCCCTGTCTTGTCCCAAATCAAAATGGGAATTCCTCCAGTCTCTCTCCATTAAGTATTATTTGCGCTTTAGGAGCTTTATATATAGCTCTTATTATGTTAAGATATGAATAAACCATGACAATTCTCTCCAATGTTTTGATAATAAAGTGATGTTGTAGTTTTGTCAAAGGCCTTTTCTGCATCTATCAAAATGACCATGTTGTTTTTATGTTTATATTGTTTATATGGTGTACAAAATTGACATATTTCTGTATGTTGAACCACCCCTATCCTCCTGGGATGAATCCCACTTGATTAAGGTGGATAATTCTTTTCATTTGTTATTGCATGTGGTTTGCTAGGATTTTCTTCATGATCTTTGTATTTAAGTTCATCAGGGAAATAGGCTTATAGTTTTCATGTGGCATCTCTGCCTGGTTTTGGAATTAGAGTGATACTAGCTTCATAGAAGGAGTTGGGGAGCTTTCCCTGTTCTCCCATTGTGTGGTATAGTTTTAGAATAATTGGTTTGAGTTCTTCCATGAAGATTTGATAGAATTCAGCTAAGAAGCCATCTGGTCCTGGACTCTTCTTCTTGGGAAGGTTTTTTATTACTTTTTCAATCTCAATGAGTGTGATAGGTTTGTTTAGGAGATTAATCTGCTCTGAGTTTAGCTTTCATAGATTGTATGTGTCCAGGAATTTATCCATCTCCTCCACATTATCCACTTTTGAGGAGTAGAGGTTTGTGAAATAAGTCCTGATGATAGTCTCAATTTCACTTATGTCTGTTGTGATCTCTCCTTTTTTATTTAAAATTTTGTTAATTTGAAGTGTCTCTTTTTTGTGGCCCAGGGTTTGTAAATATTGGTTTTTTTTTTTTCAAAGAACCAGCTCTTTGTTTTGTCAATTTTCTTGTTTTCTTAGTTTCCAATTCATTAATTTCTGCTCTGATCTTAATTATTTCTTTTTGTCTGGAGCTTTGTCGGTTGGATTTTTCTTGCTTTTCCAGTGTCTTTAGGTGGATGGTTAAGTTATTGATTTGGGATCTCTCTGTCTTTGTTTTGGAGGTATTTAGTGCTATGAATTTTCCCCTGAGGACCACCTTTATTGTGCCCCATAAGTTTTGGTAGGATGTGTTGTCATGGTCATTCATTTCTAGAAATTTCACAATCTCATTTTTTATTTCTTCCACTACCCATTTATTGTTTAAAAGTGTGCTGTTCAGTTTCCACGAGCCAATGGGACTCTTGGTGGGTCTTTTGTTGTTAATTTCTAGCAATGTAGTGATATTGTGATCTGATATTGTGCAAGGAATTATGCCAATCTTCCTAAACATATGGATGCTGGCTTTGTGACTCAGTATATGATCTACTTTAGAGAATGTTCCATGGGCTGCTGAGAAGAATGTGTAGTCTGTGGATTTGGGATGGAATGTTCTATAGATGTCCATTAGGTTTAAGTGATCTATGGTTTTGTTGAGCTCTCTTACTTCCCTGTTGAGTTTTTGTTTGTATGATCTGTCTACTACTGATAATGGTGTGTTGAAGTCCCCAAATATGATGGGGTTAGTGGTTATTCCTGTTTTATTGTCAAATAGGTTTTGTTTTATGAACTTGGTGCACCTGTTGTTTGGTGCATAAAAATTTATGATTCTGATATTCCCTTGATGAATCATTCACTTGATCAGTAAGAAGTGGCCTTCTTTGTCTTTTTTTATTAGTTTTGGTTTGAAGTCTATTTTAAAATCTGATATTAGTATAGCTATGACTGCTTGTTTGTTATTTAACACATTCAGGGGTCTAATTTTCTGATCCACCCTGTTAGCTTGTGTCTCTTGATGGGTGAATTAACAACATTAGTAGTTAGTGCAATGACTGTGAGGTTTTATTTGATCCCTGCCATATTGTGTTGGTATATGTGGTTTGGACTTTGAAGGGTGTTTTTTTTGTTGTTGTTTTGACTTTTCTGATTTTCATTATTGTAATCTGCTTCTTGATATTTGAGGTTGACTATTTGATTCTTCTGTGTGGAGAATTTCCTCAAATACTCTCTGTAGGTTTGGTTTTGTATTCATATAATTGTAAAGCTGAGGTTTGTCATGGAAAATTTTTCTTTCACCAATCTTTTTGAGGGATACTTTTTCTGGGAGAGTAGTTTGAGTTGGAAGCCATAGGTTTTTAGACTTTTCAGTGTTCCATTCTAGGCCCTTCTGGCTTTCAGGGTTTCCATTGAGAAGTTTGAAGTAATTCTGATGGGGTTACCTTTAAAAGTGATGTGCTCTTTTTCCCTAGATGCTTTTAGGTTTTCTCTTTGGTGTCAATGTTTAGAGTCTTCGTTTTTTCAATTATTTATTTATTTATTTGAGAGCAACAGACACAGAGAGAAAGACAAATAGAGGGAGAATTCCCTTTTCACATCATTTTCTGATTTTCTTGATGCTTCTTGGAATTCATCCTTGCATTTCCTCATATCTTCATCTAGCATCGCCAGCTTATTTTTGAGGTCCTCTTTTTTTCTCTCTCTCTCCTTCATATCTCTTATATGTTTTTGAACTTCTTCCATTTTCTTATCTATTAGGTCTAGTCTAGTGATGGCAGCATCCACATGATTATCATTCCTTTGTTGCTTTTCTGGAAGTTCTACCAGTAGCTTGATCAGGGTTTCATTGCTCATAGCTTCATTTTGGTGTTCTGATCCTAATGTCTCTTCTATATTTGATTAAAGACATCCATTGTAGAACTCTGTGATCTTATTGGATTTACTTGCATTTTATTTTTCATGTTATTCCTTTTTCACTGTGGCCTTCCTATCACAGTATATGGGCAGGGAGAGTAGGACTGTGGTCTCGATGCCTTTGGGAAGCAGTGCCTCTTTGGGAGGGTGGACCTGAGCTTTCATGAAGGCAAGCTGATAGGCAGAATGGTCCTGAGTTCACGTGTGATTGGGCAGAACAGCCTGAACTCGCATGCCTGGTTGTCAGAAAGGGGCATTGGTCCTGAGCTCACATGGGCAGATGGGCAGATGGGCGGAGCTGGCCTGAGCTCTCATGTGGGCCATTGTCTGGAGCACCTTGAGCTCACATGCTGCAGGCAGATGGGCAGATCAGGCCTTTGGTGTGTAAAAATGGATGGATTGAGCCTGAGCTCATGCACAGATGGGCAACCGGGTCATCCTGAGCTTGCACATGAGGTGGGAAGATGGGGGATCAGGCCTGAGCTGGTGAGTGGGGGGGATGGTCTGAACTTGTCTGTGGGCAGGTGGAATGGGCCTGAGCTCATGCATGGATGGGCCAGCAGCCAGAGCAGCAAGTGGGAAGATGGACAGATTGGGTCTGAGCTTGCATGGCTGAGGGGTGGAGCTGGCCTGAGGTCTTACTTGGAGGGGGGTAACTAGATAATTGCCCCTGCACAGTGAGGTAAGTGGAACTATGCTGGCCTGGGTCCCCTTTCCTGCAGTAAGTGTGAAAATATCCTGAAGTTGGAATTATAGCTAGGGCAGCTGCTTGGTGGGGTTTGGGGACTGGTGGGCTACCCAAGAGTGAAAGAATCAGCCAATTCCCTTTTTATGCCTCTCTGTGACCTCACACTGGTCATCTATTAGAGATTTCTATCCTGTAAAAGACCCAGTGAAGCCTTAATGCCTTGCCTTTTCTTCCTGGGGAGGTGCAGCACAGTTAGGCAGATGCCATTTTGACTGGAAGTTCTCCATAATCATATCTTAATGGAACTAATACTTAACTCAAGATGAAAATACTGATACTTCTTTTATTGACTATTATTGCAGTCTGGGTCACATTGCTGGTAGAAATCACCCAACCAAGAGCAACTTCTGGGAAAAAGAGGTTTATTTGGCTTACAGGCTCAAGGGGAAGCTCCACAATGGCAGGGGAAAACAATGGCATGGGCAGAGGGTGGACATCACCCCCTGGCCAACATAAGGTCGACAACAGGAACAGGAGAGTGTGCCAAACACTGGCATGGGGAAACTGGCTATAAAGCCCTTAAGCCCGCCCCCAACAATACACTCCCTCCAAAAGGCATTAATTCCCAAATATCCATCAGCTGGGAACCTAGCATTCAGAACACCTAAGTTTATGGGGGACACCTGACTCAAGCCACCACATTCCGCCCCTGGCCCCCATAAACTGATATCCATACATGATGTAAAATACAATGCTGTCAGTCTGACACTAAAAGTCCCCATAGTTTTTATCAATCCCAAAGATGTTTATACATCCCCATAGTCCAAGATCTTTTAACTGAGCCATAATACCAAAACAACCACAAAAAACCCATAATGGTACAAAATAAATATTCACACTGCAAAAGATGGCATTGGGCATAGCAAAGAAACATTCAACCAATACAAGATTTAAAACAACCAGGGCAAATATCAAACTCTGTAGCTTCAAGCCCAGCAACTCTAACCAGTGACAAATCTTCAAGTCCGATAATTCTAACCAGCAACAAGTCTCTGGCATTCCAATTCTGCCCCTCCAGCTAGGTTACTCACAGTCCTGGGAAACTTCATCGGGGCTGGCAGCTCCTCGGCAGCCATCTCATGGCCCCGGCATCTCCACTGGGTCTCCACTGCAATCCACGGTTCATCCTCATGGCCCCATGGGGTCTCTATGCAGGCAACCAGAAAACCTGCTTCACACTACCCATGGCCATTTCCAAAACACAAGACCGTGTTGCAAACTCAATGATCCTCTTTCCAGCATTTCTTATACTCCCCGATACCAGTAGGGTGCCAGTTTCTTAATCCAGGGGGGAATAAAGCAGACTTTGAAGAACAGGACACTCCTTGAGCACTCAGGCCCCTTCAAAAGAGTTGACATTCTTCCTGTTGCCCCAGCACAAGTCACCCAGCCCAGTTTCAAAGGCTGTAATCTCTCAGTTGCAGCTGAATGGGCAACAATTTACCCAAAGATTTTTCTTTCTGTGCCATATCCCTCTGCTCACACCAGTTCATTTCTATGCAAAGCAACCCTGTACAACTTTTCAGGACATGGTCACAAAAGTAAGCTTCTCACCCAGACTGCTAACCCACTCCAAGCAAAGCTCGTTCTCACCCTCATAAGCCAAACCTCACAGTCCATAGTTCTTATTGCATTCAGGTCTTGCAGCTCAGACCAGAACAGTCTATCAAGCTGTACTTACAGCACTGCAAGGCATCTCTTAGGCCAAAGTTTCAAATCCTGCCACATTCCTCTTGAAAATCAGCTCCAAAAGGCCAAAGCCACACAGTCAGGTGTCTAGCAGCAATCCCACTCCTTGGTACCACTTTACTATTGCAGTCTGGGTCGCATTGCTGGTAGAAATCACCAACCAAGAGCAACTTCTGGGAAAAAGAGGTTTATTTGGCTTATATGCTTGAGGGGAAGCTCCACGATGGCAGGGGAAAACAATGGCATGAGCAGAGGGTGGACATCACCCCCTGGCCAACATAAGGTTGACAATAGGAACAGGAGAGTGTGCCAAACACTGGCATGGGGAAACTGGCTATAAAGCCCTTAAGCCCGCCCCCAACAATACACTCCCTCCAGGAGGCATTAATTCCCAAATATCCATCAGCTGGGGAGGTAGCATTCATAACACCTAAGTTTATGAGGGACACCTGAATCAAACCACCACACCTATATAACATGAAAAAAAGTTAGACTCTACAAACTGTCTTTTCTTGATAGGCAAGAACTCTTTGATGTGTTAGTCATTTCATGTAGGCCATTAATAACACTATATAACTATAGTGCCAAGTAAGATAAGGGTTCTCTGATGAAAAATATTACCATTTTTCTGTAATAATTATTTTACCTTATTCCCAATTGTAGAAGGGTACATGTAGCTCAATTGTATCATTAAATTACCATGCAAAATATTATCCTTTTATATAAAATTTATAGATATTCAATCTAATTATAACATAGAAAAAAATCAATGCAAGTATTTTATAAACTTAATGACAGAATTTCTGAGTGAGTAATAGAGTAAATATTTAAGCAAACAAGAACAAATTCTTTAAAAAAACATTTAAAAAGTTATATTAGATATATCCAGGTGTTCTTTTCATGAATATATTCATGTTTATTTTCTCCATATTACTTATTTTCCAGATATTTGAGAGCATATTCACTCTCATGTAATCTTGTGGAATTTTAGCTTTTAGAAACTGTTTATCTTTTTAATAAAAGGTACAGTTCTGTATTCTATTTCAAGTCCATGGGTGATAAGGCTTCAGAAGACATGACAGCATGACCTAGAAAGCAGCCTGTAACTGCAGTCTAAGAAAAAAAGATAAACAAAGTTCCATTATCTCTGGGAAATGTGCTGTTATTGCTAGAGTGCACAGCTCACAGACTCCATTTCATATCCATATTTAATAATTGAACAATTTTGGTGAGGTCTTTTTTTATAGCATTAAGTAAACATAGAAGCATTGATGCTATGTCAAACTAAATTATTGCTGGTATGTATAAGAAGTGGTTAAATGTTATAGTTCAAAAAGGCACCTCAAGTTGCATTTGTGTTTATGCATTGTACTGAATATAAGAGATGATAAAATGAATGCTTCACAATTTATGATCTCAACATACAACATTGTGGATGATTCTACTGTGTCAGATAGGCTATTAAGTGTTAAAGTTTTGGAAAAGAATGATGAGGCCCTTTCCTCAAGGAGGGAGGCACAAATTTAATACTATAGAATGATATCTAAGAGTAACATGTAAAGCAAAAGCACCCAATTTCTTCTGTGAGAAATTAGGTCACAGTAGTTTATTCAGAGAATAATGAAAGTACTGATGGGGGAAAAATCAGTGGAAGAAATTTATCCCAGGTAGAGGGTAATATGTTTACTCTAGGCATAGTAGAAGATGATATGATAAGAAAGAATCACAATGTTAAACATAAATTAATCTTGATTCCTAAGTAAAATCAGAAATTGTCAAATGACTATGCCCTTCAGCAAGGTTATTGAATTTGAAAAATAAAAGAAACATATTTGAATATAATTAAAGAAAACCAAGATTATTCATTTTATATCTACCTCTTGCCTATTCAACTCCCAAGCAAATCTTCTTAAAAAATAACAGTCTACCTTTATTGCCAAAGGGTCATGTACATCTCATAATGCAAAATGCATTCAGTCTCCAAAAATCTACAATATCTTCATATTGAAAGAAAGTTCAAAACCCATGTGCCCTCTGAGACTCATGATAATTTCTTAGTTGTGAGACCCTATAAACTCAAAAAGAAAGTTATAATCTCCACAATATAATGGTACAAAATAAACATTACCATTCCAAAAGGGAAGAATGGAAACATAGAAATGATATATAGAACCAAAGCAAGACCAAACACTAAACCCTATAGCTCTTGCAAGCACCAAAAGCATATGTTAGCATGAATGAATTCAAAAGGGCTTCAGCACCCCTACCCCTTGGACTTGCTGATTGTTCTCCACATGGCCTGTCTATTGTGCTGACTCTTCCTTCACTTCCTACTGCTTTCCTCTATGGGCATTCTACAGACAAATGGGGTCTACAGTGCATCTTTGATTTCACTTTCATAGCTTCATCCTTCACCTTCTCAAAGTTTTCCTACAGGAAGCCAACCCTGGACTCTTCAGCACTGCTTTGAAACTTGGATGGAAGTTTCCATTATTTTCTTCATTCCTAAAATACCAGCATCATGTACCACATGAATGATGCCAACGTTTACTGACATTTCAAGAAGTGTCCAGAAGCCTATGACCACAGCTGCAGTGGCCACTTAGATGTCTAAACAGCTGAACTCTGTGAATAAATAACAGGGAAACAACTTCCTATGCAACTTTATATGAGCAAGGTGCCAGAGTGGCATTCTCTTCTCAAGGAAAATACTTCCAAAGAGTATACTTTCACATGTAACTCATTAGTCTGTAACAGGTAGGTTGTATCCAATTCCTGAAATGTTCTTATGGTATCCTTTTCTTACACCAGTAAGAAGTATGTAGCTTCTTATTAATTGTCCTAATCTCTTCAGAAACTATGCCTCCTTTAGCACCAACTTTATCATTTTTTGGCTATATTGCACTTTTTCCCATTTTTTTAATTAGTTATATACACAGTGTGTATACAGCCATGTTGGTACCATTGTTAGCCTCCTCCCTGTTCTTCCACCTCCAAAGAGACCCTCATTCTTGGAGAATGTGGGAGTAGCCATCAGTTATGGGGAAGAGACAATGTCTCTGGGCATAATGTCCCAACTTTTGTCTCTCTTAGTTTTTTTTGGTCCCCTCTTCTGTGAATTTCCCTGAGCCATGTTGGATTTATTTTAGGTCTACTTCAGTGATGAGGTCTTGGGAGCTTCTGTGTCTCTGGATATCTGGCTTGGTAAGAGTTGAGTGTTCTCTGTGTCTATCTCCTTCACCCTTGTGCTGTTACCAGGTTCACTTCCAGTGAAGATGGTGTCCGCCTAACCAACCTTACTTGTGGAGAAGAAAAGATGGACCCAGAAGTTGAGGAGGGAATCACCCAATCGCACCTCACCAGGGCCCCAGCTGAATCGATAGAGTAATCGGGAAAATGAGCAAGAGTACTGCTTTCTTGAATGTTTAATGTTTTTTTTTTTTTTTGTTTTGTTTTGCTATGCTTTTTCTACCAATTTCACTGTAAGTTTAGAGAAATGAAGTTAATAACCATGCCATAGCCTGAATACAAGGATAAGTTGAAATTTCCTCTGCTGGATTCACTCCTTTATAAGGATCTTGCAAAATCTCAGCACATGGACAAAATCTTTGTCAGAATATAACCTTAATGGGCTTTAGTCAAATTCCCAGTATAATCCTTGTTTCTATTTTTTTTTTCCTGTCCACATTCTTATTAACATTCTGGCTTTTTGATCTACCACCATAATTTCCCATGGGACTTTGCTTACACAATGCTAAGGCTTCACTAGCTTACCTCTCTACCCTTTCCCCAACTCGCCCTGCAAATAAATTCAAAAGGCTTCTGAAACACAATGTCAATAATATTTCTCTGTTTAAAATTGCCTGTGCTAGATTTTTTTGAGAAAAATAACTGAGTAAAACAATTACATGAGGAATAGATTCATGTTGGCTCCTTATATCAAAAGTTTCAGTTTATTGTGGTATTGATGATATGGTTGAGTAGCTCAACTCATGACATGCAGGAAGCAGAGAGCAAGACTGCCTAGAGCCTAGGATTTCCATCTGGGCCTCAGCCTAAAGGATAGTGCCACTCCCACTCAAAATTGTCTTTTCCCCTTTGCTGCTCCACTCTGGAAATGCTCTCAAGTTATCCAGAGGTGTGCTTTACTAGTTTCCTATGTGTTTCTCAATACAATCAAGCTGACAAGATCAATCAGAAAATGGTCCTTTTAAAGATAGTGATGACTGAGTACAAGTGACTATCAGCAAGGGTTCTAGGAAACAGTTTGTAGAAAGTTAAGTCCTGTTGCTCTATCTCAGCATGAATGCACTCATACACACATGTATGTGCGTGCATCCCCATGCATCCCCTCCCACACATGGGTCCTGGAACTCATTAAGTAAAGTGAGAAGCATAAAAAAAGAGTAGATCATTCCTAAGTATGTTTGAAAACAAAAGGAATGTATACACAGAGAGACACTGACAGAATTTCCATAAGCATAAGCAATCCTATCATCATCACTCACTCTCTTTCTACATTGCTGTTTCTCCCATCCTATCTTATACATAGTTGGCTTAAAAGTGGCAGTGAGTCTTTATTCTTGAAAACTGAATTCATGCAATGTAATGATGGCATTCACACAATCTTTTGGTACTATCTAGCATTAGCACATTTTCAAAAATAAATTGAAGAAACAGTAATGAAAGATACTTCATAGAAAAGTCTCTTAAAATCCAATTTGTATGGTTCTGGGGAAAATACCCAGATGATTTGCCAACAAAAAATGGGTAACATAGTATTTAGAATCATATAGCAGAGAAGAAAAAGGAATGGAAACCAAAAATGAAGACTTTTTTTGTATACAATGCCCAAACCTAACATCAGGAACTCAACAAATAATTGAAAAGAAGTCTCTTTTTTGAGACTACATTAAATTTCATTTGATAAGAGAAAACTTAGGTCATAGAAGATGCATTTGTCTTCTGAATACTCAAAGTCTTGGCAAAGACATGCCATTTCTTTTCTTCCCCTTTCATATGTCCATTTGTTTAGGGTGAAAATAGAAATCCAATTGAAAAAAATCATGGGTTCCAGTTTATTTTTCAAAAATTCAGTCCTTTTTGTTCAGCAGAATTCTTTGTGAGAGTAAGGATTTTGCTATCATTTCATGTAGAAATAAATGAATAACTTTGCAACTTCATAAGCAACAAAGACAAACTAGAAAAATTATAGCATCATTAATGGGTACATAGAAATGATGTCTCTGATAATTTATAAGAGAGTTCTGGATAAGTGGTTTGGAAAATTATGCTACAAACCATTCTGTGATTTGTTACTTCACGATGCTCATTCCTGCCATGCACAGAATGCTCTTGGAGATTAAATGTGGTAACCACTGCAGTTTGATGCTAACTCTGAGGTTTACTTTTTTTTATTATTTAAATTATTTATTTATTTATTTATTTTATTAGTTTTCTATTCTGCAAGTACAGGAAGTTTGGTACCATTATTAGGCTCATCCGTGACCTACCCCCTCCCCTTGGCCCCTCCTTGTTGAGGTATATGGGTCGTGCATTGTGGAGTTAGCCCGCAGTTATTGGTATGATAAATGTCTCTGTATATCATGACCCAACATGTGGCTCTGACATTCTTATTGCACCCTCTTCCACAAAATTTCCCTGAGCCATATTGGGTTCATTTTTGGTCTGCTTCAGTGATGAGGTGTTGGAGGCCTTTGAGGCTCTGGCTATCTGATTTAGTAGGAGTTGATTTTTCTCTGTGTTGATCTCCTTCCCCCTTGTGCTGGAATCTGGTTCATCAGGAAAACAGCACCCATGCTTCTTTTGCCAATTTTCTTTAGTTTCAGTCAGGGCCCTTTTGAGTTATGATGGGGTGGCTCTCTCCTTAGGATCTGCATCTATCTGAAAAAGAGAAGCAGATTCTCCAACAGAGAGTAAGTTAGCACCAGGACAAATGAGATAGCCCTTACTTTTTTAATAGAGAGTTTAATAGGTGTAGGCCCTCTTGTAGCCCATGATTGATGGTAGCTTGATATTGGAGAGTGGGCTTATGTTTGGATATGGTTCTGACTTGTTTCCCAGCTCCAGCTATGTGTCTTGTACCACTGAGGGGATCAGTTAGCCGAATCAAGAGCAGTAGGTTCCCCACCATGGCTGTCTGCCACTATTGCACTTGTGTGGGCATCACACCAGGTTATTTGCTGCTAAGTAGGTTGGATAATGAGTTGCTTGGAGAGATATTGGTTGTTTCCCCCAGTCGCCCATGTAAAACCTTCTGGCACTATACACGCTGACTGTCTGGGGACCAACTCTCTCCAGGCTTCCAGCCATGCTGTTCCATTTCATGTGTCAGCTGCATAGGGTGTGTTCTACAATAGGGATTTACTTGGTGGGTCATCAAGTACTCTGACAGAAATCTGTCATTCTTTTGGAAAACATTGTAGGTTTCTCTGATCAAAAGCTCATTGTGGGTAATAGCTCCAAGGTGGTACTGGCAGTTACAGGTCAGTGCCCCCTAAGAAAATGAGGCAAAAAGATAACTAATATATAGGAGTTAGAGAGAAGAGAGAGAGAGAGGGAGAGGGACGGAGGGAAGATGTAGAGGATTTAGGTTAGACTTGATCCTACCCTCTCCAGTGTCCTGTGGTACAGGTGTTTCCTGTAAGGGCCTAGTGGAGTTTCAGCCATTTGGTCTGCATTATAGGAAGTATAATTTTATGGTACCATTGCCATTTAGGTATAGAATAGTGTTTCCCACACCTTCTATGCCCTCCCCTCCACCCCATCCATCCTAGTGTCTAGTGCATGAGATGCTCACTGGGTGTGTTAGGTATCTTGGGTAGATTCAGGTTAGGTGCTGTAGATGTGTGAGACTATGTGGCAATTTATTTTCTGTGAATGGGTAAGTTCACTGAGAATGATGTGTTCTAGGCTCAACCATTTTTCCTCAAATTTCTTTGTGTCATTTTTTCTTACTGCTGTATAGAATTCCATTGTGTAGATATACCACAAATTACTTATCCATTCTTCTAGTGACAGACATCTGGGTGATTCCAGCTCTTAGCTATTATGAATTGAGCCACTACAAACATGGTTGAGCAAATCTCTCTGGCCTGTGGTTTGAAGGTTTTAGGGTAGATGCCCAGTAAGGGAATAACTGGGTATGTTGGTATCTCTATAGTCAGCTTTTTTGGAACTCTCCATATCGCTTTCCAAAGTGGTTGTACCATCCTACATTCCTACCAACAATGGATGAGTGTCCATGGTTTTCCACATCCTTGCCAGCATTTATTTTCATTTAAGTTTTTGATGTTTGCTATCTTTATTGGGGTAAGGGGGAATCTCACAGCTGTTTTAATTTACATTTCTCTGATGATTAGGGATGATGAACATTTTCTTAAGTGTGTATTTGCCATTTGTATTTCTTCCTCTGTGAACTGCCTGCTCATCTCTTTGCCCCATTTTGTGAATGGGTGTTTGACTTCTTACTGTTTAGATTTTTGAGTTCTTTGTAGATTCTAGAGATTAGGCCTCTATCAGTTGGATAACCCACAAATATTTTCTCCCATTCTGTGGATAATCTATTGGCTTTGCTTATTGTATGCTTGTCTGTAAAGAAACACTTCAGCTTCATATGATCCCATTGGTTGAGTGAGTGTTTAAGATAGTGAGCCCCTGGGATTTTGTTCAGGAAGTCTTTTTCCATTCCTATATCATGGAAAGTACTTCCTAAATTTTCTTCCAGTAGTATTCAAGTTTATGGTCTTATATTGAGCTCTTTAATCCATTTGGATAAGAGTGTAGTGCATGGTGAAATGTGTGGATCAAGTTTCAGTTTCCTGCAAGTGGTTATCCAGTTTATACAGCACAATTTGTTGAAAATGCTGTCTTTTTCCCAACCTATATTATTCAGGACTTGGTCGAATATCAACAAGCTATAGTTGCTTGACCCAAAGTCCAAGGCCTCAAGTCTATTCCCTTGGTCAATACTCCTGTTTTTATGCCAGTACCATGCTGTTTTTATTACTATGGCTTTGTAATATAGCTTTAGATCAGGTATGGTGATGCCACCAGAGGTATTTCTTTTTCTGAGTATATGTTTGGATATGCAAGTCCTGCCTTGCCATATGGAATTAGAGATAAATTTTTCTATCTTTGTGAAGAACACTGTAGGGATTTTAATTGGAATTGCATTAAATCTATATATTTCCTTTGGTAGGATTGCCATCTTCACAATGGTAATTCTGCCTATCCAGGAGTATGGGAGGTCTTTCCATTTTCTCAAGTCCTCCTCTATTTCTTTTTTGAGTGTTTTAATATTTTCGATGTATAGATCTTTCACTTCCTTGGTTAACATTATTCCAAGGTATCTTATTTTGTTTTTGTTGTTGCTATTCAAAATGGGACTATGTCCCTTATTTCTTTCTCTGTATCTTTGTCATTTGCATATAGAAATGCTACTGATTTTTGTGCTTTGATTTTGTATCCTGCTACCTTGATATAGGAGTTAATCACCTTCAGGAGTTTTGGATGGAGTCTCTCGGGTCTCTTACATATACAATCGTGTCATCAGAGAATACAGCTAACTTAACTTCTTCCTTTCCCAATTTTATCACTTTTATTTCCTTCTCTTGTCTTATTGCTTGAGCTAGGATTTCCAGTACTAGATTGAAAAGCAGAGGTGAGAGAGGACAACCCTGTCTTGTTCCTGATCTTAATGGTATTTCCTCCACTCTTTCTCCATTAAGTATTAATTGGGCCTTCAGAACTTTGTGTATTGCCCTAATTATGCTAAGATATATACCAATTATGCTAATTCTCTCCAATGTTTTGATCATGAAGTGGTGTTGTATCTTGTTAAAGGCCTTTTCTGCATATATTGAAATGATCAGATCATGTGATTTTTATGTTTAACCTTGTTTATGTGGTGTATTGCATTGACAGATTTCCATATGTTGAACCACCCTTGTGTTCCTGGGATGAATCCCAATTGGTCAAGGAGGATAATGATTTTGATGTGTTGTTTGATTCGTTTTGCAAGGATTTTGTTCAGGATATTTGCATCTAAGTTCATTAGGGAAATAGGCCAGTAGTTTTCTTATCTTGTGGAGTCTCTACCTAGTTTTGGAATTAGGGTGATACTACCTTCATAAAAGGAGTTGGGTAGCTTTCCCTATTTTTCAATTGTTTGGCACAGTTTAAGGAAGATTGGTTTGAGGTCTTCCATGAAGGTTTGAAAGAATTCAGCTGAGAAGCCATCTGGTCCTTGACTCTTCTTTTTGGGGAGGATTTTTATTACTTTTTCAATCTCCTTGAATATGATGTGTTCATTGAGGTGATTAATCTTCTCTGAGTTTAGCTTTGATAGATGGTATGTGTCCAGGAATTTATGCATCTCCTTCACATTATAAAGTTTTGTAGAGTAGAGGTTTTTGAAATAAGTCCTGATGATTCTCCCAATTTCACTTATGTCTGTTGTGATCTCTCTTTTTTCATTTTGAATTTTGTTAATTTGAAACCTCTTCTTTTTTTGCTTGATCAAATTGGCCAGGGATTTGTCAATCTTATTTATTTTTTCAAAGAACCAGTTGTTTGCTTTGTCAATTGTCTTAATTGTTTCCTTGGTGTCTTTTGCAGTCCGGTTCGCATTGCTGGTAGAAAGCACCCAACCAAGAGCAGCTTGTGGGAAAAAGAGATTTATTTTGGCTTACAGGCTTGAGGGGAAGTTCCATGATGGCAGGGGAAAACGATGGCATGAGCGGAAGGTGGATATCACACCCTGGCCAACATAAGATGGACCACAGCAACAGGAGGGTGTGCCAAACACTAGCATGGGGAAACTGGCTATAAAGCCCATAAGCCCGCCCCCAACAATACACTCCCTTCAGGAGGCATTAATTCCCAAATATCCATCAGCTGGGGAGGTAGCATTCGCAACACTTAAGTTTATGGGGGACACCTGAATCAAACCACCACATTCTGCCCCTGGCCCCCATAAACTGATAATCATACATGACCTAAAATGCAATGTATTCATCTCATTTTAAAAGTCCCCCTTAGTTTTTAATCAATCCCAAAGATGTTCATACATCCCCATAGTTCAAGATCTTTTAACTGAGCCATAATACCAAAATATAACCTCAAAAAACCCATAATGGCACAGAATAAATATTCACACTACAAAAGATGGCATTGGGCATAGCAAAGAAACATTCAACCAATACAAGATTTAAACAACCAGGGCAAACATCAAACTCTGTAGCTTCAAGTCCAGCAACACTAGCCAGTGACAAATCTTCAAGTCCGATAATTTTAACCAGCAACAAGTCTCTGGCATTCCAATTCCACCCCTCCAGCTAGCCTACTCACAGTCCTGGGAAACTTCACCAGGGCCGGCAGCTCCTTGGCAGCCATCTCATGGTCCCGGCATCTCCACTGGGTCTCCACTGCAAGCCATGGTTCATCTTCATGGCCCCATGGGGTCTCTATGCAGGCAACCAACAAACTTGCTTCACACTGCCCATGGCCATTTCCAAAATACAAGACCGTGTTGCAAACTCAATGACCCTCTTTCCAGCATTTTATACTCCACGAAACCAGGTAGGGTGCCAATTTGTTAATCCAGGGGGGAATAAATCAGACTTTGAAGAACAGGACACTCCTTGAGCACTCAGGCCCCTTCTAAAGAGTCTACATTCTTCTTGTTTCCCCAGCGCAGGTCAGCTAGCCCAGTCTCAAAGGTTGTAATCTCTCAGTTGCAGCTGAATGGGCAATAGTTCACCCAAAGATTTTTCTTTCTGTGCCATATCCCTCTGCACATACCAGTTCATTTCTACGCAAAGCAACCCTGCACAACTTCTCAGGACATGGGCACAAGAGCAAGCTTCTCACACAAACTGCTAGCCCATACCAGGCAAAAGCTCTTTCTCACCCTCATAAGCCAAACCACACATTCCATAGTTCTTACTGCCTTCAGGTCTTTCAGCTCTGACAAGGATAGACCATCAAGCTGTACTTACAGCACTGCAAAGCATCTCTTAGGCCAAGGTTTCAAATCCTGCCACATTCCTCTTGAAAATCAGCTCCAAAAGACCAAAGCCACATAGTCAGGTGTCTAGCAGCAATCCCACTCCTTGGTACCACTTTACTGTTGCAGTCCGGTTCACATTGCTGGTAGAAATCACCCAACCAAGAGCAGCTTGTGGGAAAAAGAGATTTATTTTGGCTTACAGGCTTGAGGGGAAGTTCCATGATGGCAGGGGAAAACGATGGCATGAGCGGAAGGTGGACATCACCCCCTGGCCAACATAAGATGGACCACAGCAACAGGAGGGTGTGCCAAACACTGGCATGGGGAAACAGGCTATAAAGCCCATAAGCCCGCCCCTAACAATACACTCCCTCCAGGAGGCATTAATTCCCAAATATCCATCAGCTGGGGAGGTAGCATTCGCAACACCTAAGTTTATGGGGGACACCTGAATCAAACCACCACAGTGTCCAATTAATTAATTTCTACTATGATTTTAAATATTTCCTTCCTTCTGGAGGTCTTTGGGTTGCATTTTTCTTGTTTTTCTGGTGCCTTTAGGGGGATGGTTAGATTATTGATTTGGGATCTTTCTGTCTTTTTTATGAAGGCATTGAGTGCTGTGTATTTTCACTTGAGGTCTGCCTTCATTGTGTCCCATAAGTTTTGGTATGATGTGTTCTCACTGTCATTCAATTCCAGGATTTTTAAATTTTCCCTTTTTATTTCATCCACTATCTATTTATTGTTTAAAAGTATGCTGTTCAGTTTCCAGGTACCATTGGGATTTTTGGTGGGTCTTTTGTTGTTGATTTCTAGCAACATAGCATTGTGATCTGATATCATGCAGGGAATTAAGTCAATTTTCCTAAATATGTGGAGGCAATCTTTGTGACCCAGTATATGGTCTATTTTAGAGAATGTTCCATGGGCTGCTGAAAAGAATGCGTAGTCTGTGGATTTGGGGTGGAAAGTTCTGTAGATGTCCGTTAGGTCTAAGTCTAAGTGATCTATGGTTTTGTTGAGCTCTCTTACTTCCCTGTTGAGTTTCTGTTTGGATGATCTGTGTACTACTGATAATGGTGTATTGAAATCCCCAACTATGATGGTGTTGGTGGTTATTTCTGTTTTATTGTCAAGTAGGTTTTGTTTTATCAACTGTGGTGTCCCTGTGTTTGGTGCATACGAATTTATGATTGTAATATCCTCTTGATGGATCGTTCCCTTGATAAATAGGAAGTGGCCTTCTTTATCTTTTTTGATTATTTTTGATTTGAAGTCTATTTCATCTGTTATTAATATAGCTACACCTGCTTGTTTCTTATTCTCATTTGCTTGGAATATTGTCCTCCACCCCTTTACCCTTAGGAGGTGTATGTCTTTACTGGTGAAGTTGGTTTCTTGAAGACAACAGATTGAGGGGTCTAATTTTTTGATCCATCCTGTTATCTTGTGTTTCTTGATGGGTGAATTAAGGCCATTAATATTTAGGGTAATGATTGTGAGATTTGATTTGATTCCTGCCATATTGTGATGGTAGATCTATGATGGTGTTTTCATCGGCATTGACGTTTTTTGTGCCTACTCTGGGTTTGGTTGTTGTGACCTGCTTCTTGTAGGCATTTGTGTTTGGTTATTTGTTTCTTCTTTGTGGAGAATTTCCTGAAATACTCTCTGTAGGTTTTATTTTGTGTTTATATAGTTGTAAAGCTGAGTTTTCTCATGGAAAGTTTTTCTTTCACCATCTATTATGAGGGATGCTTTGGCCAGGTAGAGTAGTTTGGGCTGGTATCCATAGGTTCTTATACTTTGGAGAGTTTCACTCCAGGCCCTTCTAGCTTTCAGGGTTTCTATTGAGACATCTGAAGTAATTCTGATGGGCTTACCTTTGAAATTGTTGTGCTGTTTTTCCCTAGCTGCTTTTAGGATTTTCTTTGGTTTCAGTGTTTAGAGTCTTAATGAGATATGTCTTGGAGAATTTCTCCTTTGGTCCAGTCTGTTTGGAGTTCTGTTGTCTCTTTGTATCTTGATGGACCATTCTTTTAAGAGTCTGGGGAAGTTTTCTTCAATTATTTTTTTAAATATGTTCTCCATGCCTTTGGTCTGAAATCCTTCTCCTTCTGGTATTCCAATGATTCTGATATTAGGACATTTATGTGTATCCCACAATTCCCTCATGTTATGTTCACAGGAACTTTTGAACTTGCTGAAATTTTTGAACTATCAAAATGTTTCTTTCATCTCGTCTTCCAGATCAGAGTTTCTATCCTCCATTTTGCTGAGTCTATCCTTGAGAGCTTCTAGAGAGTTTTGGACTTGTTAAATTAAGTTTGCATTTTCTACTACTTTTCTATGTATCATTTCCATCACTCTTTCAAGCTCCCTTTTCACATCATTTTCTGATTTTCTTGATGATTCTTGGAATTCATCCTTGCATTTCTTTATGTTTTCATTCAGTATGGCCAGCTGATTTTTATGGTCCTCTTTTTTTTTTTTTTAAACTCTCCCTCATATCTCTTACCTCTGTTTGTACTCCATCCAATATCTTATCAATTTGTTCTAGCTTATTGATAGTAGCATCCACACGATTATTGGTCCTTTGTTGCTTTCCTGCAAGTTCTACCAGTAAATTGGTCAGGGTTGCATTGTTCATAGGTTCAATTTGATGTTCTGATCCTACTGACTCTTCTGTGTTTTGGTTAGATATATTTTTCATTGTAGGACTGGGTAATCTAACTGTATTTTCTTGCATTTGATTTTTCATGTTATTTCTTTTGCTCTGTGGTCTGCCCATGGCAGTGTATGGGCACGTAGGTGGGTGTATCAGCCTGGGCTCTAGCACAATGGGAATCTGAGGCTACCTGGGGCAGTTGCCAAGCAGCCTGGGCTTTGGTTCCCACTTGCCAAAGCCAGCTATCTACTGCCTGACAGGGGCGCCATACTTACCTGAAATCTCAAGCAGTAATGTACCAAATCTGCCTGCATTTGAGCTTGGAGGGGGACTGAGGTACTAAGTCCTGAAGCAGCCCAAACTCTGGCTGGGAGCACTGGGACCTGGAAACAGTCTGTGCTCCCCTGCCACAGGAGAATGGGGGATGGCAACGTGATGGGGTGTGGGACAGGGTGCGGAACAGGGCGCTGTGATGGGGTGCCTATGGGGCAAGGGACAGGTTCCGGACAGGTGCAGACTGGGGCCTGGGATGGGGCATGGGACGGGGCGCCACAATAGGGAGCTATCGCGGGACAGGGTGCGGGATGGGGCTCTGCGACAGGGTGCAGGATGGGCATGGGATAGGGTGCACTGTGACGTTGCACAGGATGAGGTGTGGGACAGGCACAGGACGGAGTGCTGCAATGGGGTGCGGGATAGGGCATGGCGACAAGGCACCCAGCTATTTGGTGGAATGGGTGTTCTACCCCCCTCGAGGGGATCTGCAATTCCCTGTTTCCTCCTCCTGAGCCCTCCTACTGAGACTAAGACCCAGAAAAACCTTAATGTCTTGCCTGTCTTTCCCTGGGATTTGCAGCACAGTTAGGCAGTCTCCATCTTGGCCGGAAGTCTCTTTTTGTTCATTTTTATTTTTTTTATTTTATTTATTTATATATATATTTATTTTTTTAATCCTGAGCCCCTCCAGGGAGGGAGTTTCTCCATTTTATTTATTTATTTTTTTTGTTCATTTTTTATTAATTTATTTGAGAGTGATAGAGAGAGAGAAAGAGACAGAGAGAGAGATTGAGAATGGGCACGCCAGGGCTTCCAGCCTCTGCAAACAAACTCCAGATGCATGCGCCCCCTTGTGCATCTGGCTAACGTGGGTCCTGGGGAACCGAGCCTTGAACTGGGGTCCTTAGGCTTCACAGGCAAGCACTTAACCACTAAGCCATCTCTCCAGCCCTCATTTTTATTTATTTATTTGAGAGTGACAGAGACAGAAAGAGGCAGATAGAGAGAGAGAGAATGGGCATGCCAGGGCTTCCAGCCACTGCAAATGAACTCCAGATGTGTATGCACCCCTGTGCATCTGGCTAATGTGGGTCCTGGTGAATCGAGCCTCTAACCAGGGTCCTTATGAAAGCACTTAACTGCTAAGCCATCTCTCCAGCCCTAACTCTGAGGTTTAAATAGCAAATACATTTTTATATTAATGGTAATGGTTTGAGAATGTGAATTTATTGGCTTTATCTTAAAATCTTCAGTATGTATTTATAGCCAATTTATAGGTTTTACAATTTAAAAACATGAACTAAAGAAAGCAACATGTGTTTGCTGATACACTCTTGAAGTTAGCTTTTCTTGGTTCCTCTTTCATTCTTGTGGCTTTGGTAACATATGGAGGTCTGTTCAGAGAAGTTACAGATAAAGAAGAGAATGAATCACAATGTTAAGGATGAGCCTGAAAAGAACTTTTCCCTACTGTGAAATGTATAAATGAACACATCTATTGAGTAATAAGGACATCCTAACTCCAGAATTCCACTGAAAAAGGACACAGGCAGGTGTTCCAAGAAGATTAGTAGAAAAGAACAACATTTCACACATGTTTTTGAAGCATTTTCTAAGTATTTCTTCTCACTGACTGGGAGAAAGTGACTTATTTAAGCAGAAGCAGGCTGACATTTATCCCAAGTTAGGATCAAAAGAGTACTGTATTAAACTAATTTAAATGTCAAAACATGTTTTTGATGATGTGAATTCACCCAAACTCACCTTCTCAAAGTCTTTCTTTTTAGAAAGGTCATAACAAACAACCTTATACAATCACTTCATATGGGCTTTAAGTCAGTGCCCAAATGTTCAAACGAGGAGACTTTTCCACCACGAAACTGTATAATCTGAAGTTTGTAAGTTGACTATAAAACTCATGCAGGAGTTAGATGTTGAAATGCTCTTAAAAAGTGACACATTTTTGGTACATATCATCTAGGGGTGGTATAACACAGGATATTCAGACTAAATATAACACTGTTTCACACATTTAAATACTTTAAAGTAAGGCAGAACCTATTTTTAAATTCACAGAGCATGAAACAAACACATAATTTCAGGCTACTCTCCAAACTTCATGGTCTGATTTTCTCCAAAATTTGTCTTCTGTCAGCTTCACAATATGACAGGTATAGTCACATCCATGGCTCCTCTCTTCTTGGAGTAGTTTGGAGACAATGGCTAGAGACAGTTTTAGTTGTCATCATTTGGTAGGGGAAGGATTGTGTACTCTTGGGTAAGTAGATACCAGGATGCTGCTAAAAATCTCTGTTGCCAAACACAGAGAAACCCTTCATAAGAAGAATTAGTCATTTCCCCAAAGGTCAATTGTGTTTAGGGAGAGGAACCTCTGTTGAAGCTGGCACTACAAATCAACATTTTAAGATCACTTGACTTTCTGCTGAATTTCTTCCTGACCCCTAAGTGACAGGACCTTTGACTCTTGTCACTTTCTAAGCTGTACTATTAAATATTAAATGTTAGCTATCCTGTATGTCTTTCCTAAGCTACCAGTAGAGTCTGAGCTCTATTCCGAATAGGTATGGGATGCAGCTGCTATATAAATATCTGTGGAAGCAATTAGGGTGCAGGAATATGCTTCCCTGGGTCCTGGATATATCAGCCATATATGACTAACCCTTTCAGATCTGTCCAAACTGGTCCTTTTGCATCACATCAGGTCCCAAGATGTCAAAATTATCAATATTATTGTGTTAAAAATAATTACTTTGCTATAGATGCAGAAAGTTTATGAATTATTTTATGGATAGTGACAGCAATGAAATGTTAAGATGTTTGAAAATACAAGATGTTTCCTTATTTCTCCAGTGTCAGCTTGATGAGGATTTCATTTATTCATGCATCAAGCCTTTTTGACCTGCTACCATGTACAAGGTAAAAGGTTAAGAGATCTATAGAAATAGAAACATCATTTGTTCAACATCATTTTTTAACATGTACTATGAGTAACATTTTGTAACTTAGTGGGTTCCTCAACTCTCAAAAAATAATTTTGATTTAATAGTCAATAATAATTTCCTAATTACACAATGAGAAATGGGCATTGTCTTTGGAAGTGTCTTCAACTTTGTCCAAGCACTTGATACAGTTTGTGTTATCTTTCATGAAATCCCTTCCCCCAATTTATAAAAGACTGCATATTTTTGTCTCTTCAATTTTATCCATAAATGCCTATCATTATTTTCTCAATGAAAGCTTCCTTTGCTATCTCTTCAATTATCTTCTATGAAATTGTTCTTCCCTTAGGTTATTTTTATTTTCCTTATTTTAGCTTTCTTCCTTAGTCCTTTATTGGACTCTGAATGCCTAACACTGCTATCCCACTCTTGCAAATTACTGGCACAACACTGACTTACTAACCTGAAGCTCATCTCCACCATCTAGCTGCAGGTCTTCAGAACTACCACCCCCATTGGTTCTAGTCACTGCAAATAAACTCCAGATGAATGCACCGCCTTGTGTCTTTGGCTTATGTGGGTACTGGGAATCATACGTGGATCCTTAGGCTTTGCAGGAAAGTGCCTTAACCACTAAGCAATCTCTCCATCCCAAGCCATACAATTTTAAAGATGAATGTAGTTGGATGAATAGAAGACCTCTGAAATACATGTCTTATTTTCAACATCTAGAGCCTATGAAGTGGAAATGATTTGAAGGTTTATAAAATATTTTATTTATTTATTTGAGGGGAAATATAGAGAGAAAATGGGTGCACCAGAGCCCTTAGCCACTGCAAACATACTCCAGATGTGTGAGTCACTTTGTGCATCTGGCTTTATATTGGCACTGGGCAATTGAACAAAGTTCATTAGGCTTTGCAGGCAAATACCTTAACCACTGAACCATCTCTCTAGCCCCTGAAGAAAACATTTCATAAAGGTCTTGAGACTGGGATGATGTCTCATTGGTTAAAGATATCTGTTTGCAAAGTTTGCCAACCTGGGTTCAATTCCCAAGCCACCCAATTTGGACCTGGATGCAAAAGTGGCACAAGTGTCTGGTGTTCATGTGCAGCAACAAGAGGCCCTGGTGATGTGCACACGTGCATGCGTGTGCGCGCGCGCACACACACACACACACACACACACACACACACACACACACACACAATCTTTTAAAGGCCTTTGAAATTGTAAAGAATCTGACTTTTGTGAATTGACTTTGTATCCTGCTACTTTGCTATAGGAGTTAATCACCTTCAAGAGTTTTGGGATGGAGTCTCTCAGGTCTCTTATTCACACAATCATGTCATCAGTGAATAGAGCTAACTTAACTTCTTCCTTTCCAAATTGTATCCCTTTTATTTCCTTCTCCTGTCTTATTGCTTGAGCTAGGACTTCTAGTACTATATTTAAGAGAAGAGGTCAGAGTGGAAAAGGCTGTCTTGTTCCTGATCTCAATGGAAATTCCTCCAGCCTCTCTCCATTAAGTATTATTTGGGCCTTAGGAGTTTTTAGATTGTCTTTAATATGTTAAGATATAAACCAACCATGCCAATTCTCTCCAATGGTTTTTGATTATTTTAATTTGTTTTTTTCAAGATACGGTTTCACTCTAGCACAGGCTGACCTGGAATTCACTATGGAGACTCAAGGTGGCCTCAACCTCATGGCAATCCTCTTACCTCTGCCTCCTGAGTGCTGGGATTAAAGGTGTATGTAACCATGCCTGGCCTCTCCAGTGTTTTGATCATGAAGTGATGTTGTATTTTGTCAAAGCCCTTGTCTGCATCTGTTGAAATGATCATGTGGTTTTATCCTTTCTATATGGAAATGACAAAGATACAGATAAAGAAATAAGGACTTCTGGTTAAGATGGCAGCATAGGTACCATGCAAAAGCAGCCTAGGGGGGAAAAGACCAAAAAAAAAAAACACCCTCAGCAAAATGCACACTTTTACTAAAAAGTGAGGTATACAGGAAATTTAAATGGAGGCAGAGAAATAGGAGAGATCCAGAGCATCCAGAGCCCACACAGACTAGCAGGAGCAGCTCCGACAGGTTTGCCAACCAACGTGGAGGCTGCAGTGTACGAGAAAGCCACCAGGCTCAGCTTGAGCTGCAGGAAAAGCTAGGTGAGGGGAGCTTCCTCTCACATTGGAGCTCTCCATAAACGTAAGAAACATGAAGGGAAAATACAGTGAACAATGGAGGAGCAGATCACAAGATAGAAGAACACGTGGAACAGCAAGAGAACTGGAGGAGCATCAGCAGACTCCCTTCCCCCAACAACAATAATAAAGAAAAACCAGTCAGAATTACTAGCAATGAAGAACACAGTTAATGAAATAAAAAAAAAAAAAAAAACTGTAGAAAACCTCACCAGTAGAATGGATGATGGAGAGGACAGAATATCTAAGATAGAAGACAAGGTGGCAGATCTAATACAGTCCAACAAAGAGAAAGACAAACTAATAGAAAAGTATGAGTGGGAATTTCAAGATATTCAGGACACTATGAAAAGATCAAACATAAGAATTCAGGGCATAGTAAAAGGAGAAGAATTTCATGCAAAAGGCATAGTAGGCATCTTCAACAAAGTCATAGAAGAAAACTTCCCCCAAATTGGGAAAGAGGTGCCAATGCAGACACAGGAATCCTTTAGAACACAAGCCAAACAAAACCTGGAATGAATATCTCCTCACCATATTATAATCAAGCTACCAAACACACAAACCAAAGAAAAAATATCGAAAGCAGTCAGACAGAAAAATCAAGTTACCTACAAAGGCAAGCCTATCAGGATTACAACAGATTACTCAACACAAACTTTAAAAGCCAGAAGGGCATGGCGTGATGTATTTCATGTCCTGAAAGATAACAACTATCAACCAAGGTTACTTTATCCTGCAAAACTACCCATTCAAATAGATGGAGAAATAAGAACATGACAAAAGCAAGCTAAAGGACTAACTGAAGACAAAAACAGAAAATACCTGAAAGAAACCTCCATGCTGAGGAAAAAGAAAAGCACACATATAAGGAACCAGGAAAAAACAAACAATCCTCAAATACTAGTTAACACAAGAGAGCATAGGTAAAACTGGAAGAACTACCAAAATAAATGGCAAAAATGAATACACACCTTTCAATATTATCTCTTAATATTAAAGGCCTCAATGCCCCAACCAAAAGGCATAGGTTTGCAGACTGGGTTCAAAAGCAGGATCCTTCAATAGGCTGCCTCCAAGAAACCCACTTTTCTACAAAAGATGGACACTATCTTAGGGTGAAAGGTTGGAAAACAGTGTTCCAAGCAAATGGACCTAGAAAACAAGCAGGGGTTGCTATCTTAATATCTGAGAAGATAGATTCAGTCCAATATTAGTTAAGAAACATAAGGAAGGTCACTTTATATTGATTAAAGGCACCCTCCAACAGGAAGAAATTACCATCCTAAACATATATGCACCTAACATGGGGCCCCCAAATACATCAAACAAACACTATTAGAACTGAGGTCACAAATAACACCAAACACAGTGGTAGTGTATGACTTCAACACCCCATTCTCACCAATTGACAGATCATCCTGAGAAAAAAATAACCAGAGAGGCATCTGTACTAAATGAGCTCATAGAAGGATTGGAAGTAACAGATATGTACAAGGCATATCATCCAAATGCTGCAGAATATACATTGTTTTCAGCAGCACATGGAATATTCTCTAAAATAGACATATATTAGGACACAAAGCAAATCTTAACAAATACAGTGAAATTGAAATAATTCCTTGCATTCTATCTCACCACAACAGAATCAAACTGCATATCAATAGCAAGAAAGGTAATAGAGCATACACAAACTCATGGAAATTAAACAAAACATTACTAAATGATGAATGGGTCAATGAAGAAATCAAGAAGGAAATAAAAAAATGTATACAGTCAAATGATAATGAAAACACAACATACCAAAATATCTAGGACACAATAAAGGCAGTCCTAAGAGGTTAATTTATAGCTTTAAGTGCCTATATTAAGAAACACGAAAGGTTGTAAGTAAACGACCTAATGCTTCACATTAAAGCCTTGGAAAAAGAAGAAGAAGGCAAACCAAAAATCAGTAGACGGGAATAAATAAAAAAGATTAGGGAAGGGCTGGAGAGATGGCTTAGTGGTTAAGCGCTCGCCTGTGAAGCCTAAGGACCCCGGTGCGAGGCTCGGTTCCCCAGGTCCCACGTTAGCCAGATGCACAAGGGGGCGCACGCGTCTGGAGTTCCTTTGCAGAGGCTGGAAGCCCTGGCATGCCCATTCTCTCTCTCTCCCTCTCTCTGTCCTTCTCTCTGTGTCTGTCGCTCTCAAATACATAAATAAAAATTAAAAATAAAAAAAATAAAAAAAAAGATTAGGGAAGAAATTAATGAAATAGAAACAAACAAACAAAAAAATCCAAAGAATCAATGAAACAATGAGATGGTTCTTTGAAAGGATAAACACGATTGATAAACCCTTAGCAAATGTGACCAAAAGAAAGAGAGAAGAGACACAAATTAATAAAAGTAGAGATGAAAAAGGTAACATCACAACAGATTCCAGAGAAATTCAAAAAATCATATGGATATGCTATGGAAACATATACTTCACAAAGTATGAAAATCTGAAAGAAATGGATGATTTCCTTGGTTTATATGACCTACCTAAATTAAATCAAGATGAGATTAATAACTTAAATAGACTTTTAACAAGCATGGAGATCCGAACACTTATTAAAAATCTCCCAACTAAAAAAAGCCCTGGCCAGTTGGATTCATTGCTAAATTTTACCAGACCTTAAAGGAAGAGCTAACACCATTGTTTCTTAAGCTTTCCATAAAATAGTAAATGAAGAAATTCTATCAAACTCTTTCTACGAAGCCAGCATCACCCTGATACCAAAACCAGACAAAGATAGAACAAAAATAGAAAATTACAGACCAATCTCCCTCATGAATGTAGATGCAAAATTTCTCAACAAAATATTGGCAAACAGAATACAAGAATATATCAGAAAGATCATTCACCCTGATAAGTAGGCTTTATCCCAGAGATGCAGGGATGGTCGTACATACGCAAATCAATAAATATAATACATTATATAAACGGACTGAAGGACAAGAATCATATGACCATCTTATTAGACGCAGAGAAAGTGTTTGAAAAACTCCAACATTCCTTCATGATAAAAGTCTTACAGAGACTGGAATACAAGGAACATATCTCCATATAATAAAGGCTATTTAGGACAAGCCTGTAGCCAACATATTACTAAATTGGGAAAAACTGGAAGCTTTTCCACTAAAATCAGGAACAAGACAAGGGTGTCCACTGTCCCCACTTTTATTTAATATGGTACTGTAAGTGTTAGCCATAGCAATAAGGCAAGAGACGCACAAAAAAAGGGATACAAATTGGAAAGGAAGAAATCAAGCTATTATTATTTGCAGATGATATGATTCTATATATAAAGGACCCTAAAGACTTTACCAACAAACTGTTAGAGCTGATAAACACCTACATCCATGTAGCAGGATACAAAATAAATACACAGAAATCAGTAGCCTTCCTATATGTTAACAACAAAAATACAGAGGATGAAATCAGAGAATCACTCCCTTTCAAAATTGCATCAAAGAAAATAAAGTACCTTGGAATAAAACAAATGAAGGAAATAAAGGATCTCTACAGTGAAAACTATAAAACACTCAAGTGGGAAATTGCAGAAGACACAAGGAAATGGAAAAATATCCCTTGTTCCTGGATTGGAAGAGTCAATTTTGTGAAAATGGCAGTCTTACCAAAGGCAATCTACACATTTAATGTCATCCCCATCAAAATTCCAAAGTCATTCTTCACAGAAGTAGAAAAAACAATCCAAAAATTCATTTGGAATCACAAAAAAATCGAATATCTAAAATAATACTGAGCAACAAAAATCAGGCAGGAGGTATCACCACACCTGATTTTAACCTATGCTACAGAGCCATAGTAACAAAAACAGCATGGTACTGGCACAAAAGCAGATATGTAGTACAATGGAACAGAATAGAGGACCCAGATATAAGTCCAGGTAGCTATAGCCACCTGATATTCATAAATATGCCAAAAATACTCATTGGAGAAAAGACAGTCTCTTCAGCAAATGGTGCTGGGAAAACTGGATATGTATCAGTACAAGGATGAAAATAGATTCTTCTCTCTCTCCATGCATAAGAATTAAATCCAAATGGACTAAAGACCTTAACATCAGACCTGAAACTCTGAAATTGCTAGTCGAAAAAGTAGGGGAAACCCTTCAACATATTGTTCTTGGCAAAGACTTTCTGAATATAACCCCAATTGCTCAGGCAATACAACCACAGATTAACCACTGGGATCTCATGAAATTACAAAGATTTTTTACTGCATAGGACAATGTGAATAAAGCAAAGAGGCAACCTACAGAATGAGGAAAAAAAAAATCTTTGCCAGCTATATATCTGACAGAGGAATAATTTCTAGGATATACAAAGAACTCAAAAAGTTAAATAATAAGAAATCAAAAAAGCCAGTCACAAAATGGGATATCGAGCTAAATAGAGAGTTTTGGAAAGAAGAAATATGGATGGCATAAAAGCATCTAAAAAAATGTTGTACATCCCTAGTCATCAGGGAAATGCAGATTAAAACTACATTAAGATTCCATTTTACTCCTGTCAGTTTGGCTACCATCATGAATACAAATGATCATAAATGTTGGCAGGGATGTGAAAAAAGAGGAACCCTTCTACACTGTTGGTGGGAATGCAATATGGTCCAGCCATTGTGGAAATCAGTGTGGAGTTTCCTAAAACAGCTAAAGATTGATCTACCATATGACCCAACTATAGCATTCCTAGACATATATCCTAAGGACTCATCCCATTTACTTAGAAGTACATACTCAACCATGTTTATTGCCACTAAATATATAATAGCTGGGAAATGGAACTAGCCTAGATGTCCCTCAACTGATGAGAGGATAATGAAGATGTGGCACATTTATACAATGGAGTTCTACTCAGCAGTATAGAAAAATGAAGTTATGAAATTTGCCAGAAAATGGATGGATCTGGAAAGGATTATGCTAAGTGAGGTAACCCAGGCCCAGAAAGCCATGTGCTGCATGTTCTCCCTCATATGTGGATTCTAGCTACAGATGACATGGCTCTGTGTGAAAAGGAAAAAACTCAGGAGCAGAGACCAGTAAGTTAAAAAGGAGATATAAAGGGAAGAGAAAAGAAGGGAGGCAGGTACATAATAGGTTGGTAGTGTAAATATGTAAGTATAAAAATAGATTAATGGAGTGAAAAGGCCCAAAATTAGGTTAAGGGAAGAGAATGAGTAAAGGAAAGGTGGAGGGAGGGCTAATCAAAATCTAAGAGGATGTAAATAAATCATGGAATCCTCCAGTTCGGACAATGGAACACTCAGGAACCATAGATTGTTGCTAGAAAATCTTCACTGCCAGAGATGGGATACCTCCAGTGAGTTGTTGGCCAGGGAGGTCCCTGATGCACCCAAAACATTATAGACCATTGCCAAGGCCCTTTTATTTTCCCACCAGGAATCAATGGTAAGACCCTGATGCTGAAAGACTCCACATACTTGGGCTGGGAGGTCACTGAGAAATCCTGCTGGAACTGTGCTGATAAGCCATTCTACATGTAGTTTAATGGGAAAAAGAGATACCACCAGTGAAGATACTCAACAGTGGTCCCTGCAAGCCTTATAATTGGCCAGCCAAGCCAAATGAGCCAATGGGTTCAATAGTGACACGTCTGCCATGATGGAAGCCAAATGCCCTCCAATTGGACTAGAGAACCCCTCCATGGGGGCGGGGGGATACATCCCTGTTACTTAAAACTTAAAATAGGGGTTGTCATGAGCCCTAGGGGTGTAACATCTGCTGATGTATGGATAAGTATGATTGGAAAAAATATCAGCTTTAGAGAACAGCTCATTTGTTTGTCAGGGCACTGAGTTTTTATAAGCATTTGAAAGAGAGATAATGGGAAGAGTGTTCTAAGGGGATTGGTGGGTTCAAAGTTTGCTTGCCTATGCCTCCTTGGCATATAGTGTCATCCATTCCAGCATGTAGGGAAAGAATCAGGTGATATATGTAGTGGCAGGAAGAGGTATTAGGGTTAGAGCTGCGGGGAGATTTATGGTGTGAAGGCTGCTGGCTGATACCCTATAAGTAGTTTCCTAGGCAACTGGTCAAAGGTCATAGGGCTGTGAGGGAAGCCAGAGTCTTATCATGACACCCAGGCACCCCAGGCTATGGGGGGAGTGGCCCTACTCCCTACCAATCTTGGGGCCCAAGATTTGTCCAGAGGTCCAGGCTAACTGCAACCCCCAAGAATGGGGGGAGAAGCCTTCCTGCTGGTCTGGGACTGATATTTTTTTGGTGGTTCAGAGTGCTGTGATCTCTTTGTAGCCTGGGGAACCTAGTTGTGTCTGATAGCTTAGGCTTGCTTTAACCTGGGGCCCTGCCTGTGTCCAATAGCTCCCCCTTTGTTTTTATAATGGGGTGGTGTCAACATATTGAGTGAGGTTTTTATAGTCTATCATACATTCAGACAGAGCTAGATGGTGCATTAGGACCTGAAATATTAGTTAGTTGTCTGAGAAATTTCATGAGGCGCGGGGGAGGGGGTGTGGCTACAAGTAACAAACTTTCTATAACAAAGAGGGGGTTAAGGAGGGGGAGAAGCCAAGTGACTATAGGGTTAGAAAAGCAGGTGTTGGGGTCCTTAGGCTTGTAGTGGTCAAGTAGCTCCTTGCAGAGTTTTTTGAGAGTTTTAACATTTTGTTCAAAACATTTGATTCATTGACCATAAAACAGTATTCTCCTCACCAGACCACATATGTTCCTCTATGTTCAGCAGTAATGAGGTCTAAGGCTCTATGGTTTTGAAGTACCACACCTGCAAGAGTGTTCAATTGTCTCTGGAGAGTTTTGAGGCTGTTGGTAGTAGATATCATAGCCTGGTCAAGCTTGTTCTGGAAGTTCCCCAAGATGTTGTTGGTTTAGATAAGAGTGGCTCCTGCAGCACTGGAAGCACTCAGGGACAGTGTCATACAAAAGCCCACCAGCAGATGGATGAAAATTTCTCTCAGTTGGTGCAGATGGAGCTGGTAGGCCACTTCTTCCTCATAGAGATAAACCTGTGGAATAATCAAGACTGGGGAACAATAAGTAGTAGGGGAAAATTTATGCATGGGGTGGTTACACCTTTGCACCAAAGGAGAGCAGGTGTTTTGACACAAGAGATCCTGGTATGGAAATATTGAGGAAGCATTAAACTCTGGTCATCTTGGAGCTGGACAGGCAAAGGGGCATTCCTTGACTGGCATAAAAGAGGGTGAGGCCTTTCCTTTGCAAAGCCAAGTATGCAGTGAACATGATGGTGGTGATGCAGGCTCATCGAGATCTGAGCACCACCTGGGTCCCCAGAGGGGGTTGGTCATTTTTCTCTCCTCTGGCTTTCCCTGCTCTCCCCTCATACTCTCCACACTTGGTGTCTCACCTTCCTGAGACAAAATCTCTGGTCAGTTCCAGGCTGAAAACTAGGACCTGTGATGAGCTTCTCATTTCTCAATAAGCTATGGGAAAAGTCATACCTACGATGCGAATTTTCTTTTGTAACTGTTTTGTAATTTCATAGGACACAGTAGCAAATGGCTAAAGTGGTAGCACTGCTTCTCTCAGTAGGTGACATCAGCACAACCTTGATAGATGGTTTTTTCCTGTTTGCATAATGTAACAAGATTTCCAGCTTCTCCAGAGTGTGAATGAGAAAACTGTGCTGCTTTCAGCTTTTGCCCACAATTTGGTCTGAGACTGGACTTCCAACTTCCCAACAGTCCATGTTCTCCAAATGATCAGTGTTCCCTTCCCTCAGAGCTGAGCCATGGTCAAACTGAGACAATTCCCTTTGAGGTCAATCCAGAATGACCTACCAGACAAACTGACTGTAGTGAAACTGAGTTTCATGTCCTGAGGTGTCTATTTGTTTACAGCCTTCTCACTACTCATGCATAGGACAAAGTGTAAGTTAGTCTGTATTTGATTTTTAGAATCTCAGTTTCTCAAAGTGCCTTCTACCACACTGTCTTTTCTGCTTCTCCACCCCATATTTCTGGAGCACTCCTCACTTGATGGACATACATACATACATACATACATACATACATAAATACATACATACATGTACATAATCTGTAAAAGGTTCATGCTTTCTGGAGTTGAGACCATACAGCTTCTCAGGATGTAACTGTAAAATTCCCACAGTGTTGCCTGCACATAGCTTTCTTCTGATGAATTTCTTTACCACTTTTCTCCACTACCATAATTCCTTTAAAATTTGATAGTTAGGATTCAGATCCTCATTAAAAATCATTTTATATTCCTTTAATTTGATTTTATTTATTGGATGATTGGGAATTATGTAACCATCCACCTAAAGGCAGTGGAAAAGTAAGAAAATTCCAACTCAAAAAGATCCAGACGGAGATAGATAATTAAGATCAGGGGAGAAATTAATGAATTGGAAACTAAGAAAACAATTAAGAAAATTGATGAAACAAAAAGTTGGTTCTTTGAAAAAATAAACAAGATTGACAAACCAATTTAATCAAGCCAATTTAATCAAGTGAGAAAAAGAGGTACCTCAAATTAACAAATTTAGAAATAAACAGGAGACACAACAGACATAAGTGAAATTGGGAGAATAATCAGGTCTTACTTCAAAAATGTCTACTCTACAAAATTGGAAAATATAGAGGAAATGGATAAATTCCTAGACACATACAATCTACCAAAGCTAAACTCAGAGCAGATTAATCTTCTAAACAAACCTATCACACCTGTCAAAATTGAAAAGTTGATAAAAAAAAAAAAAAAAAACTCCCCTAAGAGAAGAGCCCAGGACCAGATGGCTTCTCAGCTGAATTCTATCAAACCTTCATGGAAGAAATAAAGCTAATCTTTCTTAAACTGTGCCACACAATTGAAGAACAAGTGAAGCTCCCCAACTCCTTCTATGAAGCTACTATCACCCTAACACCAAAACCAGGCAGAGATGCCATAAGAAAATAAAATTATAGGTCTATTTCTCTCATGAATTTAGACATAAAGATCATGAACAAAATCCTTGCAAACCAAATCCAGCAACACATCAAATCCATTATCCACATTGAGCAAGTGGACTTCATCCAAGGAACACAGAGGTGGTTCAACATATGGAAATTTGTCAATGTAATACACCACATAAACAAGGCTAAACACAAAAACCACATGATCATTTCAATAGATGAAGAAATGCCTCTGACAAAAGCAACATCACTTCATGATATTCAAAATATTAGAGAAAATTGGCATGGCCAGTTTATATCTTAACACAATAAAGGCTATATATAAAGCTTCTGAAGCCCAAATCATACTTAATGGAGAGAGACGGAAGGAATTACCATTGAGATAAGGAACAAGACTAGGGTGTCCAGTCTCACCTCTGTTCTTCAATATAGTACAGGATGTCCTATCTCAAGCAATAAAACAGGAGAAAGAAATAAAGGGGATACAATTTGGAAGGGAAGAAGTCAAGTTAGAGCTATTTGCAGATGATATGATTCTATATGTAGAGACCCAAGAGCCTCCATTCCAAAACTCTTTAAGGTGATAAACCCCTTCAGAAAAGTAGCAGAATTCAAAATCAATGCACAAAAACCAGTAAATTTCTATATGCAAGTGACAAAGATACAGAGAAAGAAATAACTGACATTATCCCACTTTCAATACTAACAAAAATAATAAAATACCTTGGAATATCATTAACCAAGGAAGTGAAAGATCTATACAATGAAAACATAAAAACACTCAAAAAAGAAATTGAGGAGGACTTGAGAAAATGGAAAGACCTTCCATGCTCCTGGATAGGCATAATTAACTTAGTAAAAATGGCAATCGTTCCAAAGGCAATCTACAGATTTAATGCAATTGCCATCAAATTCCCAACACTATTCTTCAGAGAGATAGAAAAATTGACCTCAAAATTCATATGGAAAAGCAAAAGGCTTCGGGTTTCCAAGCATATCCTCAGCAAAAAAAAAAAAAGAAAAAAGAAAAAACAAACACCTCTAGAGGCATCACCATACCTGATTTAAAGCTATGTGATAAAGCCATAGTAATAAAAACAGCATGGTACTGAAATAAAAACAGGAGTATAGACCAATTGAATAGAATTGAGGCTACAGACTTTGGGTCAAGTAACTACAGCTATTTGATATTTGACAAAGAACCTAACAAAATAAGCTGGGGAAAAGACAACAACTTCAACAAATGATGCTGGACAAACTGAATAACCATATGCAAGAAATTGAAACTTGATCCACACATCTCACCATGCACAACTATCAAGTCCAAATGGATCAAATATCTCAATATAACACCAGAAATTTCAGCTACTACAGGAAGAAAAGTTAGGAGTAACATTCCATGATGTAGGAAATTGAACAGACTTTGTGAAGAAAACCTCAGTAGCACAGCATCTTAAACAATTACTCAACCAATGGGATCTTATGAAGCTGAAAAGATTTTCCAAGACAAACATACAATAAGCAGAGCCAATAGATTACTCACAGAATGGGAGGAAATGTTTTCTGAGTATCCAACTGACAAAGGCATAATTTCCAGAATCCACAAATAACTCAAAAACCTAAACAATAAAAAGTCAAACAACCCACTCACAAAATAGGGTAAAGAACTGGACAGGCAGTTCACAGAGGAAGAAATATAAATGGCAAACACGCACCTAAGGAAATGTTCATCATCTGTAATCATCAGAGAAATGCAACTATGAGATTCCTCCTGACCCCACCCAGTAAGGATAGCAAACATCAAAAAATAAAATGAAAATAAATGCTGGCAAGGATGTGGAGAAACAGGAACCCTCATCACCTGTTGGTGGGAATATAAGATGGTACAACCACTTTTGAAAGCAATAAGGAGGCTCCTAAAAAAATAGACTATAGAGTTACCAACAGACCCAGTTATTCCCTTATTGGGCATGTACCCTAAATCCTCCATGCCTCAGTAGAGAGAGATTTGCTCAATCCTGGTTATAATTTATCAATTTCTAATAGCCAAGAGCTGGAATCCACCCTGATACCCATCACTAGACGAATGGATAACTAAGATGTGGTATATGTACATGATGGAATTCTACACAGCACTAAGGGAAAATGACACAATGAAATTTGAAGAAAAATGGCTGAGTCTGGAACAGCTTATTCTCTGTGAACTCACCCAATCACAGAAAGATAATCATCACAAAGTCTCACTCATCTACAGCTCTTAACCTGAATCTACCAAAGATGCCAACATACCTACCAAGTGTCTTGAGGACTAGACAATAGTGTGGGTGGAGAGGCAAGGAAGGGGAAGGAAGGAAGTGGGGGACACAAAAGGCAATGGTACCATAAAATTCTACATCCTAAAAGACAGACCAAATGGCTGAACCTCCACCAGGCTCTTAGAGGGAACACCAGATTCACAAGGCCCTGGAGAATGTGTGACAAAAACTGTTCATTATCTCCTCCTATTTCTGCTTCTCTCTTTCTCTCTATCCCCCTGCCTCCCTCCCCCTTTTCTCTCTCTCTTTTATATCACTTATCTGGTTCCTTCTTATTTTCTTCACCACTAACCTGTAACTCCCAGTAGCAGCAGGTGGTAATCATCCACAATGAGCTTTTAATCACAGAGGCCTACAAGGTTTCCCAAAAGAAGACAGATTTATGTCAGAGTGCTTGAGGACTCACCATAGGTTGCTGGTAAGACACTACTGCTGAAGACTCCATACACTGTTGGTATGTATCATGGAGCAACATGGCTGCAAGCTAGAAGAGAGTCATTCCCCAGATAGTTCACACATCTAATACCAGAATGTGCTACATTAGCAAATGGGGAATAAAGACCAATATCTGCCCAAGCAACTTATGGTCTATCTTACTTACCAGCAAAAAACCTGACATAATGCTCATACAAGTGCAGTAATGGTGCATAGCCATAGTGGGAAAACAACTGCTCTCAATTTGGCTAACTGATATGCTCAGTGAAACAGAACCCATAACTGGAGCTAAGAAAAAAGTCAGAACCATATCCAAAAATGAACCCTCTTTCTACTAAACAATCTCTAAAAAACAATGGTTAACACATCTACTTGATGCTAACTTTACTCTCCATTGAAGAATCTGCTTCTTTATTTTGAGATAGACACAGATCCTAAGGAGAGAACTACCCCATCATACCTCAAAAAGGCCCCAGCTAAAACTAAGTATAATTGGGGAAACATGCAAGACTGCTCTTTTCTTGGCAAACCAGGAACCAGCACAGCGCTGGAGGAGATAGACACAGAGAACAATCAACCCCTACCAAACCTGATATCCTGAGACACAGAGGTGCCCAAGATCTCAACTTGGAAGCAGACATAATATAAAGCCAACATGACTCAGGAAAATTTGTAGAAGAGGGGGCAGAAAGAATATTAGAACCACACATTGGGTCATAACACAAAGAGACATTTCCTCCTACCCAAAACTAAAGGCTAACCCCTCAATGCGCAACCCATATACCCTAACAAGGAGGGTCCCTGTGGAGGGGGAAGACAAGGAAGACACTAACAATGGTACCAATTTGACTGTATTCACTGACTACAAAAATAATAATAATAATAAAAATAAAATAAAATAATAAATAATGCCTTGGGGGGAAAATGTTACAGGTCCAGAGCCTTTCACAAAAAACAAAAAACAAAAAGTCAACCAATTGCTTTTCTGTGTATGGAATTCAATGTTTCTGTGACAACCTTATTTTGAGTTACAGTACTTGTAGACCTATTTCTATGTTATACCTATGCATGAGACCTTGCTTACTTCTGAGGTAGAGTCAATCTTTGGTATGTTAGGATCCAATTTAACTGAGCTTTTCTCTGCTTTCAAATAACATTGAGCATGGTCAAATCTCTGACAATAACAGTTTTGTCCTTAGTTTATCTATTTAAGTATAGGGTTTATCTCCTCCAGAAATTAACAAACCCAATTCCTAATAGCTTCAAAATTCATCCTGGACCTGTTGATTCATACCTATTGGCTCATATCTGTTGTATTCTTTTAATTACTGCTTTTGTCCTTATATATCAGTTCATCCACACCACCGTCCAGCATGCTACAGTGACCTGTGAGGACTGCAGCCTCATCCTCCTGAAGTGGGAGTATAGATAACAGCATGACTGTGACACTTCTCTGCTATAGGAAGAAGCAGTTAAGGATGCCAGCCACTCCACATCTTCTATCATTCCCCATCCCATCTTCTTTCCTACAGTTATACTTCCATTCCCATTCTTTTTAAAATGCGTATAAAGAAAACAGATAGCGTGTTAGATTTTTAGAGAGCTATTTCCCTGTTTAGGTCTCTTCATAATTGTAACATACAGAACCCACGAAGAGACTAGGTCTGAAATTTTGAAATATCTGTTGTTATGGAAACTGAACAAGTCTCAATGTAGATAGGACTTATATATAGCTACATATATCTAAAATATTTAAAGTGCACATACAGCCCTTATACATGTGATTGTGTCAGAAATTTTCATATCTCTTTTGTGTCAATGTTTTTCAGATATATTTTCTATTTCTATACACAAACATATATATGCATATAAACTATGATTTCAGCATATATTGATTATTATCTCAACTTTGAACTACTATATCTACCAAATATTTTTACTTTGAGACTTATTCATTATTTTTCAAAAGTCATTGTGATCAGTACATGTGGAATTAACTAAATTTAAGTAATGATGAGAAGCTTTTTATGGACAGTGTTTAGGTATTATAGTAATGCCATTTAGTTCAAATAACAGAAAATATAACTAAGACAGTAAATAACTTGATCAATTTTTTGCACCGATGATGGTGATTTCAAGCAGTTTCAGAATAGGGTCTTTTAAAGTAATTTATCCATTACTATTTATTTGAAAGTAAAGAGCTATAAACACATAGAGTGAGGCAGAGAAAAAGAGAGAGGGGGGGAGAAAGAGAGAAAGAGAGAGAGAGAGAGAGAGAGAGAGCATGCATAGGCATACCAGTGTCTCCAGCCACTGCAAATGAACTCCAGATGCATGTCCTGCTTTGTGCATCTGACTTCCTGTGGGTACTGGGAAATTGAACTTGTATCCTTAGACTTGTCAGGCAATTGACTTAACTGCTAAATCATCTCTTCATCCCCTGGATTAAGAATTTTTTTTTAAGTTTGAGGAACCATGAAACTAAAATGTACAGAGAAGCTTACTCATTTTGGACATCTAGAGTTTGCATTTGTATCTACGCTTTTATACATAATGTGAAATATAGCAATGCCTGGACCTCTCTACTAATAAAATTATGATGCTGGAGTTTTCCATTGCATTTCATGAGCAATCCAGTGAGAACACAATTGGAATGCATCAGGAGAAATTGCTGTGGTTGTCTTCACTATTTAATTGTCCTGATCTGAAGAAGCTCTATGCTGAGGCTGCTTTGTCTCTAACTCCACACAAAAAATCATAGCTCTTCATTAGCTCAAATTACATTTCTTTCTTTCTTATTAAAGTTACCTTTTAGATCCTGAGTAAACAACAAATTTGACATGTAGGTGACATCTCTAAGAGACCATGTAGGCTCTTTGCTGAATAATTATGTGATGTTGTTTACTTACAACATTTATGATATTCTTTGGATAAAGAGACATAATATGCACAGACAAGAAGAAATGGATAAGAGCTTATTATAGTACTTTAATTCAAATTTAATGTTATTTCTTGAAGCAAAATATTGTGATGGTAGTAGTTTGGGGAATAATAAGTAAGATTTGTTCTGTTTGACTATTTTACAAAATTTGATTCATTGGTCTCTTCTACATCAATACTTTTAACTTATAAAATAAATTATATTAATTATTGTGTAAATATAACATTGATAAAAACATTTTTGTCCATATATAACATACTTATTTTAATTAACATTTATGTAGCTACCATAGATGTGAGAGGCTGGCTGAAATATGTATGTAAAATTTAGATGCATCTTCATGTACACACTCATACCTGAATTCTATAGCTTTGGATATCTAAAAAGGAAATGAATATGCATAACAAAGTATTATACTCAGTCTTCTTTAAGCCTGCATTTCATATCTGCGATAAGGAGATGATAATACTGGTAGGCTTCTTTTAAAATTGTAGGATGGAAATGTTATAGTAACTAACATTGTATACCTTCTCTATTGTTGCTATAAAAATTGCTACATATTTTGCAGCTTAAATCAACATTAATATTGTCTAATTCTGGTTAGGTCAGAAGTCTGATGTTTATGTCAAGGCCAACTAAGTTCTTCTTTGTAATTTCTAGTGTGGAATATGTTTTGTTGCTCATATCCTTGAGGTTGTATGACTTGGTTGCCTATTTTTGCTAGCTGCAGACTTAAAGTGAGTCCCTGTTCTAGTGATGTCTATGTTCCTTGCCTCTTAATTCCTTCCTCAATCACCAGAACCACCAATGATAAGTTGACTCTGTGTTCCATTAAAGCCCTCTGACGTGCCAACACAGTTCTTAGCTCATTTTGTGTTTTGTTTGAGGCAAGGTCTCTAGTAGGCACGTTGGCCTCAAACTCTCTGTGTAACTACAGCATACCTTGAACTCCTGTTCATCCTGTCTCCATTTCTCTAAAACACATAATATTTCATTTTTGTTTACCCTTAAGAGATAATGATCAGAGATCTTTTTTTTTAAATTTTTTGTTTATTTTTATTTATTTGAGAGCGACAGAGAGAGAGAGAGAGAAAGAGGCACATAGAGAGAGAGAGAATGGGCGCGCCAGGGCCTCCAGCCACTGCAAACGAACTCCAGATGCGTGCACCCCCTTGTGCATCTGGCTAACGTGGGTCCTGGAGAATCGAGCCTCGAACCGGGGTCCTTAGGCTTCACAGGCAAGCGCTTAACCGCTAAGCCACCTCTCCAGCCCGATCAGAGATCTTTTATTGGGTAGGTTCTACCTCTGAAGGCTGGATTCTTGGCAGTATTACAAATATTAGCAGACCATATTGTGTCTTTCCTGTGTGGATTTTTATTTTCCTTTTTATTACCTATCATTATCTGCCTACCCCTCATCAAAATCACAACCAAATTCTAATCTTCAGCTCAACCATTTCTGAGTTATAGGCTTTTATTCTTGACCTCTGACTGCACAGAGTGTTGTTTGATCTAAATGTTTCCTGCTTCCACCTGAGTATCCTATTTCTTGGCCAGGTTTGTATTTCCATCTCTTCTTCTCTAATGGGGTTTCACAGTAAAGCAATTTAAAATGTTATAACCTAGATTAGAATGGCTGATACCTCCTTGTTTTCATATGTACTAGTGACTTTGAAGGCTTCTGAATAGATAACCTTAAAATATAAAGACACACAGCACTTTGTTTAATGTAATATAGGAAAACCCAAACATTTCCAAGTCCAAAGTAAAAACTATACATCAAAGAATAGGCTTTGATTAATAGATGGAAAAGGACCAAGTCAGAGAAATATAAGGAATAAAAAGAAGAAATAAAAATGGCATATTTGAGTGTATGAATCTGACTACCTGGATTGAGATCCTACCTCTACCACTTATTTCCTACTCCATTTTGGACAGGTAACTAGGTAACTTTAAACCTTATAAAGCATGAGTTTTCTCATAGGAGGAATGATTATGACATCCACTGTGGATTGTAGTTATAAAGAAATAGTATATGCAAAATATTTGATACTCACTAATTACTCAATATCTAATTTGTGTTTAGGTTTGCTTTGGGTGGATAAGAAGAAGATCGGTAATTACCTGAGCCACAAAGAAGAAGCCTCCTCTGCAGTCTCATTGACAGTGGACAAGACACACTTGTATGGACTTGTTAGTGTATCTGCATAAGTGATGTTTAATCAGTACACTGTGCCTTGAATGGCAAAAACCTGCATACTTTCCCACTTTAATTCAGCAGCTTACCTGGGATATAGAGTGTAACATGTGAAAAAATCAGGAAAGTGTTTGTTATGTCAGAGGAGAAATAACTTTTCTAGTAAAGCTTTTTACTAGAGATTTTAGAGTTAACCCCAAACCATCATTCTAGTTCAGTGCATCTAGAACCCATACCTTCAATGTCACGTGTCATTCCCAGAAAGCAATATCTTCTTCAGCTCTCCATTACATAATTTCCTAGTATTACCACTGTCTGTGGCATATTTGTTACAGTAAACCAAAATGCATTTAATATTAGTCATCCAATTTTATAGTCTTTGCAGATTCCTGATTTTTTACTGAATATCCTTCCCTTTTCTTGCTTCTCATCCTGAACATCATGCTAATAGCCTTAGACTACTAGTGCATGTGGCAACTGTGGCTTTGCTGTTGCTGTGGTGTTGTATTCTCTACATAATAAAGTGCGGACTTCTCATTTAGAGGTGACATACTCAAATGCAGGAAGGAGAAGCTCTCATGTTGTCAGGCCTGGGCTCAGAAGTTCATGGATATCAATTCATCTTGGTGAGGACAGCCACTAGCCCAGGACAAAAAAGCCTGAATCCCCCCTTTGATAGGCAGAACGTTCTGTGTATGTGCACTGCAGAAGCAGACTTGTCAAATTCTCTATGGTAAGATTTTAAATTTTGCAAAGATGCCAGGAAAAAATGTCATGTCTTCACTTCATATTAAGCAGATAATTATTAAATTCTCATGTGACAGTGAGAACAAAATGTCATGATATTGAATTCAAACTTTTATATCACCTAGACAAAAAGAAAAAGCAACTATGGCCATAGACTATCACTTCTTAATCAAAGATGTGTTTCATGGAAATAAATTACTTGTAAAATACTATCATGTAATAAATGTAGCCATTTTTTTCTTGCCAGTTCAAAAAGTGTGTATATATTAAATAATATCAGTAAATTCTGTGATAAATTATTTTTTTCTCAATTTTTATTAGCGTCTTCCATGATTATAAAAAATATCCATGGTGGGCTGGAGAGATGGCTTAGCGGTTAAGCGCTTGCCTGTGAAGCCTAAGGACCCCGGTTCGAGGCTCGGTTCCCCAGGTCCCACGTTAGCCAGATGCACAAGGGGGCGCATGCGTCTGGAGTTCGTTTGCAGAGGCTGGAAGCCCTGGCGCGCCCATTCTCTCTCTCCCCCTCTATCTGTCTTTCTCTCTGTGTCTGTCGCTCTCAATTAAATAAAATAAAAATTAAAAAAATATATATCCATGGTAATACCCTCCCTGTCTCCACTTTCCCCTTTGAAACTTCATTCACCATCATATCCCCTGCCCATCTCAATCAGTCTCTCTTTTATTTTGAAGTCATAATCTTTTCCTTCTCTTATGATGGTCTTGGGTAGGTAGTGTTAGGCACCATGAGGTCATGGATATCCAGGCCATTATATGCCTGGAGGGAGCACATTGTAAGGAGTCCTACCCTTCCTTTGGCTCTTACATTATTTATACCACCTCTTCCTCATTAGACCCTGAGCCTTGGAAGGTATGATTGAGATATTACTCAGTACTCCAGTCACTTCTTTCCAGCATCATGATAACTTCTGAGTCATCCCTGATGGGAGACATGAACCAAACCTTGGCCATGTTGACAGAGACTGCCATATAGCAAGTTAAAGTTTCTACTTCCTCACCTAATACTCAACTACCAGAAACAAAGACTGCAATATAGCAAGTTAAGTTTCTACTTCCTCACCTAATATTCAACCACCAGAAACAATGGGATCATACACCTGGGCAAACATTCCTCCATCCTGCTGGTAGCTGATAAAGAAACAAAGGCATTGCTGATGAAGAAACAAAGGCATTGTGGTTTAACCAGTAACTCTGTGATCTTTGCCCTAACTATGTCCCCTTCCCCCACAACTCCTTGCCCTGGCCATGACCCCTTCCCCCTACAACCCTATATAAACCTATGAGTAAGAATAAACTCTCGAGGCCGTGACAAATGTCTAGCATGGTCTCCTTCTTGTGTTTGTTTGCCTACTTTCATTCAGGTTGATTTTCACCTCGCTTCTTTGTTCGATTCCCCTCTGGCTGGGGCAAGTGGCATCCGAATGTGGGGCCGAGGTACGAAGAAAGACCTGAATGTTGCTTGAGTGGATGGCCGTCCCAGCCATTAGACCACCACCCCACCGGAGGGGTGAGTGAAGGTCTGCATAACAACACAATTTGCCTTAGCTACTCCTGATAAAATCATTTCCAAGTGTGTTATTGGTATTAATGATATAAAATTGTATATTAAGACTGTTTTCTTTTAAGTAATAGTATTAATCAATTTGGTGTAATTTTTTAATAGCCTTATAAGAAAGATAATCACTTCTCGGCCTTTTGGCTAAGATCAAGTGTAATATCTGTTCTTATCAGTTTAATATCTGATATGTCCTCTATCCAAGGACAATATAGTAAATGGATTTTTGGAGCTTGGAATTGGAATAGGAGCTTGCTCCGTCCACTCCACACATCGACCATTAAGGTGCAGCCTTTACAGGTCCATTATCACAGACTGGAGCTAGTGGATCAAGGCATTGCCACTGAAGACCTACCACCTGAAGTTGTCACTCTCCCTTGATCTTACATTCTATACTGCATACATTCTGTACTCATTTACTATACCTCTGTCTTCTACACCTCTGCTATCACTGCAGTCTTCCTGTCTTGGCCAAATAGCTACCCTTCCTTTAGGAGCTGCATAGGATTCAGACCTATACATATCAGCTCACAATAAAGTGAGTATGATATGGGCACCAACGTGGGTGTGAGGCAAAGCACCACAAGGGAAGGTCCCTATCTGACTGCTTCTGAATTCCCTGAGAGATATACCTGGCTTGCATGGAGGTTGGTACCATAACTGTTATCACTAAGGCCGTGCCTCCCCGGCCACATAGGCCCTGTCTCCCCTCCCCAAAAGGTACCGAGGGCCAAAGATTGTGGGAAAAAGACATCCACGGGAGGAGTCAGGTCCCTACTCCCCCAGTTGGTTAATGCCCACCGCTGCAAAGCGGGCCTTCCCTCTTTTTGTATAAAAGACAGGAGGAGATGTTGGGAGCCATGAACCAAACCTTGGCCATGTTGACAGAGACTGCCATATAGCAAGTTAAAGTTTCTACTTCCTCACCTAATACTCAACTACCAGAATCAAAGACTGCAATATAGCAAGTTAAGTTTCTACTTCCTCACCTAATATTCAACTACAAGAAACAATGGGATGTACACCTGGCCAAACATTCCTCCATCCTGCTGGTAGCTGATAAAGAAACAAAGGCATTGCTGATAAAGAAACAAAGGCATTGTGGTTTAACCAGTAACTCTGTGATCTTTGCCCTAACTATGTCCCCTTCCCCCACAACTCCTTGCCCTGGCCATGACCCCTTTCCCCTACAACCCTATATAAACCTATGAGTAAGAATAAACTCTCGAGGCCATGACAAATGTCTAGCATGGTCTCCTTCTTGTGTTTGTTTGCCTACTTTCATTCAGGTTAATTTTCACCTCACTTCTTTGTTCGATTCCCCACTGGCCGGGGCAATCCCAAGGTCACTGCCATCTGAAAAGAGAAGATTCTCTACCCATAGTGAGAGTAGCATTAATATGAGGGTATGAATATCAAGAGAAGTGCTTACTGGGCAGTTTATTAAGCATAGTACATACATTTATCCAGATATCAACAGATGTTACATCCCTAGGGCTCATGACTACCCTTGTTTTAAGATTTCAGTATCAGGGATATATTCCCTCCCATGGGGCAGGCCTCCAGTCAAATTAGAGGGCAGTTGGTTTCCACTATGATAGACATGCCATTATTGCACCCATTGGCTCATTTGGTCTGGCCGGCCAATTATAAGGCTTGCAGAGTCCTCTGTTGAGTGTCTTCACTGGTGGTATCTCTTTCTCCCATTGAACTGCATGTAGAATGGCTTCTTCCATCTTTCTGTCAGCTGGTCTACATGGAGGAGGTTATCAGCACATTTCCAGCAGGATTTCTCAGTGGCCTTCCAGCCCAAGTATGTGGAGTCTTCAGCAATAGGGTTTTATCATCTATTCCTGGTGGGAAAACAAGGGCCTTGGCAATGGCGTATAATGTTTTCGGGGCATCAGGGACCTCCCTGACCAACAATTCACTGGAAGGTATCCCATCCTGGTACTGAAATTTTTCTAGCATCAATCTACAGCTCCTTAGTGTTCTATTGTCCAAAACCAGAGAATTCCATATGCTTTATTTATATCCTCGTAGATTGTGATTAGCTCTCCTTCCAACTTTCTTTTACTCAATCTCTTCCCCTCTCCTAACTTTGGGCCTTTTCACCCCCATTCATCTATTCTTCTATTATCATATATACAATACCAACCTATTAAGTACCCTTCTCCCTTCCTCTCTCTTCCATTTATATCTCTTTTTTAGCTTACTGGCCTCTGCTACTGAGTTTTTTCCTTCTCACACAGAAGCCCAACTATCTGTAGCTAGGATGCACATATAAGAGAGAACATGTGACACTTGGCTTTCTGGGCCTGGGTTACCTCATTTAGGATAATCCTTTCCAGATCCATCCATTTTTCTGCAAATTTCATAACTTCATTTTTCTTTACTGCTGAGTAGAACTACATTGTATAAGTGTGCCATATCTTCATTATTCACTCATCAGTTGAGGGAAATATCGGCTGGTTCCATTTCCCAGGTATTATGAATTGAGTGGCAATAAACATGGTTGAGGAAGATTTTTTTTTGGAGGGGGGGGTTCGAGGTAGGGTTTCACTGTATCCCAGGCAGACCTGGAATTCACTATGGAGCCTCAGGGTGTCCTCAAACTCAAGGCAATCCTCCTACCTTTGCCTTCCAAGTGCTGGTATTAAAGGAGGAAGATTTTTTAGTTGGGAGATTTTTTGATAATTACTTGGATCTCCATGCTTGTTATAGGTCTATTTAAGTGATTAATCTCATCTTGATTTAACTTAGGTAAGTCATATAAATTGAGGAAATCATCCATGTTTTTCAGATTTTCATACTTTGTGGAGTATATGCTTTTATAGTGTGTCCCTATGATATTTTGAATTTATCTGGTATCTGTTGTGATGTTATATTTTTCATCTCTAATTTTATTATTTTGTGTCTCTTCTTTCTTTCTTTTAATCAGATTTGCTAAGCGTTTATCCATCTTGTTTTTCTTTGCAATGAACCAACTCTTTGTTTCATTGATTCTTTGGATTTTTTTTTTGTTTGTTTGTATTTTATTAGTTTCTACCCTAATCTTTATAATTTCTTCCCATCTACTGATTTTTATCAAAAATCTCTCAACTACAAAAAGCCCAGGCCCAGTTGGATTCACTGCTGAATTTTTCCAGACCTTCAGGGAAGCACTAACACCATGTTTCTTAAGCTTTTTCCATAAAATAGGAAAAGAAGGAATCCTTCCAAACTCCTTTTATGAAGCCAGCATCACCCTGATACCAAAACACAACAAAGATAGAACAACAAAAAAAGAAAATTGCAGACCAATCTTACTCATGAACATGAATGCAAAAATTGTCAACAAAATATTGGAAAACAGAATAAAGAATATAACAGAAAGATCATTCACCCTGACCAAGTAGGTTTTATCCCAGAGATGCAAGGATGGTTCAACATATGTAAATCGATAAATGTAATACATTATATAAATGAACTGAAGTACAAAAATCACATCATTGCATTAGATACAGAAAAAGCATTTGAGAACATCCAATATCTCTTCATGATAAAAGTCCTACAAAGACTGGAATAGAAGGAACATATCTCAATATAATAAAGGCTATTTAGGAGAAGCCTACAGCCAACATATTACCAAATGGGAAAAAACTGCAACTCTTCCACTAAAATGAGGAACAAGACAAGGGTGTCCAATGTCCTCACGTTTATTTAATATAGTACTGTAAGACTTAGCCATAGCAATCAGGCAAGAGACAGACACAAAACGGATACAAATTGAAAGGAAGAGATCAAGTTGTCATTTGCTGATGAAATGATTCTATTCTTAAGGGACCCTAAACACTCTGCCAGCAAAACTGTTAGAGCTGATAAACACCAACAGCCATGTAGCAGGATACAAATTAAATATATATAAATCAGTAGCATTCCTATATGCTAACAACAAACACACAGGATGAAATCAGAGAATCACTCCCATTCACAATTGCATCAAAGAAAATAAAGTACCTTGGAATAAACCTAACCAAGGAAGTGAAAGATCTCTACAATGAAAATGTTAAAACACTCAAGCATGAAATTGCAGAAGATACTAGGAAATGGAAAAACATACCTTGTTCCTGGATTGGAAGAATCAACAATGTGAAAATGGAAATCTTACCAAAAGCAATCTACACATTTAATGCAATCCCATCAAAATTTCAATGGCATTCTTCCTGGAAATAGAAAAACAATCCAAAAATTCATTTGGAATCACAAAAAACCTCAAATATCTAAAATAATACTGAGCAACAAAAATACGGCTGCTAGTATCACCATACCTGATTTTAACCTATACTACAGAGCCATAGTAATAATAAAAACAGCATGATACTGGCACAAAAGCAGACATGTACATCAATGGAACATAATAGAGGACCCAAATATAAATCCAAATAGCTATAGCCACATGATATTCAATAAAAATGCCAAAAATACTCATTGGAGAAAAGACAGCCTCTTCAGCAAATGGCACTGGGAAAATTGGATATGTATCTATAGAAGAATGAAAATAGATTCTTCTCTCTCCATGCACAAGAATTAAGTCCAAATGGATTAAAGACCTTAACATCAGACCTGAAACTCTGAAACTTCTAGAGGAAAAAGTAGGGGCAACCCTTCAACATATTAGTCTTGGCAAAGTCTTTCTGAATATACCCCAATTGCTTAGGCAGTAAAACCACAGATTAATCACTGGGACCTGATGAAATTACAATGATTTTGTATGTGAAATGACACTGTGAGTAAAGCAATCTACAAAATGGGAAAAAAAAATCTTTGCCAGCTATACATCTGATAGAGAATTACTATCTAGGATATACAAAGAACTCAAAAAATTAAGTAATATGATGTCAAACAAGCCAATTAAAAATGGGCTAAGAGTTCTCAAAAGAAGAAATACAGATGGCATATTAGCATCTGAAAAATGTTCTACAACCCTAGTCATCAGGAAAATGAAGATTAAAATATGTTGATATTTCATCTCATTCCTGTCTGATTTGCTACCATCATGAAAACAAATGCATAAATGCTGGAAAGGATGTGGACAAAGAGGAACCTTTCTACACTGTTGGTAGGAATGGAATCTGGTCCAGGCATTGTGGAAATCAATGTGGAGTTTCCTAAGACAGCTAAAAATAGATCTACCATATGACACAGCTATAGCACTCCTAGGCATATATCCTAAGGACTTATCTCATTACCTTAGAGATACTTGCTCAACCATTTTATTGCTGCTTAATTCATAAGAGCTGGGAAATGGAACCAGCCTAGATGTCCTTCAACTGATGAGTGGATAGTGAAGATATGGCACATTTATACAATGAAGTTCTACTCATTGGTAAAGAAAAATGAAGTTATGAAATTTGTAAGAAAATGAATGGATCTGGAAAGGATTATACTAAGTGAGGTAACTCAGGCCCAGAAAAGCAAGTGGTGCATATTCTCTCTCACATATAGATCCTAGCTACAGATGATTGGACTTCTGTGTGAGTAAGAAGAAACTAGAAAAGGAATGCAAAGGGAAGAGAAAGGAAGGGAGAGGGGTACTTTATAGGATGTTATTGTGTATATGTAAGTAGAAGAATAGATTAATGGGGGTGAAAGGGCTCAAAGTGAGATCAGGGGAAGAGATTGAGTAAAGGAAAGGTGGAGGAAGGGCTAATAAAAATCTAAAAGGATGTAAATAAATCATATGTAATCTTAATTATTTGGAAAATGGAACACTCCAGAGTCATAGATTGTTGCTAGAAAATCTTCAGTGCCAGGGATGGGATAACTCCCAGTGAGTTGTTGGCTGGGAGGTCCCTAATGCCCCAAAACATTATAGGCCATTGCAAAGGCCCTTGTTTTCCCACCAGAATAGATGGTAAGACCCTAATTGCTGAGGACTCCACATACTTGGGCTGCAAGGCTACTGAGAACGCCTGCTGGAACTGAGTTAATAACCTCCTTCATGTAGACCAGCTGACAGAAAGCTGGAAGAAGCCATTCAGCATGCAGTTCAATGGGAGAGAGAGAAATTACCAGTGAAGATATTCAATAGTGGACACTGCAAGCCTTATATTTGGCCAGACAGACCAAATGAGCCAACATATGCAAAAGTGGCTTGTCTGTCATGGTGCAAACCTACTGCCCTCTAATTGGACTGGAGGCCCATTCCATGGGAAGGAATACATCCCTGATATTGAAAACTTAAAATAGGGTAGTCATGAGCCCTAGGGGTGTAATGTCTGCTGCTGTCTGGCTAAATGTATACACTATGTTTAACAAACTGCTCAATAATCACTTCTCTTAATGTTCATACCCTCATATTAATGCTACTCTCACTTTGGGTAGAGAATCTTCTCTTTTCAGATGGCAGTGACCTTGAGATGACTCAGAAAGCATCTTGGTGATGGAAAGAAGTGAACAGAGTGCTTAGTACTGTAACATCTTGATCACACCTTCCAAGGCTCAGGGTCTAATGTGGAAGAAGTGGTGGAAAGAATGTTAAGAGCCGAAGGAAGGGTAGGACTGCTTACAACATGCTCCCCCCAGACACAAAATGGTATGGATATCCATGACCTCACAGTGTCTGACACTACCTATGCAAGACCATCATAAGAGGAGGAAAAGATCATGACATCAATATAAAAGAGAGACTGATTGAAATGGAGAGGGGATATGGTGGAGAATGGAGTTTCAAAGGGTAAAGTGGGGAGAGGGTGTGTATTATATTGGGATTTTTTTTATAATCATGGAAGTTGTTAATAAAAATTTGAAATAAAAATGAAATAAAATAAATATGTAAATATTGTATCTTGTTTAAATGAATTAGAATGACTGCATTTTAGTTATATTCTATTTAATGCCACTTAACTTTATAAACTAAATTAAGTTAAATACAGCCATGGGGATTTCAAGCAATGTTTAGCATGCTAAGAATATCTTCTTTAATAATGTTATTGTGGTGCAATAATTTCTCAGTTACAAAATTTGGAGAATGTCATCATTCTGAGTTTGGATGTGAATCAAGTAAAATTAGTAGAGAAATGGATTAATACTGAGAAAAAATATGTGTAGTTAGAACCCTCGATAAAATTTTGCATTTTCCCATTGCTAATGTCTCTAACTTCTTCCTTGACTTATATTCTTAACATAGAGTACAAATTTAGTTTTTGTTTTTGGTTATTCTACACTCTGAGTTCTCAGTTTTAGGTATTAAATTTTTACATGTTGTTATTTGGATTCTGTCTGCTCCTCAGCTGTCATCACATTGGAATTTTCAGTGACACCAAAAAGACTTTGTCCTTTGTTGAAGCATTAGAAACCAGCTTTTCAAGAGTGGATACATACCCCAGGGTTTTTCAACACTTTTTTATATAATCTACTCCCAACATCCTATAATAACTCAATATTGTTGACTGATGGCTTCCTTCCTAGTTCAAAACCCAGGACAATCTGAAGATATTTTCGGTACATTCCCTATCTTCAATATTCTAACTTATCAAAGGAGCTTAAATGGTATAAAATATTTCAATTTGCTATCAGAAGAGTCTGGAACTACAATGATATTTAGAACTATAGAAAAAATTGTTAATATTTTAAAGTCCTATTATGAGATGTTTTTCTCTTATCACCTCAGCTCGTGTTTAAAGCCTTAACTCTGGTTGTAAAATGTGGTTATAAACAGAAGGCACCAGTATAATCATGCCTGACCAGCACAGGGTTACACGGAAGGGCATGCCATTTTGTGGTCAAAATGAGAAAGCTAATTATAACATATAAAGATTAAGAATATGTAAAATATGAATGCGTTGAAATAGGATACTTTAAATTCAATATGTTTTAAAGTTAGCATGTTTCTTTCAAAATGTAATTATTGTGAAACTATTTGAGTAATATTTAGTAAATAAAAATGCTTTCTTAACAATTACAAAATATCAAGCCTTAATAATTTTTTAGAAACAGTATAAATGACATATTTAGCTTTAGCATTAGTAGGAGACATGCTGAGATGGATGGAATTTAACTTTACGTGACATGATTTCTGTCATTTTGCTTTTGTGAAACCATTTAACCTTAAAACATATTTGGTTTTCTCTAAAGGAGGTGACACATTATATTTAAATTTGAAAGACTGCATTAAATCACTATCACACTTAAGAAGAATAAATACATGAATTATGTTTCAATCCAAGGAAATGTCTGTGTATGTGGTATAGCGGATGTGTTTGCTAATAAGTTTTATTTCAATATTTTTATTGTTTTATTTGTAAGCAGAAAGAGATAGAGAGAAGAGAGACGGAGAGAATGGATGCACCAGAATCTCTAGCCACTGTATACAAAGTCTGTATGCATGCACCAATTTGTGCATCTAGCTTTAGGTGGGTACTTGGGAATAGAACCTGAGTATTTAGGCTTTGCAGGCAAATACCTTAACAGTTGAGCCATTTCCACAGCCCCGAAGTTATTAATCTTTATTGATAGAGAGCTACTAGGATATATGCTATTATTGAACAGTGTGTTATTAGCACTTGGGGGATAATTTCTACTGATTCTTTTCATTCCTTTCCCTCTTGGCAGAGTCTAGTGAAGTGGAATCATAACTCTATTCCTGAAGAGTTTTCTGCAAACTGGATGCTTCATGTTTAAATATCTTGCACAAATTTTGCCAAAGACGTTTTCTTCAGTGTCGGACTTTAGTATCTTAATAATAACATCTAAATACTAAATAACACTCTAAAAGCAGTGCACCTTTGGAGCCATACATGAGCATTAGCCTTCAAGAAACTGTCGATTTGCACGGTGAATGGCAGTTTCCATGAGCCTTGATGCCCGTTTAGACAGCTATACCTCCATTTTGTCATTCAATATATAGCAGTGTCTGCTTCACTTGGAAGTTTCTTAGAAACACAGGTTATGAGAGCAGAACCTGTAGTGGTATAAGAACCACAGGTGATCCAAGTGTAATTTAAAAATCTATAAACAGTGATCTAAATCCTTACACCTTCCTCAAAATTCAGATAAGGTTTTTTACATCACTGTCTATGCATTTTCATGAATGAACTCTTTCCCATCTTCCCAGGTCCTTGCTAGTATTCACAACCCACCTTCATCTAGGCAGGGGAAAGAAATCAATTAGTCCATGACCATGAAGATATACTCACTACAGTCTCATGTACCGACTGCAGAGTGCCTCACTCAAAGATTTTAATAACTAATGCCTGAAAAAAAACCTAAATATTTTGAAATTCGTTGTTTTTAAGACCTTTCTTTTACAAGTTTTCACTATAGCTCTGGCTGCCTAGAACTCACTATATAGGCCAGGTTGATCTCAAACTTGCAGCTTTTTCTGTCACTGCCTCCTGAGTGCTGAGATTACAGGTTTGTCCTATCACTCCTGGCATGCAAATTATTAAATGAGCTTAGTATGAATAATTTCTGCCAATATTAATATAATAGAACCATTGTATTAATGTCGTTCTTGGGATAATAGGTTTTATTCATACTTAAGGCTTTGGAGTAAACTACAGTTGGATTTGAACAACTTTCTCAAACTGGAATCTTCCTGCATCTGGAGTTCGTCTGCAGTGGCTAGAGGCCCTGGCGCTCCCATTCTCTGTCTGTCTCTATCTGCCTGTTTCTCTCTCTGTCTGTCACTCTCAAATAAATAAATAAATAAATTTTTAAAAAATAAAAATAAAATAAAAATCTTACTGAGACAAAGCACTGCTTCTATACTGCATTAGCCCTTTTCATTCAATTTTAAACCTAACAATTTATAATAACTAGAAGGGATACTCAGATTATATAATAAATGCTAAGTAAGTTTTAAAATGTGGAAGATTTTACCATCTTCTTGGACCTAATTAAAAATAATTTGAGGAGCTGGAGAGATGGCTTAGTGGTTAAGCACTTGCCTGTGAAGCATAAGGCCCCAGTTCAAGGCTTGATTCCGCAGGGCCCCCATAAGCGAGATACACAAAGTGGCACATGCATCTGGAGTTCGTTTGCAGTGGCTGGAAGCCCTGACGTGCCCATTCTCTCTCTCTCTCTCTTTCTATTGCTTAACATAAATAAAAATAAACAAAAAAATTGAATGTAGTGAAAATTTTCATGTTTATATGCTACTGACATGAGTTTCTGACTCTAAAATGTGCCTCCAATTCTCTTATTAAGAGCTTCTAAAATTCTTCTAAAAGAGGCAAAAGTTCAGGGAACTTACAACAAATTTTGAAATAACATAAATGTCTATCAGTAAAAAATAAAAATAAAAAAGTGATTAAATAAAAAAATACACTCATATAATGAAATATTTTGCAGCTGGAGAAAGGTGAGAAGAAATATATTTGCTGATTTTAAAAGATGCCTGGTGGCCTGGGGAGATGCATCAGCAATTAAAGTCACTTGCTTGTAAAGCCTGATGGCCAAGGTTTACTTCATTACTACCCACTTAAATGCCAGGCACACAAAGTTGTGCATGCATCTGGAGTTAATTTGCAGTGGCTAGAGGCCCTCTTTTTCTTAAATAAATAAATAAACAAACATTTGGATAGGAAAGACAGCTCAACCACTAAAGGAATTTACTTTCAAAGCCTGTCAGTACAGGTTTGATTCACCAATACTCAAGTATACCCAGATACACAAAGTGGCACATGTGTCTGGAGTTCATTTGCAGTAGTGAGAGAATCTGGTTTTCTTATACACCCCCCCTCCGTACCTTTCTACTTCTCTCTTTCACATAAATAAAAGAAATGAATACTTGTTTTCAAAAAAAGAAAATATGCTAAGTTGTCTCATTAAAGTAAAAATAATTTTAAGAATGAAATGTTATAATTCTTACAAAAATCAATCTAAATTACCCATTAAACAAGTGAATTTATATGTATGAACACAAAAGAAAAGATAAATAAATGAATGGATCAATGAGCAAATACACATGGATATAGAAGTAGAGATGATGTATCCCTGAAAATTTTTGAAAATAATTCATAAATCCTGATAGCTAATGTCATTTATTGCGATTTCAAATTAAATGCATGACAGCAACTTTTTCTTTTTCTAAATACCTTTAATATAGTGTTTGAATTTAATTAATGTATATTACACTTAAACTTTTTTTAAAATTTATTTATTTGAGAGTGACAGACACAGAGAGAAAGACAGATAGAGGGAGAGAGAGAGAGAATGGGCGCGTCAGGGCTTCCAGCCTCTGCAAACGAACTCTAGATGCATGCGCCCCTTTGTGCATCTGGCTAAGGTGGGACCTGGGGAACCAAGCCTCGAACCAGGGTCCTTAGGCTTCACAGGCAAGCGCTTAACCGCTAAGCCATCTCTCCAGCCCACACTTAAACTTTTTAAAGAATTTCTTTTTAAGTGGCAAAGTGTGTACTTTAAATCATAAATAGTTTACCTACTTCATTCTCTAAACTCTTCTCTTGACTTACCCATTCATTTTCCACCTAGAACTATTACCTGTACCTGTGTATTGCACCCTGCTTCAAGTAGTGCCTACTTCAAACCTGCATTCCCGTTCTTCCAATGTGGGTCCAGGGAGAAGTGATAAAACAGTTTGCAGTAATTATTCTCATCTCCTCAGTGTCATAGAAAGCATCTTCCTGTCAGAACAGAGACTAGTAATTTTTTAACTTCAGCTAAAATTGTTTTTTCTCTCTCTAGTCATCATGGCTACATTTTAAACATTCAGAACTTTGAAAATTCATCCTAGGTGAATCATGTGCTAAGAAAGAAGAGAACTAATTAGAAATGAAAATATATTTTAGAATACTTTTTTTCGAGAGAGTTGATATTCCACATAGGCAGCCATTAACATAGTATACAGCATAATTAATAGATACTCCATCTTCATCGTGGCTTCAGAACTCAGCTTCTGAACCCTTACACTTTTAATTAAATTGGTATTTACTCATTACTCATTTCTAGAAGACTTTTCAAATTCCTTGAAATTTTCACATTCTCCTTTCTGGAAGTCCCCTGTTTAGTCCCCATCTACTGCTGGCCTGCTGACCTGCCCCATCCAGCCCTGCTCAGTTGTGCTGGCATTGCCTGCTTCAGGGGGATCTGCCTCATGCTGGGGTTGCATCTCATCCATTCTACTAGTCTAATAGACAGCACTATTTCACACACAATTGGGCACTTCCTAAATGCTGGCAACCTTGTAGAGGTAATGAGAGCAGCTGAACGACATTCATTCAGGAAGAGCACCTTTAATGCATACATTTTTATCATACATTAATAGCTGTAAAATAATTCCATTTATATATTGTTACAATGACGCCACTGTGTTGGCTGACATAATGGTGAATTGTGGGTCTAATACTCAGGTTCTAAATTAGAGAGCAAGGTCATTTTCCTTTATTTAACCTTATGAACAATATTTGTATGTAAACTACTAGCAAATATAAGAAAATATTTTTAAAATTAGAGAAATGGTGATGGAATCTTATGCAATGTGAAAGGTGCCAGTAAATAATGTTTTATTGGAGGAAATACATATTCAGATGTGCCTTTAATGAGCTGATGAGTAAAATAAGAGTACATCCAAGTTAACTCCAAGTTACATTTTAGCCTGCAGTGCTCATGTTTGTGCCCTTCATTCTCTTAAGGTAAACCTCTTGCTTTATACCTACTGGAATAGTGAGAATGTAGGTTCATTTTCAGTTATATTTAGTAACAGTATGTGCAACAAAAGTGTAAGGGTCGAGTATTGTGACTTCCTGGATACTAATATAAGAACATCTTTGTGCTTTGGTTTGGCATATAAAGGAAGTTTGGGTTTTCAAAAGAAGAAGAACAATCAAGAAAAAAGAAAAGGTGTATGCAGGGATTGTAGTGTGAGGACTAAAAGGGAATAAAGAGGTCTTTGTGAAGGTTGAAAATGTCCAAGGATATGTCTGTCTGTCCAATAAAAAGTTTAAGCATGCAAAGGTTAAGGCTTTCACATGATGCTGGAAGATAAAACTAGCCATCCTCCCACTCTATAACTGGGCTTGCAAAGGACTATGTGAGTTAAAAACTGAAATTCTCTAGATTCTCTCAATATGGATGTGGTGATGGAAGCAAGAGCAGTAATTGGATCAGGAAACCTAATATAGATTATCTCATAGAAAAAATTGAGGGTCAGGAAAACATATTATCTGATTTGCTCTGCAATAGCATCCTACATGGAACATGGGCCAACTCTAGGAAAAGGATAAAACTCAATGAAATCATAGAACTTATTTTAAAAATCATATATACATGGCTTCCGGTTAAGATGGAGGCATAGGAACCAGGCCAAAGCAGCCTAGGGGAGAAAAATGCCAAAGAAAACCCAGCAAAATGCACTTTTACTAAAAAGTGAATTTTATGAGAAATTAAAATGGCAGTAGAGAAGTAGGAGAGCCCCAGAGCATCCAGAGCCCACACAGGCAGGCTGAAGCAGCTCAGCAGTGGCAACCTGGCTCCTGCAGCAGAAGCGGCAGTGGAGGCTGTGGCTCTGGCAGCAATAGCAGCAGCTCTGGCACTGGCAATAGCATCTCCAGCAGCGGTAGCAGCAGCTCCAGAAGCAGCAGTTATAGCAGTGGCAGCTGTGGGTTCAGCAGCTTTGGCTTCAGCAGCAGCAGCAGCAGCTTCGGAAGCAGCAGTGGTGAATCCAGCAGGGGCAGCTTCAGCAGCAGCAGTGGTGGACCCAGCAGTGGCAGCTTTAGCAGCAGCAGTAGAAGAGGCAGTTGTAGCAGCATGGGTGCCCATCAGCAGGGCCACAGTTTCAGGCTCAGTTTACCCCACAGGAAAAGCCTGTGCTCAGCTACAGAAAACAGAACAGTGGGCCAGCGACCCAGACAACCTACTTGACTGAGACCAAAATCATCCAAAAAGGTAACTGGGATTGCACCAGGTAAGGGTCTCACTTGGTCACAAGCTGACTCAGAACCCTCAATAGACCAGAAATATTGACCTCTTTGTTGACAGAGGATCTGGTTGTTATAACACCTACTCTTGCATAAATATTTAGTGCTGTTGTTGATTGAATGTGTACAGTGTTTAGTTAAATTTTAGAATCTATCTATATTTTGTTCCATTCAGCCTACTTGAATACTCCCATAGCAGGCAAACTCAACCTCAAGAAACATTTTTCTAGATACTCTGAGAGTGTTAAGAGCCACACATAACATCTTAATCTCCTACACTGAAGATATATAACATCAGATCAATTCATACAGCTAAGAATACCAAGCTAGCTAGAAAATCCAATCATTAACTTAATCCAAGATGCAAAAATATATACAACACAAGAAACACCAAAAATAAAGACAACATAAATCCACCAAAAAGTATTAATGTATCAGAGATGACCTCCAGTGAGAATGAGTTGGAGGAAATGCATGTGAACAATTTCAAATAATGATTATAAATATGTTCAAAGATGTCAAAGAACAAGTCAAAGGAATCAAAGAGAAAATCAAAGGAATCACAGAAGATGCAGGACACCAATTTAATAAAATAAAGAAGGTAATACAAGACATAAATAAGGAAATTGAAATAATAAAGAAAAACCTGTCAGAATTACTAGCAATGAAGAACAGAGTTAATGAAATAAACAAAAATAAAATAAAAAATAAAAATAAAACTCTGTAGAAAATCACCAGTAGAATGGATGAAGGAGAGGACAGAATATCTAAGCTAGATGACCAGGTGGCAGATCTAATAAAGTCCAACAGGAGAAAGACAAACTAATAAAAAAAAAAGTATGAATGGGAATTTTAAGATATTCGGGACACTATGAAAAGATCAAACATAAAAATTAAGGGCATAGTAGAAGGAGAAGAATCTCACTACAAAAGCATAGTAGGCGTCCTCAACAAAATCATAGAAGAAAACTTCCCCCAAATTGGGAAAAAGGTGCCAATGCAGATACAGGAAGCTTTTAGAGCACCAGCAAGACAAAACCTTGAAAGAAATTCTCCACGCCATATTATAATCAAACTACCAAACACACAAACCAAAGAAAAAAATATTGAAAGCATTCAGAGAGAAATATCAAGTTACCTAGGAAGGCAAGCACATCAGGATCACAGCAGACTACTCAACATAAACTTTAAAAGCCAGAAGGGCTTGGAGTGATATCGTCCAAATTCTGAAAGATAACAACTGTCAACCAAGGTTACTTTATCCTGCAAAGCTATCCATTCAAAAGAGGGAGAAATAAGGACATTCCATGACAAAAGCAGGCTAAAGGAGTAACTGAAGACAAAACCAGCTCTACAGAAAATACTTGAAAGAATCCTCCATGCTGAAGACAAGGAAAAGCACACATATAAGGAACCTGGAAAAAAAAAAAAAACAAGCAATACTCAAGTACTAATTAACACAGAGAATAAAAGTAGAACTGGAACCACACACACACAAAAAAAGGCAAACATAAATACACACCTTTCAATAATATCTATTAATATCAATAGCCTCAATGCCCCAACATAAAGAAATAGGTTTGCAGACTGGGTTAAAAAGCAGGATCCTACAATTTGTTGTCTCCAAGAAAGTCACCTTTCTACAAAGGATGGACATTATCTTAGTATGAAAGGTTGGAAATGGTGTTTCAAGAAAATGGGCCTAGAAAAAAAGCAGGGGTGGCTTTCCTAATATCTGACAAGATAGACTTCAGTCCAACATTAGTCAAGAAAGAGATGGAATGCCACTTAATATTGATTAAGGGAACACTCCAACAGGAGGACATTACAATCCTAAACATATATGCACCTAACATAGGAGCACCCAAATTCATCAAACACTATTAGAACTAAGGTCACAGATAACACCAAACACAGTGGTAGTGGGTGACTTCAACACTCCACTCTCATCAATTGACAGGTCATCCAGGGAAAAAATAAACAGAGAGGCATCTAGTTTAAATGAGGTCACAGAAGGAATGGACCTAACAAATATATACAAGACATTGCATCCAAATGCTGCAGAATATACATTCTTTTCAGCAGCACAAGGAACATTCTCTAAAATTGACCATATATTACGACACAAAACAAATCTTAACAAATTCATGAAAATTATAATAATTCCTTGCATTCTATCTGACCACATTGGAATCAAACTACAAATCAGTAGGAAGAAAGGCTATGAAGCATACATAAAATCATGGAAACTAAACAATACACTACTAAATGATGAATGGATCAATGAAGAAATCAAGAAGGAAATCAAAAAATTTATAGAGTCAAACAACGATGAGAACACAACATACCAAAATTTTTGGGACACAATGAAGGAAGTTCTAAGAGGTAAATTTATAGCACTAAGTGCCTATATTAAGAAATTAGAAAGGTCGCAAGTAAATAACTTATGCTGCACCTAAAAGCCTTGGATAAAGGAGAACAAGGCAAATCAACAATCAATAGACAGGAAAAAAATAATAAAGATTAGGGCAGACATTAATGAAATAGAAACAAAGAAACAACAACAACAACAAAACCAATCCAAAGATTTAATGAAACAAAGAGTTGGTTCTTTGAAAGGATAAACAAGATTGATAAACCCTTAGCAAATCTAACCAAAAGAAAGAGAGAAGAGACACAAATTAATAAAATCAGTGATGAAAAAGGTAACATCACAACAGATGACATAGGAATTCAAAAAATCATAGGGACATACCATTAAAGCATATATTGCAGGGCTAGAGAGATGGCTTAGTGATTAAGCGCTTGCCTGTGAAGCCTAAGGACCCCAGTTCGAGGCTCAGTTCCCTAGGTCCCACGTTAGCCAGATGCCCAAGGAGGCGCACGCATCTGGAATTCGTTTGCAGAGGCTGGAAGCCCTGGCCTCATCTCTCTCCCTCTATCTGTCTTTCTCTCTGTGTCTGTCGCTCTCAAATAAATAAATAAATAAAAGCATATATTTCATAAAGTATGAAAATCTGCATGAAATGGATGATTTCCTTGATTTATATGACCTACCTAAATTAAATCAAGATGAGATTAATCACTTAAATAGACCTATAGCAAGCATGGAGATCTGAACACTTATCAAAAATCTCCCAACTACAAAAAGCCCAGGACCAGATGGATTCACTTCTGAATTTTACCAGACCTTCAAAGAAGAGCTAACATCATTGCTTATTTAACTTTTCCATAAAATATAAGAAGAAGGAATTCTACCAAACATCTTCTATGAATCCAGCATCACCCTAATACCAAAACCAAGCAAAGATAGAAAAAAAAGAAAATTACAGACCAATCTCCATCGTGTACATAGATGCAAAAATTCTCAACAAAATATTGGCAAACATACAAGAATATATCAGAAAGATAATTCACCCTGACCAAGTAGGCTTTATCCCAGAGATGCAGGGATGGTTCAATAGACACAAAACTATAAATGTAATACATCATATAAATGGATAGAAAGACAAAAATCACATCATCATCTCATTAGATGCAGATCAAGCATTTGACAAAATCCAACATCCCTTCATGATAAAAGTCCTACAGAGACTAGGAATAGAAGCACCATATCTCAGTATAATAAAGGCAATTTACTACAAGCCTACAGCCAACATATTACTAAATGGGGAAAACCTGGAAGCTTTTCCAATAAAATCAGCAACAAGACAAGGGTGTCCACTGTCCCCACTTTTATTTAATATAGTTCTGGAAGTCAGCCATATCAATAAGGCAAGAGACACACATAAAAGGGATACAAATTGGAAAGGAAGAGATCAAGTTATCAATTTACAGATGACATGATTCTATACATAAAGGACCCTAAAATCTCTACTAACAAATTGTTAGAGCTGAAAAAATCCGACAGCCATGTAGAAGGATACAAAATAAATACACAGAAATCAGTAGCCTTCATATATGGTAACAACAAATACACAGAGGATGAAATCAGAGAATCACTCCCATTCACACTTAAATCAAAAATATTAAAGTACCTTGGAATAAACCTAACCAATGAAATAAAGAATCTCTACAATGAGAACTTTAAAACATTCAAGTGAGAAATTGCAGAAGACACTAAGAAGTGGAAAAACATCCCTTGTTCCTGGATTGGAAGAATCAATATTGTGAAAATGACAATTTTACCAAAAGCAATCAACAGATTCAATGCAATCCCCATCAAAATTCTAAAGGCATTCTTCAAGGAAATAGAAGAAACAATCCAAAACTTCATTTAGAATCACAAAAAACCTAGAATATCTAAAATCATACTGAGCCACAAAAATAAGCTGGTGGTATCACCGTACCTGATTTTAACCTACACTATAAAGCCATATTAATAAAAAAAAGTGTGGTACTGGCACATATGCAGACATGTAGATAAATGGAACAGAATGGAGGTCCCAGATGTAAGTCCAGGTAGGTATAGCCACCTGATATTTGATAAAAATGCTAAAAATACTCATTGGAGAAAAGACAGCCTCTTCAGCAAATGGTGTTGGGAAAACTGGATATATATCTGCAAAACAATGAAGATATATTCTTCTACCTCTTCATGCACAAGAATTAAGTCCAAATGGATCAAATACCTTAACATTAGACCAAAAACTCTAAAACTGCTAGAGGAAAAAGTCAGGGAAACCCTTCAACATATTGGTCTTGGCAAAGACTTTCTGAATACAACCCCAATTGCTCAGGCAATAAAACCACAGATTAATCACCAGGTCCACATGAAATTACAAAGATTTTGCACTGCAAAGGACACTGAGAATAAAGCAATGAGGCAACCTACAGAATGGAAAAAAATCTTCGCCAGCTATATATCTGATAGAGGATTAATATCTAGGATATGCAAAGAACCTAAAATTTATCTAATAAGGAATCCAACAAGCCAATCAAAAAATGGGCTATGGAGCTAAATAGAGAGTTCTCAAAGGAAGAAATCCAAATGGCATATAAGCATCTAAAATATGTTCTAAGTCACTAGTCACCAGGGAAATGCAGATTAAAACTACATTGAGATTCCATTTCACTCCTGTCAGATTGGCTACCATCATGAAAACAAATGATCATAAATTTTGGTGGGGATATGGAAAAAGAGGAATCCTTCTACACTGATGGTGGGAATGCAATCTGGTCCAGCCATTGTGGAAATCAGTGTGGAGGTTCCTAAAACAGCTAAATATTGACCTACCATATGACCCAGCTGTAGCACTCCTAGGCATATATCCTAAGGACTCATCTCATTTCCTTAGAAGTACATGCTCAATCATGTTTATTTTTGCTCAATTTATAAAAGCTGGGAAATGGGACCAGCCTAGATGTCCCTCAACTGATGAGTGGATAATGAAGATATGGCATATTTATACAATGGGGTTCTACTCAGCAGTAAAGAAAATTGAAGTTATGAAATTTGCAGAAAAATGGATGGATCTGGAAAGGATTATACTAAATGAGGCAACCCAGGCCCAGAAAGCCAAGTGCCACATGTTCTCCCTCATACGTGGATCCTAGCTACAGATGATTAGGCTTCTGTATGAGAAGGAAAAAAATCTCAGTAGTAGAGGCCAGTAAGTTAAAAAGGAGCTATAAAGGGAAGAGAAAGGAAGGGAGGAGGGTACATAATAGGTTGGTATTGTATAAATGTAAGTTGAATGATTGAGATGGGGAGGGGAAATGATGGAGAATGGAATTTCAAATGGGAAAGTGGGGAGTGGGTGAGGGAGGGTATTACCATGGGATACTTTGTATAATCATGGAAAATGTTAATAAAAATTGAGAACATAAAATAAAATAAATCCCAAATAAAATCACACACATACACACACACACACACACACACACACACACACACACACACACACACACACATTCCATTAAATGTTTGGTCCATTCTTAAAAAAATTTCCCAGATTGTTCATAAACTTTAAAAATTGCAGGAAACAAATTACAATATGCTGAACTCCTCATAATCCTGTTCTTTATTGCCATCAACTGAGGAATTGCGTGAGCTGGGTGATCCTCTTATATGGAACTGAATCGGCATTGTTATTTTCCAGCGACAACCCACAAGTGAATGTGAACTGCATAACTTGAGTTTTCTGTTATTCAACTTTATTTGTTCACATGCTTTCCTAGAAAAAAGTATTTATATAAAAATGTCTTTAACCAGTTTACCAAACTAGGAATATGATATAGTTTATGATACTGACTTTTTAAACACTATGACATAGTATAGACAAAGTCCATGGAAAATTTTGAACAGGATGGTAGTATGACTAGAGTTACAAGATAAGGTTGATATCAAAACTGTATGCTAATCAGGCACATTGTGACAACAGTTTTTTTTTTTTTTTAATGATACAATATAATTTGAAGGAACCATACAAATTCAAAGCCTTACATCAATATTACAGATGTGGTCACAGAGATTGTTTTCTGAGTGAAAATGCCTCCTTTTCATATGAATCCTAGAGTCCTACTTGATGGATCTGACTTGCCAAATGATCGTGAGTTATTATGGTAGAACCTATAACAGCAAACCTGAACATTTCTCCTAGTAGCCACAATGGGTACAGTATTTGCATGCTAAATGTGTCAGCAGACATGTGACATTATTTCCATTCTTACTGTGTCAGCAGACATGTGACAGCATTATCATGCTATATGTGTCAGCAGACATGTGACAGCATTTCCATGCTAACTGTGTCTGCAGAAATGGGACAGTAATTCCATGCTAACTGTGCAAGCAGATATGAGATAATATTTACAGGTTTACTGTGTCTGCAGATATGAGACAGTATTTCCATGCTAACTTTTTCAGCAGACATGTGACAGTATTTCCAAACTAACTGTGTCAGCAGACATGTGAATATATTTTCATGGTATCTGTGTCAACAGACATGTGACAGTAATCCATTGCTAACTGTGTCTGCAGACATGTGACAGTATTTCCATGCTAACTGTGTCAGGAGACATGAGACAGTATTTCCATGGTACTGTCAAAGGACATGTGACACTATTTCCTTGCAAACTGTGTCAGCAGACTTGTGTCAGTATTTCCATTATAACTGAGTCAGCAGACATGATACAGTATTTCCAGACTAACTGTGTCAGGAGATAGGTGACAGTATTTCCATACTACCTGTTTCAGCAGATATGAGACAGTATTTCCATGCTAATTGTGTCAGCAGACATGTGACTGTATTTCCATGCTAACTGTTTCAGCAGACATGAGACCATATTTCCATGCTACCTGTGTCAGTAGACATGTGACCATATTTCCATGCTGTGTATGCAGACATGAGACTGTATTTCCATGCTAACAGTGTTAGGATACATGGTACAGTATTCATTCTAACTGTGTCAACAGATATGTGTCAGTATTCCATGCTAACTGTGTCTGCAGACATCTGATATTATTTCCATGCTAAATATGTCAACAGACAACTGTCTGCATTTCCATGGTAACGCTGTTAGCAGACATGTGTCAGTATTTCCATTTTAACTGAGTCAGCAGACATGATACATTATTTCCAGACTAACCATGTCAGCAGACAGGTAACAGTATTTCCATACTACCAGTGTCAGCAGATGTGAGACAGTATTTCCATGCTAACTGTGTCGGCAGACATGTGACAGTATTTCCTGGATAATTGTGTCAGCAGATATGTGACAGTATTTCCATACTAAATGTGTCAGCAGATGTGAGACAGTAATTCCATGCTAACTGTGTCAAAATATATGTGAGAAAATTTCCATGTTAAGTATGTCAGCAGACATGTGACATGTAGACATGAGACAGCTTTTCCATGCTAATGGTGTCAGGATACATATGACAGTATTAACATGCTAACTGTGTCAACAGACATGTGACAGTATACCATGCTAACTGTGTCTGCAGACATCTGACATTATTTCCATGCTAAATATGTCAACAGACAAGTGACTGTATTTACATGGTAACTGTGTCAGCAGAAATGTGACAGTATTTTCATGCTTACTGTTTCAGCAGACATGAGACAGTATTTCAATGCTAACTGTGTCTGCAGACATGTGACATTATTTCCATGCTAAATGTGTCAACAGTCATGTGGCAATATTTCCATGGTAACTGTCAGCAGATGTGCGGCTATATTTCAAGCCTAACTGTGTCAGGAGACATGTGACAGTATTTCCAGACTAACTGTGTCAACAGACATGTGACAGTATTTCCATGCTAACTGCGTCAGCAGACATGTGACATTATTTCCATGCTAACTATGTCAGCAGATTTGTGACAGTATTTCCATGCTGTGTCGGCATACATACCATAGTATTTCCATGTTATGTCATGAGACATTTGACAATATTTCCATGCTTACTCTGTCTGCAGTTATATGACAGTATTTCCATGCTGTGTCAGCAGACATTGGTCAGTATTTCAATGGTCACTGTGTCAGCAGACATGAGGCAGTATTTCCATGCTAAATGTGTCAGCAGACTTGTGTCAGTATTTCCATTATAACTGAGTTAGAAGACATGATCCAGTATTTCCACACTAATTGTGTCAGCAGACAGGTGACAGTATTTCCATACTACATGTGTCAGCGGATGTGAGACAGTATTTCCAAGCTAACTGTCTCGGCAGATATGTGATAGTATTTCCATGCTGTGGATGCAGATATATGACAGTATGTGCATGCTAAATATGTCAGCAGACATTTGACAATATTTCCATCCTAACTGTGTCAGCATAAATGTGACAGTGTTTCCTGGATAATTGTGTCAGTAGATGTGACAGTATTTCCATACTAAACGTGTCAGCAGATATGAGACAGCATTTCCACGCTAACTTTGTCAGCTGACATGTGACAGTATTTCCATGCTAACTGTTTTAGCAGACATGAGACAGTATTTCCATGATAACTGTGTCAGCAGACATGTGACAGTATTTCCATGCTATGTATGCAGACATGAGATTGTATTTCCTTGCTAATGGTGTCAGGTACATGTTGCAGTATTTCCATGCTAACAGTGTCAACAGACATGTGACATAATTCCATGCTAATTGTGTCTGCAGACATCTGACTTCATTTCCATGGTAAATCTGTCAACAGACAAGTGACTGTATTTCCTTGGTAACTGTGTCAGCACATACGAAGCAATATTTCCATGATAAATTTGTCAGCAGATGTGAGACATTATTTCCATGCTCACTGTGTCAGCAGACATGTGACATTATTTCTATGCTACCTAGGTCAGCAGATTTGTGACAGTATTTCCATGCTAACCTTGTTGGCATGCATAGGACAGTATGTCCATGCTATGTCATTAGACATTTGCCAGTATTTCCACGCTTACTGTGTCTTCAGTTATGTGACAGTATTTCCATGCTGTGTCAGCAGACATTTGTCAGTATTTCCATGCTCACTGTGGCAGCCAATATGAGGCAGTATTTCTATTCTACCAGTGTCAGCAGATGTGAGACAGTATTTCCATGCTAACTGCGTCTGCAGACATGTGACAGTATTTTCATGCTAACTGTGTCAGCAGACATGTGACAGTATTTCCATGCTGTGTCTGCAGACATGAGAGAGTATTTCCATGCTAATGGTGTTAGGATACATGTCACAGTATTTCCATGCTAACTTTGTAAATAGACATGTGACAGTATTCCATGTTAACTGTGTCTGCAGACATCTGACATTATTTCCATGCTAAATCTGTCAACAGACAAGTGACTGTATTTCCATGGTAACTGTGTCAGCAGATACGAGGCAATATTTGCATGCTAATTTGTCAGCAGATGTGAGGCATTATTTCCATGGTAACTATGTCAGCAGATATTTGACAGTATTTTCATGCTTACTTTTTCAGCAGACATGAAACAGTATTTCCATGCTATCTGTGTCTGCAGACATGTGACATTATTTCCATGCTAACTGTGTCAGCAGACAGGTGACAGTATTCCATGCCATCTCTTTCAGCAGACATGCGACAATATTTCCATGCATTGTCAGCAGCCATGTGACAGTATTTGCATGATAACTGTGTCAGCAGACATGTGACAGTATTTGCATGCTAACTGTGTCAGCAGACATGTGACAGTATTTGCATGCTAACTGTGTCAGCAGACATGTGACAGTATTCCATGCCGTTTCTGTCATTAGACATGTGACAATATTTCCATGCTGTGTCAGCAGACATGTGACAGTATTTCCATGCTGTGTCAGCAGACTTGTGACAGTATCCCATGCTAACTGTGTCTGCAGACATGTGAAGTTATTTCAAGATAAATGTGTCAGTAGTCATGAGACAGTATTTCTATGCTAACTCTGTCAACAGACATGTGACTGTATTTCCATGGTAACTGTGTCAGCAGACATGTGACAGTATTTCCATGCTAACTGTTTCAGTAGACATGTGACAGTATTTCCATGCTGTTTCAGTAGACATGTGACAGTATTTCCATGCTAAATGTGTCATTAGTCATGAGACTGTATTTCTATGGTAATTCTGTCAACAGACATGTGACTGTATTTCCATGCTAACTGTTTCAGCAGATACAAGACAGTATTTCCATGCTAACTGTGTCAGCAGATGTGAGACAGTATTACCATGCTTAATGATTTAGCAGACATGAGACAGTATTTCCATGCTAACTATTTCAGCAGACATGTAACAGTATTTCCATGCTAACTGTGTCAGCAGACATGTGACAGCATTCCATGCTATCTCTGTCAGCAGACATGTGACAATATTTCTATGTGGTGTCCGCAGCCATGTAACAGTATTTCCATGCTAACTGTGTCTGCTGACATGTGACATTTTTTCCATGCTAAATGTGTCAGTATTCTTGAGACAGTATTTCTATGGTAAGTCTGTCAACAGACATGTGATTGTATTTCCATAGTAACTGTGTCAGCAGACATGTAACAGTTTTTCCATGCTAACTGTGTCAGCAGACATGTGACAGTATTCCACGCCATCTCTTTCAGCAGACATGTGACAATATTTCCATGCGTTGTCAGCAGACATGTGACAGTATGTCCATGCTCTGTCGGCAGACTTGTGACAGTATCCCATGCTAACTATGTCTGCAGACATGTGAAATTATTTCAAGCTAAATGTGTCGGTAGTCATGAGACAGTATTTCTATGCTAACTCTGTCAACAGACATGTGACTGTATTTCCATGGTAACTGTGTCAGCAGACATGTGACAGTATTTCCATGCTGTTCCATTAGACATGTGACAGTATTTCCATGCTAACTGTGTCTGCAGACAAGTGACATTATCCATGCCATCTCTGTCAGCAGACATGTGACAATATTTCCATGCTGTGTCAGCAGCCATGTGACATTATTTCCATGCTGTGTCAGGAGACATGTGACAGTATTCCATGCTTAGTGTGTCTGCAGACATGTGACATTATTTCCATGCTAAATGTGTCAGCAGACATGTGATATCTTTTATTGCTAATGTAAGACTTTGGATATTTACTTTCTGTTTGTGGCATTTTCATGGAAACTCACACAATGATCTGGATTTGGAAATGTTTCCTTCTGCTGTGTTATTTAATCTGTACTCTTAAGCCTCTCAGGATCTTAAGAACAAGTTAATATAATTGCCTCCTTCAGGTTATAAGTCAAAGGACTGCTTGATACAGTCCATTTGTAGCTGTTCTTTGTCCCATAATTTTGACTGCCAGATGAAGTTGGTTTAGTGGGTAATAAGACTACTGCAAGGACAGAGTACCTTAGCGTTCGTAGAATAAAATTTAAGAAAATGCTTCCTACAATTCTAGCAGAGGTGCATGTTTATATAGAGTTGATGTCATTCATAAGTGTATATATAAAATGTGTATATGTGAAAATCAGTTATGTGTATATCATATGCTATTTTTCATATTACAACTATATAAAACATTAAAAGTATTTTCTAGTAGTAAATATCATTTCATATTGTCAAAATCAAATATTATTGTCTGTTAGGAATTATTGATTTATATCTTAAAATCTTCTATCTAAATATGTGATCTAGTTTCCCAAAAGTAGGTCAGAACATCTTCACTTTCATACGCACACATATCAGGCTTGGTGACATAGTTCTTATTGAAATCTTCCTTCACTCTTTCAATCATTCACCCTCCAAAATATAAGACATTATTCTATTTATTTAGAGTCTGAGAATTTAGCAATAAAGCCCAGTGGATATTTTCCCCAGACAAAAAGCATTGTACCAAACATTAATATTAAGGAGCATGTATGTATATATGAATGTTGTCCAAATGATAATCAGTATTATGGAGAAAATGATCCTAAGTGATAAGAAGGGCAGAAATGCTGAAGAAGATAGATTGTTAGTCACTGGTGTCAATGAAATCATACAAATAGAACAAAAATATGAAAGGCAAGTTTAGAATAGACATTTGGGAAAAATGGATTGTGTGTGAGGGACCAGCAATAACAGAAATCATAAGTCTGGAGTTTGTGAAAATGGAAGCTTCTATAGGTCTAAGCAGAGAAATGAGGTGATCTGTTAAATTTAAGCAGAATTACTCTGATTATACAGTGTTAATGGATAAAATTTTCAGTGATGAGAATGGAAATAGGTGAAAAAACTGAACAAAAATCACAATGTATATATCACTTTATAAAAATAAAAAGGGAGAAGAATCAAAATTAAAGAATGCTTGAAAAGACTTGAAAAATAACAGTCATGTAAAACTCAGTCACAAAATCTTTAAATGAGTGTTGGAAATTTAAATTAGAAATTAATACTGGCTGGTTGTGGTGGTGCATGCCTTTAATCCCAGCACTTAGGAGGTATTAGTAGGAGGGTCACTGTGACTTCAAGGATAACTTGACTACATACTGAATTTCAGGTCAGCCTGAGCTAGAGAGAGACCCACATGAAAGAAAGAAAGAAAGAAAGAAAGAAAGAAAGAAAGAAAGAAAGAAAGAAAGAAAGAAAGAAAGAAAGAGGCTGAAGATGAATATCCTTAGTGAGAGACTGCTAGCAAGGCAATCAGGATTTAGAACCATAAAATTCATGAATAACCTGTTTTAAAATCTTTTAATGCCTATCTTTGGACCCCTCTTACTCTCTGGTATTTAATCTGGTCCCAGGTCCTTTATAGAGGAGGGAATCCCAGCTTCCACCTCTTTCACACCTCCTAAACTCTCACAAGCCTGCTTTAGCTCCCAAAAGAATTCACATATTTTCCTCAAAGTCCACATCTTTCAAGCTCTTCCCTAATTCCCTACACAGGAGCAATGTGTAAACTTCAGTATCATAGCTCTTGTATCTTCCAAAGGGAAATTAATATTCTCTCCATAATGTTGAACATTTTGTGTGCATATCTTGTTCTTCCTAGAATGAGGCATTTGAAAAGTTGGGTTGGTATTAGCTTATTTAACTTTTCAATAAGCACAATAATAAGTACATGCTTACTAAAGGCTAACTATGACTATTGATTTAACAGCAAGGATTCATATAAGATATGAAAGAAGTGCAGATCAGGGAAAAAGAAAAACTGGTACCATCCATTTATAATGGCCAAACCTTTAAATGTGGAAAGAACTAAAAAGGAAGTTCATCTGTTTATAGCTTATAGGTTACATTAATAAAACATAGAATAATGAGAGATAGGTGAGCAATCCTATAATTATATATCCTATATAAGGATATAATTTTGACTGACTTCTAAAATGTTACCAATTCTCACTTTCTTAACCCATTTTCACAATTATACTCTAATTTAAGTTCTGGGCTCAAATGAAAGTCCACCAGAGTCTTGAACTCACTATTCTTCATTTAACAAGTCCTTCTTCCTTCTTTCTCACTCAATTACCAAGAACCACAACCTGACCAGTGTTTTCTTTATTTTGACACATGGTCAGTGCTGTAACATGGTGATGGGAACAGAGTACTGTGTAGTCATGGATACCTGCTTGTTAGTCTTGTCCCTGTAACTCTTGGGTTGTATTGTTGGCAGCATTGTTCTAGGCTCTCTCATCCTAGGTTTGTGCATTTGAAAATTAAGAATATTGAAAAGCTAATAAGTAATACTATTAAGACCTTGTTAATTACATACTGCTTTTAATGTCATACTTTTTATCTTTAACCTCACAACAATTCTATTAAGTGGGTTATATTATTACCCACACACTTATGGGTGAGGTAAGTACTATAATTATCCCTAAAACATGGATAAAATGAAGGCATGGAGATGTTAATTGATGTTTAGAGTCATATAATTACTGAGAAGTGGAGCTAAGATTGAAATTCAACTCTTGTGACTTCAAAGCCCATGCATGAAATGACATTGTGAGGATTATTTGCAAAGAGCAGTACTACTAATTTGTCTGAAGAGTGCTTCTTGGGACTCTGGATAAATTCTGTTCACATGTGTGAATACTCACATATCTGGATTAATTATATTGTGGATTCAAAAACTCATTTTTTAAGAAATATTTTTTATTCATTTTTTATTTATTAGAGAGAGAGAGAGAGAGAGACAGAGAAAGAGAGCAAGAGAGAGGGAGAATGGGTGCACTAGGACCTCTAGCCACTCACTGCATACAAACTCCAGACACATGCATCAACTTGTGTATCTGGCTTACATGGGTACTGGGAACTGAACCTGGTTTCCTTAGGCTTTGCAGGCCAGTGCCTTAAACGCTAAGCCATTTCTCCAGCCCTGCCATTTCAACTTTTTTTTTAAAAAAAACTTTTTTTTAATTTTTTTTTTTTTATTCATTTATTTGAGAGCGACCAACACAGAGAGAAAGACAGATAGAGGGAGAGAGAGAATGGGCACGCCAGGGCTTCCAGCCTCTGCAAACGAACTCCAGACGCATGCGCCCCCTTGTGCATCTGGCTAACGTGGGACCTGGGGAACCGAGCCTCGAACCGGGGTCCTTAGGCTTCACAGGCAAGCGCTTAACCGCTAAGCCATCTCTCCAGCCCCAAAAAATTTTTTTCTAAAAATTATTTATTTATTTATTTGAGAGCGACAGACACAGAGAGAAAGACAGGTAGAGGAAGAGAGAGAGAATGGGTGCACCAGGGTTTCCAGCCTCTGCAAACGAACTCCAGACGCGTGCGCCCCCTTGTGCATCTGGCTAACGTGGGACCTGGGGAACCGAGCGTTGAACAGGGGTCCTTAGGCTTCACAGGCAAGTGCTTAACCACTAAGCCATCTCTCCAGCCCCATTTCAACTTTTAATATGACAATTTTTCAAATCTTACTTCCTTCTGTTTCACCAAAATGGTAGCAGTTAGCCAGGTCTGAATGGTTTGGCATATCATTAAATTTGCAGCAGTCATCTCCTGCACTAATCTCTAACTGCCCTCATGCAGCAGGGAGCTTTCTAGCCAGAGATTACTACTTCTTAGTTCAAGGATAGTGGGCTGCTGACTGTAGGAAGAAAATGTCAGTGAATATGTGTATTTGGTAATTCTGTCTTCTTTTTGCTACTTTTAAAAAAGTGGTTGTGTCCTTCAAAGAAATATATGGGTCCATTAGATTTTGGAAAACATATTTTCTCCACTATTTAGTACTAATGCCTAGATGTATCAATGTACTCTGCTTTCTCCATTGAATTTAAAAAAAAATAACTTTTATTAGTGAGTGAAAGGGAGGCACATATGTATTGAGAAAGGGTGTTCCAGGCCTCTAGCCACTGCTAATGAATTCCAAATGCATGCACCACCTTATGCATCCGGCTTACATGGCTGCTGGGGAACCGAACCTGGGTCCTTTGGCTTTGCAGGAAAGAACCTTAATCACTAAGCAATCTCTCCAGCCCTCCATTAAGTCTTTTTTTTTTTTTTTTTATAAATTTTTTATTTATTTATTTGAGAGCGACAGACACAGAGAGAAAGACAGATAGAGGGAGAGAGAGAATGGGCGCGCCAGGGCTTCCAGCCTCTGCAAACGAACTCCAGACGCGTGCGCCCCCTTGTGCATCTGGCTAACGTGGGACCTGGGGAACCGAGCCTCGAACCAGGGTCCTTAGGCTTCACAGGCAAGCGCTTAACCGCTAAGCCATCTCTCCAGCCCCCATTAAGTCTTTTATTCAAACTTTTGTGATAAATAGTTTAAGTAAATTGTATTCTTTGCAATTATTTTAAAAGTCATGGAAAGTTTTGGTTCTTTTAAGGACACAACCTATCTTTTAAAATGATGAATGAAAGAACAGAATTACCCAGTGCAATCATATTTTATTTCTACTGACATTGGCCCAATCTTTTTGAAAACAAATGCTAATGTGAACCATGACCCATCCACACTTTACTAGAATATAGACACCACAGTGATACTATGTTTTAGAGTTGTAACAAGTTGGATGTAATACTGTAGATTCTGAGTTGTTAATATAGCAGGAATGGAATTTTTATAGATGTGAATTTTCCAGAAAGATTACTAGAGCTAAAAGAAGATATATCCAGGCATGATATTTGTTATTTTCTCTATAAACTTACCTTTCCTCTATAAAAGAAGTGATTGCTTGTGTTAGGAGTCCATCACACCTTACAATCATAAAATATTATGAATCTATGAATCAGAGAGGTAAATAGATACAACAGTAAATCCCCTAATTGGCATCTGGCACCTTTGTACTATAATGTGTCAAAAAGAAAGCCATCCTATGCAATTTTCTTCTTCATACTTCTCTGCAAAGTAACCTCTTCACAACAAGATTTGAGTTTCTGGTCCAAAGCCCCTACCAAACCTTGGAGATGAAAAGTCAGGTGGGAAGGGAGGTTTGGGGAAAGAGGCAAGGGTTGCATGCTGAGGCTGTCACTTCATCTGTGCTTCGTTAGTTCACTGTTAGGTTTCTGTGCCTTGTGTGTGACACACCAGACATGAAGTACGGGCAAGTCCTCTAATCCTCAGGCTCATAAGCTATCACACAGTGATGCCTGAGGTGAAAGTAGGAAGAAGTCAGTTAATTTTAAAGGGTGCAGTTTGGTGGTTCCAAACAGAGTAAACTACATTGTGTAGGACAACATGATATACTTTTGGTCTGGCAAGAAAATTCAGCTGGACTTGCAAATTTCTCTCTTTTGATGGATAAGGGTGGCTGTTCTCTCCTGTTCATTTCCAATACACCCCCAACCAAACAGCTGTACATATTTACTATTACTATATCAAAATAGTACACGGGTCCTGGGGAATCCAGCCTTGAACCAGGGTCCTTAGACTTCACCGGCTTAACAACCAAGCCATCTCTCCAGCCCAAGGCTATAGTTCTTAATGGCAATTATCATTATCTCATTATCTCATTTGAATCTCTTAATGGCCCATCACCATCAGAAATATCATGTTTCATCTATTCAAGGAACCATTTGTGGATTTCAACAAAAAATTAAAATGACTGAACCACCAAGCATTTTAAAAATAATTGAAAATATCAACAAATACTTTGTTTTCACTGAAAAAATTGAAGAATGAGTTTTTAAAGACATATCTGTTGTCCATAGCAAAGCAGCTCACTTGTGGACATGATATACAGCCTTTCTTTGTATAGTTAATAGCATGAAAAACATTATTTGCATAATACATATCCATAAGACTTTAAAAGGAACAGAATTTATAGCACTTATAAAAAGCATCATTGCAACAACTTTATGAAACAGTAGAAAATCTCACTTTTCGCCTTCCTAACTTTCAGAATGGAGGGAGTAAGACCTGGTAATCACATGGGAAAGGGATTCAGGTAGTGGATTCAGCACTTGCTAGGTAGCAGTTGTTAGCATGGCACTATCTGCACAAAAAGCTTGGTAGACTTGCCAGTGAAATATCCAGTTACAGGTGATCTTTTTAAAGCAATGATGAATGCATAGGTCAGTGCTCCTAGAAGAAGGCTTTTGAATACTTTCAGAGACAATAAGAAGCAATTTGTATACCTTGTCTGACCTTCCTGATGATTCTGAGCCAGAATTTCCTCTGAAATAGCCACTGTCTGTCTCTGCTTCTTTGTTACCAGATCTTCTTACTTTGCATTATCCTTAGTGCCACAGTATTTACCCTCTGCCTTTTCTCTATAAAACCGTGTTTTAAAGACTCTTATGTGTCCTATCTGTCACAAGACAGGGCACCTTTCCTGTTGGATGAATAAACTCAATTCAAATTAAATTTATCCAAAAGAAGTAAGATAGTTACTTCAGCATCATGATTTCTCATTAAAACTCTGAACCATATTCAGGAACATAAACATTTTCCCTTCGATGTGGTCTACAAGTTACTGAAATTTTTAATGCTGAGGGAATGCTATAGGCAGCCATGTTCTAATGACTTTGTGACTATAGACTTAATTTTCTTCAGTTTTGATAATTATACTTCATGTTCCGTTAAAGCTATTCATACATTTAACAGAGCATCTACCTCCTCCTTTCATGGGCAACAGACCAAAGCTGAGGTGTGATAGGGAGAGACCAAATGTTTTGTATCTCAGAAACGGAAGTAAAGAAGGGACTATGGGAAGAAGACTGTGTGTGAGTATATGAGAGTTCATTAATCTCTTATAAGGTGGTTTTTACAAAGGTTATTGACTTCTGTCATAGAAATTGAGTGACACACAATTCAATGTTTGTGCTTTTGAGTGCTACAGGGGTGACATGATGGCACTTTGGAGGCTATTTTATAGCTCAGACTTGTCCATAGTTGAACTTTTGAAGCCAGATAAACCTCAGTATGGCAGAGCTTAATGTTGACTTTTATTGACTTTGTGTACAATGGACCACTTTTCTCAAACTTCCCAGAGACTGGGAAAGTACCCAATCCCTTTCTTACAGGTAGTTTAACTTTTGTTAGCACCAAGTTATATAATTTACAACTCCCATACAGATTAGTTACAAGTATATATGCTATTTTGTTAGATCTCGGAGCCCATTTTCAAGCTTGCTTGGGTCTGTGATTTTCTGGATTGCAATCGCAGAGAGCCCCAGATAAATGTAATTGCATGTTTTCCATGAGGTTGGTTTTTCTCTCAGCTTCTAAATAATTTCTTTTGGATAACTTTTGTTTTTTCATACTTTGGACCCATTTGAGTCTCTTCTGTGCTCATGTAGATATTTTGGTCAGATCAAGGAGCAGATGTCAGCTGACAGCTCTGATGTTAACTAATGTTTGAACTATTAACACCAATGCCATAAGTCACTATAACCATTATTACAGGGCTTCTCTGACTTCATTGTAAGCATGCCAGCACCCACGGAAGGCTTGAAATTGCACAAAGCCCTGCAAACATTTACTAACTTGAACTGATATAGTTGATAAATTTACAAAATACAAAAAATAAAAATCTAGATGTTGACTACTACATAGAAATGTTATATTTTATCACAGACAAATAAAATTATTTCTAAATAATAAACAGAGAATATTTATGGACTTCTGGCCAAGATGGCAATCTCCTAGCTGCACTGCAAATACCGGGAAAAGAAAGGCAAGAAACTAAGGGTTATAGGGGTCTTCTTGTCAGTGGGTGGACACAGAGTAGGGAAAAGCAGTGACTCACAGATCCCCTCACGGGTGAGTAGTCTTCCCCCCCAAACAGTAGCCTTGCCCCGTGCCCCAAGCGGCTGTGCTCCACTCGCACACCCCATACCGCTGCACTGTGCTCCAAACGCTCCCCCGCGGGGACCTCCACCACTGTGCTCCATTTGCACACCTGCGAGGATCTCCACACCCTTGGGGACCTCTGCCTTAATGCTCTGACCGCACGCGCTGGACCGCCGCTGCAATCTGCCAGATCACCCCCCACCTATGCTCCCATTGCATGCCCGCCAGCCAGCCTCAGCTGTGCCCTGATCCTGTGCCCGCCATAGCTGCCTCTGAACTACAATTGTACGTGCAGTGGGCCCAGTCCCACAGCAAGAGCCACACAAGCCCAGACTGAGTCACTAGTGTCAGCTCAGGTGTCATCCCCTACCTGTCCATTGCCGCCCATCCCCCACTCCCCTGTGGCGGGGGAGCTCAGACTGTTTGCAGGTCCCAGTGATCCCAGCCAGAGTTTGGGCAGCTTCAGGACTTGCTACTTCAGTCACCCTCCAAGTTTGAAGGCAGACAGCTTTGGTGCATTACTAAGTGAGAATTCAGGCAACTTTGGCACCCCTGTCAAACAGTAGACAGGCGGCTTTGGCAAGAGAGAGCAAAAACACAGGCTGCTAGGCAACTGCCCCAGGCTGCCTTGGATTCCCATTGAGCTAGAGCCCAGGCTGGTCCACCCACCTACCTGCCCATACACTGTCATGGGTAGACCACAGCGCAAAAGAAATAACATGAAAAATAAAATGCAAGAAAATACAGATAGATCACACAGTCCAACAAGAATTACATTTAACCAAAACATAGAAGAGTTTTTAGGATCAGAACATCAAGTGGAAGCTATGAGCAATGCAACCCTGACCAACCTCCTCCTAGAACTTGCAGGAAAGCAACAAAGGACCGATAAGTTAGAGCAATATGATAAGACATTGGAAGGAATTCAAAGAGAGCTAAGAAAGTTGAGGAAGAGTGAAAAAAAAAAAGAGGACCTTAAAAATCAGCTGGCCACACTAAATGAAAACATAAAGAAATGTAAGGATGAATTCCAAGAATCATCAAGAAAATCAGAAAATGGGGTGAAAAGGGAGCTGGACAGAGGGATGCAAGTGATATATAGGAAAGTAGTAGAAAATGCAAATTTAATTGAACAGGTCCAAAACTCTCTAGAGTCTCTCAAGAATAGGGTCAGGGAAGTGGAGATTAGAAACCCTGATCTGGAAGACAAGATGGAAGAGAGAGTTGAAAAGCTCAAAATATCAGTAAGTTCAAAAGATCCCGTGAACAGAACATGAGGGAATTGTGGGATACACTTAAATGTACTAATATCAGAATCATTGGAATACCAGAAGGAGAAGAATTTCAGACCAAAGGCAAGGAGAACTTATTGAACAAAATAATTGAAGAAAACTTCCCCAGTCTCTAAAAAGAAAGGCCCATCCAGATGCAAGAAGCTAACAGAACTCCAAACAGACTGGACCAAAGGAAAAACTCCCCAAGACATATTACCATTAAGACCCTAAAAATTGACACCAAAGAGAAAATCATAAAAGCAGCTAGGGATAAACAGTGCACCACTTTCAAAGGTACCATAAGAATTACTTCAGACTTCTCAGTGGAAACCCTGAAAGCTAGAAGGGCCTGGAATGAAACTCTCCAAACTCTAAGAAACTATGGCTTACAACCTAAACTACTCTACCTGGCAAAAGTCTCCCTCATAATAGATGGAGTAAGAAAAACTTTCCATGACAAAACTCAGCTTTACAATTATATGAACATAAAACCAAACTTACAGAAAGTATTCCAGGAAATTCTCCACAGAGAAGAAACAAACAAACACAAATGCCTACAAGAAGCAGATCACAACAACCAAACCCAGAGTAGACACAAAAAATTTAAAATTCCATGAAAACACCAACACACATCTACCACCACAACATGGCAGGGATCAAATTAAATCTCACAGTCATTACCCTAAATATTAATGGTCTTAATTCACCCATCAAGAGACACAAGCTAACAGGGTGGATAGAAAAATTAGACCCCACAATCTGCTGCCTTAAAGAAAACCACCTCACTACTAAAGATAGAAACCTCCTCAGGGTGAAAGGGTGGAAAACAATATTCCAAGCAAATAGGAATAAGAAACAAACAGGTGTAGCTATATTAATATATTATTAATAAAATAGACTTCAAACCAAAATTAATCAAAACAGACAAAGAAAGCAACTTATAAGTTATCAAGGGAAAAATCCATCAAGAGGATATTACAATCATAAATCTGTATGCACCAAACACAGGGGCACAACAGTTCATAAAACAAAACCTACCTCACAATAAAACAGAAATAACCACCAACACCATCATAGTTAGGGACTTCAACACACCATTATCAGTAATAGACAGATCATCCAAACAGAAACTCAACAGGGAAGTAAGAGAGCACAACAAAACCATAGAACACTTAGAACTAACGGACATCTACAGAACTTTCCATCTCAAATCCACAGAATACACATTCTTCTCAGCAGCCCATGGAAAATTCTCTAAAATAGACCATATACTGGGTCACAAAGACTGCCTCCACACATTTAGGAAAATTCCCTGCATGATATCAGATCACAATGCTATATTACTAGAAATCAACAACAAACGACCCACCAAGAATCCCAATGGCACCTGGACACTGAAGAGCACACTCTTAAACAATAAATGGATAGTGGATAAAAAAAAAATGAAATTGCAAAATTCCTGAAATTGAATGACAATGAGACACATCATACCAAAACTTATGGGACACAATGAAGGCAGTCCTCAGGGGAAAATTCATAGCACTCAATGGCTTCACAAAAAAGACAGAAAGATCCCAAATCAACAGCCTAACGATCCACCTAAAGGCACTGGAAAAAACAGAAAAATCTAACCCAAAGAGCTCCAGAAGGAAAGAAATAATTAAAATCACAGCAGAAATTAATGAATCGGAAACCAAGGAAACAATTAAGGCAATTGACAAAAGAAAGAGCTGGTTCTTTGAAAAAATAAACAGTATTGACAAACCTCTGGCCAATTTGATCAAACAAAAAAGGAGAGGTTCAAAATTAACAAACTTCAAAATGAAAAAGGAGAGATCACAACAGACATAAGTGAAATTGGGAGAATCATCAGGTCTTATTTCAAAAACCTTTACTCCACAAAACTGGAAAATGTGGAAGAGATGGATAAATTCTTGGATGCATACCATCTATCAAAGCTAAACTCTCAGCAGATTAATCACCTCAATGAACCCATCACACTCATGGAGATTGAAAAATTAATAAAAAAAAAAAAACCTCCCCCAAAAGAAGAGTCCAGGACCAGATGGATTCTCAGCCAAATTTTACCAAACCTTCATGGAAGAACTCAAACAAATCTACCTAAAACTGTGCCACACAATTGAAGAACAGGGAAAGCTACCCAACTCCTTCTATGAAGCTAGTATCACCCGAATCCCAAAAACCAGGCAGAGATGCCACCGAAAAGAAAACTACTGGCCTATCTCCTTAATGATCCTAGATGCAAAGATCCTGAACAAAATACTCGCAAACCAAATCCAACAACACATCGAAAGCATTATCCACCTGGACCAAGTGGGATTTATCCCAGGAACACAGGGTAGTTCAACATATGGGAATATGTCAAAGTAATACAACACATAAACAAGGTGAAACATAAAAATCATCTTGATAGACGCACAAAAGGCCTTTGACAAGATACAACATCACTTCATGATCAAACATTGGAAACAATTGGCATGGCCGGTTCACATCTTAACATAATAAAGGCAATACACAAAGCTCCAAAGGCCCAAATAATACTTAATGGAGGGAAACTAGAGGAATTCGCATTAAGATCAGGAACAAGACAGGGATTTCCTCTCTAACCGTGCTTTTCAATATAGTTCTGGAAGTCCTAGCTCAAGCAATAAGACAGGAGAAGGAAATAAAAGTGATACAATGTGGAACTGAAGAAGTTAAGTTAGCTCTATTCGCTGATGACATGATTATATATGTAAGAGACCCATGAGACTCCATCCAAAACTCCTGAAGGTGATTAACTCCTATAGCAAAGTAGCAGGATACAAAATGAATGCACAAAAACTGGTAGCATTTCTATATGCAAATGACAAAGATACAGAAAAAGAAATAAGGGACATAGTTCCATTCTCAATAGCAACAAAAAAATTAAAATACCTTGGAATAATATTAACCAAGGAAGTAAAATATCTATACAACAAAAATATAAAAACACTCAAAAAAGAAATTGAAGAGAACTTGAGAAGATGGAAAGACCTCCCATGCTCCTGGATAGGCAGAATTAACATTGTGAAGATGACAATCCTATCAAAGGCAATATATAGATTTAACACAATTCCAATTAAAATCGCTACAGTTTTCTTCACAGAGATAGAAAAAATGATCTCAAATTTCATATAGAAATGCAGAAGGCCTCGCATATCCAAACATATCCTCAGAAAAAGAAATACCTCTGGTGGCATCCACATACCTGATCTAAAGCTATACTACAAAGTCATAGTAATAAAAACAGCATGTTACTGGCATAAAAACAGAAGTATAGATCAATGTAATAAACTTGAGGACCCGGATGTTGGGTCAAGCAATTATAGCTACTTGATATTTGACAAAGTCCCGAATAATATAGGCTGGAAAACAGAGAGCATCTTCAACATATGGTGCTGGACAAACTGGATAACCACATGCATGAAACAGAAACTTGACCCACACATTTCACCATGCACTACACTCAAATCCAAATGGATCAAAGATCTCAAAATATGACCAGAAACTTGAATAATACTAGAAGAAAATTTAGGAAGTACTTTCCATAATATAGGAATGGAAAAAGACTTCCTGAACGAAACCCCAGTGGCTCATGATCTTAAACAGTCACTCAACCAATGGGATCATATGAAGCTGAAGAGTTTCTTTACAGACAAGCATATAATAAGCAAAGCCAATAGATTACCCACAGAATGGGAGAAAATATCTGCAGGTATCCAACTGATAGAGGCCTAATCTCTAGAATCTACAAAGCACTCAAAAATCTAAACAATAAAAATGCAAACACCCCATTCACAAAATGGGGCAAAGAGATGAACAGGCAATTCACAGAGGAAGATGTACAAATGGCAAATACACACTTAAGAAAATGTTCATCATCCCTAATCATCAGAGAAATGCAAATTAAAACAACTATGAGATTCCACCTTACCCCAATACAGACAGCAAACATCAAAAAATCAGATGAAAATAAATGCTGGCAAGGATGTAGAGAAGCAGGGACACTCATTCACTGTTGGTGGGAATGCAGGATGGTACAACCACTTTGGAAAGCAATATGTAGACTCCTGAACAAGCTGATTATAGAGATATCAACAGACCCAGTTATACATTACTGGGCATCTACCTTAAAACCTTCAAACCACAGGCCAGAGAGATTTGCTCAACCATGTTTGTAGTGGCTCAATTAGTAATAGCTAAAAGCTGGAATCAACCCAGATGTCCATCACTAGAAGAATGGATAATTAAGATGTGGTATATCTACTCAATGGAATTCTATACAGCAGTAAGAAAAAATGACACAAGGAAATTTGAGGAAATATGGTTGAACCTGGATCAGATCATTCTCAGTGAACTTACCCATTCACAGAAAAAAAAAATTGACATATAGTCTCACTTATCTAGAACACCTAACCTGAATCCACTCAAGATACCTTACATACCCAGCAAACACCTCATGCATTAGACACTAGGATGGATGGGGAGGGAGGGGAGGGCATTGAAGGGGTGGGAAACACTAATCTTGACCCAAATGGCAATGGTACCATAAAATTCTACTTCCTAAACGTCAGATCAAATGGCTGAACCTTCACTAGACCCTTACAAGAAATACCTGAACCACAAGACACTGGAGAATATAGGATCAAGTCTAACCTAAATCTACATCTTCCCTCCCTCCCTCTCCCCCTCCCTCCCCTCTCTCTCTTCTGTAACTCTTGTATTAGTTATTTTTTTCCTCATTTTCTTGGTGGGCACTGACCTGTAACCTCCACTGCCAGCATGGGGATATCATCCGCAATGAGCTTTTGATCAGAGAATCCTAAAATGTTTCATAAAAGAATGACAGACTTCTGTCAGAGTACTTGATGACCCACCATAGGTCAGTGGTAAGACCCTATTGCTGAAGACTCCATACACAGCTGACACATAAAATGAAATGGCATGGCTGGAAGCCAGGAGAGAGTCAGTCCCCAGACAGTCAACATGTCTAGTGCCAGAAGGTGCTACATGGGCAACTGTGGGAAATGACCAATATCTGTCCAAGCAACTCATGGTCTAACCTACTTAGCAACAAATAGCCTGGTGTGATGCCCACAAAAGTGCAATAGTGGCACACCCATTGTGGGGAACCAACTGCTCTTGATTTGGCTAACTGATCCCCTCAGTGGTATGGGACCCATAGCTGGAGCTGGAAACAAGTCAGAACCATATCCAAACATAAGACCACTCTCCAACATCAAGCTCCCATCAATCATGGGCTACAAGAGGGCCTACACCTATTAAACTATCAAAAAAGTAACGGTTATCTCAATTTTCTGGGTACTGACTTACTCTCCGTTGTAGAATCTGATTCTCTTTTTCAGATAAATGCAGTTCCTAAAGAGAGAGCTGCCCAATCATACCTCAAAAGGGGCCCGACTGAAACTAAGGAAAATCAGCAAAACAAGCAAGGGTGATGTTTTCCTGATGAACCGGATAGCAGCACAAAGGGGAAAGAGACCAACAGAGAGACAAATCAACCCCTACCAAGTCAGAGAGCCAGAGCCTCAGAGGCCCCCAACACCTCAGCACTGGAGCAGACCAAAAAGTAACCCAACATGGCTCAAGGAAAGTTTTAGGCAGAGGGGGCGGAAAGAATGTCAGAGTCACATGTTGGGTCATGATATGCAGAGACATTTATGGTGCCAATAACTGTGGGCTAACTCCATAGTGCATGACCCATATACATCAACAAGGAGGGGCCATTGGGAGTTGGTAGGTCATGGATGAGCCTAAACAATGGTACCAAACTGCCTGTATTTGCTATATAGGAAACTAATAAATTAAATTTAAAAAACAATAATAAATAAAAGTAACAAGTGGCTACAGTTGTGAAATATAGTCAGGTTTTTTTTATCAGATAATTGTAAATTAGCCTCTGTGAGTCAGAACATTTGCTCTGTTTGCTTTTGATAAGAAGCAAATTCTTTGAAGTTTCTCCTAATGCCAGTCATATGTGCCTGACATAAGCTTTACTATTGAATTTACATTTACTAATTTTACAAATGCAATAGACATCCTTAAAAATAGAAATTATAGAACACTGATTGTTTTTCATGACTTTTCCTACATTACTCTTTTAAATTACCTGATATTTAATTTTTTGTATTTAGACACCACTAGAAATACATCATCAAATGAATTTTAGAATTTACCAAGGATGAGTATGATAATAGTTGCATTGTGTTTATATTATAATTGTAATGTGTAGTTCTTGTTCAAAATACTTATTTATATTTATATTAATCTTTAATAATTAAAGGGTCATTAGCATTTTAGTCTGTCAGGTAGATGTGACCTTCAACTTGATGATCTACCTTTTGCTTTCCTGTGTTAATTTATGAGTAATTTACAGTTTATCCATGGGAATTTTAAAATACACAATGACAAAGATATCTTGATATGCTGCTAATTAACAATGTTATCAGAAACCTATCCCTATATAGAGCAGATACCATGTTTTAGAAACAGTAGTTTTTAAATGCTGTCTAATGTCATGTGGTGCTCTGCAAAGCCTAGAAAAGGATTAAAAAATCAAGACATTCTTCATTTTCATAAAGCATGTGAGTATTTTAAAGGTCATTTCAAGTACATTAGAGAAACAACACCCCATTCTCTATATCTTAAAAAAATCTATTAATTGTTCATTCCTTGTGCAGGTGGGCTGTGAGGTTGTTGATGATGTCAAATATTCTGAAAATTTATCAGGTTAAACATTTTTCTTATAATAAACTCAAGAATATATGCACAAAAATAAATGCAATTCAATCATAGACTTTATTACAAACACCTGGTATTGAAGCAAATAGATTTTTTCTTCCTTATACTGAAACATGTTTTGTAGCACACAGCTAGACAATATTTTAAAGGTATGGAAAGTCTCCTTAGGAGGTGCTCACAGGAATGGCACTGCCATACTCTCCAATAAGGTGTTCAGTAAAATTACACTTGTATTATGAACTTAGTATAAGGTAGAAATTGCTTCAGATTGTGTATATTTTTGACCCAGAAGTTACATAATTAGGAAATATGGTCTCAGAAAATGATTTGAATTTAGAAAAATGCTTTATAGAAGAAGTTGTTTATCCAAACATTACTTATAATAAAAAACAATCAAAACATAATTTTTCATCAGTAGTAAACTAATTATCTGTGATATATCTACATGATAGAATATTCTGGGTTTAATAAAATTGAATAGTAGTGTGAAAAATACTTATAATACTTTATATTACAACAACTCAACATGATTAATAATTTTCTTTGAGGGGATTTGATTACAAGTTATTTGTTTTTGTTTTCTCTACCTGTAAATATTCATTAGCTACTCTTTTCAATATATTTTTTTTAATTCTGAAAGGGCAATAGGGACTACTGAGGCAAGAGGGGAAAGAAAAGGTAAGGGGGGTAGTGAGGATTAATATATGACTAAAATATGTATACATGGGTATGTCATAGTGAAAAGTCATTAATATATACAATAATATTCATTACTAATGAAAGTGAAAAATAAGAGATTGAGGGATTGGTTTCACTTGTCTGTGCCTCACCACATGAAGACAAAAAACACAGCATCTATTCCAAAAGCAGAGGATGAATCTGTCCATCACTCAATCATGGTATACCCAGTCATCAGAACTATATGAGGTGAATTTCTATTCTTAAGAAAATGGATATTCTCATGCGTTTTTTGTAAAGCAGAAGTGAACTATGACAGGAAAACTTTGTGATCAAATGAAATAAGTAATATAGGAAAAGAGGTTAGGGAGTTCCTTTTGATCTATGATTGATAAAATGTTTTGATTTTTTTACAATCATGAGTAAATGCTAAATTTTATTAAATTTTGTTTCAGTATGTATATGATTATATTATTTTCAGATTATTTCTGTTAATATGACATATTTTTCTACATTTAAGCCATCACTTAAATTCTAAGACAAATTTCACTAGGTTGTGGTGTTATCCAAGAGAAATGAAAACATGTGTGCAAAAATATTTGTTAGAATGTACCTAATCACATTCTCCAAAGTAGTATAAATTGCAAATAACACAAATGTATTTTAACTAATAAATGGGTGAATCAAATGTGACAAAGCCATATATGGACTATTTCTCACCAATAAGTAGGAAGTTTTATTATATACTACACTATAAAGGGAACTTGAAGCACTATGCTAATGAAAAAAGCCAGTTCCAAGAGTTCATATATTGCATAGCACCATTTGTATATGAAATCTTTGAAAACAGATACAAGCATATAGACAAAAAATATATATCAGCTACCTGCACAGAACTGACTTATGGAGAAGAAAAATAATGGAGTAAATACATATGTTTGAAGGTTTTCTAAACAAAAACATTTTATTAGTTTATTTATTTAAGAGAAGGGGAAAGAGAGAGGGGGAGAGAGAGAGAGAGACAGAGAGAGAGAGAGAGAGAGAGAGAGAGAGAGAGAGAGAGAGAGAGAGAGAGAGAGAGAATGGACATGCCTCTAGTCACTGCAAACAAACTCCAGATATATGCACCACCTTGTGCATCTGGCTTACATGGGTACTGGAGAATGGAACCTGGGTCATTTGGCTTTGTAGGAAAGTGCCTGAACATCAAAGCCATCTCTTCAACCCAGGCATTGTTTTATATGGAAAAAAAAGTTTAAACTTTGTAATAATGCTTGTATAGTGAAGATACTAAATAAATGACCTTTTCAAATTTTAATTAAATGTTTAATTCAATAGTATGTCAATTATAAGATAATATATTTTAAAATGTTACATAAAAATAAAACTCACATTGAAATTCAAAATCATGGTAGGTTTAAACTTCATCAGAACAAAATATAAATATATATGATAAATTTATGTTTTTTCATGTGTGTACTCAGCTACCTTATCTATAAATTCACTTTTCAGATTTCAGTTACATGTGATCCTCTACAGAATTAAATATTCAATGGAAGTTCCAGGAATAAACAATACAAATGCAGCAGTTACCTTCTCATTACTGGCAAAGCATTTGTTCTGGCTTACAGTCTCAAGAGGAGGTTTCATCACGATGGAGAAATACAGAGGATGAGATCGCATCTGGTCAGATTCTGGGAGACGACAGCAAGAGTGAGATAGCTAGTGAACACCTGGTCACTGAACTAACAAACCTCCATGACTGTCCCCTGTGACATGCCACCTCTAGTAAGACTGCACTTAACAAAGACTCTACTAGTTGAGTTGGGGATTGAATATGGGGCTCAATCATAAATAAATAAGACTATTGAGGATACTTTACATTTAAACTACTACATTAATTTTTAAATAACTTTTATCACAAGATATTGTTATATTTATTCTATTTTTCATCATTTGTTTATATGTTATTGTGTTTATGAGTTGGATTTTATCATAGTTATGTACATGTAGGACAAACCAAATATATATGATATGTAAATCATTCATATATATATGAATATATATAAAACCACATATATATATACATATATGTATATATATATGTTTATATTATATATATATATTACATTTAGAGCTGTCTTCAGAACCCAATAGAGGTCTTGGAAAACATTCACTATGCAAATGAAGGAAGTGAATTACATTGTCACTTACTTACTACCACTGTGCTGTCATTTATGTAAGTATATAATAATGAGACTGCCAGTTGATTAACAATCTAATATCTCTGCATCTGCCAAAATTAATTAGATTTTAATGAAAAATAATTTAGGATTAATAGAATTATGTCTTTTTCTGCTCCAAATCCTGATCAATATGGTTGAAGATATTATTTTTCACACTAAATTAGATATTCTCATCTACTTAGACAAACTATTCATTGACTTTGCAAGGGAATAATCCTTCAAATATAGTCCTCAGCATGTTTTCCTGAGAGGCATGCAATAAGTTTCATTTCTTCTTACAAGTATAACTTTTCACAAACAGCTCAAACAGTTCTTGCCTCTATTGCTAGCAAAAGATGATAATTCAATAGAAAAATGTGTATGACATCCCTCCTTCTTGTTGCTATAGAAATGAACATGAAAAATGAAAGGCTTAAACATTAAGAATCTTTTTTAAAATATTAAATTTATTTATTTATTTGAGAGAGAGAGACAGAGAAATGGGGGCACCAGGGTCTCTAGCCACTGCAAACAAATTCCAGTCACATGTGCCATCTAGTGCATCTGGCTTTACTTAGGTACTGAGGAACTGAACCTCAGTCCTTTGGCTTTTTAGGCAAGTGCCTTAACTGCTGAGCCATATCTGCAGCCTGACAATTAAGAATATTCATAATATGTGATATTTATAATGAGGAGATGAAGCTTGATTCATTCCTATTATATTAATATTCCTAGTTGTGTTTAATCTTCAAAAGAATCCTTTGTAGTATTGCAAATACAGAAAGATGAACTCAGAGAGCCCAAGGATGTACAATTAATATGCAATACAGATAACAGCCTAAAACCTAAAATGTCCTGCCTCATAATATATAGTATTCATTTAATAGTTTCATAATAAAAGCAGCAATGAATTTTTCCTGTCCGTTTATAAAATTCCCATAGTGTATTTATCAAAAAAGTAGGTAATCTCATTAACTAGCTAATTATAATACAACAGGAATTATACTAAAAAAACCACTATGGTGAAATAGTATACAAAATATGTTAAGTGCTTAAGTGCTTTCTGTAGTATGTGACCTAACCATTGATAAACACAGATTCTAGATCAATTGCTGACACTTTTGTTAAGTTTTGTTTTTTTCCTAATTATATCCTATTTCACTTCAGGTGTTTGAATTGTGAATTCTATTGTAGATCCCCACTTAGTTTTCCTCTTACAATGAGAGGGACACCTCTTCTACCCACAAGTTGATCATGAAAAACTATGTATGAATATTCAAAGGAGCTGAAAAGTTGAAAACTGTCAAGGTAGGATTAGAACTTCCCTTCTGTTACAAAGGTAATAATAGCTTAGCCAAACCAAACAAGTAAGGCCAGCCTGAAACTAAATAGTGACTTCCAGGCCAGCCTGGGCTAGAGTGAGACCTCACCTCAAAACAAAACAAACAAACAAACAAAAAAAGCTTTTCAATTTACCAGTTACATAATATAAAAAGAGAGCTACATCTTACAGAATATGTCTACAGCAATGTTCTCCTCCCGATTTGTAAGTAAGAGCTCACGACACACATGGCATGAGAAAATAGCAGTAAATCCAAAAAGTTCTCAGAATTCATGATTGGGGATCAAAGTTTTAATATTCTTCATATGTTGGCTTCTTTTCCTCTGTGTCAATTTCCCCAAAAATGCAATGATGAAGTATCATAATTTGGTAATGTTTTCTTGCATTAATAGTAGTGTATTAAACATGAGTATTTTAAATCTTTTTTTCAGTAAGGAAGTTATTTTGTGTCCCTTCACTATGCTGCTGTTGTCACCTTTCTTTCTTCCTTTCTTTTAAATGGCCTTCAAATTGAATCCTCACAAAAGAAACATGGTGTTGATTGACATTGTCAATTTCAATACTTTACTAACCTCATGGACACAGACAGTAATTGTGACCCATGGAAGGCCAATTTTAAAAGTGGGTTTAGAGACTTTCTAAGAAGAGTGAGCAGATGGTTTATTTTCTCTTGGTTCTGTTAATCCCCCCTCCTATTCAACATACTGAGAGGTGGTTGTTTTATCTCTTAACTATCTTATTAGTAGGCCTTATCATGGGGAAATTCTTGTTCCTCCTGACATTTCTGATTGATGCTTCCCTCCTCTCTAGCATCTCCTGGTTTGGATTAGATTATCTCCAGGTGGTCTCTGGCCACTCTAAGTTGGAACATGTATAGACCTTTCTTCATTCATCTCCTTGTATCTGGGAGGTTTAAGTTACTTCCATACTCATTTTCTTACTACCGTAATGTATTCATTATGCATAGTGATTTACAGATGCCCTTCTAAAGTAGGCCACTTGTTTCTTAAACCTCTTTCATGTTCTTTTTACTCTTCTTCTTAATTTAGGCCTCTTTTGCATTGTTATACCCTAGATGACATAACTGATAAGTACAAAATCTTAATTTTAAACATAAACCACATTCCTTCTACCCCATCAGAACTATAAATGACTTTTACTACCCAGCTGAAATTACATGACAAGTCTTTTATAGCCATTCTCTTATGTATGTACTCTTTTAACCCTTTCTCCCTTTTCTGGCTCCTTTCCTACAAACCTCTACATATATCTACTTTCCCATTCATGCCATCTCAGCACAGGGTCTTCAACACATGTCCCCACTAAGGGCAATGAACATTAATCCCCTGTCTTTGAAGTGGGAACTGTGTTCTATATCAGAGGATGGCTAGTAGATTTTTGTTTTCTACCCATTAGATTTCATGAGCACCTCCTGTTATGAGACACTGCCAAATATCACAGGGGAAGGGGCTTTCCTAAGCCTGAGAGCCATATTCTCAGTGAGCTCTCTTTTCCCTCTTGTAGACTGGATGCCCTTATTCCTCAGGTCATTGCACTAGTATCCTCCCCCTAATTTCATCACATTGCCAATGTCATCAGTGTTTCTGTCTTTATCATATCACTTCAGTCTCATTCAAAGGAACTTTTCTTCTCCCTCCCAAAATATCACTCCATTCCACTTGACACTTTCCTATTTCTAATGTTCCTTGTTTCTTCCTCTAGGAAATCTCCTTGTAAATGTAGTGTATCTACTTCTTGTTCTGTCCTTTTACAAATCTACTGCAATTAGAGCTTGCCTTGCTATCCAGTGAAGATACTTATGTGCAATATTTAACATGATAATTTTCCAGTCTTTGATATGCCTTCCTTGCTTAGCTTTTGTCATCTCAATCTTCTGTTGCAACTGCTTACTGTTTGTGATCATTCATTTTGTAAGTTTTTGTTCCAAAGACAATGAGCCTTTGGGTGTCTTCTCTCTCCTCCTTTATTTGATGATCTCATCTTACTTCAGCAGTGCTCCTACAATAGTCAATATGTCTCTAGCTTGAAGGGCCCCAGAAACTCAATTTATCACCCTAGCCTTGGCTACTGGACTTTGCAGTTTACAATCTACTGAGAGTTCTATGATTTGGTCTTGGCTATGTGACTTTCCTTGACTAATGGGATGTGGTATTGTGGTAGTTTGAATAGATGGCCCCCAATATATTCAGTGTTTTATTACTTTGTAGTTTGCATCTGCAGCCACCTAGCTGGAGGTGGTTTCACTGGGAAGATCTTAAGGTGTGGTGATGTGTTTGAGATTTCAATCTAAAGGTATGCAAAGTGGGCCTAGCTAGAGTTCCTGAAGTGTGCTGTGCTGTGTGGCTTTTGACTTCTATACTTGTGCTTCTCTCTCTCTCTCTCTCTCTCTCTCTCTCTCTCTCTCTCTCTCTCTGCTTGGTCCTGTGAAGGCAGGCCAGCTTCTTCTGTCACTATGGAACTTCTCCTGGATCTGTAAACTTCAATAAATACCGTCTTCCATAAGTGTGCTTGGTCTGAAAGTTCATCTCAGTGAACCTGAAGCTGTCTCCTACAGGTGAGAAATAGAGAGATGCTACTTCTGAGCCATGGTCATAAAAAACAATGAATGTTATCTTGAACTATATCATGTTTCTGTAATACATGGAAACATTCCCTATGCATTTTGCTGGACTAAAGATAAGAGATATGAGAAAAATGAGAACTCATCCATAGCCAGCAGCAACCCACAGTAATCTAGCCAGCTAGCCAATCAACTGAAAATAAGGCAATTTAGTCACATATGCAACAATAAGTGTGATTTACTCATAATCACCCCAGATTTGGAATGTTGTATTCTATAGCAATTCTATGTTACTTATTCCAATACTACTTTTCCTCAATTATCTTTCCCTCATTCCTCTTCACTTCTGCTAATGATAATTACAGTCTAACTTTCCAGGATATATATATATATATATATATATATATATGCTAGATTTATTCCTAATTTTAATCTTTCTATCAAACATTGAAACCATCAAACATTTCTGTTTTCTCTATCATCAAAATATTTACATCATGTATTCATTTCCTTTGCATACTAACCTAACACTACCTCCTCTTGTATATTGCAATAGATTTCCTAAAAGACTCCCCGATTGAAGTTACTTTAGTCCCCATAAATTTGGTTTACAAGTTTAAATTTACAACCCCAAAGCAAATTTATCTAAGTAAAAGTTTTAGTTCCTCTGTGCTTCAAACTCTCTAGTAGCCTCCTGCCTCCCCTAACAAAATTACTACCAGCAACCTATAAACCCTAAATGATTGTACATCTTCCAGTACTTGTCTCTCTGATGTCATCTATTAGACACATTTTGCTCCAGCCATATTAATGAATTTACTGTTCCAAGAACATTCCAAGCATACATGCATCAGGCCTGAGTTCTGTCAGGAAAACTCTCTGCCTAGAGCTCTATTTACACAAATAACTCTATTATTGATGCTCACATGGTATCCAGTACTGCAAGAGGTGATAGTATCTCTGTTTCCAAGTTCTACACATGAGATAGCTTAAACTCATGTATAACAACTTTGGAGGATCAGGTCTGTTCCAGGCTACTATCATTAACTTGTAAGTGACTATTTTGATATCCTCTAGGTGTCTTGCTCTATATCCTCACATAGTCTTCCTTTCCATGTCTAAATTTCCCCTTTGTATAAAGACATCAATCACATTACATGGGAGCTCCATTTGTAAAGTTATCATTTTAACTTGATTATTTCTGTAAAAACCCTGATTTCAAATAATTTCTGTATGAGATTTGATGGACACTATTCACCTTAAACTATCTTCTCTGAACAGCTTTAAACTCTCCTCCTCCTTCTCCTCCTCTTCTCATAGTATTTTTGACTTCTTAATGAGCTATAAAATGTATACTTCTTCCTGAGAACATACTGCCATTACATACTTAGAATATAGAACAACCCAGATAAATGTATGCTTAATAACTATTAATTAAATAAGTTCATCTGTCCAAACCCAACATACTTTTTTCATCCAGAAGTTATTTTCTCTAGGACAATAAACAAATAGCTTTTTTAATTACCAGAACCAAAGGCAGAAAAAATTCAAGCATAGGGTGCTTAGCTCTTTCCAATGGCTCTACCTCCTCTCAAATACAAAGGAATTGATCTTGTCCTAACAACTTGTTGAACACAAAACCATCTTTACCATGGCTATCACTAGGTACTGGATGATTAACTTTTAAAAACTTTGAAAGTGGGCTGGAGAGATGGCTTAGCGGTTAAGCGCTTGCCTGTGAAGCCTAAGGACCCCTGTTCAAGGCTCGGTTGCCCAGGTCCCACGTTAGCCAGATGCACAAGGGGGCGCACACGTCTGGAGTTCGCTTGCAGTGGCTGGAAGCCCTGGTGCGCCCATTCTCTCTCTCTCCCTCTATCTGTCTTTCTCTCTGTGTCTGTCACTCTCAAATAAATAAATAAATAAATAAGCAAAAAAAACTTTGAAAGTATAAAGAATATTAAAGTTACTTTCCTGCTGTTTGATACTCAGTTTACTTTTAATATCCTTACAAAATGGCAGCCTATACTTTTCCTCTTAATCTTCCATGCCTAGTGCAGTCACTACCCACGGCTTAACATATATGGGGCAGAATTTTGGATGTATCAGTCAGAGTTGTCAGTCCTGAAATCAAGTCCTGGTTTGACTGTACAACCATGGACAATTTTAATTAACTTCTCTGCACTTCTTGAACTATCTGTACAAGGAGTTACATTCCAAAATGTCCCTTTCTCACTTACATTTCTAATTGTGGATGGCTATCACAAAGTCTCTTTGATAATTATATTGAAATTCTTAAAAAAACAGTTTATTTAGGGCTGGAGTAGATGGCTTAGCAGTTAAGGTGTTTACCTACAAAGGAAAAAGACCCCAGTTTGCTTCCCCAGGACCCACATAAGCCAGATGTACAAGGATGTGCATGCATCTAGAATTCTTTTGCAATGACTGGAGGCCCTGGTGTGTCGTGTCTCTCTCTCTTTTACACAGACACACACACACACACTTTCTACCTCTTTCTCTCTCTAATAAGTAAATAAAATATATTAAAAAATAGTTTATTTATTTATTTGAGAGAGAGAGAGAATTGGCATGCTAGAGTCTCTAGCCACTGCAAATGAACTTTAGACACATACAGCATGTATATCTGGCTTATGTGAGTTCTGGACATCGAACCTTGGTCCTTAGGCTTGGTAGACAAATGCCTTGACTGCTAAGCCTCCTCTTTAGCTAAACATTCTTAATTTTATTTACTCTATTCAGAGAACTAGTGGTTTATATAATTGAAAATAATACCACAAATAATATATGATACCATTGAAATGACAAAAAGAAATATCCTTTGCTAAAGCCTATGAACAGCCTCAATTCTGTCCCATTTGTATATGACAGAGTAGGGAAGGAGTTTGTTAATTTAAAAGGAAGAACATCTGTTAACAAGATATAAAAAACAGTGCAGTGTTACTAGCAGAGTATAATTCATAAACATCAAATCACTGGTTGTGCCCAGTATTTGAATAATCTTCATATCTGGAGATGAAAGCTACTATGCTGACACATACACACTACATGTGTCTTCTTTTATACATGGGCGTCATGAATGCCAAATTACTGTTCCTTCATTTGTGGCTATAGAACTCATTCAGGGAACTTGTAGCAGCTGATTTAATCTCTTTCTCACCTTTGCCCCAAATCCTCTCATCTCCCTTAAAAAAATTTGATTTCAAAGTGTTACATAAATAATAGAGCTTGCATTTTCCCAACCTTACAAATAATGAATGTACAATAATTTAAATACATACTGCATAAGGGTTTGGAAAAATCTTTGCAATGTTGGGCTGTTTGCTAAGAAAATATATGCAAGAAAAAGGAGGGCTTCCTTTTATTCCCTTCTCTTGAAACATTGAAATAGAAAGTGAGAAGAAGCTCATTAATTCTATATATATATATATATTTCTTTTCCCAGTGGCTGTATTCATCCTCAAGAGGAGAGAATAACACGAGTGGTGCTATTTTTGCCGGGCTATTATATTGTACAGTGAATGTTTTTAGAAGAACCCTTTTTGTCTTCATTTGGGATCACAAGTTCTTTACATCCACAGCTGCACTTAGAATCTGTGTATATTGTAATGGGAGAGGATTGGCCAGAAGGCCTGGGAACAAAGCTGTGGAAGCTACCTGCCTCAGCTTGTTTCTGTTCCTGCTTTGCCCTGGTCGCTGTTGTTTCCAGAGGGATGATATTAATGCACAAATCAATCCATTCTGCATAGCACTAAACATTGTTATTTGTTGTGTGATTATATATCACAGTAATTATCTAGCCATACTCCTTATGAATCCTAATATACACTCATAAGAATCTCCACATGCATTGCTGACAGAATAATATCAGTCCTAGGAGAAAAAAAAAACAGGTTTATAGATAGTGATCTGTGATTTCCTGGGTTTATTAGTTTTTTATATATTTCACTTGCATCTTGGTGACCAATGTGTGACCATGATATATATGACTATATATATCTATAATATACAATTATATAAAATATACATCCAAAATACCCACTTCAAAATGTAAAAGATTGCAACTGCTGTTACAACTTATGGTTCATGAATTTTTTAACTCCTAGTAGTGCTTTATGCCATGGTTTGAGGATGTTTTGAATCCCAGATGTCCATTGTGAATAAAGGTTTGGTCCCTAGGGTGGTGCTGTTGGGAATTGGTGGAACCTTTGGGAGGTGAAGAGTTGTGAGACTATTGGGGGTATGCTCACAAAAGATAGTTCTCTTAACAGTAGTTGGTTAATAAGTAAGAACATACCCCCAGAATCACTTGCTTCTATTATTGCTTCTTTAATGAGGCAATGCCACCAAACACTGGTTCTTAGCCTTTGTGATTCCACTGGGCTTTCAGCATCCAGAGCTGAGACCTGTCAACATTTTTTTCTTCATATTATCTTTGTTTGTTTTATGTTTTTATTATTTTTTAATTTTTTAAAATTTATTTGAGAGTGACAGACAAAGAGCGAAAGAGGCAGAGGGAGAGAGAGAGATAATGGGTGCGATAATGGGTGCACCAGGGCTTCCAGCCACTGCAAACCAACTCCAGATGCATGCACCCCCTTGTGCATCTGGCTAACCTGGGTCCTGGGGAATCGAGCTTTGAACCTGGGTCCTTAGGCTTCATAGGCAAGCACTTAACCACTAAGCCATCTCTCCATCCCCCATTTTTTATTTTTTGAGACAAGGTCTCTCTATATGCCTCAGGCTGCTCTCAAATTGCTCCTCTTTTTAACTTGGGTCTTGAGTGCTGGGATTAGTTGTGTGTCTCAGGTATTTCTGTAGAGTGAAAAAAATACTAACAAATATATTCTGAGTATTAATTAAAGAGCTGTAATAAGAATTATTTGAAATAAACCACTGCATATGTGATCTACTCTAAACTATTTTAGAAAAAAAAAGTTGCCCAAATTAAATGTGAAAATTTGCTGGATGGGAACAGTGTGGTGGTTTGATTCAGGTGTCCCCGTATAAACTTAGTTGTTCTGAATGCTAGGTCCCAGCTGATGGCAATTAGAAATTAAAGCCTCCTGGCAGCAGTGTATTGTTGGGGGAGGGTTTATGGGTGTTATTGCCAGTTTCCCCATCACATGTTTGGCACATCTGATGTTGGCCAAGAGATGATGTCTACCCATTACTTATGCCATCATTTTACCCTGCCATCATGGACCTTACCCTTAAGCCTGTAAACCCAAATCAATCGTTTTTTTTTTCCCATAAGCTGCTGTTGGTCAGGTGATTTCTGCCAACAATTCAAACCTAACTGTACCAGTAAAGTTGATGCCAAGGAGTGGGATTGCTGCTAGATAGTTGACTGTGTGGCTTTGGCCTTTTGCAGCTTATTTTCAAGAGGAATGTGGAAAAATTTGAAACTTTGGCCTGAGAGATGCCTTGCAGTGTTATGAGTACAGCTTGATGGACTATTCTGGTCAGAGTTGAAAGACCTGAATGCAGTAATAACTATGGACTATGATGTTTGGCTTGTGAGGATGAGAAAGAGCTTTGCCAGGACTGGGGTAGAAGCAGTTTCTGTGAGAGGCTTGCTGTTATAGCTGTGTCCTGAGAAATTGTACAGGGTTGAATTGTGTAGAAATGGACTCATGTTAGCAGAGAGAAATGATACAGAACAAAATGAAATCTTTGGGTTAAACTGCTGCCTGCTCAGCTGCAATTGCATGAGAGATTATTGCCTTTGAAATTGGGCCAGCTGACCTGAATTGGAACAACAGAAATAATGCAGTCTTTTGAAAGTATCTGAATGCTGAAGGAGTGTCCTATTTTTCAGTCTGCTTTATTCCCCACCCCCCCCGGATTAACATTGGCACCGCACCTGGTATTGTGGGTATTGTGGAGTATTAGAAATACAGGAAAGAGAGGGTCATTAAGTTTGCAACATGGTCTTATGTTTTGGAAATGACCATGGGCAGTGTGAAGCATGTTTGCTGGATGCCTGCATGAAGACTCAATGGAGGCATGAAGATGAACCATGGGTTGCAGTGGAGACCCAGTGGAGATGCTGGACCATGAGTCAGCTGCCAAGGAGATTTGCCAGCCCTGGATTAAGTTTTCCAGGACTATGAGTAGCCTAGCAGTAGGGATGGAATTGGAACCCCAGAGACTTGTTGCTGTTTAGAAGTCTTAGACTTGGAGATTTTATATATTTATTTATTTGAGAGAGAGAAAGAAAGAATGGGTGCACCAGGGCCCAACAAACTCCAGATGCATTCTCTCCCTTGTACATCTGGCTTATGTGGATCCTGGGTAGTCAAACCATAATCCTTTGGCTTTGCAGGAAAATGCCTTAACCACTAAGCAATCTCTCCAGCTCTAGACTTGGAGATTTGTCACTGACTAGAGTTGCTGGACTTAAAGCTACAGAGTTTGATGTTTGCCTTGTTTAAATTTTGTATTGGTTTAATATTTCTTTGCTATACCCAATGCCATCTTTTGCAATGTGAACATTTATTCTGTGCCATTGTAGTTTTTTTTTTTTGATTTTTGATATTATGGCTCAGTTAAAAGATATAGGACTATGGAAATGCTTGAGCATCATTAGGATTGATAAAAACTATGGGGACTTTATTTTTTGAACTGGTAAACAAGTCAGAATCATATCCAAAAAAAGTGATTGCTCTCCAATATCAAACTCCCACCATTCTTGGGCTACAAGAGGGCCTGTACCTATTAAATTCTCTCTAAACTAATAATGGTTATCATATTTATCTGGTGCTGATTTCACTTTGCATTGGAGAATCTTCTTCTCTTTTTCAGATGGATGCAAAACCTGGGGAGAGTTTCAACCCTCACCAGGGCCCCAGCTAAAACCATAGAATAATTGGGGAAATGAGCAAGAGCATTAGTGATCCTGGTATCAGCACAAGGGTGAAGGGGATAGACGCAGAGAATACTCAAATTCTGCCAAACCAGATATCCAGAGACACAGAGGATCCAAGATTGAATCACTGAAGGAGACCTAAAATGCATCCAACATGGCCCAGGGAAATTCATGGAAGAGGGGGCAGAAAGATTGTTAGAGCCACAAATTGGGACATTACACACAGAGACATTGCCTTTTACCCATAAGTGATGGCTACCCCCACAATGCACAACCAACAGTCCACATGAGGATAACTGGCATCCCCAACAAGGAGGGTCCTTGGGGGGCAGGGATGAGGGTAAGGATGGCAACAACATGTGCTGTTCACACACTGAGTATGTACATAAGTAATAAAGAAAAAAAAAAGTGAGACTGAATGCATTGCATTTAACAACATGGTAGTTATCAGTTTATGGGGGTCAGGGGCAGAATGAGGTAGTTTGATTCAGGTGTTGTCCTCCATGAACTTGGGTGTTCTGAATGCTAGGTTCCCCAGCTGATGTCAATTGGAAATTAAATCCTCCTGGAGGCAAGTTTCTGCATGCCAGTGTGTGGCATACTCTTCTGTTGCTATTGTCCATCTGATGTTGGCCAGAAGATGATGTCTACCCTCTGCTCATGCCATTCTGTTCCAATAACATTTGGAGCTTTCCCTTGAGCCTGTAAGCCAAAATAAACTCCTTTTTACCCATAGGCTGCTCTTGGTCACGTGATTTCTGCCAGCATTGCGAACTTGACAGTAGCAATCAGTACAACAGAAAAAAAAAATCAAGAAAAATAGTCAGGAATAGATCTCTATTGATGCGTAGCCTTGTAGGGTGAATCAGTTCATATAGACTTGCTTCTTTAGCCAAAGCTGCTGGTGGTAGATAGAAGAAACATTCTTAATACATATTTTACTGCTTATTTTGAATGCTTTCAGTATTCTAGTGTCAACACAATAATTCCTTTTAAGTCCAGCAAAATCTAACAATATAGTTATCATTCTAATTTTGAAGAAATTCTTCATTTCCATGGTTTTACTCACATTAATTCATAATTTCATATATGAAAAGAAAGAAAAAGAGAAAAGAATAGGTGTGCTATAGCACCTATAATAGCAAGTGACCAATTATTTATAAACTATGTAGTCATTTTAGACAGTTGGTTGTAACATTCTAGATATTTCAGGAATTGTTTATTTGTAAACAGACAAGAAGTTTCTAGAAGTCATATCATGTACATATTATACCTTGTTTACTCACTGATGTTTGGTCTCCACATTCCTGAGTGGCTTCTCCAAGATGAATAATGAAGTTATATTTATATAATTTTAATTAAAAATGTTTTATTATGAATTACTTAAAATCTTTACATAAAACTAATACATAGTGGCTTATGTTCACTAGAAAATTAAGTTCATGTTCTAATTAATTAAGTTCAAGTTCTAATTGTGTTTGAACATTTATAACTTAAAAATGAAGGTAAGTGATAGTAAGAATGCACTAGATAACTATTTCTTAATTTAATTTATTAATTTTCTTTTCAGCAAATATAGGCAGTTTGGTACAATTGTTTAGGCTCATCCATGACCTACCCACTCCAAATGACCCCTCCTTGTTGATGTAAATTGGTCATGCACTGTGGAGTTAGCCCCCAGTTATTGGTACCATATATGTCTCTGCATATCATGATCCAACATGTGACTCTGACATTCTTTCCACCCCCTCTTCTGCAAAATTTCGCTGAGCCATGTTGGGTTCATTTTTGGTCTGCTTCAGTGCTGAGGGGGCCTCTGAGGCTCTGGCTCTCTGATTTGGTAGGAGTTGATTTTTCTCTGTGTTGGTCTCCTTCCCCTTTGTGCTGCTATCCGGTTCATCAGGAAACCATCACCCTTGCTTGTCTTGCCAATTTTTCTTAGTTTCAGTCAGGCCCCTTTTGAGGTATGATGGGGCAGCTCTCTCCTTAGGATCTGCATTTACCTAAAAAAGAGAATCAGATTCTACAACGGAGAGTGAGTCAGTACCCGGAAAATTGAGATAACCGTTACTTTTTTGATAGACAGTTTAATAGGTGTAGGCCCTCTTGTAGCCCATGATTGATGGTAGCTTGATATTGGAGAGTGGTCTTATGTTTGGATATGGTTCTGACTTGTTTCCCAGCTCCAGCTATGGGTCCCATACCACTGAGGGGATCAGTTAGCCAAATCAAGAGCAGTTGGTTCCCCACCATGGTTGTGTGCCACTATTGCACTTTTGTGGGCATCACACCAAGTTATTCGTTGCTAAGTAGGTTACATCATGAGTTGCATGGACAGATATTGGTCATTTCCCCCAGTCACCCATGTAGCACCTTCTGGCACTAGACACACTGACTGTCTGGGTACTGACTTTCTCCTGGCTTCCAGCAATGCCATTCCATTTTATGTGTCAGCTGTGTATGGAGTCTTCACCAATAGGGTCTTACCACTGACCTTTGGTGGGTCATCAAGCACTCTGACAGAAGTCTGTCATTCATTTAGGAAACCTTGTAGGTTTCTTTGATCAAAAGCTCATTGCGGATGATAGCCCCATGCTGGTAGTGTGGGTTATAGGTCAGTGCCCACGAAGAAAATGAGGAAAAAGGAACTCAAAAATCTAAACAATAAGAAGACAAACACCACACTCACAAAATGGGGCAAAGAGATGAACAGGCAGTTCACAGAGGAAGATATATAAATGGAAATACACACTTAAGAAAATGTTCATCATCCCTAATCATCAGAGAAATGCAAATTAAAACAACTATGAGATTCCACCTTACCCCAGTATGGATAGCAAACGTCAAAAAAATCAAATGAAAATAAATGCTGGGAACGATGTGGAGAAGCAGGAACACTCATTCACTGTTGGTGGGAATGTAGGATGGTACAATCACTTTGGATAGCAATATGGAGACTTCTGAAAAAGCTGACTATAGAGATACCAACAGACCCAGTTATAACCTTACTGGGCATCTACCTTAAAACCTTCGAACCACAGGCCAGAGAGATTTGCTCAACCATGTTTGTAGTGGCTCAATTAGTAATAGCTAAAAGCTGGAATCAACCCAGATGTCCATCACTAGAAGAATGGATAACTAAGATGTGGTATATCTACACAATGGAATTCTATACAGCAGTAAGAAAAAATGACACAAAGAAATTTGAGGAAAAATGGTTGAACCTGTAATAGATTTTTCTCAGTGAACTTACCCAATCACAGAAAAAAATCACCACATAGTCTCTCTCATTTACAGCACCTAAGCTGAATCACCCACGATACATTACATACCCAGCAAGTATCTCATGGATTAGACAGTAGGATGGATGGGGAGGGAGGGGAGGGCATTGAAGGGGTGGGAAACACTAATCTGGACCCAAACGGCAATGGTACCATAAAATTCTACTTCCTAAAAGCCAGACCAAATGGCTGAACCTTCACTAGGCCCTTACAGAAAACACCTGAACCACAAGACAATGGAGAGGGTAGGATCAAGTCTAACCTCAAACTTCTACATTTTCCCTCCCTCCCTCTCCCCCTTCTCTCCTCTCTCTCTCTCTTCTCTAACTCTTGTATATTAGTTATCTTTTCTCCTCATTTTCTTTGTGGGCACTGACCCAGATAACTACTTTGAAGCACAAGTTTTGACTTTTAGGATGCATGTTTTAAACTTTTTTATATTAAAATGAATGATTTTCCCCTGGGTACTCCTATAACATCATTTTTATCTGTATAATTCTTCTATTTGCATGCTTATCTGTCTTCTAAGATCATCCAAATCCAAAGCAGATTTCAACTTGTCTCTGCATGGCCCATGAACACAGATTCTGTTTGAGTAATGTGGATATTTCATTCATGTCCAATCCTTTATCTAGCAAACATTTTATCCTCTTCCTTTTCTCTTTCTTTCTTTTTTTTTCTTTCTTTCTTTGTTTCTTTCCTTCTTTCTTTCTGTCTTTAGTTTCTTTTCTCTTTTTTTCCTTTTTTTTTTACTTCCTTCCCTATTTCTCTTACTTGCTTTCTTACTTTATTTCCTTCCCTCTTTCATTTCTCTTCCCTTCTTTCTTTTCTGCATAGTAAGTGTGTTGTGATATGCATGTGTAGTGTTGTGGTGTATGCTTGTGTATATTATGATGCAGAGACTGTAGAATGACTAAGAAGGCCAGAAGAGTACAGCAGGCTTGGTTTTTTGATTCAGCTGAACTTCATAAACATAGGTGCTCTGAATGCTAGGTTCCCAGCTGATGGAGATTTGGGAATTAACACCTCCTGGAAGCAGTGTATTGATGGAAGTGGGCTTACAGGCATTATAGCCAGTTTCCCCTTGCCAATGTTTGGCACACTCTCCTGTTTCTATTGTCCTTCTGTTGTTGACCAGCAGGTGATATCCACCCTATGCTCATGCCATTGTTTTCCCCTGCCATCAGCTTCCCCTAGAGTTGGTAAGCCAAATAAACCTGATTTTTTTCCCCCCACCAGCTGCTGTTAGTGAGGTGTTTTCTGCCAGCAATGTGAACCGGCCTGCAACACCAGGTGTTCAGGTGTCCCCTTCCATCAATTGCCCATTCATTTTCTGTGAGGGTCAGTCTCTTAAAGATTCGGGGGCTTGCCATTTTTTTTTTTTTCAATCTAAAAGATCCTCTGTTCTGTGCTAGAACTGGGTTTACAGACATGCATGGCCACACCCAGCTGTTTACATTGGTGCTAGTGGAATTCAATGTAGACACAGGCCTCCTCCGTTCCTCATGCTTGCTTAAGAAAGTTTTTAACCCCTGAGCCCTCCCTCAAGCCCCTTAACAAGCATTTCTAACTGTCAGTGCAAAGGGATGAAAGCTAAAACAAAAATAAAAAGAATAAAAAATACAATACAATGTCATTAGTCTTCATGTAATATAATATGGTGACACAGAAAGACAAAAGGTGGGAATTAAAACCCAAAAAACATCAGTGTCAGACAAAGAGGGAACAGTTGAGAAGAAGCATGACACTAGAGCACAGTCCTAAAACATTAATGGTGCTGCCGTGCTGTACAGAGGGGGCCTCATGTAGAGATGACAGTTTCCAGGAGGTATTCAGGTTGTGTAGTGTGAAAGGCTCAGTAGGTATGAATTGAAGGAAAAGCAAATTGGGGAGGCTGGTGTGAACTAAAATCAAAGAGAAAACTGAATAATGACATGGAGGACCATGTGAATCTCTATTCTTACAGACTGCAGGATAGATGGGAAGGTAGGGAAGTGAAACCAGCAGCGCTGATTGGAAGCAAAGGAGAAATGGAGAAATAGAAAAAAACCAAAAACAAAAACAAAAAACAGAAGCTTCTTAGAGGAGCAGCTATCATGTAGAGCACTAAAAATTTTGTGAGGCTACCTACAGGTTGTTTTTTAAATGAACCCTTACAATAGCTCTGTGGAGTAGTTCTTTTACTACCATCTTCTACTTACAGGTGACAAAAATAAGGCTTAGTAGTGTTTAGTCACTTGGTCAACTGTGAGGTAAGAAAATGATACAGTAGGATTTCAGATTCAGATACATGTCACTCTAAAGTGTATGGTGATGATCAT